>NC_091622.1:10456629-11706629 GCF_027580195.1 Bos mutus
TCACATATATTTTAGTGAGAATAACAGGACTGAAAAGAAGTGCTTCTGCAGTTGATTATAATTGAAATGAGAAAATTGATATTTGGTCCGGGTGTTCAGATCAGGAGACTGGTTTTAATTTTGAAGGATTATGTCCTGTCAAGTGTGGAGGCCACCCTGGTTTTCTGATAGTTAAATGGTAGAAACTCATGTTCTGATACCAGTAGACTTAAATATAAAACTAACTCACTTCGTGTTGATTCAAAGTTTGCTAAGCAACATTTTAATGATAAGCTGTCTTCCCACACTGACTAGAAACTTGGGAATTCATAAAAACTCCACAACATTTCTTGTGCGTTCAACAGTCTGTGACGGTCCTGAGAGAGGAATTAATTCTTAGGGTAATTATCAGATCAGATTCTGGTTCTACTCTGACAAAATGGTAGTTCAAGGAAAGTGCTACCTCATGAGGCAGTAGCTGAGCTGGGCACTCACCCTCATATAGAAATATACTCTATATCTTTAAGAGTGTGCTCTGCATTTAAAACACCTACTGACAAAATTATTTCTATGGCCAATCTAGTGAAAATAATTAGATGACCAAATTTTATATTATTGTTCTATATTATATAGAATGTCCATTAATATAAGAAAAATTTGTTTTGTAGTATCAAACTCTTACTATGCATCTAGGATTTCTCATAGTTTGTCTGGTTTAACTATTATAAAAATAGATCACAGTCTTTATAAGTAAAAAAAAGAAATAGAACTTCCACAAAATTAATTATTATGTTGATGTCATACCATGAATGTCAGGTCTGCTGTGAATCCAAGAACCAATTTGCTTCCACAGTATCTGGTAAAAGTTTTGGGTAAGGGAGGCCCTGAGGATAAGTTGATGAACTCTCAGGTAATAACTTTGGAGAACAATGTTGCATAGTTATAGGAGAATCTGAGAGCATCCTTGTTATAGTTCTTGCTTCTGACTCCTAAGTGAACAGATGAAGGAAAATGATATTTTATATTTACACACAGGACTTCCAGCTCCTCTGTCATCACTTCCAATTATGCTGAAAATTTTCCTTTCAGTCCTTATTATGTTAATTTTTCTTAAAGATTATTTTTGTTAACAGATTCTGTGTTTATTATAAAAATGTTTTAAAAAATGTAACACACATATATCTCACATAGATATCATCTAGTCATACTGAGGATCGAAAAGAAAGGAGAACCAAGTATCCATAGGTCTCCCTTTATTAAGTTTTGATTGAGAGTTACAGATAAAAGAGCAGAGACAACTCATCCATCGTAAATGTGTCTGTGCATATGTGGGCATGTAAGTAAAGGTGAACTGGGGGTGGTAATAGAAGGTTTGTTTTCTCCTGTTGGTAAAAGATGAAGGCGACAGATGAGATGAAAGAATCTTATAAAGAAAGTAAAATAACATATCAAAGCCATGTTCTGAGACTGTATTATCTTAAAAATATATCATTTCTTCTTTGTTTCTCATTTTTCTCTTACAGTATAAAATATCGATGCTAAAATTAAAATTTTCATAGATACACATATTTGCAATGAATATAAATTAGAAATTTTTAAATGAAAGATTTTACTAATGTCTATTTCTCCCACACTATTTCTGAACACTACTGTTCAGAAACATTAACAAAATGGTATATTAAATGCCAAGGAAATAACAGATAATGATTTATGATTTTCTGAATATAAATCCCTTCAAAAAATAAAGGGAAAGAAATGTGGCATTCAGAAGCAACTATAAACATGTGCTGAAAAGAAATAACTCAAAGTGTTCAAATAGATATTAAGGAAACACATGAAGGAAAATTCCCCAAGAGAGAAACATAGATCAGACATTCTATGTAACA
The DNA here is from genome assembly GCF_027580195.1 of Bos mutus. Classification (NCBI taxonomy): domain Eukaryota; kingdom Metazoa; phylum Chordata; class Mammalia; order Artiodactyla; family Bovidae; genus Bos; species Bos mutus. The sequence goes on from NC_091622.1 coordinate 10,458,495, forward strand.
AAGATAAAAAGTATATCTTACAAAGTGAAAGGTACTAGATTAAAATCCTATTATGTAATTGTGTCCATATCAGGTATGTCAGTATATTTTATTTATTTATTTTTCTAATTTTATTTTATTTTTAAACTTTACATAATTGTATTAGTTTTGCCAAATATCAAAATGAATCCGCCACAGGTATACATGTGTTCCCCATCCCGAACCCTCCTCCCTCCCCATACCATCCCTCTGGGCCGTCCCAGTGCACCAGCCCCAAGCATCCAGCATCATGCATCGAACCTGGACTGGCAACTCGTATTTTAATTGTGGCAGCAAAAGATCAAGCTTCTACATTCAGGGATTTAGTAGTAACATTTAATCTGATTAAAGATTAACCAGATCACTGATCTGTACAGCAACTGTGGGCTAAATATTCCTGTGGGCTTCATTAAGGCATGGGTTGGTTTGAGTAAAAGGAATTAAAGTAGACCTCTTCCTCAGAAAAAAAAATAAACTCAGATCATTAACAATGGAGTGCAGTATATTAACAGAAGGGAGTAACAAGAAAGTCAGTGAGCCTCAAAGTCAGAGGAAGTCTTCTGCAGGATTTAAACCACATGACTAAATCACACTGACTTGTTGCTTGTAAAAAATAATAAAATTAAAAATAATGTAAAACATTAACAGATTTTTCTCTTAAAATTAGACTGCTTTTATTTTCTAAATGACAGAATTGGTTTTTAGTGTTGCACATTACAACCTTTTGTAAGCAGTAGACTGTGAAAAATCATAATCTTCCAGCATGCTATTAATACTTAAAGTGTCTATACAGTTAGTATAACTGAAACCAAAATTTCCTGCACAACTTCTATTTCTTGAAGATTTCATTTTCACAGGTTGTCTCACTGTTCTACAGTGCTGGCTAGAACTTAAATTTCTCCCTTGGCCCTCACTTGGCCCTAATCAGACATTCATATACAATCACCAGAAGCATGTCATTCCAGTCCACTCACCTCAGTAGGAAACCAGATTCGGTCTGGAGTCCTGTGAATCACAACCAGCTCTAAAATCCACAGTCTGATTTTCTGATTCTTCCAGGATTCTCTCCTAGGATGTTCTCTCATTTTCTCTCCCCATTTATTATTAGATTAATCCAGCAAATACTCATAGACTATTAGTAACACATGCTGTAGAGGTTAGGTATTTTTAAAAATGGATTAGATATCACACTTGTCACAGTTGATTAGAACCGTAAATTCATATAAAGAAAAATCAGTGTAAGAGGTGGCACCAGGTACTGTTTTTAATAGGGTGGTCAGTGAGGGTGACCTGAACAAAGTAGAGTCTGAGTCATGTGCGAATCCTAGGACAGAGCTTTCCAGAATGAAGGTGCCATGCAAAAGCACTTTAAATGAAGTACATCCAAGAGAAAATGCTTGATTCTCTCTCAAATGCATCGATTCCCCCATCCAGGCACAGACCAAAAATACTCTTTGTTATTGACCCATTTTATTATATGGCAGCTGCCTGTAAGGCTTCCCTAATCCCTGGGTTGGGAATATCCCCTGGAGAAGGAAATGACAACCCACACCAATATTCTTGCCTGGGAAATCCCATGGACAGAGGAGCCTGGTGGGCTACAGTCCATGGGGTCGTAAAGAGTCGGACAAAACTTAGTGACTAAAACCACTTAAAACCAATCAATTGTCTGTAATGTGAGACTGTTGGGAGAACCGGGTCTCTCTGGGTTAGTTTGAAGATGAAATAAATGTATATGTAAAATTACTTAGCAACTTGATATATAGATAGTGAACGTTATTAAATAGTTGATTTTGCTATTATTGTTATTCAATATTTATTTGAAGACATTTCATTTTGATGTTTTGTTTGTTTTGCTAACATTTCCAAAAGCTTGTAATCTCTTGTTTGTGTCATCTCTGCTTAGATATACTTAGTGTTTCCCAGGATCATTGTTACTTTTTATTTGCTATTACTTTTTAGGCTTGGAGATATGGTTAGAGATTATGGCTTTTGTGATTTTAATTTGCACATATATATTTGAGTGCAAACATACACATATTTTAGGCATTTTTATTCTTTAGATTTTAGTCAATATGTTAAATGAGATTCAGAGCATTGAAAATAATCTTGTAATTTCTATTTGTAAAAAAAAAAATTTTTTTTAAGAAAAAATGTTAAAAACAAACAATTTAACTTTAATTACTGTTCTGTGGTTTCTAACATGAACTTGTAATAGTTCTCTACCAGATATAGAGTGTCATGTGTTAAATTTCCCTCCTCTCATATTGCCAGTGTTTACTTATATCTTTAAATTTTTTTTTTTTTTTTTGCCATATTCCTTTGTATATAAGGGTTAGTGGGTTCAATGAATAACATTTCTTTGAATTATGTTTTCTGATATTATAGTACCTAATAATAGGTACTAATTCTCACTGAATTTTTTCAGCTATATATTTTTAAATTTTCTTGGTCTTGTTTCTCTCTTAAAGGTAACTTTTAAATTTCTCTTTCATAGAAAAAATTTAAACTGTAATACTTAATAAAGTTTCAGATGTGTATTTCTATTGCCATACTGTAGATTTTCTTCCCTTTCTCAAGCTTTGTTGAATTTTACTTGGCTTGTTTGTGCTTGTTATAAGGGATCTGTCTGTTGCTTTTATACCTGCAGGGCAGGGGCTGTCAGTCAAGGGAAATCTGCCTCTAAGGGGATATTTGGTGATGCTGGAGCTACTTTTGTTTAGTACATCTCAAAGTCGTCTAGTGGGTAGATATTAGGTTTGCTCCCAAACATCCTGTAGTACACAGCTCAAATTGTCAATGGTGCTAATGTTGAAAACTCTGCCATAGGGTGTGGAAGGTGATTCTGTTTATGAACATAACTTCAGATTCCTCAGAACCTGAGGAGAAAACACCAATAGCCAAAGTTCTATTTTTAATTATCCTACAAGTCATCTTTTAATTAATCAGCTATATCTTCGAATGTATATTCCTCAAATTAAAATAATTCCTAAAATAGTTTTCTGTGGTACCTGCTCACAATCTTACTTTACAGATTTTATTAATTTGTTCTGATATTTTAACATATATTTTTATATTTTATTAAATTATAACTTACTTCCTTGAGAATTGCTTATTATTTCATCATCAATTTAGAGTTATATCTACAATATTATTTTCCAAAAAGAGACATCAAACTTAACACGTTGAGAACAAATGATGTGGGGAAACACTCTGTGTCTTCTTTACCCAGAAATCTGTGTCTTTGGAGAGAAAAAATAGTACCCTAAACAACCTAAAATACTTTGTAATCTCCTTAACCATCTCTGCAATTAAAAAAAAAACAAGTAGTGATGGTTGCTTAGAGTTAGAGGCTGGGGAAGAAATGGGATGGGTGGACATGGGAGTGGTAACTAAAAAGCATACGGTTTCTTTCAAGATAATTGCTAAGTCACTTCAGTCGTGTCCAACTCTGTGCGACCCCATAGACTGCAGCCCACCAGACTCCCCCGTCCCTGGGATTCTCCAGGCAAGAACACTGGAGTGGGTTGCCATTTCCTTCTCCAATGCACGAAAGTGAAAAGTGAAAGTGAAGTCGCTCAGTCGTGTCCGACTCTTAGCAACCCCATGGATTGCAGCCTAACAGGCTTCTCTGTCCATGGGATTTTCCAAGCAAGGGTACTGGAGTGGGGTGCCATTGCCTTCTCTGAAGATAATTAAAATGTTCTAAAATTGATGGTGGTGATAGTTACACATATTTGTAAATATATTAAAAATCATTGAATTGTATGCTTTATATGGATGAATTGTATGGCATGTGAATTATATCTCAATAAAGTTTTTTAAAATGGTAAAAATTAAATAAATAAATAAAAAATAAAAACTACATCTTTCCTTCTGTAGTATTCATGGGTTCTATGACTGTTTACTGCCTTCACCTCTAACCTCCTTTCCTGCCATGCACACATACACAGAACATTTTCTAAAGATCTGTGTATTGCATGATCAAGTGTATTGAGACCCATTTTCCTCTGTTCTGACTGTTGACTGGAAGTTGTGGCTTTTGAGTAGATTCAGAAAGAGAAATCAGAGAGGAATTCAGGAGAAAGAAGACATGATGTGCCTCAGAAGTGAAAATGGGGGGGAGTGTCCCAGGGTCACTCAGGGTGACTTCCCACACTGCTGCACACGTGATTACATTAATATTAGTCTTGACCATGCTTCTCACTCCAACCACATCACTATGTGGTTGGTAGAAATTCTTCCCAGGCTGAAAAATATTATATTTTTACCTATACAGCATATTAAAAAGCAGAGACATTATTTTGCTGACAAAAGTCCATGTAGTCAAAGCTATGGTTTTTCCAGTAGTCATGTATGGATGTGAGAGTTGGACCATAAAGAATACTGAGAGCTAAAGAATTGATGTTTTTGAACTGTGGTGCTGGAGAAGACTCTTTGAGAGTCTCCTGGACTGCAAGGAATTTAAACCAGTCACTCCTAAAGGAAATCAGGAAACCAGTCACTCCTAAAGGAAATACCCTGAGTATTCACTGGAAGGACTCATGCTAAAGATGAAGCTTCAATACTTTGGACACCTGATGCAAAGAACTGACTCATTGCAAAAGATACTGATGCTAGGAAATATTGAAGGCAGGAGGAGAAGGGGATGACAGAGGATGAGATGGTTGGATGGCATCACCGACTCATGGACATGACTTTGGGCAAACTCTGGGAGATGGTGATGGACAGGGAAGCCTAGCATGCTGCAGTCCATGGGTTGCAAAGAGTCGAATTTGACTGTGCGACTGAACAGCAACAACAACAACACTTACTTTGATGGGTTGTTGAAAAATTTAATAGAATTCTGATAGAGGTAGCATATAGATGCAACATTCTTTATCTAAATATCTTGCATTTTTTTCTAACTTGCCCATGTGTCTTTTATGGGAAGGGCTTCTGAATAATTTCTGGGTACAGAGAGGCCCCATTTCTGGATTCCTCTGACTTTTATATTCATACCTCTTCTTAGGCTGCCAAGATGAACTAAGTTCCATTTATGTTCTTGGAAGAAACAAAAAGCCATTAGGAGTTATGTCCATGAATAGATGTACTGTGCTGTGCTTAATCTCTCAGTCATGTCTGACTCTTTGAGAACCCATGGACTGTAGCCCTCCAGGCTCCTCTGTCCATAAGGATTCTCCAGGCAAGAATCTTGGAGTGGGTTGCCATGCCCTCCTCCAGGGGATCTTCCCAACCCAAGAATCTAACCCAGGTCTCCCGCATTGCAGGTGAATTCTTTACCATCTGAGCCACAAATAGCCGTGGTTTTTTAGGGCATCCTTTGTATTGCTGGCTTGACAACATACTCTGTAAAAATGACTTAATCTGAGTACAAGTTGTTATTATGCCGTTTAGAGCAGATTTTATTTCACTATTAATATTTTTAAAAATTTAACCTGAGATTTTTGAAGTCCAGAAGAATTTAGAGATACATTAGTCTCTTTTCTCAATCCTATCAAAGGACAAATTGAGGCTGGGGAAGTGAGAGTGCTTTGATCAGGTCTCAGATGATTCACTTGGGAGATGGAACTAAATTTAGGTTTTATTATGGGCTTCCCTGGTAGCTCAGCTCCTGCAATGCAGGAGACCTGGGTTTTATCCCTGGGTTGGGAAGATCCCCTGGAGAAGGTAACCACTGCCCACTCCAGTATTTTGGCCTGGAGAAGTCCATGGAGTATCCATGGGGTCTCAAAGAGTCGGACCAAACTGAGCAACTTTCACTTTCATGATCTTGTTACCCCATATGCTTTCCACTATGCAGATACTTTGATTCCACTTGTCCCTAGAATACATACATGAAAATTAAAACCAAGAAATACATATATTTAAGAAGCATATAAAATCATTGCTCCTAAGTCGCTTCAGTGGTGCCTGACTCTGTGCCACCCCATAGAAGGCAGCCCACCAGGCTCCCCCGTCCCTGGGATTCTCCAGGCAAGAACACTGGAGTGGGCTGCCATTTCCTTCTCCAATGCATGAAAGTGAAAAGTGAAAGTGAAGTCGCTCAGGCATGCCTGACTCTTAGCGACCCCATGGACTGCAGCCTACGAGGCTCCCCCGTCCATGGGATTTTCCAGGCAAGAATACTGGAGTGGGGTGCCACTGCCTCCTCCTAGGACATTTTAGTAAAGGTTATTATTGAGAAAAAAGTCATGGGACTGCATGGGATTGGCTGATAAGTTCATTCATTCAAATATTTATTAAGCCCTTGTTTTGTGCTAAGCAGTGTTCTTCTAGGCACTACAACAATGAACAATGCACAAAGAAAAATTCATATCCTTTGAACTCATATTCTAATGCAGAGGGATAATAAAATAACACACATACAGTATGTTAGCAATCAATGTTAAGAAGAAAGGTGTTAATAAAACAGGGATGGGTGGGAAGGTTGCATTTTTAGAAAAGGACGGCCAGGAAAGCCCTCAGTGGGAAAATGTTACTTGAGTTTAATTCATGAAGGTGAGGCTATCAGCCGTGCAAATACCTGGAAGACTAGCATTCTAGGCAGAGGCAACAGCACATGCAAAGGTGCTGAGCAGAAGCAGGTCGAGTAAGTTCACGGAAAGGCAGAGACTGTGGCTGTAGACAAGAGATGAAAGTGAAAGTCACTCTGTGGTGTCTGACTCTGCAACCCCATGGACTGATACAGTCTATGGAATTCTCCAGGCCAGAATATCGGAGTGAGTAGCCCATCCCTTCTCCAGGGGATCTTCCTGACCCAGGAATCAAACAGGGGTCTCCTGCATTACAGTAAGATTCTTTACCAGCTGAACTACCACGAAAGTCCTGTAGACAAGAGAGCCGGGATAAAGTGCTGGGAGATGAGGACCGAAAGTTAACGGGCAGGGACACCGGGGAATGGGTGGTGAGGGTGGGTGGTGAGGGTGAAGAGGAGCAGCTCTAGTACTAGGTATTGATTAATCAATACTAACAGTATTGATTAATCAATACTATTGATCTAGTATTAGGTAATGATTTTTATGTACTTTGAAATGTATGGTGAGTATAAACTTACCATTTGTATTTTCAGTAACTCATCCTTTCTATTTTATATTAACATAAACTTCACCACTATATTATCATCCTCGACTGGAAAAGGTCAGTTTTCAATCCAATCCCAAAGAAAGGCAATGCCAAAGAATGCTCAAACTACAGCACAATTGCACTAATCTTACACGTTAGTAAAGTAATACGCAAAATTCTCCAAGCCAGGCTTCAGCAATACGTGAACCGTGAACTTCCAGATGTTCAAGCTGGTTTTAGAAGAGGCAGAGGAACCAGAGATAAAACTGCCAACATCTGCTGGATAATCGAAAAAGCAAGAGATTTCCAGAAAAACATCTATTTCTGAATTATTGACTATACCAAAGCCTTTGACTGTGTGGATCACAATAAACTGTGGAAAATTCTGAAAGAGATGGGAGTACCAGACAACCTGACCTGCCTCTTGAGAAACCTATATGCAGGTCAGGAAGCAACAGTTAGAACTGGACATGGAACAACAGACTGGTTCCAAATAGGCAAAGGAGTACGTCAAGGCTGTATATTGTCACCCTGCTTATTTAACTTCTATGCAGAGTACATCATGAGAAATACTGGTCTGGAAGAAGCACAAGCTGGAATCAAGACTGCCGGGAGAAATATCAATAACCTCAGATATGCAGATGACACCACCTTATGGCAGAAAGTGAAGAGGAACTCAAAAGCCTCTGATGAAAGTGAAAGTGGAGAGTGAAAAAGTTGGCTTAAAGCTCAACATTCAGAAAACTAAGATCATGGCATCTGGCCCTATGTGTCAGAATTTATTTTGGGGGGCTCCAAAATCACTGCAGATGGTGACTGCAGCCATAAAATTGAAAGAAATTTACTCCTTGGAAGGAAAGTTATGACCAACCTAGGTACCATATTGAAAAGCAGAGACATTACTTTGCCAACAAAGGTCCATCTAGTCAAGGCTATGGTTTTTCCAGTGGTCATGTATGAATGTGAAAGTTGGAGTATAAAAACAGCTGAGCACCAGAGAATTGATGCTTTTGAACTGTGGTGTTGGAGAAGACTCTTGAGAGTCCCTTGGACTGCAAGGAGATCCAACTAGTCCATCCTAAAGGAGACCAGTCCTGGGTGTTCATTGGACGGACTGATGCTGAGGCTGAAACTCCAATACTTTGGCCACTTGATGCATAGAGCTGACTCATTGGAAAAGACCCTGATGCTGGGAGGGATTGGGGGCAAAAGAAGAAGGGGACGACAGAGGATGAGATGGCTGGATGGCATCACCGACTCGATAGATATGAGTTTGGGTGAACTCCGGGAGTTGATGATGGACAGGGAGTCCTGGCATGCTGAGATTCATGGGGTCGCAAAGAGTAGGACACAACTGAGCGAGTGAACTGAACTGAACTGGGGCTTATATATTTACTCCCTTTCCTCTTAAAACAATTTTTTTTTTCTTCAATAGTGAGCATCACTGTGTCACCTTCTGGAAAACTGTGAATGAACTTGGTGAGTATGTAGTACTCAAATGGAGTATTGAAATAGATGTCATGAGGGAAAGCAGTGAGGGAGGAAAATAGGTGGGTGGAAAGTTTTGAACCCAAATTAGTTTGTATGTTATACAATAAGAATAGCCATTATATGTCCTCTTCAGAGACTAGCTTGATAAAATGACATTAAGTGAAGATTGTTCTAGTACCTGAGTTGGATGAAACTAGCATTTGCAAACTTTTCACGGTTGGTAAAGAGATACGGACCATAACTCATCTTTTTCATAAAAGCTCTGGGATAATGAGTAGCCTCATAGAAACAATTGATCTGTCTGGGGACATGAAATAAAATGTATCAACCATATTGTTATAATAAAATTGAACATATTACCTCTACCTGTGAGATAGTCTCTCACATTCTACTGAATGAATAAAAATCTTTCAAAATAGCCCTGTTTTCATTTCACAAACCTAGTCTCGTCTATCCACAGTGATTCCTTTTCTACAAATTATGTTAGCTTAATCTCGGTCCTAAATTTGGGATATGATGAAGGTCAGGGTACTTTTCACTTTAGACTAATACATAATATTAATGATTTGAGAATTAAGTTGTATAACACTCAGAAGAATAATTGGTTAATATGTAATTCTCTAGAAGAGATTTCTTTAATTGTTTAATTGTTTTTTTAATTTAATTAATTGTTTTTGTCTGGCCCCTATTTGGGGAGCATTTCCAGAGCAGTGTTGCATAGGTGGGTTGATCAATATAATAATGCAGTAATCTGGAGATTCAAGTACCTTTATGAAGAAATAAACCTCTGCTTATAAAAAATAACTCTAATAGCTATAGGCACAAAATATCTATGTACCCTTTAAAATGTTTCAATGCATAACAGACTATTTAATACTTATTAAACAAAAGCAGATGCATCCAAAATGTTGACCTTTTAAATCTAATAGATTTTGCCATGGAAATAACTATATTAGATAATAGAGAAGATTCTTTGGCAGGAAATTGATATCTGCTTGAAATTCAAGTTATCACACTTATTCAACAAAGACCTAGTATTTCCCCAAGGACTGCTCTTAAACAGTTTGTGAAACTGAAAATAACGTCTTCAAATTTGCTGTCAGTTCTTGTAGACTAGTAAGTGTTTGCAGGCTTCACACGTAGATCTCTTTAGGGCACGACACAGTTACTGAAATAAAATGCTCAGTTAGTATCTCTTTAGTTCTCCTTTTAAAGACTTTAGGTCAAAGTCAGTCTTTTAGAGAACCATTGTGCAATTTACATTTGAATATGTACATGCGCAGAAAACTCTATGGTAATATAAATGTGTACATTCTGCGGCTGCTGCTGCTGCTAAGTCACGGCAGTCGTGTCCGACTCTGTGCGACCCCATAGACGGCAGCCCACCAGGCTCCCCCGTCCCTGGGATTCTCCAGGCAAGAATACTGGAGTGGGTTGCCATTTTCTTCTCCAATGCATGAAAGTGAAAAGTGAAAGTGAAGTCATTCAGTCATGTCCGACTCTTAGCGACTCCGTGGACTGTAGCCTACCAGGCTCCTCCATCCATGGGATTCTCCAGGCAAGAGTACCCGAGTAGGTTGCCATTGCGTTCTCTGATGTGTACATTCTATGCTATCATTATTTTTTAAGTTATGCATTCAACTAAAATTTGAATTTATAGTCTCATTTTAAATTTATTCAATGGGTATAGCTTTACATTTTGTGTCACTGGGCATATGTCATTGTTTTCTCTGTTATTTCACTCCTAAGTCTGCTGCATTAGCAAAAATTAGTAACGAAAAATGAGAAAGACAAGAAAAAAGAAAGAGAAAGAAAGTGCATCACAGATGTGCTAATTCTGTAAACACTGAAGTAGAGGCAATCACTATAGCTCGTGACCAAGATCTTTGACTAACTCACTCTCCAATTCTAAGTCATTCTTAGAGCCCTTATAAGAAACACTTGTCTATGAGATATTTCGAAGAACATTAATTGTATCAACTAACATTCATACTTTTCATCTGAATAATCTTGAGCAATTGTTTTTACTAGCTTCACTTTAGTATGTGTGATAGCCCAACCTGTACCATGGTCCCCTTTATAGCAGTTTGTCTCTATCCATGAATTCTGGATAGTTTGACAACCATTAATCTTTGTGTTCTAAGTGTAAGTTTTCTGAACTGAACTGAAATAGGAGATTTGACTGTACTTTTATATTCTGTAGTAGTTCTGTTATCTTATTTATTTTATGAATATCTAGTCCAGCCTTTCTCAAGATTTCTTTTAAATACTTTCCATGCACTAATGAGAGAGCTTTGCAGTAGTGAGTAGATAGCCTGACAAAGGCAAAAAGGAGAGAGGGAAGGGAAAGTGATATAAAGATCATTATTATAGTAAGACTCAACACATAAGCTTGATTATATCAACATCGGAATCTAACCAGCTCAGTTAATCAGTCATGGAAAATTGCAGAGGTTTAAAAATCGATAATCAAATAAATCCCAAACTGTTGGCTTGCACACATAGTTATGGCTAGATATAAGCCCTGAAAACAGTGCCTGTGGGTGAAAGGAAAGGAAGATTGAATAAAGATCTAAATCCCTGTCTGTACAAATTTAGATGCCTGTTTGTGAAGAAACTAAAATAAAGAGACTGACTGTTTCTGACCCTCTTGTAAACAGCAGGTAAGCCTCAGAGGAGAGTGTGCTCAAGGTGCAAGTTCAGATCACACATTGCCACTGTGTGTGGCTTCAGGTGCCAGAGCAGTCTCCCTCTGCTTAAAACTGTGCCTAAGGCGTTCAAGGCTTCAGTTGCTACTATGCAGTATTTAGTTTGATCTATCACTATGCATATCTTGAGATACTCGTATCCCCCGGGTTTGGTGCTTTAGACATCATTGTACACAAAGAACACAGCTTAGGATTCAAGGGTATACAATCTGTGTAACTTTAGATGCCAGAATCTGTGTGTTTGTATCCAGAATATGTATCTGCATCCACCAGTGGATACAGCTTCATGTGCTTAATTTCAACCAAAAATTTTTCACTTGGAGAAATAGAGGTACAAAGGGAATTTTATAAATAATATGCACACAGTTATACTATCAGTCTTTTAAAAAGTTCTCTTTAAAATTATCCATTCAAAATGTTATACCACATGCGGCTCAATGTATAATGCCTTTTAGGCATGATTTTATACATTCTAGAATGTTCTTCCAAAATTCATGAAATTCCAAAGTAAAGTAAAACAATTACAATCTAGTGGGCCATGAGAACATTGAGTGAAGTGAGTTTTAAAATGACTTTGTGTGGTTAGTTGTGTCTGACTCTGTGACCCTTTGGCCTGTAGCCCACCAGGCTCCTCTATCCATGGGATTTTTCAGGCAAGAATACTGGAGCAGGTTGCTATTTCCTCTGCCAGGGGAATCTTCCTGACCAGGGACTGAACCCATGTCTCCTATGTCTCCTGCATTGCAGGCTGATTCTTTACCTGTTGAACCATCAGGGAAGCCCATTCATTAAATTTTTAAATTTTATTTTTAAATTGGAAGTTTTCATCTATAAAGGTTGTTGTTGTTGTTAAGCCACTCAGTCATGTCCAACTCTTTGCAACCTCATGTACTGCAGGACGCCAGGCTTCCCTGTCCTTCACCATCTCCTGGAATTTGCTCAAATTCATGTCCACTGAGTCAGTGATGCCATCCAAACATCTCATCCTCTGTTGTCCCCTTCTCCTCCTGCATTAAGTCTTTCCCAGCATCAGGATCTTTTCCAGTGAGTGGGCTCTTTGCATCAGTGACCAAAGTATTGGAGCTTCATTCAGCTTTAGCATCAGTCTTTCCAATGAATACTCAGGGTTGATTTCCCTTAGGATTAACTGGCTTGATCTGGCTCAGATGATAAAGAATTTATAAAGGAAATCCTGCTAATTCCCAATGAAGCCATTTGGTAAGAGAAAAATGGATGTAAAATCATAGAGGAACTGATGTCATTGTTGTCATGATGCTATTGTTATGGAATCCTGTTAGACCCAGATGTGTCAATGTATTAAAGAAGAGAATTGATAGAGTTCATGCAACTTTACCTGGGAAGACAAAATTGATAGTGTTATATATTGAAGACATTGTACAAATATGTAAAAAGATAAATGCACATGTAGAGACATATAGCATATCCATATTTATGTGTATATATATATATATGAACCATGCCATACTGTGAACCATATAGAGAGAAATACAATCTTTTAATGTTTATCTTATATTTATCGCACACCTAATAGATTTTAGATACTACAAACAGTCTGTTGCATATTGTATTAGTTTCCTAGGGTTACTTTAGCAAAGCATCAGGAACTAGGTGGATTAAAACAATATAAACTGACTGTTAGAGTTCTGAAGGCAAGATGTTCAAGTTCAAGGTGTCACCAGGGCTATGGTCCCTCTGAAACCCATGGAGGAATGCTTCCTTGACTTTTCCTAGCTCCTGGTGGTTTGCCAGCAACCTTTGGCATTCCCTGCCGTGCGCCGCACAGCTCTGATCCCTGCACCTCGTTGGTGCTCTCCCCTGTGTCTTGCTCTTGCCACATAGCAGGCTTTTTATAGAGACATCGGTCATCTTAACCTAATTATACCTACAGCAACTCTGTTTCCAAATAACACCACATTCTGAGGTCCTAGGGGTTAAGACTTCCCAATGTACCTTATTTTAAAAGGGACATGATTCAACCCTTACCACATAGGTTAGCTGATTTCATTGTCTTTAGTCTTATTATTTTGTCTTAAAATTATCAATGTTTTACAGATATGAAGAGGTTCTAAGTTGAAGAAATTTAATGAACTTCCAAGTAGTAATTGGAGGAGTTGCCATTTGATCCTCATCTTTCTAATCACAAAACCAGTGTGGAAATTCTCACAAAAAAAAACTGTCAATTACTATGCAGGACATAGTTAAATCAATGCCACTAAGTACAGTAGAAGCCAAAGGACTAATTAACTGTTTCTGACTGGAGAGATCATGAACGTCTGACTATAGGTTATTACAGTTGAGTTCAACATTAATGGGCGGGTTGGAATCTATTAGGGAAAGAAGAAACGTGTAAAGACTGGGAAGGGCTTTGAGAAAACTATGAAAAGATTAAAGATTTAAATAGGCTGCCCTTCAGCTGCAAGTAACAAGTCTCAGTACACGCCACTCAATTTCACTAAAAACAGAACAGAAATCTGTTACTTCACGTAATTCAAAGTTCAGAAATAGTGCCAGATTCAGAGTTAGCTTATTTCAGTGTCTTCAGGTCTATGGATTAGACCTGAGTTTCCCTTAGCTTCACTCTCTTCCTGCAGATTTTCTTCTCAGGTGTTTGCCTTGTAGTGACAAGAGCAACTGCCATCTCTCTGTAGACCAAGACTCCCAAGGAAAGAGGCTATGTTTTCTCCTGGCATTATAAGAAAAGGTCCAGTTATTCTTACTCACTGCACACGTCTGCCCCTGATGCAATGACTGCATGACCTGTTAGAATATAAATGCAAAGAATTTAGAAGAGTGTATGGAACGTCATTAGTGTTATACATGTGTTGGTTGCTGTTCCTAAATGTTCATTATTAGTGACCCGGAGAACCCAGCTTAAGCCTCTGTCATTATGCTGAGTGTGTTCCTCTCTATTCTGAGCTGCTTAATAATAGGCTATGATCTCTTACTCACCTTATCTCCCCAGTGACTATGACTTTTCTGAGTGTACTCTCCATTGGTTTTTAAAGCTGAGTGTCTGTGTGGTTTATCTTTCCTGGGGAAGATCTAGAGATTGGTGAGTCTGATGTGTAGCTCAAATCCCTCTCTCTTCAGGGAAAAAATGTAATCCTTTGTAATCCTCCCCAGAATTGCTGCTGCTGGCGTGGGGTTGTTTTCCTTAGTGAGATTGTCTCTCTGCCTTTTCTACCCATCTAATGCTGTCATTTTATCCTATGCTATGCATTCTCTGTGTTCAGAGTTCCTTTCTGAGGAACTTCAGTCTTCATGTTCCTTTCTGAGAGAATTATTCCATATGTAGTTGTAAATTTGTTGTGTTCTTGGGGGAAGGTGAGTTCAGGGTCTTCCCATACTGCCATTTTGAAACTTCCTCTCAAGCAGACTTTTTAAAAACCTTTACAATGATTAAAAATGAGTCAAATAATTACTAATATGTATTTACACACTTCAATCAGTTTCTGACCCTAAATCTAATAAGTGTCATAAATATTATTTCTAAAGTATACTCTTTTATCATAGTATTTTAACTTCTTTGATAATGTTGCCTGCAGTCTTCAGAGTTTGAATTTTATAATTAATAAATTCTAATTGTTCACATCTTTAATTACGTCTTTTCTGAAGACATGTTTTTTTTTTTTTTCAGACATGTTATTTTTAATTGAGGAAATACTTCATTTGAGAATTTTAAGACACCTCCTAATGGAGGCTCTTTTCTTTTCACTTCTTCAGTTCAGTGCAGTTCAGTCACTCAGTCGTGTCCAACTCTTTGCAACCCCATGAATCGCAGCGCGCCAGGCCTCCCTGTCTATCACCAACTCCCACAGTTCACTCAGACTGACGTCCATCGAGTCAGTGATGCCATCCAGCCATCTCATCCTCTGTCATCCTCTTCTCCTCCTGCCCCCAATCCCTCCCAGCATCAGAGTCTTTTCCAATGAGTCAACTCTTTGCATGAGGTGGCCAAAGTACTGGAGTTTCAGCTTTAGCATCATTCCCTCCAAAGAAATCCCAGGGCTGATCTCCTTCAGAATGGACTGGTTGGATCTCCTTGCAGCCCAAGGGACTCTCAAGAGTCTTCTCCAGCACCACAGTTCAAAAGCATCAGTTCTTCGACGCTCAGCCTTCTTCACAGTCCAACTCTCACATCCATACATGACCACAGGAAAAACCATAGCTTTGACTAGCCGGACCTTTGTTGGCAAAGTAATGTCTTTGCTTTTGAATGTGCTATCTAGGTTGGTCATAACTTTCCTTCCAAGGAGTAAGCGTCTTTTAATTTCATGGCTGCAGTCACCATCTGCAGTGATTTTGGAGCCCAGAAAAATAAAGTCTGACACTGTTTCCACTGTTTCCCCATCTATTTCCCATGAAGTGATGGGACCGGATGCCATGATCTTCGTTTTCTGAATGTTGAGCTTTAAGCCAACTTTTTCACTCTCCACTTCCACTTTCATCAAGAGGCTTTTTAGTTCCTCTTCACTTTCTGCCATAAGGGTGGTGTCATCTGCATATCTGAGGTTATTGATATTTCTCCTGGCAATCTTGATTCCAGCTTGTGTTTCTTCCAGTCCAGTGTTTCTCATGATGTACTCTGCATATAAGTTAAATAAGCAGGGTGATAATATATAGCCTTGACGTACTCCTTTTTCTATTTGGAACCAGTCTGTTGTTCCATGTTCAGTTCTAACTGTTGCTTCCCGACCTGCATACAGATTTCTCAAGAGGCAGGTCAGGTGGTCTGGTATTCCCATCTCTTTCAGAATTTTCCACAGTTTATTGTGATCCACACAGTCAAAGGCTTTGGCATAGTCAATAAAGCAGAAATAGATGTTTTTCTGGAACTCTCTTGCTTTTTCCATGATCCAGCGGATGTTGGCAAGAAGCATCTAATATTCTTAGTATAGTTTTTTGACCTCTTTTAGGATACCTTTCTTCCATACTTTTTTCAGAACAAACTATCTCTAGTTGTGATTATTTTGCCCATTGCAACAAATTTAGATGCTTTAGAATGGTAGGTTGCAACTTTATCCCATTTCAATATAGAGTATAAATTTATGCAATATAATAGAAAAGCCATAAAATTCTTTGTACAAGTTATGATATTGGAAAGTACAATTATATAATTCAAAAATTCAATTTCATACACCCCATGAGCTCACATAATTTGATTTATTCAGTACAACTCTTGCATCTATAGAGCTTATTTTCAATGTTTTTCTCTTTGGAAATTTTGTAGTTAATAATTATAGGTCAGTCACTCCAGTACTATTGCCTGGAAAATCCCACGGACAGAGGAGCCTGGTAGGCTACAGTCCATGGGGTTGCAAAGAGTTGGACACCACTGAGAGATTTCACATTCATGTTCAAATCTTGAAAAATGAGGATATTTGCTGCTCCACTTTTGAAATACTTTATTCAAATTTTCTAAATGCATTAGAAAAGGATTCAAACAAAATACAGAGAGCTAATGCATCTAAAAGTTAAATAGGACTGTAGGCATTTAGTCCTTCAAATAGCTACACATGTCTAAAATCTTATTGATGACCTGCAGCAAAGAGAAAAGCACATAACTGCTATTCTTTCTTTTTCTCTCTCTCTATACATACATACATATAGATATAGATATAGATATAGATATAGATACAGATACAGATACACTGGGCTTCCTGGTGGCCCAGAGGTTAAAGTGTCTGCCTGCGTCTGCCTGCAATGTGGGAGACCTGGGTTCGATTTCTGGGTTGGGAATATCCCCTGGAGAAGGCAATGGCAATCCACTCCAGTACTCTTGCCTGGAGAATCCCATGGACAGAGGAGCCTGGTGGGCTGCAGTCCATGGGATCGCAAAGAGTCGGACACGACTGAGCGACTTCACTTTCACTTTCACATATATATAAGCCATCTGATGCAAAAAGCCAACTCATTGGAAAAGACCCTGATACTAGTAAGGATTGAAGGCAAAAGGAGAAAGGGGCAGCAGAGGATGACATGGTTAGATAGCATCACCTACTTAGTGGACAGGAATCTTAGCAAATTCAGGGAGATATTAGAGGGCAGAGGAGCCTGGCATGCTGCAGTTCATGGGGTCATAGGAAGTTGAACATGACTTAGCGACTGAACAACATCAGCTATCAGCTCCCTTACAAAAATACTGTAGTTCAGTTACTCTAGCTTCATATACTAATACACACACACACATACACAGAGAAATATTTGGGAGTTAAAGCAAGTACACATCCTCCTCAAATTTGGAAAATAATTGAGATTTTTTAGAATCAATCATAAATTATATATGTACCAAAATTGATTTCAAATACATTTCAAATCCATTCTTGTTTTTACCTATTTTAGTAAAAATATTGTTTCTACCATGATTCCTTGTTCTACCAAAATCTGCACTTTGAATTATAAAATGTTACTTTTATCTTTACTGGTGAGTTTCAATTGGGCTTACAATAAATTTATAATAATATCAAATGTCACATTAACTTTCAGTAGCTTTGTTTTGATTCCAATAATAGAAGGAAAATACTTTGAACCATTAATTGAATTTAACTTTTCTGGTTTATATTTTAAATCTTTGAATATGCTATCTTCAAATGACATCATTTAACTTTTTGTGATATGATTTTTCTTCTAAAGGACTAAGACTAACATCTCATTTCAAATATAAAAAGCTTATCATTTAAAATGATAACAGTCAATTTGAGGGAAGTCACATGATCCATATAAAAACTCATACTTCATGAGAGACACGTAAACACATTTCTGGAGCTCAGTATGACAAATCATCATAGCAAACACATTCTAATGAAACTAACTAGCAGTAAAGAATCTGCCTGCAATGCTGGAGATGCGGGTTCAATCCCTGGGTCAGGAAGATCCCCTGGAGAAGGAAACGGCAACCCACTCCAGCATTCTTGCCTAGAAAACCCCATGGACCAAGAAACCTGGCGGGTTACAGTCAAGGGGGTCACAAAGAGTCAGACATGACTGAGCAACTAAACACACCCATGTGTGTGTACTCAGTTATGTCCAACTCTTTAGCAGATTCACAGATACTTATCACAGTAGTTTTCATAGATGATAAATGTTAATATTGCTGCTGCTGCTAAGTCGCTTCAGTTATGTCCAACTCTGTGCGACCCCATAGAAAGCAGCCCACCAGGCTCCCCTGTCCCTGGGATTCTCCAGGCAAGAACACTGGAGTGGGTTGCCATTTCCTTCTCCAATGCATGAAAGCGAAGTGAAAGTGAAGTCACTCAGCCGTGTCTGACTCTTAGCGACCCCATGGACTGCAGCCTACCAGCGTCCTTGGTCCATGGGATTTTCCAGGCAAGAGTACTGGAGTGGGTTGCCATTGCCTTCTCCGAAATGTTGATGTTATATTTACATTTTTTTAAAGTGTTAAACAAAACACTTTTTTCATCGTATTAAATACATGGACTTTTTGTCTCATTACTGCAGAAAAGCACCATTGCAAAATTAGCATTGAAAGTAGTAGCATAAATAGTATGTCAAACAATATATTGCAAAAGCACTGTAGTGAGAATATTTGAACTACACTCTCTAATCTATTTAAACTCTGTTGTAGGGCTGCTCATTATTTATTACTCACACATATTTCACATTCACCAAGATATAAACTTTATTGCCCACCTATCCCATTGATTGACATTCACGCATTGGGCAGGCTTCAGCACCCCCCATGGCACCTCAGCAGTATAGTTACATTCTTGGCTAACTTGGCTATTATCCATGCACCTTCATCTTATCAGCAAATATCCTAAATACTGAGCTTCAAAGAGTCAGGAGTTAAGTTGAAACTGAAGCAGTGCAAGGAAAGAAAGAAAAGAAATGTGTTATTACTGACACTCTTTTCATTTCTAACCACATGTGAAAGTAAGGACTCTGTGGTTTACATGTGTCTCACATGTGTCAATGGGGGAAAAAAATTTGCACACAAGAGTTCTGAGTTGAGTTTTTTTTGGGGGGACAATGTAGAGAATATGGCCTGGGATATATCCTCTCAGTTTTGAAGAACTGCTCTGAAGAAGTGTTTGTGGGGTGTCAATATGTATGTGATTTTGGTAAAGGGGAATATATGCAACCAAGCACACATTTTTGGCAGAAGTTTACTCCTAGTCACGAGAGAGTTGCTGCTGAGCACAAGGAGCAGACGTCTCTGTTAATGATTTTAGTGTTTTCCTAGGTATGAAAAGATGTCAGAATTTGGGCTTATGACAGTTTTCTCAGAGAACAGAGCGCTTCATTTCTGATTTCCACCCTGAATTCCTTTCAGGATGTATTGATGGTTGGCAACTGCTGTGGAGCAAGTGACTTAATCCTTGTAGAACCAGATGGCAAATGACAATTCTTAGATGGCACATGACACAGGAGGAAGATATGGGAGAAACAGGAAGTAGAAAACGGAGTCTACCAATCTCATGTGGGTTTAGGTAATTATTTAAACGATATTTAAAGAAAAATTAAAAAAAAAAAAACAGAAAAATGCTGAACCAGATAGACAGCTTATTTGAACAATAGAAATTAACTAGAACTGTCCATGTCAAACCAGGCTACTTGACTAATAAGTTTCTCATATGAGTCAGTAAATTCTTAAGTCTTACGCTGGCATTCCTTTTAATTTCTATTTATTTATTCAATTTGATTGTTGTCTGGCGGGTTTTTTTTTTTAAATAAATTGCTTCTAAAGTTATCTTTGTAATGATTTAATGGTTTCTGTGTTTTCCACTGTGACATTGCTCTGTGTTTCATAATTCAGACATTTTGAGATATAAGTTATTGGAAGAATTAATAGTGCTTTAGATACCATGGAGTGAAAGAGCCAGCTTGGTCATGTCATTTTAGTGTTTCTTTTCCTATTTCCATAACATTAAGGTTAAAGTTCAGAACTTAGGAGCAAGACAAACCAAGTTCAAATACCAGTCCTGCTTCCTGGGGCAGCTTAGACACTTGAATCCCTCTGTGGCCCAATATCTTCATGTGCATCTTTTGAGGTACATATCCCATAGGGATTAAGTGAGTTAATAAAAGTAAACTGCTTAGAAGATACCAATGTTGGCTCTGAGCATTATCCTGAGGCTTCAGCTTTATTTCTCTTCTGTTCTTACTTGCTTTGCTTCCCATTTTTCTTTTACTATTATTCTTCTCAACTCATTGTGGGCTATAAATATCTACATTTATATAACCTATGTACTCTTTTAAAGAACTTTTTTAGGGTTCACCCAAGACCTATCCTAACGCAGCTTGGATTTGCCTTAAAATTTAGATGTTTTTTCATGACGTGTGCACGCATGCTGCGCAAAGTTGTTTCAGTCATGTCTGACTCTGTGCGATCCTGTGGACTCTAGAGCCTGCCAGGCTCCCCTGTCCGTTGGATTCTCAGGCAAGAATACTGGAATGGGTTGCCATGTCCTCCTCCAGGGCATCTTCCTGACCCAGGGGTTGAATTCATGTCTCTTTCATCTCCTGCATTGGCAGACAGGTTCTTTACCACTAGTGCCAATCACTTATTGCCCGGACCCTACAAGGGTTCAAGAAATCAATTGTTGCTGTTGTTACTGTGGTTGCTTGGTGGTATTAGTGGTGGCATTACTACTCTTGAGGTCATTATAACTACTTCATATTATTATTTGAGAGTTACTATTATTATCACTTCTTTGAATCCAAAAGATGAAGGACTTGCCCTAACCATTTGTCACTATATTTCTTACACAGAAGGATTAGTATGTCTTCAGTTAATTTTAACAGAAAGAGAAAGGGACAAATCAACAGCTACCTTATTCAATATATACAGTTAGAAATCAAATTATGATGTTATTGTTTCTTAGCTTTCTATTTTTGACTGGGTCAAAAATAATGATCTTTGTAAGTATGAATCAATGAAATATTAATTTGTTTTTACTTCAAGCAGACTAAATTATGCCAACATGAAACTTCTGTTGGGAGTCTTTAGTTATAAGTGCATTTTATTATAGTTCAGTCTGCTTTCTCTGCAATTGCTGCTTCACAGTAAAATCGATGGTTCCCTAATCTTTTTCAAAAATGATGTCAATTAAAAGAAAAGTCTTCCTTTATATATTTTAGATCATTTGGTACAAAAACAAAATCCTCTTTTTTAAAACTTTTGTTTTTAATATTAACTACTCTGTATTTCTACTGGGAAAAAAGATTCTATTGCACCTATCAGTGATATTTATGTTTTGAAATCCATCTTTATTTTTGCAATAAAATAGCAAATTTGTTGAGAGGTAGAATGCATTTGCTCCATGGAAATTGTGGAAATCACAGAGCTAAACAGAGTGAAGCAAAATCTTGCAATTCAGTCACGTTTTCGAAAGTATGCTTTTTAAAAAAAGTCTTACTATAGATAAATTATCTTCAAAACCATATAATAAATTCTAGTGAGAAGAAAACATGTGACTATTATTTTTCTCTTGTCTCAATGCACATAATCTATATATTAAGAACAGATCTTTTAAAATGGTTTTAGGTACAGAGAAAAGCAACTTTATGTGTCAGTTAAATAATTCTATGTAACAAACTACCCCAAATTCAGCAATTTTACTCTTTAAAATTGTTAAGATTTGAATTTCTAAGTGCTTATCTGAAACTTCACAACTATAAGCAGCTGTAATATTAAAGTAAATTAATGTATTAGCTATTCCACTATTATTTACATAATAAGGATTATAAGTAACTCAAGCTTCATTTATTTTCATGTCCATGGCATTAATAAGTCTGCCTCTTTCTCTCTTCCCCTGTGTTGCTCATGAATCAGCAGATCGGCTGAGATCAGCTAGTGTAGCTGAGCTCTGCTAGCTTCAGCCAGGCTTGCTCATGCACTGCCAGGTCAGTTAGGGGCTCTGCTTGAAACTGGACAGTTGGCTAGGACATCTGAACTGGGTAGAATTGGTCCACATGCCCAGGCATGGTCTGACAGTTATATTGAAACAAGGGAATGAGTAGAAATCCATGCCTCTCAGGCCTTAGCTTGGAATGAACACAGTGGCATTTTCTTCTCATTCTGTTGTAAAAAACACATCATGTAGCAGACTCAAAGTAAAGGGTTAAGGCAATATGGTAGCCTTCTTATTGAAAGGAACCAGAAAGTCATGTGGCAAATGGCTTTAATACTAGACGGAGTAAAAAATGTAAGGCCAGTCCTGTGTTCCACTCCATTTTCCTGCTTTCTTCTTTAATCTGAAGCACTGATATTTTCCCTCCCAACTTTAGCTGCACATATCACAGAAGAAAAGCATGGGATTTTCATTTGTTTTGTTTTGTTTACTTTAGAGTTGGATTGGAACTACTGTCACCATAGACAGTGCACAACTAAAATAAGCTTATTAGAGGCACTCTAAAAGCAGTCTCTGGAGAAGGAAATGGCAGTCCACTCCAGTATTTCTTGCTTGGGAAATCACATGGACAGAGGAGCCTGGCAGGCTACGGCCCATAGGATCATAAAGACTGGGACACAAATTAGTGACTAAATAATAACAACAAAAAGCAGTCCGACCTTATAAGAATTAAGTTTGAACTTTCATTTTCCCCACAAATCATCATGAAAAAATATTAAGTGCTTCCTTCCCTGGCTTTATGGCAACTCATTTCTTCCTTTAATTGAAGGTTTGGGGATTTCTGAGTGTTTATCTGTGAATTTATAATTGCAAACAATTTAAGTCCGAAAGGGAATTAATGTATTAGTTACTCTATTGTTGTCTGTGGACTTCCATGGTGGTAAAGAATCTGCCTACAAAGTAGAAGACCTGGGTTCGATCCCTGGGTCAGGAAGATCCCCTGGAAAAGGAAATGACAACCCACTCCAGTATTCTTGCCTGGAGAATTCCGTGTACAGAAGAGCCTGGCAGGCTCCAATCCATATAGTTCATGGGGTCACAAAGAGTCGGACACGATTGAGTGACTAATACACATTGTTCTGTACTAAGAAGCCAGAGTTATTTTTGTACAGTCCAAAGCTCTATCTGTTTCTGTGTTTATATGTTAACTTATCTTCCTGTTTGGACCTATATTCTCTAAAGAATGGTGTTTTATATTAATGGCCACTTTGTGAAATAGAACCAGTATTTGTTAAGATTGTGAAAGTAATCAGCTTAATGGAAAAATTAGGAAATTTTTCAATTATAAAACTATGGAAATGACTTGATCTTTTTATATTCAGTACTATATAGATAACTAATGAATCCAGATTTCCTTATTTTTCCAAAATGCAGGTCATGGTTCATTATGTGCATTTACATTAACAGATTAACATTGCAAATGTTTATGGAATGGAATAGAAAGAAATAAAGGCAAAAAGGAAAGTATTAACTGCATTGTACATAGTTATAGTAAGAACCATTTTATGAAACTTCTTTCTGGTATGTGTGCATGATGCGAGTCAAAGAAGTTTGACAACTGGTAACCTAAATTTTGATATCATAGCATGGATCTAAGAAATTCTCTGGCTCATCTTTCTTTCTTTCACAAACCAAAAAAAGAGTGTACAATTTAAATAAAGTTATTTCACAAAGTACAGTCTCACAAAAAATAAACAACCTTGTCAAAAAATTTGCAGGAGACACGAATAGATGTTTTTTCCAAACAAGATCTACAGATGGATGGTCAACAGGTACCTGAAAAGATGTTTAACATCACTAATCATAAAAGAAATGCAAATGAAAAACTGCAATGAGGTATCTATCACCTTACACCTGTCAAGATGGCTGTCCACAAAAGTCTACAAATAACAAATGTGGAAAAGCATGAGAAGAAAAGGAAACCCTAATACACTGTTGGTCAGAATTAAATTGGTACAGTCACTGTGGAAAAAGAGTATGGAAATTCCTCAAAACACTAAAAATAGGAGTACTGTATGATTCAGCAATTCCAGTCCTTTGTATATATCCAAGAAAATGAAAACACTAAAAGATAAACACACCCTAATATTCATTTCAGCTTCAATTCAGTCGCTCAGTCATGTCCCACTCTGTAATCCCGTGGATTGCAACACGCCAGGCTTCCTTGTCCATCACCAACTCTGGGAGCTTGCTCAAACTCAAGTCCATCGAGTCACTGATGCCATCCAACCATCTCATCATCTGTCATCCCCTTCTCCTCCCGCCTTCAATCTTTCCCAGCATCAGGGTCTTTTCAAATGAGTCAGTTCTTCGCATCAGGTGGCCAAAGTACTGGAGCTTCAGCTTCAGCGTCAGTTCTTCCAATGAATATTCAGGACTGATTTCCTTTAGGACTGACTGGTTTGATCTCCTTGCACGCCAGGGGACTCTTGAGAGTCTTCTCCAACACCACAGTTCAGAAGCATCAATTCTTTGGCGCTCAGCCTTCTTTTTGGTCCGACTCTCACATCCATAGCAGCAGTATTTGTAATAATCAAGATATTAGGAGCAACCTATGTGTTCATCAATAGATGAATAGGTAAAGAAGATGTGGTATATATATGATGGAATATTTCTCAACCACAAAAAAGAAATTCTGATATTTTTAGCAATATAAAGACTATTATGCTTAAATAATAAGCATAAATAAATAAATCGGAGAAAGACAAATAAGTATGTTATCACTTATATGTGTGGCATCTAAAAAAAAATGAACATAACAAGGCAGAAATAGACTCACATATATAGAGATAAAGCTAGTGTCACCAGTGGGACGAGGGAAACAGTGAGGGGAGTGACAAGAATGGGTAGGGAACTAAAGCACACATGCTACTATGTATAATGTAAATAAGCTGCAAGGGTTTACCATACAGCACGGGTAATATAGCCAATATATTCTAATAACTTTAAATGGAATATTATTTATAAAAATATTGAATCACTATGCTGTATACCTGAAACTAATATAATATTGCAAATCAAGTATACAGCAATACAAAAAAAAAAAAAGAAAATCTCACAAATCTTATTTTATTTTCTCCATTACCATATTTAAATGACTGTGATTCCAAATATTGCTTATTATTTCTAAAGCTTAATTAAAATCCTTCTTGCTGTATGAATGTTCAGGCCAGTTGTGATGTAAATGACTTTTTGATTACAAGATATTTTGGAACAGATATTGGAATGTGAATGTCACCAAATTATTGATAACTTGCCATACAAAATGGTTGAAAGTACAGCTCCTATCCCGTCGAGTGTTTTGTAGAGTATAGGGTTTTAGATGACCAAGTGAAAGGTCATTGAGCTTACAGAATTATATAAAATAGCATTCTCTAGACGGATTCATTTAGAGAAACTCTTTGGTATAGTGAAAAGTTAACCAGGCTGGGAGTCACTGACTTCCCTTGCAGACTGCAGGTTTGCGGCTTGCATCTCAATGCTTTAACCTGACAATGAACACATTCTGCACTAATCATAGGATCACCGTGAGACTCAAAGCAATCTATGGGAATGTATTTTGTAAACTCTAAATACTTTAAAAAATGATTTGAAGATAACATGATTTTGGTATTGAATGTATTATGAAAGCAAGCATATTGAAACAAACTTCTGCTGACAATAGTGACTGAGAACATTTTTGACAGATACCTTCTTTCTCTATATCACCCTAACAATAGACATAGAAGAGTCAGGTTCTTGCTGACTCCAGTTCTTGCTGGAGGAATAACTCCTTCCAAGGTAATCTGGAAATCTGAGATAGAGCAAACTCAGTTCAGTTCAGTTCAGTCGCTCAGTCGTGTCTGACTCTTTGTGACCCCATGAATCGCAGCATGCCAGGCATCCCTGTCCATCACCTACTCCTGCAGTTCACTCAGACTCATGTCCATCGAGTCGGTGATGCCATCCAGCCATCTCATCCTCTGTCGTCCCCTTCTCCTCCTGCCCCCAATCCCTCCCAGCATCAGAGCCTTTTCCAATGAGTCAACTCTTCACATGAGGTGGCCAAAGTACTGGAGTTTCAGCTTCAGCACCATTCCTTCCAAAGAAATCCCAGGGCTGATCTCCTTCAGAATGGACTGGTTGGATCTCTTTGCAGCCCAAGGGACTCTCAAGAGTCTTCTCCAACACCACAGTTCAAAAGCATCAATTCTTCGGCGCTCAGCCTTCTTCACAGTCCACTCTCACATCCATACATGACCACAGGAAAAACCATAGTCTTGACTAGACGGACCTTTGCTGGCAAAGTAATGTCTCTGCTTTTGAATATGCTATCTAGGTTGGACATAACTTTCCTTCCAAGGAGTAAGCGTCTTTTAATTTCATGGCTGCAGTCACCATCTGCAGTGATTTTGGAGCCCCAAAAAATAAAGTCTGACACTATTTCCACTGTTTCCCCATCTATTTCCCATGAAGTGATGGGACTGGATGCCATGATCTTCATTTTCTGAATGTTGAGCTTTAAGCCAACTCTTTCAACTCTCCACTTTCACTTTCATCAAGAGGCTTTTTAGTTCCTCTTCACTTTCTGCCATAAGGGTGGTGTCATCTACATATCTCTTGCTTAATTGCAGACACACACACACACACACACACCCCTTAGTTTGGGAGACAGAGAAATGTTAATTATTTAGACTTGAGGACTTGTTTTTGCATTTGATTTTAAATATTAGCATGATAACTTAAAGTAAACAATTCATATTACTTTGGTTTGACCTTCAGGTAGAAAGCAATGTCCTAAGTTAAAGTCTAGTTTTCTGTATCTTATAACTAAGATACAGAAAATTCAGCTTACAGTTCTATCCATTTTAGTTCATTTATGTTAGCCTTAAAGTATTTCCTATATTATATCATTATAATAATCTTGGAGAGGACATTCCATAGCAAGGGAAACTTAGAAGCCATCTCTCTTTCCGGATTGCATCTGAGGCATATGTGAAAAATTATTAGAACATGCCCCATAAGCTAGGTACTCCATATCACCACATATATTGAAATCTACAGATAATTGGATATTAAAAGAGATATCAAGATTTAATGACATTGTGCTTTGTACAGTGTCCTTCCTTTACTACTTTCTGTATAATCTCAATACAAATTAGCAGTTACTATGAAGTTAACTTGTGAATAAATGCTTCAAGTTGTAGTTATTTTTAGCCTCTTGGAGAAGAAAGGACTTATGTTGAGGCATCTGTTTTTCAAGTTATAAAAGAGATAGGAAAGTAAATGAATGATGCATAATTAGTGATAGAAATAACTTTAAGACATATAGCTATGTATAACTGCCTTATTCCTGCATTATGGCTTTATCCCTGGTTAATATCTATTAACCGTCCCACATCTCTCCCAGGGTCTCACTCATGTCCTACCACAGATTATTGTGATTCAGTAATGTTAAATTTGAAATATACATGTGGCTTTCATCTTATTCTTAGTTTACCTTTCTTTTTCTGGGATAGAAGAAGGCACAATTCCATTCATATTTTCACTAGACTAACCATATACATAGTAGTTATATGATAGAAAAAAATCTATATCTGCGATTCAGTGATTGAATCTAATTATAGGAGAAACTGGAGGCTATTCACTCAAGTAATCTACCAGTAAGTAGGATACCAAATTAATTTTCTTTGCATTTGATGAGTCTCTCCTCTGTGTTTTTGTGTGCATCTTTTTATATATTAGGTAGAGTCTGAGGAGAAGTACAGCACCAAATTTATGGTAACAGCCGTTTCTTTAAAGCATATCAACAAAGATGAATTGGCAGATTCTGGGTTCACCATCTTTTATACAATATTGCCCTCTATGGGAACCTAAAATATTGAAGATTTTAGTAGAGTAGTAAGTATTTTTTTTGATCCTCATTTTCATTCTCATTACATGCTTTTTTGTCCCCTCTAAATTTAATCACTGCTCATTTCCTCACCTTCTAACAGACATATACAGCTGAACTGGCAAACAAATGTATCATTCCTTCAGTATGTAGTGTGTTTATTGTACTATTTTACTTTATTCATTGCAGAACTCATTTTATTTATTTTATATTGCATTTAATTATTTCTTTTGTCTTCTTTCGGCAAAATACCTTTGCCATCACAGTACTGTATTTCCAGTTAATTTATAATCATTTCCTGTATGGTAACTTCTATCCAGAAAGAGAAACATTAGTTAGAGCACTAAAATATAATACAAAAGAAAAATCATATTATGATGGAGCATTTAGAAATTACAGTGTCAGTCCTTTGATTCTATAAGTACAAATCAATACAAGCTTGATTCTATAAATACAAATGCAAATTTAAAGAAGAAATGAAGACTCTAATCTTACTAAAATCTTTTTATTTATGAGTAATATTAGGAAGATTTAAATGACATGGGTTCTAAAATGGAAAACTAATCTGGGTTTTCTTATCCATGGGGAAATTTGCTCTGTAACATATCTTTGGGCCTTCATTTTGAAATGAGTTGTTACTTCTATTTGTAGAATACAGAACTGGTGTAATGATTACATTGAAATATATTGTATGTAAATATTAGTGTACCCCTTTCCCCATTTCCCAGTTCTAAGTTGCCACCATTCATTCATTCATTCATAAATTTAATTTTTTTAATTGCATATATATATGCTATGACACTGCTCCAACTATTGAATATAACAAACAAACAAACAAACAAAAAAAAGAAAGAGAGAGAGAAAAATCATTTCTGTCCTCAAAAAGCAAAAATTCCAATGCTTGGATTATGACTAGGATTCAAAATTAGTGTGTGTCTCTAAGATAGGTAATGGTAGCAATATAGTGCTATGGTATAGTGCAATGGTAGCAATATATATCCAATCACAAGCTGGTTACAGAAGGCAACACTGGGCCTACAGGTGGAGTACAGTCTGACCCTGGTCCTGTATCTTGTATGTTTATTTGTATCACCTCTCAGCCTAAAGGAGGCTTTCAGCCATCGCTGGCTAACTGTCAAACATCATATTCTTATACCATTGCTCACAACTCACCCTTTCAACTGCCTCCAACACACACATATCACTCACTATACTGAAACCGAACAAGAGAAAGAGTGACGTCAGCAGGTGAATTGTCTCGGAGTGATAGGAGTGTAGAGTATAGAGTAAGACGCTGGAGCTGACAAGACAGAAACTGATTCAGGAAGCCTTGGTGAAACAATAAGATTTCCCATGCTGATCAGAACATCAGCAGGAGTAGCCCCTAAATGAGATTATTTCCCCAAAGGACTGGAACAGACAGAAAACAAACTATATTGGGATACCTAAATAAAAAGGAATTTCTAACAGATGAAACAAAATGCCCTTTAGGACAGAGAGTTTTTACAAATTTATCACCATGATGCTAGGATTCTGGTCTGCAAGAAGGTTTCTCATTTTGAGCACTTTGGACTTTAAATTAAAGGCTATAAAATGACTTGACTTGTAATGCATAAATCAAAAGGAAATTGCCACTAAACCATAACGAAATTTTGGCAAACACATTACAAAGAAAAGAAAGAGAAATGAAGAAACAAAGTGAAACTCCCTGTGGTAGATACCCCATTCATACTGAGGCATTTAATAGCATTTAAAGATTCTCCTCTTATAAGTGACTCCCAATGGACTAGTAACCTAATTAATGTACTTTATGAATTCTAACCACTTTTATTTAGCCCCAGAAAGTGAAATTCACTGAAAATTCTCATAACAGGGACCTGATCATGGAATAATCATAAATTCAACTTCTACTGTCCTCCCCTCCTCCCCCACTCCCTCCCCCACCCTTATCAGGGATCTCACTCGTGTGCTACACAACAAAGATTTCTGAGATTCAATAATGCTTTGGCTAACATCTGATATTTATTAAAAATAATGTTCCTTTAGGCTGTTGTCGGTCAAACTAGAACTGGACTGTTTAGTCTGTTTGTTCCCTCACTTGGCCTTTCAAGCTTTGCATCTTCAAAGGATTTATTTGATGCATTAATATGATTTGCCTTTTGCTAAAACAACACACTACAGTGTTACTAGCAAGAAGATTCTTCTTCCAACCTGTGGTTCCCGATTTTTCCTCTCTCGGTAACTTGCTAACTAGAGATCTAGATGTGTAATAAGATACCATTTAAGTCTGTCACTGGAATGCTTGCTATATAATTAATGCTACATAGCATTAATTTTTCTCACTGTGTATATGATTCCAATAAGTAAAATAAAATAAAGTGAGCAAACTCACTTTATGCTCTTTCTTTCTCACATGATTTCTTATCTGAGTAATTACTAACAGGTTTTTTCCTTAAAAAAAGTTCTTGTATTAGTCACCCACAGCCCAGTTAGAAGCTTTTCCCCCAAGGCATAAACTTTGAACAGCAGTTTTTTTTTCTGTTCATGCTTTTTCCTTTAAAAAAGAATTAGAAGGAGTTTTTTTGGTGTTAGTTGGGACAACTGCAAAGCTGCTCATTAAACAAACAACAACAACAACAAAATTAAAAGGAAAGGAGACAGAAAGTAGTACCACAGTATAGAAGCCCAGTGTAAATTGTAAAATAAATTAGAATTTGAATTGAAGTTATTCAAAATTGTCACTTTGCAGTAGAATTAAAGAATAAAAATGATACTTGGGAAAAATAAAAATGTATATTAAAGCTATTCTATCTTCTATTTATAACCTGTGCATGCATGTGAAGGGTTTTTAAAAACAGAAATTGCAAAGTACTTGTCTAAATAATTCTTTGACATTTTCTTTGCAAATTTCTATGCATTTTGAAGTGAAGTCACTCAGTCGTGTCCGACTCTTTGCAACCCCATGGACTGCAGCATCCCACGCTCCTCCGTTCATGGGATTTTTCCAAGCAAGAGTACTGGAGTGGGTTGCCATTTCCTTCTCCAAAGGATCTTCCCAACCCAGGAATCGAACCGGGGTCTCCCTCATTGTAGGCAGACGCTTTACCATCTGAGTCACCAGGGAAGTTCCTGATGCATGGATTTAAAACTTACCCTGGTGACTCAGACAGTAAAGAATCTGTCTGCAGTGCAGAAGACCCAGGTTCAATCACTGGGTCAGGAAGATCCCCTGGAGGAGGGCACGGCAACCCACTCCAGTATTCTTGCCTGGAGAATTCCATGGACAGAGGAGTCTATTCTGAATTCTTCTATTATTTCCATTAGTGGATATACTTACCTTCTTTCACTGTAAAAAATGAATTGATATGTAAACCAGTGAGTTTGTTTCTTTAATAAATGTGCTTGGTTTGGTTTCTGTTTCTTCTACTAAATATATAGGCACCAATATATTCTTTACATGCTTTATATACATTTTAAATATGTATTGTGGAATATTTTCTAAGTTTTTTTTTTAATTTTTACAATTTGAAAGCAATGTATATATTTTTTGAACTTTTAAGATAATCCAGTTAAAAAGAAGTTTTAATAGCAATTGAGTAAAAATATGTGAAGCTCCAATAATTTATTAGTTCAACAAATTCAATTAAGTTTAATAAAGATCCATTGAGGACTTAGTATAGATCTAGATCTGGTGTGTGTGCTCAGTTGCTTAGTCGTGTTTTACTCTTTGTGACCCCATGGACTGCAGCCTGCCAAGGCTTCTCTGTCCATGGAATTTTCCAGGCAAGAATATTGGAGTGGGTTCCATTTCCTACTCCATGGTATTTTCCAGACTCAGGGATCGAACCCACATCGCTTTCATTGGCAGGTGGATTCTTCACCTCTGTAACACCTGGGAAGCCCTGTCTGGACCTGAACCTCTATCTTAATAGATAAAGAAAAAAATTATACTGCACTTCCTGGGATATCAAAAGGAAAATAAAAGAATTCAACTATGAGGAGGTGGGCAAATGCTTTGCATTATGTGTATTATTACAAACGAACTAGATAGATGCTATGCTTGACAAATGCAAGGCCTTTCAATTGTGGAACACAGGCTGAGTGATTAAAAAACCCTTTGAGAAAATAATTCCTCCCTATCTTCCATTGCATATCACATTTCTTCTTTGCAACATTCAAGGTCATTCATTTCATTTTCCCACCATGGCAGATGAGAAAATGATAAAAATTAAAAT
Source organism: Bos mutus (assembly GCF_027580195.1). NCBI lineage: Eukaryota > Metazoa > Chordata > Mammalia > Artiodactyla > Bovidae > Bos > Bos mutus. The sequence continues at coordinate 10,490,779 of NC_091622.1, forward strand.
TTTCACAAAGTTTTTTTTTTTTTTTTTTTAATGACTGGAATATATAACACAGAAAAGAAATTATAAGAAAACTACTCAAGCTTTTGGGGTTATTTTATCTTTAATTTTAATATGGACACTATGAATTTCTCCAACTTTCCCCAGGAAAGGCCAAAAAAAAAAAAAGGACTTTTGTTTGGCTCGCATCATTTATACATGGTGTATCTGGTGGGACCCTCTTTCCCCAAGACTTTATTTCTGAATAAACAATAAGAAACGCATAGCAAAATTGCTATTTTTCCTTTTCCTACTAAGAAGTATAACTCAGAAGTTTGGAATTTTTCTATTTTAAAGTTAGCATTTAACAATATTTTAAGGTATTTTGTATTACTATATCTTCCACTAATATTGTTTATAACACTTTTATATTGTCAAAGTGTTTTTGCTCTATTATTCATTTCACTCTAAATAATAATGCTGTTGCTTTAGCTTCAAGGATTGCTTATAGACTAATTGGATAAAAAATTTATCAACAACTTTTACTTGTAATCAATTCATACCAACTACGCTTGTCACCAGAGTTAAGGATATAAATCTTCCTCCATGTTTTAATGTCATGGCTTTGTGGTCAAAATCACTCTATTTCATACAGCTTCAATAACTAAAATTACTCTGATAAAGTAGAATTCTTTATTGACTTGTGAAATAGAAATATATCAATGGGATAAAATATTTGAGTAATTCTAAAATGTTATTTTCATTTCTGTATATGTCAGACATATTTTCATTTGTGTATATGTCTAAACTTGGATAAATAAAAAGACATTAGTATGAGAAACTCCATAAATGGAAAAAACTTCAATCAGCTTTTTAAATTTATTTTACTTTGTTTCTCAGTAGTGTTTAGCTTGTTGTTTAATAATAATTACTTTATTAAGATGTTTGAACTGTTTAGCTGCAATGCATTTATCCATTTTGCATTTTGATGTGAATCACTACAGAAATTCTTGAATTGATCTTCTAATGAATCTTTGCCTTCCAAAAATTCTTAAAGGGTAGTAAGTAGTTCCTTGAGTCTTTGAGGATTTCCAAAATAGAAATTTTTCTTCAGCATACTTTTAGCCTGTGTACTTGAAAAAATAACTGACACACAATCCATAATCTATTAATGATAGTATTGTGAGGTTAGGAAATAACAGGTAGATAGTCTTTGTAATTTACCAGATTTTTTTTCATATGCCTAGAGTGTGCTGACCATCTAAACCTTTTGCAGCATAATAACATTAGTAACACTGAATCCATTAAAATTATTCACCCAAAGACCGTATCACCAAAGAAGTGTGTTTTGAGGCCCACCCCCCCACACACACACTTGCAGCACAGTGAAAGGGTCACTGATACTGCCCAGCAATTCTAGAAGAATTCTTTCTCACCAAAACACAAATATCCCAGAATAGAACTTTGAGCCTGAGAAGAGCCTGAAATTCTGTACTGTAGCCTATAAGAGGTCTTGGGCCAAACTGTCATCCAGTTTTGGAACATTTTATTCCATTAAATTAAATGGTGCAGACTAAATAAAATAGAAACAATAAGAGCCTGAAGAACTAGATAGCCTGGAATGAAGAAATATACTTGAAAGTACTCTATCTTTATCTTGTATGTATTTGGATAAAGAAGTTCAAGAACTTTACATAAAGTAAATAAATACAATTTATATATTATGAGTTAATATGAGTTAGTAGAGAACAAAAAGCAGGTAATCCTCATCCTATATTGCCAAATAGAAAATGAGACAAGGGGACAACTTTTGTCCATGCTGGGAATAGAACTTCTCCATAATAATTCAGTAATTTACCTCAATGAAACCATTTATACACTAAACACACACACATATGCCTACTCATTTTTTTCTTCTACCATTTGTTATGATCTAAAACATTATTATTAATTTCAGGAATACATGGGTCATTAGGATTTCAAGTTTCCTCCTGCTCATGGTTGGCTTGTGTTGAGTTCATAACTCATGCTTGACTGGCACACACTTACCTCAGAAAACCGTGTCATGAACTTTTCTTTTTTCACCCAATAGAATCTTTTGGTACAGTGTCCTAGCTGCAAAGTGGAATTTTACTCTCGAATTTCATAAGAAATAGTCCAACTGTACAATGAAAGATTATGCAAATCCTCCAGGAGCACCTAATCAATCACCCTGGTGTGAGAGGAATGCAGCTGATCGCTGAATTAGCTTCTGTTGGAATGTATTCATGTGTAACATCCCCCTGACTGGATGACATCACGACAGCTCCAGGTCCTTGAAAGTCTTGAGGATGATTAGCTGAAGGAATTGGCTGTTTCTGCCAATCATAAACCGGCTGCCTTTCTAGTTCTGGAGATGTGAGAGAAAGAGGGAGGGAGGGAAAGACCGACTCCAGCTAAACAAGAAGCAGAGCAGCAGTAGCAAGAGTGGAGCGGAGCAGCTGCTATTCTGGTGATTAAATAGTTCTCATAGCCTTTTTGCTGTGCTCGTTCCGCTCCCTGGTGTAATTCTCGTGTCCAAGGAGGAAGCTGCATTTTAACGGTGTGCTGAACAGAGGTTTGAATCATTCCAGCTGGCTGCTTGTTTTGAAAAGGACAATGTGTGTATAAATAAAAAGAGACTCTGCTGGAAGAGTTCAGATACTAGGACTAGAGCTAAAGAGTGCTCTCGGAATATTAAAGCAGATTGTACAGAACTGAAATCTCCTTCTAATTAACCTGGAGCCCAAGGAACCTGAAATACTGGATATCTCATTTTCTAACTCGGGATAAATTGAAGTTAGGAAAAGAGAAAAAAAAAATGAAATGCTTCTCTAGGTAAGTTATTGCTTAATTTGCTGAAATGAAGGTGTGTGCATTAAATGAATATATGTTGCTTAGCTATGTAAACAAGTTGAACACAATAAAGTTTTATTTGTGAAAGATTTATGTAGAAGATTTATGTAGTTTTAAACCAAATGCAGTTTCCCTTTTCAACATATGTGCTCTTACCTGTTATTATAAAGTTATATTTGCACTGTAAAGGTAAAATACAGTCCTGCCTAAAAAAAGACAGAACTTGAAATATTGTAAACTATTGCCAGAATATTTGCATAATAAAGACCCCACTTGATAACAGTTTTAGCCTTTTCATATTGAAATGCAAATATTCCAAACTCAACAGCTGAACTGTGGAGTTATAAATGTTTCCCTGAGAAGTATTACTGATAACATGGCATTCAAATTACTCAAGATGGGAACTCCTCTCTTTGGGACCTGAGATTTATGGCCACATTCTGTCCTAATGGTCTGCTTTAGAGAAACAGCTGTCACAGACATTTGAAATTGTATGATGCAGCCATAAATTGCTTTTAAAGAAATAGATGCTTTTCTACTAGGTCCTATTAGGAAAGAAAAATAAATTCTTAGAACAATATATGCCATATGCCATAAGCACAGATTCCCAGGAGGATAAAAACAGCTTTATGTTATACCTGTAAATACCTCCAAATTCCTCATGCACAGAATAAATTGAAATACAAGAGATATTACTTAAAGTATGACTTTCATTAATCTCTTCCAAAATCTCTGATTAGAGAAAGCTAAATACAAACAGAAACTTAAACTTGTATTTTCCTTGTAATTTGTCCTCATTTATAAGATGCTGTATTTTTCAGAGTTACTGTCAAGAGTATTTTCAAGTGATATTATATTTTGTTAGGATAGGTTGTACTGTGAGTTCTAATATAACTCTAGAAAAGTTTCAATAGTTCATATTTATTATGTGTTTTTCAAACTCACCTTTTCTTACTTTCATAGTTTAGTTTATCAGGATATTTTTCATCAACTTAAGATCATAAATGTTTTAAAGTAAATTGCATACAAAGTCGTTGATGTGTTGCCTTAGTTATTTTAGTTATTCAGTTTCTCACCAACTTTATGGTTCAACTTCTTTGAGTTTCTGTACACAAATGGAAATACATGAAGACAAAAGTTGTTGTAATTGCCTGGATCTCTCCAAAACTAGGAGGCAGTTTTTTTCCCATAAAGGTTTAAAAAGTCTTTTTTATGTCAGAATAATAACTTAAATTTCTTCTATTAAAATATTCCTGCTAGCTATAGCCAGATGCCAAGTAGATGCTGTGTTGGTCATGGCTTTTTCACGAAGCTGATGTATGTAGAGAATGTAAAGTCCACTGACTAGAAGAGTCTAAGTCTTCAACTGGAATTCATAAAAAATGAGTGATTAATAAGCAAAATGTATTTGCCATGTACCTTTATCTCTATGCAAAAATGAGAATTTAACATACTTTAATGCCCATGATTATTGATATTATTATAATAAGGAATCTTGTGAATATGTATCTTATGCTGATCAATATTACATAGCACCTACATTGATAGAAGTCTTATGATAAGCTGATGGAGATTTTTGAAAATTGCACACTAAGCAGAATCTGTTTATCAGTTTTTATCCCATCTTAATGGCAGTTGGTCAGCGCTAAGATTGATGCTTAGAATATCTTTTGAAAAAATTATATATATGAATTATTAACTATAAGTTGAAACTCAGCCTTAGAGGGAAAATATTAATGCAATTTAGAAACTCAGGTGTCATTCTTAAATACAAAAGGTAAAACTTCATAAGGATTTTAATATTTGTTTTCCTTTCCATAAACTTGAAAATGTGAGTAAGTTGCATTTTGTTTTCTCCATCTGAAGTTATTATCTAAGTAACACGTCCATTTAGATGATTTTCCTTAAATACCAAAAAAATAGTATATGGAGACTATTTATATATAAATACATAAAATCGTTATTTGGAATTTCTGTATTTGACAGCCAAAATAGAAATACATGTTTATATATGTATGCAAATCAAAGGACAGTCTTTTGTATCTGAATATTCAAACTATTGTACCTATTCTTTTCTCCCACCTCAAAAAAAAAAATCATTCTTAAAAAATGTAGTCTCTTAGTTCAAATCTAAGTGCTAACCTTACTCCTTAAAAATGCTAGATAAATGTTTCTAAGTCAGTAAAATATTTGTACCCAGTAAGTCTTACATTTATATGATTAGCAGATTCTGTTTGAGTGGGAAAGGTTTATTTTAAGAATAAAATCCAAAAATCAAACTTTCTGTGTTACATAGAGTAGCATCTACTCAGGGAGAAGAACAGAGAAACATTTAGCATGCTTTGATCAAACTAGAAGATTCTAGCTGGTGCAGCCTCCCTAGATTTGGAAAGCAGCTGGGGAAACTTATAAAATAAAGCTAGAATATCAGTCCTGGCTGGAAGCCAAGGCAGAGAAGCTGTGCACCCAGAAGGTTAATTCTTTCTGGGCTGAAATTCATTGATAATGCATTACGCTTAAAATCTAGCCTGAAATGTTACTTTTTTTCTCTAGTTAAAACTTTGGGCTATTTAAAGAACAAATATATTTTCTGAGTACAGTAAAATTTTCAAATAACAAGATTGTCTTCTTTATTAAAGGTTGCTCTCATGAAAAATGTAAACAGTGGAGCTGAAACTCCTGTAAAACATAGTTGATACTCAGGAGCAGGAAGAGAAATAAAAAGATGAGATGCACCATCTCACCATTGTCTTGGGGATGACAGAGTGGTCAGAAATACCACATCTGGATACATGTCAAAAGCAGTGTGAGATTTTCTGAAAGTAACTGGCCTAGTAAGATTTACAGTAGAAGTAGACTTACTAAGACTGTGGTGACATACATCTTGTGAAACTAGACAGCAGAGAGAAAGTTAACTGTCATTCATTATGTATTCCAAATCACGAGGAAAAAGGGAAACCATGTTGTCTGTTGATTTATTTTAAGTTTATGAAGTGAGAAAAAATTGGGTCAGGTGGCAGACATAATGCTGCTGCCTTCAGCCATCAGGAAATAACATTTAGTCAACCTTTCCTTTAACACTTCAGGAAACTTTCAGCTATACTGTTACGGAGTGTCAAATGCACTCTTTTTAAAAAGTTATTTTCAGCAGTCTTCAGAACTTAGAGGTGTCAACTGCAATGTAGAACTTTCAAAATACGGTCTTATTTTCAAGTTTCTTTATCTCAGTTTTCTAAGGAATGCTATCACATTCTAGAGTTGACAAATCTAAATTTCTTTTGGAATAATATTGAATTGATAACAGGTTTCCCTCAATCCAAAATAGTCTGATAATGAAACCCAAACATATCAATGGCTTCTAGTATTTCAAGACAAGTAGATTAAAAAAAAAAAAAGTAACTTATTCTACATTCCTACTGGTGAACATGTTTGCAGATATAAATTGATGTGTTTATTTCACATGTCTTTTTATAATTTGTCTATGTCCATTTATAATCCATATAATTCAGGTCATGACATAGATTATAACAAAATAGCATGTATATAACAAACTAAATATTGGCTTTCAAAGTCACTCATTGAGGAAATTTTCCTATTTAGATGACCTTAAAAATATTACCTCAAGAGATATATTTAACACTCTATGAATTCTAAATGATAATCATGATTAATCAATTGGAATTAAGGAAATGAGAAAAAAATCAAAGAATTAAAAAGTACTGAACGCTTGGGAACTTAATTTGGTGATATACTCAAAGCACCTGAGAAAACAAAACCAATGACTCTATTAAGTTCTAGAACAGAAACTTCTATGCCAAACTCAATTTTTAGACTTCTTAGAAATAAATGTTTGAAATACTTGTAGCTTTCAGTAAGAAGGCAACTTTAGTAAGCTAACACACATGAGCAGGCACACAACAAAGAGTTCTTTTTCCCCAGATTAAAAGAATTCCCTCCATTTTGGAGCTTCCACCGTCAGCTAAACTTGAGTTGTGCTTTATTTCAAGCAGTTAACCTCCTCATTAAAAGTCTTTAATAGAATTTGTTTTCCACCATATTCTTATGGAAGTTGAAAGCTGGGCAGGTTCAAACAAAAAGGAAATGTAGAAATGCTTCCTTAATCTCTTTTCACTCACCTTGTTCTTTTCCTTCTTTCCCTTTCTTCCTCTCTTTTTCTGTTCCTTCTCCCTATTCTTTCCTTCCTCCCACCCTTCTTCCTTTTTTTCCCTTACCTCTTTCTCATCCTTCTTTCCTCCCTCCCTCCCCATCTCCATCCTTTCTTTCCTTTCTTCTCTTCCCCATTTCCTCCTTTCTTTTGTCTTTGTTTTTGCCACTTCAGCTTAAACACTCTCTTGCAAACTTGAGGAGCACACCACTCATGTTTAGTACAACAGCTATTGTTTATCTAATGGCCAAGTCTGAACACAGGAATGGGTGGAAAAATGCTCAGAAAAGGAGGGTAAAGAACATTAAACCATAAAAGATGAGATAGGATGAGAAATCCATGTCAGAGAAGTAGTTATGTCAACTTCAAAATATTGACTACCCACCTACCTATGAATTTTCATTTAGTTGGCTAAGTCCTTTAAGTAGAATCCTTTGCTCCTTTTCTATATACTTCCCTTTCATTGTCAGTGGAATTTTTTTTTTATGCAGCAAATGCAGCTTAGTGGCAAAAATAAAATAATAATAAATGTAAATAATCCTTATACTGGTATTTTAAACTCCCATAAATCATTTTTATATTTAATAGTTTAAGCATAGTAACATTCATATTCAGCCTAAAGGCCCACTGCCGTACTAATGCAAGAAAAAGAGAGAAGGGAAAGCTATTTTGCACATTAAGGTGCTTTGGCTTGACTCCATTCCTGAAGCAAAAATTCAATTGTAGACTGCTGTTCCACAGAATTTGTCATATTTCATCAGACATCTCAAAAGAGTTCTTCTTGATGTACTGAATAGTCTTTCACGCCTACACAAAAATAATTTAAACCTCAGATATAAATATAGCAACACTAAAGATTAATACAAGAAAGGAAACAGATGCAGAGATGCATATGCTCCTGTGAACGCATATAAAAGTCCCAATTCTATTCATTACTCTAAAGTGCAAATGGATAATTAGAACCAGAATTAAATTTCATCTGTTTCACAACCAATCTTTCACTAATAGTTATGTCAATGCACTTGAGATTTCACATACTGTAATATGTAAAATCAAACACAGGAAATCATTTTAAAATTATACTTATTAATCCATTTCAAGTATGATGGCTCCTGATATCTGTTTGTGAAGCCACTTTCCTTGGAATAAGGCACTTTTTGAATAAACACAAAAAAGATCTTCAAATCAGTCAAACCAAGTTGAACTCAATTTAGTACTTAGATTATTCTGTTTCTCCATCTAGACATATTTTTCACTTTAAACAGAAAAAATAGCATATCATTTTTATTCAGTGATGTTCATAGTGATAATGATAATAAATATTCTCTCTTATTTTCAATATGTGCCAGATATCATTCAAGATACTAGGGTGAACGAAACAACTCTTAGGAGGCTTGTATTCTGGTGGGAGAAAGCAGGCATTAAACAAATAAGATGCTATGGGCTACTAAGTACTATAAAGGTGAATATACCAAGGTGGTGGTTTAAAGAGTATAGGTGAAAGCTATAAAGCTGGTCAGGAAATACCTTTCTGATGAACTGATACCCAGAAAGCCTATTGAAAAGTTACATGCCAAACTGAGAATATTACTCCATCTTGTAGAAAAATGCAATGAGGAGTAGCAACTTCTTGAATATGCAAGCTGCCAAGCTGAATTTTGACTCTACCTGATGATTATTATCCTTGGTTCTGTGAAATTGTCTGGTAAAGCTTAGGACACAGCATACTATTTAGTGTTATTTTCTTTGGAAAATAAAAAGACCAATCAATTTTAGAAAATGTAATTCTCAACTTTGCTTCTTCTCTTTATACTTACAAAGAATTTAAAAGTAGTGTGTGAGTAAAAGATCTCAAATTACTGTATTTTTTCCTATAGACTGAAAGTGAGTACTATTATTGAAATGTTAGCAGCAGCAGAACTGATCCCCTATCTTATTCTCACAAATTAGTGGGTGTAAAATCCAATATTCCTAATCATTACTCACTTCACTGGAACAATGGACTTAACATAATGAAATTACAGAGGGGTAAATGTAATTATTGAATTTTTTAAAACATTTCATCAGTTACAAATGTACTTCAAACAAGAACCCAAAATATAATAAGGCTAATACAATGCTAATGCAAACTTAAAATGAATTAACAGAATCACAGCATCAAGAGCAAGGAAACAGTGACCCTGGTTAGCACAGGTCTGACATCATTTAGCGTCTTTGCCAGTCTCTGGTTCCTCTGAGCTTCCTTTTCCCCAGGGTAGACCACTGACTCTACTTCCCTCTCACAGTTAGATCACAATACCTCTATCTTGTGGTGTAATTACTGTGTGTTTATCAGTGCCCATCCTGTAACCAATAAATTTAATGGCAGGAATGCTAAGAGAGTGCTTGACCTGTAGGAGATAGCAGGGGTTTGATAAATGTAAAAGGTGAGGTGGCATCTGGGAAGCATGTCTTGTGAACAATAGTTGAAGAAACAATGATATTTAAGGGGAAAGGACTATGGAGAAACACTACAGTTACCTTTATATATTGCAGGGTATTTTCCTTAATGGAAAGGGGATTTGCTTTATATTATGTGACACCAGCAGAAAGATATTGGGAGGTGGTTTCTGTACATTCTGGAAATCTGTGAAATTTGCAGTCAATCAAAGCAATCAACACAGGTTGGAGCACCACTTATCCAGAAGACTTCCATGAAAGCTATGTCTGCCGAGAGTAGGAGATAAATGGTAGCTACCGAGGTGTCTCATGTTTTACGTTGTGTAACTATAGGAGTGTGGATAAAGGCTTTCATGAACACTCTACCCACCTAAGGCCCCACTCTAGCATTTGGTTAGAAGACTGGTCAACAGCATTCAAGTAAGTAATGATTGCTTACAATTACATAGAAGAAATATATGTATTAATCAGAAATATGCCCTAAAGCATAAGACCAACTTTTTATAAAAAGTTCATTTTATAGAGTGTGTAAGTCCTCAAAGAAAACATGATAAATTTCTTAATTAAGCAAAGAATTGAGTTTTAAAAATTTAAATATATTGGTTTTAATTCTCTGTTGAGCCAGTCCAAGAAAGAAAATATCTAAGGATTAGATGCATAAGTAAGAAAGATATTTCTGGTTTCTATAAACTTCTACATGATAAGGAATATAGAGATTATTTGACTTGACTGTGAAGTGTAAGCCTTTCTAGAGAAGAGCTGCAGTCATATAAACAAATATGAATTGATTTAAAGATGAGATGGCATCATAGCATAATAGTAGCCAGGAGGTAATGTTAAATTCCACCAAAGCTAAATTAGAATCTTATAATATAACCTTGAAAAAGCAAATTAACCCTTCTGTGCCTCAGATTCATGATCTGAAAACAGCAGTAGTAATTATACTTCATAGAATTGCTGGGAAAGTTAAACATGACAATATACATAAAGTTCCTTGTACAATGTTGAAAACAAGACAGGTGTTAAATTAATAGAATTAAGTATTAGTTACATTCATCAATACTCGGACTTTCGTCTGCAATATAGCATTCTGTACTGATTTAAAGAAACTCCTGAGTGATGAATATTGACTGATTCCAATCTTCTTCACTTGGAGGTAATGATCTAAATCACAGTTTGCACTGTCTCTACTGTATTTTTATCACATATGTGAACCACCTCATGCGAAGAGTTGACTCATTGGAAAAGACTCTGATGCTGGGAGGGATTGGGGGAAGGAAGAGAAGGGGACGACAGAGGATGAGATGGCTGGATGGCATCACTGACTTGATGGACATGAGTCTGGGTGAACTATGGGAGTTGGTGATGGACAGGGAGGCCTGGCGTGCTGCGATTCATGGGGTCATAAAGAGTCCGACACGACTGAGCGACTGAACTGAACATTAATAACATTAAATCTAACTTTCACTAACATTTTAATCTGACTCATCACAGTTTTGAAAATTAATTCACATTCAAATATCTTAAGGAAACCAGACCATAAGCAGAAGAAAAAACTGTCAGTAAAAGATGCCAAATAGTTTATCTTAATTCTTAATTTTCTGGCATGCTGAAGTAAGGAAAAACATGGGGTTGGAAGAACTCAAGAAGGCAAAGGTTCAGGAACTGAAACTGGATAGGACTAAAACAAATACAAATGTTACTTCATTTGCAATTTTCTCTAGTAAAACACTAAAAAAAATTTCATGTGGTCTATATTGACAAATTGTTTAGAATTATCACAAAAGTTATTTATAAATGGTTTTAAAAGATGCTAGGCACTGAACCAAAATACTTTACTTTGGAAGCCTATTTGGCAAAAAAAAAAAAAAAATACTGGGAGATTATAAAATGTAAGACATTTTATTCATCATCAGAATATATCTGGGTGGGAAAAGATTGGGAAAATGAAACTTGTTTTACATGTGGAAACCATGTAAATGTAAAAATTATGCTGTTATGTAATTTTATCCAATTGTTTCCTTGTTATTTATTGAATAGTTTAACCAGCTGCAAAGCAGGCTTTGCGGTGGGCAGAGTGTTCTTTATCAACACCTCTGGAATTCCACAATGAGAAACACGCGAGCGCTTGGTAACTACCATCATGTTCCTACTCATGGCAGAAATTCTTTCCACGGAATCCTTTGAATAGTAGATTGAGCTACTCTATATTACTAATGTTGACCCAGACTGAGAATAAAAAGATATACATTATATTTTAACTTTTACCACAAGTGTTTTAGTATCTTAAATTGTCCTACGGTTTTTCGAACAAGACCATTTTACTCCTCCTATTCTTTTCTCCCAAGATGTTTTGAAGATCAGCAAAATATTTGACATTTTATAATCTACCAGTATTTTTTTTTAACCAAGTAGGTTTCCTAAGTGAATTATTTTGGAACAGTGTCTATCATCCTTTTAAAGCATTCATAAGTATCATTTGTTATAATTCTAGATTCTACTCATCAAGTATTAAAATAGGAGCATCTCAAAAAAAACTGCCTCTCACAAGTAGCAAAATGCTTGACGTCATTGCAAAGCTGTTCTCATGAGTTTTTCTCATGCTTTTTTCTAAACTTTGAGAATTGTGTATCCTGGATCAGTTTAGGGTGGGAGTATGAAATTTTATATGGGGTATATGTATATGCGACCAGTCACGTTGTTTCTGCTGATGGCCACCCTGGTGTTTTATTCTGCAGTATCTAAAAGTTAAAATTGCATAAGCTATAAAGCAACTAAATAAAAAATAGGCACAAATCACTAGTGAAACTGAATGAAGCAAGGAGTATCCAGTTGTTTCATTTTGTGTAAGATTAAGAATGCTCTGAAGTAAGAGATCTAAGTAAAAGGTAGATATAGTAACCATAAAATACATGAAATCTACATTTAGGAAATAATTTATCAAAAAAAAAACTCATTTTCATTTCCATAAAGTGCTTTGTAAGTCCTGTTCGTGGCACTGGAATTCTGCTTCTTGGTATTTAGAGTATGGATGAAGAACAGTGGTGATGGAGGAGGAGATATAGAATCCATCAGAAAATGTGGGTTCACGTGAGCTGTGTGACATTGGACAGCTCTCTTCACTTTTCTGTGCACTAAATTCTCCATTCATTCATTATTTGAGTTTTTTAAAATAATAATTTTGATAATTGAAATGTATAGTTATTTGTATACAGAATAGAGAATGTCTATTGGAAGAGTTTATTTGTCATTACAAGCAGCTTAAAGTCAGTAGTAGGGAATTTTACAGAGGTAATATCCTGATGACATGATAATATAATGAAAAACAAACCTACTAGAACTTCCTATAAACTAAACAATAGACTTTAGTTATACTGCCCTAAAACAATAAATTTTCTCCAGACATTTATGTATTGAGCCTCTAGATTAGAAACTCAGTGGTAGACAAGTGACTGTTGAAGTGAATTTTAAGAGATAGTAACCTTTTGTTACTTCTGCTGTAGTCAAATTCTGCTCATAATGATACAGTAATACCTCAGTTCAAAAGAAGAATAATTAAAATATTAAAATTGTAGCTTCTAAGCGGCTTTGGATTTCAATGTAACTTGTGAACATAAGCATAATGCTATCACTAACACATTAAAGTCACAAATAACAAGCCAGTTGATGTAAAAGTTTAAATAACTTGCAGTTTAATAAATTTCTTAGTGATTTACTGAAATTAAACTTTGACATTAAATACTAGGCAATTTCTTCTCTCTCCTATGTTCATTCACAGATTAAAAAATACACGTCTATAGTATAACTTCATCCATTCATCTTTATATCTTATAGTTCCCTTGCCTGTAAGAATATGAGAACTAAGTGAGCATTTTATGTTTCATGCTTCCATGATTGTCTTCTGAGATAGTTAACAAGGATGCAAATCAATACTAAATATAATATCGGTATTTAAAGAATAATTATTGAGTTAACCCAAAGCAGTTATCAGTTGATGGCAATCATTTTACTACTTCTGGATGTAAGTTGATATTTAATTAAATACATTTTAGTTAATGTATAAGGAAAATCAAAGGAAATTAATACTATATTGAAATTCTAAAGGCAAAATCGGTCATGTCATTCTCCTGCCTGGTCCTGGATCTTATTTTTCTCCTCTGTTTCAAATCTCTTTCCACTCCCTTAAAAATCCAAATCCTCTCATTCTTCAATGATTAGAACAATTTACTTCCCTCTCTAAGTGCTCTTCTAATAACTTCAATTCACCAAACTCTCTCCTTTATCTGAAACCTCATAGCACACCCTTAAGAGTTCTCACTTGGCAACAAATTTTGTATTCCTATTAAATCTTTCACTTTCTTTTTACTTGCAGCTATTCTAAACTTGTTCATAACCTACATCCTTCTCAACTCTTAATTTAATCTTCTACTTGACTTTATGCTACTAGACATTTTGCTCAGGTCACCAAAGTGAAGGTCAACTTTCAACTGTATCCTTGACTCACATATAGTATTCGGTTTTTGATCAGACACATTTGTGTCCCATTGATTGTAGCTTTCATGGTTTCATTCATCTAACCATAGTTCAAACAATATCAAAAATGTTAATGATATACATCTATCATTTTATTGTGTACACTATTCCTTAGCTCTTTCACTCAATATCATGGCTTTTTCTACCCTTTAAGCTACCATTCCAACACAGACCTTAAATTCTGTTATGATACATTCACCAGGTGGACATTCCTTTTGAATATTTCACAAGCATTTCTAAAAGAATGTGTTGCAGTCCACTCATTTTCTCTTGCTACATCTTCTCTGCTTCCATATAATTTTTTTACTTTTCCTATTATCATACTTACATTTTATTTCAACTGCCTTCTTACTCAAATGTGTCGTGGAATAGATTTCCATTGCTTTTGAAAAGAAGCAGTGTTTATCATATGAAAAATATAGCTGGTACTTGGTAAACATTCAATAAACATTGAATGAATGAATGTGCAAATCTGAAGTGTTTTATTTTTTCCCTCTACCACCAAGTCTTGACATTTCTATTTCTTATGTGAAAGAATAAAAACAATTTATATGAGAATATGCACAACATTGCCCTTGCAAAAAAAACAGTATGAAACATTCACTCTTCCCATATCCCCCCAAAAAGAAGGCTAACTTGCTTTCTGAGTGTGAGGTTAATTGGTTAATATAATAAGGTCTTAAAGAAAACAGGTAAGAGAAGGAAAGAAAATAATAATTAATCAGATGGCAGAATGGGAATTTTGTCATTTGAAGATTTTCAGAGTATCTTTGGAGTACAGGGAAGTTGAAAGGAAAACCAACATTTTAGAAGTATCAGTTCACTTTATGAACTGTAATTTTTTGATGCTGTTTAGAAAACGTCAGTGAAGAACATTATTTCTTTTAGATAATTCCTGTGACTCTCATATTGTGCTCCTTAAAGTCATCTGACTGTGGTACCCACATGGAGCTACAAATTTATAGGGGCTAGAAAATGATATATAAATGTTGTGAAGCTGCTTACACTTTTTTAAAAAAATAGAGCTTGTAGAGAAGCAAAAGTAATCAGGAAGTTTACGGAGTTCTCATACATATTCTCCTTCAAAATTGTTGTTGTTGTTAGTCACTCAGTCATGTCTGACTCTTTGTGACCCCATGGACTGTAGCCTGCAAGCCTCCTCTTTCCATGGGATTCTCTAGGCAAGAACACTGGAGTGGGCTGCCATTTCCTTCTCCAGTCCTTCAACATGCATACATAAACTCAGCATCTCTCACTACCAATATTCCTTATAAGTGATTAACCTACATTGACACATTGTTGTCATCTAAGTCTGTAGTTTACATTAAGGTTCATTCTTGGTGTTGCACATTCTCTGCAGTTTGACAAATGTATAATATAAACGTGTCAGTGCCTAAAGATCCAGGTGTTCCACCTATTCATCTGCCCTTGCTTCTTCCCCAAACTGGTAGCCATTGGTCTTTCTAGTGTCTTAACAGTCTTGCCTTTTCCAGAATGTCAGATGGTTGGAATCATGCCATATGTAGCCTTTCCTGATTGGTTTCTTTCACTTAGTAACATGCATTTAATATTTATCAATATATTTTTATTGTTTAACACCTCAGTTCTTTTTAACACAGAATGCATGCTTAGTCACTCAGTCGTGCCTAACTCTTTGTGAACCTTTGGACTGTAGTGGACTGTAGCCGGCCAGCCCCCTCTGTCCATGGGATTTCCCAGGCAAGAATACTGGAGTGGGTTTCCATTTGCTTCTCCAGGGGATCTTCCCAACCCAGGGATGGAACCTCAGTCTCCTATGGCTCCTGCATTGCAGGTGGACTTTTTACCATTTGATCCATTGGGGAGAGCCTTAACACAGAACAATAGTCCATTATCCAATTATTGGATCTGTACCAAAGTTTAATTATCCTTTCACTTACTGGAGGACATCTTGGTTGTTTCCAAGTTTTGGCAACTGTTAATAAAGCTCCCTTTAATCAATTGTATGAAAATATTTTATGAGTGTAAATTTTCATCTCTTTAGTGCAAGGATCTCAATTGCTGGATCATATAAGATTATGTTTAGTTTTGTAAGAAACTGTCACTTGGTCTTCCAAACTGGCTGTATCATTTTTCATTCCCACCAGCAATGAATGAATGAGAGCTTCTGTGGCTCCACATCCTCTCCAGCTTTGGTGTTGTCCTTGTTCTAAATTTTAGCCATTCTAATAGGTGGTATCTCATTGCTATTTTAATTTGCAATTGCCTAATAACATATGATGCAGATTATCTTTTCATGTTTATTTGCCATCTGTATGTTTTCTTTGGTCATATGTATGTTCCAATCTTTGGCCCATTTTTAAATCAGCTTATTAAATTTCTTATTGTGGAGTTTTAAGAGTTTTTCATATAATTTGGATGTGTGCCTGCATGCTAAGTCGCTTCAGTCATGTCCAACTCTTTGCCATCCCATGGACTGTAGCCTGCCAGGCTCCTCTGTCCCTGGGGATTCTCCAGGCAAGAATACTGGATTGGGTTGCCATGCCCTCCTCCAGGGGATCTTCCAGATCCAGGGATTGAACCCACATCTCCTGTGGCTCCTGCACTGCAGGCAGATTCTTTACCACTGAACCACCGGGGAAGCCTATATTTTGGATGACAGTCCTTTATCAGATACTCCTGTTGTAAATATTTTCCCCTAGTCTGTAGCTTGTCTTTTCAATCTCTTGACAATGTCTTTCACAGAGAAGCTTTTTTCTTTCTTTTAATGGAGTCCAACTTACTAATTCTTTCTTTCATGGATCAAGCCTTTGGTGTTGTACCTAAAAAGTCCTCAGCCAAGCCAAAGTCATCTTGATTTTCTCCTATGTTATCTTCCAGGAATTGCAAGTTTCTTCTTTTTTTTTTTTTTGATTTGCAATTAAGTTTCTGATTCATTTTGTGTTAATTTTAGGGAACAGTGTAATATCTGAGTATTTATTATATTTTTTAACACGTGAATGTCCACTTGTTCCAGTATCATATATTGAAAAAACTATCCTTTCTCCATTGAATTGCCTTTACTGTTCGTCAATGGCCAGTGGACTATCTTTGTGTGGGTTTACTTCTCTGTTCTCTATTCTGTTCCATTGATCTGTGTATCTATTATTTTGCCAATACCACACTCTTTGATTACTGCAGCTGTACAGTAATTCTCAATGTTTGTTGGTGTCAGTCCTGAGACTTTGTTCTGCTTTGGTGTTGTGTTGGCAGCTCTGAGTCTTGCTTTCCATATAAACTTTGCTTGCTATTTTTAAAAATACCTATTTCCTTTTTATTTTTAGTACTTGGTCTTTGTCTCTTTGTTTCCAAAAGGAGAGATGAAATAGAGTAGCTGTTACGAGCATGAGCTTGCCGAGTTAAGATTCCAGCTTTGCCACTTTCTAGTCACATGGCCCTTGAGCACACTGCTTAAATCAAGCATTTCTCCTTTATTAAATAGAGTTGTGATGTCTGCCTTGTAGATTTATTGTGAAGATTGAATGAAATATTATAAATAAGGTATATCACATGGTGCCTGGCATAGAGTAAGTCCTTCCTTAGCCATGATGTGCTTCCAAATAGGGTTGAGACTAATTCTCCACCTTCTCCTCTGTTTTGTTGCTTTAAAGTTCTCCTTTGGCATCCCCACCCCACTGTTTTAAGTATTTAACTGTTGCTTCATGACTTTTTATTCTTTTTCATTATAGCTCATTACTAGATGTAGAATATGGAAAATGCAATGGCAACCCACTCCAGTACTCTTGCTGGGAAAGTCGCATGGGCAGAGGAGCCTGGTGGGCTGCAGTCCATGGGGTCACTAAGAGTTGGACATGACTGAAGCGACTTAGCAGCAGCAGCAGATGTAGAATATAATTCCCTGTGCTATACAGTAGATCCTTGTTGTTTTGCTATTTCCATTTTCCAGTGTCTTCATCTGAACTACTGTAATCAATTTTTAATTGATTTCTCCTTTCATGGCTTCAGTCTGTCCTCCTATTCCCTCAGAAAAATTTTTTAAAAACATTTTCCATGTCAGTGTTGAAATTAAAGTTTTTCAATAATTGTCCAATTTTCAAGGCAATTGTAAATCTGTAACATTTTGAATGAGATCTTTTTCATCTTCTGGTACCTACCTATCTTATCAACAGAATTACCAGAGAACATATTCAGAGAACATCAAGAAGGCCAGTGGGGTTGCTGAGAGTTCAGAGAAAGAGAAGTGGTACAAAGTTAGAGCTGTGGAGACCACTATGAAATTTACTGTGGGAGTTGATCAGAAGAGGGACCTAATGTGATATAACTTGTAAAATGATTCCTCTGGCAAAAAAAAAAAAAAAAAAACTGATGTGGGGAAAAGGCAGAGGCAGAAATCAATTAGATATAATGCTAATAGGGATTAGAGTGACAGCAAAGAAAGTTTTAAGACTGTTCAGATTCTAGCCATATTTTACAGGTAGAGCCAATAGATTGAAAATCTAGTGAGTCTGATGGGAAAGAAAGTCAACTATGCCCAAAGTGTGTGCTTCTGTGCATACGTGTGTGTGTGTGTGTGTGTGTGTGTGTGTGTCCCTAAGCAAATAAAATAATGCATCTATCATTTATGTATCTGGGGAAACAGTGAGAGGAATCCTTTTGGGGTTCAGAAAAGTATCAGGCAATCAGATTTGGTCTTTTTAAAAGAATTTTTAACAGAGTGTAGTTAATTTAAAATGTTGTGTTAGCTTCTGATGTACAGCAAAGTAAAATAGTTATACGTATACATGTATCTACTCTTTTTAAGATTATTTTCCTGTATAGGTCATTACAGAGTATTGAGAAGAGTTTTTTATGCTATATAGTCAGTCAGTTCAGTTGCTCAGTCATGTCTAACTCTTTGCGACCCCATGGACTGCAGCACACCAGGCCTCCCTGTCCATCACCAACACCTGGATTTTACTCAAACTCATGTCCATTGAGTCTGTGATGCCATCCTACCATCTCTTCCTCTGTTGTCCCCTTCTCCTCCCACCTTTAATCTTTCCCAGCATCAGGATCTTTTCAAATGAGTCAGTTTTTCTCATCAGGTGGCCAAAGTATTGAAAGTTCAACTTCAGCATCAGTCCTTCCAATGAATATTCAGGACTGATTTCCTTTAGGATGGATTGGTTTTATCTCCTTGCAGTGCAAGGGATTCTCAAGAGTCTTCTCTAACGCGACAGTTCAAAAGCATCCATTGTTCTGCGCTCAGCTTTCTTTATAGTCCAACTCTCACATCCATACATGACTACTGGAAAAACCATAGAGTTGACTACATGCACATTTGTTGGCAAAGTAATGTGTGTGCTGTTTAATAAGCTGTCTAGGTTGGTCATAACTTTTCTTCCAAAGAGCAAGCGTCTTTTAATTTCATGGCTGCAATCATCACCTGCAGTGATTGTGGAGTCCAAAAAAATAAATCTGTCACTGTTTCCCCATCTATTCACCATAACATGATGGGACCATATGCCATGATCTTAGTTTTCTGAATGTTGAGTTTTAGTCAACTTTTTCTCTCTCCTCTTTCACTTTCATCAAGAGGCTCTTTAGTTCTTCTTCACTTTCTGCCATAAGGGTGGTATCATCTGCATATCTGAAGTTATTGATATTTCTCCCAGCAATCTTGATTCCAGCTTGTGCTTCATCCAGCCCAGCGTTTCTCATGATGTACTCTGCATATAAGTTAAATAAGCAGGGTGACAATATACAGCCTTGACATACTCCTTTTCCTATTTGGAACCAGTCTGTTGTTCCATGTCCAGTTCTAACTCTTGCTTCCTGACCTGCATATAGGTTTCTCAGGAAGCAGATCAGGTGCTCTGGTATTCCCATCTCTTTCAGAATTTTCCACAGTTTATTGTGATCCACACAGTCAAAGGCTTTGGCATAGTCAGTAAAGCAGAAATAGATGTTTTTCTGGAACTATCTTGCTTTTCTATGGTCCAATGGATGTTGGCAATTTGATCTCTGTTTCTTCTGCCTTTTCTAAATCCAGTTTGAATATCTGGAAGTTCATGGTTCATGTACTGTTGAAGCCTGGCTTGGATAATTTTGCATATTACTTTACTAGCATGTGAGATGAGTGCCATTGTGCAGTAGTCTGAGCATTCTTTGGCATTGCCTTTCTTTGGGATTGGAATGAAGACAGACCTTTTCCAGTCCTGTCACCAGTGCTGAGTTTTCCAAATTTGCTGGCATATTGAGTGCAGCACAATCACAGCATCTTCTTTCAGGATTTGAAATAGCTCAACTGGAATTCCATCTCCTCTACTAGCTTTGTTTGTAGTGATGCTTCCAAAGACCCACTTGACTTCACACTTTAGGATGTCTGGCTCTTGGTGAGTGATCACACCATCATGATTATCTGGGTCATGAAGATCTTTTTTGTATAGTTCTGTGTATTTTTTCCATTTCTTCTTAAGATTGAAAGGTTGTTGCTGAACCAGAAAAGATTCTGGGATTCTTGGCCTCTGGAGGAGAAGAATTCACTCCAGGGCCAGAGACAAGGCTTGATCGCTCAGAGCTTTTGTGTAATAAAGTTTTATTAAAGTATAAAAGAGATAGAGAAAACTTCTGACATAGACATCTGAAGGGGGCAGAAAGAGTGTCCCTCCTTTCCACAGTAATAGCAAGCCCATCTGTTTTCACCTGGGTCCCTCTTGGCATTTTTCTCAGGCTGTTTAAGAACAGTTCTGACAGCCATTACAAGGGCTTCCATCTGTTCCTTTGTATTTTTCTGCCTTCCTTTCTTTCCTCCATATTCCCTACCATAATAGACTGTTTGAGCCAGTTGCAACAGATTATCTAAAGACTGGCTTGGTCCATACACCTGTTTTAATAGCTTATGGCAGGTATCTGGAGCCGATTGAGAAATCTTTTAAGATCACTCTTCCCTCTTCACTTTCAGGATCAATCTCAGTGAATCTGCAAAGGGCTTCTCTCAGTATATCTAGGAATTTACCAGGAGCTTCCTTCTCCTCCTGTTCTATGTTTGCCAATTTGGCATAGTTTAAGTCTTAGCATGCATTTGCCTGAGTCCTTCAAGAATATATCTGACAAAATGACTCAGAATCTTCTGCTTCTGTTAGGTCCATATCATTTCTGTCCTTTATCGAGCCTATGTTTGCATGAAATGTTCCCTTGGTATCTCTGATTTTCTTGAAGAGATCTCTAGTCTTTCCCATTTTATTGTTTTCCTCCATTTCTTTGCATCGATCACTGAGGAAGTCTTTCTTATCTCTCCTTGCTATTCTTTGGAACTCTACATTCAAATGAGTATATCTTTCTTTTTCTCCTTTGCCTTTTGCTTCTCTTCTTTTCTCAACTATTTGTAAGGCCGCCTCAGACAACCATTTTGCTTTTTTGCATTTCTTTTTCTTGGGGATGGTCTTGATCCCTGCCTCTGTACAATGTCACAAACCTCTGTCCATAGTTCTTCAGGCACTCTGTCTATCAGATCAAATCCCTTACATCTTTTTGTCACTCCCACTGTATAATTGTAAGAGATTTGATTTAGGTCATACCTGAAGGGTCTCATGGTTTTCCCTATATTCTATATAGTAGTTCCTTATATTTTGGTCTTATTCTAGTTTGAGATATAAATTAGATTTCCAAGTAGAAATACTAACAAGTGATTGAACACACAAATAGAAACAAGCAAAAGATTTAGCTAGAGATAAAAATTTTCATCAGCTTCTAGATAGTGTTTAAAACCATAAAACAGTGTGAGGTCACCAAGGAAATGAATGTAAATAGAAATGAGATGAAGTTCAAAGACTAAGCTCTAGGGAACTCCACGTTTCAAGGAGAGATGAGAAGGAACCAGAAAATGTGACAAAGAACTCATAGAAAACAAAAAAAAATGTATGATTTCCTAAAAGTTGGATAAAGATGGTTTGTGTGGATGAGGGGCTAGTCAGTAATTAGTGTATTAGTTTGCTTGTTTGTGGTTGTTCAGTAGCTAAGTCGTGCCTGACTCTTTTTCGACCCCATGGACTGTAACCCACCAGCCTCCTCTGTCCATGGGAATTTCCAGGCAAGAATACAGGAGTGGATGGCCATTTCCTCCTCCAAGGATCTTCCCGACCCAGGGATGGAATGCACATCTCCTGCTTTGCAGGTGGATTCCTTACTTAAGCCACAAGAGAAGCCCCACATTAGTTTGCTATGGCTACCATAATAAGGACTTCCCTAGTGGTTCAGCTGTAAAGAATCTGCCTGCAGTGCTGGAGATGCTGGAGACACAGGTTCCATCCCTGGGTTGGGAAGATCCCCTGGAGGAGGGCATGGCAACCCACTGCAGTATTTTTGCCTGGAGAATCCCATGGACAGAGGAGCCTGGCAGACAACAGTCCATAGGGTCGCAAAGAGTTGGACATGACTGACAGTGACTGAGCACGCACACCATAATAAAGTTTCACAAAATGAGTAGCTTAAACATTAGAAACTTATTGTATCACAGTTCTAGGGGATGGAAGTTTGAGATCAAGGTGTCAGCAGAGCTGTGCATAGCTGAAGGCCCTAGGGAAGGAGATGTTCCAGGTCCCTCTCCTGGCTTCAGGCAGTTCCTGACTTGTAGCAGCATAATTTCAGTGTTCACATGACATTCTCCACTTGCGTGTGTCTGGGTTGTGCTGATTGCTGATTGCTCATTTCTCAGTTCCTAAGTCCTGTTGGACGCTTTGTGCCTCTGTCCATAGGATTTCCCAGGCAAGAATATTGGAGTGGCTTGCCATTTCCTTTTCCAGGGCATCTTCCCCACCTATGGATTGAAATCACATCTCCTGCACTGGCAGGCGGATTCTTTACCACGGAGCAACCTAGGAAGACCTGTTGTGTTGATTTTCTCCTTTTTATAATTTCTCTTTTTACCAATCAGATGGGTTTAGGGGTCTTCCTTGGTACAGTATGACTTCATTTTAACTGATTATATCTTTAATAATCTTATTTCCAAATAAGTTCACATTTTGAAGTAGTAGGGGCTAGGACTTCGACATACCAGTGTGGAGGGAGACACAAATCAACCTACAGGAGCAACTCTCAACTTTGTCATAACATTTCATTCTTTTTTATAGATAGCTACTTTGATTTATAAATACTTTGTTTAGAATCTTTATGCTTTATATTCATGAATTATATTTCCTGTAATTTCCTTTTTTATATTATCCCTTTGTCAATTACTGCTGTCTACCAAAAGAGTGAGACATGACTTGGCAACTAACCAAAAACAACAGGTTATGTTAGCCTAATACAATGAGGTTGACAGGTATTGTTCTTTTTTTTTTTTTTTTTCACTTATTTGACAAAAGATTGTGTACAATTTGAATCATTGATTCCTTAAAACTTTGATTGGACCTTATGGTGAAGGAATCAGTGACTGGAGTGTTCTTTGTGTGAATGTTTTTGACTATTCAAATTATTGCATTTTGCTGTATTCATTTAAAGCTTCTTTAAGTCACTCTTATAAAGCTTCATTTTCTCAAAAGTTCATTTAATTAAATCCTTTTAAACATATTTTTATAAAGTCATAAATAATGTTCTCATATCTTTTCAATGTCTGAAGGAAAAGTTACTTTCTCTTTCTCATCCCTGTAGCGTAAAAGTGACTTATCTCCTTTTAATCTTAATGTTTGTCAAATTTGTCAGCCTTTTGAAAAGAATCAGGTTTTAGATATTTTTACTGTATTTTTTGGAGAGGGAATGGCAACCCACTCCTGTATTCTTGCCTGGAGAATCCCACGGACAGAGTATCCTGGCGGGGCTACAGTCCATGGGGTCGCAAAGAATCAGACTCAACTGAGTGACTAACACACACATTGTATTTTTATCTGATTTTCTTCAGCCCGTTTTGTTATGTCTTTTCTTCTACCATCTTTGTTATTATTGTATTATTTTTTAGCTTCTTGAGAAGACTGTTTGCTCATACTTTTTATGAGTACCTGCTTGTAAGATTCTAAATTTGTCTATTATGATAGCTTAATACACAAATTTTCATAGGTATTATTTTGGATATAATTTGTAACATAATGTATATATTCAATTTTTCTTTGCTTTAAGTTATTTAGAATTATGTTTCTAAGATTTCTAATATATGAGAATTTTTTAGTTGTTTGTTATTAGTTTCTAGATTAATTATATCATGGTTATAGTACATTTCTATATGGTGTTTAGTTCTTTGAAATTTATTGAGACACTCTTTAGGACTCAGTGTGATTAATTTTTGTAAATACCTATAAGATCAATATGCATTCTACAGCTGTGGACTATGATAGTTTAAGTATGTCTTTTAGACAAAATGTGTTAATTGTGTTTATAAGTATTTAACCTTACTAATCATCTGTCTGATTTTTCAATGACTTCTTGGCATATGTCATAAATTCATTCTCTATAATTGGAAATTTGTAAATGATAGCTTGTAGTTCTGCTTATTTCTATTTTATATATTTGAGATCATGACATCAGATGAACATAAATTTAAATTTAATGATTTCTAGTGAACTGAACTTTTTACTGTTTTAAAGTGATCTCTGTATCTCTAGTAACTCTTTTGCCTTATATCTAAATTTCTGATATTTATATAGCTTTATTAGTTTTCTTTTAATTAAAATATTTCTGATGTGTCTTTTTTCAGATGTTTACTTTCACACATTCTTTCATGTGTAACTTTTAAACAACATATATTTGGATTTGTGAGCTTTTCCAAGTCAGTCTGCCAATCTTGTTTTTAAAAGATAATTTAGTTTATTTATATTTAATGTGATTATCAGGGCTTCCCTGGTGGCTCAGTGGTAAAAGAATCTGTCTGCAGTGCAAGAAATGCAGGAGATGAGGGTTTGATCCCTGGGTCAGGGAAGATCCCCTGGAGGAAGGCATGGCAAGCTACTCCAGTAATTTTGCCTGGAGAATCCCATGGACAGAGGAGCCTGATGGGCTATAGCCCAGATAGTCCCAAGTAGTCAGACAATTTGATTACTAACATAAACAGACCTAAATATTTTTTGTTTTGCATTAGTCACACATATTCAGGTTTCTTTTTTCCTGCTTATTCTTTTTAATTAAATATTTTTTCTAGCACTTCTTTATTTCTCCTCTACTAGTCCCGGAGATATACATTCTGTATTGGTTTCATTAGAAATCAAAATAGGCATACTTAACAATGTCTTAAGTCAATTAATATCATGACCTTAATACAGGGTTCTTAGAACATTTTTACTCCATTTACTCCCTTCTGACTTCTATTGATTCTATTGATCTTATTTATTTCAATTGTCTTTGATTTTATTTTCAGTCCCATGAAAATTTATTATTATCATTTCATATTTTAAGGTCATTTAGTTTAATTTGCATTTTATCAATTATTTTATCTTCATTCTGTTCAACAATTTGAACTATTCTTATGCTTAAAAAATTCATGATCATAGAAGTTTCAACTTCTTCACATTAGATATCAGATAATTATTTCCCAGCCTCTTTCACAGCCAAGGCAGGGACGTGCCAACTGAAAGTGTATAGAACAAATTCCCTATAGGTTAGGGTGTCTTCATCTATATCCATGATCCAGAGACACCAATAGCAGCAGTTCATAGAGAACTGCCAGATCTTAATCCTGACAGTGATGTTGCTTATTATGCAATATTTGGTCTATGGCCACTTTTCCAAAATGGGTTTTTATGATTTGCATTGTGCATGCATGTGTATGTGTGGCCTTGACTATGACTTGAGCTGAATGATGTGACTAAATCTAATTAAGAACTATTTTTTAATTGCATTTTCAATCATCTTGATGTTTGCATTCCAGTTATAGTTTGAAAGCTATGTTACCATCTGATTCAATACTCATTTATGATATATTCTGTGATACTGAACATCATTTCTTAGTCTCTATACTTTAACAAATTTTAGTGACTAATTTATGGAAATAACTTTGGGAAAGTCTCAAAACATGAACATAAATAAATTTTGTTATATGTTTGTACATATTACTCAAGATGATTAATTTCATTGCATGGACAACCTCCTAATGATTCATTGTCTTTCAAATCATCAGCAACTATATACAAACAGGTATCTTTTACAGATTCTCAGGTAAATGATAAATTATAATGAAAACACATAATATAATTCTAAGATATAACTGGGAGCACTATAAGTTGGTATCTAGAAATCTTTGCAAATAAATCACAATTCCATTTTAAACAGAAATTGTGACCACAATTTTAAATTATTTTGAATAAATTCTTATGTTTTATATTACCACATAGAACTGAAAAGTAAAGTAAATTGGGAGATGACCTAAATCATTATATTCACATTTCTCTTTTGTATTTAAGTTTTTATTCCATTTATCTTATGTTATTTACTTACTCCTAAGATTATTAAAAGGAGGTAATCATTTAAGCAGAATCAAATCTTCAGAAATCATGTTTTTGCGGTCCAATGAAATTATGGCACAAACATGATTGCATGGTAGAGGAATGTAAAACTGAATGGTAACTCTATTTCACACAAAAAAGTATAGCATTCTACCCATTTAAGAAATAAAATTTGTATATCCTAAAGAAAATGTTAGTTGGAAACAAGATGTGGCAAAATTTGTTTTATACATCTTTGAATTACAGACATTATAATTTTGTTCCCTTAAGTAAAAGATTTAGATCTTAAAAGTTTGCAAAAATTAGTAAGATGTTAAGAACAGGTGATATTTCATTTATCTTTATCTTGGGTACAACAGCAAAAAATATATTTAATGAAAAAACAGAACTAAGAATTTGGAAATGGAATCATATAAGCAGTATAATATTGGTTGTTTTTATTTCAAGTATGAATTAACTAAATGTATTTGGCATAGAAATGTGGTGTAATTGGTATTTTAAGAACCACTGATGTTTCTCCGATGTCAACAGCAGAATGCTTGTCCTGAAAGCAGTTACCTGTGCACTTTTAATCAGCTACTTAGCATTTCAGCTGTCAACAAGAGGAAGTGCTGTGGTTCTATTTTAATAATAAAAGCAAGAACACATCGCCCTCTAGTGTTGAAAATGCTAGGAGATTCAAGTTTAGAAATAAGAAATAATGCATTTTAAAAAACAAATGTCTTATTTTTCTCTTTTCAAGTAAATGTAATATACCAATATTTAAGTTAACATCTTGAATCCTAGGAAAACAGATGGCAAACATAACTGATTAACTTATTTGTATGGCCTGTGTTATAAAAAAGGTTAACTAGATTGAGAATAAATTCTTTTTAATATTTTACTTTTTAAATTATATTACATTTTATTATAGTTGTAAGATTTATGAAAGATGAATTATAATACTTTATCTCCTAGAATTTATAGTAACTTTACTTGTGTTATAAAAATTAGTTGTAAGTATTCTTTTAATTGTTAAAAATGTAATGAACACGTGGAAATAGAAAGATAAACAGCTAAGTTTCTTTAGTTTCCCAAGGACAAAACTGAAGCTCAGACTTTTTCTCCCACCCCGCAAGTTTCTGGAGAAGATAGCATTTGAGTTATTCCTTGGGGTAGAGAAAAAGGTTAATATATGCAAAATGTGAAAAAGTTGTTGATTTAGTATGATTGTTTCATGCATGTGACAAAGACACTTTGCTTGACCAAACTCTAAGCAGGCTTCTGAACCTTCTCTCAGGTTTGCATTTTCTTGCAAAATCTAGTTTTAGCCAGAATCCTGATAACTCAATCTAATCAGACTCCCCACCCTCGGTATTTGCTCACCCTCAAGTCCAGTCTGGTTCCTCATCCCCTGCTGCTGCTACTGCTGCTGCTGCTGCTGAGTCACTTCAGTAGTGTCTGACTCTGTGCGACCCCTCTACCACACCCTAGACAAAGGCTGATAACCCTGCCTGTCTTTCAGCGAGAATCCTGTTAGGTAGTTTTAGCTGAAACCTCCCATATGTACAATGTTTCCTTTTCGTAATTTTCCACCCACTGATCTGACCCTGATCCTTGGCTCTTCTGTGTGTGTGTGTGTGTGTGTGTGTGTGTGTGTGTATGTGTGTGTGTGCTCAGTCACATTTGACTCTGCAATCCCATGGACTGTAGCTCACCAGGATCCTCTGTCCATGGAATTTTCCAGGCAAGAATACTTGTGTAAATTACCATTTCCTACTTCAGAGGATCTTCCACAACCAGGAATCGAAACTGCATCTGTTGCATCTCCTGCATTGGCAGGCAGATTCTTTACCACTGTGCCACCTGGGAAGCCCAAATTCTTAGTTGCCTATACTGTATTTGGAGTTGAGCCCATCTCTCTGCCCATTGCAGTGGTGCCTATACCTATCACAACGGTCCTAAATAAAGTCGGCCTGGCCACCTTGAAGTGTCACTAAATAGTTTTTGCCAACAGGGTGGTCTGCAATGTGCTGAAGATTCTGAATAAATTTACAGTCCCTGCTTCATGGAAATTCATGCATAATTACACTGAAACTCATATAAACTAATTTTTGCAAGGCATGGGAGGGAGACTGATTTTCTTGACATGGCTTTATCTAAACTGAACTTTTAAAAGTGAAATAGAGCTGGTCAAACTTAGAAATAGGAAAGACAGCATTGGTCATCCAGTACTGCAAATGATTCAAGATGTAAAGAGCAGGAATTACAAGATGAAAGAATTTTGCAAGAGAAAACTTTCAGAAAGTTTGGCTCTAAAGGTGGAAAGAAAAAAGACAGTTGCTAGGGCTGGGGTTGGAGGATAACTGTGATAGAAAATTATATGAAGATGAGAGTGATCCAAATTTGTGAAGAAAATTATATCTGTAATACAGCCATGAAATTAAAAGATGCTTATTCCTTGAAAGGAAAAGTTATGACCAACCTAGATAACATATTAAAAAGCAGAGACATTACTTTGCCAACAAAGTTCCGTCTAGTCAAAGCTATAGTTTTTCCAAAAGTCAGGTATGGATGTTAAGAGTTGGACTGTGAAGAAAGCTGAGCACCAAAGAACTGGTGCTTTTGAACTGTGGTGTTGAAGACTCTTGAGAGTCCCTTAGACTTCAAGGAGATCCAACCAGTCCACCCTAAAGGAGATCAGTCCTGGGTGTTCTTAGCAAGCACTGATGCTGAAGCTGAAACTCCAATATTTTGGCCACCTCACGCGAAGGGTTGACTCATTGGAAAAGACCCTGATGCTGAGAGGGATTGGGGACAGGAGGAGAAGGGAACGACAGAGGATGAGATGGCTGGATGGTATCACCAACTCTATAGACGTGAGTTTGAGTAAACTCTGGAGTTGGTGATGGACAGGGAGGCCTGGCGTGCTGCGATTTATCGGGTCGGAAAGAGTTAGAACCGACTGAGCGACTGAACTGAACTGAATCTTTCAAATAAATGCAGGCCAGGCAAATAGACTTAAATTAGTAAGCAAATGTTGGCAACTAAAGCCATTCAGATATTAAAATATTGTAATTACCAAACAGAATATATGCAAATACTGTTTATAATGAATTACTAAAATGATTATCCCCAGTTTTTAACTATATTCTCAGAAAAGAGAGGTTGAAGTTCTAGAAAATAGGTAGGGGCAAAAGGAAAAAAAAATAAAGATAATAACTTTGTAAGAGATATACATTTTCCACAGAACCAGGAAGCAAGTAAGCAAAGTGATTCTTAAATTTGGGAAACATTGATGGGAGTTAGTTTGGCTTCCTGGGTGTTGTTTAGGTAATGTATCCCTGACTTTCTATTTTCTTTGTAGCATAAATTGGGCCTTCCCTGGTAGCTCACCTGGTAAAGAATCTGCCTGCAATGCTGGAGACCCCATTTCAATTCCTGGGTCGGGAAGATCCCCTGGAGAAGGGATAGGCTAACCAGTCCAGTTTTCTTTGGCTTCCCTGGTGGCCCAGACGATAAAGAATCTGCTCACAATGCAGGAGACCCGGATTGGATTCCTGGCTTGGGAAGATCCCCATGGACAAAGGAGCCTGGTGGGCTACAGTTCATGGAGTCATAAATAGTTGGACAGGACTGAGTGACTAAGCACACTGTAAATTGAGGAATTAGGTGGTGGGTCTACTTGGCTTACAAAGTTACTGAAATCATTACAATATTATAAATTAGGTTAATGGAATAAAAAAAAAAGATGGGTATTAGAAGAATTTCTCAATCATGTTTCCCATTTATTATAACAACTTAAGCTATAGTTTTAAGTTAAAAGGTAAAATAAAAATTATGTTTTTGTCTGCTGCTGCTAAGTCACTTCAGTCGTGTCCCCATAGAGGGCAGCCCACCAGGCTCCCCCTGGGATTCTTCAGGCAAGAACACTGGAGTGGGTTGCCATTTCCTTCTCCAATGCATGAAAGTGAAAAGTGAAAGTGAAGTCGATCAGTCATGTCTGACTCTTAGCGACCCTATGGACTGCAGCCTACCAGGCTCCTCTGTCCGTGAGATTTTCCAGGCAAGAGTATTGGAGTGGGGTGCCATTGCCTCCTCCGTTTCTTGTCTAATCACAACAATTTATAGAAAATGAGCCTATTTTTGAGAGAAAATTAAGATTATATCTAAATAAACATACCATGGCATTGTATTTCTTCAGTCTTCTTTTGTAGCTCCCATGTAAATTGTTTATATGGCCAGAAAATAAAACTGAGACAGGAATTGGAAATGTTACATTAGATTGGCTGATTAATGGCCACATTCTTCACATTTAATCCATTAGCACAAGTTTTAAATCCACTGTTAAAAAAAAATAAAGACTTATTAGAAATGAAAGGAAAATAGTAAAGAAAAGAAATTAAGAACAGATGAAAGCAAAAGCCAGACAGGTGTGTTTATTTCTTTATTGATGAGATGATATAGAGCTGAATTTGAAGATACCTGAATACTTGAAAAATAGACTGTTTTTAATAAAATAATTCTTTTTGGCTTTAGTTTATTGATTACTTAGCCCTAAGTTTTTTTTATTTGATTAAATTAAATTAATTTATTTTCACCTGTGCTGGGTCTTGCGCGACCTTTCTCTAGTGGCAGCGAGTGAGGGCTGCTCTCTGGGTGCAGTGTGTTGGCTTCTCACTGCAGCGGCTTCTCTTGTGGAGCACAGGCTCCAGGCTTCAGCAGTTACAGCTTGCAGGCTTTAGAGCACAAACTCCGTGGCGGTGGCGCCAGGGCCTAGTTGCCCTGCAACATGTGGAATCTCTCCTGACCAGAGATCGAACCCACATCCTGTGCATTGGCAGGCGAGTTCTTAACCTCTGGACCACCAGAGAGGTCCAAAAAATAGTAGGCTCTTGATAAAAGTTGGTAGATTTTTGTGTTGAATGCATGTTGGATGAATGCATTTGCTTCTTACCTTATAGAGAAAACAGGAGCATTATCCAAAACTGAACTGATTGTTTGCCTTTCCAGTCCTAGTTTTATTTTAAATGTCCAATTATAAATATTAGGGCTTCCATGGTGGCTCATATTGTAAAGAATGTGCCTGCATTGCAGGAGATCCAGATTTGATCCTTGGATTGGGAAGATCCCCTGGAGAAGGTAATGGCAACCCACTACAGAATTCTTGCCTGGAGACCCCAAATCTAGACAAAAATTAGACAGATGCCACAGATCTATCCAAAGTCATCCCAAGTTTCTAAGGGAGTTGTCTGGATTTTTGGAGCCTTTAGGAAAAATACAGGCATGCCAGAACTGTTTAATTCTATTTGATCCTGGACCATACTGGAGATACTATTAAAAGCAAAAATCAATCATGAAATTTTGAATATAAATATGAAACAGAGTTTTACATAATGATTACTTACTCACCCCACACGGTCACAAATAGCATTTCTGCTACCATATCTAGAAGTCTGTGGCAAATCCAAGCAAATGTACACTTAGTATTTTCCTTCTTCTCAAAGGTCCCCTGTTTTTCTAATAAATAAGATAAATATACATACATATTTGCAATTTGACTTTAATACAAATAAATTTTTTTTTTGAAAATTGTATTGTTTCTCTGCTTTAGAAAACAAGACCTAGGAAAATGGTAAATAGGCACTATATATATATATATATATATATATATATCTGTATATATATATATATCTCTCTAGGAAATGGTGAGAAATCACCTTGACATTTGCTCTCTATTTACTGAGTTGCTTTCATAAGCTTTCGAACTGTGAATGTAACTGATAGCTCAGAGCTATGTACCTAGTATAATACGATGTTACAATAAAATACAGTGGTAGTAATGGTATCATTACATTTGAAATTACACTTTTAGGAGTTTTTAGTGATAAAAATGCACACTTTGAGGATTAAAGTAAGTGTATATTATATCACTGAACTCAAGAAAATATGAAATGTCTAAAAGTTAGACAATAGTCAACTGGTTATTTACAAGGGTAGAAAATATCTTTATTGTAGAAAAGGATAAAATAAACATGCTTCTTTGATTCTGATTAAATATAATAGTTACTCATCACTTTGTACATTCATCTGAAAAGTTATGTATGAAGCTATGGTTGTTACCAAAAATAATGTTGCAATATTTTGTGTCCTGGATGCTGAAAAGAGTACCAAGTGACCAAAGCATGTGTTATCAATCAATTCCTAGTCACAAGTTTGGTTAAATCAATAATGGATACTTTCAGGAATCACTTGGAATCATAAGAGACTGTTTTCATCTTCAGCTAAAACCTCTGTGTTATTTATAAAATCAGGTTAAATAATTTGAATTAGCTGTGCCTTCTCGAGTAGTGTTTCTCAAAACCTTTTGACCCTGACTCAGAATAGAAAATAATCTTACATTGAGATCCAGAACACTAATACACGCACACAAACACACACCCCACACACAAGACACACCCCCTCTCCCCCCGCTAACAACAAACATTTCCTAAAGCACTACTTACCTTTACCCCTGAAATGTATCTGTATTTCTATTCTGGTCCGTTTCATTTTTCTTTATGTGGTGCTGACCTATACTTTGAAAAATAAAAAGAGTATCTCTCTTGGAATATGGTTACAAATTTTGGAATTCTCCCCTAGAGAGTGAAAGTACAATTAATAAATGTATTTGCATAAATTGTTAAATGTTTACATAGCACAGTTTTTAATTAAGACACTGCTGTATATGAAATATAAGCTGTTTATTATAATCTTAAGGGTCAAACAAGAATCTCATGAAACATGTAGAAATGAGGTATTTGGTAAAATACCTTTCCCCTTCCATATATCATGAAAAGTCAAAAGTGATCAAATTGTTGCAATTCTTATGTCATCACAACTTACAATACAGCTTCTTTTGAACTGATCTACCAATAATTCACTTCTAGATGTTTTCTGCATTTGCGTTACATATTTTTAACTTTGAATATATGAACTTTTAAAGTTGAAATAAAACTTGCTGATATCTTAAATTATTTCATTATGGTAACTGCTAAGGTTTTGGTTTCATCTAACTTAATTTTGATTTTTCTCAACAAGTGCTATGGTGAGAAAACGGAACTCTAGCATCACAAATCACTCATGATGTAGCTCAGTCTTTTTCTTACACCCTCTAAATCTCAGTTTCTTCATTAAAAAAAATAGACTAATAATGGCTAAACAGGCCGATGAATGCCAAGAATGTAGAATAATGACTGGCAAACAGCAGCTTCTCATGAAATGCCAGTAAATATTTTCTCCTTTTTTTCAATTTCAGCTGAACTTTGAGTCTCTTTGAAGATCTCATCAGAACACCTTCAAGAAAGAAACAATCACGTGTATAATCATTGCTGATCCTAGTTCCTAACTTCTGAATTTCCTTCTTGGCAAAATTCGCAGTGACTACAGTAATACCTGCAGTTGCTTTGTTTACTGATTTCTCTGCTGCTACCAGAGATTAGTAAAAATTTACGATAATTGAGGACCTGTTGGGAAATGGATTTTGCAGACTGTATTTTAGAAAATCTATAAACACAATGTGGAAATGAGTCAAAGAGTGATTTTAAAATAGATACACAAAACAGTAATTTCTTCATAGTATCCAATCTTAAAAGAGAGGGAAATTCTGGTAGATATTTGGTAGATATTCCACTACTATTGATGTGATAAGTCACACTTGGAAGATTAGAAGTATAAAAAAGAGGAGGAAAGAAAAGAACGAGAACAAGGAAAGCAGCACCTATAAACCCCACCCCTCTTTTTTGTCCCCTCACCAAAATATGCATAGGAATCACACAGCTGGAACTCTGGGATAGATTGTTGCCAAAATAATGAGAAATTCTCCCTCTCCAAATTTTTAACAATACACTTATTCAGTTCAGTTTAGTTCAGTCGCTCAGTCATGTCCGACTCTTTGCGACCCCATGAATCGCAGCACGCCAGGCCTCCCTGTCCATCTCCAACTCCTGGAGTTCACTCAAACTCACGTCCATCGAGTCGGTGATGCCATCCAGCCATCTCATCCTCTGTCGTCTCCTTCTCCTCCTGCCCCCAATCCCCCCCAGCATCGGAGTCTCTTCCAATGAGTCCACTCTTCGCATGAGGTGGCCAAAGTACTGGAGTTTCAGCTTTAGCATCATTCTTATTAGGAAATGTAAAAGGCAGATTTAGCAGAATTGGGATCAAAGCATATTTAACTTGCTTGATGTGGTGCTTAAGGAAATAGTGCTTCACAGATGCAATTACTCCTTTATCCACGTGTGTCCATTCATACTGTAAGGAAAGTCCAACATCATGGTAGAAGGGAAAGTGGGCAGAGTGCCCCTGTGAGCCTGTTTGTTGCTAACTGGCCTCAGATTCATCCTTCACAATGCATTGTATTAAGGTAAAATTAAAATTTTAGCCTATCACCTAGACTCCTTCATAAAACACTCCATGTAATTTTGGATTTTTGGAGCAGCATTTTAATGGCTTCACTATTATCCTTAAATGAATATTAATTTTATATGACTCATTTAACATATGTGTGTCTCTCAGGTATTCCTACCCCTTTGCACTCTGCATTGTCTTTTTTTTTTTTTTTAAGGGTCATAATACCAGATAGGCGTATAGAAAACCTACTTTTCCTCCTGTGTGTTTCTCTTTTACTCTCATACTACCATCATACTTATAACACTTCTGATACAGGGAGTTTGAGGTTTTTTTCCCCATACCAACCAGTGCTTTGAGTGTGACACTAGCTGGGTGTGTGTGCTAAGCCGCTTCAGTTGTGTCCCACTCTTTGCAACCCTATGGACTGTACCCTGCCTTGCTCCTCTGTCCATAGAGATTCTCCAGGGAAGAATACTGGAGAGGGTTGCCATGACCTCCTACCGGGATCTTCCCAATCCAGGGATGGAACCCGCATCTCTTATGTCTCCTGCATTGGCAGGGGTGTTCTTTACCACTAGCCACATCTGGGAAGCCCAGGACACTAGCTAGTGTCCTACAATTCAAACTGGACTCTAACTGGAGTTAGCACAGACCCCATAGGTTAGGTAGGAATCAGTCCCATAAGACTGCTCCTCAACTTGGATTCAGTTACAAGTCCTGCGTCTGTCCTACTTAGCTATACATCAGAGGTTCCCAGGATGCCCCCACCTTGGATTTGATTACTTGCTAGAACAACTGAGAGAACTCAAGGAAACACCTACTTAATTTTACTCATTTATTATATAATAAAGGATATAGTTGAAGAGCTAGATGAAGTGATACGTAGGGGAGGGCTGCATGGTCCTGAGGGTGAAGCTGAATCTAACCTCCATATCCTGACACTGAATCAAATCTCAGAGACAGAGTTTTGGGTGAAGTGGAAAAGAACAGCTTTATTGCTTTGCCAGGAAATGTGAAGAGGGGTGTGGGGTACAGTGGGCTAATGTCCTCAAAGCTGTGTGTCCTCACTTGGAGAGGGTAGTGAGAAGTTTTACTGTAATGAGTGAGAATGTTTCCAAAGAGAGAGTGATCAGCTCATGGACATTCTTTTGATTGGTTGGTGTTGAGGCAAAAAGGAGACAGCATCATCAATCTAATGGTTCCAATTAGTCTGGGGTCCACGCGCTTGTCGGCAGCATGCCTTCATTGACCCTTAACTTCTCCCATCTAGTGGGCTTTTAGTACCTGCAAAAGAGTTTAAAGATAATGTTATGTATATCCACTGATGCAGAACAGGGCCTTGCCCCAGGGTTGCACTACTGTTTCTCTTGACTGTTTGTTTTCTCCATAGTCCTGAATCCCCTCCCTTCCTTAATCAACAACTGCTTGAATCTGCCCATTGGAACTCAGGGAAAGTCATGGAGTCAGAATGAAGCCTATTTCTTCTAATCAAATAAATGCACTAATGCTTTTGTGCCCAAGAGCTCCACAGGGTCCTGTGTGGTATTGCATCACTAAAACAATAGACACTCATATCACCCAGGAAATTACAAGGAATTTAGGAGTTCTGTGCCAGAACCTAGGAGGAGAGGTCAATATATATTGCTGGAGCTTAGGGTGGACCATCCCCAAATTTGCCAAAGTGGCATGTTGATTGAAAGTGTTAGTTGCTCAGTGGTGTCTGATTCTTTGTAACCCCATGGATTGTAGTTCGCCAGCCTCCTTTGTCCCTGGAATTCTCCAGGCAAGAATACTGAGATCTTCCTGACCCAAGGATCGAACCCAGGTCTCTGGCATTGTGGGCAGATTCTTTGCCGCTTGAGCCACAAGGGAAGCCCCAGATTAAGAATCTGACCGTCAATGCAGGAGGCACAGGAGGCATGGGTTCAATCCCTGGAGTAGGAAATGGCAACCCATTCCAGTATTCCTACCTGGAAATTTCCATGGACAGAATCTTGGTGGGCTACAGTCTATGAGGTCACAAAGAGCTGGACACAACTGGGCATATTGATTATTTGGAATTAAGTTACTTAAGAAATAACAGTGAAAGAACACTCTCCCTCTCCTTTGTCTCCAGAAATTAGGAAGTAATCCCATGTGAAAGGTATCCTCCTTGCCCCAGGAGGTAGGGAGACATCCTTATCATCAGAGATTGGAAATTCAGGGTGGAGAAGGCTATGTAAACTGCTTAGATTCTTCACTAAATAGTACCCAAGACAGTTTCTTTGTCTTGTCAGTTCTCAAATTTATTGTTCTTTGCCCAAAAGCTGCATGCTTTGTTCACTTCTTAGGTCCTGTATCTATGAGACCTCCATACATGTGAAAGTAAATTTGATTTTCTCCTGCTTTTTTCCTCCCATTTTAATGATTAGACCAGCCGAAAGAAACAACTGGGCTAGGCTGGAGATTTTTCCCCTCCCCAGATATATATACTTTGTTTCTTTGGCGTCCCAAACAATACCATACCATTTCTTTTCTCAGGCATAGAACATGAGTAAATTTCTTTGTTACATCATCTTCTGTTGTCCAGCCTTCCTCACCTTCACTGGTGAATCTTTTCTATGGAAGAATGAACAAGTGGATTGAATGAGAACTACAACTCACTTGATAAACAGACACACATAAGTGCAGAGTCACACACACACACAGACAGTGGTGGTAATATGCATCTATCATTCTTCTAACTCTGAACATATTAATGTTAAATAAATGTCACATTTAAATTTTATTCTTTTGGTTGGCAGATTCTGGTCCCATATGCTTTTTTATTTTATTTTATTTTTTACTATTGCATATTAGAATGCGCTGTTCTAATATGCAAAACTGACATCTCATCCTTTGTATATTCAAAAATAAATGTCACATTTTTGATGTCAGATT
Organism: Bos mutus; assembly: GCF_027580195.1. Taxonomy (NCBI): domain Eukaryota; kingdom Metazoa; phylum Chordata; class Mammalia; order Artiodactyla; family Bovidae; genus Bos; species Bos mutus. The sequence goes on from NC_091622.1 coordinate 10,528,441, forward strand.
AGATAAGGATTTAACAAATATTAAGTTGTTACACACTTTGTTTCTTTTCAAATACCTGATTAAATATATTCTGAAAATACTAAACAAACCACCAAAGTATACAGATTAGATTTCTACTTTTGTGGGGTGATGCAAGGTGGAGGTGTAATTGCAACAGATTCCGTTTCCGTAAGTAATTTTTTTAATCAAATACTTAAATTTGGAGAAGTCTGGGAAAAATATGATAAAGACTGGATAATTTTCTTTGGCAAATTTCAAATCTCTTTTAATAATTATTTTATGCAGTTTAATTTGATTTTTATTTTTAAAGTTTACTTTATGAACATTTTCAAATAAACATAAAAGTATATGGTAGACCATACCATAATTGTTTTATGTATTTTATATCAAACCTAATAAAATACAACTGTATTTTATTTCTTTTCAGTAAATATATAATTTAATTTGTTCACAGGAGCAAAACTTTAAAACAATTGAAAGGTTTTGGGGGAATCAAATAGTCACTTAAAAATTATATTTGATAACAACATATTTGTAAGTCCTGGCATATGGCGTTAATTTTCCTTTAAAGTGAATTTGAAATCAGTGGGAAGATTTTCAGAATTGGTTCACTCTTTCAAAGGGGAGAAACCATGTCTATTTACATATTTGGAATCTGAAAAATAAAAATGTTTGGTAGAAATTTAAATTTTTTAAATTGTTAGCTTTTGAGATTGCTTAAATTTTTTTCCAAAATCTGAGGCATATTATTTTTCAACTTGTTGAAAATTTTTTAATTTAAATTACTAAGTAAGGAAAAACGTATTTGAGAACATAAAAACATAAAATGGAAGTAATGATATGCTTATATCTGTAATCATTTAATCTAACAATCTTCTAAAAATTTAATCTCTAATTAATAATAAATAATATGCATAATTTTTCAGTTTATTCAAATGAACAATTTTTAAAATAAATATTAAAAATTTACAAAGTGATGGAATGTACAGCTCATATTATAAAACAGGTTAATTTGTTCTCTATGACATAGTACATCAATAACACACAACTTACAGTATATGTATCACAAATTAAGAACATAATAAAAACACAAAAATTATAATGGAAAATTATATCCAGGTTGGTGAGGCAGTTTGGGGAAATTTGTTTTAATGGTTTCCATGTATTATTTAAGGCAATGCCAAAGAATGCTCAAACTACTGCACAGTTGTACTCATCTCACACGCTAGTGAAGTAATGCTCAAAATTCTCCAAGCCAGGCTTCAGCAATACGTGAACCGTGAACTTCCAGATGTTCAAGCTGGTTTTAGAAAAGGCAGAGGAACCAGAGATCAAATTGCCAACATCCACTGGATCATCAAAAAAGCAAGAGAGTTCCAGAAAAACATCTATTTCTGCTTTATTGACTATGCCAAAGCCTTTGACTTGTGTGGATAACAATAAACTGTGGAAAATTCTGAAAGAGATGGGAATACCAGACCACCTGACCTGCCTCTTGAGAAACCTATATGCAGGTCAGGAAGCAGCAGTTAGAACTGGACATGGAACAACAGACTGGTTCCAAATAGGAAAAGGAGTACGTCAAGGCTGTATATTGTCACCCTGCTTATTTAACTTCTATGCAGAGTACATCATGAGAAACGCTGTGCTGGAAGAAGCACAAGCTGAAATCAAGATTGCTGGGAGAAATATCAATAACCTCAGATATGCAGATGACACCACCCTTATGGCAGAAAGTGAAGAGGAACTAAAAAGCCTCTTGAGGAAAGTGAAAGTGGAGAGTGAAAATGTTGGCTTAAAGCTCAACATTCAGAAAACGAAGATCATGGCATCTAGTCCCATCACTTCATGGGAAATAGATGGGGAAACAGTGGAAACAGTGTCAGACTTTTTGGGGGGCTCCCAAATCACTGCAGATGGTGACTGCAGCCATGAAATTAAAAGACGCTTACTCCTGGGAAGGAAAGTTATGACCAACCTACATAGCATATTCAAAAGCAGAGACATTACTTTGCCAAAAAGGTCCGTCTAGTCAAGGCTATGGTTTTCCTGTGGTCAGGTATGGATGTGAGAGTTGGACTGTGAAGAAAGCTGAGCACCAAAGAATTGATGCTTTTGAAGTGTGGTGTCGGAGAAGACTCTTGGGAGTCCCTTGGACTGCAAAGAGATCCAACCAGTCCATTCTGAAGGAGATCATCCCTGGGATTTCTTTGGAAGGAATGATGCTAAAGCTGAAACTCCAGTACTTTGGCCACCTCATGACTCATTGGAAAAGACCCTGATGATGGGAGAGATTGGGGGCAGGAGGAGAAAGGGATGACAGAGGATGAGATGGCTGGATGGCATCACTGACTCGATAGATGTGAATCTGAGTTAACTCCGGGAGTTGGTGATGGACGGGAGGCCTGGCGTGCTGCGATTCATGGGATTGCAAAGATTTGGACACGACTGAGCGACTGAACTACTCAACTGATGTATTATTTTTCTTTTGAATGGTAGAAAGTAGTTTGTTGGATAAAAGTTAATATGGAAAACAATTTTAATTCTGATAAGAGATATCAGCCAAATTTAGGAATATGCTCTGAGAAAAGCATGTGAAGATTTTTCTTCTCATCTAGAAGAGGCTTCTGGCCTCTATTTCATTAGACAGTTCTGAAGATCCTGTTCCCATTGTGTTCTTTGTCCCATAGCTTCTCTGTCACTTTTCTTCTGGTAATGGAGAAAAAGAAATCCTTTATTATGGTTGTTTTGCTGAAGAGGGCCAGGTGTCTCCCTGTAACTTCAGAAAATAATATTTCCAAAGGGAAAAGTCCTTAAGTACTGTTTATTTGAGACAAAATCATTCTCTCACCTTATAATCCATATACCTAAGTACATACTTAAGAGCATGCTCCAGTGTTCTAAACCCATGCAGATACATGATTTCCTAATTCTATAAGTATATAGTGTTTACCAGGGTTATGGAAGCAAGTTGCATGATATGACCATTATACACTAAACCTTTTTTCTTACCATTTTTTTTTTTTGAGATGACTAGTTTGTAAAATGATCTCAATCTGTGTTTCTATATATTGATATATGGCAATCAAATAGGTAAAATCTAATAGGGTTTTATATTGTTGAGGACATGAAAAATCAACTACAATCTATGTAGTAAAATCTAGACTGTAAACCTTAGGCTATTAATATTTTAGCATATCAACACACTAAAATTATCTTTGATATGTATATTTCTTATGTATCAGCATAGGTATACCCACAAATACTTAGATTACTATTTTTATGTTAGTCATTATATTTTTTCTCTTTTTCAGGTAATGTTTCAAGGACTCTACAGCAATTTCTGGTATTGGACATATTCAAAATCTCTTCAACTTTTTCTATCCTGGTCCACTGTTCTGCTGCTTTAACTTGCTTGAGATCCCATCACGCATTTTACATGGTTTGCAATGGTTACATGAATGTTTGGGAAGTGGCATTTGTACCATCTCATACTTTATTCATGATGGCACTTTAGGAAAGTAATTTGGAAAAAGCTTCCAAAGCCTCATTTTTAAAAAAAATGAATCTTATTGTGAAGCTTCGGAGAAGTTTTCGAACATTGATTGTTCTCTTAGCCACCTTTTGCTTGGTGAGCATTGTCATCTCTGCCTATTTCCTCTACTCTGGCTATAAACAGGAAATGACACTTATTGAGACTACTGCAGAAGCAGGATGTACTGATGTTAAAATCCTACCTTACCGGTCAATGGAGCTGAAGACAGTTAAACCTATTGATACATCCAAAACTGACCCTATTGTCCTCCTGTTTGTGGAGAGCCAATACTCTCAACTTGGGCAAGATATTATTGCTATCTTGGAGTCCAGCCGATTTCAGCACCACATGGTCATTGCCCCTGGCAAGGGAGATATACCTCCTCTAACAGACAATGGCAAAGGGAAATATATTTTAGTTATTTATGAAAATATTCTGAAGTATGTTAGCATGGACTCATGGAATCGAGAGCTCTTAGAAAAATACTGTGTGGAATACAGTGTTAGTATAATTGGTTTTCATAAAGCCAATGAGAACAGCTCACCAAGTACACAGTTAAAAGGTTTTCCATTAAACCTTTTCAATAATCTAGCTCTAAAGGACTGTTTCGTCAACCCTCATTCTCCTTTGCTGCATATTACCAAAGCCCCCAAGGTTGAGAAAGGCCCTCTTCCTGGGGAAGACTGGACGATTTTCCAATATAATCATTCAACCTACCAGCCTGTACTCTTAACTGAATTACAGACAGAAAAATCCCTTTCATCCTTGTCCGGCAAACCACTCTATGCGACGGTGATTCAGGATCTGGGACTGCATGATGGAATTCAGCGAGTTCTTTTTGGCAACAACTTAAACTTTTGGCTGCACAAGCTCATCTTCATAGATGCCATCTCCTTCCTGTCAGGGAAGAGGCTGACCTTGTCTTTGGACAGGTATATCCTTGTGGACATTGATGATATCTTTGTTGGGAAGGAAGGAACAAGGATGAATGTCAAAGATGTGAAGGTAAGAACATTTATAAATAGCAATATTATTTTTCTTTCACTAACTCTGTGGTATTGATAAAATATCATTTTGAATATTTTAGATTCCAAATTACTCAAAAATTTAAGATGCAGTAAGTTTGAGATAAAGTAAAATTAAAAAAAAAAAACAACCTTGAACTAAACCTTAACTATTCCTCCATTCCTTATCCACTCCTGAAATGCTTCTGAGGGGCATAAAACTAAAATACCCCAAAGTTTCTTTGATCTTAATCACTTGGTCTCTTACGCTTTACCTGTTGGAGTGAGTACCCCATAGAACAGCCTTCTTTGCTCCACACATGTTACAGTTTGTAGCAATGAGACGAAGACAGTCATGAAAATCTGTCACTGGATGGATTCTCCTGCCCTACATGGGTTTGAAAATGGTGCTTGAAATATAGGATAGAGAAGCAGCCCAAGTCTTTTCTATAACAAGTAAGCATAGCACTTGCTTATATGAAGTGTTCATATACTTGTAAATATAGATATGAACAAAACTAGTTTTATAGGGAATGTGGTATTAAACTTAGCCTCAGGAGGCTATCCTCTATTATCACATCACTTTAGGTAACAGTGTCATTGGGAGTACTTCTAAATTATGGTCAAGTTGACTGCAGTATAGCAAATTCACCCTGTGATTGCTATCAGATAAAGAAAAAGTCAAACATGTTTTACTAGTTTGGGCAGGTAATTCTGAGAAAAATTCCCTTTTTTTATTATCTTGATTCAACATTCTCACTTGTGTCTATCTTGTTTTATATATAATTAAATTCATTCTGTGAGCAAATGATTTTAGCAAACGTATAAACAAAAATAATAGGGCACAGCTTAGAATAATAAACTAACTAGAGATTGTTAAGATCATGTCATCTTTTTTGAATTTCTGCTATTAGGCATTTTATCCTTCAAAGATGAAACCTCAGTACTACTTCAAAATAACAGCTTTTCTACCCATCCTAATACTTCATGACCTTTATAATAAAATATCTCACTTTGGACATTGTTATAAAGAGATTAAGTGATCCATCTTGAATCCTGGCTAGATTTTCTGGTTTTTTTTTTTTTTTTTCACATTTTGAGTCTTTACTATGTCTTTAAGTTAGTATAAATTCTACTTTTGTTTTAATTTTAAAGTCATAAACTTAAGGCAAGTTCATGTGGTGCAAATGGTTTTCTGAGTGATTCCTTTTCTGAAATCCTGAAAAGATTTTCCTAATTTTAATCTAATAAGCTATATGAATTGAAAAACTTCTTTATAACTCTTAACAAATTTTTCAGCTCTAATTCAACTATATCACTTATTCTCAACAGAAAAACAGAGAGCTATTTACCACTACTCATATAATTTTCAAGGATTACTGATGACTTTTTGAGTGACATAACCCCAAACAAAATAACAGAATACTGAAAATTTACAAAGGCTGGAGCAATGCCACAGGCAGATAATCATATAGTGTGTATAACTGTGCATTTGTTTACTATTTTTATATCCTACACACACATACACTCATACTCACAAGTGCCCAGGGTAAGTGTCACTTTGAAGAAAATCCTCTTTTTTGCCCCTTTGGGTGTTGTATCTGGCTCTCTCTCAGAACTATTAATCAAAGAATATCAGAAACTTGATTGGGACTGAAGTAACATGTTGGGTTACTTATAAGTCAATAAGGAAATGTTGTCTTTCAATATAAAAGTGATACTTTTAATCTTGGGCATTTGATTTCTCCTTTGACTATTATTTTTTGGGTAAAAATGATTTTGTGGCAAATGATCTCGAACTGTCCATAGAAAAGTTCTGCATTCTCCCTGTACTTCATCCTCATGTTCCTTTTCTGGCAGTATAACATTTCATTACACACTAATATGTGAGGAAAAGTCCATTCTCCCTGAAAAATCTCCCTGAATTTTCCAGAGCGAGGGTATTGGATGGCTGGTGAAATTTTTCTATATTATTCCAAATTAGAGAGTAGAGCTATTCTGTTCCTCCACAGGACAGTTTGAGGAAAGCTGGAGGGTTTCGTTTGAAAACTGTTGGTTATATGTGTGCTAAGAGCCTCCCTGGCCACTCTCACAATTAGACTGGGGCATAGAGCTGGGAGTAATTAAGAGCAAATTCAAACACAGCCTTGTCTGTAGCACCACCTCACTCTATGGACAAAAAATATATTAGCATATTATTATTTGAGTCATTTTTTCACTTTGAAATAGAGATTCTGGATCAAACTGCTGAAGAATTAGTATTTTTATGGCATAGAATTTGGTGCAGTGAAAACAATGCAGGTTTTTCAGTCTATATTCTTTCTATTAAATGATTCTGCCAGATAAACTACATAAACTAGGTAAACTACAGTATATCTAGTTGTTTTTTTTTTAGAAATTTGCATTTCATTGTTCCCTTATCTGACCAAAGTCACTGACATAGAAATTAATATGTCCTTTTCTAAGGGAAGCAAAATCAAGCTCAGACAATTAGAGTGACTGTCATCTGATTGTTAATAAAATTTCATTGTGTATCTAAAAACTCAAGATATCAGATAAATTTAATCTATAGAAACTTCCAGAAACTAATTGTATTTCTAAAGATTGTGAAATATTACCCATGGATGAAGTCAGAAAATATGGTCATGGTTTGTTTGTGTATGGTCCTCAAGGCAATCACAAAGCACTTCCTGTAAATCTAAAGCACTCAGCATGCTGACCTTAGGCTGTAGAGGATGATGTCTTATATGCTTGAATTTATTCTTTCTTGCTTATGTTTAGTTTCACCGAACCAGGGTCTCCTGCATTTCAGGCAGACTCTACCATATGAGCTATCAAGAAAGCCCTTAATTATAAAGTTCATTACCAAAGTGATATCAGTTAGATGATGCAGCTTTTAGAGAAAGGTAAAAGGACCATTCTGATTATTAAACATTTAATGTTCGGTCTTCTTGAAGCCTGCTAACCAATTTCTATGAATAATATTTTGTCCTTGGTTATAACACTTGATATAATCATAGAAGGGCTTCCCAGATGGCACTGGTGGCAAAGAACTGGTCTGCCAATGCAGAAAACGTAAGAGATGTGGGTTTGATCCCCTGGAGGAGGGCATGGCAACCCACTCCAGTATTTTGCCGGAACAATCCCATGGACAGAGGAGCCTGGAGGGCTACAGTCCATTGGATTGCAAAGAGTCAGACAAGTTAAGTGAAATGAAGTGAAAGTCACTCAGTCCTGTCTGCCTCTTTGCGACCCCGTGGGCTATACAGTCCATGGATTTCTCCAGGACAGAATGCTGGAATAGGTAGCCTTTCCCTTCTCCAGGGTATCTTCCCAACCCAGAGATTGGACCCAGGTCTCCCACTTTGCAGGCAGATTCTTTTCTGCCTGCAAGGGAGGCCACAAGGGAAGCCCAAGAATACTGTAGGGGGTAGCCTATCCCTTCTCTAGCAGATCTTCTTGACCTGGGAATCAAACCCGGATCTCCTGCATTGCAAGTGGATTCTTTACCAACTGAGCTATCAGGAAAGCCCAGATAAAACTGAAGCAAATTAGCGCACACACATACCCATAGAAATTTGAGAGAATTGAGAAGATATGTTCTTTTTTCATAGTTTACTTAAGACAGAATAATTGCTCTTTCTTGATGCGGGTTTTTAAAAACCTTGAACATGGTGAATATAGGTTTTCACACTGGCAACAAAATGAAACTTATTATTGATGCTACCAATACTTCTGTGACTTTCATCAATTCTGTTGACATGTCATTATTTCCTCTGTTGGCAAGCAAACATCATTACTAGCATTTTTATATGTCTTTATATTTATTGAGAACATTCATCCACTTAGTCTCTGGATATTTACTGTATATAAGTTCTAAGTTCTGTCGTGTCTGACTCTTTGCAACCCCATGGACTGCAGCACACCAGGCCTCCCTGTCCATCACCAACTCCCGGAGTTCACTGAGACTCACGTCCATCGAGTCAGTGATGCCATCCAGCCATCTCATACTCTGTCCTCCCCTTCTCCTCCTGCCCCCAATCCTTCCCAGCATTAGAGTGTTTTACAATGAGTCAACTCTTCACATGAGGTGGCCAAAGTACTGGAGTTTCAGCTTTAGCATCATTCCTTCCAAAGAAATCCCAGGGCTGATCTCCTTCAGAATGGACTGGTTGGATCTCCTTGCAGTCCAAGGGACTCTCAAGAGTCTTCTCCAACACCACAGTTCAAAAGCATCAATTCTTCGGCACTCAGCCTTCTTCACAGTCCACTCTCACATCCATACATGACCACAGGAAAAACCATAGCCTTGACTAGACGAACCTTTGTTGGCAAAGTAATGTCTCTGTTTCTGGATATGCTATCTAGGTTGGTCATAACTTTCCTTCCAGGGAGCAAGCGTCTTTTAATTTCATGGCTGCACTCACCATCTGCAGTGATTTTGGAGCCCAGAAAAACAAAGTCTGACACTGTTTCCACTGTTTCCCCCTCTATTTCCCATGAAGTAATGGGACCGGATGCCATGATCTTCGTTTTCTGAATGTTGAGCTTTAAGCCAACTTTTTCACTCTTCACTTTCACTTTCATCAAGAGGCTTTTTAGTTCCGCTTCACTTTCTGCCATAAGGGTGGTGTCATCTGCATATCTGAGGTTATTGATATTTCTCCCAGCAATCTTGATTCCAGCTTGTGTTTCTTCAAGTCCAGCGTTTCTCATGATGTACTCTGCATAGAAGTTAAATAAGCAGGGTGACAATATACAGCCTTGACGTACTCCTTTTCCTATCTGGAACCAGTCTGCTGTTCCATGTCCAGTTCTAACTGTTACTTCCTGACCTGCATACAAATTTCTCAAGAGGCAGATCAGGTGGTCTGGTATTCCCATCTCATTCAGAATTTTCCACAGTTTATTGTGATCCACACAGTCAAAGGCTTTGGCATAGTGATACATCTAATTATATCCCAGCATACATAAGAGGAAACCTTAGACATAATATAAAAACATTATACTGACAATTATTATACTGTTTTTTAACTGATAAGTACAGAAATAATTAGTCTCAGAATTGACTTACTATTTAAGACCTTAAAAAACAATAATTTAAGGATAGATTTGAGCTTTGTCTCTAAAGAAGTTATATGTATATTTTTAAAGAGAGACAAAACTAGTGGGAAAAAGAAAATCTCTGTTGTAGACCTGAAGTCCAAAATAAGTGGTTAATAGGCTGATTCATTTTACTTTTTCCCCCACATATTGCTTTTAATAGATCTGTACCTAGACTGTTACTAAAGTTTGATCCAGATAAAGCAATTTACTAATGTCTTAATTTAGATTTTTTACACATTTAAATGACTACATATTTCTTACATTGAAAACCCTATGTTCAAAGATTTATAGCACAAAGGTAATAAATTGTGCAAATTGAATGACTAAAATGGAGAAGCTAAATTAATAGATGTAAAGGAACAACTTAATAGAGGGTCTTGAAGTTCAGGGAAATGAGTTTTGATTAGTTCCAATACCTACTTAAAAGCCGTCTTACAATAAGAAAATGACCTCATAAAAATATTTGAGGTTTCCATTATTAATGTAAATATCTAAATAAAATCCTAGTTTAAAGTTTTATAAGAATTACAATGTTTAACAGAAACCAGATTACTATGAGTAGGAAAGAAGAAATCTATCCTAGAATTTGAAACTTTTGTTATTGCTTTTAATAAGTGTTAGATGAGATACAGAAAAAAAAAATCCCATGATACCTAAAGAAGTGATGTAAGAAAATAGAAAATTATTGATGCTATGAACATCTACACAGAGGGCTACATTGGCAATTGAAAAGATGAGCTTACTAACATTCAACTAACATTGAAATGGGTTTGTTATATTTGACAAATTAATAGAAAAGCATTTTTAAAAGAATCCTTGATATCTTTGGAGTCACAGTTATAAAGAGGAGGCTAAAAGAAAATGCTGGTATGTGGTAGATGGAATCCAGATATGATACATCATCAGGCAGTATAAATTTAGCAAAGCAGAACAGTCCAGGCAGCAGGAACTGGGTGGATGGCCCGTTGGAATCAAGCAAGCATCATTTCAAAGTTCCTGGGCAGTTTCCAGGCAGGTGAGTCAGTGTGCACTCGGCCAGTGTAGCGTCAGACCTAGGCAGTGGCTCGGGCAGATGGGGGAAGGCAGTTCTCAAGATACTTCATGGCAAGAATGAGTGGGTCGGGGTTTGTGGGCATGTCTTCTTTCTGAAAAAAGAAAAAAAAAAAAAGTACATGGGTAGAGGCCTGGGCATAGAGGAAGCGTGGGGTTTGACATCATGGAGTTTGGCAGAGAGCATGACAGAGACCTCGGAAGGCAACAGCTCAGTCACAACAACAGTCCTCTAATGCAGAGAGGGGCCATTAGCAAGACGTGTGAAGCTGCAGCCCTGACACTGGCTCAGACTCTAAATCTCCAGGAAGAATTGCATTTAGAACTTACTTAAGATGCCCAGGTGCAAAAACGTCGATGTACTATTTGAAGACACTCAGTGAGCTCAAAAGGAAAAGCAGATACTACCAAAGGTTTATAATAGGAATGATCCATTTTCTATATAAACGTAGAGAAAATTACTGTCAATTCAAATGTTTTATTTTATTTATTTTTCAGCTGGGTAATTTTATATTTTGTTTTTTAAAATGTTTATACAGCTTTTTAAAGTTTACTTTCCCTCTAAGGAATTACAAAATTTTGGTTCTGTTCCCCATGTTGTACAGTACATCCTTGAGCCTACCTTACAACCTGCAGTTTATACCTCACACTTACCGCTGTTACTGTCCTTCACTCCCCTCCCCACTGTAAACCACTAATTTCTTCTCTTTATCTGTATCTGTTTCTTTATTTTATATTCACGTTTGTTGTATATTTTAGATTCCACATATGCATGCTATCATAAAGTATCTGTCTTTTTCTGACTTATTTCAATTATCATAATAGCCTCCAAGTCCATTCATGTTGCTGCAAATGGAAAAATTCCATTCTCTCTTATGGCTGAGTAGTTTCCCACAATGTGTGTGTCTATATATATATAACATCTACTTTATTCATTCATCTGTTGATAGACATTTAGGACATTTAGGTAGCTTCCATATCTTGGAAGTTGTAAATAATGCTGCCATGAATATTAAAGAAAGAAAGTGAAGTCGCTCAGTTATGTCTGACTCTTGTGACCCCATGGACTTCAGCCCACCAGGCTCCTCCTTCCATGGGATTTTCCAGCCAAGAGTACTGCAGTGGGTTTCTATTTCCTTCTCCAGGGGATCTTCCCGACCTAGGGATCGAACCTGGGTCTCCCGCATTGTAGGCAGACGCTTTACTGTCTGAGATGCATTTAAAATGTTTTTGTAAGTAGAGTTTGGCTTGACTGGAAAGAGAAGCTACCTATGAATATTTTGGCAAAGTCAATAATGACTTCAGTACACTAAGAAGAAGGCAGCCACTGTACAGTATGTATGTAATAATTTTTCTTCCTTCATTTAAAATCTCAATATAAATATCCTACTTTTTTTTTTCTTCTGAATCCTTTCAAGTGGCCATATATTTAACTTTGTCAATGGAAGTAAAAAGTATTATTTCAAAAAAATTCCTTTATGGAAGCAAATAGGGTTTGTCTCCACTTTTAAAAAATTGCCCCAATTATGTAAAAGTACATATTTAAATGATAAGAATTAAAAAAGGATAAAAATATACACCAGTAATATCTCTTCAAAATTGACTATTCAATTAAACACACTTGCAGTTTGTATAATAGCTTCAGTTCAGTTCAGTTGCTCAGTCATGTCCAACTCTTTGCGACCCCATGAAGCACAGTACACCAGGCCTCCCTGTCCATCACCATCTCCCGGAGTTCACTGAGACTCACGTCCATCGAGTCAGTGATGCCATCCAGCCATCTCATCCTCTGTCATCCCCTTCTCCTCTTGCCCCCAATCCCTCCCAGCATCAGAGTCTTTTCCAATGAGTCAACTCTTCGCATGAGGTGGCCAAAGTACTGGAGTTTCAGCTTTAGCATCATTCCTTCCAAAGAAATCCCAGGGCTGATCTCCTTCAGAATGGACTGGTTGGATCTCCTTGCAGTCCAAGGGACTCTCAAGAGTCTTCTCCAACACCACAGTTCAAAAGCGTCAATTCTTTGGTGCTCAGCTTTCTTCACAGTCCAACTCTCGCATCCGTACATGACCACAGGAAAAACCATAGCCTTGACTAGACGAACCTTTGTTGGCAAAGTAATGTCTCTGCTTTTGAATATACTATGTAGGTTGGTCATAACTTTTCTTCCAAGGAGTAAGCGTCTTTTAATTTCGTGGTGCAGTCACCATCTGCAGTGATTTTGAAGCCCCAAAAAACAAAGTCTGACACTGTTTCCATTGTTTCCCCCTCTATTTCCCATGAAGTGATGGGACAAGATGCCATGATGTTCATTTTCTGAATGTTGAGTTTTAAGCCAACTTTTTCACTCTCCACTTTAACTTTCATCAAGAGGCTTTTTATTTTTTTATTTATCATTATTTATTTTTTTCTTTCTTTCTTTTTTTTTTTAATTAATTTTATTTTATTTTTAAACCTTACATAATTGTATTAGTTTTGCCAAATATCAAAATGAATCCACCACGGGTATACATGTGTTCCCCATCCTGGACCCTCCTCCTCCTCCCTCCCCATACCATCCTCTGGGTCGTCCCAGTGCACCAGCCCCAAGCATCCAGCATCGTGCATTGAACCTGGACTGGCATCTCGTTTCATACATGACATTTCACATGTTTCAATGCCATTCTCCCAAATCTTCCCACCCTCTCCCTCTCCCACAGAGTCCATAAGACTGTTCTATACATCAGTGTCTCTTTTGCTGTCTCGTATACAGGGTTATCGTTACCATCTTTCTAAATTCCATATATGTGCGTTAGTATACTGTATTGGTGTTTTTCCTTCTGGCTTACTTCACTCTGTATAATAGGCTCCAGTTTCATCCACCTCATTAGAACTGATTCAAATGTATTCTTTTTAATGGCTGAGTAATACTCCATTGTGTATATGTACCACAGCTTTCTTATCCATTCATCTGCTGATGGACATCTAGGTTGCTTCCATGTCCTGGCTATTATAAACAGTGCTGCGATGAACATTGGGGTACACGTGTCTCTAGTTCCTCTTCACTTTCTGCCGTAAGGGTGGTGCCATCAGCATATCTGAGGTTATTGATATTTCTCCCGGCAATCTGTATATTAATACACTCTAATTCAGTGTTCACATCACTTATTTCTCACCTATGAGCTCTGTATATTATTTTTCATTATAGAATTTACACAAATATGTGAAATATCTGGCTCTTGATTTCAGTAGTATAAGTAAGACATTCATAATTATCAACATTACAAGGCAAAGTACAATATATGCCATTACAAAATTACTATGGACAATGAGAACAAAGAAAGAGAAACCATATTTCTTCTAGGAATTAGGGATATTTCTTGGAGGAGGTGACACTTGAGTGTTCTGTGATGGTTTGACAGAACAGTAGCCAATCAAAATGGGGAAGTAGATTCTTGGCTAGTAGGTCAGCCCAAGCTAAGATTTGGCTGAGACTATGAGGACAAATGATATGTTGCTTGTGTTAGTTGGATGATAAAGTAAATAAGAAATAGTAGTGGAACTAAATGCTGAAGATTTGTTTGTGGCCATATTATGGAGCTCTCTGGGCAGAATGCCATTTGAATCATTGAAGATTTTAAGCCAAAAAGTGACATGATCAGATCTAGGGTTGAAGAAAAATATATTATTTGAGTCAGGGAGATGCTTTTGAGAAGATCTGTAAAAGAGCCAATTACAACAAGACAGACATAATAATTATTGCACATTTTAAAATAGCATTTATTTAAGATATTAAAAGACACTGAGCACTGGACTAGTCATTAACAAGCAGTATATCATTTAATGGGGGCGTCCCTGGCAGCTCAGGGGTAAAGAATCCACATGCAGTGTAGACATGCAGCAAGAGACACGAGTTGGATTCCTGGGTAGGGAAGATCTCCTGGAGTGGGAGATGGCAGCCCACTTCAATATTCTTGCTGGGAAATCCCATGGACAGAGGAGCCTGGCAGGCTTCTGTCCATGGGGTCGCAAAGAGTTGGACACCTCTGAGCAACTGAGCACAAAGCACATATCATTTATTAAAACAACATTGAGAAGAAATATTTTGTATATTTTCTGAATGAATAAAATGAGGCTTAGCAGTATCAATACTCAGCTACCCAATAAGTGGCAGATCAAACACAGACTATTTTGTCCTGAACATTTAAGCTCTCTGTTAGAATCCAATGCCTTGTTTGGGTTTCATTCTGGGCATCTGTTCTTACTAGTCAGCCTGGAACATGTTTGAAAACTTATCCACTTCTCAAATTGCAGATCTGTGTAAACAATGTAAACCAACACAATTCTCAGAGTTGTGATGAGCACTGAATGAGATAGGGATGAGAAAGTTGCTTGGACAGAGCTTGGCTGGTTAGATTGACACAGCTTGGTGGCAGTCAGGATAAAAAGGGGAGAATGGGAGAGACCACGTAGAACTGACATGTCTTGGGCACATGCTCAATGAAGGAGCAGAAAAGAAGGTGCAATTGCTATAGTATTATGAGTTTTAGCCTGAGCGTGTCCATAAACATGCAGAATTGGACAGAGGAAATGGTGCCAGGAAGATAAGAAGTTTGGTTTAAGGTCTAATGACATGAGACATTAAGATATAAGAAACCCCTCAACTTCTCTCTTGGTATGGGGAAGAAAGCCTAAAACAGTAAATATTGGTAGTCCTCAGGAAAATTAAAAGAATGCCTAACTGGGAACAACACTGTTCATGCAGCAGGAAAAGCACAGTCTTTCATTGGGAATTTGGTGTTTTGAAACTGTTTCCTTCTTATTTATGAACCTTTGATTAACAAGAACTGCAATAGGATCCCCTCCTAATTGATTGTGACATGTACCAAATGATGCTATCTCATAAATATCCCTCATAAATATATCATGTGCAATGATATGTAGGAGTTGAGTATTAAATGAACAAAGAAACTAAAGCTGCATTTTTAGTTATTGTGCCCAGAAATTATAGTCTATTCAGAGCATTTTATTTTTTACGTATTTATTTTCTTGGTGACATCATTTATTGTGTACATGGCTCTTTTTTGTTAGAAATGAGGCTTTTAGAAGCATACTTTCATTTAAACCTACTTTCAGCATATCAATCAATTATCATTACTTTAAAAAGCATATTTTAAAATAAGATTTATTACCAAGTATAATAATTTTCTGTTTAGGACATTTTTAAAGCTTTTCATATATAAATTCAGTTTTAATTTAAAATTAGACATGTCCTGAATTCATTCACACTCAAAACAAGCTAGAGCATAATGGATCTAACACTAACTTGAGTGCTCACTTTGTTAGTTCATAGTGTAAAATAATTACTGAGCAGAGAGCAGTCTCTTGACACGCCAGGAAAGTACACAATTACAGTCCATGCAGCTCCATTTTGATGCTTCAGATATAACAACTGTCTCCATGGGAAAGAGGAGATGTTAGAAAATACTTTGGTAAGGGCAACCAAGCTGGACACCTCCCAACAAAGTAGAAAACAACCTCTATTAGAGCCCTTCAATCTTATGGTTAATGCCTTAAAAGCCCCAGGGGTAAACACAGGGAGTGTTTTCTGATTGGTTTTATATATTTTGTCATTCTCTGTGATTATCTAAATAGTGATTAATTAATTAGCCAATTAATTGGCTCAGAGTATAATAAGCCTCTTTAGCCTAGGCAGCAGTGCTATTAATAATAATCACTGAAATATACTACAAATGGTTTCATATCTGAAGAATGACTGACAAGAAAAGCAAAGTAAAAACTTGCTCCTTTTATACTCCCTGTAGAAATACTCATTATATTTTGAAATATATCAAATTATCATGGAGAAGAGCACCTTGGTTATAAAATCTTGTAGCAGGTAGAATATACTATTGTTGTTATTATCATTATTATTATTCAGATAACAGATTAAGCTGTGAAGGCAGTCACAGACATTGTGTTTTATTTTCATTCAACCAATCACTTTTTATGAATACTCTGAGTTTTGCTCTGGAGCTCTTTGCTGGGATTGACAATTTCTACCCACTACTCTTTTCTACTTCTTTTAATTGAAATATACTTGACATATAATATGTGAGTTTCAGGTGTACTACCCAGTGATTTGATATTTGCATGCTTTACAAAATGATCACCACAAGAAGTCCAGTAACCATCATTAAAGTTATCCTTTTCTGTGGTGCACAAGCTTTTTATTGAAGTGGCTTCCCTTGTTATGCAGTGTGTACTCCAGGCACACAAGCTTCAGTAGTTTTGGTACACAGGCTTAGTTGCTCTGCAATATAAGGGATCTTCCTGGACCAGCAATTGAACCCATGTCCCCTGCATTGGCAGGCGGATTCTTAACCACTGGACCACCACAGGGAAGTCCTCACATATTCTTAAAGTGTAATATTTTAAAATGAAAGTCACTCAGTCACGTCCTGCCAGGCTCCTCTCTCCATGGAGTTCTCCAGGCCAGAACACTGGAGTGGGTAGCTGTTCCCTTCTCCAGGGGATCTTCCCAAACCAGGGTTGAACCCTGGTCTCCCACACTGCAGGTGGATTCTTTACCTGCTGAGCCACCAGGAAAGCTCAAGAATACTGGAGTGTGTAGTCTATTCCTTCTCCAGCAGATCTACCCAACCCAGGAATTGAACCGGGGTCTCCTGCATTATAGGCAGATTCTTTACCAGCTGAGCTACACTCAACTGAAAATCACTTAAAATGCCAACTTAAAGGATAAAATTTGCTTATTTTGTTTATAAGTTATCAGTTCAGTTCAGTCACTCAGTTGTGTCTGACTCTTTGTGACCCCATGAATCGCAGCATGCCAGGCATCCCTGTCCATCACCAACTCTCGAAGTTCACTCAGACTCACGTCCATCAAGGTCAGTGATGCCATCCAGCCATCTCATCCTCTGTCTTCCCCTTCTCCTCCTGCCCCCAATCCCTCCCAGCATCAGTCTTTTCCAATGAATCAACTTTTCGCATGAGATGGCCAAAGTACTAGAGTTTCAGCTTTAGCATCATTCCTTCCAAAGAAATCCCAGGGCTGATCTCCTTCAGAATGGACTGGTTGGATCTCCTTGCAGTCCAAGGGACTCTCAAGAGTCTTCTCCAATGCCACAGTTCAAAAGCATCAATTCTTTGGCACTCAGCTTTCTTCACAGTCCACTCTCACATCCATACATGACCACTGGAAAAACCGTAGCCTTGACTAGACAGATCTTTGTTGGCAAAGTAGTCTCTGCTTTTGAATATGCTGTCTAGGTTGGTCATAACTTTCCTTCCAAGGAGTAAGCGTCTTTTAATTTCATGATTGCAATCACCTTCCACAGTGATTTTGAAGCCCCCAAAATTAAAGTCTGACACTGTTTCCACTGTTTCCCCCTCTATTTCCCATGAAGTGATGGGACCAGATGCCATGATCTTTGTTTTCTGAATGTTGAGCTTTAAGCCAACTTTTTCACTCCCCGCTTTCACCTTTGTCAAGAGGCCTTTTAGTTCCTCTTCACTTTCTGCCATAAGGGTGGTGTCATCTGCATATCTGAGGTTATTGATATTTCTCCTGGCAATCTTGATTCCAGCTTGTGCTTCTTCCAGCCCAGCATTTCTCATGATGTACTCTGCATATAAGTTAAATAAGCAGGGTGACAATATACAGCCTTGATGTACTCCTTTTCCTATTTGGAACCAGTCTGTTGTTCCATGTCCAGTTCTAACTGTTGCTTCCTGACCTGCATATAGGTTCCTCAAGAGGCAGGTCAGGTGGTCTGGTATTCCCATCTCTTTCAGAATTTTCCACAGTTTATTGTGATCCACACAGTCAAAGGCTTTGGCATAGTCAATAAAGCAGAAATAGATGTTTTTCTGGAACTCTCTTGCTTTTTCCATGATCCAGCGGATGTTGGCAATTTGGTCTCTGGTTCCTCTCCCTTTTCTAAAACCAGCTTGAACATCAGGAAGTTCACGGTTCACGTATTGCTGAAGCCTGGCTTGGAGAATTTTGAGCATTACTTTACTAGCGTGTGAGATGAGTGCAATTGTGTGGTAGTTTGAGCATTCTTTGGCATTGGCTTTCTTTGGGATTAGAATGAAAACTGTCCTTTTCCAGTCCTGTCACCACTGCTGAGTTTTCCAAATTTGCTGGCATATTGAGTACAGCACTTTCACAGCATCATCTTTCAGGATTTGAAACAACTCAACTGGAATTCCATCACTTCCACTAGCTTTGTTCGTAGTGAAGCTTTCCAAGGCCCACTTCACTTCACATTGCAAGATATCTGGCTCTAGGTGAGTGATCATACCATCATGATTATCTGGGTCATGAAGATCTTTTTTGTACAGTTCTTCTGTGTATTCTTGCCACCTCTTCTTAATATCTTCTGCTTCTGTTAGGTCCATACCATTTCTGTCCTTTATCGAGCCCATCTTTGCATGAAATGTTCCCTTTGTATCTCTAATTTTCTTGAAGAAATCTCTAGTCTTTCCCATTCTGTTTTTTTCCTCTATTTCTTTGCATTGATCGCCGAAGAAGGCTTTCTTATCTCTTCTTGCTATTCTTTGGGAACTCTGCATTCAGATGCTTATATCTTTCCTTTTCTCCTTTGCTTTTTGCTTCTCTTCTTTTCACAGCTATTTGTAAGGCCTCCCCAGACAGCCATTTTGCTTTTTTGTATTTCTTTTCCATGGTAGTTTGTCTAATTTGTTTAATTATTTTAAGGAATTTTTGCTTTTATACATGCTGTATTTGATGTACAATTAAAGGAAAAGTAACATTTTGAAGGTGGAGACATCTTTGTATGAAATATTGTTTATGGAAAAAAAAACATATTAGTCCTTGTCATACAAAATCCCAAATATATACTAGCCCCTGAAACAATATTTAATAGTATATAAGATGGACTCTCACGATTGGTTCTCCGTTTCTCCCCACAATCAAGACATAAAATTTAAATTACCCGATGTGTTTCAAATATTACATTTCTATCCCATTTGAGTATTTTAAATAAAATTTTATTTTCCATTGCATAACTAATATGTAAATTTTGTTTTTAAGTTTCTTAGACTGTTGATAATAGTTTGTGTAATTGCAATTAAAGCTTTTATGATGCTTAAAAATGCATCCTTGACTTCTCAAAGTACACACTGTATTTTCACAGTGTAAAGGAAGTTACAGTAATATAATGGAAATACCATAAATTGCTCTCTCTTTCAAAACGTTAGACTAAATTAAGACGTAAGAATGTTCCTACTGAGAAGTGTTTATTTTGAAACTTTTTTTTTTTTTTTCAAATGGCACAAATAAAGAAACGACCTAGCAAATTCTGCAGAATGAAATAGGAAGACTTTGCTTGACAACTGTGCAGCAACACTCTGGAGTGTAAGTGAATTTCATTTGAATGATTTGTGTACCAAAATAGCCACTATTACCATATCATGTTTGTCACTTATTATTGGAGAAGACTCTTGAGAGTCCCTTGGACTGCAAGGAGATCCAACCAGTCCATTTTAAAGGAGATCAGTCCTGGGTGTTCTTTGGAAGGACTGATGCTAAAGCTGAAACTCCAATACTTTGGCCACCTCATGCGAAGAGTTGACTCATTGGAAAAGACTCTGATGCTAGGAGGGATTGGGGGCAGGAGGAGAAGGGGACGACAGAGGATGAGATGGCTGGATGGCATCACCAACTCGATGGACATGAGTTTGGGCTCTGGGAGTTGGTGATGGATGGACAGGGAGGCCTGGTGTGCTGCAATTCATGGGGTCGCAAAGAGTCGGACATGACTGAGTGACTGAACTGAACTGAACTGAACAAGCATGTTTATAGGATATAAACAATAAAGAAAATTTTTTCAAGGAAATAAAGAATAAGTATGAAAGGAACATCTGAGGGAAGACAAGAGCACTTGAAATAACAGAATTTTAGAGGTTTAGTGGGAATAACTCAAGAAAAGACAAGCCAAGTAGCTTCTTTACTGAAGTTTTAGAGCGAGCTCACCTAATAAGGTGAGTTCCAAGAACTGTTATAAAAGTTTGAAGATTTCTTGTGACTGCTCCTTATGTGCCCTTGTAGAATTTGTTTTTCTTGGTTAGTTAAAAAGCTTAGAAAACTTGGAAATGTTTGTGACTGATTCCCATGCTGGCTCAGCCGGTAAAGAATCTGCCTGCAGCTCAGAAGCCCAGGTTCAATCCTCAGGTTGGGAAGAACCCCTGAAGAAGGGAATGGCTACCCACTCCAGTATTCTTGCCTGGAGAATCCCATTAACAGAGGAGTCTAGTAGGCTACTAGCCCATGGGGTCTCAAAGAGTCAGACACAACTGAGCAACTAACACTTTCATTTTTTCACTTTTCAGAGAGTAGAATAACTATATGAATGTACCTTTATTTAAAACAAGAAATTTGGATGAAACACAAAGTAATGCTAAGTTAGAAAAAGTGGTGCAAGGAGAGACGGTCTATATAAAAGTTTTCTTTAGGAGAGTTTATAAGGAAAATCACTGAATTCTAGAGGTTAATAATATTGTCTACCACTTTGACATACTTCTAGGGCTGTCCTTGGTCTCTGCATATCTGTGTTTGTTCTCAGCTCATTGGAAAGCCAAATGTATCTCTTTGTAATTCTCATCGTAAATTATTACATTCATATATAGCCACATGTGTACCATATGGAACCCCTTCCCTAAATAAGGTAATAAAAGGTTTGATGAAGTGAAATACTACAAATGTCTGGATGTCCATAGGTATGTGGTTGGGGTTCTGTGAGCAAAGGGTAAATATGTTTATTTCCTAGGATTATATTTGTCATTTCATACCCAGCTTAATATCACTTCCAATTAATTTCTGATCTCTTCACTTTGATAATGATCAGTTCTTACTGTACTTATTATTGTAATTAGAAGTCAGTTGATTCTTTTTTTTTTTTTTGATTGTTGGGAGAGGTACTTTGGACTGTTCTCATCATTATACTATTAATATTTATATTATATTATTAAGGTTTTAATAATTTTCTTTTCAGTGCTATGTGCTAATAAAAAAATATATAAATTCTTAGTTCTTGGCCTCAAAAAATTCAATTTTGAGTGTGTGCAACTTAGAGAAATTTGCATAGTGCTGGCTAATCATTTGTTCTGAATCAATGAATCAATTTTTAAAATAAAAAGCACAATTAACTTTGCTACATGCTTAGTTTATGTAATTTAATTTCAAGTCTTTCTTATTTCTCTACTTAAGAAAAAGTTTGAGCTCCTGTGGAGTATAATTTCACTTTGTATCATTACTACTGAAAAAGGGATTTGAAAGAGATGTTGTTGAAACTGAAACTGCTTCAGAATATGCTACATTTAAACACTGCTGCTCTTACCTCAAAACTGAGAAATCAGTTCAAAGCTCTGTGTTCTGCTATAGAGAAGCACATTTGGATTTCAATGAAACGAGATGCCAGTCCAGGTTCAATGCATGATACTGGATGCTTGGGGCTAGTGCACTGGGACGACCCAGAGGGATGGTATGGGGAGGGGAGGAGGGAGGAGGGTTCAGGATGGGGAGCACATGTATACCTGTGATGGATTCATTTTGATATTTGGCAAAGCTAATACAATTATGTAAAGTTTAAAAATAAAATAAAATTAAAAAAATAAAATGTAAAAAAAAAAAAAGATAAAAGAAATAGGTGGTGTGCATTGAGGGGGTAAAGTTAAACTATGTTTTAAAATCTCAGAACAAAGTAGTAAAATTTAACAGGAAAGCAAAAGAATTGTTTCCTATATTGAAGCAGAACATAGAAAAGATATATATATACACACACACATATATATATATAACTAGGATAACTAGCTCATTCAAACTTAAAAAGCAGTTATAGAATACTTAGCATAGCTTGAAAAACCTTGTTGTAGTAACAAAGCCATCACAAAAACATTGTCAAATATATTGTTTTCACATTTGCACTGGTATTAATAATGTTGCTCTGCTATTCAAATGCAAGTGAAGGAAAAAGTAAATAGAGCAATAATACAGTTTAATATCATTAACGTTATTCAAGCAGTTAAAAAATGTTCTGTTCATCAGTGACAGTAATGGCTCAGGTGAATCAACAGCTATGAAGAGATGAAAGTATTTCTATGCACAGTAAGGAGAGAGAAAAAGGTGTGAAGGGGACCCTGTATATATATTTATTTATATATGAATGCATACATGTGTATACATATAAAAACATATACAGTGAAAACACGTGTGTGTGCATATATATGGAGTACTGTAAAAGACATTAGGCAGCTAGATAAACAGGAATCTCACATCTGAATCCTGTCCATTCTGATATGTGTGTGTGTGTGTGTGTGTGTGTACGAGCATTCAAATTTGTGTATATACCTGTGTAGTTATGCAGAAAATTTCTAGTCACATAAAACAAGGCTGTATCTATTCACTCAAGCAATTGATATGTTTATTGTCAGCCAAAGTAATAGCCTTGTAGGACTAAACTGAAATGTTTAAAAGTTTATGAAAATGTAAACTGCACACCTATATGCAGATTTTTTCCAGAAATAAAACATGATTGATTTGAAAATTTTGAAATTTCTGCCAGATGTCTTATAATTTAAGCATATTGTATTTAATTTGCTTGGATCACTTGACTGAAAAGAAAAAGAAATGAAATAATAGAGATGAGACAGTAATGAATGGCATTGATGTGTTAGAATGAACATTTTAACAATGAAGCAGTAGGTAAAAAGCAACAATAATAAAAAGTAACTTTTCTTACTACTGACTCTATGCAAAGTATTATTCTTAGTATTCTACAGATTGTAATTCAGATCCTCAAAGCAATCTGAGTCATGGGTGCTTCTATTACTCCATTTTACAGAATTAACAGAAGTGGTTTGAGTGTAAAAAATGTGTTCAAAGTTACATAACTGGAAATTAGGAAAGTTATTTGAATTCTAGAAGTCTAAACTCCTATTACTCCTAATATACTACAATGCCTCTTAATACTGACTTTTGATCTTGAAATTTTCCATTGGTCTTTATATTTACAGATTGTTATAGTTTTATTTGAACAAATATTTTGTAATTAGACTGTCCTTATCAAAAGATCCTAGTAATCCTAGTAAATGAAAATTTAAGGTAAAAGTTTTAATTCATAATTTGTTCCTTGGCCAAGCTCATCTAATACATTTATATATTTTAACATATGATAGTGAAGATTAAATTTAAAAATATTAGGTGGTCTGTATTCCCATCTCTTTCAGAATTTTCCACAGTTTATTGTGATCCACACAGTCAAAGGCTTTGCATAGTCAATAAAGCAGAAATAGATGTTTTCTGGAACTCTCTTGCTTTTTCCATGATCCAGCGGATGTTGGCAATTTGATCTCTGGTTCCTCTGCCTTTTCTAAAACCAGCTTGAACATCAGGAAGTTCACGGTTCACGTATTGCTGAAGCCTGGCTTGGAGAATTTGAGCATTACTCTGTGTATTCTTGCCACCTCTTCTTAATATCTTCTGCTTCTGTTAGGTCCATACCATTTCTGTCCTTTATCGAGCCCATCTTTGCATGAAATGTTTCCTTTGTATCTCTAATTTTCTTGAAGAAATCTCTAGTCTTTCCCATTCTGTTTTTTCCTCTATTTCTTTGCATTGATACTTGAAGAAGGCTTTCTTATCTCTTCTTGCTATTCTTTGGAACTCTGCATTCAGATGCTTATATCTTTCCTTTTCTCCTTTGCTTTTTGCTTCTCTTCTTTTCACAGCTATTTGTAAGGCCTCCCCAGACAGCCATTTTGCTTTTTTGTATTTCTTTTCCATGGTAGTTTGTCTAATTTGTTTAATTATTTTAAGGAATTTTTGCTTTTATACATGCTGTATTTGATGTACAATTAAAGGAAAAGTAACATTTTGAAGGTGGAGACATCTTTGTATGAAATATTGTTTATGGAAAAAAAAACATATTAGTCCTTGTCATACAAAATCCCAAATATATACTAGCCCCTGAAACAATATTTAATAGTATATAAGATGGACTCTCACGATTGGTTCTCCGTTTCTCCCCACAATCAAGACATAAAATTTAAATTACCCGATGTGTTTCAAATATTACATTTCTATCCCATTTGAGTATTTTAAATAAAATTTTATTTTCCATTGCATAACTAATATGTAAATTTTGTTTTTAAGTTTCTTAGACTGTTGATAATAGTTTGTGTAATTGCAATTAAAGCTTTTATGATGCTTAAAAAATGCATCCTTGACTTCTCAAAGTACACACTGTATTTTCACAGTGTAAAGGAAGTTACAGTAATATAATGGAAATACCATAAATTGCTCTCTCTTTCAAAACGTTAGACTAAATTAAGACGTAAGAATGTTCCTACTGAGAAGTGTTTATTTTGAAACTTTTTTTTTTCAAATGGCACAAATAAAGAAACGACCTAGCAAATTCTGCAGAATGAAATAGGAAGACTTTGCTTGACAACTGTGCAGCAACACTCTGGAGTGTAAGTGAATTTCATTTGAATGATTTGTGTACCAAAATAGCCACTATTACCATATCATGTTTGTCACTTATTATTGGAGAAGACTCTTGAGAGTCCCTTGGACTGCAAGGAGATCCAACCAGTCCATTTTAAAGGAGATCAGTCCTGGGTGTTCTTTGGAAGGACTGATGCTAAAGCTGAAACTCCAATACTTTGGCCACCTCATGCGAAGAGTTGACTCATTGGAAAAGACTCTGATGCTAGGAGGGATTGGGGGCAGGAGGAGAAGGGGACGACAGAGGATGAGATGGCTGGATGGCATCACCAACTCGATGGACATGAGTTTGGGCTCTGGGAGTTGGTGATGGATGGACAGGGAGGCCTGGTGTGCTGCAATTCATGGGGTGCAAAGAGTCGGACATGACTGAGTGACTGAACTGAACTGAACTGAACAAGCATGTTTATAGGATATAAACAATAAAGAAAATTTTTCAAGGAAATAAAGAATAAGTATGAAAGGAACATCTGAGGGAAGACAAGAGCACTTGAAATAACAGAATTTTAGAGGTTTAGTGGGAATAACTCAAGAAAAGACAAGCCAAGTAGCTTCTTTACTGAAGTTTTAGAGCGAGCTCACCTAATAAGGTGAGTTCCAAGAACTGTTATAAAAGTTTGAAGATTTCTTGTGACTGCTCCTTATGTGCCCTTGTAGAATTTGTTTTTCTTGGTTAGTTAAAAAGCTTAGAAAACTTGGAAATGTTTGTGACTGATTCCCATGCTGGCTCAGCCGGTAAAGAATCTGCCTGCAGCTCAGGAAGCCCAGGTTCAATCCTCAGGTTGGGAAGAACCCCTGAAGAAGGGAATGGCTACCCACTCCAGTATTCTTGCCTGGAGAATCCCATTAACAGAGGAGTCTAGTAGGCTACTAGCCCATGGGGTCTCAAAGAGTCAGACACAACTGAGCAACTAACACTTTCATTTTTTCACTTTTCAGAGAGTAGAATAACTATATGAATGTACCTTTATTTAAAACAAGAAATTTGGATGAAACACAAAGTAATGCTAAGTTAGAAAAAGTGGTGCAAGGAGAGACGGTCTATATAAAAGTTTTCTTTAGGAGAGTTTATAAGGAAAATCACTGAATTCTAGAGGTTAATAATATTGTCTACCACTTTGACATACTTCTAGGGCTGTCCTTGGTCTCTGCATATCTGTGTTTGTTCTCAGCTCATTGGAAAGCCAAATGTATCTCTTTGTAATTCTCATCGTAAATTATTACATTCATATATAGCCACATGTGTACCATATGGAACCCCTTCCCTAAATAAGGTAATAAAAGGTTTGATGAAGTGAAATACTACAAATGTCTGGATGTCCATAGGTATGTGGTTGGGGTTCTGTGAGCAAAGGGGTAAATATGTTTATTTCCTAGGATTATATTTGTCATTTCATACCCAGCTTAATATCACTTCCAATTAATTTCTGATCTCTTCACTTTGATGATGATCAGTTCTTACTGTACTTATTATTGTAATTAGAAGTCAGTTGATTTTTTTTTTTTGATTGTTGGGAGAGGTACTTTGGACTGTTCTCATCATTATACTATTAATATTTATATTATATTATTAAGGTTTTAATAATTTTCTTTTTTCAGTGCTATGTGCTAATAAAAAAATATATAAATTCTTAGTTCTTGGCCTCAAAAAATTCAATTTTGAGTGTGTGCAACTTAGAGAAATTTGCATAGTGCTGGCTAATCATTTGTTCTGACTCAATGAATCAATTTTTAAAATAAAAAGCACAATTAACTTTTGCTACATGCTTAGTTTATGTAATTTAATTTCAAGTCTTTCTTATTTCTCTACTTAAGAAAAAGTTTGGAGCTCCTGTGGAGTATAATTTCACTTTGTATCATTACTACTGAAAAAAGGGATTTGAAAGAGATGTTGAAACTGAAACTGCTTCAGAATATGCTACATTTAAACACTGCTGCTCTTACCTCAAAACTGGAGAAATCAGTTCAAAGCTCTGTGTTCTGCTATAGAGAAGCACATTTGGATTTCAATGAAACGAGATGCCAGTCCAGGTTCAATGCATGATACTGGATGCTTGGGGCTAGTGCACTGGGACGACCCAGAGGGATGGTATGGGGAGGGAGGAGGGAGGAGGGTTCAGGATGGGGAGCACATGTATACCTGTGATGGATTCATTTTGATATTTGGCAAAGCTAATACAATTATGTAAAGTTTAAAAATAAAATAAAATTAAAAAAAATAAAATGTAAAAAAAAAAGATAAAAGAAATAGGTGGTGTGCATTGAGAGGGGGTAAAGTTAAACTATGTTTTAAAATCTCAGAACAAAGTAGTAAAATTTAACAGGAAAGCAAAAAGAATTGTTTCCTATATTGGAAGCAGAACATAGAAAAAGATATATATACACACACACATATATATATATAACTAGGATAACTAGCTCATTCAAACTTAAAAAGCAGTTATAGAATACTTAGCATAGCTTGAAAAACCTTGTTGTAGTAACAAAGCCATCACAAAAACATTGTCAAATATATTGTTTTCACATTTGCACTGGTATTAATAATGTTGCTCTGCTATTCAAATGCAAGTGAAGGAAAAAGTAAATAGAGCAATAATACAGTTTAATATCATTAACGTTATTCAAGCAGTTAAAAAATGTTCTGTTCATCAGTGACAGTAATGGCTCAGGTGAATCAACAGCTATGAAGAGATGAAAGTATTTCTATGCACAGTAAGGAGAGAGAAAAAAGGTGTGAAGGGGACCCTGTATATATATTTATTTATATATGAATGCATACATGTGTATACATATAAAAACATATACAGTGAAAACACGTGTGTGTGCATATATATGGAGTACTGTAAAAGACATTAGGCAGCTAGATAAACAGGAATCTCACATCTGAATCCTGTCCATTCTGATATGTGTGTGTGTGTGTGTGTGTGTGTACGAGCATTCAAATTTGTGTATATACCTGTGTAGTTATGCAGAAAATTTCTAGTCACATAAAACAAGGCTGTATCTATTCACTCAAGCAATTGATATGTTTATTGTCAGCCAAAGTAATAGCCTTGTAGGACTAAACTGAAATGTTTAAAAGTTTATGAAAAATGTAAACTGCACACCTATATGCAGATTTTTTCCAGAAATAAAACATGATTGGATTTGAAAATTTTGAAATTTCTGCCAGATGTCTTATAATTTAAGCATATTGTATTTAATTTGCTTGGATCACTTGACTGAAAAAGAAAAAGAAATGAAATAATAGAGATGAGACAGTAATGAATGGCATTGATGTGTTAGAATGAACATTTTAACAATGAAGCAGTAGGTAAAAAAGCAACAATAATAAAAAGTAACTTTTCTTACTACTGACTCTATGCAAAGTATTATTCTTAGTATTCTACAGATTGTAATTCAGATCCTCAAAGCAATCTGAGTCATGGGTGCTTCTATTACTCCATTTTACAGAATTAACAGAAGTGGTTTGAGTGTAAAAAATGTGTTCAAAGTTACATAACTGGAAATTAGGAAAGTTATTTGAATTCTAGAAGTCTAAACTCCTATTACTCCTAATATACTACAATGCCTCTTAATACTGACTTTTGATCTTGAAATTTTCCATTGGTCTTTATATTTACAGATTGTTATAGTTTTATTTGAACAAATATTTTGTAATTAGACTGTCCTTATCAAAAGATCCTAGTAATCCTAGTAAATGAAAATTTAAGGTAAAAGTTTTAATTCATAATTTGTTCCTTGGCCAAGCTCATCTAATACATTTATATATTTTAACATATGATAGTGAAGATTAAATTTAAAAATATTAGATATTATTTGATCTATTAAATTCCTCCATTATGAGCATTCAGATCAGATCAGATCAGTCACTCAGTCGTGTCCGACTCTTTGTGACCCCATGAATCACAGCATGCCAGACCTCCCTGTCCAACACCAACTCCCAGAGTTCACTGAGACTCACATCCATCGAGTCAGTGATGCCATCCAGCCATCTCATCCTCTGTCGTCCCCTTCTCCTCCTGCCCCCAATCCCATCCAGCATCAGAGTCTTTTCCAATGAGTCAACTCTGCATGAGGTGGCCAAAGTACTGGAGTTTCAGCTTTAGCATCATTCCTTCCAAAGAAATCCCAGGGCTGATCTCCTTCAGAATGGACTGGTTGGATCTCCTTGCAGTCCAAGGGACTCTCAAGAGTCTTCTCCAACACCACAGTTCAAAGGCATCAATTCTTAGGTGCTCAGCCTTCTTCACAGTCCAACTCTCACATCCATACATGACCACAGGAAAAACCATAGCCTTGACTAGATGGACCTTTGTTGGCAAAGTAATGTCCCTGCTTTTGATTATGAGGATTAGATTTTGATAAATCATTCAAACACACATATGATATATGCATATGTTTTGTATATTTAATCACATTCATAAAAGTAATTTTTCCAAACATCTGGAAATTTGTCTGTTTATAGCTATTCTGTTCAATTCTTACCATGTTATACTAGAAAGAATAAAAGCTTTTTAGAAATGTATTTTATTTATCTCAAGCCTATTTTCTTATCTACATAGATGTTACTAATGGTTTGCTTGGTGTTGGCTATATTTTTACTTTAGTGATCAAACAATAAATTAATAAAAGTGTTTTGTTTTAAACATCAGATATGCAGAATGATCCTGGGTCCTGAAAACACAATTTAATGAAATATGTTAGGTGAAGTTGCAAGAGTTGTTTCATTCTTTTAATTTTTCAGCATTTTAAATCTTCACTGTATTATTGCCATTTTGATTTTTTAAAATGGAGTTGAAAGTTAAGGAGTTTGTAGGAAAATAGGAGCTTTACACCCGAGCTCTTCCATCTTAAGAATTTTGATCTTATTACGTATTATCCCTCTACCAATACTAGGATATGAATTGAAATATTGAAAATATTATATATATATGTTTATATATGAGCTGATCTGTACACACAGAAAGTCATAGATGATACGGAATACAGATTATTTTAAAATATCAGGATATTTGTATTTTTTTTTAATTTGGCTGAAAAAAAACACAAAGTCCAAATTTTTAAATGGATATGGGGTATATTTTTTAGTCTCTCAACTGAAATTGCTGCATCTTGCCTTACATGGGTTTATAATTTTCATATCAAAATTTGGATATTCCATTAGATAAGAACTTAAAAATCATTTTAACTAATCAAAAATGTGTAAGAGATGTGTGTGTGTGTGCACGCATATGCACCTGTGTGTATCCTCCCAGACTTATAGTGCTTGTAAACTATGTAACTTCTTTAAGAATATGAGCAAGACATATCAGCTCCATAAGGCAAGTTTCTGATAGTCTTGTTAAATATGGTTTATCAGTAAGTCAACCTCTTTATGCGTACTTTAAAATTCTTGTCAACTTCCAATAAATAACAAAATATGAAATAGTATATCCTAATGAAATAGCAATAATGCAGAAATATGCCAGAATTATCTGGTGTCTGGCAATGAGTGCCAGTCGTAGAGTAAACATTATGTAAGAGATGGTACTCTCTATAGAACTGGCTTAGCCATGATGAGATTCAAGAGAAGCTGAATTCAATCAATAAAATGTATTAATGAAATTCTTGCTGCAATCAAAGTGCAATTTTATATGATTTGGGCAAGAATATAGAGTAGCTTCTGGAAATTTTGAATAAGATCTGTGGTCTGCTAGAGGTAACACATATATGAAAATAATTGCAATATTTTATATAATATGACAAAAGCAAGATATAAATAAAAGATGAATTGTAGCTACTAGAATCTGAATTGTGATGAAGATAATCAGAAAAAAAAATTAAAGAGTAGGTGGTATTGAACCAGTCTGTTAATGATTTAAGAGAATGCCAGCAATCAGAGAATAGATCAGACAAAAAGAATTTCTCAAGAAAATTCTGAGATGGGACGGTACAGTATTTATCTGATGTGACTGGATCTTATATTTGTGTAGAAAAGATGAAATGGAAAATAAAAAGCTAATTTAATATTATTTTATGTTGGGTCACAAAGCACACAATGAGTTTAGGCTTCATTCTGCAGCAAAATGAAGAACCATTGGGTGTTTTGTTTTTTTATGTTTCAAGAAGGACCAATTGAAGTTCTGACTTAAACAGTGTAGGATGAGCGGGAGGACTTGGGGCAGGAGACAAGCCTCCAGAGACATGGCTCAGGGAATTGTGGCAATAAATCAGGAAGACAGTAACAAGACATGAATTAACCCTATGTCAGTGGAACTAGACAGGAGATGATGGATACAGGAGACATCCCGCAGATAAACATTTGCTACTCTAGAAGAAGGGTAACAGAGGTGGACATCTCTAAGGAATAGAAGAGAAGACACATCTAAAAATTAGTCTAAGGATTGAACTAGGGTCTTTTAAATGTTGGATAGGCCATCGAGAGAGAGAAAAAACTCAGTGTGTATTTTGGGGTCACAATTAGGAAGACAGCTGGAATGATAACGAAGATAGGAAACATACTACTGTTTATAAAATAAAAAGAGTGAAATGTTGAAAAAAGTTAGGTAAGTTTCATGAAGATGATGGGTATTGATCAAATTGTTCAAGAAAAGTAAAAGGAGAGAGACGAAAAGGCTGTCTGTGGAAATTCAATGGGAAACGAGGATTAAGGAACGGTTTTAAAATCCTTAAGGGGAAGCATTAAAAGTTACAAATGAAATTAGCTAAACTAAGCTGTATCTTTAAATTTATTCGGATTTGCTCACACAAACCCAAGGAAAGAAGTCATGGGGATTTGCCAGGACAGATTTTCAAGGACAATTGTGGTAAATTGAAGCAGGAAATCATATTCACATGGAGTTATATCCTGAGATGAATTCAAGCAGGAAAGCAAGGAGATGTGCTATTTCAGTGAGGTGTTGATGATTATGTCAAAGTGGTCACGTAAAAATGGGGAGGAAGAGATAAACCTGAGATATTTGATGGATAAATCTGCTGAAGTTGTGAATTGAATCTAAGGAACAAAGAGAGGGGAACCATGAATATCACTTTAAGTTTGCATTATGAAACTACTAAGTGAGGAGGAGATAATTCCATTGACAAAATGAGGATCATGGGAGGAAAATCCAGTTTGAGAAGATTTCAATCTAAGCAAGTAGATATGAAGACAAAAAAATTCTGAAGAAAATATTTGTCTAGTACCATATTTATAAGTTAACCAAAAGGAAAAAAGATATAAAAAAAGTTTAGAAAAGCATCTCATGATGATTTTCCTATTGTTTATTAATAATGTCAAATTTTATATTTTGAATATGTACATTGTGATTGGTATTTTGTATTTCTTCTAATCTCAATAATTTCAAACTGGTTATCATTATACCTAGATTGTTTTCAGGATTTGTGTTGAAACCGGTAGAACACTAAGAATAATGCTGTTTTGTACAGTTGTTTAGTCGCTAAGTTGTGTCCAACTCTTTTTAACCCCATGGACGTAGGTCCCCAGGCTCCTCTCTCCATCGGATTTTTCCATCAAGAATACTGGAGTGGGTTGCCATTTCCTTCTCCAGGGGCTCTTCTTGACCCAGGGATCTCTTGCTTCTCTTGCATTGGCAGTCAGATCTTTGCCACTGAGCCATGAGGGAAGCCCAGGTTTTTGCACAGAGTGGGTAGTAAATATTGAATAATTTACTTAAAGCCACAGAGTGAGTAACAGAGAAACAGAACCAAGCATTCTGTCTCTATATCCTTATTCCCCTGAACACTGCCATATTTCCCTTGATTTTCTCTGAAAACCATGTAGACAGAACACTTATTTATTACAGATATTGATGGAGATGTCTAGTTACATAGGAACCAAGACCATACTACAACACTACATGTTAATAACAAGAAGAATTTGAATTCAGTACTGCACATCAACTTTTAAAAATCATTTAGCCACTTCCATATCTGACAATTTCTGACTGACGTTTTCCTGCTAATCCCTCGTGGATCTCTATATTGCTAAGACTCTTTCTTTCTCCCGTCCTCCACCCTCTCTCCCTCTTCACCTCCCTCTCCTTTCCCTCTGCTTTCTCATCCCCATCCTCCTCATCCCCTTTTTCCTCCTCTTCCTCTGCTTCTGTTTCTCTTTCCTTCTTTAACTTGCTTAATATTCACCCAAGACCGCCAAACTGATATAATCTGTTATTCAGAACAACTTCAACAACTTTTGTTTAGCTACTTCTTTCCTTCCAATCCATGCCCTTGGACAACAACTTTTTGTTTAGCTACTTCTTTCCTTCCAATCCATGCCCTTGGACAACAACTTTTTGTTTAGCTACTTCTTTCCCTCCAATCCATGCCCTTGGACAATTAGTTCCCCCATTAATGGATTTGCTAACCAAGGACAGCTTATTCCAGAGAAAAGCAATCTCTCTTTCTTACAAGCAGAAGAAGCATCAGCCTCTGAGGTTATATACTATGGATTTACTTATACATATATGTTACCTTGGTTAAAGTAACTATTAATACAATTCAGTATACTAATACTCTTCCCATTTAGCAATATATTAATACAAAATATCAATACTTGCTTTGACAACCTTCTCATTTGGCAATACATATTCGTATACATGGGTTTCCCAGGTGACTCAGTGATAAAGAATCCACCTGCCAATGCAGAAGACCTGGGTTCAATCCCTGGTCGGGAAAATCCCCTGGAGAAGGAAATGGAAACCCACTCTAGAATTCTTGCCTGGGAAATCCCATGGACAGAGGAGACTGGCAGGCTACATAGGGTTGCAAAGAGTCGGACATGGCTTAACAACTAAACAACAACAAACGCATATACACTAAGCCCTTCCTATTAGGCAAAATATCATTGGCTATAGTCTGTCTGATGCTCTTCAACTTTATATTTTGCTCAGACTTAGATCACCAACAGGTTATGATGCGTAGTTTCCAAACCACTGACATGAGAATGTAGTTTGGTCTGATCATTATTACTAATAGCAGCTTCAAGAATAATAGCCTATCATGTTTTAGTCCAGATGTTAAGTCTAAAAAAAATACTTGATGTGGAAATATTTATGGTACATTTTGTTTCAAGTTTTATTTTAAAGAAATACTCTCCTTTATTAACAAGTGTGTATGGAGGGGGAAAAAAAAGACTAAGTATAAGTATTAAGTTAGGGTATTAAAATAATTTAAAGGATTTGTAACTATACCTATACTAATATGGATTCTATCTTATTTAAGTCAAAGTCTTTAGGGAAATAAATACTGCCTGAAATATGTAATCGGTGAGGAGTACAATTCCAGTTAAATTGAAATTTTAATTTCTGAAGATAATTTTACTATAAATATGGGTTTGTATGAGGATATGCATGAGAGTAAGAAAAAGGAAGAATAAAAATACAAAAAAAAAGTCAAAATGGTGCTGCTTTTTCTTACAGGAATTTGTTGTTGCTACTTATTGTTATTGTTAGGACTTACTAAGCTTAGCTGTTGAAACTAAAATCTGATGAAAAGCATCCAGAAACATGGATTTCTTTTTCTGTAATTTAAATTTCTTGGAGAGTAATTAGCCTTTGGAAATAAAGAAATCATGTTAAGACCCACAGTTTTGAAAGTCTATAAACTGTGCTTAAATCATAGAATAAATATTTATTCACTAAGCATGACCAGAAATATAGTGAAGAGTTTGGTTTTATGGTGATACAACAATTTCTAATAAAAGTTGTATGGCACATTGTGAAAGCAGCATTCTATCATAGACTGGGTAGAGGGAATCTGATTCCAAGTTTATTTCCTATGGCCAATAAAATGGTCTTTCAGAATGCTTTATGAAACTACAAATCACTTGAGCTGCTCCCTGGTTGAAAAACTTAAAATTAAATTGAAAAGAAACTCCAAGACAAATCAACAGTTTTTTGAAACTAAGTTAACTCTGTCAACACCACCATCACCCTTACAAGCTTACAACTAATAGAGAAGCCTATAGGGCAGCTTTTATGCTTTTTAAAAATTTAAGCTAATACTATAATTTTAATGCAATTTACTATGAGTTGTACTATTAGCCATGTCTCTATTCAGTTCAGTTCAGTTCAATTCTGTCACTTAGTCGTGTCCTACTCTTTGCGACCCCATGAATTGCAGCACACCAGGCCTCCCTGTCCATCACCAACTCCCAAAGTTCACTCAAACTCACGTCCATCGAGTCAGTGATGCCATCCAGCCATCTCATCCTCTGTCGTCCCCTTCTCCTCATGTCCCCAATCCCTCCCAGCATCAAGGTCTTTTCCAATGAGTCAACTCTTTGCATGAGGTGGCCAAAGTACTGGAGTTTCAGCTTTAGCATCATTCCTTCCAAAGAACACCCAGGACTGATCTCCTTTAGGATGGACTGGTTGGATCTCCTTGCAGTCCAAGGGACTCTCAAGAGTCTTCTCCAACACCACAGTTCAAAAGCATCAATTCTTTGGCGCTCAGCTTTCTTCACAGTCCAACTCTCACATCCATACATGACCACTGGAAAAACCATAGCCTTGACTAGATGGACCTTTGTTGGCAAAGTAATGCCTCTGCTTTTGAATATGCTATGTAGGTTGGTCATAACTTTCCTTCCAAGGAGTAAGCGTCTTTTCATTTCGTGGTGCAGTCACCATCTGCAGTGATTTTGGAGCCAACAAAAATAAAGTCTGACACTGTTTCTACTGTTTCCTCATCTATTTGCCATGAAATGATGGGACCAGATGCCATGATCTTCATTTTCTGAATGTTGAGTTTCAAGCCAACTTTTTCACTCTCCTCTTTCACTTTCATCAAGAAAGAGGTTTTTTAGTTCCTCTTCACTTTCTGCCATAAGTAAGTAAAGTAAAAGCCAACTTTTTCACTCTCCTCTTTCAGTTTCATCAAGAGGCTTTTTAGTTCCTCTTCACTTTCTGCCATAAGGGTGACTCTATTAGTGTTTTTCAAATTTGAATGTTTTACAAGTGCCTTTTAAGAAACACACTTATAAACAACAGTGATAACTTAAAACATTTTTATAACAGCTATTTAATTTTAAACTATATGTAACCTTGGAGTTTGGATGCAAGTTTAACCCCCCAAATCCACACTTTATATAAAAGCCAAGTTAACTAATGGTCAGTATTAAAATGAACATTAATGTAATGTGATGGAAGACGTTATTGCTTGAATATTTCTCACAATGTGAGTATCTGAACAGTATGAATATGGTACCATCTGCTGGGCAGGGACTCATGTAAGTTCAGCATGCTCAGACTTTCTCTTAGCATCAAGAACTCATTTGTGCATCCTATTGGTGTTTACTTGGTATCACTCTACCACCTACTTATTAATTATCCCTGTGTCCTTTCTCAGTAACCTATGAAATCAAATAAGTATTACTTTGCACAAATTACATTAGACACTCAAATTAGGCATTAATATAACCAGTACTAGACCATAAATTGGAAAGTTAAACACATTTACAAAATCTGTTTGGATTCAAGAATTGAAATGAATGACAACTTAAATTCAGAATAAGCTCATTTTCATTTTGGTTTATTTCCAAGTTAAAAAAAAAAAAACAGAGAATAAAAGGATTTATACAAGTTAATAATGTAGGCATATCATTGCAGATATTTACTCATGGGCAAGTGTGGACTTTACAATAGACAACATACTTTAATGGAATAGGAGCTCCCCAAGTCAAAGATGATAAATATTAGTTTGAATGCATGAAAAGTTGAATGAAGTGCTCTATCCTGAGTTTTGGGTTTTCTGACTTTTACAAAACAATTGGCCAAGGGGTAGGGACCATAACAAGAATAAAGGACTTAAAATTTCCAGTTAATAGTAACATATGAGGAAATTTTTGATATGTAATGGTCAGATGTACACAATAAGGCTCATAGCAGACCACTGACTGCCCTAACTGTTGCTCTGGGTCAGTGGTCTACAAAGGGGCTGGGTACACCCCACTGGAATGCCAAGAGGAAACAGAGTTTCAGCCTTTTAGGTTTTATCTCACCTTTCTAACAATCATATTTTGCAGTATAGCTGTATAAATTCATAGAAAATGAAAAGTTTGGCAATCATATTTGTATTTAATATTAAACATGACAATAATTTTTAAGAATATCACTGAAATAATATACAAAATTGTGTATTATATATAAAACAGACCTTGTATTAGTTCAGTCGCCCAGTCATGTCTGACTCTTTGTGACCCCATGAACTGCAGCACACCAGGCTTCCCTGTCCATCACCAACTCCTGGAGTCTACTCAAACTCATGTCCATTGAGTGGGTGATGCCATCCAAACTTCTCATCCTCTGTCGTCCCTTTCTCCTCCAGCCTTCAATCTTTCCCAGCATCAGGGTCTTTTCCAATGAGTCAGTTGTTCTCATCAGGTGGTCAAGCTATTGGAGTTTCAGCTTCAGCATCAATCATTGCAATGAATATTTAGGATTGATTTCCTTTAGGATGGACTGGTTGGATTTCCTTTCAGTCCAAGGGACTCTCAAGAGTCTTCTCCAACACCATAGTTCAAAAGCATTAATTCTTCAGCGCTCAGCTTTCTTCACAGTCCAACTCTCACATCCATACATGACCACAGGAAAAACCATAGCTTTGACTAGATGGACCTTTGTTGTCAAAGTAATGTCTCTGCTTTTGAATATGCTGTCTAGGTTTATCATAACTTTCCTTCCAAGGAGTAAGCGTCTTTTAATTTCATGGCTGCAGTCACCATCTGCAGTGATTTTGGAGCCCAGAAAAACAAAGTCTGACACTGTTTCCACTGTTTCCCCATCTATTTCCCATGAAGTGATGGGACCAGATGCCATGATCTTCGTTTTCTGAATGTTGAGCTTTAAGCCAACTTTTTCACTCTCCACTTTCACTGTCATCAAGAGGCTTTTGAGTTCCTCTTCACTTTCTGCCATAAGGGTGGTGTCATATGCATATCTGAGGTTATTGATATTTCTCCCAGCAATCTTGATTCCAGATTGTGCTTCCTCCAGCCCAGCATTTCTCATGATGTACTCTGCATATTGGCCCCAGGTCAATAACACAGGGAGGGAACAAAGCTCTACCCATCAACAGAAAATTGGACTGAAAGTTTACTGATCATGGCCCCGTGCATCAGAAAAAGACCCAGTTTGCCCCTCAATCAGTCACTCCCATCAGGAAGCTTCCATAAGCCTCTTATCCTTCTCCATCAGAGGGCAGATAGACTGAAAACAAAAATCACAGAAAACTAGCCAGTCTCATCACATGTACCACAGTCTTGTCTAACTCAGTGAAACTAGGAGCCAAGCCCTGTAGGGCCATCCAAGATGGATGAGTCATGGTGGAGAGTTCTGACAAAACGTGGTCCATAAGAGAAGGGAATTGCAAATCATGTCAGTCTTCTTGCCTTGAGAACCCCATGGACTGTATGAAAAGGCAAAAAGATAGGACACTGAAAGATGAACTCCCCAGGTCGGTAGGTGCCCAATATGCTACTGGAGATCAGTGGGGAAATAACTCCAGAAAGAATGAAGAGACGGATCCAAAGCAGAAACAACACCCACTTGTGGATATGATTGGTGATGAAAATAAAGTCCGATGCTGTAAAGAGCAACATTCCATAGGAACCTGGAATGTTATGTCCATGAATCAAGGAAAATTGGGAGTGGTCAAAAAAGAGATGGCAAGAGTGAACATTGACATTTTAGGAATGGTTCTACGAAGACCTGTAAGACCTTCTAAAACTAACACCCCAAAAAGATGTCCTTTTCATTATAGGGAACTGGAAAGCAAAAGTAGGAAGTAAAGAAAGGCTTGGAGTAATGGGCACATTTGGCCTTGGGATACAGAATGAAGCAG
Source organism: Bos mutus (assembly GCF_027580195.1). Lineage (NCBI taxonomy): Eukaryota > Metazoa > Chordata > Mammalia > Artiodactyla > Bovidae > Bos > Bos mutus. The sequence goes on from NC_091622.1 coordinate 10,567,505, forward strand.
GGCAAAGGCTAATAGAGTTTTGCCAAGAGAATGCACTAGTCATAGCAAACACTCTCTTCTAACAAGACAAGAGAAGTTGTATGGTCACTAGAATAAATCCAATGATTCCAGTTTGAAAAATACTGCCTTACATATATACACCAAATCACAAAGAAAAGTAATTCAATGACTTGATGCCTGGTCTTCCTTTTTTACTTAGTAGAACTCACATGCAAGTGCATGATGCCAGTGATTTCCTGCCTCACACTAGATATGAGAGGTTCTGTTTCTTTCTCTTGCTCTATGATTCTTATAGTAAAAGATACCCTCTTTGTTTTATCTCTTCATACTCTTTCATATCTGTTTACTTATTAAAATATTTTAAATATTGATGTATTATTAAATATAGAGATCTTTATAATAATTTTGGCTTTTTTTCCCCTTTCAGAAAACTCGTTGTGACTTATTGGCATTGAGAAATTCAGGAGGTAACACATATAGAGATTTCACTTGATACAAGACTCTTGACTGACAGCTAGTATGATTAGTATCCATTGTGTTTCATAGCTGACATAAGTAAACAAAGACATTTGAGATCGTAAGGTAGATAGCCCTCATTGTCAGAGGGACAGTATCATGTTCATACCTGAGTGGTTACAGGAAGCTATTGAACCAGCATGGTGTTGATTAAAAAGATGAGATGTTCAGAGGCAGTTTGGAAGAGACCACATTATCTAGATTCATATTCTCTCACTCTCTTCATCTGTCTCTTTTACTTTGCTTGGCAGTGTAAGTGCATGCTGCTGCTGCTGCTGCTGTGTCGCTTCAGTCGTGTCTGATTCTGTGCGACCCCATAGACAGCAGCCCACCAGGCTCCTCCATCCCTGGGATTCTCCAGGCAAGAACACTGGAGTGGGTTGCCATTTCCTTCTCCAATGCATGAAAGTGAAAGTGAAGTCGCTCAGTCACATGCTCAGATCAGATCAGTTGCTCAGTTGTGTCCGACTCTTTGCGACCCCATGAATTGCAGCACGCCAGGCCTCCCTGTCCCTCACCAACTCCCGGAGTTCACCCAAACTCATGTCCATCAAGTCAGTGATGCCATCCAGCCATCTCATCCTCTGTCGTCCCCTTCTCCTCCTGCCCCCAACCCCTCCCAGCATCAGAGTCTTTTCCAATGAGTCAACTCTTTGCATGAGGTGGCCGAAGTACTAGAGTTTCAGCTTTATCATCATTCCTTCCAGTCACATGCTAGACAGTACTAATTATTATGACAGCGGTTTTGATAAATGGTTTTTGCATTCCCAGGAAAATGTTCATGTCCTTGAGTATCATTTTGTATGTGACCATGTTTATTATGTAAGTGTCAGAGTTATTCATGCATATTAGTAAAGTATTCTGGGAGTACAGAAGACTGAGAATTTAATAGTCAGAGAAGAGTATGGCATGGAAATAGAGACAAAATTAGGTCCTAGAGAATAATAAAATGTAGAGTGCTGTGACAATTACCTCATGAGTTTTTCCAGCTTTATTGAGATACAGTTGGCACGTAGCATTAAGTATAAAGCATACAATATGTTGATTTGATACATATTGCCAAACGACTACCACCATTCTCATACTTTTTAAAGAATAAGACTATGTGTTGAGTACGTTTTCCTGAAATTCCACTACTAATTCTTTACTGGTGGTTAGAATATTCTTCTCTGGTTACTATCTAGATTTCTCTATAAGTCAGACAACAGAAGTTTTATTTACATTGCCTGTATCATCTACAGCTGCTGCTCACTGGCACTGTGAGAGATGTGCTTATCATTCAGTTTTACTTTTAGACAATATATTAACTTCCCATAACATGATGGACCTTCTATTTATTGATGGTTCAGCATATTCTGGCCACCATGATTTTTCTACTGGGCTCTAGTATGGAATAAATAGGCTCGTGGGTGTGTGTTAGCCACTTGGTCATGTCTGACTCTTTGCAACCCCATGGACTGTAGTCTGCCAAGCTCCTCTGTCCGTAGAGTTCTCCAGGCCAGAATACTGTAGTGAGTAGCCTATCCCATCTCCAGGGGATCTTCCCAACCTAGAGATGGAACCCAGGTCTCCCACATTGCAGGCAGATTCTTTGCTGTCTGAGCCACCAGGGAAGCCCTTATAAACAACCGTCATTTCTTTAAGTAATTCAGACATTTTGACATAAAATATTCTTGTTTTTTAACTTCATTTACATCTGTACTTAACTTCAGCATTTATTATGCGGCCTTTCTATACTAGGAATCATGACAAATTTCAAAGTGATTGTCATTCTTTCTTAAATGCCTGTCTCTGGTAGGTTCTTAAAACCAAGCTAAGTGGGTTAGAATGAATCTGATATGCCGTACAATGTTTATAGGATCCACTAAATATTTGTTTGAATGAATGAAAAGGTGAAGGAAGTACTGTATCCTGGCAAAATACTAGGATGAAAACTTATGTCTATTCCTTTTCTCTATGTATTTTCTGAGAGGAGTTGGGTAAAAACTTTATAGGGGATCAAATGCTATTTCAACCTGATTGCCTACTGACAGAGTTAGTTTACAAAACAACCGCAGACAACTCTGGTTTGAAAAGAAAGCCTGGAGATGGAAAAGTATTTAGGTTTAGAGTCATGTGAATTTTAAGTCAATCCTTCAATGTTTGGTAAGCTAGAGACCAGTTTTCACATAAAATTTGCAGGAACATATGCTTTATATGTATTTATGTAAACTGTGTAAAGGCTTTGAATTTTAAACTTTTGTGGGATACATTTAAAACTAAACAAAATCATAAAGGCAAGAAAGAATTTAATAAAACTAGAAAATATACATATATAATACTGTCTTGGGGTGAAAAGAAAATATAGGAAACCAGGGAACAACTCCTAGGTCAGTAAAATCTTGCAATTCTAAAAAAGAATTCTATCTATAAAACGTGTTTAGCTTGAAATTATAAAAGAACATTCTTATTTAGGTAAGTTCAGAATTACTTAGAACAATTTTACTAAAATGCTTGCAATCTAAATAAAATGCTGTATGCCACTCTACGAAACCATTTTCCACTGATTAGTCAGAGGATTTGCTTCTGCAATAGGATTTTCTACATTACAAATCCATAATATTTTCCTGTTTGAAGGAGACTTTATATTATCAAGGCATGTATAACCCACTTATTTCTACAGTCATAAGAATTTAATGTAGTGTAACATCTGATATCTCACATTTTCAAATTGTGACTAATAACAGTCCTTTTAGAAGGAAACATGCAAACCCAGACTATGAATCTTTTATGACTCTCACAAACTGTGCAAGTCTCCTCCCAGTAGTTCCTGCTATGATTCATGGATACAATAACCAAGCATGATTAGGGTTTACAAAGTATTATTCTACTCAGTTCACTATTGACAATGAAAACAACGTTTCCCATAAAATGACATCATTATTTCTTTGAAAACTAGAAGCACACTTCTAAAGCATGGCCATAACCATAAGTATCATAAATATTTCTGGGCAGTCTCTGAGGTATTTCATTCCATTAAAAACCAACAGACATGTTCTCAACAGTGGTGTGTGTGTGGTGGGGGAGGGGTTGCTTCATTTTCAAAGTAATGTATGCCAAGTGAGTGGGTATAATTTATGATTAACTATACTTTTAGCTGTTTACAGCTTCTGGAAGATCATTTTGCAGTATTTATAATTAATGCCTTCAGAAAAATTTTTAATTGTGGTGACATATTTACATGTTTGAGTATTGTGGCTACCCAGGGCACAGACATAAGAACAGATCCAAACTATTATCAACAGGATCTTTCCTATATATGGAAGAATAAAACTTTAAGAAATCATTTTATTTGTATTCTGATAGAAGGGGAAAATGTGAACTCTATGGGAGTTAGTACGACTATCTAACATGGAAACAAGGTATTGAAAAAAAGTCACTTTTGGAGGGATGGAAAAAAATTAATGAGCCTGATAATCAGGAAAGTCAGATCTTGGTCCTAGTTCTGATAGAATTTTAGGCAAAATTCTCTCATTTAAGGTCACTGGATCTCAGCATCTTCACCAGTAAAATAACAATTTACTAGAGGTAATGTAATGAGCTAAAGCCTCCTACATGTTAATACATGTCATATGGATGTAACAGAGTATAGAGTATGTTTTATATAACTTCAATTTTAAACTTCCCCCTTTCATGCCATCACCTCATATTTTTTTCTCTATTAAACAAATTCCAACAATAATTTTACTTTTTACACCTCCTCATACACGTGTTATCATTTCCCAATTAATTCATTACAGGTTTAATTCCTTTTTATACACCCTTCAACCTCTGGCCATAACTCGGGGCAAAACTCTAGCCCTATTTAAATTTAACTGTCCTTTTACTCCACTTATGACTCCAACCGTGAAAGTTCATGGGAGAAAAACACACAAACACATTGCTGTTTTTCTTGTGGTTCAGTCGCTAAGTCGTATCCAACTGTTTGCAACCTTATGGACTGCAGCAAGCCAGGCTCTTCTGTCCTCCACTATCTCCCAGAGTTTGCTCAGATTCATGTCCATTGGGTTAGTGATGCTATCTAAACTACTCATCATCTGCTGCCTACTTCTTTTGCTTCAATCTTTCCCAGCATCAGGGTCATTCCCAATGAGTCAGTTCTTCGAATCAGGTGGCCAAAGTATTGGAATTTCAGCTTCTTTATCAGTGCTTCCAATGAATATTGATGGTTGATTTCCTTTAGGATTGACTGGTTTGATCTCCTTGCAGTCCAAGGGACTCTCAAGAATCTTCTCCAGCACCGTACTGCTGATTTAATTGATTACCTCTTATCTTAAAAAGGAGCTTAGTCATGTACACAGTACTCTAGCGCTAGGATTTTCCAAACAGCTAGCTGATGTGCAATCATAAGAGTACACAAGGACATTTCTAGCAGGAGTAGTTTTATGCTAATCAATTGCAACAGCCTAACAGTCCTATGCCCTCCTTCTTGTACTTGATTTTCATGAGAAGGCACCAGAGATTGTGACAGCTTACTGGTCTTCTTTTCTACTCTCCCTTGCATAATGGTCTTTTTTTCCGATTTGTAAAAGAAAGACAACCTAAATTATTTTTTCTCATCAAGCTAAATTTTGCCATAGTACATTGCTGAGTTACAAAAGAAATAGTTTCAAAATTTGAGTGTTGATAGAATATACTAACTAAAGATGAGGCAACAAACCATGTTTCAAGTCAAGTGGTTCTAATTGTTGCTTTCAACAAAGGTAACTGAACATCCTCAGTCATTTGGGGGGTAAGGGAGAACACAGAGTAAGCATAAAGAAAGCCCCTTTTAACATTCAAAAGAATCATTGCTTGTTTATTTATTGTTTCTTTTTCTCCTAAAATTTTGATTCCACTCAATTTATTAAACAAAAATTATTACCCTAGTGTAATTTATGTACGGAAATATTTTTGTTGTTCAGACTCTTACATAACTTTAACAATATGTAGTAACTTGAAATTTTGTAATGAGTTCTATTTCCTTTTTCTGTAAAATTCTAAGCTTTAAAAAAGTTCTTCTGGATTGAATTTCAGGTATTATCATTAGTAAGAGTTTGATTAAAATGCAATGATCTTGCAAACTTCTAAAGGAACTAGTAAGCATAACATATTTAATTTGAATTCTCTGGTGGCTCAGATGATAAGAAATCCTTCTGCAATGAGGGAGACCTGAGTTCGATCCCTGGGTCGGGAAGATCCCCTGGAGGAGGGCATGGCAACCCACTCCAGTGTTCTTGCCTGGAGAATCCCATGGACAGAGGAGCCTGGTGGGCTACAGTCCATGGGGCTGCAAAGAATCAGACATGACTGAGTGACTAAGCAGCAGTACGTCTTAAGGATGTTGATGAGGCCTATTTTTCAGCTTATATTTCCTTGAATGGATTTATTTAGAAAAAAGATTAGGTCAATATCAGTTCTCTTTATTTATTTATTTATTTTACTTTACAGTATTGTATTGGTTTTGCCATACATCAACAGCATCCGCCACGGGTGTACATGTGTTCCCTATCCTGAACCCCCCTCCCACCTTCCTCCCCATACCATCCCTCTGGGTCATCGCAGTGCACCAGCCCCAAGCTTCCTGTATCCTGCATCGAACCTGGACTGGCAATTCATTTCTTATATGATATTATACATGTTTTAATGCCATTCTCCCAAATCATCCCCCCCCCCACAGAGTCCAAAAGACTGTTCTATACATCTGTGTCTCTTTTGCTGTCTCACATACAGGGTTGTCGTTACCATCTTTCTAAATTCCATATATATGCGTTAGTATACTGTATTGGTGTTTTTCTTTCTGGCTTACTTCACTCTGTATAATAGGCTCCAGTTTCATCCACCTCATTAGAATTGATTCAAATGTATTCTTTTTAATGGCTGAGTAATACTCCATTGTGTATATGTACCACTGCTTTCTTATCCATTCATCTGCTGATGGACATCTAGGTTGCTTCCATGTCCTGGCTATTATAAACAGTGCTGCGATGAACATTGGTGTACACGTGTCTCTTTCCCTTCTGGTTTCCTCAGTGTGTATGCCCAGCAGTGGGATTGCTGGGTCATAAGGCAGTTCTATTTCCAGTTTTTTAAGGAATCCCCACACTGTTCTCCATAGTGGCTATACTAGTTTGCATTCCCACCAATAGTGTAAGAGGGTTCCCTTTTCTCCACACCCTCTCCAGCATTTATAGCTTGTAGACTTTTGAATCGCGGCCATTCTGACTGGCATGAAATGGTACCTCATAGTGGTTTTGATTTGCATTTCTCTGATAATGAGTGATGTTAAGCATCTTTTCATGTGTTTATTAGCTATCTGTATGTCTTCTTTGGAGAAATGTCTATTTAATTCTTTGGCCCATTTTTTGATTGGGTCGTTTATTTTTTTGGAATTGAGCTGCAGGAGTTGCTTATATAATTTTGAGATTAGTTGTTTGTCAGTAGCTTCATTTGCTATTATTTTTTCCCATTCTGAAGGCTGTCTTTTCACCTTGCTTATAGTTTCTTTTGTTGTGCAGAAGCTTTTAATTTTAATTAGATCCCATTTATTCATTTTTGCTTTCATTTCCAATATTCAGAGAGGTGGGTCATAGAGGATCCTGCTGTGATGTATGTCAGAGAGTGTTTTGCCTATGTTCTTATCTAAGAGTTTTATAGTTTCTGGTCTTATGTTTAGATCTTTAATCTATTTTGAGTTTATTTTTGTGTCTGGTGTTAGAAAGTGTTCTAGTTTCATTCTTTTATAAGTGGTTGACCAGTTTTCCCAGCACCACTTGTTAAAGAGATTGTCTTTTCTCCATTGTATATTCTTGCCTTCTTTGTCAAAGATAAGGTGTCCATAGGTGCGTGGGTTTATCTCTGGGCTTTCTATTTTGTTCCATTGATCTATATTTCTGTCTTTGTGCCAGTACCATACTGTCTTGATAACTGTGGCTTTGTAGTAGAGCCTGAAGTCAGGCAGGTTGATTCCTCCAGTTTCATTCTTCTTTCTCAAGATTGCTTTGGCTATTCGAGGTTTTTTCAGTTCTCTTTCTATATTTTGTTTTTATAAATGCTTGGGGGTAGATCTTCATAACCAGACTTGTCAATAAGGTTCCTGTTTGACCTAGATTGTAGTTCATCTGAAAGGAAACAGCTGTGAGCCATTAGCAGGCAGCACCTTGACAGTTGAAGGATGGATGTACCTTCTGATAAAGGTGATTTGGACAAGAACCAACAGACCCACTACAACTATCCATAACACCTGATACTTTGCCATTTCAAGTATGAGTAGCTCAACATGGAGTTCACTGCTCACGGACTTTGCTCGAGCTCTTCTCCTATCTCTCTCCCTCTCTCTACTAGACAAGACTCATCACACCCCCACATGCTATTTTATCTCCACCTTAAACCAAAATGAAGTAACCAACAAAAGTACTATAGGCAGGGAAGGCACATCCATATTAGAAACATGTGTCATTTATACGAGGATGACCAAAAGAGATCTCAAGGGAAAGTGGGGCCCAGTTACTCAATGTCAGTCTCTACAGCCGAGAAGGTCAGCCATTCAGCAACAGCAAGACCTAGAACAGCCTTGTGAGTGGGGTCCCCGAATAGCTTTCATATCTAAAAGCCACCCATGCCTTTCATAGATTATTCCCATGGAAGTCACTAGAGGAAGGTGAGTTGCTCTAAGAAGTCTACACTCACTTAAAATAGTCTCCTAGGGGCAGTATTGCCATGTTCCAGGTGGCACAATGGTAAAGAATCCACTTGCCAATGACTCAAGAGATGCAGGTTTGATCCCTGGGTTGGCAAGATACTGGAGTAGAAAATGGCAACCCACTCCAGCATTCTTGCCTGGAAATTTCTATGGACAGATGAGCCTGACAGGCTGTATACAATCCATGGGGTCACAAAGAGTCAGACAGGACTAAGCACCCACACAAGAGCAGTATCAGCAAAAGATCATTTTAAATTAAATTAACAGGTGAAGGTTTTGTAAATAACAGTTTGGATGATTTTGAACTTCAAATCCAGTAGCATATCTATTAGCTTAAGATTCCAAATTCTTCTACCACCCAGGCAAATTTTCCCTACCATCTAGGCAAATTTCCGTGCTCCTCTAAGAATAGTTGATTTTCACATTACCCTTAGACTTCTTATGTAAAAACCTAGGGTCTTGTTTATGTGTTTCTCTTACTAGACCTCATTAGAGGTTTTTCTATGGATTAGAATTGCCAAGTTGTAGGGAATGCACATGTTCATCTTTATAATTTGTGCCAAATTGTTTTCCAAAATGATTCTGCCAATTTGCATTCCCACTAAGAGAGTATAAAAGTTCCCACTGCTTCACATTCTTTACAGTATTAAGATTCCCGGAACTTAATTCTCCCTCATCTAGAGGGTGTGAAATGGCATCCATTGTGATCTAATTTGAATTTCCATGATTACTAATGGGTTCTAGCATCTTTTCATGTATTTATTAGCCATGTCTATGAAGTTGCCTAGTCACTTGTTTTTGTCTCATTTTACTTACTTATTTTATGTTTGTCCTTAAACATTCATGCATAATTATGCTGCATTATTCATCTAATAAGTCCAATATCTGATATTCTAGGCAGTCAAAATCTGTTTTGTTTTGTTTTCTTCCTTTCTGCTGACTTTTACTCACAGTGACTTATTTCCTTATATGTTTGAAACATTTGACTTTGAGTTGAACCTATGAAAATATGTAGGGCCAAAACTTGAGGGTGCTTCTTGTCAGAGATGATTTGAGTTTTCTCCTGCTACTGAATCAGTATTTATAATTCATTTGGAATATTTTGGGTCTTATCAATGACCCTGATATAATAGGCAGTCTCCACTTGACCCCCCACCATCCCACGACTGCAAGATTTACTGTGTTTCCCTGTAGGACACCCACATGGGCATTTGCCCTAATAGAAAATGTACCAATATCCTCTCTACTCACTAGTTTCCTCCTTATTGCTCCCTGCTCATGGTTCAGCTTATAGTTGTGTGTGTATTTATTTTTCCTAAATCTTCACTCTTTCCTCTGTTAATATTAGTTAGCCTATCAATATGAAACATATATGCTATTGTAATATATTCCAAATCTTGTAATTTGTCTGGCAATATCTGCAGAATATTTAGCCCACTATACTATCAGACTGAGATAAAAACTCCAAATCGGTTTCTGCCTGTACTTCAGATCAGATTCTTTCAAACTGTGGGACAGAATAATAACTTTGGTTCACCATCCAGGTAATCAGGATGGTGTGATCACCAACCTAGAGCCAGACATCCTGGAATGCAAAGTCGAGTGGGCCCTTGGAAGCATCACTACAAATAAAGCTAGTGGCTGCTGCTGCTGCTAAGTCGCTTCAGTCGTGTCCGACTCTGTGTGACCCCATAGACGGCAGCCCACCAGACTCCTCCATCCCTGGGATTCTCCAGGCAAGAACACTAGTGTGGGTTGCCATTTCCTTCTTCGATGCATGCATGTGTGCTGTCACTTCAGTCGTGTCTGACTCTGTGAAACCCTATGGACAGCAGCCCTCCAGGTTCCTCTGTCCATGGGATTCTCTAGGCAAGAATACTGGGGTGGGTTGCCATTTCCTAAGTGATGGAATTCCAGTTGAGCTATTTCAAATCCTGAAAGATGATACTGTGAAAGTGCTGCACTCAATATGCAGCAAATTTGGAAAACTCAGCAGAGGCCACAGGACTGGAAAAGGTCAGTTTTCATTCCAATCCCAAAGAAGGGCAATGCCAAAGAATGCTCAAACTACTGCACAATTGCACTAATCTCACATGCTAGTAATGATCAAAAGTCTTCAAGCCAGGTTTCAACAGTATATAAACCGTGAACTTCCAGATGTTCAAGCTGGATTTAGAAAAGGCAGAGGAACCAGAGATCAAATTGCTAACATCTATTGGATCATCAAGAAAACAAGAGAGTTCCAGAAAAACATCTATTTCTGCTTTATTGACTATGCCAAAGCCTTTGACTGTGTGGACCACAACAAACTTTGGAAAATTCTTAAATAGATGGAAATACCAGACCACTTGATCTGCCTCTTGAGAAATCTGTGTGCAGGTCAGGATGCAGCAGTTAGAACTGGACATGGGACAACAGACTGGTTCCAAATCGGGGAAGGAGTACATCACGGCTGTATATTGTCACCCTGCTTATTTAACTTATATGCAGAGTACATCATGAGAAATGCTAGGCTGGAAGAAGCACAAGCTGGAATCAAGATTGCCAGGAGAAATATCAATAACCTCAGATATGCAGATGACACCACCCTTATGGCAGAAAGTTGAAGAACTAAAGAGTCTCTTGATGAAAGTGAAAGAGGAGAGTGAAAAAGTTGGCTTAAAATTCAACATTCAGAAAACTAAGATTATGGCATCCAGTCCCATCACTTCATGGCAAATAGATGGGGAAACAGTGGAAACAGTGGCAGACTTTATTTTTTGGGGCTCCAAAATCACTGCAGAAGATGACTGCAGCCATGAAATTGAAAGACGCTTACTCCTTGGAAAGACAGTTGTGACCAATCTAGACAGCATATTAAAAAGCAGAGGCATTACGTTGACAACAAAGGTCCATCTAGTCAAGGCTATGGTTTTCCCAGTAGTCATGTATGGATGTGAGAATTGGACCCTAAAGAAAGCTGAGGGCCAAAGAATTGATGCTTTTGAACTGTGGTGTTGGAGAAGACTCTTGAGAGTCCCTTGGACTGCAAGGAGATCCAACCATTCCATTCTAAAGGACATCAATCCTGAATATTCATTGGAAGGACTGATGTCTAAGCTGAAACTCCAATACTTTGGCCACATGATGCGAAGAACTGACTCATTTGAAAAGACCCTGATGCTGGTAAAGATTGAAGGCAGGAGGAGAAGGGGATGATAGAGGATGAGATGGTTGGATGGAAGCACCGACTCAATGGACATGAGTTTGAGTAATCTCTGGCAGTTGGTAATGGACAGGGAAGCCTTGCGTGCTGCAGTCCATGCTGTTGCAAAGAGTTGAATACAACTGAATTACTAAACTGAATTGAATTGAAGCAAGAGACATCAAATATAGAAAGCAAATTATTATTTTGAACATATTAAAACTTTATCAGCATAAAGTTTTAATGTCACAAAAATGTAATTTTTTTGGGGGGGGTCATGATAAAAAGTTTGAAAGTCACTACTCTAAGCTACCTTCAAAAACACTCCTGCAATATCTTATTAGACCCTTCAAAATGTACTTTCTCTGTCCACATAAATATAGTGTTTTGATTATGTTATTCATGTAATACATCATGTAGTCAACTTTTTAATAATATCCCTTCTTTATTTCATTTATTCAATATTTATATGATTAATAATGTGTGCCAAGCAGTAAACTTTCTTGGGAACTTATTTAACTCAGAACAAAATAACAAATTGTATTTTCCAGCCTGGATGGGAGGGGATTTGAGGAAGAATGGATACATATAAATGGTATGGCTGAGTCCCTTTGCTGTCCACCTGAAACTATCACAACATTGTTAGTTAGATATACTCCAATATAAAATTAAAAGTTAAAATAATAAATTATTTACCCACTTTGTAAATGTGGAAATTGATGTGCTAACAGACATTAGGCAGTTTATTTCAGTGGTTGATCCAGGGTCTAATCCAGATCTCTCACGCTAAAAACCTATGTTCTTCATATTACCATGCTGCCTTTATGAAACTCTAAGCAGTGGTTCTTCACTTTTTTTTTTTTTTTTGCAAAAGATATGACCCTGATGAACACATATATATTACCAATACTCATGAATTTATCTTATATAGATGATATTATATAGATATTATTTAAATTTATATAAATTTAATTATATGTATTATATATATAAAATGAGCAACTCCTGATGAGCTGGATGTAGACAGAATATTTTATTTCCTCCATTCAATAAAATATACTTTAGTGATAACTTTGAACCACCTTTAGGTTGTTTTTAAAATGTGCATCACTCATTGGAATTTTGTTTTGATTTTTAGCTGTAATTTTGTTTCTTGCCTTGATTTTTTAAAGTAATTTTTAAATTGATAGAGTGTCTCTGGTTTCCTCTTGGTCAGAATCTGAACAAAGATTAGGTACTGTTTTTAATGTGTAAGCGGCATGTGCAGTGGTTAAACAAGTAAATCTGTATTTCCCAAACTTTGTACCTAAGCTCCTGGGAATGCAGTAAACACCCAAGAGTGTCACAAGATCTTTAACTATTTGAGAGAAACATAGGGGCATCTGTCAGGTACCAAACATGCTATTATTATTAAGTTCAGGAAGCCAAATATGTAATAATGGAACTGTAAGGTATTTCTTTTGGCCTAGGAATACCATGAAATAAATTAGTAAGACACTAAAAATGCTGTGAATGGAAAAAATTTGGGAACCTCTGACACAGAATCTGAAATCACCTTCTCTATGGTAGACTCAAGTCTACCAGTGCTAAACATGTCCGGCATATAATGAGTACTATACACTGTTTGTTAAATAAATTTAATAAGTAAATCATTTTCTCTGTAGCACCACCCTCAGATGTTGGCAAACAACAGGTACTTAATATTTGATGGCAATGACAGTGAATAAATGACTGAATAACTAAGATTTTTCACAGTAAGGCATCCCTTCATAAGTAAAAACATTACCGCCTTTTTCTTTTCAATTTCTCAAGTTATTTCCACAAATATTGAGGAGTGGAGTCTTTGCTGAGTGTATGCTGAGAAACTTCAAACCTATAGGCAGGGACTCAGACATCTCACAAGTATATAATGTGATTTGTCAGAAAAAAAAAAATGAAAAACACCAAATTGTGTTGATAATGATCACGAACATCCTTGGAGTGAAAAGGAGATAGATATCAAAGCTCTGTGATTAAATTAACTTCAAAACAAGACATGTAATCTTTTCCCTTTGCATTCATATTTCAGTGATACACTTTTTCATTCAGAGGTAATCCTTCTCAGAGAATGCCATTAGCCAGCCTGTCAGCACAGAGCTAACCAGAAACCACCTTGTACTGTATTTAATATTGAGGATTCTTAAAACCTGTTTGAATTTCCCTTCAGTGATCTGGGAGAGTTCTTCTGGAAGGCTAAGCTACTTGATAAATAATTATATATTTAAAAAAATTATATTTAGGAATGCAAGGGATTTCTGTGTGTTGATTTTATATCCTCCAACTTTACTACAGTCATTGATTAGTTCTAGTAATTTTCTGGTGGAGTCTTTAGGGTTTTCTATGTAGAGGATCATGTCATCTGCAAATAGTGAGAGTTTTACTTCTTCTTTTCCAATTTGGATTCCTTTTATTTCTTTTTCTGCTCTGATTGCTGTGGCCAAAACTTCCAAAACTATGTTGAATAGTAATGGTGAAAGTGGGCACCCTTGTCTTGTTCCTGACTTTAGAGGAAATGCTTTCATTCACCATTGCAACGGAAAGAATAAAATACTTAGGAATATATCTACCTAAAGAAACTAAAGACCTATATATAGAAAACTATAAAACACTGGTGAAAGAAATCAAAGAGGACACTAATAGATGGAGAAATATACCATGTTCATGGATTGGAAGAATCAATATAGTGAAAATGAGTATACCGCCCAAAGCAATCTATAGATTCAATGCAATCCCTATCAAGCTACCAACAGTATTCTTCACAGAGCTAGAATAAATAATTTCACAATTTGTATGGAAATACAAAAAACCTCGAATAGCCAAAGCGATCTTGAGAAAGAAGAATGGAACTGGAGGAATCAACCTACCTGACTTCAGGCTCTACTACAAAGCCACAGTTATCAAGACAGTATGGTACTGGCACAAATACAGAAATATAGATCAATGGAACAAAATAGAAAGCCCAGAGATAAATCCACGCACATATGGACACCTTATCTTTGACAAAGAAGGCAAGAATATACAATGGATTAAAGACAATCTCTTTAAAAAGTGGTGCTGGGAAAACTGGTCAACCACTTGTAAAAGAATGAAACTAGAACACTTTCTAACATCATACACAAAAACAAACTCAAAATGGATTAAAGATCTCAATGTAAGACCAGAAACTATAAAACTCCTAGAGGAGAATATAGGCAAAACACTCTCCGACATACATCACAGCAGGATCCTCTATGACCCACCTCCCAAAATTTTGGAAATAAAAGCAAAAATAAACAAATGGGACCTAATTAACCTTAAAAGCTTCTGCACAACAAAGGAAACTATTAGCAAGGTGAAAAGGCAGCCTTCAGAATGGGAGAAAATAATAGCAAATGAAGCAACGGACAAACAACTAATCTCAAAAATATACAAGCAACTCCTTCAGCTCAACTCCGGAAAAATAAATGACCCAATCAAAAAATGGGCCAAAGAACTAAATAGACATTTCTCCAAAGAATACATACAGATGGCTAACAAACACATGAAAAGATGCTCAACATCACTCATTATCAGAGAAATGCAAATCAAGACCACTATGAGGTACCATTTCACACCAGTCAGAATGGCTGCGATCCAAAAGTCTACAAATAATAAATGTTGGAGAGGGTGTGGAGGAAAGGGAACCCTCTTACACTGTTGGTGGGAATGCAAACTAGTACAGCCACTATGGAGAACAGTGTGGGGATTCCTTAAAAAACTGGAAATAGAACTGCCTTATGATCCAGCAATCCCACTGCTGGGCATACACACTGAGGAAACCAGAAGGGAAAGAGACACGTGTACCCCAATGTTCATCGCAGCACTGTTTATAATAGCCAAGACATGGAAGCAACCTAGATGTCCATCAGCAGATGAATGGATAAGAAAGCAGTGGTACATATACACAATGGAGTATTACTCAGCCATTAAAAAGAATACATTTGAATCAGTTCTAATGAGGTGGATGAAACTGGAGCCTATTATACAGAGTGAAGTAAGCCAGAAAGAAAAACACCAATACAGTATACTAATGCATATATACGGAATTTAGAAAGATGATAACAATAACCCTGTGTACGAGACAGCAAAAGTGACGCTAATGTATGGAACAGCCTTATGGACTCTGTGGGAGAGGGAGAGGGTGGGAAGATTTGGGAGAATGGCATTGAAACATGTAAGATATCATGTATGAAACGAGATGCCAGTCCAGGTTCAATGCACGATACTGGATGCTTGGGGCTAGTGCACTGGGACGACCCAGAGGGATGGTATGGGGAGGGAGGAGGGAGGAGGGTTCAGGATGGGGAGCACATGTATACCTGTGATGGATTCATTTTGATATTGGGCAAAACTAATACAATTATGTAAAGTTTAAAAATAAAATAATATTTAATTAAAAAAATTTGCCTTTGCCCTAAAAAAAAAAAAAATTATATTTAGTAAATAATAGATGGCTGGATGGCATCACTGACTCAGTGGACATGAGTTTGGGTGAACTCCAGGAGTTGGTGATGTACAGGAAGTCCTGGCGTGCTGTGATTCATGGGGTCGCAAAGAGTCGGACAAGACTGACTGAACTGAACTGAACTGAATGATATCCAAGTAAAAAAGTAATCATTCATTAAATATTTTTGTCTAAAAACTACTAACATTTTCTGTGTTTTCTATAAATTGAGAATTGACTCTAGAGACTAGATGATATTAAGGCTCAATATTTAAATAAAACTCCATCACAAAGGGAATTGTCTTCTTTCATCAGGAGACATACAATATCTGGTTGTCTCTATTTGGTTTTCAGTTCAGTCGCTCAGTTGTGTCTGACTCTTTGCGACCCCATGAACCACAGCACACCAGGCCTCCCTGTCCATCACCATCTCCCGGAGTTTACTTAAACTCATGTCCATCGAGTCGGTGATGCCATCCAGCCATCTCATCCTCTGTCGTCCCCTTCTCCTCCTGCCCCCAATCCCTCCTAGCATCAGGGTCTTTTCCAATGAGTCAACTTTTCGCATGAGGTGTCCAAAGTATTGGAGTTTCAGCCTCAGCTTCAGTCCTTCCAATGAACACCCAGGACTGGCCTCCTTTAGGATGGACTAGTTGGATCTCCTTGCAGTCCAAGGGACTCTCAAGAGTCTTCTCCAACGCCACAGTTCAAAAGCATCAATTCTTCGGTGCTCAGCTTTCTTCACAGTCCAACTCTCACATCCATATATGACCACTGGAAAAACAATAGCCTTGACTAGATGGATCTTTGTTGACAAAGTAATATCTCTGCTTTTTAATATGCTATCTAGGTTGGTCATAATTTTCCTTCCTTTAGCAACCATTAATGATCAATGCCTAGATCCATTAATTTATTAATAATTATTAAATGGTGATATTGTAATTCCTTCTCTTTTCATTATCTAAGGTACCTCTACAAAGGGAGATTTCATTATTTGGATATTTGTGGTACAGTTCATAAAGGAAAGGTGAAGTAAATGCTAGTTTGTTTTTTAACCCTCAAGTTTTCAAAAGGGTGTGTGTGTTATTCACTGAGTCATGCCCACCTCTTTGTGACCCCATGGACTGTAGCCCTGCCAGGCTCCTCTGTCCTTGGAATTCTCCAGGCAAGAACACTGGAGTGGGTAGCCATACCCTTCTCCAGGGGAGCTTCCAAACCCAGGATCGAACCCTGTCTCCTGCATCGCAGGCAGACACTTTCCCATTTTGAGCCACCAGGGTTTGGTTAACTGGCATTCTCCAACTGTGAATAATTATTTGCTTTTTGGTTTCTCTATCCTTATGAGCTATATAAACTGTATAAATATATACATGTTTATATTTAAATCCATTGACAATGTTCTTATTCATTATTGATACTCAAATTATTCCCACTTGATTTGTGGGAAACAGTTCAATTCACTATGTAGTTCAATTCACTATGTAGTTTAATAAGATGTTTCAGCTTCATCTTTTTCATTTTCTGGTCTAAAGCTGGCTCCAACTATTTTGCCATAAAGCCCTGGTTCTTGTAAGACATATTTCATGGCCACCAACCATGCCTAAAGATGCTTATTGTTTTCATATAAAATACATTATCCATTCAAGTGTCATACTCATGCTCGTGACACAAACTGGACCACAAAGTTGCATTTCTGTCTTAAATGTATATCTCATTTCTCCAATGCTGAGAGGTGTTTCATGACACTGAGAATATTAAAAAGGATAACTGACTTATTTGCCATATCTCACAATAACAACTGAACATTCCTGAGATAATAATAGTAGTTGGATTATTGATAACACAGAATCTTTTGTATTTCCTTTGGTTCTTAAGGTATCTTCCAGTAGAAAAGTATAGAAAATTACTTGGATTAAAAGCTTCATGGCTAGTACCCTACTGTGCACTTAACATACACTAGTGTGATCTAGTTGAATTCACATTTATCTTCAATTCTTTCATCTTTAAAAAATATTAATGGAATGCTTTTTAAAAATTATATTAAATTGCTATATGATTTCAAAGAAAAAAATCACCAAACAAGGTATATTCAAAGAAGTCTAGCTTTTAGATCTGTCTTTCATTTTATTCCATCAACCCCATGTAGGTTACCTTTTCAAAACCTGGCTTTGACTTATCCTTTTATTTTTTTTATTAAGTAGACACATATGTATTATTCATATGCCCCTCTTTCCTTAGATACATGATAATACACACTACAAGCTCTTCTCTACATTGATATTTTTTTTTTCCTTAACAAAAAGAAGTTGGAGGTCAGTTCATAGTAGTATAGTGAGATATACAGCACAGTATTTGACTTAGGATCGTTGGGCAATGTGAATACAGTTTTTTTAATAGATGAATTAAGCCATTTATATTTATTGATTAATCAATATGGATGACTTTGGTTTTGTTATATTATGTACGTATGTGTGCATACACACACACACATTTTGTATCAATGTGTTTGCCCTGCTTTCAGTCCTTGCTTAATTTAGATTCTGCCGTTAATAGTTTTTTCCCCCTCAGTATAGAATTTGTCCACACCGGAAGCTTCCATTATTCCTTATGAGGTTCATATGGCCAGATCTCTCTAATTACTGCAAGTATTCAGTGTTTCCTTGACTCATCTGTGGAAGATATGTCTGTTCTCAGGTTTTTCCTGTACCCTCTTGCTCCCTTTCACTTCCTCCTCTACAGATGCTGAAACTACATTAACCTTTTACCTGAAGGCAGTTTGAGCCTACACACTCATTTTGTGGGTTTCATTGGGAATACCTGTCCACCTACTTCTGTTTTAGATGCCGTCTGTACCTTCTAGTTTCCCTATATTTTATGTCTGTGGGATATTCAAAGAGGTGTGCTGCTGCTACTATGTTCCATAGTATTTCTTATAATTTAATTTTTAAAGGGGAAAAGTCACACGTTTAAAAAATAGGGCTTCCCAGGTGTCTCAGTGGTAAAGAATCTGCCTGCCAATGCAGGAGACACAGGTCTCATCCCTGGGTCGTGAAGATTCCCTGGAGTAGGAAATGGTAACCCATTCCAGTATTGTTGCCTGGAAAATCCCATGGACAGAGGAGCCTGCCAGGCTACAATCCACGGGAACACAAAGAGTTGGACATGACTGAGCTACTGAGCATGCACACAAGCTTAATAACAGGTTATTTAATGCTTTAAAAATAAATGATCATAAGTCTTTATAAGAAGATACAGTATTGATATTAGAGATGGGATATCTCAGGATCTTTGATTTGTTGAATGTTCAATTTAATAAATGGATTTTAAGTTTTTGGACTCTTTTTCAGACTTAAGTTTGCTTTTTGCCAATCAGAGAAATTTATAACTTCTTTGGTAGCATTCATCACCTCTTCTCTTGGATAGAGTTCCTTTTTCCATTGTCTTATCCTTTCCCCAAAGAGTCGGACACAACTGAGCGACTGAACTGAACTGAACTGATCCTTTCCCCAGTTTTCCTCTTTGTGTTGCCTCTGAAATTAAAGACAAATCAAATTATAATGATTTTTCTAGCGAATAACCACATAAACAAGACACAGGATAGCAAAAGAAAAAAGCAATGGTAGAAAGGTTATTGGACTTCCTAAAATTTATTGCAGGTGTTCCAGTTTATTGTTTCTCACTCTTTTATGAAATGGTATAGAAAAGCCCACTTGAGTCCATCCAGCCACTAAACAAATATTAATTGAACGGGTATAATGTGTCAGGCACTGTGCATGATTCTAGGTGCACAAAATGTACAATCCAGTCTACCTACATGAGGTTTTGACTTCTGATTTTACCCTTACTTTCTGATTTTAGCTTTGGATGCAAAGTCAAAATATGTATTTAATATAGAAGTCACCTGTGAACTTAACTGAAGTTCCCATCTTTGATGGCACATCTATTCCAAAGATATTCTCCCATCCTCTAGTCGACCCCTTCAGATATTTTCTCATAAATTTATTTCTTCTAATTTAAATGTAGGGTCCTGAAGCTGGCATAATATTGATGGTTTATTTTGTTGAATACCTGAATCAGTAATGATGATTCAGAACTGGCACCAGCTAGAATTACTAGGATCCTAAATTTGATTTTCAGCATTAGCTATTTATTAAGAGTTATTTAAACCAATTATTTATCCCTTAATTCAAAAGATACTATTTAACACATGTGATGTGATGTTCCAGATACTAAATTTATGCTCTAGAGATATTTAAAAACTCCCTGATCACAGAGAACATTCTGGAGAAAAAAGCATATACATTATGTTAATATATACGTGAATGCATAAATACACACACATAACAGTAGTTAGGAAAATGAAAAATTTTGTTACTGCTGAGGATTCACATGATGTATAGATAGATACATTAAAAGAAAAATTTATATCTTTTTCATTTTGCTATAGATTTGCAAACTCAACTCTTGATGCATAGATTATCAATTTATAAGTTCAATTCCACATTCAAAAGTCACCTATATCTCCTTCTGCTCTTTGGTAGTACATTTTGCTTATTTACCTTGACTTGTCTTGCTTGGACTCTATTTCCATGGGTCACCAGTCTCTAGCAGTGTTCACAGCGTTACAGATTACTCTTGCCTCTCTATCTTTTTCTCTTTCTGGAAGGCTCATTAATGGCCACCATCCTTTGAAAGGAAAAAGAACCTTTGGATCACAACCTTGTTGATCTTAATTAAATCATTCTATTTCTCTTCATGAAAGCACTTGTAACATATACATTCTCCACATTCCCCCTACCTTTGTCTCTCTCTTAAAATACAACATAGTTTACTAAGTGAAAGCATAAAAAGTTCCTTTCTCTCACATATTATTGAAGTTTTATTCTTATATTCTAACTTTTGTTTCATACTTAGCATCTTCCATTTGCTGATGAAAATATTATAACTATGAAAATAAATATAAAAATATTATATAATTGTGCTCCTTATTTAACATCAAAATAATGTTTGAAAAATGTTGTTACAATTGAATAGTGTACTATGTGCCCATGGGATTTCCCAGGCAAGAATATTGCAGTGTGTGGCCATTTCCTTCTTTAGGGGATCTTCCTGACCCAGGGATTGAATCTGCATCTCCATCTTTGCAGGCAGATTCTTTACTGAGTGAGTTACCAGGGAAGCCCAGAGAAATACCTAGCTTATATTAAATCTGTATTTAAAAGCGAATAGTGTACAGCTATAAACTATTGTGAACAGAGATGTTTTATATTTAAACAACAAGAAGATAAACAGAAAGATCATAGTTTCTTATATGATCTTGTGTTGTAAATATTTCCTAAAGAAAAAGCTCTGTTAAGAAATATTATGTGGTAGTCAACTTAAAGGAGAAAATTTTCTAACCAGATGAAACATTTTTCTCCTTTGAGAAGTAAGATTTTTGAAATAAGAAACACAGTTAACATTTACATTTTTATTAATTCTGTGTTCCCCACTACCTGTTAAAACTATGCTTAATAAACAATCAAAGAAAGCAGTCTAACTAGTCATTTACGTGAATCTTTGTTTCCAAAGTTAACTACTCAAAGGCTTTACAGTCCCAATTATCTTGGTTTGCATGCAGTGGCGTAAGATAAATCCAAGTTATGGTCTCATTGTCTTTCTGTATCCTCACTGGGTAATGACATTTTCCATTGTAAGTAGATTTCTGTAATTGACTTTCATGGAATGAGTTAGATTTTTTGACATATCCTTGGTATGCAGCTGACAAAGGAGGAAGTAAGCAAGGAGTCAGGAATCAACACATTACTTCTATACCCATATGTGACTTATATTCACTGTGTTTAAACATTTACAGTGTACCTATCCATGTGTGGGATGTTCTTACTCCTTAACTGGTAGTTATCTTAAAACCAAAACCACTGTATTGTATTTTAAATAACATGGCATGTATTTTAATCTCTAAATTTAATGGCGTCTACAAGTTATATTTCCACAATGAGTTATTCAGTAGCCTTCAAACAAATCACAGGTGCCTTTTGCTTACCTCTTCTGTGTCCTTTGTCCACACAATTCCTGCCATTCTCTTTCTTTGTATTATCTTATTTTGAGGAACCAGCACCAATACTTTGACCATGTGGACTTTACTCACTCTTTCAGTTACTTTTGTCTTCCCAATTCATAGCCTTTGTTTTCTGGGTTTTTTTTTTTTTTTTTTCTGTATCATAAAATGAAATACTATCAAATGAAATTTACTTTCTTCTATTTTGCATATTTCTATTGTTTAAGTTAGACACAATATTGTTTTTATCACAAACTTCCAAGTACCTTAGTGGTGTGGACTCTGGTTTAGGGAGGTATTAAAGAACCAGGTGTAGGAATAACAAGGAGCAGTCTGTTTCCCACTTCTGTCACTGTCATTTTTAAATCTGAGATGGCGAAAATAAAACATATTAAACCAGGAAGGGATCTAATTTCTTACTTATTGGGACTGAATTTCTTTCAGTTCCTGAAAACTAAACTGTTGTAACACTGAAAAAGTGAACAAGAAAGTTATAAGTTATACTGGAGATATCATTGGGGTTTAGAGAAACAAGACCCAGTAGAGAGGGGGTGATGACAATCCTGGGGAAATACTAGTTACATTTGGTACATTTGCTTAACATTTCCTTACCGAGCATGGTATCAAGGTTTCGAAACATCCTTGTAATCCTTTTTATGAATTATCTATTTTATCTAATGTTTCTTCATTAGACTGTGAGGTCAGTAATTGCCATATTATAGTACTGTCCTCAAAGGAACACGACACAGTTTTATATTCATCCTCAGTAGCATGCTCTTCCGGAGAAGGCAATGGCACCCCACTGCAGTACTCTTGCCTGGGAAATCCTATGGACGGAGGAGCCTGGTAGGCTGCAGTCCATGGGGTCGCTAAGAGTCGGATACGACTGAACGACTTCACTTTCACTTTTTACTTTCATGCATTGGAGAAGGAAATGGCAACCCACTCCAGTGTTCTTGCCTGGAGAATCCCAGGGACAGGGGAGCCTGGTGGGCTGCCATCTATGGGGTCTCACAGAGTTGGACATGACTGAAGTGACTTAGCAGCAGCAGCAGCATGCTCTTCACTTTGTCTTATAGACATCTTCTGACTTTGGCAATCTTTGGAGAACTCTCCACGCAACAGATTTTGTTTTTCTTACCTTGCTTTAAAATATTATTTACAAAAGTATGATCAGAATTATGTTTTGGCATCCTCCATTCATCTCCTTTGAGGATTTGTGTGTGTGTGTCTGACCATGAGATAACAATAAAATCTACTTTGTTATTTTTTTTTCTCAAAAACCTGACTCCTCTATAAAAATTCTCCTTTTCTGTATTAAACAGTGCAGGAAGTTTTTTTTTTTTTTTTTAATTTTATTTTATTTTTAAACTTTACAATATTGTATTAGTTTTGCCAAACATCAAAATGAATCCGCCACAGGTATACCCATGCTCCCCATCCTGAACCCTCCTCCCTCCTCCCTCCCCATACCATCCCTCTGGGTCGTCCCAGTGCACCAGCCCCAAGCATCCAGTATCGTGCATCGAACCTGGACTGGCGACTCATTTCATACATGATATTATACATGTTTCAATGCCATTCTCCCAAATCTCCCCACCCTCTCCCTCTCCCTCTCCCACAGAGTCCATAAGACTGATCTATACATCAGTGTCTCTTTTTCTGTCTCGTACACAGGGTTATTGTTACCATCTTTCTAAAGTCCATATATATGTGTTAGTATACTGTATTGGTGTTTTTCTTTCTGGCTTACTTCACTCTGTATAATAGGTTCCAGTTTTATCCATCTCATTAGGACTGATTCAAATGTATTCTTTTTAATGGCTGAGTAATACTCCATTGTGTATATGTACCACTGCTTTCTTATCCATTCATCTGCTGATGGACATCTAGGTTGCTTCCATGTCCTGGCTATTATAAACAGTGCTGCGATGAACATTGGGGTACACGTGTCTCTTTCCCTTCTGGTTTCCTCAGTGTGTATGCCCACCAGTGGGATTGCTGGATCATAAGGCAGTTCTATTTCCAGTTTTTTAAGGAATCTCCACACTGTTCTCCATAGTGGCTGTACTAGTTTGCATTCCCACCAATAGTGTAAGAGGGTTCCCTTTTCTCCACACCCTCTCCAGCATTTATTGCTTGTAGACTTTTGGATCGCAGCCATTCTGACTGGCATGAAACGGTACCTCATTAGTGGTTTTGATTTGCATTTCTCTGATAATGAGTGATGTTGAGCATCTTTTCATGTGTTTGTTAGCCATCTGTATGTATTCTTTGGAGAAATGTCTATTTAATTCTTTGGCCCATTTTTTGATTGGGTCATTTATTTTTCTGGAGTTGAGCTGTAGGAGTTGCTTGTGTATTTTTGAGATTAGTTGTTTGTCAGTTGCTTCATTTGCTATTATTTTCTCCCATTCTGAAGGCTGCCTTTTCACCTTGCTAATAGTTTCCTTTGTTGTGCAGAAGCTTTTAAGTTTAATTAGGTCCCATTTGTTTTGGTTACTATGACTTAAGGTTTCTGTCAAGATGACATTACATACAAGCTTTTTTGAGCAGAGCAGAATTAAGTTCAAACTAGCAGTTTTTCTTGTTATATCTTCCTTCTGAGTAAGAAATCATCTATAAATTCCATTAAAGATTTATTAGATGCATTAACAGAATAAAAATTACAAAATGTAATTCATGTAAATGCTGCTTCTGATCAAACCATATTTTGTACATTTTCATATTGCAATTTGTGTTAGGAAAACATCCCTGGTATCTTGTGACTTGTTGGTAGTTTCTATCATATTTTGGCAAATGTATCATTTCTATTTCTCTCTTCATTTATAGGCATTCAAAGTTTATACTTTCAAATTTCTAATTTATGAATTTTATAACAAAAGAGTAATCGCAATGAAACCACATAAAATATATTGATTTTTTTGTTTTAAAAGGAAAAAAAAAATAAACTAGACTTACTTTATGCTCTTCTGAGTTCCTCAAAAAATTATGCCCCACTTCTAACTATATACTTCCACACTCCATGTTCCCTACAACGCTCATTTGATTATGAACTATCTATCCTGCCTTCTCAACTTTTCTACAGAACACGTTTATCTTGTCTTCAATGAAAACTGGAGCTCTTACAGACACTCCATTCTCGGCAGCTAAAAAGAGACTGATCTAACCGAGAATTTGGCATTTTCCTGAGGCTTTACTGCTCCTCGTCCAGAATAAACATTTGGGTTGTTTCTGTATCCTGTTTGGAGCATCAGACCAATTAGCCACATAGACCTCAACCTGTGCCACTGTCATTTGAAAACCTCCTAATCATAGACTGAAAACTATGCTCTCATAGTCCCTTTTCCCATTTAGCTTTCCACATCTTCACCACTACTTCTGCTTTGTTTGTCTTGGAGAATTTCTTAGCCCATGATCCCCTTGTTTCTTCTGTCACACATGCATAACAAAACTCTGAATTGAATCAATATTAAAATCCATGTTCTCTACCATTATGAATAATAAGTTTTATGAGAAAATAATTTTCTGAGTTTGGATCTCTCTAATATAATGCTTCTCATACATAAAACATACCTCTATGTGCATGTGTCCTTCCTTTTCCCCCTAAAATATCAGATGAAGAAGTGCCCATCTTCCTGTTTAATACCAGATCCTCAATCTATGTCCTTAATCGCATCACATTCTCTCATAGAATCTTGGTTTATCAATGAATATCTTTGGTCCCTATGTTTTCAAGCTCTCCTTCTCTAAGGCATTCTTTGTTACAGCCTATTAACATGCTCCATACTTGCTTATCCTAGAAACCCTTCTTTGAACTCTCATGCCTTTCTGGTTGCTGCTGCTATTTTTAATTCTTCTTCTTACTAACGTATTTGTAAACAGCAGTCCACTCTCACTTTTAACACTTTTTTTTTTTTATCACATATGTGCTGGGTATCTTACATGTGACATGTGTCTTTCCAGATCTGAGCTGACCTATATGGGTTACATCACTGAACTGCCTTGTTCTACAGCTTCAAATTGAGTTTTCCCAATATGAAACACACGCAAAAGCTTGAAAAAAGGAAAGTGAGGTAAAACTATCCATTTCCCTGTGGGGATGCTGCACTCTGCTTTAGTGTCTTGACCAAAACCCTCAGCTCTCTCAGGTGGTCCCTCTACGTAGAATCATTTTTGTCTTTGATCTGGTGAGCACTCCCTCTTCATGACCTCATGACCAGTAAGGTTTGGAAATGGCAATGAAGCCTTGTGTTTAGGTTCTTAGATATTATATTATCCTTTGTGCTTTTTCCTGCTTCCCATCCTCATTTTTATAAATCACGCCTTTGTAAAATTCCCCTTTCAGTTCAGTTCAGTTCATTTCAGTCGCTCAGTCGTGTTCAATTCTTTGCAATCCCATGAATTGGAGCACGCCAGGCCTCCCTGTCGATCACCAACTCACCGAGTTCACTCAGACTCACATCCATCGAGTCAGTGATGCCATCCAGCCATCTCATCCTCTGTCATCCCCTTCTCCTCCTGTCCCCAATCCCTCCTAGCATCAGAGTCTTTTCCAATGAGTCAGCTCTTCGCATGAGGTGGCCAAAGTACTGGAGTTTCAGCTTTAGCATCATTCCTTCCAAAGAATTCCCCTTTAGTCATCTTAATTTTAATGAGTCATGATTTCTGCAAGCATCTTAACTAATAAATATTATGTTCAGTTCTCACCCAATGTACTCCGGCTCCTAGCACAAGTCTGTAATAGTTTTTCTTGCTAAATGTTCTAAGTACCTCTTAATTTCTAATTAGTCTTTTTTCATTTTTATTTTACTGACATTGCCACTATATATAGCAATACTTCCTGCAACTTAGTCTCTCCAGAAATTCATAGATACAGTAGTCTTTTGTTTTCCTTGTAGCTTTGTGTCTCTTCTTCTTTGGCTCTCCTGTTTATTTCTAATATCTCCTCCTTGCGTGTTGTGGCTCCCAGCAGTTCCAGCTCAGGCCATTGCTATTTTTATTCTGTAACTTCAGATTTCCAAGGTTGATCAATAGAGTTTCAGTACACATATACACTAATGTATTTTAAATCAATAATTGTGCCCACAAGTCTGTCCTGAGATTCAGATTTTTAATACTAAACCACTTGTTAGGCCCAACCCCTTGGCAGTTCCTTTCCAAAGTGTACCCACAACTCAACCCTTTATAAATGATTTTCATCCTGCATTTTTAAAATCATTTTTCTTTGATAGCAAGTTCATCCAACCAGATATTGCTGCTAAGGGTTCTGAGAGCCATGACTGATCCTCTCTATCACCTCTAACATCTAATCAGGACTTACGACTGATTATGCCCCCTAAATATCCCTTGGAATTTATGCCCTCCTATCTTTCTCTACTACAAGTGCATTCATATAAATCACTGAGATAATAATTTCTTCCGCCCTGGTTATTGTAAGGAGTCAGTGGGTTGATATATGTGGAACTCTTATAACAGAGCCTACTAAAAAAGTTAAGTGACCCAAAATAGTGCTTTAACATAATGGTAAACTTTAAGTTTCCAACAAGATGTAATAGACATGAAATCACAAAATCAGATCAGGATGTGAAGGGTTTACAAAGAAAATAGTCAAAAACTGTATCCGAAGATACTTAAGCCTTCTCACTCACTAAAAGACTATAAAAAAGATCAAGAGATCAATTTGAGAAAAATTCTTTTAAAAGATCTTGTGAAGTCTCATTCTTTTCCCTAGGAGAAGGTGGGATGTACGTTACTCTCTTTTTCATGTCAAACACACAGAGATTGCACTTCAAGGAGACAACTCAGAGAGCTTAATATGTTTTACCTACAGTTTTGAGACATATCATTCTCACCCAGAAATTTAGAAATCAATCCATGAGCTGAATTACTGCTTTGGTGGAGAAGTTAAGTGAAAGCAGGGTTTCATTTCTCATCACAGATGGCAAAGGATCTATGTAAGTTTCAAAGGGAGCAAATGTAAAACTCAGGGTCAGAAATGGGAGTCAGTTGACTTTAAGTCCTGCCGAAGAGGAACTTCTGAAGATATATGTAGACTCTTGACTCATTGGAAAAGACTCTGATGCTGGGTGGGATTGGGGGCAGGAGGAGAAGGGGACGACAGAGCATGAGATGGCTGGATGGCATCACTGACTCAATGGACGTGAGTCTGAGTGAACTCCGGGAGTTGGTGATGGACAGGGAGGCCTGGCGTGCTGCGATTCATGGGGTCGCAAAGAGTTGGACACGACTGAGCGACTGAACTGAACTGACTGAGCATAGTATGGTGCTGCTCGCCTGTAAAACTCACTGAAAAGGAGTGGCCAACAGGGAAATTAAATTCCATACCAATACACCATGTAGAAATGCAATCTGAGAATTCATAGTATTCACAGTACTGGAAACATTCAAGTGAAGTCGCCCAGTCATGTCTGACTCTTTGTGACCCCATGGACTGTGGCCTGCCAGGCTCCCCTGTCCATGGGATTTTCCAGGCAAGAACACTAGAGTGGGTTGCCATTTCCTTCTCCAATATTCAAAGAACCTATGAAAACACCCCAACAGAGAAGGGATCAGCTAGGTTACCTCTTTTCCCTACTATCCTTCCTTTGAACCAGTCTGTGAGTTAAAGAGCAACTAAGGAAAATGGGGGAGTCAGCAAAGACAACAGATGCTGACTACACCTTCTTTTCAAAGGCAGGTTGTAGAGTGAGGAAGGGAGAGAAAGGAGAAGTCTTATTTGAAATAATGATTAATTTGTATTTAATGTGATTAACATTTCCATCTACCTACTTTTAATTTCTGAGTGAATGAACCTGTGAGGAAGCAGAACTGATTACTATTTAAAATTGAATAGAAAAGTCTGTCGTCTATCGGGTCGCACAGAGTTGGGCACGACTGAAGTGACTTAGCAGCAGCAGCAGCAGCAGAAAAGTCTGAAGCCGGCTCAGGTGTTCTTTGTAGTGCAAAGGAACACTACGCTTTATTGTATGCACTCAAAAGGACAGTTCTCTTGCCAAAACTCTATTAGCCTTTGCCCTGCTTCATTCTGTACTCTAAGGCCAATTTGCCTGTTACTCCAGGTGTTTCTTGACTTCCTACTTTTGCATTCCAGTCCCTTATGATGAAAAGGGGATCTTTGGGGGGTGTTAGTTCTAGAAGGTTTTGTAGGTCTCCATAGAACCGTTCAACTTCAGCTTCTTAGCATTACTGGTCAGAGCATAGACTTGGGTTACAGTGTATTGAATGGTTTCCACTAGAAACAAACAGAGATCATTCTGTCATTTTTGAGATTGCATCCAAGTACTGCATTTCAGACTCTTTTGTTGACTATAATGGCTACTCCATTTCTTCTAAGGGATTCTTGCCCTCAGTAGTAGATATAATGGTCATCTGTGTTAAATTCAACCATTCCAGTCCATTTTAGTTCACTGATTCCTAAAATGTCAACTTTCACTCTTGCCATCTCCTGTTTGACCACTTCCAATTTGCCTTGATTCATGGACATAACATTCCAGGTTCCTATGTAATATTGCTTTTTACAGAATCAGACTTTACTTTCATCACCAGTCATATCCACAAGTGGGTGTTGTTTTTGCTTTGGCTCTGTCTCCTCATTCTTTCTGGAGTTATTTCCCCACTGATCTCCAGTAGCATATTGGGCACCTACCGACCTGGGGAGTTCATCTTTCAGTGTCCTATCTTTTTGCCTTTTCATACTGTTCATGGGATTCTCAAGACAAGAATATTGAAGTGGTTTGCCAATCCCTTCTCCAGTGGACCATATTTTGTCAGAACTCTCCACCATGACCTGTCCGTCTTGGGTGTTAGACAAGGCTGTGATCCATGTGATCAGATTGGTTAGTTTTCTGTGACTGTGGTTTTCAGTCTGTCTGCTCTCTGATGGAGAAGGATAAGAGGCTTATGGAAGCTTCCTGATTGGAGAGACTAACAGAGAGGGAAACTGGGTTTTGTTCTGATGGACAAGGCCATGCTCAGTAAATCTTTAATCCAATTTTCTGGGGATGGCTGGAGCTGTGTTCCCTCCCTGTTATTTACCTGGGGCCAAACTATGGTGGAAGTAATGAAGATAATGGCGACCTCCTTCAAAAGTCCCATGCATGTACCGCTACACTCAGTGCCCCCAACCCTGCAGCAGGCCACCACCAACCCACACCTCTGCTGGAGACTCCTGGTCACTCCCAGGCAAGTCTTGGTCAGTCTCTTCTGGAGTCACTGCTCCTTTCTCCTGGATCCTGGTGTGCACAAGGTTCTGTTTGTGCCCTCCAAGAGTCTGTTTGACTCTACACATGGACATCACCATATGGTCAATCCCGAAATCAAATTGATTATATTCTTTTCAGCCAAAGATGAAGAAGCTCTATACAGTCAGCAAAAACAAAACTGGGAGCTGTCTGTGGCTCAGGTCATGAACTCTTTATTGCCAAATTCAGACTTAAATGGAAAAAAGTAGGGAAAAACACCAGACCATTTAGGTATGACCTAAATCAAATCCCTTATGATTATACAGTGGAAGTAAGAGATAGATTCAAGAGATTATATCTGATAGAGTGCCTGAAGAATTATGAATGGAGATTCATGACATTGTACAGGAGACAGTGATCAAGACCATCTCCAAGAAAAATAAATGCAAAAATTGAAAATGGCTTGAGGAGGCCTTACAAATAGCTGAGAAAAGAAGAGAAGCAAAATGAAAAGGAGAAAAGGGAAGATATACCCATTTGAATGTAGAGTTCCAAACAATAGCAAGGAGAAATAAGAAAGTCTTCCTCACTAATCAATGCAAAGAAATAGAGGAAAACAGTGGAATGGAAAAGACTAGAGACCTCTTCAAGAAAATTAGAGATACCAAGGGAACATTTCATGTAAAGATGGGCACAAAAAAGGAAAGAAATGGTATGGACCTAACACAAGCAGAAGATATTCAGAAAAGGCAGCAAGAATACACAGAAAAATTATATAAAAAAGATCTTCATGAACCAGATAGTCACAATGGTATGATCACTTACCTAGAGCCAGACATCCTGGAATATGAAGTCAAGTGGGCCTTAGGAAGCATCACTATGAACAAATCTACTGAAGATGATGGAAGTCCAGTTGAGATATTTCAAATCTTAAAAGATGATGCTGTGAAAATGCTGCACTCAATATGCCAGCAAATTTGGAAAACTCAGCAGTGGCCACAGGGCTGGAAAAGGTCACTTTTCATTCCAATCCCAAAGAAAGGCAATGCCAAAGAATGCTCAAACTACCACACAGTTGCACACATCAAACTACCACACATCTCACACACTAGTAAAGTAATGCTCAAAATTCTCCAAGCCAGGCCTCAGCAATACATGAACCATCATCCTCCAGATGTTCAAGCTAGATTTAGAAAAGGCAGATGAACCAGAATTGCCAACATCTGCTGGATCACTGAAAAAGAAAGAGAGTTCCATAAAAATATCTATTTCTGCTTTATTGACTACGCCAAAGCCTTTGACTGTGTGGATCACAACAAACCAAAAAATTCTGAAAGAGATAGGAATACCAGACGACCTGATCTGCCTCTTGAGAAATCTGTATGCAGGTTAGGAAGCAGCAGTTAGAACTGGACATGGGACAACAGACTGGTTCCAAATCGGGAAAGGAATACGTCAAGGCTGTATATTGTCACCCTGCTTATTTAACTTATGTGCAGAGTACATCATGAGAAATGCTAGGCTGGAAGAAGCACAAGCTGGAATCAAGATTGCCAGGAGAAATATCAGTAACCTCAGATAGGCAGATGACACCACTCTTATGGCAGAAAGTGAAGAAGTACTAAAGAGCCTCTTGATGAAAGTGAAATAAGAAAGTGAAAAAGTTGGCTTAAAGCTCAACATTCAGAAAATGAAGATCATGGCATCTGGTCCCATCATTTCATGGCAAATA
Source organism: Bos mutus (assembly GCF_027580195.1). Taxonomy (NCBI): domain Eukaryota; kingdom Metazoa; phylum Chordata; class Mammalia; order Artiodactyla; family Bovidae; genus Bos; species Bos mutus. Next base: position 10,599,420 of record NC_091622.1, read on the forward strand.
AATTGGAAAATAGTGGAAACAGTGAGAGACTTTATTTTTTGACTTCAAAATCACTGCAGATGGTGACTGCAGCCATGAAATTAAAAGACGCTTACTCCTTGGAAAAAAAGTTATCACCAACCTAGACAGCATATTGAAAAGCAGAGACATTACTTTGCGAACAAAGGTCCATCTAGTCAAGGCTATGGTTTTTCCAGTGGTCATGTATGGATGTGAGAGTTGGACTGTGAAGAAAGCTGAGCACCAAAGAATTGATGCTTTTGAACTGTGGTGTTGGAGAATACTCTTGAGAGTCCCTTGGACTGCAAGGAGATCCAACCAGTCCATTCTAAAGATCAGTCCTGGGTGTTCTTTGGAAGGAGTGATGCTAAAGCTGAAACGCCAATACTTTGGCCACCTCGTGCAAAGAGTTAACTCATTGGAAAAGACCCTGATGCTGGGACGGATTGGGGGCAGGAAGAGCAGGGATGATACAGGATCAGATGGCTGGATGGCATCACCAACTCGATGGACATGAGTTTGAGTGAACTCCGGGAGTTGGTGATGGACAGGGAGGCCTGGTGTGCTGCGGTTCATGGAGTTGCAAAAAGTTGGACACAACTGAGCGACTGAACTGAACTGACTGAAAAGGACAGTGAAAGACAAAATAAATTAGAGTTTGGGTTATGCCACAAACTTTTCACTCTGACTCTCTGGGTATTAGCTCCTATTATTATTTCTATTATTATTATTAATGAGGATGGTTACTATCTTCCCTTCTGTAAAATTATAACAGCTTTCCGATTTGGCATATTGGTGAAGAATCTTGTCTGCCAAGCAGGAGATGTGGATTTGATCCCTTCCTTAGGACGACCCCCTGGAGAAGGATATGGCAACCCCCTCCAGTATTCCTATCTGGAAAATTCCATGGACAGAGGAACTTGGTGGGCTACAGACTATGAGATCACAAAGAATTGGACATGACTGAGTGACTTAGCACATTTGACACCTACATTGCTGATAATGTAGGATCGAGGAATAACTGTGAGTGAAAATAAGAATTTGGCTGATTAAATGAATATTGAGAGATAAAAAAGAAATAAAAAAGGAAATGGTTTTGAAGGGAGAGCTTCACCTTATTTTTAATTTTTTTGATTGATATATAAAGTTTGTATTGTATATGAACAGTAAGCCTAATAATAATTTTATAAATTCTTTATTATGTTGACTCCACAATTGATTTTATAACCATTCTGAATTGTCATATAACACCACTTAATTTTGGTTCCTGATGTTTATGTAGAACTCTGCCCAGGGTACTAACTGATAATCAAAGATTTATAGTCCATCTTGCAATTACTCACAAATCACTTATTGAAGAGAATATTACGGAAATACTTTTTAATTTCGATTTTGTTTTTTCATTTTTATCCATTTGTGAAAAAATAGTCAAAATAATGAGCTGAGATTGCTTACAAAGAAAAAATTTTAAATATGCAGTTAAAAACTCAGTTGTGTCCGACTCTTTGCGACCCCATCAACTATACAGTCCATGGAGTTCTCCAGGCCAGAATACTTTAGTGGGTAGCCTTTCCCTTCTCCAGGGGATATTCCCGACCCAGGAATTGAAACAGTGTCTCCTGCATTGCAGGCAGAGTCTTTACCAACTAAGCTATCAGGGAAGCGTTAGTTAAAAACTCATCAGCCTCCATATTATAAATATTGAAAAGGAGATTTCATATAGAAAATTTATATAACATTTTTCCATATTGTACTGAGGATTTTAACTCTGTCTTCTATGAATAAATCTGCTACACATCATACTAGTTAATATGGCAAAATTTCTGCTGCACATGCACAAATGCAAATATTGCAATTTGGGTTAAAGATACTTGGAAATCAGTACATTGAGAGTAGGATTGGTCGTTGCTCTCAATGGCTATCATTTTTCTATTTTTGAAAAGAAATTATTACTAGTTTAATTTCATTTATAGTTATCAATTTTAAATATTTAGGGTACAGTAGTGTTTAGTGACAGACATATGCATGCCTCAACAGCATTGTAACATCTAAAAAATAATTAGATCTTGAAGAAAATATATATTGTTTTTCAAACACATATATACAACCCCCTACTACCAACCCATGATATCATAACTTTATTAATATAATAGACATATATTAAATTTTCTTCTCCAATATTTTTATGGGAAAAAAGTCTCTAAATATTGTAACCAAACAAACATATGATACTCTCCACTCCCCTCTCTGCCCAAAAGATTAGGAATGGGCTATGAAGTTGGACCGGAGAAGGCAATGGCACCCCACTCCAGTACTCTTGCCTGGAGGGTCCCATGGATGGAGGAGCCTGGTAGGCTGTGGTCCATGGGGTCGCTGGGAGTCGGACATGACCGAGCGACTTCACTTTCACTTTTCCCTTTCATGCATTGGAGAAGGAAATGGCAACCCACTCCAGTGTTCTTGCCTGGAGAATCCCAGGGATGGGGGAGCCTGATGGGCTGCCTTCTATGGGGTCGCACAGAGTCGGACACAACTGAAGCGACTTAGCAGCAGCAGCAGCAGCATGAAGTTGGACACTGGGAGACTTTGCTTTAATTCTGGATAATCTCTCATCTAAAAAGTTTGAGAAGCACTGTTCTAGACAATAGTTTTATGAATGATTGCTTTGTTATGACTAAGTAATCAAGACATTCTATGATATAGTTGGCACATTTTTACACTGGATTCACCTCCTGTCATCCAAATGTTTTACTATACATTCCTTTTGAAAATAAAATGGAATCCTTTCAAAGAAGTGAATTTGATGGCAAGGGAAAATCAAATCCATATCCACACCCTTTGTTGCCCACACTAACCTTTTCTGTAAGATTTTACTAAGTGGAATAAGATAATACTGGGAATTTAACTGTGTTTAGGGAAAGAAGGAATTGGCTAAGCAAGGAGTGTTCTGGAGAACAGAGTACTGTATGCAGCAATGTTCCATGAAGAAAAAAAAAATCTATTATGTGGCTCTTATTTGGGTGATGTGTTTGGTGGATAAATTGAACAAAATTATATATGTTGAATAAAAATGAAGAGTAACTGAGTTCCATAGAATTCAAAAGTGACATTAATCAAAAGAAAATATTTTGTAAGATATATAAGATATTCTTAGTTTTTTGGTAAAAGCATGTTGAAACTTTAAAAAGCCAATTTGCTTTATTAAATAGTGAGTTCTCCCTTAGTAACAGTTAGCAATACTTGCGACATTTTAAGTGTTTATTCTGTTTGAGTGACTTAATTGTAATTGAAGTCATTTTACAGTTAAGCCTCAAATAACTAAAAATTATTTCAAAAGCATAATAAATACCTACTTTCTGTTAAAGAAAACCTATTTCCTAATTTTAAGATCTTTCAGGTTTTTCCAAAATTGCTCTGAAGTCTGATTCTGACAGTTAACAGTACTTTATTGTATATTTGAAAATTACTAACAGAGTAGATTTTAAAAGTTCTCATCACAAGAAAGAAAAATTGTAACAATGTGGGGTGATGATATTCAGTTCAGTTCAGTTCAGTCACTCAGTCCTGTCCGACTCTTTGTGAACCCATGAATTGCAGCACACCAGGCCTCCCTGTCCATCACCAATTCTTGGAGTTCACACAAACTCACATCCATCGAATCAATGATGCCATCTAGCCATCTCATCCTCTGTCGTCCCCTTCTCCTCCTGCCCCAACCGCCCCCCTCCCCCCGCCCCAGCATCAGAGTCTTTTCCAATGAGTCAGCTCTTCGTATGAGGTGGCCAAAGTATTGGAGTTTCAGCTTCAGCATCAGTCCTTCCAAAGAACACCCAAGACTGATCTCCTTTAGAATGGACTAGTTGGATCTCCTTGCAGTCCAAGGGACTCTCAAGAGTCTTCTCCAACACCACAGTTCAAAAGCATCAATTCTTTGGTGCTCAGCTTTCTTCACAGTCCAACTCTCACATCCATGCATGACTACTGGAAAAACCATAGCCTTGACTAGATGGACCTTTGTTCGCAAAGTAATGTCTCTGCTTTTGAATATGCTATCTAGATTGGTCATAACCTTCCTTCCAAGGAGTAAGTGTCTTTTAGTTTCGTGGCTGCAATCACCATCTGCAGTGATTTTGGAGCCCAGAAAAATAAAGTCTGACACTGTTTCCACTGTTTCCCCGTTTCCCATGAAGTGATGGGACCAGATGCCATGATCTTAGCTTTCTGAAGGTTGAGCTTTAAGCCAACTTTTTCACTCTCCTCTTTCACTTTCATCAAGAGGCTTTTTAGTTCCTCTTCACTTTCTGCCATAAGGGTGGTGTCATCTGCATATCTGAGTTTATTGATATTTCTTCTGGCAATCTTGATTCCAGCTTGATGATATTAACTAAACATATTTTGGTAAACACTTTGCAATATACATATATCAAGTCATTATTTTGTACACTTTAACACTGTTATATGTCAGTTTTATCTTAATAAATCTGGAAAAACTAAACAGAGAAACAGATTAATAAGATATAGAGATAAGGAGATTGATTTATTATAAGGAATTGGATCTCGTGATTATGGGAGGCTGAGAGTATAATTATCTGAAGACTCTGGAGGGCTGATGGTGTAAGATCCAGTTTGAAAGCTGGCAGACTCAAGATCCAGAAAGTACTGACTGTTCCTTTTAAGTCTAGAGGCAGGGAGAGACTGATACCCCAATTCAAATAGTCAGGAAGGAAGAATTTCCTCTTCCTTTTTTCTTAATCAGATCTTCAACTGATTAAAGGAAGCTAATGCATATTAGGGAAGACAGTCTACTTTACACTGTCTACCAACTCAACTCTCATTCAAAAATACCCTCAAAGGCACACCTAGGATAATATCTGAACAAATGCCTGGGTGCCCTGTGGCCTAGTCAAGTTGAAATATGAAATTAACATGGAATTTCAGTTGAGTTATTCATTCAATAAATATTTGAGACCCTATGCTAAGTGTGGTAAGGTGATAGCAGATACAAATATTTTGGGCTATTCTTAACTCCAATTGAAAATATAATACATTAATAATATACTTATTGCAGAATGTTACTAAGTGGTATAAATTCAAGGCAGATTGCCCTTAAGCACAGTCCACATGACAATACTATTTGTTCAGAGCTGAGGGGTTAAGGAGGTCATGGTGACATTGCTTAGGCATAGAGGAGGAAATAATATTTTTAATAGGCTTTGAATTATAGATATAACTTGAATATGTGAAAATGAAGGGTAAGCTGAATGTCATTTCCCAAGGAGAATGGAATGCATATTATGTACATAGAAAATTTCCTCATTTAAACTTAATTTAATATTGTTTGAACTTGGGTTGCATAAGGAAAACTCTGGCAGGTAGGCTGGGAAAATAATGTGGGAGACATATTTTAGAGAATTTTGTATGCCAGACAATAGCATTTGAATAAACTTTGGTAGATAATATGTAGCCACTGAATGTTTTTGAATGGGCTAACATTGACAGTGATCTAGTATTGGGTTAATAAGAGTCTGAAGTAGTTAGAGGCAATGAAAAGATTTTAAAAATGGATCATGAGAAGAAAACTCTTAAAGACACAGTGGGCAGATGTTGAGAGACTGGAGCATGACCTTGATATTTTTAGCCTTGGATAAAGCATTAGAAATGATCATAGCATTAGAGGAAATCAGAAAACTGGAAGGGATATGATTTTGAAATGGAGATGAATTTTAGATATATTAAACTTGAGGTGATGGAAGGCATTGGACCTGAGAGATTCCTTAGGTAACTGGCAAGTGCACTGTGACTCAGGAAAAAAAATTCCAGGCTGGACATGTGTTTAAAAGGTGTGTGTAATGTGGTGGATAATTAGAATAATTTTATTTTTAAAGTATTTAAATTTTACAGAAGTGAAAATAGTATTCTACACTGAAAGTTAAGGAAAGCCAATGCAATAGAAAAAACAATAGGGATAGTAATAGAAGAGGATTACCATATACAATACCATGCAAAGACAGGGAAAGGATTTTTTAAATGTGATTAAAGAAAGTAAAGATGGAGGAAAAGATCTATTCTGCAGCTGTGTGTGTGTGTGTGCTCATTCGCATCTGACTTTTAGCAATCCTGTGAGCTGGAACGCTCCAGGGTCCTCAGTCCATGGAATTTTACAGATAAAAATACTGGAGTGGGTTGCCACTTCCTACTCCAGGGGATCTTCCCAACCGAGGGATCAAACTGGGTATCCTGCATGGCAGCTAGATTCTTTACCACTGTGCCACCTAGATTTTATTAATAGCAACTGTGTTGATTTTTTAAAATACTACCATTAAAATTAAATTGAAATTAAGTTTAAATTATGATATCTAAAATCTGGGCCATATTTAAAGTCTTCATTGAATTTGTTACAATGTTGCTTCTGTTTTATGTTTGGTATTTTGGCCTGGAGGCACATGGAATCTTAGTTTCTCAACCAGTGATTGAACCTGCACCCCTGCATTGGAAGGCAGAGCTGTAAACACTGGACCACCAGGGAAGTCCCTGTGGTGAATTTCTGATAATGCTAATTCTAGCTAAACTATGGGAAGGAAAAGAGTAGCTTATTTTTTAAAGAAGTTTGCTAGTGAAAGGACAGGCTTCCTTGGTGGCTCAGTAGTGAAGAAGCCACACGCCAATGCAGGAGACACAGGTTCAATCCCTGGTCCAGAAGATCCTCTGGAGAAAGAAATGACAACCCACTCCAGTATTCTTGCCTTAGAAAATGGATAGAGGAGCCTGGTAGGCTAGAGTCCATGAGGCTGCAACAGAGTCAGACACGACTTAGTAACTAAACAGCAATAACAACAACTTTAAAAGAACAAATGGAATAATACTGAGGGAGCAAGAAAGTTTTGGCGTCTTCTTTGCCAAGGTAGAGAAATTCTTCCTATTCTTTACACATTTAATAATGGTTTTGAAAAAGACAAAATAAAACACAAGTTAAAGGTAGGAAATTCCAACTGTTCGTTATTCATTGAAGTGCTCAATAACTTTACAAACTAATAAGGTTAATTATGGTATTGAAAATACATCTGAGTCAACATTTATATTATAGGAATCATAATATATGTTATTTTTATATTATATTCTTTACATTAAGAGTCATAGGGCAAGCACTCACTCCGAAATGAAAAGTTTATTTTACGTAATTTGGATGAAGAAATTCCAGTAAGAAAAGACAGCAAGTGAGGTCACAAACTATGGTGTTGGGATGATAGTTTTATTTTGTAACCATCAAGTATTAACACCATTGATTTAAAGTGACATTGAGCCATAACATCAGGTAGTGAAAATTTAAGATGCTGGTTCAATTTCCCATCAGATAACCCAGCCATTTATAAATGAAAGCTCCCATATATCAGTAATAGATATAAAAACAAGATGTTTTACTGGTTGTAAAAAATAGTCTCAGGAATACCTAGCTTTAATAGGCATAATATCTAGATTGTAAAACTGATAAATTATCATTTGTTTTATGACGATAGCAGTAATGGTTAGAACCAACAGTTGCTTGCTTATTGGTTTGTATTTCTTGTTTGTTTTATTTTGTTCTCTGAAATAATGGATTAGTTCTAAGACTCCAGTACTCATTCTTGGTGGTCATTAAATCCCCCTTTCACTTCATCCACTTCACCTCTGCCACACACACACGCACAAACTTTCTCTCTCCTTCATTTTGCTATTTCTGTATCCTATTTGTAAAGCTTTTATGAATTATTACAATTCTGTTACATTTAACAAACTATGTTTTTGATTGTAGACATGTAAAATTTACACTGGACAATGTATCTGTAACACTATTTATGTAGGCTCTTGTAGTATTAACAATTAAATATGTTATTTCTTATTTCTGTTCTTAGTGATTGGGTTCCATACAAAATAGTTCTGTTGCTTTAGGGAGATATATTGACTACTAAATAAAGCAAGTTTTGCATCTCTTCAGAAAGATAAAATACTTTAAAATATTTTGACGGGTGCTATATTGTTTGTGATTTTCAGATGAGCAGATCTTAAATAAATAGATTTTTATTGTTTATTTATATATTCGTATTTCTATTATACATTAATACTTCCCTTAAAAAAGGATTGTGTAAGTTGACAGCAGTAGGTCTTACAAGAAATGTCAGTTCATAAAGCTATCAATCATTTTAGAAAAGCAAGTATATACATGAAGATTGTATCATTAATAAAAGTGATGATCTGAAACTGTTATAAAAGTAGAAAATTTGATGGTGCATAAAGGATAATGAAAGGTTAAGAAATAGACTTCAATGGAGTATCTGAAGGGATAAGTGATAAGACTTTTCCTAGAGTGTAGAAATATAGATAAGTACCAGAATGGCATGACAGCTGTGAAGTGAAGCTAAGGTAATTGTTTAGTGTACAGCAGACATGTAACATAGAGATGAATAGAAAGTATTCAGCAGACAAGTCATGTAGCGGGATACGATAAGCACATTGTATCTGACTATTAAACTTCTGAAGGCAAACTGAATGTAAATAACACGGACGATTTTATCATTGTCCCTTTTTTTTCCCTTCAACTTGTGAATGCCCCATATTGTGGTGATTGTAGGAGAGTAAAAGCATTGCAATAAGATTGCATAAGAAAATTAAACTCTCATCAATGGAGAAAAAACTACCATAAAGGCTTTGATTATCATTTTGTATTATTTAGTTCTGAGTCAATGATAAACTTCAGCATTTTATCTGATCAAGATATTGCAGATATATTGCAGAATAGTTGCTGAATTTTTGTAAGCAATGATTCATTTTTTGTTTTAATTGAGAAAAATAAAGCTTCACTTTTGGAAATAGTTTGGAAGAAATTAGCATTGTGTTTGAAAGAATGAAGAATTTATATGGTAACTGTCTTTCATATTATCTGAAATTCCAAGTCTATATTCAGTCAACCATTTAAGATATTGAGGTCACAAGGAGCCATTTGACAAAATGAAGTGACAGATATAAAGAGATCTATCTTATTTCAAGTGGAGCAACAGAAGAATGAGAATAAGGAAGGCAAAATAAGATATATTGGCTGAAAATATTCCCAAATCACTGAAAGATATTAACTTCATGTTTTAAAAAATTGGGCTTTAAAACAAGAAATGAATACCAAAATAAATAAGTAAATAAAACAAAAGGAAAAAAAACTTCACTTGGACACATTGTGGCCAAGCTACTGAAAACCAAAGTAAAAGAGCATACCTGTAGGGGACCAGCTATACAAATTATATTGACTTTTCAAAAACAAGGGACTTGAAGAGTATGTGAAAGACATCTTTAAAATAATTAAAGAATAAAATCTGTGTATTAGTCTACTTGGGCTGCTGTAACAGATTACCATAAATCGGACGGCTAAAGCAACAGAGATTTATTTCTCTTGGTTCTGGAAGCTGCGAAGTTCAAGATCAAGGTGAAGGCTCATTCAGTTCCCGGTGAGACCTTTCTTCCTAGCTTGTAGAAAGCTGCCTTATTGGTATGTGCTCACACACCCTTTCCTAGGTGCATGTAAGCAGAGAGTGATCTCCCTTCCTCTTATTACCAAGCCACTAATATCATAAGAGAGCCCCACTTTCCTGACCTAATCTCAACTTTATTAACTCCCAAAGGCCACATGTCCAAATACTATCACACTGGGGGTAAAAGCTTCAACTTTGAGAGACACAACATTCAGTCCATTGTTCCCTGTGCTTCACAAAAGTCATGTCCTTCTCACATGGAAATACATTCATTCTATCCCAAGAGCACCCAAAATCTTAACTCACTGGGAGCAGTAACTCTAAAGTCTGAAATCACAGTTTTATCTAAATATCTTCCGGATCAGACATGGTAAAACTTGAGATCCAATTCATCCTAAGGCAAAGTCCCTCTCCAGTGCTGAACCTTTAAAACTAGATAAGTTATGTCTTTCCAAAATAGAATGATGGGATGGGCACAGGATAGACATTCCTATTTCAAATGGAGAAACAGATAAAAAGGAAAAGGCAATGGGTCCCAAACAGCTACAAAACCTAGCAAGGAAAATTCCATCAGATCTTAAAGCTCAAGAATAGCCCCCTTAGTGTCTTCAATAGCTGGTCTAGAGAAGCTAAGTATCTACATGCGAAAGACCTCATCAGAATCAGCCTTGATGTCCATGTTTCTAGCATTTACATAAAAAATCTTCCAGTTTCTACCCATTACCCAGTTGCAAAGCTGCTTATATATTTAGATATTCATTACAGTAGCACTCCATTTCTCAGTAATAAAATCTGTATTAGTCACTCAGGCTGCTATAGCAAAATACTGTAGATGGTGTATGAAGCATCAGATTTATTACTCATAGTTCTGGAAGCTGGTAACCCCAAGATCAAATTGCTGGCTGATTTGGAGCTGACATCTCACTATGTCCTAACATGCCGTCCCCTCAGTGTATAAATACAAAAATCTCTCCACCCACTAATCCCACTGTGAAGGCCCCACCACTACCTAATCTAACTCTAATTACCTCCCAAAGGCCACATGTTCAAATACCATCACATTGGGACTTAGGGCTTTAACATATGAATTAGCTGAGGAGCACACATTCAGTCCATAAAAACCTGAGTTCTGTACCCTATAAACATATCCTTTAAAAATTAAGATAAAAAATGTTTGAGACAGAATTAAAAACTGAAAGGGCTTGTTTCCAATACATATTGGTAAAGAATCTGCCTTCTAATGAGGGTTTGATCCCTGGGTTGGAAAGATTCCCTGGAGTGGAGAATGACAACCCACTCCAGCATTCTTGCTGGGATAATCTCATGGACAGAGCCCGGCAGGCTACAGTCCATGGAGTCACGAAGAGTCACACATGACTTAATATCTAAACAACAAGAATCAGATGCCACTGAGCATCTACATATAACCTATAAGAAGTGCTAAAATGGTGTTTCTGAATATAAAGTGAAATATCATATAAAAGTCAGTATTAGCAGGAAGCATTTAAGAACACCAAAAAGAGGTAAATATCTGGGTTAATATAATTGACACCTTTGTCTTTATTTTCTGTACCCACATAGTTTAAATTTTTAAAAGCCTATTAATTGCATAAAGTGACAAAATAGCAATATATTTTAGAGTTCAGAGCATATGTATAAGTGAAATATATTCCAACAAGAGTATAAAGAAAGGATTTACAGTATTGTAAGGCTTTGACGTTGTCAGTGAAGTAGTGTATTATTTGAATATAGACTGTAATGCCTTAAAGATATATAGTAATATTTAAAGCAATCTTTTAGAAATGGCTATAGCTAAAAAGTCAATAGAGGGGAATTAATAGAACATAAAATCTTCAATTTACCCAAAAAGAATGCATAAAAGTAAGAATAAATAACACATAAACCATCAGATCGGATCAGATCAGTCACTCAGTCGTGTCCGACTCTTTGCGACCCCATGAATCGCAGCACGCCAGGCCTCCCTGTCCATCACCAACTCCCGGAGTTCACTCAGACTCACATCCATCGAGTCAGTGATGCCATCCAGCCATCTCATCCTCTGTCATCCCCTTCTCCTCCTGCCCCCAATCTCTCCCAGCATCAGAGTCTTTTCCAATGAGTCAACTCTTCACATGAGGTGGCCAAAGTATTGGAGTTTCAGCTTTAGCATCATTCCTTCCAAAAAAATCCCAGGGCTGATCTCCTTCAGAATGGACTGGTTGAATCTCCTTTCAGTCCAAGGGACTCTCAGGAGTCTTCCCAACACCACAGTTCAAAAGCATAAATTCTTCTGCTCTCAGCCTTCTTCACAGTCCAACTCTCACATCCATACATGACCACAGGAAAAACGATAGCCTTGACTAGATGGACCTTTGTTGGCAAAGTAATGTCTCTGCTTTTGAATATCCTATCTAGGTTGGTCATAACTTTCCTTCCAAGGAGTAAGCGTCTTTTCATTTCATGGCTGCAGTCACCATCTGTAGTGATTTTGCAGCCCAGAAAAATAAAGTCTGACACTGTTTCCACTGTTTCCCTATCTATTTCCCATGAAGTGATGGGACCAGATGCCATGATCTTCGTTTTCTGAATGTTGAGCTTTAAGCCAACTTTTTCACTCTCCACTTTCACTTTCATCAAGAGGCTTTTTAGTTCCTCTTCACTTTCTGCCACAAGGGTGGTGTCATCTGCATATCTGAGGTTGTTGATATTTCTCCCAGCAATCTTGATTCCAGCTTGTGTTTCTTCCAGTCCAGCATTTCTCATGATGTACTCTGCATAGAAGTTAAATAAACAGGGTGACAATATACAGCCTTGACCATAAGAGAGATATTAAAAAAAAAACCAATGAGATGGTTGGTGTAAAAAGTAACCATATCAGTAATTATTTAAATGTAAGTGAGTCAGATCCAATTAAATTTGGCAAAACTAATACAATTATGTAAAGTTCAAAAATAAAATAAAATTTAAAAAAAAGACAGATTATAATATTGACAAATGTAAGGTCCAACTCATTTTAAATATAATGGTGAAATTAAACAAAAATTAGAAGCATGGAAGTGTGTGGTAAAGAAAGTCAATTTATCTAAGTTAATAACAGACAATAAACTTCAGGATAAATGGTGTTTTCAGATATAAACAGTGATTTCCATAATAATAAAAGGACCAATTCATCAAGAAAATGGCATACTAACCACAACCTGAGTTGTGAAGTACACGATGGCCATATTATTAAAAACAATAGTATAATACACAAATCCATAATTATAGATGGATATTTTAACACTCCCCTCTCAATACTTGACTGAAAAAGCAAATAAAAATTTAGCAGTGATGCAGAAGATTTGGACAGTGGTAACAATGGACCTGGGATAATTGATACCTTGGAAACACTATACCGAACAGCTATACGACGGCCATTCTTCTTAAGAACACATACACCATTCACTAAAGTATACTATATACTGAGCCATAAAAAATTCTTTCTACAAATATCAGAGAATCAAAATAAAAATGCACTTTTTTTTTTTTTTTTTTTTTTTTAAGCACAAAGGAATTCAATAAGAAATCAACAAAAAGATATATGGAAAATTCTCAAATATTTTTAAGTTAAATAGCTTGCTTCTGTATAGCCCCATGAGTCAAAGAAAAAAAAAAAGCTCAGAATAAATATAATATTTAAATTGAATGGTCACAGAAATACTACATATCTAAATATGTGGGTTACAGCTAAGCAATGCTTAGATGGGGATTGCTGCTGCTGCTCCTGCTGCTGCTGCTGCTGCTAAGTCGCTTCAGTCATGTCCGACTCTGTGCCACCCCATGGACTGCAGCCCACCAGGCTTCTCCGTCCATGGGATTCTCCAGGCAAGAACACTGGAGTGGGTTGCCATTTCCTTCTCCAACGCATGAAAGTGGAAAGTCAAAGTGAAGTCGCTCAGTCGTGTCTAACTCTTAGCGACCCCATGGACTGCAGCCTACCAGGCTCCTCCATCCATGGGATTTTCCAGGCAACAGTACTGGAGTGGGGTGCCATGCCTTCTCCAATGGAGATGGAGATTAGTAGCTTTAAAACCTATATTAGGAACAAAGAAAGGTGTAAATGAATAGTTTTCCAGCTTAAAAACTTAGAAAAAAGAAAGAAAAATTAAACTCAAAGTAAATAGAATTGAAAAAATAATTAAAAATAAGAGCAGAAATCAAATAGAAATAGGAAATAAGATAAAATTAACAAAGTAGTACTGACTATCTGTGGAGAAGGAAATGGCAACCCACTCCAGTATTCTTGCCTGGAGAATCCCGTCGACAGAGGAGCCTGATGGGCTGCTGTCCACGGGATCACACAGAGTCAGAGACATGACTGAAGCGACTTAGCATGCATGCATGCATGCATTGACTATCTGAAAAGATTAATAAAACTGATAAATCTCTTGCAAGACTGACCAAAAAAGAGGGGGTGGAATTAACTTTAGGAGTGAAATAAGGATTATCATTACGGAGCACAGAAGTGTTGAAAGGATAATTATAAACAGCTCTGTAACAATAAATTTTAAAACTTGAATGAAATGGAAAAATCCCCTGGAAAGACAACTTACCATATGTGACACAATAAATAAGTACAAAATATAAAAATTCTAATTGTAAAATGAAATTTAAACAAATACCAGTTACATTATCAAAAAACGAAAAAATGCAAAGTGTTTTACATTGAAAACCATCAACATTGTTTAGAGAATTAGAGGCCTTAATACAGGAATTTGATTAGTTCATGGATTAGAAGAATTTACAGTTATGATTCTTAAAATTTTTTTAATACAGTCACAATTGAAACTAATACAAATGTCCAACATCCAGAGAATTGTGATATATCTATACATTGAAATACTGGTAAATAAAAGTAATGAAACTACATGTTTCCACTGATATAAAATCTTGGGATAAGGTGGCAGGTTAGGATAGGGTGGCAGGTTAATTTAAAGAGTCATAAGGGAACATTTCAGGTGACAACAATGTCACTAGTGAACTCATTACACTAAAATCATTGAATTGTACATTTAAAATAGTTGTTAGTTTCTTTGTACTGTGAATTATACCTCAATAAATGTATTTTTTTAAAACACAAAATTTACTGTAGGGGGATAGAAATAAGATGATGTTTCTCCAAAGGGAGGAATTTACTGAAAAGGGGCTCAAGAGATCTCACTGCAGAATAACTGTTTTATATCTTGTTTGAGCTAGTGCTTACCCAGTTATCTTCAATTACACAAAATTCATTAGACTGAGCATTTAAGATCCATGCATTTCATTTCATTTAAATTATTTCTCAGTAGAAGCCTAACCTAAAAAGAAGCAATTTCAGGAAATCTCTTACTTTTCTGTGTTAGTTTTCAGAACAAGAACTGAAGATCATAGCACAAAATGTTTTATAATCATCAATATGCCTTAAAGTACACTGGACTGTAAATATATATTAGAACTCTTTATATTGTGATTCCCTCATATCCTTACCTTCTACTTCATCAGTAAATTATGTCCTTCTCTTGTTTTTATGTAGGGGATTGATTTAAAAATTATTCCCTCCTTTATCTTTGACCATTTATCAACAAGTTCTTAATATGTATGCATCATTTATTTGTTTTTTAATTTTTATTAACAAGGTTAATCAACCATGCTGTAATATTAATATAAAATAAAAATTAGTTTTGAGTGTATAGCACAGTGATTCAGTTGTACATACATGTGTATCTACTCTTTTTCCAATTCTTTTTCCATGTAGGCAATTACACAATATTGAGCAGTGTTCCCTGTGCTATACAGTAGCTCCTTGTTGATTATCTATTTTAAATATAGTAGTGCATACATGTCAATCATTGCTTGTTGATATCTATAAGAATTAGAAGCTGGGACATCATATCTTACATTCACTTTTAAAGTGAAAAAAAAAAAGGTTTCCTACACCCCTATGGAGGCAATTCATTAAATTAAAAAAGTAATCAAATGATATTACTTTAGATAAAAAATATAATGTGCCCTAGTACGGTGACACAGCAGAGTAAGTCATCTAATAGGGTGAAAGGAAGAGTGGAGGAAGATATACCAGAATTCTATTATTTTGAAGAGTTAAAATTAGTTTGGTTTCCATACAAATATTTTAATTAAGAGATTTTGGAGATGACAGTCCAGTTGCAAGTCTTCCCCTAACTCAGTTCTCTCTCTTGTTTAATTATCTGTATTCAATGAAATAGTTCTCAAGATTTTGAAGAGAGCACATCATATTACCAACACTGTCCTATATATCAATGACTCATTTGTCTAGAGTAGATATTTTAGAAGAAAGTGAGTGGTTAATTCAGTGAATTTTATGAGGAGATTTTCCCCTAGGAATCCTTACTGGAAGGTTACTCCAGTAAATTATTTAGTAAAGCACTGAAAGATCAAGGAAATGGCTGTGATCTCATCTCAAAACATTGGATGCTCTGCAGTTTATGGGAGGGCTAATAGGCAAATTGTTTTCTGTACCTCAGAAAACACAATATACCATCTGACATCCTTATGTGTGAGTGCAAGTGTATGCAATTGCTTGAGGCAAGAATAATAGCAATCCACTGTGTTAACACTAGTATGTATGTGACAATATTTTGGGTCAGTATTATAAAGTAAGCATTTCAGGGCTTCCCTTGTGGCTCAGCTGGTAAAGAATCCGGCTGCAATGCAGAAGACCTGGGTTTGATCCCTGGGTTGGAAAGATCCCCTGGAGAAGGGAAAGGCTACCCACTCCAGTATTCTGGCCTGGAGGATTCCATGGACTATAGTCCATGGCATCGCAAAGAGTCGGACATGACTGAGTGACTTTCACTTTCATTTTTACTTTCATAAAGCTGCCTATGTCTCTCAAAGACAGTCCCATAATGTAACTGTCACTTACTATTGCCAAATATATGGAGAAGATAAATTGAGGCAAATGCAGCAGTCAAGATTACTATCCAAACTTTTAGTTGAAATCTTGGAAACATCTTGAGTAAAAGATGAGTCTAGGTAAAGGAAAAATCTAAAATATTAAACTTACAGAACTAGACTTAAACAATGAATGTATTCATTGGAGAATCACAAAATCATCTTATGACCTCTTATAAGACATTTGCAACTATATATATATGGCAATAAGGAAAAGACAAATAGTATACTTAGACATAAAAGTTTTTATTGTGCCCCCTTGAAATGTATTACATCTTATATGTGCATGATGGAAATTCTATAGTTAAGATTTCCTCATCCATCCAGAAAGATCAATCGGAGTTTATATCTCTGAGGCTATTTTAAGGCCTACTCAGAGATTCTTTTCTGGGTCAGAAACCTTGAAAAAGCCTGTGTGCATGCTAAGTCACTTCAGTCATGTCCAGCTCTTTGGGACCTCATGGACCGTAGCCCACCAGGTTCCTCTGTCCATGGGATTCTCCAGGCAAGAATTCTGCAGTGAGTTGCCATGCCAGCCTCTAGGGGATTTTCCCAATCCAGGGATTGGCAGGCAGGTTCTTTACCACTAGCACCACCTGAGAAGCCCCCTAGAAAGGCCTACTAAGTTCAAAATATACTCAGCACATATTTATTTAAAAGCAAATAAAAAAAGTGTAACTGAATTATTCTTTTAAGGTCATATAGCACCAAACACATAATAAGTGTGCAGTGAATGTTCATAGAGTTAGTGATGAATTAAAACTTTAAATTATTAAATTTTAAGAATTGTATTAAAGATAAGCAATTTAAAATTGCTTTATTAAGGATTTGATTTAAAAGAATCAAATCCTTATTAAAAGTAGAGGGAAAATTCCCCCATTATGGTAAGACTGAAAAATATTCAACCTTGTAAATTCAACTGTATTTCAGTTTGATCATGTGAAAATTCAATTTGTTACAGCTTCATTTTCCTGTAAAAGAGGTTAAACTATTTTTCACTTTTTCTCCAGTCCCTAATTTAGAGACAATCCTAGGAACTTTTTGCTCAGTTAGCCCAGAAAAGGATGAAATATTAAGTACTGTGGAAATACCATACTCAAAACCAATACATCTGTTACAGTAGAATAACTTCCTATTAAATGTTCAAATGGTGCTGTAATTTGGGGTTGACTGAGAAGGGGTGGCTACTGTGACGAACAGCAAGATGAAGATACATACATACCAACTCCATGCTTGAGGCCAGCTTAATTTACAGAATGACAGATAAGTCATTTGTCAGCTACAGCTCAGAACACTTATTGTATTCATTGCACGTAGGGCGCCCAAAGCTTAGGGGTTGTGGAATAAAGTATTATGGAGTGCCAGCTGCAAAAGTAATCAGCAAAATCCCTTTACTCCCAAAGGAATGAAAAATGAATTGTACTATTTGAAAGACTATACCTTTTCTAGATCTCCACCGAAGAATCTCATATATTTACTGTTTTGACTATAAGTAAGTAATACGGATTTAAAGCCAAATATCTATCAGTACTGAATGATGACCATGATAAAACACCTCCAGTTCCTTTTGTTTGTTTTAATGGGCTATGGCATCGTGTAGTGTGCGTGTGTGTATGTATGTTCAGTTGCTTCAGTCATGTCTGACTTTTTGCAACCCCATGGACTATAGCCAACCAGTCTCCTCTGTACACTGGGATTCTCCAGGCATGAAAGCTGGAGTGGGTTGCCATGCCCACCTCCAAGGGATGTTTCTGACCCAGGATCTTCCTGACCTATATTTTAACCATCATTGTCTCCCGTGGCTCCTGCCTTGCAGGCAGATTCTTTGCCACTGAGCCACCAGGGAAGTTCCATGGCATTGTGTTAATACCAATGAGTAATTTTCCACTGTTTATATTTTTAAATTGAAATTATTTATTTTTAGCTACTTAAATAAAAAAATTAAAATTTAGGAGATGACATTTGATAGAAATAGGAAAGGGCAGGACATTTATTTAATGTTGAAAAGTAAAGGCAGCCATAGGTCAGTGAGTGATCTAAAAGCAGGTTCTTGCTATAATGGGCTGCCCAGTTGTCAGGGGCTTACACAGACTCAAATCGACTCATCAGTTGGCCACTACTGACCATGTAAACACATAAAATCCATTAAGAATTTTTGTGCTTCATTTATAAAATGATTATAAATAATTAACATTTATTAAATCCTTGTACCCATTTTATAATACTCTATATCATTGTATAGTAGCCTCATAAATTCAAGGTAGAAGTTATCTATTTATTATTTTTCTGAGTGTTTGTATGATCTCTATTTCTTTTAATTAATTATTTTTGAGTATAGCTGATTAACAAGGTTGTTTTAGTTTCATGTGTACAGCAAAATAATTCAGTATACAGCACAATTCTAACCCTGAAGGAATTTGTAATATTATATACACACAAGACTAATACATTAGTGAAAAAAGTAGTGAAAACACTTATAAATATGTAACTAAATTCTAATATAGGGCTCCAGTAAAAGTTACATAATATACAGACCTGTTCTTTGGCAATCAGATGGGATCAGACTATGGTTATTTTAAGTAAAATCAATTGATTGGAAGACATATGTATTATTATAAAGCTGAAAAAAAGTAGTTTTCAAAACAGAGAGCAAGACAGCCCTGATAGTCTAGGTGGGGGAAATTAATGGCCATACTCTACAGCATCGCTTAAATAAGTCAGTCAGCTCTAACCATCTGTCTTTGGGTCACTCCACTGAATAATTAAAATCCTAGAGGAGAGAGTCTGGCTGGTCTAGTTTGTGTGCATGCTCACTCCTTAGATAAAGCAGGACAGGCATTAAGAATCCTGCTATGACCTCGTGCAATGGAGAAAAATTCAGGTACTAGTACAGGGGAAATGAATAATTAGCGAGGAAAAGAAAAATGACCACTTTAAGGAGAAAATTATCATGGGTTCCCTGGTGGCTCAGATGGTAAAGAATCTGCCTGCAATGCAGGAGACCTGGGTTCAATCCGTGGGTTGGGAAGATCCACTGGAGGAGGGCAAGGCTACCGACTCCAGTATTTTTGCCTGGAGAATCCACATGGGCAGAAGAGTCTGGTGGGCTATAGTCCATGGGGTTGCAAAGAGGCGTACATTACTGAGTGACTAAGCACAGCACAAAAGATTTCAATGAAGGCTTCAGGAAAGATGTAGATCTTGAAAGACAGGATTTGAACAGTTGGATGCAAACACTCTTGCACAAGGGAAAGACTTTTTGCATAAAAACTAGTACCATACCAAGATTTTGTACAATACAGATGGAGTTTTAAGTTTCTGCCTTAAGGAATTCGGCAATTGTTTGGTTTTACTTTGTTTTAAAAATGATTGGCAATCCACCGGGAATGATGTTTAAACAGAGTTCTCACTGTATTCATGGAAAGGAGCTAAAACATTTTAAAATCCTTTACATCTTTGTGATTTATCATTATGAGTTGATTAATGGAGATATTTGATTACTTAGCAGACTCCTGAGAAGCATATATTCTCATGAGGCACTATATAAGAAAAAACAAAAGATTAAATTCCTAGGAAATCAAGTAAACTGTTAAAATAAAGATACTTGATTTTCCTACATTGTCCATAATTTATGTCAATTAACTTTACCCTCATTTTATCATTGTTTTGACTTGGCATATTAGTCAAATAAATTCCCAGTAAATGTAAGATGATCTGGCTGTCATGATATTTTAGAAGTGAATTGGATTGATAAACTATAGCCTTAAAGCAATTATAAAATTTGTTATTTTAAAACAATTTTAATATTTCACATTGTTGCATTACAACATAGAATAACAGATGTTCATGACTATTGATGAAAAAGTCAAAAGTGTATACTTAATTATGTTTTTTGAATATGTTCTAGAAAGATGGAAACATTGCCAGTTAAACTAAGATTGGCAAAATGAGGATTTTAACTGCAGATCTTTTAACTGATAACTTCTACCCTTCTACCAAGGGTCTTCCAATACATGTGAATTATGAGTTTATTCAATCTCTTGTTGGGACTGTGAGGTATTACGTACTTCCTAACTGTCTTTACCATGATGATTCCTTCCCTACTGTAGCCCAAACTTCAGAATAATGTTCCTGGAAAACTATGTGCTTACCTGTTGCCTAGAAAATAACTCCCAACATCTTAGCAAGAAGAGAAAAGAAAGGACATTCAGAATATTTTATCATTCCACGAACACGCCATGACCTTTGATAATTTCTGTCCTTTTTGCATGCATTTCTTATGCTTTAAATCTTCTCCATTTAGTAGAATCAGGAATCCAGTAGGTTTAGTTCAGTGAATGCACATCCAGAAAAACAATTGCAATGAGTGTTTTATTATGACAGTGTCAATCACTTATGTCTCTGTCTCTCTCTCTCTTTTTTTTTTGACTGCACCGGGTCTTAGTTGTGGCATATGGGAGCTCTAGCTGCAGCATGTGTTACTCTTGGTCGTAGCACGTGGGATCTAGTTCCCCAGCCAGGGATCAAACTAGAGTCTTAGCCACTGGACCACGGTCACTCATCTTTATTGAGTGCTTTCTGTTTGCCAGGAAGCAATTGTAAACACTTTCTATGTAACACCTCAACTATTGCTCACAAGAAGCTATTGTGTAGATACAAATATTAGTCCCATTTTACAGATGATGGAAGTAAGAGGTGAGCTAAGATCCAAATGGTCATACTACTACTACTTAGCAAGCCAGGATTCAAAATTCAGAGATTCTGCACATGCTCTGAAGCGATACCACCTATGATTAAATCCAGGCTTCTGACTCATACCAGCTGTTTGACTTTAAGTGATGTATTATACTTAACCTCTCTGAGCCACGATTCATCATCTATAACATGCAGTAACAGTAACATATACCCAGTTGGTACAGATTAAATGAGTTAATATGTAGATATTAATAGTACTTAGGACAGTGCTTACTAAATGCTCAATATAGATTAGTTTTTATTACCTATTATAATTTGAAAACCACATTTACAAAAATGAGCATGTGATTAAATATCTTGATGAAGCATAAAACTGTCATTAATATGTTAATCTATCCATTCATATGCACACATGCATTTAAGTATGTGTGTTTTTCATTGTAAGTTTTCATAAGTAAGTAAGTTTTTCATTGATGATATAGCAATAAACAAAATAGACATTGACTCTGCTTTTTATGAAGCTTCTTCTCTCAATCTTTCATGGTTGTTAACAAGAATTAAGCAAGATACATTCCCAATTTGATCCAAAGTATGGCCTAGGAAGCATCACTACTAACAGAACTAGTGGAGGTGATGGAATTCAGCTGAGCTCCTTCGAATACTAAAAGATGATGCTGTTAAAGTGCTGCACTCAATATGCCAGCACATTTGGAAAACTCAGCAGTGGCCACAGGACTGGAAAAGGTCAGTTTTCATCCCAATCCCAAAGAAAGGCAATGCCAAAGAATGTTCAAACTGCCACACAGTTGCACTCATCTCACACACTAGCAAAGTAATGCTCAAAATTCTCCAAGCCAAGCCTCAGCAGTACGTGAATTATGAACTTCCAGATGTTCAAGCTGGATTTAGAAAAAGCAAAGGAGCCAGAGATCAAATTGCCAACATCCATTGGATCATAGGAAAAGCAAAAGAGTTCCAGAAAAATATCTGCTGCTAAGTCACCTCAGTCGTGTCCAACTCTGTGCGACCCCATAGACGGCAGCCCACCAGGTTCTGCCATCCCTGGGATTCTCCAGGCAAAAACACTGGAGTGGGTTGCCATTTCCTTCTCCAATGCATGAAAGTGAAAAGGGAAAGTGAAGTCTCTCAGTCGTGTCCAACTCTTTTGCCACCCCATGGGTTGCAGCCTACCAGGCTCCTCCGTCCATGGGATTTTCCAGGCAATCTACTTCTGCTTTATTGACTATGCCAAAGCCTTTGACTGTGTGGACCACAACAAACTCGAGAATTCTGAAAGACCACCTGACCTGCCTCCTGAGAAATCTGTATACAGGTCAAGAAGCAACATTTAGAACTTGGAATGGGACAACAGACTGGTTCCAAATAGGGAAAGGAGATATCAAAGCCGTATATTGTCACTCTGCTTATTTAACTTATATGCAGAGTATATCATGTGAAATGCCAGGCTGGATGAAGCACAAGCTGGAATCAAGATTGCCGGGAGAAATATCAATAACCTCAGATATGCAGATGACACCACCCTTATGGCAGAAAGTGAAGAGGAACTAAAAAGCTTCTTGATGAAAGTGAAAGAGGAGAGTGAAAAAGTTGACTTAAAGCTCAACATTCAGAAAACTAAGATCATGGCATCTTGTCCTATCACTTCATGGCAAATAGATGGGGAAACAATGGAAACAGTGGAAGACTATTTTTCTGGGCTCCAAAATCACTGCAGATGGTGACTGCAGCCATGAAATTAAAAGACACTTGCTCCTTGGAAGGAAAGTTATGACCAACCTAGACAGCATATTAAAAAGCAGAGACATTACTTTGCCAACAAAGGTCCATCTAGTCAAGGCTATGGTTTTTCCAGTAGTCATGTATGGACGTGAGAGTTGGACTATAAAGAAAGCTGAGTGCTGAAGAAATGAAGGTTTTGAACTGTGGTGTTGGAGAAGACTCTTGAGAGTCCCTTGAACAGCAAGGAGATCCAACCAGTCCATCCTAAAGGAAATCAATCCTGAATATTCTTTAGAAGGACTGATGCTGAAGCTGAAACTCCAATAGTTTGGCCACCTAATGTGAACAACTGACTCTTTTGAAAAGACCCTGATGCTGGTAAAGATTGAAAGCAGGAGGAGAAGGGGACCACAGAGGATGCAACAGTTGGATGTCATCACCAATGCAATGGACATTAGTTTGATTAAACTCCGGGAGTTAGAGATGGACAGGGAGGCCTGGCATGCTGCAGCCCACGGGGTTGCATAAAGTCGGAAATGACTGAGTGACTCAACTGAACTAAACTGATCTGTAGCTAGACAGCATATTGAAAAGCATAAACATTACTTGATCAACAAAGGTCCATTTAGTCAAAGCTATGGTTTTTCCAGTAGTTATGTTTGGATGTGAGAGTTGGACTATAAAGAAAACTGTGCCAAAGATCTGATGCTTTTGTATTGTGGTGTTGGAGAAGACTCTTGAGAGTCCCTTGGACTGCAAGGAGACCCAACCAGTCCGTCCTCAAGGAAATGAGTCCTGAATATTCATTGGAAGGACTGATGCTGAAGCTCCAATACTTTGGCCACCTGATGCAAAGAACTGACTCATTAGAAAAGACTCTGATGCTGGAAAAGACTGAAGGCAGAAGGAGAAGGGCACAACAGAGGATGAAATGGTTGGATGGCATCACCAAAGCAATGGACATGAGTTTGAGTAAGCTCCAGGAGTTGGTGATTGACAGGGAAGCCTGGCATGCTGCAGTCCATGGGGTCACAAAGAGTCAAACACTACTGAGTGACTGAACTGAACTGATCATTCTCAACTTCATCCAAAGTTTAGGCCTCGAATGGAGGGTACAGCAAATCCTGTCTTGTTATGAGGCTTTGTGGTTGAAGTGACTCATCTGAGAAAGACAAACCCAATTTAAATCCAAGGCTTAAAATAGATCTTTTAAGCCGGTGAGAGATCCTCCACCAAAGCGCAAAATATACATCATGGGGCAGGAATCATAGCAAACAGAGGCAAGACCACAAAACACTCTATTGATTAAGTCTGGGGTTAAGTTAAAAAAGGTCTGATTGCAAAACTATAGTCAGACCAAAAAATTTCCTCTATCAGCAGTGTCACTTTGATGATATATCTGAGAGCAATGAGGCTTAGAAACCTGAATTCTAGCACTTATGTTATGAGGCTGCTTTTAATTCTTGCCTATAGCATGCTTTCTTTTAGAAATGACTTTTCCCTAAGGCCTTAATCAGGGGAATGAGGTATGCCCTACTCCAGAGTATCTGCTACCCAGGGAATTGTTAATGGGGTTGCACAATATGAGCCATAACCTTCAGGTCTCTGCACTCTGGAGAATCCATTTTCAACTTGGATTCTAAGCTGGAAGTGATCCTTTACATTAAAACAGGTTTCAAAAAGCCTCTCTCATAACCACAATATGCCAGGAAAATATCTCCAGCAAAGACTATACATACAAGATGCTCACTTGGGGGATAGGCAGAGAAAGCGGCAGTGTGAAACAGCCATTCTTGCATTCAGCAAAGCAAACACTAAGTTTTGTGGACAGTTGCAAGAATTCTAAGACTAGAGGACATGACAGGAAAGCAGGCAAGGGATAAGAGCCTCGAATGGAAATTATTAATCCTCAAGCCCTCTTAGTACAGAAATCCAGTCCAAAGCAGAATGATTCCATTAGCCACACTACTTAAGTTATCATCCGCAGAGAAGAATCAGCGATGACTATCACAAGGTACTGTAGATGCTTACATATCATAGACTACATATAATTTCCAATATAAAGTGTCATTTCCAAATCCTTTAATCCTCTTCAAAAGGATGCAAGTATAAAACCCCTAGAACCAGGGAAATGGTACTTCACTATTACAATCAGGATTTTGATGGTTGGAGAGGGCAAAAAGAAACATCACTTACATAATTCTTCCAAAGTGAGTCATATTTCTCTCTGGATATATTGAGAAATCTAATGGTGTATTCAGTTCAGTGCAGTCCAATAGCTGCTGTGTTTGTACTATGGACAGCTCACCATGCATATTTTACATAAGAAATATGAAGATAAATAAGATTAAGTTCCTCTGTCCAAGTCCTTGCTATCATGTAGGAAGTTAAGGAGAGACCCACAAAAACTAAAAGATTGAATCATTGGCATAGCTTTCTTCAGATATAATGTTATGCCTATATATTCAGATTACTTGTGAATGGAGGTAGATATTATTTTTATGTACGGGAATATTAGTCACCAAAAAAATTAGAATGGTGACATACTTCATAGCCTTAAAGAGCTGATTATATGAATTTTTGATAATATTATCACCTATTTTACAGATATATATTTCCTTTAGAAACTTGGAGAGCCTGTCTTCCTTTTTCACATTTGTTCTGTCTCCTTCATCTATATTGATGACTAAATAGGCTAGGAGAAGTGGAATGAAAATAAAATGGAAAAGGAAATTCCCTCGTAATGAAGATATGGGAAACACATCATGAAAATTTAGATTTATATGTTTATTTGACAAATGAGTAATTTTTATACTAGTTAGAGCAGCAGTGAAAGTGAAAAGTACCTCCACATGCACAGAAGCTCAGAAGTTGAAAAAAGATCATCTTTGCTAAGCAAGGAGTGATTTTGAGAAAAGCTAGGACCTGGAAACCTTTCTGCAGTGCTGAGATGCTTGCTTCTGGATGAAAGTTTGCTCCAGCAACAAAATACAAAGGAACTATATGGGACTAAAAATAACTGTATGCATTAGCAGTTGGGGTCAATTCTGGACAAAGGATACAAAAAGGCGAAAAAAACAAAACAAAACAAAACAACTTCCACTTCTGAAGAACTGGGAGCAGAAACAGGGTATTGGGAACAATCGCAGGGTATTGTGCATTCTCCCTGCACTCAACATCACTTAAGAAGTGAGAAAAACACCTAAGTCACACCTCTGGTCTGACCCTTGGATACATCCGTACCCTTACCCCATATATGGAACCAGCTCAACCATCCCTTTGGGGAGTGAGCAAGGGAAGCTGTGACTTGGTTTTGCTCCCTTCTACAGCCACAGGAGCCCCAGTAAAGCTTTGAATAGATTTCTTGTCTAGCCTCTAGTCAATTTCTATTGATTGGTGAAGGCCAATATATGGTCACCCTGCTTATTTAACTTATATGCAGAGTACATCATGAGAAACGCTGGGCTGGATGAAGCACAAGCTGGAATCAAGATTACTGGGAGAAATATCAATAACCTCAGATATGCAGATGACACCACCCTTATGGCAGAAAGTGAAGAGGAACTCAAAAGCCTCTTCATGAAAGTGAAAAAGAGAGAGTGAAAAAGTTGGCTTAAAGCTCAAAATTCAGAAAACGAAGATCATTGCGTCTGGTCCCATCACTTCATGAGAAATAGATGGAGAAACAGTGGAAACAGTGTCAGACTTTATTTTTGGGGGCTCCAAAATCACTGCAGATGGTGATTGCAGCCATGAAATTAAAAGACACTTACTTCTTGGAAGGAAAGTTATGACCAACCTACATGGCATACTCAAAAGCAGAGACATTACTTTGTGAACAAAGGTCCATCTAGTCAAGGCTATGGTTTTTCCAGTGGTCATGTATGGATGTGAGAGTTGGACTGTGAAGAAAGCTGAGCACCAAACAATTGATGCTTTTGAACTGTGGTGTTGAAGAAGACTCTTGAGAGTCCCTTGGACTGCAAGGAGATCCAACCAGTCCATTCTAAAGATCAGTCCTGGGTGTTCTTTGGAAGGAGTGATGCTAAAGCTGAAATTCCAATACTTTGGCCACCTCATGTGAAGAGTTAACTCATTGGAAAAGACTCTGATGCTGGGAGGGATTGGGGGCAGGAGGAGAAGGGGACGACAGAGGATCAGATGGCTGGATGGCATCACCAACTCGATGGACATGAGTTTGAGTGAACTCCGGGAGTTGGTGATGGACAGGGAGGCCTGGCGTGCTGCGATTCATGGGGTCGCAAAGATCGGACATGACTGAGCAACTGAACTGAACTGAACTGAAGAGCCCTGGTGGGTATCAGTATCATCAGCCTGGATTAATAGAGAAATGTGAGGAAATGTAAAGGTATAATGGACTCCCTCTAGGTCCCTACATTCAAAGTAAGTACGGCAAGGGCAGTTGAGGCAGCTGCGCCGTGGAAACCCAAACTGCCTACTCAGTTGAACAGGAACACGGATTGTTAAGAATGCATTGAAGTAAAAACAAGTCACTATTTCTTCTAAACATGACTTTCTGTTTTTTGGGGTTTTTTTCCCCCCATTTTAGTCAATTAGGCCACCTGTGAACACATGAAAGTGTTCTCCAGATCATTTTCTAATTTAGCCTGAGTGAAGAGACTCACACTAGCAAGTAATTTGTGTTCTCAATTTAAACCAGTGTGCACTGAATGAAAACTGGATTTTTAATATTGGCCATGTTTAAATAACTTAAGAAGATTCTCGTAATAAAAACAGGGGATGTTTATTTCATTCTAGGCTGATCACCTTTCTGACAGGTTCAGGAGGTACAGCAAGTGTCTGTAGAGCTGAGACAGAACTTTGGAAACAGAAGATTCAGCTCTGAGAATGCCTCTTGCATATTATTAGTGTTTGTGTCCTTAAGGTGCAAAGGTGTTCTCTGACACAGCAATATGGAGTTAGACATGAATAATAGCATAGCAGAAAATGAGGGATCAGAAAACAGCATCCCAATCTCTAAGATGAACGTCCTGTAAGAACTTGAGAAGTCTTATTGTCTGAGTTTTCTATTTCTCCATACATAAAAAATATATGCACAAGGCAGGTTTTCATGATTTGCATCATTAACAACATGACATGCACACAGCCTCAGTAGTGTCCAACTCTTCTGTAACCCCATGGACTGTAGCCCACCAGGCTCCTCCGGCAAGAATACTGGAGTGGGTTTCCATTTCCTACTGCAGGAGATTTTCATTAATTCTTCAAGGTAGATCTTTTTATTTCTGTTTTAAGGATGGGAAAACCAAGGTTCAAAAAATTTACTGTTAGTTGGCAACTCAAGTTTCTGCTTTAAATCTTTACTTCATTATAATTTTAACACATCAAAAAACCAATAGAAGTTTGTTTTTTTTTCATGTTAACAAAATAGATTTTAAAATATTATAGAGAAATTACAAAAGATATTTATAAGAATCAGATGTACAATATCAATATAGGAAGCAAACAGAAACCAAGGTATTCCAATTAAGATGAATGATTAGGAAGACAATTTTGGAGAATTGAAATAAAATTTGCACAGAAATGTCAGGATCTTTATATATCATTTAGTCTCTGATCATATGCTGGGAGGGATTGGGGGCAGGAGGAGAAGGGGATGATAGAGGATGAGATGGCTGGATGGCATCACTGACTCAATGGACGTGAGTTTGAGTAAACTCCGGGAGTTGGTGATGGACAGGGAAGCCTGGCGTGCTGCGATTCATGGGGTCGCAAAGAGTCAGACACGACTGAGCAACTGAACTTAACTGAGAAGAAATGTATTGGACCACACAAAATAATGTCTACACATGTGTCTAATGTAGATACTTACTCAAGTTAACATTGTATTTCAGTGTCAGAATTTCAGTAGTGTAATGATAATAGCTATATATAAGAGAGGTCAAAATACTTTCATTTTTATTACTTCTAAGTAAAAATATCAGAGGTATAAGTTTATTGAGAATTAATCAGTGATATAAATGATTATGAATCAAATCTCTTAATTCAAATAAAAATATGTTAATATATCATTGTAAGCATTTCATATACTGATTCTAGCTTCACGGTTCCTGTAACAGTGATGAGATAGCTCTGGCTTCATCTGATTATATCATTAAACACCATTTCATAACTGTATAACTTCCTGCCCAGTTTAGAGGAAATTAGAAAAGAATGAGAAATAATAACTTAAATGCTTCTTTGAGATTCTAGGAGAGGAACTGTGTGAATTATAGCAAACAGTTCAGCACACATTTCAGTCTCTAAATTTATACTTCTGGTACCACTTCAGTGATCTGTAATAGTTACAAATCAGAGAGAATTTCAGAAGTGACATCTTAAAGTGACCTCTTCCAAGAAAAGCAGGTAATTTATTCAGAGATTTTTTTCTGCTGCTGCTCAAAAAGTATTGAGATTTTTATGGTTTTCTCTATTCAGTGTGGCGTTTTCCTGGTTAGTTAATCAGCTTGTTGATTAATTAAAAATTTTTAAAAAATTTTAAAACCATTTTTTTTAAATTCTAGGGGTTTTGTTTTTCACAAGATCTAAATGTTCTTCAAGTTGCAATATTATTCTTATTGTATCATCCGATTATCTAACCCAACAGGCTCAAATACCTAGTTGTATAAAATGACTCAGAAACTGAGGAAAACATGTGTACCTTTGAACATGACCCTCTATTCATTTCAACCAGCTGACAGGAATTGCAACCGCACTGGAAATGTCTTCAACCTAGAGGTGTGAAATGTGAGCACCTACCTCCCAGTAATTGATCTCCATTGATTCCAAATACTGTCATCATTCATTCACTGCATGTTTATTGAGCACTCCATGTTTCAGGTACTGTTTTAGCCCCGTGGAATATCAGATCAGATCAGATCACTCACTCAGTCATGTCCGACTCTTTGCAACGCCAGGCCTCCCTGTCCATCACCAACTCCCGGAGTTCACTCAGACTCACGTCCATCGAGTCAGTGATGCCATCCAGCCATCTCATCCTCTGTCGTCCCCTTCTCCTCCTGCCCCCAATCCCTCCCAGCATCAGAGTCTTTTCCAATGAGTCAACTCTTTGCACGAGGTGGCCAAAGTACTGGAGTTTCAGCTTTAGCATCATTCCTTCCAAAGAACACCCATGTCTGATCTCCTTTAGAATGGACTGGTTGGATCTCCTTGCAGTCCAAGGGACTCTCAAGAGTCTTCTCCAACACCACAGTTCAAAAGCATCAATTCTTTGGTGCTCAGCCTTCTTCACAGTCCAACTCTCACATCCATACATGACCACAGGAAAACCATAGCCTTGACTAGATGGACCTTTGTTGACAAAGTAATGCCTCTGCTTTTGAATATGCTATCTAGGTTGGTCATAACTTTCCTTCCAAGGAGTAAGCGTCTTTTAATTTAATGGTTGCAGTCACCATCTGTAGTGATTTTGGAGCCCAGAAAAATAAAGTCTGCCACTGTTTCCACTGTTTCCCTATCTATTTCCCATGAAGTGATAGGACCGGATGCCATGATCTTCATTTTCTGAATGTTGAGCTTTAAGCCAACTTTTTCAACTCTCCACTTTCACTTTCATCAAGAGGAATATATCAGAGTATAAAGACGGAAAGCTTCTCTACCCTCATTTGAGTGTCGGGGAGAGTTGACATATATAACTAAGTAAATGTAGAATAGGATAAGGTGTACTGAGTGAGGTTTGGAGGAGGATATATTAGTATACCACAGTCAATGTTGTTTTAGGGGATATTAGATGGAAATCTTGAAAGAGGTCCCAGAATTAGTTAACTGTCAGTATTACTTCAACAAACCAAGGATCCTGTTTATCTGTGTGAAATCAAGAAAATCATTGTCAGCCAAGGAAGATCTATTCAAAATAAATAATTACATGAAATGATGGAATATAACTCCCATTACATTTGAAATGCAAATTATACTGAAAATCTCCCCAAGAGTTCCCTTCCAAGAAAAAGAGACTGGGTCACAGTTGTTTTGTTTTGTCTTTAAATAATGTCATCAGATTGATTTCATAAAGTTATAATCTATCATATATTGAAAATTAACATTTTAGAAGAGAGGAAGGAATTTACTAACATATTCCAAAAGGAAATTAAGCTACAGCTGACACAGCAGCCCAACACATTGAAAGATAACACATTGAAGACTGACGAAAAAAAGGAGGTTTGAGGTAATGCCAAATAACTCCAGTATATACATGTACATTTGATTTTGTGGAACTAACATAATCTCACACATTCTGGAAACTGCATGACTCAGATACATTCTTTGTTGTCATATAACAACATTTTGTGTTTATTGAAATCTTAAAATGTACCACATATTTTTCACATATAGGAGTATTGTATGTTACTTCAATTATTCCTAACATGTTACTTCAATTATTCCTAACATGTGGGAAGTTAAGAAACAGAAGGCATGAGTAATGTAAGCGGTAGAGCTTGTTTTGAATGCATACTGACTCCTTGGGCTTCCCTGGTGACTCAAGCAGTAAAGAATCTACCTGCAATGTAGGAGAACCAGGCTCGATCCTTTGGTCAGGAAGATCCCCTGGAGAAAGGAATGGCTACCCACTCTAGTATTCTCGCCTAGAGAATTCCATGACAGAGGAGCCTGGCGAGACGGGGAAGGGGACTACAGTGCCTGGAGTCACAAAGAGTCAGACATGACTGGGTGACTAACAGTTTCATTTTCAAACCGACTCCTGATTTCCTAACCACAGTGTGACCTTAACTCCTATAACAAGTTTGTCAAACACTACTCCAGTGTGGACTGAATACAAGGCAATCCATTGGCATTTGGGAAAAAAAGTACTAAGACACTGATTGATAGTCATCTAAAAGAAAGAAAGATTTGACCTAAATTATGATTTTGTAGAAATGAACCCTGATGCCCCACTAGACTGAATCTCAGACAGCATCCTATCTCAGACCATATGCACAGCATCCTTGGAGGAGAAAGGGAGTGATACAGTGAACAGCTTTGACAGTAGCAACCTCCCTGATTCAATTCCAATCTTTTGTTACATATTGTTTATGAAGTCACATAAAGGCATTTACAGATATGTATGCCCTGGTTTGACTATATTAACCCTCCCAGAGGAAGCGAGAAGTTTGAACACTCTTCCTAGGAATAGACTGCCTTTTAAACATAATACCAGGAACTCAAGCACAAATGAGTAGCAAGAAAATGGCACAGCCAGCAGTACTCCCACTTCCCGGATGCATGCTTTGTCTGTCAAGTCACATTACAGTTTTCAAGCCAGGATCTCTAATCAGATCTGACTTGTTCAGTCACATTTCTTTCAGTTAAGACATTAAAATTTTTGTTTGCACCAAACAAAGGTATTATGCTGTTAACAAATAGAATAAAACATTGAAAATAATGTTCATTTTCTCATTTCTATTCTGCATATTTTATAAAGAACATAAATGATTATAGGAGGACAAGTATTTGATTTATAGAAATAAATATTCATGTATTAAGGACATAACCTCAAAATATTTACTGACAGTTGTGAGGCCACAGATCTAGATCAAAACAATTATCATTACAAATGGGAATGAATTTTTATTATAAGATTAACATTAATTTATGTCTGTTTAACATGCAAATTAATAGACATTAAGTGTCCATACTTACCAACTTTTGAATAATGTCCTTAAATGTCTGAATAAATCTTACTGTTTCAAGGTTACTTTTAACTCTGAGTTTTTTCTGTCCTTTTATAAGTGATTAAATTTGGGACATATGCATGCATTTCTCAAGAATATAATATGTTTAATTCATCTTCAGATCATTTTAACTCAAAGTACTTAACACTCCACTGGTGTCACCATCCACACCAGTTATTTCCTTTACCTTCAATATCATTCTGTGAGTGGGCTTCCCCTGTCTTCTCAGATACTCAGGCTCAAAGATTTCTCTATTTCCTCTCTATTTTTTAGCAAAGAAGAAAACTGACAGGCCCTATGTTTTCTTCCTCTGCAAGGCACTCCATTTGTCTCTTCTTTGCATTCGCGGCTAACACCACACCAAAGCTCTTAAAATATTACTTTAATAACCTCTGTTTTGCTGGTTTCCCCTGTCATGCCCAAATCCCATCTGACAGCCAGGATTGATCTGTCCACATTTGCCAGTTTATTCTAACTTTAAAGATTACAGTTTTTTGAAGAGGGCTTATTTCCAACCCTCTTCAAAAAACCATCCTGAACTCAAATTTTCCCATCTGGCTCACAAAACTCTGCCTCAACTGCCTTATCCTGCATCCTTTGGCCTGCTCATTCTGTATTTTGCCTGTTGTCCTGGTATAAGACAATACTGTCAAGCCTCTTTTTGAATGTTCATAGCACTTTGCTGATAAAATTCTTATGACATTTTTCCTTCTTCTTTTTATAATTACTCAGGTACATCTTTTTCTTCACACTGATTATCCTTGAGGATAGACATCATGGTTCACAAAATTAAAAAAAAAAAAGAAAAGAATCTTACCAACTTCTAGCACTTTTGCATGCTGATAAATACTCAAAATTAATATTTGATGAGCTACTGCTAAGTCCCTTCAGTCGTGTCTGACTCTGTGTGACCCCACAGACGGCAGCCCACCAGGATCTCCCATCCCTGGGATTCTCCAGGAAGAACACTGGAGTGGGTTGCCATTTCCTTCTCCAATGCATGAAAGTGAAAAAATAAAGTGAAGTCGCTCAGTTGTGTGTGACTCCTAGTGACCCCATGGACTGCAGCCCACCAGGCCCCTCTGTCCATGGGATTTTCCAGGCAAGAGTACTGGAGTGGGTTGCCATTGCCATCTCCATTTGATGAGCAAAAGTAGTCTAAAATAATGTAATATTTTCCTAGTTATTTAGAATGGACTATAACATATTTTAGTACCGTACAGGCCCTAATTACTGTTTACATTTGTCTGTGGGATTGATTTTGAATAGTGTCCTCTTCGGCCAAACCCACCTGCCAATGTAGGAGACACAGATTCCATCCCTGGGTTAGGAAGATCCCTGGAGAAGGGAATGGCAACCCACTCCAGTGTTCCTGACTGTAGTACCTCATAGACAGAGGAGCCTGGTAGGCTATAGTCCATAGGGTCAGAAAGAGTGAGACACAACTGAAGGGACTTAGCAATAGCACAGGCCCTAATAGTCTCTATTTTTCATTGATCAGTGTATTTGACAGAATATTAGCTAACAGAAAGCCACTATGCATGTGGAAGCTACTTAGGGACATGTACAAAGAGGTAAAGGAAATTTGGCAGTATGTCATTTTATGGGAAGGTAAAGTATATTCTGGGTCAGGAAGATCCCTTGAAGGAGGGCATAGCAACCCACTCCAGTATTCCTTCCTGGAGAATCCCGTGGACAGAAGAGCATGAATGGCTACAGTCCATGGGGTTGCAAAGGGTCAGACATGATTGATCAACTGAATAACAACAAAAGTATATTATCACAGCCAGATATTTAAACTGTGTTATGCCATTTAAAATAATTCATTTATCTCTAAAATCTGAGAAGGGGAGAAGAGAGATACAATTTACAAAAAATATAATAAATAATTCACTTTTGCATACTCTTTCTCACCTTTCTTAGATTTATTTTTTCCTTTTTGTACATTAGGTCAGATATCATAGTTTCTTCAAAGATCTGTTTTAAACTCAATGAAATCTCTTCTGATTAACATTATACTGCACTTTTTTAAATTTTTTTATTAATTTATTTTATTTTGTTTTTTAACTTTACAATATTGTATTGGTTTTGCCATATATCAAAATGAATCCACCACAGGTATACATGTGCTCCCCATCCTGAACCCTCCTCCCTCCTCCCTCCTGATACCATCCCTCTGGGTTGTCCCAGTGCACCAGCCCCAAACATTCAGTATCGTGCATCGAACCTGGACTGGCATCTCATTTCATATATGATATTATACATGTTTCAATGCCATTCTCTCAAATCATCCCACCCTCTCCCTCTCCCACAGTGTCCAAAAGACTGTTCTATACATCAATGTCTCTTTTGCTGTCTCGTATACAGGATTATTGTTACCATCTTTCTAAATTCCATATATATGCATTAGAATACTGTATTGGTGTTTTTCTTTCTGGCTTAAATCACTCTGTATAATAGGCTCCAGTTTCATCCACCTCATTAGGAAAAATTCAAATGTATTCTTTTTAATGGCTGAGTAATACTCCATTGTGTATATGTACTACTGCTTTCTTATCCATTCATCTGCTGATGGACATCTAGGTTGCTTCCATGTCCTGGCTATTATAAACAGTGCTGCGATGAACATTGGGGTACACGTGTCTCTTTCAATTCTGGTTTCCTTGGTGTGTATGCCCAGCAGTGGGATTGCTGGATCATAAGGCAGTTCTATTTCCAGTTTTTTAAGGAATCTCCACACTGTTCTCCATAGTGGCTGTACTAGTTTGCATTCCCACCAACAGTGTAAGAGGGTTCCCTTTTCTCCATACCCTTTCCAGCAATTATTGCTCATAGACTTTTGGATTGCAGCCATTCTGGCATGAAATGGTACCTCATACTGGTTTTGATTTGCATTTCTCTGATAATGAGTGATGTTGAGCATCTTTTCATGTGTTTGTTAACCATCTGTATGTCTTCTTTGGAGAAATGTCTATTTAGTTCTTTGGCCCATTTTTTGATTGGGTCATTATTTTTCTGGACCTTGTATATTTTTGAGATTACTTGTTTGTCAGTTGCTTCATTTGCTATTATTTTCTCCCATTCTGAAGGCTGTCTTTTCACCTTGCTTATAGTTTCTTTTGTTGTGCAGAAGCTTTTAAGTTTAATTAGGTCCCATTTGTTTATTTTTGCTTTTATTTCCAATATTCTGGGAGGTGGGTCATAGAGGATCCTGCTGTGATGTATGTCAGAGTGTTTTGCCTATGTGCTCCTCTAGGAGTTTTATGGTTTCTGGTCTTATGTTTAGATCTTTAATCCATTTTGAGTTTATTTTTGTGTATGATGTTAAAAAGTGTTCTAGTTTCATTCTTTTACAAGTGGTTGACCAGTTTTCCCATCACCACTTGTTAAAGAGATAGTCTTTAATCCATTGTATATTCTTGCCTCCTTTGTCAAAGATAAGGTGTCCATATGTGCGTGGGTTTATCTCTGGGCTTTCTATTTTGTTCCATTGATCTATATTTCTGTCTTTGTTCCAGTACCATAATGTCTTGATGACTGGCTTTGTAGTAGAGCCTGAAGTCAGGCAGGTTGATTCCTCCAGTTCCATTCTTCTTTCTCAAGATTTCTTTGGCTATTCAAGGTTTTTTGTATTTCCATACAAATTTTGAAATTATTTGTTCTAGCTCTGTGAAGAATACCATTGGTAGCTTGATAGGGATTCCATTGAATCTATAAATTGCTTTGGGTAGTATACTCATTTTCACTATATTGATTCTTCCAATCCATGAACATGGTATGTTTCTCCATCTATTAGTGTCCTCTTTGATTTCTTTCACCAGTGTTTTATAGTTTTCTATATATAGGCCTTTAGTTTCTTTAGGTAGATATCTTCCTAAGCATTTTATTCTTTTCATTGCAATGATGAATGGAATTGTTTCCTTAATTTCTCTTTCTATTTTCTCTTCATTAGTGTATAGGAATGCTAGGGATTTCTGTGTGTTGATTTTATATCCTGCAACTTTACTATATTCATTGATTACTTCTAGTAAGTTAGAAATGAAAATGGAGAGATCACAACAGACAATACAGAAATACAAAGGATCTTAAGAGACTACTATCAGCAATTATATGCCAATAAAACAGACAACATGGAAGAAATGGACAAATTCTTAGAAAAGTACAACTTTCCAAAACTGGACCAGGAAGAAATAGAAAATCTTAACAGACCCATCACAAGCACCGAAATTGAAACTGTAATCAGAAATCTTCCAGCAAACAAAAGCCCAGGTCCAGACGGCTTCACACCTGAATTCTACCAAAAATTAAGAGAAGAGCTAACACCTATCCTACTCAAACTCTTCCAGAAAATTGCAGAGGAAGGTAAACTTCCAAACTCATTCTATGAGGCCACCATCACCCTAATAGCAAAACCTGACAAAGATGCCACAAAAAAAGAAAACTACAGGCCAATATCACTGATGAACATAGATGCAAAAATCCTTAACAAAATTCTAGCAATCAGAATCCAACAACACATTAAAAAGATCATACACCATGACCAAGTGGGCTTCATCCCAGGGATGCAAGGATTCTTCAATATCCACAAATCAATCAATGTAATACATCACATTCACAAATTGAAAAATAAAAACCATATGATTATCTAAATAGATGCAGAGAAAGCCTTTGACAAAATTCAACATCCATTTATGATAAAAACTCTCCAGAAAGCAGGAATAGAAGGAACATACCTCAACATAATAAAAGCTATATATGACAAACCCACAGCAAACATTATCCTCAATGGTGAAAAATTGGAAGCATTTCCTCTAAAGTCAGGAACAAGACAAGGGTGCCCACTTTCACCATTACTATTCAACATAGTTTTGGAAGTTTTGGCCACATCAATCAGAGCAGGAAAAAAAATAAAAGGAATCCAAATTGGAAAAGAAGAAGTAAAACTCTCACTGTTGGCAGATGACATGATCCTCTGCACTATTTTTTAATTTGGATTCACTGAGTACTTACATCTAGTTGCTTCTACCTTAGTAACAAAACATTTTGGCTAACCCAATAACATTCTTTACATGCTGCCTTTTTCCAGATTTATTTTGTTCTGTTTGTTCAATAGAAGATTGCTTCTCTTAGATATAGTGACAATTACTTTTATTTATTTTGGTTCCTGCTAAAACCATGGAACTGTTTCAAGTACATACTAAGTACTACATCTGTACAAGTTTCTTTGAATGGGAACAAGAATATGATTTTTAACGGGTAAGACACTATATATATTTAAAAAAAAAAAGTCAGCACATTCTTTTGGGGCTTACACAAATATATGTGAACAATTCAGCATCAATCTCTGAACCAAATAGCAAGGTTAGATATGGCTTTCAAAAATGAAACGGATAAAGAATCACAAAGGATTCCTTTGTTGTTGTTCTGTCACGAAATCATGTCTGACTCTTTGTGACCTCATAGATGGCAGCACACAAGGCTTCCCTGCCTTTCACTATCTCTCAGAGTTTGCTCAGCTTCATGTCCATTGAGTCAGTGATGCCATCCAGCCATCTCATCCTCTGTCGTCCCTTTCTCCTCCTGCCTTCAATCTTTCCCAGCATCAAGGTCTTTTTCCAATAAATCGGTTCTTTGCATCAGGTGGCCAAAGTATTGGAGCTTCAGCTTCAGTATCAGTCCTTCCAGTGAATATTCAAGGTTGATTTCCTTTAGGATTGACTGGTTTGATCTCCTTGCCAATAAACAATGTCCCTGTCAAGATGTGGAATGTAGTTGACCATGTATGAGTCATGAAAAAAAAAAAAAAAAAAAAAAACCAAGAATTACTAATCTACTTTTACCTCCTGAATTGAAGTAGTACAACAAAATCAGAGGAGCAGTGTCCTTATGGAAGTTCACTTTAAGAATAAGGATTTTCACTTTAAATAACTAGATAACTCCTAAGCAGATGATATCCTTGATGAGTGCACAGCTTTTCAGAATTCACATAAAACTTGTATAGGTGATTGCCTCCATCACTTGGTTTTGAAAGCAGGAGCTGGAATGTAAATTTAAAGATTATTTTAAATTTGTTCCTAAAGTACCCATAAATTATTTAAAAAAAAAAACAGATCTAAAAGTCAGCAGAATAGGGATCCCCTAGAAGATATCATCATAACAACTTGGAATTAATGCTGAGACAGAACTACTTTCAATTGTCTTATCCTTCCCCTGCCCCCACCACATCTAAAACTGGTCTTCTTTAAATCAGTCACAATAACTTGGAGGTTAGAGGGCAAAGAAACAACTAATAAGTTTGCATCTTATTCTATTCTTATCAGATAAGGAAAAAATATGAAGAACTGCATTATTAAGACAGGTTACTGTCAAAATAAATGAGTCTTAAACCTTTCAAATTGGGTGCAGTTTAGTAGTGGATCCAGATGAAATTCCTCTATCGAAAACACCTCTAGATTCTTAGCCTGTCAATAAGAGTAATGAACAAAAAGATTTTTTAAACTTTCAACTAAATTGTTTAAAAAAATATGAACGCTTTGCAATTTGAGTCTCATTTCTTTGAGATTCCAATAACATACTATCTATAGCACATCATGAAACAGTTATAATTATATAACATTAAATGTTATTTTGTTTACTTAAGTTTTGACTCCTTCCTGTGAAACATTAAATTCTGAAACTAAAGTGGCCATTTTAAGTAACATATATGTGGCTCAGTGGTAAAGAATCCGCCTGCTACTTCAGGAGAACCAGGTTCAAAACCTAGGTCAGGAAGATTTCCTGGAGAAGAAAATGGCAACCCACTCTAGTATTCTTGCCTGGAAAATCCTGTGGACAAAGGAAGCTGGCGGGCTGCAGTCCATGGGTTTTCAAAGAAATGAGCATGACTTAGGGACTAAACAATAATAATAATATGTGGATCAGCTAAACTATTCATAATTGAGCTAACTATCATAAGTAGATAATGCCACATGTGGCACAGTAGCCATAGGCACTATGAGGGACAAGAGATTTGGAAACATAAGATTCGGATTTCAGAGCCTGGTTGAGTCCCACCATTTTTTAAATGAGTTGCTAACCTCAGCCGTGAAATAAAGATATTATAATACCTAGAATTATTTTAAACATTAAATGAAATACTATATGACAATATTCAAAAAATTTTAAATTCTCAACAAACATTATTCATATAATAGCAATATTTTATATTTTCTCAACTTAAAAAAAAAAAGCTTTTGAAGTAAGCCTTCTTTTTTAAAATTCTATTCTTTTCCAAATCTAAGCTTTCCCCTCTGCATATTTGGAAAAAGCCAAAGCAAAGAAATTGTCAATGGCAAAATTTATAGCCAATTTTACTGTCTCTCATAACTGGGTATTTGGGGCTTTGTAGTTAATATACATTAATATTTATTACATAACTTTCCAGCACATAATTGACCACCTTAGATTTCATTTAAGCATGTTTAGACAAAAGCATAAAATTATGTTTAAATATATATGTAGTGATTTCTTATAATCAACAATAATATAGAACTTTAAGCTCCATTAAAACAAGGAATGCTCCTGGGTTATCTCCTTCCCATCTTATTTACTCTAGTCCAATTCACAGTGCTTTATACATAAAAGATGCTCAAGAAAATCTGATCTGACTTTATGAATTGAATCCATTTAGCAAATAAATGTTATTTCAAGCATTATCTATGAAAGAAAAAATTGGTAAGCAGGACTTCAGTAAAATTCAAAACTTCTGATGTCTTCTATGGGCTTCCCTGGTGGCTCAGCTGGTAAAGAATCCACCTACAATACAGGGGACCTGGATTCCATCTCTGAGTTGGGAACATCTCCTGGAGAAGGAAACAGCTACCCACTCTAGTATTCTGGCCTAGAGAATTCCATGGACTGTATAGTCCCTGGGGTCTCAAAGACTCAATGTCTTGTACAAAAGATATCATTAAAAGAATGGAAAGACAAGTCAGAGAAAATATTTGTAAAATGCATATCTAATAAAGGATTTGCATCCAAATATGTAAAGGACTCTAAAAACTCAACAACAAGAAAACAGGCAACCCAAATGAAAATGGGCCAAAGAATTGAATAGATACCTCACCAAAGAAGATAAAAAGATGGCAAAGTATTTGAAAAGATATTTGACAGTGTATGTTGTTTTTGCTATTTAGTTGCTAAGTTGTGTCCAACTCTTTGCAACCCCACAGACTACAGCAGTCCAGGCTTCCCTGTCCTTCACTATCTTCTGGAGTTTGCCATGAGTCTACTGTCATGTCCTTTGAGTCTATAATGCCATCCAACCATCTCCTCCTCTGTTGTCCCCTTCAACTGCTATCCTCAGTCCTTCCCAGCATGAGGGTCTTTTCCAATGAGTCGGCTGTTAGCATCAGGTGGCCAAAGTATTGGAGATTCAGCTTCAGCATCAGTCCTTCCAATGAATATTCAGGGTTGATTTCCTTTAGGATTGATTGGTTTTATCTTCTTGCAGTCAAACGGACTCTCAAGAGTCTTCTCCAGCACCACAATTCAAAAGCATCAACTCTTTGGTGTTCAGCCTTCTTTACAGTCTAACTCTCAAGTCTATGTATTACCAGGGGAAAAACCATAGCTTTGCCTATACAGAAGTTTGTTGGCAAAGGTCCATATAGTCAAAGCATATGTCATTAGAAAACTTCTCATTAAAACAATTAAATTCCACTACCATACCTATTAGAATAACCAGAGCCAAAGTACTGACATTACCAAATGCTGGGGAGGATGTAGAGCAGCAGGAGCTTTCAGTCATTGCCTATGGGAATGCAAAATGGTAAGTCACTTTGGAAGACAATTTGGCAGCGCCCCCTGGTGGCTCAGACGGTAAAGCGTCTGTTTATAATGCGGGAGACGCAGGTTTGATCCCTGGGTTGGGAAGATCCCTTGGGGAAGGAAATGGCAATCCACTCCAGTACTATTGCCTGGAAAATCCCATGGACAGAGGAGCCTGGTAGGGTACAGTCCATGGGGTCGCATGGGGTGACTGAGCCATTTCACTTCACTTCTATAACATTAAACATTTTCATACCATACCATCCAGTGCTTGCACTCTTTGGTATTTACTCAAATGATTTGAAAACGTATGTCCACACAAAAACCTGCACATAAATGTTTATAGTAACTTTATTCATAATTGCCCAAACTTGGAAGTAACCAAGATGCCCTTCAGAAGGTCAATGGATAAACAATATATGTATTTCTGGACAGTGGAATATTATTCAGCAATAAAAACATATGAGCTATGAAGCCACAAAAAGACATGGAGTAGTCTTACATGCTTATTGCTAAGTGAGAAAAACCGATCTGGAAAGGCTACATACTATATAATTTCAATTAAATGATACTCTAGAAAGGGGAAAATTATGGAAACAGTAAAAACATCAGTGGTTGCCAGGAGAGGAAAGGGATGAATAAGTGGAAAACAGGAGATTTTTAGGAAAGTTAAACTATTGTCCATGAAATTGTAATTGTGGATTCTTGACATTCTGTGTTTGTCAAAACCCATAGAATTCACAATGCAATGAAGGAATCCTAATGTAAACTATGGACTTTCGTTAATAATAATGTATAAATCCTAATTCATCCATTGTCACAAATGACAGATCTACAAGAAGATATAGGAAAAAAGATGTATATGGGAATTCTTGCTTTTTTTTTCTGTAAACCTAAAACTCTGTTTAAAAAAAAAAATAAGTGTGACTCTCATAGCCAAAAGGAGCTTAAGGAAATATGTACCTAAATGTAATGTGGTACCTGAAGCATAAACAGGAAAAAGTGAGAATATGAATAAAGTATAGACTTTAGTTAATAATAAGGTATCAATATTGGCTCATTAATTGTGACAAATGTACCACCCTAATAAAAGATCCCATAAGTATTGGTATATATGAAATCTCTGTACCATCTCTGCAGTTTTTTTGTAAATCTAAAAAAATTCTAAAATAAGTTTATTGAAGAAAAATGTTTATGGGTCATATACTCTTGAGTCAGGAACAACGCTTGGAAACATAAAAAGGAACATAATAGATTTCATGCATAAATGTAAATTTAGTTATGGAAATCATATGTTTAAATTAAAAAATATATTATCATTGAAGATTTAAGTATTAATTAGGAAGCCATGTACAAGATTAAAATCATTCATGTGTGGATGTATGTGCTGTCAGAGCAAAACGAAAATGTTTTTCATTTTAATCTAACCACACTATTTGTTAAGTGCAAAGGTTCCATGTAATTGTTATGCTCTAATCTCTTATTTTGGTTCATATTAAAATTTACATAAGTAGCAAGTTGTCCCTACTATCTGCTATGACAGGACTATATATTATTTAAATTTACCTTCCCCAGTGGTTAGACATACGCATTGCCTGCAAATACAAATAGCAACTGACATTCCTAGGAATTTCACAGTTTAGCAGCTAAGTTGCCTCAGCTTATACATATTCTTATACCTCATGCTAAGCCCACATATCCTATACATTATTAAAAATAGTTCCCCCCAAATACTGACTTGCTTTTGCTTCACAATCTGTGATAAATTATTTGAGATTAGTTTTTCTAGTCTCAATGAAAATGCCGTTTTCTCTCAACTTCATAACTCATTCCTCATGCAAAAGACAAATCTTGCTCCTGCAGCCCTATTGATCCAGGTGGCCCTTTTGGTTAGGAGTAAAGCCTCTTTAATTACTTTGGCTGACTTTCATTTTTTACAAAGTCTTAGGCACATTAACTGTCGTGCTGTAGTGTTCTCATTTGTCTTAAATTTAAATGCGCCTTAGTCTCCGGAGATTGATTGACTGTCTATATTCTTGAGAAACCACCTCCTGCCCAGTCTATATTAACTCTGCACAGCTTAGAAATCTGAAAGAGCCATCTCTCAGCTTCTCCTAGGGTTTGATAACCTCTTCTCTTTCCTTCACCAGAGGTGTTTTGACCTTTAATTAAAAGGAAAATTTGTTGTCTTCCTTTTAGAAGACAGCAAATAATGAACTCATTAAAATGAGGTTAGTGTTCAGGCCTTAGAGCAATAAGAGTTGAAGTCTCATTAGCAGCTAACAATGCAGAACACAGCACATAAATAAGCCTAATATGGCACAGCAAAATGCCTCAGTGCACTAAATTTGAGCAGAATCAAATGTTTACCATCAGTGATGTCTAGGGCATGAAGTTTTAATGCACTTAATAAAGGAAAGCAAATTGCTTCCTATTAGCCTTGAAATGTTACCACAGAAATTGCCCCAAAAAGTATATTATGTAAATGTAGGATATGTTAGTAATTAACAAGGATATTGTAGAAAAATACCTGTCTTACATAGTAGAGGCAGCAATTAGAATAAAGATGGCTCAAAATCTCTAAAGGTAATTCTAGAAATTAATGTAAAATACTGCAGGATGTGAGAGTAAGATTTTTTTAAGAGGCTTTATCTCATTCATGGCCCAAGGTGAGAGATATTTGCAATGTCAAACTAGAGAGCTGGTTAATAAAATGAAGCATTCCTGTAGTTGATTAAATATATTTTAGGAAAGAGATTCCTAAGAACTTATTTTAAAGAGTTAACTACACTGAATTTATAGACGTTCAGAATTGTTTCAACAAATTCTAATATTTGGTTAAGTTTTTTCTTATAATGCTAAATGAGTCATAATTAGTAAAATAAGAATTAAGTTTTATTGAGTTTTATTTCAGCAGTTCAGAGCATGGAATGAAAGTATAAATCCTGTTTAATATCTGATATCTTTACCACAATATTTACATAGAATGGTAATGATATGCTTTTCGGTTTACATTGTTTCAGATTCCTTATATAAAGCTAGTTAAATATGTTTAAATATATTTTCTCTGCTTTTTTTTTTGTCCTTTTGGGGGTTTTTCTTATATTTTAATTTTACTTTCAGAGAAAAAGGAATTTATTACAGCAGGAAGAATGAACATCTGCATATTTGTATCATATTTTTACATGAAGATTTTTTTATTCTGCAAGATTTCTTAATTTACTTTTTTTAAAATCAGAGGATAATTGCTTTATAACATGTGTTGGTTTCTACCATACAACCACGCGAATCAGTCATAACTACACACACACAGACACACACACACACACACACACACACACATATATATATATATTTCTCATCCCTCATTTTGGCCATCACAGAGCACCAGCTGAGCTCCCTGTGCTATACAGCAGCTTCCCACTAGCTATCTATTTTACACGTGTGTGCGCGCTAAGTTGTCAGTCATGCTGGACTCTTTGCGACCCTGTGGACTATAGCCCACCAGGTTCCTCTGTCCGTAGGATTTTCCAGGCAAGAATTCTAGAGTGGATTGTCATGCCCTCCCCCAGGGGATCTTCCCAACCAGG
Source organism: Bos mutus (assembly GCF_027580195.1). Lineage (NCBI taxonomy): Eukaryota > Metazoa > Chordata > Mammalia > Artiodactyla > Bovidae > Bos > Bos mutus. The sequence continues at coordinate 10,644,405 of NC_091622.1, forward strand.
GATCTAACTATGTCTCTTATGTCTCCGTCATTGGAAGGCGGGTTCTTTACCACCAGCGCCAACTGGGAAGCCCTCTGTTTTACCTTCTCAATTTGTCCCACCCTCTCCTCCTCCCACTGTGTCTATGAATCTATTCTCCACATCTGCGTCTCTGCTGCTGCTGCTGCTAAGTCACTTCAGTCGTGTCCGACTCTGTGTGACCCCATAGGCGGCAGCCCTCTAGGCTCCCCCGTCCCTGGGATTCTCCAGGCAAGAACAGTGGAGTGGGTTGCCATTTCCTTCTCCAATGCATGAAAATGAAAAGGGAAAGGGAAGTCGCTCAGTCATGTCTGACTCTTCACGATCCCATGGACTGCAGCCCACCAGGCTCCTCCGACCATGGGATTTTCCAGGCAAGAGTACTGGAGTGGGGTGCCATCGCCTTCTCCAACATATATCTAATATTCATCTTTTAAAAAAAAATCCTTAGAGCAGTACTTTTACCTTATAATTCACTCCAGTATTTTTTCCAAAAATATTTGAAAAAAGCTTGCTTTAAGTCTATACTTTTGGGGCTCTCATGAAAACACAAAGAAAACAAATGTTATTTAACAACAAAAAATAATAGATTAGGAACACCTGCTTTCTATAGCTAAAGCCAGTTCACTAAATGATACCCTGGGGGTGTTGAAGAGATACTTCACTACCCAAGAATAAATGTGGTTGGTAATTTCCAGTGTTCATCTGATACACAAAATAGGGGAACAAATGCAGGAGTCATCATGCACCACATCCAGTTCTCTTATGACCTGTATTCAATTCATCATCCAATATTTAAAGTCCTAAATATCTTCAAACTACATCCCAAATCTGAACCACTTTCCTCTTACATTACCACCAACTCCAATGCACTTTTTTCTCAATGAGCATAGTTCCTTCTTCTAAATGTCTTCTTCTTCCACACATGTCCTCCTTGATGCAATTAATTCTTCATACAATGACCAGATTTTAAGATGTGATGAATATGTTATTTCTGCTTGATCAAAATTCTCCAATGGCTTCTTAGTACTGTCATCCTACTGCACCATTAGCTTATTGTTTTCTATCTGTCTCACCTACTTGAATATGAACTCATAAAGAAAGGACTTTGTTTTGTTCAAAAGCCAAATCTCTAGTATGTATGACAGCTGGAATATATTAGCTACTCAAATATTTCTTAATAAGTAAATACAACAACATATTTCACTTATTTGAGAGTCCTTCTCAAAATTAAATTAATTTAATTAAAATAATTTTTAATTCCAGAAAAATTCCTTATAAAAATATACTGTGAAAGGTGGATAATGTCAATCATAGAACTTTAAAGAATATCATTTACATATGAGATATTTTGAATGCTGCCTTCTTTTGTTGGGAAATGAGAACTGGACAGAAAATGTTACCATTAATACCAAAAACATTTTTGTTTTTGTCAGTCTCCTCTATGAATACCTCACTAGCTTTCCTTTATTTACTGAGAAGTGGAGTTGGTAGACTAGTAGGTGTTTATCAGATGATGTCAAGACTGTTTTGTTAAGAATCTGAATTGTAATTAGACTTTAAATAGAATTGAGCTTGAGGATGTGACAACATCTCACAGGAGCTTTCAATTTTCAAAACTCTTTAAGTTTTGTCAGAGGGAGGGAGAGACTTGCTAAAAGATGATTTGTCTACCAATATAGGAAATATCCACCTTAAAGTAGTTATACCATGAATTACGATACACTTAAGTTATAAACAAATCTAGGTGAATAATGACATGTGTATTTCACACTTATTTAAAAAAAAAACAAAACACAAATAGATATATCTTTTCCTTGCTGGCATTATATTGAGAAGATTCTACTACATATGAATTTAAACAATAAAAGAGATTTAATGCCTCAAATGTATGTAAGTTGACACATGACTTGATACTTAGCTTTTGGAAATGATTTTTTGATATGCATTTTAAAATGTATGTATCTGAATATATATTTGCAAAATATTAACCTATGTAGTATATGAAAAATTTCCAAAAGTTTATGGAATTGATTGTGAAAATTTTAAATAACCTAGATTTATTCAGATATGGTAAAATAACATGAAAATAAAATACAGAAATGCTTTCACCCAGAGACTATGTACTTATTTGCATAATTTTTAAAGGGGCACATTATATTAGCAAGACCTAGGAGACTGAAGATAGAAGTGGTTTGATAAATGCTTGCTGAAGTATAGTTACTTATAAAGTTTTTGGTATTTCCTTGAATCTATTTGGTGGCTACAGATAGATGTGTTTATTTACAAGTAATTTTTTGTCATTTCACCTGTTCAAATAAGGTAACTACTGAATTTATGCTATTATAATGAATAAATGAAAAACTAACTCTAGGTTCAATTCTATTATCAGCAATAACATTTTACTGCTTGTTTTCTAAGCCTTCAAGGGAATGTCCTTTAATTTTTTAATTTGACATTTCTGTCCTTTTATCCAAATATGTCAATATTCTGAAATAATGATGCTTTTTAAAAGTTAAGCAAATAAGTTATCATGCACTACCTTAAAAGATTAGACCCTGATAATAAATAATAAATTTGCTAATAAATGTAGTAGGTTTATTCATCTATTAGCTAAACTATGTATTCTAAAATAGATATCCTTATTCAGAAAGACAGTGAGAGACTATTTCCTTGGGCTCCAAAATCACTGCAGGTGGTGACTGCAGCCATGAAATTAAAAGATGCTTACTCCTTGGAAGGAAAGCTATATCCAACCTAGATAGCACATTAAAAAGTATAGACATCACTTTGCTGACAAAGGTCCATATAGTCAAGCTATGTTTTTTCCAGTAGTCATGTGCAGATGTGAGAGCTGGGTCATAAAGAAGGCTGAGTGCTGAAGAACTGAGGCTTTTGAACTGTGGAGTTGGAGAAGACTCTTGAGAGTCCCTTGGACTGAAAGGAGATCAAGTCTGTCAATCCTAAAGGAAATTAGTCCTGAATATTCATTGGAAGGACTGATGCTAAAGCTGAAACTCCAATACTTTGGTCACCTGATGCAAAGAACTGGCTCATTGGAAAAGACCCTGATGCTGGGAAAGATTGAAGGTAGGAAGAGAAAGGGATGACAGAGGATGAGATGGTTGGATGGCATCACCCACTTGGTGGACATTAGTTTGAGCAAGCTCCAGGAGTTGGCAATCGACAGGGAAGCCTGACGTGCTGCAGTCCATAGGGTCACAAAGAGTCGAATATGACTGAGTGACTATGTCGAATATGTGTGTGTGTGTGTGTGTGTGTGTGTATTTCACATGCCACCTAATCTACACATGTTATGCAATTTTTTGGTAGCCAATAAAGTCAGTGATTTATCTTTGTTCAAATCATTTATAGCATATCAATCTGCTGAATAATTACTACACACAACTATTTTCACCTTTAAAATCTTGCTCTGCCCCAGTGGTTACTTCAGTTGAGAAGATTCAGTTCAGTTCAGTTCAGTTCAGTCGCTCAGTCATGTTCCAACTCTTTGCGACCCCATGAATCACAGCACGCCGGGCCTCCCTGTCCATCACCAACTCCTGGAGTTCACTCAGACTCACGTCCATCGAGTCAGTGATGCCAACCAGCCATCTCATCCTCTGTCGTCCCCTTCTCCTCCTGCCCCCAATCCCTCCCAGCATCAGGGTCTTTTCCAATGAGTCAACTCTTCGCATGAGGTGGCCAAAGTACTGGAGTTTCAGCTTTAGCATCATTCCTTCCAAAGAAATCCCAGGGCTGATCTCCTTCAGAATGGACTGGTTGGATCTCCTTGCAGTCCAAGGGACTCTCAAGAGTCTTCTCCAACACCACAGTTCAAAAGCATAAATCCTTAGTTCCTTTTAAATTAATAACAGAAAGTCAGTAAAAATTTAAAATGTATGATTTTCAAGTACAGTCTTAATGAAATAGGAAAAGCTTGATACTGGAAAGACATTCGGATGTTCACTGGAAGTTTATTTATATTTTGAATAGAGAACAACTGAGAGAAATCACAGGGAAGATGAGAAGAGACTATATCTTTCTAAGAGAAAGTGGATAAAAACCTGCAGACAACTTGATGCTCTTAGTAATATATCCCTTGCTCCTGTGGGACATGAATGATGGAAATTGACAAGAAAGTTATTTTTTTGTTTGTTTTTTATTTTGAATGAAATGTCTGTAGATACAAAAATGGTTGGTTCCAGGAAATTTTTAGAATTATTATAAGACCAACATGTCTGCCAAAGCTGTGGCAGGAAGCCTGTCTCCAAGACCCTAAAAATGTGTCACAGAGTTCAGATGTTTCCAAGGTGTATCCATGAAAGAATGGGGAGTATTATAAAAATGAGAATAGAAAGTATACCTTCTGTGCTCAAGAAATACTTGGAAATTGTTATAATTTTTAGTGAAAGAATGATATGATATAATATGGCTAATAAGTGAATACCTTGCAAGTGGTAAAGCAGATGGCAAGAATGGACATTGACATTTTAGGAATCAATGAACTAAAATGGGTGGGAATGGGCGAATTTAATTCAGATGACCATTATATTTACTACTGTGGGCAAGAATCACTTAGAGGAAATGGAGTAGCCCCCATAGTCATCAAAAGAGTCTGAAATGCAGTAAGTGGATGCAATCTCGAAGACGACAAAATGATTTCGATTTGTTTCCAAGGCAAAACATTCAAAATCTCAGTAATCTTGCAACTGAAGACAGAGAAGCTCTATACCTTTCAGCAAAAACAAGACCTGGGGCTGATGGTGGCTCAGATCATGAGCTCCTTATTGCAAAATTCAAACTTAAATTGAAGAAAGAATGGCCACTAGGCCATTCAGATATAACCTAAATCAAATCCCTTATGATTTTACAGTGAAAGTAAGGAATAGATTCAAAGGATTAGATCTGGTAGACAGAGTGTCTGGAAAATTATGAACAGAGGTTTGTAACATTGTACAGAAGGTGGTAACCAACCCATCCCCAAGAAAAAGAAATTCAAGAAGGCAAAGTGGCTATCTTAGGAAGCTTTACAAAAAGATGAGAAAAGAAGAGAAGTGAAAGGATAACCACTGTGGTATGGTAACTCACCTAGAGTTAGACATCCTGGAGTGTGAAATTAAGTGGGCCTTAGGAAGAATTACTACGAATAAAGCTACTGGAGGTGATGGAATTCCAGCTGAGCAATTTAAACTACTAATATGATGCTGTTAAAGTGCTGCACACAACACATCAGCAAATTTGGAAAATACAGCAGTGGCCACAGAACTGTAAAAGGTCAGTGTTCATTCCAATCCCAAAGAAAGGCAATGCCAAAGAATCTTCAAACTACCATACAATTGTGCTCATTTCACGTGCAACTAAGGTTATGCTCAAAATCCTTCAAGCTAGGCTTCAGTAGTATGTGAACTGAGAACTTCCATATATACAAGCTGGGTCTAGAAAAGGCAGAAGAACCAGAGATCATGTTGCCAACATTCATTGGATCATAGAAAAAGCAAGAGAATTCCAGAAAAATTCTGCTTCATTGACTAAACTAAAGCCTTTGACTGTGTGGCTCACAACAACATGTGAAAAATTCTTAGAGGTGGGAATACCAGACCACCTTACATGTCTCCTGAAAAACCTGTATGCAGATCAAGAAGCAACAGTTAGAACTGGACATGGAACAATGGACTGATTCCAAAGTGGGAAAGGAGTACATCAAGGCTGTATAGTCACCCTGCATATTAACTTCTATTCAGAGTGAAGTGAATGTAGCTCAGTCATGTCTGACCCTTTGCAACCCCATGGACTGTCCGTGGAATTCTCCAGGCCAGAATACTGGGGGGGTAGCCTTTACCTTCTCCAGGGAATCTTCCCAATCCAGGGATCAAACCCAGGTCTCCTGATTTGCAGGCAGATTCTTTATCAGCTGAGCTGCAAGGGAAGCACAAGAACACTGGAGTGGGTAGCCTATCCCTTCTGCAGGGGATCTTCCCGACCGAGGAATCCAACCAGGGTCTCCCGCATTGCAGGCAGATTCTTTACCAACTGAGCGATCAGGAAAGCCCTTTTATTCAGAGTACACCATGCCAAATGCCAGGCTGGGTGAATCACAAGCTGGAATCAAGATTGCCAGGAGAAGTATCAGGAGAAATATCAGCAATGTCAGATATGCAAAATATACCACTCTAATGGCAGAACGTGAAGAAGAACTAAAGAGCCTCTTGGTGAGGTTGAGAGAGGGAAGTGAAAAAGTTGGCTTGAAACTCAGCATTCAGAAAAACTAAGATCATGACATCAGTCCCATCACTTCCTGGCAAATAGATGGGGGAAAAGTGGAGGCAGTGACAGATTTTATTTTCTTGGGCTCCAAAATCACAATGGGTGGTGACTGATGCCGTGAATTTAAAAGGTGCTTGCTCCTTGGAAGGAAAGCTATAACAAACCTAGACAGTATATTAAAAAGCATAGACATTACTTTACCAACAAAAGTCCTTATAGTCAAAGCTATGGTTTTTCCAGTAGTCATGTACATATGTGAGAGCTGGACCATAAAGAAGGCTGAGCATTGAAAAACTGATGCTTTTGAACTGTGGTGCTGGAGAAGCCTCTTGAGAGTCCTTTGGACAGCAAGGAGATCAAACCAATCAATCCTAAAGGATATCAACATTGAATATTCATTGTAATGACTGATGCTGAAGCTCCAACATTCTGGCCACCTAATGTCAAGAGCCAACTCATTGGAAAACACCCTGATGCTGGAAAAGATTGAAGGCAGGAGGAGAAAGAGGTGACAGAGGATGAAATGTTTAGATGGTGACACCAACTCAATGCACATGAGTTTGAGAAACTTTGAGAGATACTGAAGGACAGAGGAGCCTGGTGTACTGCAGTCCATGGGTTGCAAAGAGTTGAACACAACTTAATGACTGAACAACAACAACAAAAATGAATACCTTGGTGTTGAAGATTTCCAAATGCATGTGAGAAGAGAATTTTTCTAGAAATGAAATTAGGTAAGTCAGTTACAATACCAGACAACAATTACTGAATATCTGTATTGTGCCAAGAACTGTTATAAGAGCCCTCAAACTTGCACTGAATGATGAGAGATTAAAGAATTCAAAATGGAGACTGTGAACAAAGATAGAGCATGATTCCTAAGGAAGAATGCCAATATCTGACCCTGATTAAGACAGCTGCTTTAGAGGCTTGCATTTTTAAGACCTAAAATATAAAATGAGAATTTTTATCTTGAAATAAAACATAATTTTGGTAATGAAAACAATTAATAGTTGATTTTAATCATTTTTCATCAAGATGCTCCAAGAAGTAACATCATATTTATCAAAAGGGTAATTGTTATTTCTAAGTATATTTCCACAGTTTCATAATACTAAGAAATTGATTTTGTTCTTAAGCTCTTGTGGGATAAAAAATCCTGGAATAATGGAAAAGAACTCTTTTTCTACAGAATACATACAGATAGTTAATGCAATTATATAACTGAGTACATGTGCAGAACACATTTCTTATAAAATCACAGCTATTATATTTTGCACCTTGCATTGGATACTAAATAGGGAACTGTGTTTGATCAAGGCTATCATGACCCCAGGAAACACGTCTACTTCCAAAGTATTAACCACCTTTTAAATGTTTTTCCCTAAGACTATAGCTTAAAATTAGGCAGGTAGGAGTGTGCATTGCTGGCAAATAGTTTGGGGGGAAAACTAAGATAAGTCAGGTACAAAATGTTTCCTACTATAGTCTTTAGCATGTTAATGTGAATTGAGAACTTCCTAAGAGATATAGCTTCCCAGTGGTGTTTGTGGTATAGAAACCCACTTGCCAATGCAGGTAGATGTAGGTTCAATCCCTGGGTTGGAAAGATTTCCCTTGAGGAGTGCACAGAAACCCTCTCCAGCATTCTTTCTGGAGAATCCCATGGATAGAGGAGCTTGGAGAGCTACAGTCCATGGGGTCTCAAACAGTTGGGACCCCATGACTGAAGCAACTCAGCATTCAAGAGATATAATAGAGTTTTTACCAAACATTTTGAACATGAATTTACCTTTCATGGAATTATTAAATTTTACAGACTTAGTGACACACCAATCACCATTTGGAAATGTGTAATCAGGAACTCTTGTTTCACTGGTTGTTGGCTGTTCTGCAATAAAATCATCCATGATAACCCACTATTGAAGGCAGCCCAAGCTTTAACACTTCAAGGACCCCAAGCTAGCTCTGAAGATAATGATTCTGTCTCTGCCTCAGTGCAGACATAGCAGAACAAAGCATTTCTATCAAGTAGGCTCTCCAACACAGAAGTCAGGATTATTTATTCAGGGTGATTCAGATTACATACTAAAAGTTTCAACCTAACACAGAGAGAATTGGGGTCCAGTTTTGAATCTCTGGAAATATTTTGAGTTCTAAATGACTTTGCTCCCATCCTCACCTAAAAAAAGGTTTGACATTGTTTTTTTTGTCCATGTTTATGTTTCTCTCAGCTCTCTGATTCCTTAGATTCCTGAAGCTATCTTTCTGTCATTGGGCTTACAATGACCAGTTTCATTCTACATCCCCAAAGAAGTCCTAATATAAAATAGTTCTATCTCACTATTCTTTTATCATTTACTTAAACACTTCAGCCTAATGCAAATAAGACAATTATTCTTGCCATTACTCTATAAAATCCTTTGAAATAATCATACTATATGAGCCATGTATTCTGTTATACATGTATCTTTTTACAACTCAAAAAATTCTTATAGGCCATCATGGAGACTTAGGCCCAAAGCACATGGAATATATCAAATAATATAATTGACGGGGAGACTTAAAAGCACTAGTAAAGGACAAACCCAGAAATTCAAGAGGTAATATCTTAAGGGTCTTACGAGTACATGTTTATTTGAATTTATTTATTTGATTCAAAATCCCAATCAGTTAAGTAGAACATGAAAAATATGGAAACAGAAGTACAGAGAGAAGGGAATACTCAGTCTATGATGACCTTTGTGGACTGAACCTGAGCATAGCATTGAAGAGAAACTGGAGCGATATTTTACCACCTTTATGAAATTTTTCTGATTCCAGAGAGACAACCAGAGGGCTAATAAAAAAGCAGAAGCAGAAATTTATCTCATATACTTCCAGATTGGACTGAAGTCGGTGCCTTAGAATCCTGTGGAGACAGATATACCAGATACCGATGACATTCCCCCAGTGATCAAAGTATAGGGCACAAGACAAATTCAACCACAGTCGCTGGAAATGGAGAGCAAGACACATGGAGTGCTTTGCTGATACAATCAAATAAAATCTACAATACTCTAAATGCACTTCAAGTTTAATGATTTATAGCACCTTCATTGTGTTCTTTGATAATCAAGCAAAAAATGCAAACTCTTCACATACATGACATGAATTAATATTATTTTACAAGGTAAAACCAGTTTTCAAATTTGTCCTCCCTTTGCCTGTATCTTTTAATCAGTATCAATGTTTAAACTTCTGGTATCCAAAAATCACTCCTGGTATGTTGAGACCACTCCCCTACTAATACATACACATCTTGTGCATATTGGTACCTATATGCTATGTGTATTGGAAAGCAATGATGATGTAGGACTTTAAACTCTGTTTTTCATACTAGGGATGATTGGGGAAGAAATATGTAGTGTAGCCATGGAAGTATTGATTTTTCCCTCAAAACTTTTCTCAACTTTTCCTTCACCTCATTGAATGTCAGAAAGCTGAATCATAAATTAAATCACTCCACTTTACTTCCCACATAAGCTCAACAATAGTTATACAATTTACTTCTTTCCATGCCCAGTACCACCAGTAGAAGTCATGCCTGTATTCTCTCTTACTGGAACTACTGCAAAAGCCTCCTGAATGATTTCCCTATTTTCTTTACAGTTTTCCTATGATTCCTTCACAGCCAGGAGCCAGGGGAACCAATTTAAACTATAAATAATATGCTAGGTGAGGTGAAGTAGAGTGTGTATTAATAAATAACAATAATTAATTCATAAATGATAATTAATTAATAAATGATGAAAATGTAGGTCCTCTATTGTAGTTTCAATAATAGCATATACTATTTTAGCATATTATAATACTATAACAATAGCATATACTATATAACATTCAAAAAACTAAGATTATGACATCTGGTCCCATCAATTCATGGCAAGTAGATGGGGAAACAATGGAAACAGTGGGAGATTTTATTTTCTTGGGCTCCAAAATCACTGCAGACAGTGACTGCAAGCCATAACATTAAAGGCACTTGCTCCTTGGAAGAAAAACTATGTCCAACCTAGATAGCACATTAAAAAGTATAGACATCACTTTGCTGACAAAGGTCCATATAGTCAAGCTATGTTTTTTCCAGTAGTCATGTGCAGATGTGAGAGCTGGGTCATAAAGAAGGCTGAGTGCTGAAGAACTGGGGCTTTTGAACTGTGGAGTTGGAGAAGACTCTTGAGAGTCCCTTGGACTGAAAGGAGATCAAGCCTGTCAATCCTAAAGGAAATTAGTCCTGAATATTCATTGGAAGGACTGATGCTGAAGCTGAAACTCCAATATGTTGGCCACCTGATGCAAAGAACTAACTCATTGGAAAAGACTCTGATGCTCGGAAATACTGAAAGCAAGAGAAGAAAGTGACAACAGAGGATGAGATGGTTGGATGGCATCACCCACTCAGTGGACATTACTTTGAGAAAACTCTAGGAGATATGAAGGACAGGGAAGCCTGGCATGCTGCAGTTCCTGGGGTTGAAAAGAGTGGGACATGACTTAGCTACCGAACAACAATAATAATTGTTTTAACATTAAAAATAAAAAATTCAATTAAATAATTATTTAATTGATTTACCATGCATTTGTGTGTCTAAAAAGAGTGATAACAATATACAAAGTAGTTTTGTCTGTCAGACACTTTCTGTCTCCATAACCGAAGGTAGTTTATTTAGGCTCTTTGCAACTTACTTTGCCCACTTGTGAAATGAGGTTAATAAAGGGATCATGGAGAGACTTGAAGAGAGTGCTTGGAGTGTTTCTCATAGTACCTAACAGTACCTTACACATAGTAAGTGCTCAATGACGCTAGATATTGCTGTCACCATTCTCCACTGTGTCCTCAGTATCTACAAGAATGCCTAAAACAAGAAGCAGGGGTCCAATATCAATACTGTTTGAATGGATACATGAGTGAAAAACAGCACAAGGAGGTAGAGAGCCAGAGGTCCAGATTCCTGGCTTCCTGGAGACTTAAGTAAAAGAAGATGGGCAGCAGTGGAACACTTAGATGGTGGGCAGAAAGCAACAGGATAATTGCTCTGAAACAGTATGGTGTTTTTCTACCTGGCCAGTTGTTCTTCAAATTGATTCTGATTTCTGCAGAAAGACCCCCAAACCCCAAACCTTTTTCCCCATAAGAAACCACCACATCTCTTCACTATTATCAGAAGACTGCATTTATTCTTCCTTAATTAACTCACCCATTCCACAATCAGAGCTAATCTGCCCCACATAAAATTGTTTAGAAGACTCAGCACATTGGTATAATGTTTTGTCGCAACATAAATTATATCAGATAGTTTCCTCTTTGAGTAGCAATGAGGGTTTATCAGGAAAAGAAAGAGAATAGATTTCTGAAGGAATAGAGATTTCTCTTAAGGGGAAAAGAGACGAGAAAGAACCGAGGCACAAACCATCAATGACGAACTTCAAAAGCTTCATATTTTAACCCCGGGTCAGACCTATCAGTCTTCATTTGTACATTGACAAATAGTCTCTGCACAAAAGTTCGTGAAATTCTGAGTCTGTTTCAACCTGGGTGGCCACACAGATTTACTCTAGTGAGACCTGAAGTTAAGTCAGACCAAATGTTTAGGCAAACACGCTCAATTTTGGCACCCTTGCTTTGTTACCTGGTTGTACCATTTAAACTTTCCATGAAGCATTTTTTTCCCACTTGGAAAATAGTATAGATGTAACTTCTCTGATTCCCACATCAAGATCTCATAAGGATAAATGCGCTTGGTGGTACAGTTGTGTCCGACTTTGTGACCCCATGGTCTGTAGCCCACCAGGCTCCTCTGTCCATGGAATACAAGCAAGAATACTGGAGTGGGTTGCCATTTCCTACTCCAGGGGATCTTCCTGACCTAGGAACTGAACCCATGTCTCTTACATCTCCTGCAAGCTGATTCTTTACCACTGCGACATCTGGGAAGCCATGTAAATAGGACCCCATCTTGAATATTGAAAGTAATAAAAGACTGTCCAAGGAAGACAAAAACTATCACTCTTTGGTATTTGATTTGAAATTCTGGAAGTGTAAGCCTATACCAAAGTATGTATATAGTCATGACTTATTAATTACGTACATGTAGGGCAAGGGTTCAGTTCAGATCAGCCACTCAGTCGTGTCTGACTCTTTGTGACCCCATGAATGGCAGCATGCCAGGCCTCCCTGCCCATCACCAACTCCTGGAGTTTATCCAAACTCATGTCCATTGAGTTAGTGATGCCATCCATCCATCACATCCTCTGCAGTCCAAGGGACTCTCAAGAGTCTTCTCCAACACCACAGTTCAAAAGCATCAATTCTTCGGCACTCAGCTTTCTTTATAGTCCAACTCTCACATCCATACATGACTACTGGAAAAGCCATAGCTTTGACTAGATGGACCTCTGATGGCAAAGTAACGTCTCCGCTTTTTAATATGCTATCTAGGTTGGTCATAACTTTCCTTCCAAGGAGTAAGCGTCTTTTAATTTCATGGCTGCAGTCACCATCTGCAGTGATTTTGGAGCCCAGAAAAATAAAGTCTGACACTGTTTCCACGGTTTCCCCATCTATTTGCCATGAAGTGATGGGACCAGATGCCATGACCTTAGTTTTCTGAATGTTCAGCTTTAAGACAACTTTTCCCTCTCCTCTTTCACTTTCATCAAGAAGCTTTTTAGTTCCTCTTCACTTTCTGCCGTAAGGGTGGTGTCATCAGCATATCTGAGGTTATTGATATTCCAGCTTGTGCTTCATCCAGCCCAGAGTTTCTCATGATGTACTCTGCATATAAGTTAAATAAGCAGGGTGACAATCTACAGCCTTGATGTACTCCTTTTCCTATTTGGAACCAATCTGTTGTTCCATGTCCAGTTTTAACTGTTGCTTCCTGACCTGCATACATGTTTCTCAAGAGGCAGGTCAAGTGATCAGTTTTCCCATCTCTTTCAGAATTTTCCACAGTTTATTGTGATCCACACAGTCAAAGGCTTTGGCATAGTTGATAAAGCAGAAATAGATATTTTTCTGGAACTCTCTTGCTTTTTCAATGACCCGATAGAGTTAGCCTGATGGTAAACAATCTGAATGTTAGAATTGCTTAAAATGTATGCAGTATACCTTGAAATTAATACAAACAGTGCACTAACAATATTTTCTGAAGTTCCTTGATGGCTATAATCTCTAGTTTGAAGCTATAAGAATCACCATTATAAACACAGATTCCTAGGCTCCATCCTATTCTCCAATTCAGAATACCCAGAAAATGGGCCTAGGAGGAGCATCCTGGTGATTCATTTCATTTCTTATGGGTAAGCTGGAAACAATTGCTTGACCTTCTTTAAGAACCAACAGGGGTGTATAATGAAATACATGTCCTTGAGTCCCATCATAGACAGATTAAATCAATAATTCTTCAAGTGGGTGCACAGAATTGACAATTTTAGCAGTCTCCTCTAGAAAATATTATGTGTGATGAAGTTTGAAAAACATTGCTCTCTTCATTATTTTGCAATAAGACAAAGTTGTACTTGCTTTATTAAACACAGAGGAACTCATTAGAAGAATATTAAATGAATGCAAATTATGTTTATTAAAATAATGAATTTTTGCTTTTACTTAAATAAGTTATATATTTATTCTCTTTAGTATCCAAATGACTTAGTGAGTCCTTCATGAATAATGCAAGGAAAACCTTCAAAGCAGTTAATATGTATTTTTATGACTTATAAAATATTAAAATAACTAAAGTTTGTTATCTAAACATTTAATATATTTTATTTTACATATATTCTTAAAAGTTAGTCAAATTTGTCCACAAAATGTTCTGATAAAATTAATATATTTAAAGCTGCATATTATTTCCTATATTTTATTATTTGATTTTTATTTCAAATTGAGACATATTATTTCTAGTCCATTAACAAGTTTTCCTAAATTAAGGTTTGTTTTTTTTTTTTTGCTTTACTGTATTTTATTTATTCATTATTTTATATTTATATTTTTCCTGTCTGATATTTCCTGATATTTTACATTTTTCCTGTATTTTAATCCTTTATTTTTTCTATGCTTCTTCTTTAATTTTCATGATTTAACACTTTTTTCTTTTATATTTATTTCTGACTTTTATTTTTTAAGTTATATCCATTTTATACATATTAATTTATTTGTTCTCTTTTTTTTTAATCATTGAAAGACATGGAACCATTCTTCCCTTGAATTTTTAAACTCAAAGAACATTTAGTTACAATGAAGTAGGAAATTCTGAATCTTTTAGAATTTTCTTCTTTTTATCCATTTGTTTTGTTTTTGCTTATAGAAATTGTTATTTTACTCCAAATTAATCAAGATTACATATTGGGAGGTGTGACTAGACAACTCAAATTATTTTAGAAATGGAAAGGTCTGTCAAATTCTTCATATGGCTAATTAGCTCCAGTGGAAGAAAATCCATCTGCCCTGCCCTGTGAGAGCCTGTCTTACTACACAATTTACAATTTAAGATTATAAGACATCCATGTGATAAATGTGTGGGTGAAATACAGAATCCTATCTATGTCATGTAATGGTATGGCCCATGAGCCATTTTTATCATTTTACCATCAGAAAAAAATGTTAGTAATAAAAGTAAATGAAACTAACTCAGTAGGTTGCTGTATATTAATGTAGCTTTTATGTTTTAAATGTCTTCCACATATATGCAAATGTATTTAGCAACATGGCATATGTAAAATGAGCAGTAAATGAAAATGATGCAAGTCTTAAGAAAAACAATTTACGATCTTTCTTTGGGAGATGAGAAAAGGAAAAGCCTTAAGGCATCAAGGAAGGCTTCATACAAATAGATGACGTTTGGCCCAAGCTTTAAAAATGGGTAAGGCTGAAAAATGGGATGAGGAACAGCTGGACGCTTTTCAGGACAAAAAAAAAAAAACACAAACAGAAAAGACATGGAAAAATGTAGAAGGTGGACAGAGGACAGGGTGATTTACAGGTAGCTTAAACATGGAGACACCACTGATACCTACCTTGTGGTAAGAGATTGCCATATTACGTAGTCATCAACAGCATTTTTCAAGATTTTATTATGTACCAGGCACTTAGCTAAGCACTTTGTATGCCTTATACAATGTAATCTTCACAATAATTGTGTGAAACAAGTATTAAGCACGATCTCATTTCACAGATAAGGGAAAAGATAAGAAGAGAAATGACCAACAAAGCTGAGTCCCTAATTGAATGGCTTCCCTGACCACAAGGGTGAAGTGCATTGCTTTTTTTGGGATGTTAGCATGACAGCACAGGGTAAAATAGAATAGAGGAAGGTGGGAAAACCGTTAGTAGTCTGTAGTGTTTTAAAGTCCAAGAAAATAATATGTAGGTCTGCCTAAAGTTGGTGGCACACTGACTGGGAAAAAAATAGATCATTTGAACTTTTTTAGATGGCCCCTAGGAAAGCATCAAGTGGGCTCACATCCTCAGTCTAAATTAAATGTCTTACTGCATCTGTCACAACATGCTCTAGATTTCTTTCGGAGCTCTTATGATTTGTAATTTTGCATTTGAGGGATCCTCTATTTAATATCAGAGAAGGCGGTGGCACCCTACTCCAGTACTCTTGCCTGGAGAATCCCATGGACGGAGGAGCCTGGTGGGCTGCAGTCCATGGGGTCGCTTAGAGTCGGACATGACTGAGTGACTTCACTTTCACTTTTCACTTTCATGCATTGGAGAAGGAAATGGCAACCCACTCCAGTGTTCTTGCCTGGAGAATCCCAGGGACCGGAGAGCCTGGTGGGCTGTCGTCTATGGGGTCACACAGAGTCGGACACGACTGAAGCGACTTAGCAGCTATTTAATATCTCTCTCCCTCTCAGTAAAGCCCAAGGTGACAGAGGCTATGCCAAACCCCACATTGTATCCATCTAGAATAAATATTTACTGAATTTAAGAATGGATAGTGGATTAGTAAATATGGAATAAAGAATGATTTCAAGAACAGAGATGGAGTGGATGGGGATGGACTTGTGAGAACAGGGGAAGGAAGAACTTAATAAACTTAAATTTTGAAAAAAAAAAACAGAACAAAACTATTTCAAAGTATAGAAGCTCAGGGATTGTGCATTGAGTCAAACAATAAACACAGAAAAAAAAAAAAAAAACTTCCTAATAAAAAAAGATGCATAATTTTTTTTAAAAAGTTTAAAGCTATATTCCAGAGTATATAACAATAAGCTCAACTATTTATTTTTAATTCTATCTTTTTATTTTCATATATAAATTGCTTTTGGGGTAACTTTTTAAAACCAGTTACATATGTCTATTTTTTTTTCCTTTTTCTATTTAGCTGATGATATTTAATTAAGATTAGCCAGGATTACACTTAGTATAACTGTAACCTTGGATAACCAGGAACCATACAGCTTATCAACCTTGTAATTCTCTTTTTTTCTTTACAAATTTTCAGGAAAGCTCCCTTAACTCTGGGGGGAATAAAAAGTAAAGTTCATTCATGCTCAAAAGAAATTGTCTAAACCTCTGCTCTTTTGTACCTTAAAAAATGGATAGGAGTAACCAAAAAACAATCTTAGTTATATCTCTAGTTGGAAGGAGTTTCTCACTTACATCAGAAGAAAATAAACTCCCTTTTAAAGATTCATTAAAAATTGAGAAAGCATTCTGAATCAATAATCAAATTACAATGTCCAAGGATATGAGATTCTGAATTATACTACATATGTCGACACAGAAATAATAGCAGTAGAATGATTGGCAGAAAATTTAGAGGACTAAGTCTGACTCAAAGATTACTGTCCAGATGTTCTTATCCTGTCTACAAGCAGGAAATTGACCTCTAATAACTCCAGAATGAGAAGTTAGGAAATATTTTTCCATGTTTAGAGAGTAGTTCTTTATGGAATTACTGATTTCCTACCTCCACTTTCCTTGTTCATATCTCCAGGTCTGTAATTAACATCCTATAAAATATAAATTTCCCTTTAATTTGTAAAATAAAAATCCAAGCTTTCAACTCAATAAGTATGCCTTAAAAATGACAGGAGAGGTTGCACAGTTAAATAAAATACTCAGTTGGAACTCAAACTAAAGTTATCTTCCTATCCCTTACCAACAAATACAGAACATGTCTATATGCAACTACTCTGAAAAAATGTCCCCAAGGAAAAGAACTATAATAATCTAAAATTCAAGAAATGTCTCACATAGAAATGAAAAATGATTTCAGTGCTGTGTGGTTAGAGAATTGCCTCTCAGCAATTTATAATGTGCTTAAGACTTAACTGCTTCATAATTTGGTAAACCTCAATAAAAATAATAACAAAAGTGATTATAATACCTGGAATATGAATAGCACATAACAGTAGCTATCAAAACCCCAAAAAGCAACAAAGACCACATTATTTTGTTTCGTTCATGCATACGCACTTGAAAAAGAGGCATCCCAAAAGCTTCATATTTATTTTTCTAAAATCATGTTAATTTCTTATTTATTTCAGGCATTACTAGAGACTCAAAATTTACTGCGCACTCAGGTTGCAAATTTTACCTTCAACCTTGGATTTTCAGGGAAGTTTTACCACACAGGTAAGAAGGAGCTTTGTGTTCTCAGGCAGCTACATATAAATAGGAGAGAGGATTTTTAATGTTTTAAAAGTAGGAGAAATAGAATATTCAGACTGATTATGGGAAAAACTTGGGTGCATTATGAGTAGCGAAATCCAAAATCAATGAGACTTGCTTACTTTGGCAAATACTGTTGGAGTCAGGGCAAAACAGGAAGAGAAATGACTTAGTCAACTCCGTAAAAGAAACTATAACCATTATTCTATGTCTATGCATCCTGTGAAGCGTGGAGACGATGGTGGTGAAGATGATGACAATGAGATGATAATGATAATAATAACAATGGACAGTGTTTTAAAATTGTAGGACAACCTTAGGGGCACATATTTTTAGTATATTTTTTTTCTTTGGAAAACATATAGTGGTAAGAGAAGAATTTTAGCTTCAAAGAAATTTAATAGATGTTACGCATCATCTTGCTTAATTTATTGTCCCTTCAGGATTTTCCTTAAAAATATTACAATGATTTGGCCAACATGCATTAAAACCATCACACTCAAACTTGTATTTCTTACCACATCTATCCAATCACAGTTTCATTTCTTGTCAGTCTCAGCCTTCAGACAAATCCTCAAAATGTGATTGGTGCGCATGGACTACTCCATGTTCTGCTATTTTTCACCTCTTTACCCATCTTTACCTCCAGAATTTGACTCTTATTTTCTGAATGCAGCATGATAATGGCAGGTACTAGTATGGAGAAAACTATGTGGGTGAAAGTAATTGTCTTAATGGCACAAAATGGTGTCTTAGGGTTTGTATTAGGGCAATGCCTACTATCTGCTACTATTTCTGCATCTTTGGTGAAAGCTAAATGCTTTGTTTAGGGCTTTCCATTGTTGTTACTTCATAGTATTGTAGTAAAAACATTTCACAGTATTCTCTATGCATGCAATTTATTGACTCATTAAAAATATCCCATGCAAAGGTAGTCTTTAATTATCATAAGTTCAGTTCATTTACCCAAAGAGGTTTTTTAATGTTTACCCAAAGAGGCTCAGGAGGTTTATTAGAATATTGAAGCAGCAGTGTCATATTGGCTTTTCTTTAATGCTTTTTTCCCTCCTGCTTTGAAACATGTAAATCTGTTTAAAGTAATAGAAGGAAAATTGGTATTTAGACCAGTTGACAAATGAAATCACTGCATATTTTAAAAGGATATCTTGCAGTAAAAGATTTGGGTCATCACATCTGCACAGCCACAGCAATTCTAGCTTACAATTTTGAAAATAGACATGGTTTTATAAACCTTTTTCAAAACCCCCTCAAGAAATGAGTTCAGACCCAAAAATCACTGATTATGAAGTTATAAAGCAGGTAACTCTAAAGACTATGTCTACTCACACTGGGGAAAAAATATGGGATTGTTTGGAGTTCACACACTAACAATACTATTTTGTCTTAAATAGCTGTATAAGAAAAGTAAAAAGATTCTTCTGGCTGAAATATATCTGGATCACTGCCTCAGCTTTTATTTACTTTTCATATTCAAATCTACTAAACCTGTCAGACGTTTGCAGAGTTAATGTTGATAGCAGGTTATAACACTTCCCATTTCTTTTTTATAATCCTGAGCATGTACACACTACACATCCCACTAGGAAATGAACACACTAGTTAATATCACAGGGACCGTTGTTGGAGGAGGAAACCAAACAATAAAAAAAAAAGATATTTTAATTATATCTCTTAATTGGGCCTTATTGACACTTTATGTTGGTACTGACCTAATAAAAACAATGGAAGACACACTGTTCTGTTTTGCTCTGGGATAACGTGCTTTACAGATTCTGTAATATATATAAGTTCTGGAAGCTTAATTACCGTCACATAAATATGAAGCTTTATTTGATTGGCTACATTATGTGTAGAATCATTGAAATGCATCCATGACATTTTCCAAGGGTACAGTCATGCTATATTAAGTACTTATTTATTCACTTGAGGATATCAAGGTTTCTTCCAGATTGGAGTTAAATATTGATAGTATTCACTTTCGCTAGGGCATGCCTCTTCCCTATCTAGTCGCTTCCTATATGAAGTTTTAACTATCAGGAGCTTAACAAATCAGAAAACTTCTTTCCTTATCTATACACTTGATTGTGACAGGTAACCATGAGAAGATGGCCTTGCACAATCACCGTCTCAGATTCTCACAGAATGATCTGATTTTCCAGTGCATGAAGATGCTGATTGATGAGTTTCATTGTTTTGAAGACACTTAATCACATATGCCTAGTGTAATAAAGATAGATTCTGTATTCCTAGACTGCTTCACTTATTTGTATTTTCCATGTATTCTTCCCTGTTCAGCTTCTCTGTCCTTCACATGCTGAAAACAATCTCACCCAAAAAGCACATTCCTAAAAGTCATTCATTCATGGGTGCCAAATTGAAAGAGGAAGGACGTTCTGCTGATTGAAAGTAAAAAATAATAATAATAATAATAAAAGCATGGAGTTCAGAGTATAATCTTTTAGTCTGGAAATATTTTAAAGCATGATTGGAATTACACAATGAAAGCTCAATTGAAAAATGGAGACATTACAGTATCAAGATGACTTGCAGGGATGGAGAGCTACAAATATTTTGTGGGGCAGGATTTCTGGTGACAATCATTACCAGTTTTTGTAATTGACAATAAATTGAATATGACACAAACAATTACCTCATGTATAATATTTTCAAACTGGAAAAATACATGTCTTTTCCATGAGAGTTCACTTTTATATAAACAAAACAGAATCTTATAAAAAACTAACTTTTAAATATAGAAGTGAAAAAGTGTTACATTCATTCTCTTTTGCTTGCTTTTGTTTTACTTTATAATGTGCTGTTTCAAAGACTAGACATTGGAAACAACCTGCTTTTGTTTAAATCTAGGTTCTGACATTACACTAGCTATGTGAACATAAACAGATTACTTTTCTGTGCCTCAATGCCTGCATCTCCAAAATGGGAATAATAATATCTCTCATATAGAACAGTACATAGCATGTCATGATATGCAAATATTTTTATTACTAAATATTTTTGTATAAGAATCAAATATTATTTAAAAATAGTGAACTATTCACATGTCTCTGTTTTCCAAATTTGGAACTATAGATAGCTTTTAATCAATTTTAATCATCAAACAATTCTTTTTATTTAGTATATTTAATTTATTCTATACTCACCTATGTGGAAGTGTGCCAGATTCAATACATGAAGAAAGTTAGAAACCTCTTCTTACAGTTTCAGAATTACAATATTTCACATATAATAGCAAATATAAGACAAACATTTATACAAAACTGATAAGACTCTGGAATTTTATGTATCTGATTTTAATATCACAACTGTGCCTTATGGAAACTAATCTACAGCCCAGAACTTGCTAAACTTATTCTTATTTGGCAGACTAAAAAACTTTTAGAGGCATACTCTTATCATATAACACAGATACTCCAAAAGCAGAAACAAAGAAATGAGTGCATAAATAGTTTACTTCTGAATTAAACACTTTTATCTTCATTAACAATGATGTAGATTTGAATCTAATCAGGTTAGAGGTAAAAGGGTCCATTTGAACACAGACACCTGAACAGACTAGCTTCTGCTGCTAAGTCGCTTCAGTCGTGTCCGACTCTGTGCGACCCCACAGACTGCAGCCCTGCAGGCTCCCCCGTCCCTGGGATTCTCCAGGCAAGAACACTGGAGTGGGTTGCCATTTCCTTCTCCAATGCATGAGAGTGAAAAGTGAAAGTGAAGTCGTTCAGTCGTGTCTGACTCTGAGCGAGCTCATGGACTGCAGCCTACCAGGCTCCTCTGTCCATGGGATTTTCCAGGCAAGAGTACTGGAGTCGGGTGCCATTGCCTTCTCTGGTGCTAAATAGTCATGTATGAACTACAAATTATATTCTCACATGTAATTTCATCATATGTTAGGTATCAAAAAATAAGTATTTACAAACGAGTCGAAAATTTTAATATTTTCATTTAGCTGGATTCAAAAACATTTGAAATTCTTCTTTGATCCCTCAGCATGACTTGATGTCATATTTTTCATTAAGCAATTCTAATGTCATCAGCTTGCCTTATGTGGCTTTGAATTATATGACTTGTATAAAATAAGAGAAAGGCTGATGGGAAATTAATCCACGGAATGAAAAACAAAGAGGTCTTAAACATCACTCCTAATATTGTGGGGAGTGCTTACAAATTACCACACTTCCTGGTATAAAAATTACCAAGATTTTGTGATCAGTCATGCATCTGTTTATATCAGTAGTCAGAAAAATTATCTTTAAATTTGAGTAATTTAAAAACACTTCATACTTAAAATCCATCTGAGGAAGTGACAAACTTCTTTACATTTGGATTTCAATATTTGAAATTCTTAATATATTAGCAAAACCAATGAATTGTAAGTCTATAATGCTAATAATTTTGGCTCAAGTTAACAAAATTAAGAATTTTTTCTGCTTATCTTATTTATAGAACTTTATCACTTTCAAAACTTCTCTTTATATATAGTAGCAACTATTACAGTAGTAATACTGCCAATTAAACTTGTTGGTCCTTACACCTTTTGAGAATTATGGATTATAAAATATATACCAAGAATAACACATACATATAAATACACACAAAAGTTGACAGGCACTTAAGCTGATACATGAAGGTTCAAAAATTCAGTGACTATATACTAATATAGACTAAGGTAAAGTTTTCTCTTATTAATGCAAGTTAAAAGGATCCAATTTCAGACTTCAAGAATTTGATAATCTTGGTAAGGCAATATTTTTAAGAATGTGTGAAAATATGCAACTTTAGACCACCGCAGGCATAAACCAATAGGTACTATTTTTAAGAAGAAAGTGATCTTAATATTTATGAATCAATAATTCACAATGTTAAGTGCTTTAATAAATTGATCTCATTGATTCTTCATAAGAGCCCATGAGATAGATTTTTATACTTCCATTTTAAACCAGGAAACTAAGACTCAAACAAATTAACTTATACAAGATCACATAGCCAAGGATACACTTTAACAAATATATGCTTTAACCCTCTCATGGCACTCCTTCATGATTCATGCTGTCTTTACTACAGGACACTTGAAAAGGAATATTCAGAGAAGACTCTTTTAAAAATTCCTTTAATATTTTTTAAAGTAAACAATATAAAATCATCATAAAACATACTCCAATTTGAAGAAAAAAATTATCCAAATAAATCCACCTCACACTATAAGCCAGGATTTGTTACTTAGCTTGTTTAGTTAAGTATCCAGAGACCATATAGGAATCAATTATGTTACTGATTGAGAATATTCTAAAATTGAACTGTTATAAAATTGTACAAAAGTTATGATTTCATACCATGAAAATGTCCTTGGATTGCTGTAACATAGTGAATTTCCTTGGAACTAACTTGCTGATGTTGTTTTCCTTCCCTTATTTCCCTTCTTGTATGACAAATGGTTTTTTCCTATGCATTAGGCATTGTTAACAAATTTTCCTAATAGAGGATGAAAAATTAATACTAGTTTTAAATTCTCAATTCAAGTTTTTATTGTGTTAATCGATTTTTTGTTTACATTTTATTAAATTATTATATCAAAATGAGAAATATTTATGTTTGTAATGGTAAGTCTAAAATATAAGGACACAAACATATTTATACAGTAAGATCTCAACTTTTAAAAAAATAAGTAGAAAAAGAGTTAATGAAAAATACAAAAATGCTTCTACTGGTTAGTTCCAAAGATGATTTTTGGTTTTGGTTTTGTTTCTGAGTTTTATATATCATTGTCTATGCTTTCTTCCTATCTTCAATGAGAATATATTTTATAATAAAAAAAATTAACAGACATCATCATTTAAATTTAAAATTATTCAGTTCAATATTGGGCTTATATGCAGAAATATTTTTAAGAGTAAAAAGAATAATCATCTTTTACCAGGTTTCCCCTATTCATCCAATAAAGGAGAGAATTAATAGTTGATAACTTTAGAACAAAAATAGACTAAAACTTGCTCTGTTTTTTGCTGATGTTGTCGTTACCACCGTCTGCTAACAAATCTAAACAATGCCAGTGATAAAATATCGCTAAAATCTAAATGTAAACAACATCTGCACTTACCGCTTCCCATCCCAACCCCTAATCCCACTGCCTCTGATATAATTTAGGCTATGGTCATTTCTCTTTTATTAAAACAACACAAAATTGGATTTAGGTATCAGTAGCAAGAAGAATAATCTGACAAACATAACCTTTAAGCTAATACAAATTTTTCACTTAAGCCATTTTTTATGTTTTACAGGGACTGAAGAGGAGGATGAGGGAGATGACCTTTTGCTTCGGTCTGTGGATGAGTTCTGGTGGTTTCCTCACATGTGGAGCCATATGCAGCCCCACCTCTTCCACAATGAGTCATCTTTAGTTGAGCAGATGATTCTCAACAAGGAATTTGCACTGGTGAGTACATTTTATTGAAGTATTTTTCAAACTATGAATTGTGATGTATTAGTGGATTGTAAAATCAGCTTATTGGGTTTACTCCAATAGAAAGAGAACAGAGCAGAAAATACAGGAGTGTGCCACAAGTGTTAGGACTTCCCCAGTGGAGCTACTGCTAAGAATCCACCTGCCAATGCAGGAGACATAAGAGATGCAGGTTTGATCCCTGGGTTGGGAAGATCCCCTGAAGGAGGGCATGGCAACCCACTCCAGTATTCTCATCTGGAGAATCCCATGGACAGAGGAACCTGGAAAGCTACAGTCCATAGGGTTGCAAAGACTTGGACACAACTGAAGCAATTTTGCCACCATAAGTGTTAAGTGTACATACTGCTTTGTATTATTTTGTTTCAGGCATGTGTGTGTACATGTATATGTACTAGGTCATGATGTGCTATAAAATGTATTCAAAAAATTAGGTCATTGTCTGAAAGTTCCTATCTCCTGCTTTATGAAAGTATTATACTATGAATAGGGAAAATAGTACTTTCTCCATTGTATTCCTTGCTCTTGCTCAGTTGCTAATTCATGTCCAACTCTTTGTGACTCCATGGACTTCAGCACACCAGGCTTCCCTGTCCTTAACTATCTCCCAGAGTTTTCTCAAACTCATGTTCATTGAGCCAATGATGCCACCCATGGGATTCTCCAGGCAAGAATACTGGAGTAGGTAGTCATTCCCCCTCCAGGGGATCTTCTCAACCCAGGCCTTGAACCCGCATCTCTTGCATCTCCTGCATTGGCAGGCAGGTTCTTTACAACTGTACCACCTAAGTCAGATTTTTATTGTATTCTAGTACACAATAACTGTCCTCTCAAAAAGTATTTGTTGCAAGGTTGAATAAATCAGTTCAGTTCAGTCACTCAGTCATGTCCGACCCTTTGAGACCCCATGGACTACAGCAGGCCGGGCCTCCTTGTCCATCACCAACTCCCAGAGTTTACCCAAATTCATGTCCATTGAGTCGGTGATGTCATCCAGCCATGTCATCCTCTGCCGTCCCCTTCTCCTGCTGCCTTCAGTCTTTCCCAGCATCAGGGTCTTTTCAAATGAGTAAGCTCTTCATATAAGGTAGCCAAAGTATTGGAGTTTCAGCTTCAATATCAGTCCTTCCAATGAACACCCAGGACTGATCTCCTTTAGGATAGACTGGTTGGATCTCCTTGCCATCCAAGGGACTCTCAAGAGTCTTCTCCAACACCACAGTTCAAAAGCATCAATTCTTCAGGACTCAGCTTTCTTTATAGTCCAACTCTCACATCCATACATGACTACTGGAAAAACCATAGCCTTGACTAGATGGACCTTTGCTGGCAAAGTAATGTCTCTGCTTTTGAATATGCTGTCTAGGTTGGTCATGACTCTCCTTCCAAGGAGTAAGTGTCTTTTAATTTCATGGCTGCAATCAATCTGCAGTGATTTTGGAGCCCAAAAACATAAAGTCCTCCACTGTTTCCCCATCTATTTGCCATGAAGTAATGGGACCAGATGCCATGATCTTAGGTTTCTGAATGTTGAGCTCTAAGCCAACTTCTTCACTCTCCACTTTCACTTTCATCAAGAGGTTCTTTAGTTCTTCTTCACTTTCTGCCATGAGGGTGGTATCATGAGATTATTGATATTTCTCCTGGCAATCTTGATTCCAGCTTGTGCTTCTTCCAGCCCAGCGTTTCTCATGGTGTACTCTGCATATAAGTTAAATAAGCAGGGTGACAATATACACCCTTAATGAACTCCTTTTCCTATTTGAAACCAGTCTGCTTTTCCATGTCCAGTTCTAACTGTTGCTTTCTGACCTGCATACAAATTTCTCAAGAGGCAGGTCAGGTGGTCTGGTATTTCCATCTCTTTCAGAATTTTCCACAGTTTATTGTGATCCACACAGTCAAAGGCTTTGGCATAGTCAATAAAGCAAAAATAGATGTTTTTCTGGAACTCTCTTGCTTTTTTGATGAATAGAGTCCCTAGAACAATGACTCTAGGCCAGTGATTCTCAAACCAAGCATGTATCTTTTTCACTTAGAAGACTTTTTAAAACACATATGCTGGGGTCTCTGGTTCAGTAGATTGTCAAATAGGCCTGAGAATTTGCATTTTTGACAAATTTACAGAGGATGCCCTTGCTGTTGGAACTGCACTTTGAGAACCATTGCTTTGGACTAGGAGTTGGTAACTATGGCCAATGAGCCAAATTTGGCCTGTTATTGGCTTTATATTGTTCTTGAGCTAAGATAATTTTGTTTGGGTTTTTTGAATTTATGTTTTAAAGTGAAAAACAGAGACAATAATATTCTGTCACATAAAAATTACATACAATTCATGTTTCAATGTCCATAAATAAAGTTATTGGAATAGCACCACACTCTTCTCTTTATGCATTGTCTGCAGCTGCTTCTTCATTGCAATGGGAGAGTTGGGTAGCTGCAAAAGAGATTGGATGTCCTACAAAGTCCACCTCAAATAATTACTATCTGGACCTTTACTGAGAAAGTTTGCCCACCCCGTGCTAGATAGGAAGTAAATCATCTATCCTTTTAACAATCTACTGAAAGAAATCTTTTCCCCAGAAAAACACTCAGAGGCATATTCTCACATCTTCACACAGTGTGGCAGATGGTCACAAGGGGTATGTGAATCCCCCAAAGGCCTCCATCTTAAGGTGGTTTTTTAAAAAATAAATAGTTTATTTGCACTGTGTAATTGCTGATAGATATCATTTTTTAAAAGTCAAATTGGGAGGCACAAACCCAAGGCCTTATAAGTACTAAAATATTTTATGACATTATGCCTAATTATTATGTTAATAGATCACCCTTCTTTCCATCTCTAAATCCCAAGACTTATGTCAGATCTGCACGTAGGATCCTCACTAGTCATTGTGGGAGCATAAAAAGCAGTTAAGATCATGGACTCAAGACTGTGTGTGAATCCTGGCCTTCCATCAATGGCTGTTTGAACTTGAACAAAAATTACTTAGCCTCTGTGTCTCAGTTTCCCCATCTGTAAAAATGAGAATAATCATGACAACCACCTCATAGGACCACTTTGTGGATATGTATAATGTACTTAGCATACAATCAGCATTCAGTGGTTATTAATCAATTATGATCTTTCTAAATCCAGACAATTATGTGGTTATATCTTACTTTTAAAAAAATATTGTTCAAAATATGGCTTTACAAAAGTTTGATCTTCACTTACTTTTGGGGAATGTCTAAAAAATTTTGTGCTGCCTCATAACATTGGAAAATTAAGTAAATATTCCTTTTTCAAAAAATAAACTTACCTTAAGTAAGCATGCTGAATTTTCTCAGAGCAGTTACCTTGAAAATAAACTGTATTTATCATTTGGCTTGAACCTCCCCCCACCTCATTTTCTCTCTGAAGCCTTGCTTTTTAGGCATGTAGATTATATTTCATAATGGTTGATTTCACCTGTTTATGTAAAAAATTTTAAAGCCATGCTGAGAGCACTGGGAAAGACTCAGATGTAATTGCTTTGTAATGAAATGTTGAAAGCTATTTAGAGTCCATTCAGCACACTTATATTTGTTCAGTCAGTGT
Source organism: Bos mutus (assembly GCF_027580195.1). NCBI lineage: Eukaryota > Metazoa > Chordata > Mammalia > Artiodactyla > Bovidae > Bos > Bos mutus. The sequence goes on from NC_091622.1 coordinate 10,672,440, forward strand.
GCTTAGAAACTAGACTGAAACCTATAAGTATATTTTATAAGGAAAAAATCTTATTATAGTTTGCATAATCAAAATATAATAACTAAAGTGAAGTCTGTTAAACACACATACTGAAATGATATTGTTCTTTTCCTTCTGATGTTGAGCTCAATAAAACTAATCAGGATTCTTCTCGGGGTGACATTAGAACCCCAGCTTTATGTCATCCTGTACACATAAGATGACAATATGTGTGTTGTCCAGAGAGTCAGGAAGCATATTTCTTTCTTACTGAATTATTATCTTTCTATATCCAGATGACACTTCAAAACCCTCCACAGTATTAAGATGGGATAGGATAGTGAAAAGCATTATATTGGCAGGCTACATTTTACCCTTGACTGTTAGTAACATGTTCTAATACAGCTGGCACCTCATTTAATGTCTTCATACCTCTGTTTCCTCCCCTGAAATGGTAATGATTCCCTTTTTCACTCTCTAAACTATAGAGCTTTTAGATAATTAATTTATATCAACTCATCTGCCAACCTAAAGCACAGGACCAGATAATCCACTGATCAATTTCAGTTCTAAAATTCTGTGATCGTTGATATTGGTCCACAAATTTGAAATGAACATCTTGAAATACTCATCTAGCTACAATCGAAGCAATTATGGAAAGGGATTTTCAAACTAAAAGGCCAATTTATACTGAAAAACATCCAAAGTGTTTAAATCTCTTTTTTATTCCATCCTGACATTACTCCCTATTCCTTGGTTTGACCTTGGCTGGCAGAGGTGTGCTGTGCTTTTATCAGTGAAAAGCACAACTGTTCTCACAACATTTACAAAAATGATTCACCTAACATATTAATAGCTTCATATTGATATTTAAAAAATTGTTAAACAATCAAACAAAATGGTTCATTTGTAGATTTTCTCTGAATTGTTTCTGGATAGAGTTTATTTTGTGTTGCAATATGTCTAAAAATCATGAGAAAAACATATTGCAAGACTGTTTCTTTACTATTTCATTGTGTAAGAAGAATTATTATTACTGTAAAGCACCATCATTCCTTAATTCACACACACTTAAGTCTGCAGTGTGAATGTTTGTGTGTGGGGGCAATGACGTATGTCTATGTTGAATCCATGACCACATGTGTACATAGTGTGTGTTTGTGTGTGCATTTATATATATATATGTATGTTTAATCCATGAACATATATGCCATGAGAATGTGTTATAGAAGATGTTAGTCTATTGGTTAGCACAGGCAACCCAAATATGGTCATTGTAACGAGTAAGGCAGTAGGGTGGGAGAAATAATTTTGACTCTTCTTTTTTTTTTTTTTACTAAATCATACATTTTGCTGTCAACAGACAGAAATAACACTTCGAAGATGACAGCAAAAAATTAAGGCTAAAGAGAACAAGAATATTCAGCTAATCTGCTTGATGAAAAAGTTACCAAAAAATCATTCCTGACTTAACCCATATCTCCTTTTCAAAGGAGAGAGAGAATACCTGTAGCATAATCCTGAATTATTTATTTCATTCCACAATAGATTTGTGGGGAAAAAGTAAGAAATGGTGGTTTGTTGTTGGAAGTTTTGTATATATATATATTCATTAAAATTTCCAAATGAGAGGAGCTTTTTAATTCACTAACAGTAGCAGACCGAAAATATCCTGAAGGGAAAAAAGCACACTTTTCCTCTTCAATGGTGACTTTTCAAAAATGCTGGGGTTTTTTTTGACATTTTATCAAACAGTCTGAAACCTTATTCATAAGTAAATAAGTAAAAGTTTCTAGAAATAAAGGCACAGGTTTTTTAATCTGCTTTTAAAACACTACATGTATTTCTGAACTCTATATAACTTGTTTTCATAAGACACAATATTCCTGATATGAAAAATTCTGACACTAAAATAGTTCTCATAAAAAATCTAAATTCATCAAAGAGCAAATGTGAACAATTAGTAAGTGTCGCAGTGACCTGCACATAAAATCAGCTATGTAGAAATTTCAATTAAAAAATAAAAGGTATGTGATAGTGGAATTAATGGCACAATGAAATAAAACAGAGACAGTGCTGCCTTTCATTAGCTGCTAAACCTGTGTGTTTACTAAATGATGCAGTATATAACCTTATGCTAAGTCACTTCAGTCCTGACTCTGCAACCCTATGGACTGTAGCCCACCAGGCTTCTCTGTCCTTGGGATGCTCCAGGCAAGAATAACGGAGTGGGATGCCATGCCCTCCTCCAGGAGGTCTTTCCAACTCAGGGATCGACCCAGGGTCTCTTAGGTCTCCTGCATTAGAAGGCGGGTTCTTTACCGCTAGTGCCACCCAGGAAGCCCCAGTGCTGTATAGCAAATAACAGATGTCAAAAAACTCTGATAATTACAACCAATAGGGTATTTCAAAAGCAGGAAATGTAGAGAAGGTAATAATATTTAATCAAAAGTAAAACTGTGAACAAACATTGATTTGATAAAAGTTTTTGGGTTTTTTTGTGATTGTGTTTAGTCGCTAAGCTATGCCTGAGCCTTTTGTGATCCCTTGTGGACTGCAGCATGCCAGGTTGCTCTGTCCATGGGCTTTTCCAGGCAAGACTACTGGAGTGGGTTGCCTTTTCTTCTCCAGGGGATCTTCCTGACCCAGGGATTGACCCTGCATCTCCTGCAATGGCAGGAAGGTTCTTTCCATTGAGCCAACCAAGGAAAGTTTACTTTAAAAGTAAAGTAAACAAGTAAACTTTACAAGTAGAGTTTACAAGCCAACCTGATGAAAGTTTACTATGGAGCAAATAGTATATTTTGTAGGTTCAGTGATGTATAAGGCAGTCTGTATTTAGATTAAATATAAAGAAGCAAAGCATCTAGGCATAGAAAAGTTTCAAATATTTTCGGCAATTGCATGAGTTCTTGAGGGATCCTGCAACATACATACCCATGTGGTACAAATATCCAAGTGAAATACTTCTAATTACTAATGTAATTGGGTATATTTGTTATCTTTGGCTTCACAACAAGTTAGTCAAAAACTTAACAATTTAAAACGATGCACACTGATACCAAACAGTTTATGTGGGTCAGAAAGTTGAATATGACTTAACAAGATCCTACAGTTTAGGATCTCTCAAGAGATCTCAACCAAAGTGCCAGCTGGGGGAGCAGTCATTTCAAAGCCCAACTAGAAGGTGGACCAGCTCTGAAGCTCACCCACGTGGTTGTTGATCAGACTTAGGGCCTCGTGGGCTTTCAGGCTGTGGACCTGAGTATCTCATTTGCTGCCTGGTTCCACGCTCAGTTCCTCACCATAAGGGCTCCTCTAGAGGGAATTAACAACAAGCAGTTGTTTGGTTATTTGGGTTCTTTGAATTTCCATAAGAATTGTAGGATCAGCTTATTAATCTCTGCACAATGGCCAGCTAGAATTTCAATAAGGGTAGCATCCATGGCTTTCATGGATCAATTTGGGAAATACTCTCATCTTAGCAATATTAACTCTTCGAACAGGCTGTTTTTCCATTTACTTAGGTGGTCTTTAATTTCTTTCAACAATATTTTATATTTTCAGGGCATATGTTTTGCACTTCTTTTATTAAAAATATTTCTACTTCTTATATTCTTTTTAATGCTATTGTAAATGGACTTTTTATTAATTTCATTTCATATTGTGCATTTTTATGTGTAGAAGTACAATTGTTTTTTGTATATGGATCTTGTAACCTTCAAATTTGCTGCACTCACTTGTTAAAGAGGTTTTTAAAATGGATTCTTCTGGTGAGTCTATATGCAAGCTCATGTTATATCTAAGTAAAGATAGTTTTACTTCTTCTCTTGTCTGGATACAGTTTATTTTATTTTATTGTCTAATTTTCCTGACTAGAACTTGCAATATAATTTTGAATAGAAATGGTAAGAGCAGATATCCTTGTCTTATTCCTGATTTAGGAGGAAAAATCCAGTTCTTCACCATTAATCATGATGCTAGTTGTGGACTTTTGAAGATACCCATTATCAAACTGAAGTGTCTATCTATTCCTACTTGGTTGAGTATTTTTATCATAAAAGGCTGTTGGATTTGTCACATTTTTTTAATGTCTATTCAATTGATTGTGTTTTTTTCCCTTTTTTATTGTGATTCTATATTGCATTAATAGATTTTTAGATTTTAAACCAACTTTACATGCTTGTGATAAATCTCAGTTGGCCAGAGTACATGCTTGACATATGTTGTCAAATTTAACTGCTTAGTATTTTGTTGAAGATTTTGCATCTATATTCTCAAGGATATTCTTCAGTAGCTTTCTTTTATTACGAAATCTTTGTCTGGTTTTGGTGTTAAGGCAATACCCGTATATACTGATGCACTTAACAGTGTGCCACATCTCTCTGAGATTTTATGCAATTTTAATTATTTGTTTCCTCTCTGTTCTTCAGATTGCATAATCTCCATCAATGTATCTTTCTTTAAGTTTCTGGATCTTTCCTGTGCCAGCTCTTCTGTTGAAACCCTTTAATAAACTTTTTATTTTAGTAATTGTACTTTTCAATTCCAGAATTTCTACTTGATTCCTTTTTATAATTTATATCTTTTTATTGATATGCTCTATTGAATGAATCGTTGTCATCACACACTTCTTTACGTGTGTAAGTATGACTTGTTTCAGTTCTTAGAATGCATTTGAAATCATTGTCTGCTATGTCTGGCATCTGAGCCCTTTGACAGCAGTTTGCATTGCTTACTTTACTCTGCTATCTATGGGTCACATTTTCCAGTTTCTTTGCATATCTTGTAATTTTCTGCTTAAAACTAGACATTTGGTTTGGTGACTCTGGTTTTGACCCCAAGGTTCTACTCTTCCTACAAGTCACCACTGACCTCATTCCCTCTAGGCTCTGGGGTTCTGGAATTTGGAGGAGCTTTCCCTACCTCCCATTCTCTACACCACATACACATGCTTAAGAACAAACTAGAAAGGCATGGGTCAAAGAATATTTTAGTGACTTCATCTTTTGTTAATTCAAAAGTTATCCTTGCCGGTACTGAAAAGAAGTTGAGGAGAGAGAAGAAAAGTCTTGCCTTTGTCTCTTCTACCTAAAGGTAAATTGTCTATGTTCTGGTCTTATCTTCCACTTCCCCTTTTCCTTGCTCCTTAAGGATAAGACCACTTTTATTTTACTGCTTTTATCATGCAGTTCAATCTGTGTAATCCACCATCCTAATTCTCCATACCAAAGCTACCATCCCACTTTTAAATTTAAGCCTTGTGATAGAAATGAGGCTATAATTGTTGATAATTTCCCCTGATAAGCTAGAATTTCTAGACTAGGTTTCCAAATTAAAACCCACTCTATTTTTGGAAATAATTTTTTGTAATGGTATTTAATCCTAAAGCAGGCACAATGCATATATTTTTAATTTTGGAAAAAGCATTAAATAAGGAAATCAAATATTAATGGCATTTCCTTGGAAGATAGAACAAATGTTTAGTAAATGGAATATTTGTATAATCTTGAATATAGTTATTTAATTATACTTATTGGAAATCTGTAATGAGCAAAATGGTGTCAAACAGAAGAAAATACTAAAAATCACAGTGGGAAGTTTATAGAAACCAGCCAGCAAGCTTGAAGCACATTATATGAGCAATTTAAATGACTTTGTTACTGAATATAGAACATTTACTTATAGATGTCATTTTCCAGCTGTTTAAAAGTATTTTCGTATATCTATGTGGTCAGTAGAGATATCCTTTCATCATTATGCCTATATATTATTTTTGCTTTTTATATTATATATGCATATATTTCTCATATATTGTTCAGAAGTATCATTCACTCCATCACCATATTCCTTTCCTGTGACGGTACTGCCTGTCACAATCCACAATCCTTTGTGCCTTCCTGTCAATACTCTTGTGTTTAATTCACAATAAAAATGAATAAAACTTTGTGTGAAAAAATGGCACAGCTGCAGATTCAACCTTTAGTATATGCTGTATCAAGATGGAATATTGTGTTACAGTGAGTGAGCTATTCATTTGTCACTGAAAATCTTCAGCATTTGAGTGCTTTCCTGTTTTAACCATTTCAGAGAGTAACCTTTTAAAATACATAACTTACCACTTTTCAATTGATAAATGTGTACTAAGTATTATGCCACATTTTTTCATGATGGCTAAAAGCTTTCATGTTGATTCAGGTTATTTTACTATACTCTGTTCTTGCTGTGTTCTCAGAATCAACTGCAATTATGTGGATTGTTTGTTCCTAAACTATGTTCACAGAATTTTTTGAATTCTTGTGTCTACTTTTTCTAGTTTTCCAGTCTGTGGTTTGTGATATCGGTAGCTTTCTCTTCTAGCCATTGTCATACTATCTGGGTCTAGCAGCCAGGTTGCCATTTCAATAAAATGAAGTGGTCAGACTAGATGACTACTGAAACCCTGATGTCTCTAAAATTATATGAACTTGAATTGCCTTGAGCTTCGAAATCAGAGTAGGCTTCTTAGGCTTGCTTCTCAAGTAAAAATGAAAGCTCTCAATTTCACAAATGAAGAAACTGAGTTCATACATGACATGTACTTGGTCACACAGAGAATCCACATTCTGCCCTGGGGAGCCTAATTCAATGTTCTTTCAATTACACCACATAGCAACCCAAGCAAGAGCTGATGATTTGTGGGAGAACCAGACAGTCTCTCTCTAAGGCAAAATAAACCAATTTGTGTGCCCTGTTTTCCTAACGGCTTTTTGCTAATCATGCGTGTGTGCTGTGTGCTAAGTTGCTTCAGTAGTGTCTGACTCTTTGTGACCCTATGGACTGTACCCCGCCAGGCTCCCCTGTCTATGGGATTCTCCAGGCAAGAATCCTGGAGTGGATTGCCATGCCTTCCTCCAAGGGATCTTTCTGACCAAGGTAATAAGTGTGACCTCTGCAAAGTTGAATCATTGTTGAAGAACCCAGACCTATCTCCTGTATTGAGAGTAGATGGTATTATATAAAATTTCAAAGATTAATATGGAAATTTTAGTGTATTAATGGCATAATGACCAATGTATTGCATAACAAGCAAAAATATTTTGACTTCTCTCTCAGCTACCTGTTGACAGCAGGTAGGTTTTTTACTCTTATTACAGTTGGATAATACTATTTAATAAAATTCTAGTTAGTTTATAAAAAGAGCTGCTAAGATTCTCAATTTCTGTTTTCACCAAACCTATGACATAAAGAGTAGGAAAACTTTTAGCCAGGAAATTAGAATTGGTTTTTCACTAGCTATTAATATTCATACTGCTGAGTAATGGATTTAGAGAAAAGGAGTGACTTTTCTTGTCATGGTCAATCCTTGATTTGCCAGTGTAGTATTGACAGGTAGATGAAAGAATTTCCCCTAGATGGAAAATTTCTGCAATATGTATTTATCTATTTGCTATTTTTAGTAGAGGGCACCATTAGAAACCCCCGTCCCCCATATTCCTATCTTAGCTGCAACATTTTTTTTTCTGTAAAGTGGCTATTTTTTCCCTGAACATGTTTAAATTCAAAGGAATAAATACCAGCTAGAAAATACACTTTAATATTGAGCAGCAATGATTGAAGGAAAATGAGCTATTTACATTACTCAGATACATTAACATGAATCTATCAAGGTTTGCATCTGTCTGTTCCGAGTATCTTATTATTATTTTTAGTAACTAGAAAATCTTAAATGTCATTCTTTCTGCTTTATGTTTTTTATGTATTTAAATATTTTAAGATTAACTAGAGGAACTCCAGTTCTTTTCAGCTGCTGGTACATATATTAATTGCAACAAAGATTTCCCCTAGGAGGTAAGCTGATAACTGCTTAAAGTAGTTGTTAATATTTAATTTACTTACTATAAGGTAAATCCATATTTCCTCTAAATATTAAGTTTCATTTATATAATACTGTCCACAAAATACAAAAGAAAAATTCACGTTCCTCTGAAGAAAACAAAAAGTTAGTTATTTTTATACATAAACATCTTTTATGACATGAGTTTACCCTGTGGGAGCCCTGTGTAGTTGCCCAGAGTATTAATTAAGCTCATGTGTTTAGCTTCAGACATATCTTGGTTCAAATTGCATGTCTGCCAATTACTAGATGTGTGTCCTTAGCAAATGACTGAAAATTCCTGTGCGTTAATTTTCAACATGTAAAATGGGGATGATAATAGTTTCTACCTGATAGGTTTCTATGAGGATTAGATGATGTGTGTACATAGTCATATGTGTATAATGCTAAGCTAAGTGCTTGGCACATAAGTGTTTCAAAAAGTGTTTGTCATCATCACCATCACTGTTGTTGTTGTTTAGTCGCTGAGTAGTGTCCAATTCTTTGCAACCCCATGGACTGTAGCCCGCCAGGCTTCTCCATCCATAAGGTTTTCCAGGCAAGAATACTGGATTAGGTTGTCATTTCCTTCTCCAGGGGATCATCCTGACTCAGGCATTGAACCCAGGTCTCCTGCATTGCAGGAAGACTCTACCTTCTGAGCCTCCAGGGAAGCTGGAAAGTGTATCAAATTTGAATCATAATGATGGACAGTATTTCATGAATCCCTAATTAATGCACATCTAAACCTGCTGTGCCCTTAGAAATAATGAAATTTGTGGAACACAGAATACATTTAACTCTTGCCCTTATGAATCTCCAAAAGGAGCATAAAGAGTTGAAGAAAGGAAGAAGAAATTGATTTGGTGTCAGAAGAGGTTTGAGTTGGGAATCAAGAGAAAATTAGATTGTGTGGTTCTTGTGGGGCCAGAATATGCAGGAGCTTTTCCCCTTGGATTTGAGGGTCTCAGAAACCCTAACTTCAGCTGTACTGATCACTTTTGCTTAGAATGCTATCTTTTGACATTCCAATTCTCCAGATTCTCATATCACCTCCCCTAATTAATGTATCCTAATTTACTGCTCTCCTCTAACCTCCTAGATCAGGACTCTTATGTGCCTTTTATACATTAGATTAGGAAGTGGGCTGCTTAGCAACAAGGCATTGAGAATTCTTATTTCTTCATTCTCATTTCAGGGTACAGATGTCTTTAGTACTTGATGAACACTTCTAACAGAGAAGGCAATGGCACCCCACTCCAGTACTCTTGCCTGGAAAATCCCATGGACGGAGGAGCCTGGTAGGCTGCAGTCCATGGGGTCGCTAAGAGTCGGACACGACTGAGCGACTTCACTTTCACTTTTCACTTTCATGCATTGGAGAAGGAAATGGCAACCCACTCCAGTGTTCTTGCCTGGAGAATCCCAGGGACGGGGGAGCCTGGTGGGCTGCCATCTATGGGGTCACACAGAGTCGGACACGACTGAAGCGGCTTAGCAGCAGCAGCAGATCACTTCTAAATGCATCCTCAGTACCCATTTTTACACTGTTCCTAGTAAACAAAGCCAAAGTGTGATAGTGGAGCCAAAATGTCTAGCTAGAGGGCTGATTTTTCAGCTTTTTCTTTAAGGTAGAGAGCATTTGCTATCGTTCTGGCCAGTTAGATGCAAGACTGTGCTGTTGTATGGAACTTCCAGGAAAGCAGGTGAGATATGGTTAATGTCTGCCCTTTTGCACTCTGCCTTTGTTCCTTTCTCTTGCCCAGTATATTGTCTTACTGGCTGGAAATGACACATCCATCTTAAAACTATGAAGGAAAGGCCAAGAGAATCAGAGACCTCACTTCTGGCATTCTTGAACTTCTGAACCAACCACTTATCTCCAGATTTCCAATTACTCAAGAAAAATAAGCTTCTTTTTTTTAATCCATTGTTTTTTGTTTTCATTTTGTTTTTCTGATACAAAGTTTGACCATTTCCTATCCAATGCTTTTCCATTGCATTTTTTCTCATAAGTCATTTTTAGATTTGCCTACATCCAAATTGCCCCCATTTCTAAAATTTGTAGACCCTTCAAAGGAATATTCATATGGAATGCCCTAAATAAGCCTTGGCTTCCCCAGTGGCTCAGTGGTAAAAAATCCACTTGCAATGCAGGGGCCGCAAAGACTCGGGTTTGATCCCTGAGTCGGGAAGATCCCCTGGAGGAGGGCATGGCAACCCACTCCAGTATTCTTGCCTGGAGAATCATACGGACAGAGGACCTGGCAGGCTACAGTCTATAGGGTTGCAAAGAGTCAGACATGACTGAGCAACTTAGCATGCATGCACACAAACATGGCCTAACACTTTTTAAGAAGTGTTGATGGTGAAAATTTTATGCTAATTATCAATCAATTATTAGATAGCAGTTCTGTGAGTGAATTCTTAGAATATTCAATAATACCATAATTACATTTCACTGACAAATTTTCATTATTTGCCTCAGTAACCAAAGTTGTCTGCAATTAAGTGATTATGAGCTAATTAAAATCTGAGACTTTTAAGATTTTTTTCAAAAATTTAACTCCACTCTACTGAGCATACCCTATTCAGATTGAATAATCTATCAAAAGCATTAATCAACATGTGTTTTTCTCTTTTGTTTTTTCAATTTGAAAAATTCATTCAGCTCAATAGGTTTTTTGTTTTTTTTTTATGTTTTATCTATAGTGGTTGAATGTTTTCATCATTCTGTGATTACCTCTTGAGAGTCAACACTTCAGATCCCTATAGTCATTTCTCAGTATCCTGAATAATATGAGAATATGAGAAATTGTTTTCAAACATGTTGACAGTGGAAAGAGTTAAAGCTGGTTATTAATACATGAGAATTGGAGTGATTGACTGAAGTTGTTTTGAGATGAAAACTGCACTGATACTTTGATTTCCAAATGGGATGCTACTTTAACATGAGGATAAGAAAATGGAAATATAATATTTGGTATGACAACATGTCTACAGAAAACCAGTAATTTAATCATCTTTATAGGCAGTTACTTAAGTGATCATGATTTGCTTTTTATTATATAGGCACCATTTGTTAACATAAACTTACTTTTTATTTGATGAAATTTATTTAACAGGCTCATAAAGTTTCCACGAAATTGGAAACAATCACAGATGGAAATTAGTTTAACTCTTAGAGAAGGTACACAATGTCACAGAAGGACAAAATGTAATAATACCCTGTATTTTGGAGATGGGAAGGAAATTTACAACCAGAGGAATGTCTCATTCTCATACCAAATGTTTAAAGCATTTTTCCATAAATGCATTAAGCTGACATTAAGGCAAAAAATGACTCCTAAGGGAAATTTCAGCATGACTCAAAAATAATATTAGAAATAAATCCCATTGCTCAGAGAAAATAATAGTTTATGCAAATATATTTCTGCAAAGTGAAATGCTTAAATTAATGATTCCAAATCATCAGCCATATAATTGTGGAAACATCCAAAAATTAGGAAATGTGCACAAAATTTTTAAATAAGGGACATTCCAGCCAGCTTCAAAAAGAACAAGTTGCTCTTCTCAACTTGTCTAACACACACACACACACATACCACAGGCATTTCACTTAAACCAGTGCTTTATTTCAGAAACATAGATAAGCAGGTAGATTTTCTTTTTTTTTTTAATTTATTTTTTATAGAAGGATAATTGCTTTATAGAATTTTCTGTTTTCTGTCAAACCTCAACATGAATCAGCCATAGGTATACATATATCCCCTCCATTTTGAACCTTCCTCCCATCTCTCTCCTCATCCCACCCCTCTAGGTTGATTCAGAGCCCCTGTTTGAGTTTCCTGAGCCATACAGCAAATTCCCATTGGCTATTTTACATATGGTAATGTAAGTTTCCATGTTAATCTCTCCATACATCTCACCCTCTCCTCCCCTCTCCCTATGTCCAGAAGTCTTTTCTCTAAGTCTCTTTCTCCATTGCTGCCCTGTAAATAAGTTCTTCAGTACTATTTTTCTAGATTCCACAACATTTATCTTTCTCTTTCTGATTCACTTCACTCTGTATAACAGGTTCTAGGTTCATCCACCTTATCAGAGCTAACTCAAATCTGTTCCTTTTTATGGCTGAGTAATATTCCATTGCGTATATGTACCACAACTTCTCTATCCGTTCATCTGTTGATGGACATCTAGGTTGCTTCCATATTCTAGCTATGTGGTAAATAGTGCTGCAATTAATAATGGGATATGTGTGTCTTTTTAAATTTTGGTTTCCTCAGGGTATATGCCTAGCAGTGGGATTGCTGGGTCATATGGTTTCTTTATTCCTAGTTTTTTAAGGAATCTCCATACCATCTTCCAGAGTGGCTGTATCAATTTACATTCCCACCAACAGTGCAAGAGTGTTCCCTTTTCTCCACACCCTCTCCAGAATTTATTGTTTGTAGAATTTTTGATGAAGGCCATTCTGACCGGGTGTGAAATGGATATCTCATTGTAGTTTTTATTTGCATTTCTCTAATAAAGAGCAATGTTGAGCATCTTTTTATGTGTTTGTTAGTCATCTGTATGTCTTCTTTGGAAAAATGTCTGTTTAGGTATTTTTCCCATTTTGGATTGGGTTGTTTGTTTTTCTGGCATAGAGTTGTGTGAGCTTCTTGTATATTTTGGAAATTAATCCTTTGTCAGTTGTTTCACTTGTTATTATTTTCTCCCATTCTGAGGGTTGTCTTTTCACCTTGCTTATGGTTTGCTTTGTTGTGCAAAAGTTTTTAAGTTTAATCAGGCCCCACTTGTTTACTTTTGTTTTTATTTCCATTACTCTAGGAGATGGGTCATAGAGGATCTTGTTTTGATTTATGTCATCGAGTGTTCTGCCTATGTTTTCTCTGTAAGTTTTATAGTTTCTGGTCTTATATTTAGGTCTTTAATCCATTTTGAGTTTATCTTTGTGCATGGTGTTAAGAAGTGTTCTAATTTCATTCTTTTACATGTAGCTGTCCAGTTTCCCCAGCACCATTTATTGAAGAGGCTGTCTGTGCCCCATTGTGTATTCTTTCCTCCTATGTCAAAAGTAGGTACTTATAGTTGCATGGGTATATTTCTGGGCTTTCTATTTTGTTCCTTTGGTCTATATTTCTGTTTTTGTGCCAGTACCATACTGCCTTGATGACTATGGCTTTGTAGTATAATCTAAATTCAGGAAGGTTGATTCTTCCAGCTCTATTCTTCTTTCTCAAGACTGCTTTGGCTATTTGGGATCTTTTGTGTTTCCATATGAATTGTGAAATTTTTTGCTCTAGTTCTGTGAAAAATGCTATTGGTAATTTGATAGGGATAGCATTTAATCTGTAGATTGTGTTTGGCAGTATAGTCATTTTCACAATATTGATTCTTCCTACCAGGAACATGGAATATCTTTCCATCTGTTTATGTCATCTTTGATTTCTTTTATTAGTGTCTGATAATTTTCTGTGTACACACATTTAGTCTCCTTAGGTAAGTTTATTCCTAGATATTTAATTCTTTTTGTTGCAGTGATGAATGGGATTGATTCCTTAATTTCTCTTTCTGATTTTTCACTGTTATACAAAAATGCAAGTGAGTTCTATGTATTGATTTTGTATCCTGCAACTTTGCTAAATTCACTGATTAGATCTAGTAATTTTCTAATACTATATTTAAGGATATCTATGTACGATACCTAGAGCCAGACATCCTGGAATGTGAAGTCAAGTGGGCCTTAGAAAGCATCACTATGAACAAAGCTAATGGAAGTGATGGAATTCCAGTTGAGCTATTCCAAATCCTGAAAGATGATGCTGTGAAACTGCTGCACTCAATATGCCAGCACATTTGGAAAACTCAGCAGTGGCCACAGGACTGGAAAAGGTCAGTTTTCATTCCAATCTCAAAGAAAGGCAATGTCAAAGAATGCTCAAACTATTGCATAATTGCACTCATCTCACACGCTAGTAAAGTAACGCTCAAAATTCTCCAAGCCAGGCTTTAGCAATATGTGAACCGTGAACTTCCTGATGTTCAAGCTGGTTTTAGAAAAGGCAGAGGAACCAAAGATCAAATTGCCAACATCCACTGGATCATGGAAAAAGCAAGAGAGTTCCAGAAAAGCATCTATTTCTGCTTTATTGACTATGCCAAAGCCTTTGACTGTGTGGATTACAATAAACTGTGAAAAATTCTGAAAGAGATGGGAATACCAGACCACCTGATCTGCCTCTTGAGAAATTTGTATGCAGGTCAGGAAGTAACAGTTAGAACTGGACATGGAACAACAGACTGGTTCCAAATAGGAAAAGGAGTTCGTCAAGGCTGTATATTTTCACCCTGTTTATTTAACTTATATGCAGAGTACATCATGAGAAACGCTGGGCTGGAAGAAGCACAAGCTGGAATCCAGATTACCAGGAGAAATATCAATCACCTCAGATATGCAGATGACACCATCCTTATGGCAGAAAGTGAAGAGGAACTCAAAAGCCTCTTGATGAAAGTGAAAGTGGAGAGTGAAAAAGTTGGCTTAAAGCTCAACATTCAGAAAACAAAGATCATGGCATCCAGCCCTATCACTTCTTGGGAAACAGATGGAGAAACAGTGGAAACAGTGTCAGACTATTTTTCTGGGCTGCAAAATCACTACAGATGGTGACTGCAGCCATGAAATTAAAAGATGCTTACTCCTTGGAAAAAAAGTTATGACCAACCTAGACAGCATATTCAAAAGCAGAGACATTACTTTGCCAACAAAGGTTCGTCTAGTCAAGGCTGTTTTTCCTGTGGTCATGTATGGATGTGAGAGTTGGACTGTGAAGAAGGCTGAGTGCCAAAGAATTGATGCTTTTGAACTGTGGTGTTGGAGAAGACTCTTGAGAGTCCCTTGGACTGCAAGGAGATCCAACCAGTCCATTCTGAAGGAGATCAGCCCTGGGATTTCTTTGGAAGGAATGATGCTAAAGCTGAACTCCAGTACTTTGGCCACCTCATGCTAAGAGTTGACTCATTGGAAAAGACTGTGATGCTGGGAGGGATTGGGGGCAGGAGGAGAAGGGGACGACAGAGGATGAGATGGCTGGATGGCATCACTGACTCGATGGACGTGAGTCTGAGTGAACTCCGGGAGTTGGTGATGGACAGGGAAGCCTGGCGTGCTGCAATTCATGGGGTCGCAAAGAGTCCGACAGGACTGAGTGACTGATCTGATCTGATCTTATCTGATATACAGTATCATGTCATCTGCAAACAGTGAGAGCTTTACTTCTTTTCTGATCCAGATTCCTTTTATTTCTTTTTCTTCTCTGATTATTGTATTAGGACTTCCAGAACTATGTTGAATAATAGTGGTGAAAGTGGACACCCTTGTCTTGTTCCTGATCTTAGGGGGAATGCTTTCAGTTTTTCACCATTGAGAATAATGTTTGCTGTAGGCTTATCATATATGGCCTTTACTGTGTTGAGGTAGGTTCCTCCTATGCCCATTTTTTGAAGAGTTTTAAACATAAATGGATGCTGAATTTTGTTAAAGGCTTTTTCTGCATCTGTTCAGATGATCATATGATTTTTATCTTTAAATTTGTTAATATGGTATATCACACTGATTGATTTACATATATTGAAGAATCCTTGCATCCCTGGAATAAGCCCAACTTGGCAACCCACTCCAGTGTTCTTGCCTGGAGAATCCCAGGGACGGGGAAGCCTGGTGGGCTGCCATCTATGGGTTGGCACAGAGTCGGACACAACTGAAGCGACGCAGCAGCAGCAGCAGCAGCAGCAGTCATAGTGTATGAACTTTTGGATGTGTTGCTCAATTCTGTTTCCTAAAATTTTGTTGAGGATATTTGTATCTATGTTCATCAGTGATATTGGCCTGTAGTTTTCATTTTTTGTGTTGTCTTGGCCTGATTTTTGGATCAGGGTGATGGCGGCCTCATAGAATGAGTTTGGAAGTGCAATTTTTGAAAGAGTTTTAGAAGGATAGACATTAGCTCTTCTCTAAATGTTTGATAGAATTCTCCTGAGAAGCTATCTGGTCCTGGGTTTTCGTTTTATGGGAGATTTTTTTTTTTTTTTTTTAATCACAGCTTCAATTTCAGTGCTTGTGATTGGGTTGTTCATAATTTCTATTTCTTCCTGGTTCAGTCTTGGAAGATTGAACTTTTCTAAGAACCTTTCCATTTCTTCCAGGTTATCCATTTCATTGCCATATAGTTGTTCATAATGGAAGTGAAAGTTAAAATTGCTCAGTCGGGTCTGACTCTTTGTGACCCCATGGAATAGTCCATGGAGTTCTCCAGGCCAGAATACTGGAGTAGGTAGCATTTCCCTTCTCCAGGAAATCTTCCCAACCCAGGGAAGGTCTTCCCAAATCTTCCCAAACCCAGGTCTCCTGCATTGCAGGTGGATTCTTTACCAGTTGAGCCACCAGGGAAGCCCATTGTTCATAACTGTCTCTTAATCCTTTGTATTTCTGCATTATATGTTGTTATCTCTCCTTTTTCATTTCTAATTTTACTGATTTGATTCGTCTCTCCTTTTTGCTTTGTAAGTCTGGCTAAAGGTTTATCAATTTTGTTTATATTTTCAAAGAACCAACTTATAGTTTTATTAATCTTTACTATTGTTTGTTTCATTTCTTTTTCATTTATTTCTGCTCAGATCTTTATGATTTCTTTCATTCTACTAATTTTGGGGGGGGGGTGTTCTCTTTCCAGTTGTGTAAGGTGTAAAGTTAGGTTTCTATTTGATGTTTTTCTTGTTTCTTGAGGTAGGATTGTATCGCTATAAACTTCCCTCTTAGAACTGCTCTTGCTGCATCCCATAGGTTTTGAGTTGTCATGTTTTCATTGTCATTTGTTTCTAGAAATTTTTTGATATCCCTTTTGATTTCTTCAGTAACCTGTTGGTTATTTAGAAACATGTTGTTTAATCTCCATGTGTTTGTTTTTCTTACAGTTTTTTTTTCTTGTAATTGATATCTAATCTCATAGCATTGTAGTCAGAATAGATACTTGATATGATTTCAATTTTCTTAAATTTACTGAGATTTCATTTGTGACCCAAGATGTGGTCTATCCTGGAAAATGTTCCATGTGCACTTGAGAAGAAGATGTATTCTTCTGAATTTGAATGGAATGTCCTCAGGATATCAGTGAGATCCATTTCATCTAATGTATCATTGAAGACTTTTGTTTCCTTATTAACTTTCTGTTTTGATGATATGTCCATTGGTGTGAGTGGGGTGTGAAAGTCTCCTATTATTACTATGTTACTGTCGGTTTCTCCTTTTATGTCTGTCAGTGTTTGTCTTATGTATTGAGGTGCTCCTATGTTGGGTGCATCAGTTCAGTTCAGTCACTCAGTTGTGTCTGACCCTCTGCAACCCCATGGACTACAGCACGCCAGGCCTCCCTGTCCACCATCAACTCCAGAGTCTACCCAAACTCATGTCCATTGAGTCAGTAATGCCATCCAACCATCTCATCCTCTGTCATCCCCTTCTCCTCACGCAATCAATCTTTCCCAGCATCAGAGTCTTTTCAAATGAGTCAACTCTTCGCATGAAGTGGCCAAAGTATTGGAGTTTCAGCCGCAGCATCAGTCCTTCCAGTGAACACTAAGGACTGATCTCCTTTAGGATGGACTGGTTGGATCTCCTTGCAGTCCAAGGGACTCTCAAGAGTCTTCTCCAACACCACAGTTCAAAAGCATCTGTTCTTTAGTGCTCAGCTTTCTTTATAGTTCAACTCTCACATCCAAACATGACTACTGGAAAAACCATAGCTTTGGCTAGACAAATCTTTGTTGGCAAAGTAAAGTCTCTGCTTTTAATATGCTGTTCAGGTTGGTCATAACTTTTATTCCAAGGAGCAAGCATCTTTTAATCTCATGGCTGCAGTCACATCTGCAGTGATTTTGCATAGATATTTACAATTGTTATGTCTTCCTCTTGGATTGATCCCTTGATCATTATGTAGTGTCCTTCTTTATCTCTTGTAATCTTTAAGATCTATTTTGTTTGATCTTAAAATTGTTACTTGAGCTTTCTTTCCTTTGCATTTGCATGGAATATATTTTTCCATCCTCTCACTTTCAGCCAATATGTGTGTTGAGGTCTGAAGTGGGTTTCTTGTAGACAGCATATATATGGGTCTTGTTTTTGTATCCAATTAGCCAGTCTGTTCTTTTTGCTGGAGCTTTAATCCATTTACACTTAAAATAATTATTGATATATATGTTCCTATTGTTATTTTCTTAATTGTTTGGGGTTGATTTGTAGATGTTTTTCTTCTCTTGTATTTCTTGACTATATAGATCCCTTTAACATTTATTGTAAAGCTGGTTTGGTGGTACTGAATTCTCTTAACTTTTGATTTTCTGAAAAGCTTTTTATTTCTCCATCAATTTTGAATGAGATCCTTGATGGGTACAGTAATCTTGGTTGTAGATTTTTCCCTTTCAGTACTTTAAATATATCCTACCATTCCCTTCTGGCCTGCAGAGTTTCTGCTGAAAGGTCAGCTGTTAAGCATATTGGGTTTCCCTTGTATGTTACTTGTTGATTCTCCTTTTCTGCTTTTAATATTCTTTCTTTGTGCTTAGTCTTGGTTAGGTTGATTAGTATGTGTCTTGGTGTGTTTCTCCTTTGGTTTATCCTGTATGGGACTCTTTGTGCCTCTTGGACTTGATTGACTATTTCCTTTTCTGTGTTGGGGAAATGTTCATCTATAATCTCTTCAAAAATTTTCTCATACCCTGTCTTTTTCTCTTCTTCTTCTGGGACCCCTATAATTCAAATGTTGGTGTGTTTGATATTGTCCCAGAGGTCTCTGAAACTATCCTCAGTTCTTCTCATTCTTTTTACTTATTCTGCTCTTCAAAAGTTATTTCCACCATTTTATCTTCCAGCTCACTGATTTGTTCTTCTGCTTAGGTATTCTGCTACTGATTCCTTCGACAGTATTTTTAATTTCAGTAATTGTGTTGTTTGTCTCTGTATGTTTATTGTTTAATTCTTCTAGTTCTTTGTTAATTGATTTTTGCATTTTCTCCATTTTGTTTTCAAGGTTTTCTATCATCTTTACTATCATTATTCTGAATTCTTTTTCAGGTAGCTTGCCTATTTACTCTTCAGTTATTTGGATTTCAGTGCTTCTAGTTTGTTCCTTCATTTATGTAGTATTTCTATGCCTTTTCATTATTTTTTTAACTTATCGTGTTTGAGTTCTCCTTTTTCCAGACTTCAAGGTTGAATTCTTTCTTCCTTTTGGTTTTTGCCCTCCTAAGGTTGGTCCAGTGGTTTGTGTAAGTTTTTTATAGGGTGAGATTTGTGCTAAGTTTTTGTTTGTTTGCTTTTCCTCTGATGGGCAAGGCTGAGTGAGGTGGTAATCCTGTCTGCTGATGATTGGGTTTGTATTTTTGTTTTGTTTGTTGTTTGGATGAGGTGTCCTGAACAGGGTGCTATTGGTGGTTGGGTGATGCTGGGTCTTGTATTCAAGTGGTTCTTTTGTGTGAATTCTCATTATTTGATACTCCTTAGGGCTGCCATCTATGGGGTTGCACAGAGTCGGACACAACTGAAGCGACTCAGCAGCAGCAGCAGGGTTAGTTCTCTGGTAGTCTAGGGTCTTGGAGTCAGTGTTCCCACTCCAAAGGCTCAGGGCTTGATCTCTCAGTAGTTGCCAGTCCAACAAGCAAAACTAACCAGCTGCTCCACATCAGGGGCCAGAAGGACTCTAGAGAATGTGACATCTCAATCAGGACTTATATCCCCTCCTTCTCATACTGACACAGAGCAAGAGCGTAGCCAAGAAGAACCAAACTTAAGATGTGCAGTAGCACTTCTGATGTCTGACATAGGCCTTCCTGCTGCAGAGTGTTTCAGGAGGAGCAGTGAAATGAGAAGCAGGCACTCTGAATAAGAAACAAAGTCCAAGAATGACTAGAGGTGCTTTCCCAGTACTTGTGGCAGCTTGGAGTTACCCAGTTTTTGTGGAAATAGGATTGCCCAGGTGGAGCAGGAACCACCCTGATTTTCTTTATTTAATACATGCTGTGCATAGATACTTGAGGTGCTAAGAATAGATATATATGGCAAGGTAAATTAGTTATATTATTTACTTGAGATAAAATTACAAATGAACATGTGAAAATTCTGTGATTTGCATTAAACAGAATTATTTTGAGTACTTTCTTTTTCTCATTTCTGCTTATAGTAACTGTGGAAATGATATCATAATGGGATGGATAATGCTATTGTTGTTTCCATATCACTCAACACATTTACAAAGATTCTCTAGTGTTATTTCTTCCAGGTTAAAAACACTGTTACATGTTCTAAATATTTAATATCCAGTATCATTTCTCTTGTCACTAAGTTACTTCTAGAACTAGATCTTGACATGCAACAGAGGCAATAACTAATAGAAAGGTACTAACAGGCAGTCCTGGCATTTCTGGAGATAACCTGATAACACGTCTTTGCTACCCCTAACCCTTCACAGGTCTTTGCTTTCCTCTTTATTCAGCTTTGCTCAATAATCAATCACCATAACCATTCCCTTGAATCCTCCCTGAACTCCTTTATACTTCTTGGTTCATCAAACTCCCTCACAAAGTCTCAACTCAGTTTAAATCCAAATCTCTACCTAGTCCATACCCGTACCCCTGAAAGTGAATGTGGCTGGGACTAACACTGGACAGTTCTCACTTTACGAGGACTGCAGACCTCACGTAGATCCTCAGCGCTGCCCAGAAGTTAAGTAGCTACTTTGTTCACAGCCTTACTCCCCTGGACCACTCTTTCATACCTTCTCTTTCTGTAAAATATACACATCTTGCCCCATCCTCACTCTCAACTGATGAGCTTCTTATTTCTCTGAAAAAAAAAAAATATATCAATCAGTTGAAAGGGAACTTCTACTTGGCCCCATCACTACAGCTACTACTTCAGTGTGAGGATAGCAAAATGGAAATATAGGTTTGATTTTCATCTGCAACATGTGAACCTATCTAGACAGAAAACAAACGTAAAGATTGTAATAGTCATCATAGCTAGTGACTCTGGTGGTGATAATTATTTAGTACAGTTTTTTGAATATATAGATATATCACTTATTACCATAAACTGTGTTAACAGTGACTTAAATATACACTGTGGCCTGGCATCGGGAGCTTGTGGGGCTCTGGATCCAGCCCTCCATTCAAGAGCCTCTGCTACGAGCCCCCACATTTCAGCCGGTGGGAGCTCATCCCCGCGTGGTGGGCAGTGCCTGTGGCCTGTGATGTGTCGGACCTGCAGGGTGAGTCAATCACCCAGTGCTGGGAGATCTCTACCTGCATGCATGCCACTGCCTCATTGAGGGCAGGCACAGCGTCTTCCAGCATCTTCCTGGCTCTTGGACTGGGCCCAGTGGCGGCCCTGCAAAGATGCTTACCTTGAAAAACCAGTGGGCGGAGGTGGCACCTACTCTGCCAGTCACTTTGATGGGATCCCGTGCAACATGTACCCACCATCTCAGGGGACCTAGCACACACACCAGTTCTGTTTCATTATGGACCATGCCTTCTGCCTGCTGAAGACAGGAGCATCCTTGCCCTACTGCAATCTCACTCCCAGGGAAGCTGGTAAAGTCCAGGTACTCAGACATCACCACCGAATTCAAGGAGATGCAGGTGGACACTCTGCTAGAGGCTGGCTTCCACCGGGAGGACACCTGCACACAGGTTGAGGCCGACTGCCTCAGTGAGCCTTGTGGAAAATGATCACGCCCTGGACACCAAGCACTAAAGCCACCGGGCCCAGCTGCTCAACTGCCCACACAGCCCTGGGGACCCCAGGCTTCAGGTACAGCCAAACCCCATGCCCCCACTCGGCACCTTTGTGACCAGGAGTGCAGGCTCTGGCCTCTCAGCCCAGGTCCAGACCCACACCAGCTGCGCGAGGTCAGTAAGCTTCCCTAACCTTTTCTCTGCACCTGGATTATCACTACCTTCCTCCCAGGGTCTTGAAGGTGAAATATACATTATATATATATACACACACACACATTATATATACATATATGTAATATAATTGTATATGTGTATTATATATATGTGTGTGTGTATGCATCTGTATACACATAACTCAGGCAATTCCCACTTTTCTAAAGCATTTACCTTTCTATAAACATGCAGTTATTTTTCTCATCTTCAGAAAATCCAGTGCTTATGTCATTTCTCCCTCCAACTCCTGCACCATTTCTTGATCCTTCATTTTAGCAAAACTTTTTAAAATCTTTGTTATACTCACTGTCACCATTTCAGCTCCCTTATTCTCTCTTAAATCCACTCTGGCTTGCTTGCTCCTCACCACTCCATAAGGTCTTCTCTTTTCGGGTTCCCTAAACAGCACTGAGTGTTAAACCCAATGGGCAGTTCTTAGTTCTCATTGTAAATTCCTGATGTCCCTCCCGTCTCGCTTGCAGTAGTCTTTCTGAGTGTATTTCCTGGACTTATTCTACTTTCTCCACTTTCTTGATGTTAATTTGTCCCAAAGATTTACCCTAGGCCTCCTCTTCTGTCGGCATGCTCATTCTGTTGGTGATCTTAGTGAGTTTTATAACTTTAAATAAAATCTATATGTTGCTACCTCACCAAATTTAGGTCTCCAGTGGAACTCCTCTAAACACTAGATGTATTTATTTGACTGACTTCCTACCTGGTACATCCAATTGAATGTCTAATCCCAAACATGTGTCCTGTCTTTCTCCCCCTAACCTGTTTGATTTTTAAACTTTGCAGTCTTATTTGATGGCAATTCCATCCTTCTAGTTGAGCACCTTCTCTCATGTTTCACATTCAATCTATCACAATTTCCTTGGCTCCACTTTCACAATATATCCAGAATGAAAATTACTTCTCACTAGTTACATTGTCCCCACCCCATTCCACGCTATCCTTATCTCTCACTTATTATACAAACCTACTAATTGGTTCTTACCTGCCTCCTTACTTCCTTTCAGTCAACTCAACATAGCAGCCCGAAGAATTTTGTTTTTAATGATAGTCTAGATTAATCTATCTCTCAAACGTTCCCAGTAACTCCTCCTCTCATTCAAGGTAAATAAACATCACCATCCTTATTGAGGCATATTAAGGACTTACATGCTCTGCACCCATTCCTTCTTGTCATTGATACTGTGTCATGCAACTTCTGTAAAAGCATATTCAATGTGAATGGTGCCCCCTGGAGTTGTTCAGTAAAG
This sequence comes from Bos mutus, assembly GCF_027580195.1. NCBI lineage: Eukaryota > Metazoa > Chordata > Mammalia > Artiodactyla > Bovidae > Bos > Bos mutus. The sequence goes on from NC_091622.1 coordinate 10,695,567, forward strand.
AACTTGCAGCAGTGAGGCCTCTTGACATCACCTCTTGCTACTCTCCCCCTTTGCTCATGCTGTTCCAAATATAATTGAGTTCTTATTCTTCCTCAAAAATACCTGATGGGCTTTCAACTCAGAGCAATGTACGCATGTACTGTCCCCTCTGCCTGGAATGATCTTCCCCAAGTTATCTGTATGGCTTAATCTCTCACAACTTTAGACCTGGACTCAAAATACTACCTTCTTCATGAGACCCTCAGTGAATGATCTATTTATTATAATGTTGCCACCCATACCCTTTGTTTCCTCTTCATTTCTCTGCTGTGTTTTATCTCCACAGCTCTTGTGCTTAGCTGTTCAGTCATGTCTGACTCTTAGCAGTGCTATGGACTGTAGCCTGCCAGACTCTTCTGTCTATGGGATTCTCCAGGCAAAAATACTAGAGTGGGTTGCCGTGCCCTCCTCCAGGGCATCTTCCCAACCCAGAGATTGAACTCAGGTCTCCTGCCTGCAGGTGGATTCTTTACCATTTGAGCTACCAGGGAAGCTCTTAGCTCCTTCTAATATAATATTTATGCTCTGTGTGTAGTAAGTTGCTTCAATCATGTCCAACTCTTCGAGGCCCTATGGACTGTAGCCTGCCAGGCTCCTCTGTCCATGGGTGGAGAATACTGGAGTGGCTTGCCATGCCTTCCCGTAGGGGATCTTCCCAACCCAGGGACTGAACTCACATCTCTTATGTATCTTGCATTGGCAGGCAGTTTCTTTAGCCTAGCACCACCTTGGAAACCCTAATATAATATACACTTTACCAACTGTAATGTTGTTTATGATCTTGTTCTTACCCCACTAAAATATAAGCTTCCTGCTGGCAGAGATTTATATTTGCCCATTGCTATATCCTCTGTAACTAAAATGGCTCTAATACATAATAATAAATAATAAATAGATGTTGAATAATTAGGAATAAAGTGGGAATTCTGAGCACAAAAAGTTAGCAGTGAAAGTGCCTAATCAACTACATTTTATACAGTGTGAATGAAGACTTACTTAGTTTTCCTGTTAGTCATCTTTAAGCAGCTAAGTAGATCTTTAGCAGGTCAAGAATACTAAAGAGATGTGTCTCAATTGCTCAAAATAGCTCACTTAGAATTGGAAATTTCACACTATAGAAGCAATGCCATTGCTGTGCTATTTCTTTTTCAAAAGAAAAATCCATTTGTAACACAGAGCTCTCCAGAGATTTGTCACCATTTACTAGGCTTCGCTCCAAAAAGTGTCAGGACTGACCCAGCCAATTTCCAGGGTCATGCAGCCATTGCTTTTATCACTTATGAAAACAGAAGACAATCTCAGTACCCAAAACACAGTGCAAAATCAATGATCCTAGACTCATTCTCAAAGTTGACAATGTGATTCCAAGTCCTTATTAAAAGGAAAAATAGATAATGAGATCTGTTTTCTTGGGCACTAGTGTCACTCCCTAGAAGTTGTGTAATTAGGAGGACAAATCAATAATTTAAGTTCAAAAGGGTATTGTTAAATGCATTGTCTCTTTACTATGAGTATATTCATTTATGCTTTACACGTATATTCATTTATGTAATCATCATTTCATTTATTTTTCTTCTATATTCATTTATTAAATATATGTGATGAATTTGTTTAATACAAATTTTTATTTGCTATTTTCTTTAAAAAATATTTATAAAACAAGCATGCTGCTAGGAGTGGGCATATTAAACCATCCTAAAATGTGTTAGGTCTGGTTTCATAATAACAGGGAAAAATGCCTTTTGTCTGACTCTTCTCCTCTCTGTATCAGGACCTCCATCTATTGTTCAGGTTTCTCTTCAGCTATTGTGATTGATCTAGGGAATGTCTCTGGTATGTCCATGAATCCAGATCTCCCAACTCCCGTTTTTCTCCTTTTCTCCTCTGACTCTCTATGGTGTGCCAGGTCTTCTAAAAAGTACCTACCAATGATTGACCACAGAATTGTTCTTTCTAGCTCTTGTGTTGTGCCTGCAGATCTTTTGGCCCACATATTAGGATGTGGTTATCTTATGAAGGGGTATTCCTTTACATGCTGGCACAAAGGTGCTTGTAAGTCGTCAACATTAATACATTAGGCAATGTTAATTGCAATTGATTCACCTTCTCTTGTTATGATATGGTTTCACCATGAGTTGACCTTTGACATTTATTACTTAAGACTGATCGCATGTCAGTCAGTCTGATGGCCTCAGCCTGCAGTGGTATAACTCAGGGTGTCAGTTCTGGCCAAACATTAAGGTCAGGTTTAGGTGGTGAGGGCATCTAGCCACAAGTCCAGTGGTCAGTGACACAGCCCTGACTCATCAGCTTTGCAGAAGAGACTTCCCGCAAAGACTGAAGGTACTGAAACAAGTAAAGTGCTTATTAGAATGAAAAGAGAACAGTTATTTGTGGACAGGCACAGAGGCAGGCTCAGAGACTGAGTCACACCCCTGTGGTGGTTTGAATCACTTTTATGGGGCATTTCTTCCAGGTTTCCTTTGACCAATCATTTTGATTTGCCTGATTCTGAGTCTATATTTGGTATATCTCAGGAACCTCACATGTGTGTACTTAGGTCTTAACCAAGATGGATTCTAATGAAGAGGCATATGGGTAGTTGACATCACTTATCATGAGGTGACACTCCCTCCCTTTTTTACCTCCAAGGAGCCTTTCTGCACATGTGTAATCCAGGAGATCCCCTTGACTTCAAGAATGAGGATTATGTGGTCTTTTATCTCTTATCTGGGCAGGGCCCAGCCTCGTCCAGCATCCTGCTTTTATAGAGTTTCTGCTATTACGGAGATTTTGTCCACAGGGGAGAAACTGTTCAGCCTGGGGCCCATCTATTTCCTGCCTCAAGACTAGTCTTCTAGTTATTTTCTCTGTACACTAATCACTGGCTGATCAACATAAGATTTAATGTTTTTGTTGTTCAGTTGCTAAGTTGTATCTGATTCTTTTGAGACTCTATGGGCTATAGCCCACCAGGCTCCTCTGTCTATGAGATTTCCCAAGCAAGAGTACTGGAGTAGGTTGCCATGCCCTCTTCCAGGGGATCTTCCTGACCCAGGGGCCAGACTTGCACCTCCTGCCTTGGAAGGCTGATTCTTTACCATTGAGCCAGCAGGGAAGCCCAGGAATTAATAGTAATATATGATAGTAACCAGCTAGACAAATAAATGTTTCTCGTGTATTACTGAATTTTCTTGAAGATAAACCATGCAGTACTTTGGCAAACTCTCTCCTCAGTTTTCCTAGAATTCAAGCCACTGACATCTCACCTGAACCCCTTAAACCTTTTCTATTTATTAGAAAGGGGAAAGACCACCTGTATCAGTCAGATTTCCATGACAGAAGCAGAAGCCATTTGGAGCTTTTTTAAACAAAGAGAATTTTTATTCAGCTATTCAAGATTCAAGTACTTCCAAAACTTTGGAAAGGCTGATGGAGCAGATTCTAGGCTGTACTCCTCCTCTGGGACTTGCAGAGCCAGACAGAACTGGCTCCCTAGGGGAGCAATTGTTTCTAAAGTTGCTACTGGAGCTCTGACAGAAGTATAAGTTTTCACTGCTCCCCTGCAAATGGGCACCAAATTCTGCTTCAGAAAGGATCTTCCATACCAGCAACAGGAGCCAGGAGCTGCCAGGCTTTAGCATCTGCCCACCTACTGCCTTCTGACATCTTTTCTAAGTACTTCTGGTTGACTGAAACTTGTTTGCATCAAAAATGATAGCTGCAGAGTTTCGGAAGTGTATAATTTTGCTTTATAACCCTTCCAAGTAAAAATAGTGGTAAGAGTTCTGATTCAGAAATATATTTATATTAAAATCAGTTCCCTATTGTCAGTAAAGTGCTTCTAGTCATTACCTGGGAATGGGGAGAGAGGGTCACAGTAGTAGTAACTGAGTAGAAAAGCAGAAGCAATGAATTTAGAGGACTTGGGTACAATTCTAGCTCTGACATTTGTAAACATGACCAAGTTATTTGCCTTCCCTGAGCCTCAGTTTCCATATGTGATAACATCCAGGCTACCTTACAGGGAAATTATGAAGATAATGCTAGACATGAATGTAAAAAAACTTCATAAATATCCGATACTAAGCAGTTACAAGCAGATATGATCAGTAGGAAGGACTAATGAAAAGTTAAATGAGATCATGTCCATTACTGTTAGGTGTTTGGTGCTAAATGTATTTTATTTTATTCTAGTTTTTGAAAACTGATGACCCTCTTTTTTAATGGTCTATAAATTACCCCATTATCTCATTTTCAAGTCAACTGGGAATTTAACATAAATGTAAAATTAGATCAAGTTAAGCTCCCAATCATTATTTGTGATGCCGTGTCATATTATGATATCATAGAACTCCTAGATCCTTTAAAAGACATGGTTTTAATAAATAATATAAAATAATTTACTCTGTCATTTATATTTCTAATTTTGTAATCTCAAATGTTTCCTATATTCACATTAGAAAATATTTCAAATTTTGAAATTTTTGTGATCTTGTGAAAATATATTTAGTTCACTTTTTAGTTGACCAAGTCACTGTGAAGTATATTTTAAGCTCTAGACAGTAAAGAATGAAGGTTTCTACAGCAAGCCCCTTGATAACAGAAAAAAGAGTTACTAGGGAATTACTTTTCATTTTGTGTTATCATTTAGATGGAAAAAATATAAACCCATAATTATCTAGTGTGATTTAGTATTTTGATTGAGCTCCAGTTGTCAGTGTGATAAGATGACTTTATGAGCAGTAGAACATTAAGCCCCCAGAAATCAATAGATATAATAAAATCCTTTTACTGTCCCTTCCTTCCTACTCACCAAATCAATTGCTTTTTACCTTCTAATTTTTTTCATGAAAGTTCTACAATTCATTTTACTACCTGTCAAAAGTGAAATGTCTTTTTTTTTTTTTTTTGCTGAATAGATAGATGTTTAATATTTCAATTCTTTCATGATTTTATTTTCTATCTCTTTGCTTCTAGAAGATTCACATACTTATCTAGTGTTCTGAGCCCAAAATTTGGAATAAAGTATTGAAGTGAAAGTGAAAGTTGCTCAGTTGTGTCCGACTCTTTGCGACCACATGGACTCTACAGTCCATGGAATTCTGCAGGGGAGAATATTGGAGTGGGTAGCCTTTCCCTTCTCCAGGGGATCTTCCCAACCCAGGGATTGAATCCAGGTCTCCCTCATTGTGGGCGGATTCTTTACCAGCTGAGCCACAGGGGAAGCCCAAGAATACTGGATTGGATCAGATCTTCCCGACACAGGAACTGAACCAGTGTCTCCTGCATTGCAGGCAGATTCTTTACCAGCTGTGCTACTAGAAGTGATACAAATGAGGACTAACAAAGTGATTGGTAAAGATGTTAGAATTCATGCGTTGTTGACTTTGTTATTCTTTTAATCATGGAACAAGACTAATACAAAACCATATGAATCACTTGAAAGAATAATAAGAATATAACAGGTTGTCATCCCCTTTTTTTGTAAATCAGAACTACTTCTCTCTGCACCAGTTACACAACTCCTATTCACCAGACAGAGAGATTTGAACACACTTGATCTTAGACTTCTCTCATGAGAAACTTTATCTGTATGTCATACCCAGCTCATTCACATTTTGACTGCTGCATGATACTGATCCTCAGAAGGCTTTGGGACCATTCACTGAGCAACGTGGAACTAACCAGAGAGATCTAAGGCTTTTCCCAGTACATGTTCCCCAGTGAGTGTCAGCATAAAAGTAGTTACCTTTTCCTTCTGGTAGTTTCCTAGCATATTTATAACTGGACTTTGCCAACCTTACTTTATATTGAAAACATAAGCTCCTGGAAGAAGTATTTTTCTTCTGCATACACAAAGAAATGAATTTTCCTCAGTACCTAGCCAAAGACTCCAGCTCATTTTACAGCATTGATTTCATAATTCAGTTTTTCTATGGAGCCATTTATTGTAATAGATGTTGGAAAACACATACTCCTAGTGAAAGAGAGGTGAATCTGGCTGTACAGTGAGGGCCAGACTGTGAAAGGAAGAATGAAGACTTGTTTAGGGCCTATCTTCTGAACTGAATGTGGCATTGACTTAGGCATTGTAGACACGTGATCCATTCACTACTTGCTTATTATGCCAGACTGAATTCTTTCCCTGCTCTGTGTATCATATAATAGAAAATATATGTGGCAATTGTCAAGTCAACACTTTTTTGTGTTCTGTTTTTTGATTCAGTCAGCCTTCGTGTATTACTGAATATTGTCATCTATACCCTCAATTGATGAGATCCAACCCTTCAAGGCGTCTTTATAAAGCAGATAAGCATTTAAAGGGAGAAATACAAAGAAGCAGAAATTAGAAGACTACAGGTCGATATCATGTAGTTTACAATGTAATACCATCCTTCTACAATTTTCTCCTATTATTGTTTTAAATTTATCCTTCTTTCCTTTAGAGTTCACTGTTTACCCAAGAGAAGCATCTCATAGTAAACAGTAGGTTTTATAAAAATAAACTGAGCTGCTAAGATCTAAAACCAATCTTCACTTTTCCTTTACCCACTGTATCCACAACATCACTGACTCTCATATGGCATTTTTTCGTAGGCTTTTAATCTGACCACCAACAATCTAGGTTAGGTCCTCACGTTCCCTCTAAACGGTACGATCACAATAGCTTTGTAATGCACAGGCTTAATTCACATCTTCCTCACTTCTGGTTCATCTTCGCATATGTCACCATATCCTGCTTCCTAAGACATAGAGCAGTCACGATCCTCCATGATCACAGAGCTTCCTTGTCTATGCCATTCAAATACATTAATTCCCAATCCCTGATGTTAACAGTAAAAGCTCATCACATTATTGTATGTACTTACCTTTTTGGTTGTCTTCAACATCATAGACACACACCCTACATTGTACTATTCATCTCTTAGTTGGGCAACTTACACACATGCCATTTTTTTGTTGTTGTTCTTTTCTGAGGAAGGGCCATGTCCTCTTCCTATCTTCCTCCCAAACTTTCTGTATTCAAAATTCAGAATTAATCTTAGCATCCCAGCTGACAAAGAACCTGTCTGCTAATTCAGGAGATACAGTTTCAGTCCTTGGGTCAGGAAGATCCACTGGAGTAGGAAATGGCAACCTACTCCAATATTCTTGCCTGGAAAATTCCATGGAGAGAGAAATTCGGCAGGCTACAGTTCATGGGTTTGCAAATAGCCGGACATGACTGAGCAACATGCCCAACGAATTTACTATGATTATCATAAGATCATGAGTTACTGAAAGACAAAAATGCCATCCTATTAGTTTTTATGTATTTCATCCTTCTCATAGAATTCAATATATCCTAAATAGGTATTTGTGGAAATGATTTTAATTAAATTCAACTGACCACATGGCATATGATGTTATTCTGGCTTTCTTTTAGGAACATGGAATACCTATCAACATGGGCTATGCAGTGGCACCACATCACTCAGGGGTCTACCCAGTTCATATTCAGCTGTATGCAGCTTGGAAGAAGGTCTGGGGTATTCAGGTCACCAGCACTGAAGAGTATCCGCATTTGAAACCTGCACGATACCGAAAGGGCTTCATTCACAATAGCATCATGGTGAGCATGTATTGTTGTGTGTATCAAAGGCTCTCAGTACCTACATGTGGAATGAAGACAAAATCTAACTTCCAAAAAACTCGTTTACATGAGTATCATAAATCCCTTGCACACCATGATGGTCACACATTAATACACTGCTTGGCTATAGACTTGCTTCTTAAGCTGTGGGGTAGTTTTGGCAAATTCGAGACAAGCTCAAAATGTTGGAAGCAGGTTTCATGTAGGTCATCCCCTGCAGTTTCTGGATTTGTCTATGGACCTTATACTTCTGGAGAGTTTCTCTAGGTCCATTTGTTTGGCTGGTTCTATTTAGAGTTTTCTAGGCAAAATGTAGGTTCGTAAATCAAGAAAACACCTCTCAAATCACTACACTATCAACAGACAGAATCTAACAAGTAGTATCCAAGAGCTAAATTTATCCACTCAGTTTATTTTCAGTTTCAGACACTGGAGAATATCTTAGGATAGCAGTTTTTCATTGTTTTCTTCCTAGCATATTATAAAAATGAAGGTATATATTTTATTTTCAAATATATTAACTGAAAAATAACAATTTGATGGAAGGATGATGCATATGTTCCTATAAATGAAAATAAAACCAAAAGTATATCAGATGGGAATTTATAATTATTCATGAGAATGAAAAAAATTGTCTTGTTTTGCTTTGTGATAAAATAGCTCATCTTAAAACATCCATCCCCACATCCAGTGCCTTAGGTCATGTTCTCATCACTGGTTGCTAAGATCATAGGAAAGGTTTACAACTCTTCTCCCTCCTTTAAATATTTACACCTTTTCAACCCATTATTCAGGTTACTACTAGAATCATCTGCCTATCTATCTTTCCACCCAATAAGTATCTAAAACCAAAGAATAATAGCACTCATGTTAACAGAGATAATACTTAACATTCATTAATCATAAAACTTTAATTTTTTTATTGTAAATTGGTACTAGAGGACCTAAAGAAGCCTCAGATTTAATAGATCTATTGAAAATGCAACTAAAGGTATTGATGTCCATAGAAATCCAGCAGATATTAAAAGTTTTACCCTGATACAAATGCAGATCAGAGTGAAAGCAGTTTTCCCTTAATTGAGTAGTGTGACCATTTGCTATATTATTAAATAGAAACATTCCTTTAAGTCAGCACTATGTATTTTCATTTACCTTGGTTTTAATAAAACCTGTTATGAAAATTAAGCAAAGAATAAATAGTTATTCTGTGCAATTGAATACATGTCCTCAACCCCATTAGATTATAAGTGGTTTATTATTCAATACAAAGTTTTTGGAATAAAATTACCTATTCACTTTCTCTGTTGAACATTCTGAATTACAACAGAATTAAGCACAAGACATGCCAGAAGCAATCATTAGATAATTTGACTATTACTGGGATTAAAACTTTAATTCAGAGTAGTAAAAACAAAACAGAGTGGTGAGGCTGATGAAAACTCATTGTTTTGAGGACTCTGAGATGTAAGTACATGTAAACTGTATTTCAGGATCAAGGGAAAAAGCGATCTAATACCATGAAAAATGTAACCTTGGAGAATCTCTATATTTGAATTACGTTAACCCTAAGAAGCCTTTTTTTTTTTTTTTAACCAATTCTGTAATATAACTCAGCTGGTAGGTGAAATTTGTAGGCATGAATGAAAATGTTGTAACGTATATGTCCTATGATTTTGGGCAGCTGTCTTAATACTTACATAATTACATCAGTGTCAACTCTTGATTACAGTAAGATTTTGGCTTTATCCACTGGGAAACTCCAATAGGAATGATAATATGCAGACTCTGAAGTCATGACACAGCAATGGAACTTTTAATTAAGTCATGTCAATATGCTGCTTTTTCTTTTTTCTCAGGTCCTCCCTCGACAGACCTGTGGGTTGTTCACACACACTATTTTCTACAAAGAGTACCCAGGAGGCCCCCAAGAACTGGATAAAAGTATCAGAGGAGGTGAACTTTTCCTCACAATCCTTCTAAACCCAGTAAGTATCCTATTTATGCTTTTCACAATAATATTAGACCTTTCAAATATATGTTTCATTTTGTTTCCGTTGTCAACCTTCTCACAAGAGAGTAGATGGTAAATACTAGAGAGAAATTAGACTATATCTCCAAATTATTAAATTTCCTTAATAAATGTCAATCAAGAAAAGTACAGATTTGTTAGGATCCATGTGTTGACTATAACAATTAAATGTAAGCTAATATCTTGGTGTTGGCTCTTATACTTGAATTGTAGTAAAGACATATATACAGTTGTCTAGCAAGAGATACCAATTCAAGTGGGTTCGATCTCTTGGTCTGGAAGAAACTCAGGAGAAGGAAATGGCAACCCACTCCATTATTATTGCCAGGAAAATTCTAAGGACAGAGGAACCTGGCGGGCTACAGTCCATGGGGTCACAAAGAGACATGACTAAGTACATCCAAAAACATTCACAATATAGTGGTGTGTATTTTGTCTGTAAGTTGAATCTGCTTCTAGCTCAAGTAGTAGTATGTCTATCAGTAGACATACATATTGCCATCTCTAAAAATGATCACAATGAAAAGCTGCATTGAAAATACACAATGTTTGTATTTAGTTCCTCACTTACGTCTAAGACTTTGTCACCCCATGGACTGTAGCACTCCAGGCTCCTCTGCCTATATAAATTCCAGCCAAGAATACTGGAGTGGGTTGCCATTTCCTTCTATATAAAAATACATAACTATGCATTATCTTTAAATACTAGGGTCATCTGAGGCTTCTTTTTAAAATATTCGTTAATTTTATTTGGAATCAAAGCTAGAAAATTTGTCCCTTTTAGTTGTGCCCTTTGATTATTCAGAGTTTTTCAATTTGATTTCCAGTTATATGTGGGAAAGTATAGCAATATGGGAATATATTGTCACTAGATAATGTTGCAATTACTTCAGCTTTTTCCATTTTTTCCCTTAAGGATTTTATTTCTGAGGTTTTAGAGAGGCATGTCCTTTTTTTTACATCCCACTGCACACAAGAAAATGTGAAAGAGTGAGTTGTATGCTGTGTCTAACTTGTTTGAGTAAGAAATTTTCACACTGAGAGAAAATGATTCATGCTTTAAACAAAACTATGTTTCAGTTGTCTCTGTTGAAGCTCCAGGTATGTTTAAATAAATTTAGATCATGTATATGCTATTTGTAACCCATGAAGAAAGGAAATAAAAACCTACCTTGTGTATAGATGAAAACTTGTAAATTGGATTGAAGGGGTTGAGAAATGGGGGCAAAAATGCATGTTGTTATTCAGTCACTAAGTTGCGTCTGACTCTTTGAGACTCGAGACTACAGCACTCCAGGCTTCCCTGTTCTTCACCATCTACCAGAGTCTGCTCAGATTCATGTCCGTTGAGTTGGTGATGCTATCTGTTGCCCTCTTCTCTACCCTTCAGTGTTTCTCAGAATCAGGATCTTTTCTAATGAGTTGGCTCTTCCCATCAGGTGACCAAAATATTAGAACTTCAACTTCAGCATCTGTCCTTCAATGAATATTCAGGGTTGATTTCCTTTAGGATTGACTGGTTTGATTGCCTTGCAGTCCAAGGGACTCTGAAGAATCTTCTCTAACATCACAGTTTAAAAGCATCAATTCTTTGGCACTCAGCCTTCTTTATGGCCCAACTCTCACATCCATATATGACTACTGGAACCACCATAGCTTTGACTAGACGGACCTTTGTGGACAAAGTGATGTCTCTGCTTTTTAATACCCTATCTAGATTTGTCACAGCTTTCCTTCCAAGGAGCAAGCATCTTTTAATTTCATGACTGAAGTCACTGTATGCTGTGATTTTGGAGCACAAGAAAATAAAATCTGATACTGCTTCCACTTTTTCTTCTTCTATTTGCCATATACGATTGGGCCAGATGCCATGATCTTTGCTTTTTGAATGATACAAGTTTTAAGCCAGCTTCTTCACTCTCCTCTTTCATCCTCATTAAGAGCTTCTTTAGTTTTTGTCGCTTTCTGCAGTTAAAGTGATATCATCTGCATATCTGAGGTTGTTGATATTTCTCCTGGCAAACTTGATTCCAGATTGTGAGTCATCCTGCCTGGCATTTCATATGATGAACTCTGCATAGAAATTAAATAAGCAAGGTGACAATATACAGCCTTGATGTACTCTTTTCACAATTTGGAAACAGTCAGTTGTTCCATGTCCAGTTCTAACTGTTGCTTCTTGACCCACATACATGTTTCTCAGGAGGCAGGTAGGGTGGTCTGGTATTCCCATCTCTTTAAGACTTTTCCAGTTTGTTGTGATCCACACAATCAGAGGCTTTAGCATAGTCAGTGAAGCAGTAGTAGATGCTTTTCTCTGAAATTCCCTTGCTTTCTCTATGATGCAATGAATGTTGGTAATTTGATCTCTGGTTCCTCTGTGTTTTTTAAACCCAGCTTGTACATCTGAAAGTTTTTAGTTCATGTACTGCTGAAGCCTAGCTTGAAGGACTTTGAGTATGGGGAATGAGCGCTTTATCTGAGTATGAGTAATCAACAAACTTCTTCAAACTGCAGGACTATTAAAAACAAAACAATACATTTGACTCAGTTCTAATGAGGCGGATGAAACTGGAGCCTATTATACAGATTGAAGTAAGCCAGAAGGAAAAACACCAATACAGTATACTAATGCATATATATGGAATTTAGAAAGATGGTAACAATAACCCTGTGTACGAGACAGCAAAAGAGACACTGATGTATAGAACAGTCTTATGGACTCTGTGGGAGAGGGAGAGGGTGGGGAGATTTGGGAGAATGGCATTGAAACATGTAAAATATCATGTATGAAACAACATGCCAGTCCAGGTTCGATGCACGATACTGGATGCTTGGGGCTAGTGCACTGGGACGACCCAGAGGGATGGTTTGGGGAGGGAGGAGGGAGGAGGGTTCAGGATGGGGAACACATGTATACCTGTGGTGGATTCATTTTGATATTTGGCAAATCTAATACAATTATGTAAAGTTTAAAAATAAAATAAAATTAAAAAAAACAGAACTGTCTTTTTTGTTGGGGTTCCACTAAACTGGGGAATAGCTTGGATGCTCTATGATTTTAGTAAGAAATTTTATTTTTCAAAACTTGTTTGCTCTCCTGTAAGACAAATTTATAAACTAGACAATCTTTAGTGTTCCTCAAAAGTATTCCTTTTGGATACTTCATTTTGTATGTGTTTAATTCAAGCTCACTGAGACTTAAAAGAATCAATAACATCACAAAATATTTTTGAGAGTTGATATATACATGTGAATGTGAGTGAAAGCAAATATGGGAAATCTTTCTCTTTACTCCTTCCCTCATTAATTGAGAATTTGGTCTTCATAGAAGCAAGGGTCACATCTTCATACTGTTTTCACTTTGGGGTATACTCCCAACCCCAAATCTGCCCTTGTCCCCTCTTCAGGGGAAGGGATAAGCATCAGAACAATGATGATTCCCTCCCATGAACCTCTAGCCCCAAGGTCTGATTGTTACTGATATTCACCACCTGGGTGCCCATGGGGCTACTTGCCATTAAAGAGATGTATTTATAACTCTGCTTTTCAAAAACTTTGAATTTAGCACTCCATATATAGCATCATTCACAGACTAACAGTTGGCCCTTGACAGTGGTAAAGAACACGCCTGCCAGCACAGGAGACATGAGACCTGGGTTCGATCCCTGAGTTGGGAAGATCCCCTGAACAAGGAAACAGCAACCTACTCCAGTATTTTTTCCTGGAGAATCCCATGGACAGAGGAGCCTGGCAGGCTACAGTCCATGGGGTCGCAAAGAGTCGGACACAACTGAAGTGACAGGATGCAAGCATGCATAAATCGTTACTCAGAGGGTAATAGCTGGTCCTTTAAATAAGGTGGAAGACTATTTGGCACTTATACATGTAGCACTGCTATAAACTGACAAAATAACACTAACCTCACTTAAAAAGCTAATCATTGCCAACCAAAGTTATTTTAATTGCAGGAGAAATAGAACAATGAAAGAGGGGAGTTTTCAGGAGATTTCTAGAATCCAATAACAAACTATACTTAATCATTGTGAACTAATGGTGATCTTAAAGTAGGATTCATGAGTAAAAGCGAGAAACCCAGATAGACAAATAAGAAGGAGCAATGTTAGAGATGATTAACAGTGTGGATAATATAAGTCATTCTACGTACAGTGATATGAAACTGGGATCAGACAAATAGCAGTCCACAAAGATATGGGAGTAAGGAATAAATGCTGCTCAAAACATGAACAGTGTAATAATAGGCAATCCAAGTAGAGGCTACTCAGCTCTCTAGGGAGACACACTGTGGGTGGCATTTGACAGAACCCAGATTTAAAAAAAAACAAAAAAAAAACAGGTCTTAGTTCTAGAGCTGCATAAGCAGAAGTTATCAGATATATTAATCAGGGTTCTTCAAAGAAACAGAACTAAGAGGATGGGTGGGGGAGAGAATTATTATAAGGAATTTGCTCATGTGATTATGGAATTTGGAAAGTCTCAAAATCTACAGTGAACAAGCTAGAGTCCCAGGGGAGCTGATGGTATAGTTTTCGTAGAAGTTCTCTAGCCTGAGAACCAGAACAGCTGATGGTGTAGTTCTAGCCCCAAAGTAGACAGGATTGAGACCCAGGAAGAGCCAGTGTTTCACTTCAGGTTCTTAGGCAGGTTAAAAGAAAATAAAACACAGTAATCAGTTCAAAGGCAATGGGGCAGAAGAAATTCCTTTTTATTCACAGAAGAGTGAGACTTTTCATTCTATTTGGCCTTCAGCAGATTAGATCAGACCCACCCACCTTATCTGCTTTCCTCAGTTGACCAATTTGGTTGTTAATCTCATCAAAAGCATCCTCATGGACACACCCAGAATAACGTTTGCGCTGCATAACTTGTGGCCCAGTCAAGTTGGTACAAACTTAACCATCACACCAAATGAGGAAATGAAGATGGGAACAGACAGGAAGGGAGTGAAATAAAATGGGAAACAAAGGAAGAGGGAAGAAAGTGATGAATGAAGTAAAGATACTGTAAGCTTGGAATTTTTTGTAGCTGTGTCCTGTTATGAATAGAGAGGCACCAGAAGTGATGCATTTCATGCAAAGATGAGCACAATAAAGGACAGAAATGTTATGGACCTAACAGAAGCAGAAAATATTAAGAAGAGGTGGCAAGAATACACAGAACTACACAAAAACCAACTTCATGACCCAGATTACCACAATGGTGTGATTACTCATCTAGAGCCAAACATCCTGGAATGTGAAGTCAAGTGGGCCTTAGAAAGCATCACTATGAACAAAGTTAGGGGAGGTGATGGAATTCCAGCTGAGCTATTTCAAATCCTAAAAGATGATGCTATGAAAGTGCTGCACTCAATATGCCAGCAAATTTGGAAAACTCAGCAGTGGCCACAGGACTGGAAAAGGTCAGTTTTCATTCCAATCCCCAAGAAAGACAATGCCAAAGAATGCTCAAACTGCTGCATAGTCGCACTCATCTCACACATTAGTAAAGTAATGCTCAAAGTTCTCCAAGCCAGGCTTCAGCAATACATGAACAGTGAACTTCCTGATGTTCAAGCTGAATTTAGAAAAGGCAGAAGAACCAGAGATCAAATTGCCAACATCCATTGGATCATCGGAAAAGCAAGAGAGTTCCAGAAAAACATCTGCTTCTGCTTTATTGAATATGCCAAGCCTTTGTGTGGATCACAACAAACTGTGGAACATTCTTCAAGAGATGGGAATACCAGACCACCTGACCTGCCTCTTGAGAAATCTGAATGTAGGTCAAGAAGCAACAGTTAGAACTGGACATGGAACCACAGACTGGTTCCAAATTGGGAAAGGAGTATGTCAAGGCTGTATATTGTCACCCTGCTTATTTAACTTATACGCAGAATACATCATGTGAAATGCCAAGCTGGATGAAGCACAAGCTGGAATCAAGGTTGCCTGAAGAAGTATCAATAACAGCAGATATGCAGATGACACCACCCTATGACAACAAGCAAAGAAACACTGAAGAGCCTCTTGATGAAAATGAAAGAGGAGAGTAAAAATGTTGGCTTAAAACTCAGCATTCAGAAAACTAAGATCATGGCATCTGGTCCCATCACTTGATGGAAAATCGATGGGGAAACAATGGAAACAGTGACAGACTTTATTTTGGGGGGCTCCAAAGTCACCGCAGATGGTGACTGCAGCCATGAAATTGAAAGACACTTGCTCCTTGGAAGAAAAACTATGGCCAACCTCAGTTCAGTTCAGTTCAGTCACTCAGTCATGTCTGACTCTTTCCGACCCCATGAACCGCAGCACACCAGGCCTCCCTGTCCATCACAAACTCCAAGAGTCCACCCAAACCCACGTCCATTGTGTCAGTGATGCCATCCAACCATCTCATCCTTCGTTGTCCCCTTCTCCTCCTGCCCTCAATCTTTCCCAGCATCAGGGTCTTTTCAAATGAGTCAGCCCTTCACATCAGGTGGCCAAAGTATTGCAGTTTCAGCTTCAGCATCAGTCCTTCCAATGAACACCCAGGACTGATCTCCTTTAGGATGGACTGGTTGGATCTCCTTGCAGTCCAAGGGACTCTCAAGAGTCTTCTCCAACACTGCAGTTCAAAAGCATCAATTCTTCTGTGCTCAGCTTTCCTAGCCAGCATATTAAAAAGCAGAGGCATTGCTTTACTGACAAAGTTCCATCTAGTCAAAGCTATGGTTTTACCAGTAGTCATGTATGGATGTGAGAGTTGGACTATAAAGAAGGCTGAGTGCTGAAGAATTGATGCTTTTGAACTGTGGTGTTGGAGAAGACTCTTGAGAGTCCCTTGGGCTGCAAGGAGATCCAACCTGTCCATTCTAAAGGAAATAAGTCCTGAATATTCATTGGAAGGACTGATGCTGAAGCTGAAGCTCCAAGCTCCAATACTTTGGCCACCTGATGCAAAGAACTGACTCATTTGAAAAGACCCTGATGCTGGGAAAGATTGTAGGCTGGAGGAGAAGGGGACGACAGAGAATGAGATGGTTGGATTATATCACCGACTTGATGGACATGAGTTTGAGTAGGCTCCGGAAGTTGGTGATGGACAGGGAGGCCTGGGGTGCTGCAGTCAATGGGTCGCAAAGAGTTGGACATGAATGAGTGACTGAACTGAACTGAGAGTTGATCTGCTGTGATCAATAGTCCTTCATTGACATCCAGAAAATAAGTACTGAGACTGCTTGATTAATGGCTATTTTAAGTTAGGTGGTTTCAGCAAGACTGGCAAAGAAGAAGCCTTCTGGAAGGAAAATGAGAAAAGAAGAAAACAGAAATAAAGTAATACTGATACCCAGTCTTCTCCTCTGGTCTCTCCTTTTTCTCTAATTTCCACTTAATTCTTTGTCAGAGTAAAGAGTATCTCCTTATTCTTTTTCATCAAAACCATGCTGAAGAAAAAAAGCCTACAAATTCAGTGATGTGAATGTATGTTTTCAACATGAGTTCACTGATATGTTGACTCTAAAGACTATTTGTATCCTCACAGAGCCTGTTCCCAAAGGAGATTCTATGACTGCATTTTTTTTTAATGTATCAAAGTCCCTTAGGGAGATATGATTTCAGTAGAAACAATCAACATCCATGAAATCATAGAGAAAGATGATCACTTCTCCCACCTACTGTTTGAACTGATTTTGAACATGGAAAACCAATGTCTTGGGGGCTTATAAGTAGAATAAGTGATCATAGTGTTAGTATAAACTCTAAAGATTTAAGACCAATCTCACCTTATTTCATTTTTCAATAATGACCTAAACTTTCACATCCTGGAAATACTATAGACACCTTATATTGTGGCATCTCTCTTGCATAGTGATTCTCTTTGAGGATTTGTAAATGATCCATAGATTTTTGTCCTTAGTGTTGGGTTTTCAGTATATTAATGAACGGATGGATAAGGATAAGATAGTGTGACACAAAGGTGGCAGTGATGGTAAATACATCTAGTATACATAGCACAGTGAATTTACAGACCAAATCTAGCAAGATGAAATTTAACAGGCAATAATAAAAAGCCCCAAAATTACGTTCAAAGAAAATAGTGCATAAATTCCAGAATTATTTAAGTATAAATATTATATAAATATAGATTAAATCTGCCAGTAAATTGTATGGACTGCCTCATGACATATTTGGTTTCTTGTCATTGAAGCTGTATAAACAAAAATTTTGTAGGAATGTCAAATCTATTACTTTTAATATCTCATCTGATGCTAAAACTGTGTAATTCTGTTCTTATCCAGTTTAGACATAGGTATATATTTTTGATTATGAAACATAAAAAATATGAAGTAGGTTTAATTTTACATATTACAAACCAGCACTACATATTTAATTATAGTAGGGTCAGAGGAAAAAGGAAATGGCAGTTTATCAACATGTAAGAGAATTAATAATCAACCCTGCATATTCATTGGAAGGACTTATGCTGAAGCTGAAGCTCCAATACTTTGGCCACCTGATGCGAAGAGTTGACTATTTGGAGAAGACCCTGATGCTGGGAAAGATTGATGGTAGAAGGAGAGGGGGGCAACAGAGGATGTGATGCTTGGATAGCATCATTGACTCAATGGACATGAGTTTGAGCAAACTCAGGGACATAGTGAAGGACAGGGAAGCCACCAGGCTTCTAGCTCATGCTCTAGTCCATGAGGTTGTAGAGAATTGGACACAATTTAGTGAAACAACATCAACAATAAGAATTAAGGGTTTCTCTGGTGGTTCAGTGGTGAAGAATCCTCCCGCTAATGCAGGAGATATGGGTTTGATCCTTGAATCAGGAAAATCCCCTGGAGAAGCAAATGGAAACCCACTCCAACATTCTTGTCTGGGAAATCCCATGGACAGAGGAGCCTGGCGGGCTACAGTCTGTGAGGTCACAAAAAGTCAGACACAACTTAATAACTAAACAAAAACAATAGCAAAAGAATTAAAAAATTATATAAAATGAGAAGATATTCACTGGTAGATGTATTGAAGGAAGTAGAAGAGGAAGAAATTTCTATCATCAGTATCCTGAAAGAAATATTACTGCCAGATTTAGCAGAGCATTTGAACTGATTGAATAGTTTCTGGATTCATTTGTATGTACATATCCTATGAGGATAATAAAAGCTGGGAAAGGTATATGAGGGACTATCCTGGAATTTCCCTCTCTAGAGTACTTTAAAATAGAATCAAAAGCTATAGAGTTCTTCCTTATTGCCTTGAGGAATGGGACTGGATTAAATATCCTTGAAAAGTTCTACCCCCTTGTTTGTTTGTGTTTTGTTTTTCCTGGTTTATAACTTCCACAACTCTGTTCTGCAGTCAAAAAGGCCTGAACCACACTAAGACTTGTAGCTGCTTTCTCTGTCTGGCTTCCACTTTAGGAATTCACATTATTTTGTGTTGCCCTTCTCTAGAACAGACCTGTATATAGCCTGTGCTCGAAAGTCTCTAATATTTGTCTTTATGCATGTTCAATGTTTTTTTTTAATTTCATTTTGATTCTAGCTGCCATGCTGTTCTCATAGTTTTACACATTTTAAAATATATGTCATTATTTTCTAATACACCATAAAGCAGAAAATGGAAATTGGAATATATTTTTACATCTTGACTCATATATAAACTCCTGTTATTGTTGCCCATTAGATCTTTTGATTCAGCAAAATGCAATAATTGGGGTTTCTTGATTTCCTTAGATACCAACTGGTTTTGCCCAGATTAATGTAAAAAAATGAAAATTAAATGAAAGCTGTTTGAATGACATTTCAAAAGAATAGCTAAGCATCTGTCCACTTAACATTCAGATAACTTTCTCCTGGCTTTTTTTTTTTTTTAGATTCCATCATGACCTCATCACATATTGATATTTTCCTGCACTGTTCCACACTTGTCAAATGCTAACATGTATTTCCCTAGTGCCGAATTCTTCCTGCATTTTCAATATAATCTTTGTACAGGCAGGAAGAAATATAATTTAATCATGTGTGAGGTGAAACAGCTTACACCAGGTAACCCACTATCATTCAAGTCAAGACACCACCCCATAAATTATGCAACAATTTACTGTAGTAGAGGAAGCCTGGAGTCTTGTCAGTTGCTGTCATCACTAACTATAAAAGCTTAAAATGAATATGCCTTGCTGGATTTAATATTTTTATAACTCATTTAATTTTGTGCTCCACAAAGAACAATATGAAAATAGAATTTTTTAAGTTTTCTTGACAGATATATCTAAATATTCTCTGATTCTAGAAGGCTTTAAAATGGCAGTACTGGAGCCACGAAATCCACTACATCATCCAAAGTCCAGAGCAGTGCCTAGACTCACTAACCTTTGTCTGATTTTGGCCTGTTGCAAATCCAGGTGAACAAAAAATATGAGCCTGAAAGAATGGTGTACTTGCAGTTGCCAGTAGAGTATAATGAAACTGCAGTGATGTACTTCCCCACTACTGTCTCCTGAACCTTCACACACCTAGGCTGGCTAATGAGCTTTTCTTTCTTGTGTATATCAGTCTCCAAATTCATGGAATCTAATAGCAGGTGCAGTACATTATGAATTAGTGCTCGCTTTTCAGATAGATTAAAGACAGCTGCAAGGCTTAGGAAAACATCAACATGAACTAAGCTGAACTAAGCTTTAAGTTCTTTTAAATCCTAAAATAATATGGAAGTGGATATGTAAGATAATTCACAGAAACATATGCAGCACAGCAAAATAAAATGCACAAAATATCCCACAGCTTTTTTAAAGAAAATTATAAAGCATTACAGATTACTAATACTCAAGACATCCAAATATTCTTTGGTAATTTTGATTTCCTATGAATGCTGTGCTTTATAGAACATTGTAACCATCAGATATTTCATGTAGAACAAAGCAAATGCATATTCCAAGTGGTAAAGAACTGCACCTGGTTTTCCCTGGTGGCTCAGCAAAAAAGAAATCCACCTGCAATGCCAGAATCCCAGGAGACACAGGTTCGATCCCTGAGTCAGGAAGACCCCCTGGAGGAGGGCATGGCAACTCACTCCAGTATTCTTGCCTGGAGAATCCCATGGACAGAGGAGCTTGGTGGGCTATAGTCCACAGGGTCTCAAAGAGTCGAACACAACTGAAGTGACTTAGCACACACACAAAGAACCCACCTGCCAATGCAGGAGACATGGGTTCGATCCCTGGATCAGGGACGATCCCCTGGAGGAGGGCATGGCAACCCACTCCCGTGTTCTTGCCTGGAGAATCCTATGGCCAGAGGAGCTTGGCAGGCTACAGTCCATAGCGTCACGAAGAGTCAGACACAATCAAAGCAACTTAGCACACACGAACATAAAATGTACTTCTTTATAAAATAATATGTTAATATTTCTAACTCAGGATCATGGAAGATATTGACATATGTTCCAGCAGTATTTATTAAAGAATAATAAATTAACTTCTAACTGCTCTACTACAGTGAAATGTGCCTCTTATCTGGGCAGGAACTTTTGAAGCAATTAATGGTATTGGAGCTCTGAGGCTTTAGAGTCTGGGAGAACTGCCACCAACTGTGAGAAGAATGGACTCCTGTAGAGTATATAGATTGTGGAAAATTCTATTTCCACTTACTGAAAGACCTATAGTAACCTCTTTTTTTCCCTTTATCAGTTTTTCGTTTGGTCTTTAAAAAAAAAAAAAAAAAACTTAAAGATTTGCAAGACTAACCTTTACAAAAGAACATGAATCTTCACTTCTGCAACGATTCACACTCACAGTAGGAATGTTGCAGAATATGGAGTCCGCTAATATCCATGGCTTCACTACCGATAATACTGTTTTGTTTTTGTCTACACTGAAAATCAGAATCAGAGTTAGTATAACGTTTTAGAGAATGCCGAGAAATTTTTGCTTTCTCCCAATTTGGGAATAGTGCATGTTTTTTTTTTTTTTTGCAGTCAAATTTACTTAGCAATTAGTATTTCAGAATGTAAAGTTTGCCACCACAAAAGACCAGAATAGTTTGTATCCTAGCCCTGAACTCTGTCTTCTCATCAAATGAGGAAAAGGTTGCTATTATTATGTAGACATGCATCTTTCTATACCAGCGGTTCCTACAGGTCCTGATGGGATACAATTTACATTCCAATATATTTCTAGATCATGAACAAATCCATAAAATTGCACTGTTTTTTTTTTTTTCAATTCTGTTTCCCTAGAAAAAGAAATGAAAGCAGCATTATTTTATTGGGGGAAGTCTGTTTCATCTTGTGTAACTGGATAATTTAGTTTTCCCAAAGCATGTTATGAAAGATTGTGGAATAGCTCTTTTACATAAATAAATTTTCAACAGCAAAAAATACAACCTCCTATTTGTGTAAATGTTAGTCGATAGATTTCTCCTATTTTGAGGCTTATAATAGGTAAGTATTACATACATAATGTTCTTAATAAGTTAAGGATTCTTTGAAAGCAAAATCAGTAAATTTGTGGTTATCAAAAATAAATCGCTCTGTATTAGTGTTTATATGATTTGGTGGCTAGTGAGATAATAAGAAAGTAGGTGCATTCTGTGGGAGTCCACAAAATTAATACTGATTTGTGTGTGGTTTTTTTTTTTGGTTTGTGAGTTTTCACCCCACCATTTATTCTGTCTTCTCCCCCACAAATTATATAACACCTAGATATTTCAGTGTCTTGTTTCTTTCTTTAATATTTATTTATTTTTAAAATTTGAAGTACATTGAAGAAAGACCATTTTGGATCACTTTATTTTATTTCATTTTCATTATTTGTACTTTTCCTCTGGCTGCTCCTCAGAGTCAGATATTATGAAAATAAACTACAAATTATTTTCTAAAACATGTTATTTTCATTTTTTTATTTTAGAAAACCAAATTATTTTGTCTTAGATTTTCCATCGGTGGCTTATAATTTTGATATAATAAGGATATTTAATATTATATAGATATTAAACTTGCTGATATCCACTGAAGAATTAAAAAGTCTTGTCATTTTCATCCATATAGTCTTATCAGATGAACAAAGGTGTCTATCACTAAATTTGTTAAATGCTTCTTTGAGATTCATAAACTCTCAAATGTATTACTTGTCGATAAAAATAAGTGGGAATGTGGTGCTTAATTTATGGTGAGTTGTTAGAATGTCATCAGTTGCTTAGAGTGTTAAACCTTGGCTACTATTTATATCTCCACTGTTTGATTTTTTCAAGGAGATCTTCGTGATGTGTTCACCAAAAAGCAGTTCTGTTGTGTGGATATTGATGTGTGTGTATAAATCCATGAAGGAAGGCCTGGGAATCCTTCAAATCCTCAAATACCAATCCAGAGGAGTTGGTATTTGAGCTGAGCATTGTAGGGACTCATCAGACAAATGAGCTAGTGAGGTAGAAATAGGGAATGGGAGTTTGCAGCAGTAGAGGGGAAAGGTGTACAGCGTCACAGAGGGTAAAATGCTCATGGCAATTTGGGGAGCTATAAATGTTTGTGTTTTGCAAGAGTACAAAATGAAGGTAAAGTCATTGCTGCTGCTGCTAAGTCACTTCAGTCGTGTCCGACTCTGTGTGACTCCATAGACGGCAGCCCAGCAGGCTCCCCCATCCCTGGGATTCTCCAGGCAAGAACACTGGAGTGGGTTGCCATTTCCTTCTCCAATGCAGGAAAGTGAAAAGTAAAAGTGAAGTTGCTTAGTCATGTCTGACTCTTAATGACCTCATGGACTGCAGCCTACCAGGCTCCTCCGTCCATGGGATTTTCCAGGCAAGAGTACTGGAGTGGGGTGCCATTGCCTTCTCCGAAAGTCATTAAGAGTAGGTAAATAAAATCATGGAAATTTTTGTATGATATGTCACAAAAGAAGAGGAAAGGAATTCAAACAAGGAAGTGATAGACCCAAATAATATTTTGATTTATAATTCTAGCTGACAGGTTAGGGCCTTGGATACACACTCCTTCTAATGTCTACAGTACTTTTCTTTTTTTTTTAATTTAAATTTATTTATTTTAATTGGATGTTAATTACTTTACAATATTGTATTGGTTTTGCCATACATCAACATGAATCTGCCATGGGTGTACACGTATTCCGCATCTTGAACCCCCCTCCATCCTCCCTCTCCATACCACCCCTCAGGGTCATCCCAGTGCACCAGCCCCAAGCAACCAGTATCATGCATTGAACCTGGACTGCCGATTCATTTCATATATGATATTATACATGTTTCAATGCTACCCTCTCAAATCATCCCACCCTCTCCCTCTCCCACAGAGTCCAAAAGGCTGTTCTATACATCTGTGTCTCTTTTGCCTTCTCGCATATGGTTACCATATTTCTAAATTCCATATATATGCATTAGTATACTGTATTGGCGGAGAAGGTAATGGCACCCCACTCCAGAACTCTTGCCTGGAAAATCCCATGGGATGGAGGATCCCATGGGCTGCAGTCCATGGGGTCGCTAAGAGTCGGACACGACTGAGCGACTTCACTTTCACTTTTCACTTTCATGCATTGGAGAAGGCAATGGCAACCCACTCCAGTGTTCTTGCCTGGAGAATCCCAGGGACAGAGGAGCCTGGTGGGCTGCCTTCTATGGGGTCACACAGAGTTGGACATGACTGAAACGACTTAGCAGCAGCAGCAGCATACTGTATTGGTGTTTTTCTTTCTGGCTTTCTATTCCCATTACTCTCGACTTCACCTCACTGTTTTCCCTCAGACTCTATCTCTGATTTCTCTTCCTCACCTGGATCCCCTCACAGGTGAGCTCTCACTGCTACGTGAATATGTAATATATACAAAGAGCCACGTGTGTAATACTGCTCACAGTGGTAAATAGCTTTATGTTTAGTGAATGTCATCTCCCTCACCTGTGCTGAATGTACCCTCAGGAACAAGTATTCCCTCAACAGGCAACTGTTCAATAAGACAGTACATAAAAATTATATCATCAGACTACCTGTGTCGACTGCATGCCATCATTTCACATGAGTTGTTTAAATTGCTTCAGAAGAAAAGGGAAAGGAAAGGAGAAAGAAGGAATAGAAAAAGGAAGCGGGGAAAAGAAATGAGAGCAGAGGGCAAATGTGGAAGAAAGAGAAGGAAAAAGAAGAGGCAAGGATGGAAAGATGAGGAAGCTAGTTCTCTCTCTTTTTGTAAAATCAGATGAACAGCAGGAATGTAAATGTATTCACCAAACTCAGAAGTTCTTGTTTTATTTTTCCAGGCTGGCTAAATACTGAAGAAAAAGTTGTGTAGTTTCTCTGTGCTTCAGAATTTCTCTGTCCGTAAATGAAATGAGGAAACTAATGTTGGTTCCTTTAGAGGGAGTATGAGATGTGACAAAAACTAGTGTTGGATTTTTTTTCAGAGAAAATGTAAATAATTTGGAAGTAATTCTTATTTGAGAAAGTGGAAGTATATATCACTTTTATTATCAAATATATTTGAGGATGTTAGCAAACTGCAAACCCTGAGTTTATTTACAGTGTGAATTTGCTTGATTGTTTCTCCCTGCTAGAACACATAAATCATGTGATAAATGCATTCTCTTTTACAAAGGTATTTATTTTATTATAGGCTTCGCTTCTGAAAATGTTCTTGATTGTCACTTTATTGTGCCTTCTGAGCTATTTTTAAACAATAAAATATCCATCATTATTCTTTATTCCAGTGAAGCAAACTGTGTCATCAAATGCAGTGCTTGCTTGGTTGGTCAAGACTTGTTTTGTTTTAATTTGATTTTGTTGTCTACCAAAGTACGTCAGATGTTTTTGCCAAAGGTTTTTGTTTTTGTTGCTGGCCTTGCTGATTTTAAGGCCTTTTGTTTATTTATTTTATTTTATTTTATTTTTTTGGTTAATAGGAGCTCTGCTAGAAACACTAGGTCCATACTTTGATATATTTTATGTTCCAACACTGACTGTTGTGCTCAGATGAGGAGTATTATAGAATTACAGCAATCTCTGTGTTTAGTACATAAAATTAATGATATGAAAAATGGAAGACCTTCCCAAATGAGACATAATTACAATAATTTAGATGAATGAGTTGAACTTATTAGAAATAAGAAAACCCAAACCCACAAACCAAATGCAAAACTCTAGACTGACTTTCATTACATATTACAATGGGGAGACACTTTTCATGTCTGCCAGCATTGACCCTATAGATCTGTCTTCACTGGACTTCACACCTAACAAAACAGTCAGTGTTCAAACCTCTCAGTGATAACATTAACTAAAAGTAGAGAAGGATCCAAGAGATTTACTTTTCATGAAAGACTGTGTTTTTGTGAATAGGGTTCATGGGGAGTTTAGCCCTGTATGAAAATTACTAGCTTAAGCAATGTAAAAGATAAGATATCAAGCATGAAGTGTTTCCCTGATTTACAATTGTCGCTTTTAAGCCAATTTAAGGTATCCAATAATGTCATTCAAAGTATAAAGTGTAAGTAGCAGAATTGTGCTCCTTCTTGAAGCTGTTATTATAGCCACTTAAACTTTTTTTCACACATAGATACACCTTCAAACTAAATGTGAATAAAAGATGTGACTTGAAAATTGCCATTCTCTTGCAATTTCTTTTCAGAAGTCCATTCTGTAGTTCACTTAAATAACTTGCTCAAGCAATCAAATCAATACAGGTAGACTTTTCTACATGGGCTGCAATGTTATGATCATAAACACAAAGATTTTAGAAATTATGAGCTATTTAAAGAAATAAAAAAAGAAACTTTAAACACATCACAATGCCCCAAATTGAAATCATCTTCTATTCCATCTTTTGCTGAATACACCTTTAAAAAATATACGCTATAGCTTATAATGATTCTTGAATCTTTAGTAATTTAGATTTTAGAAAAACACCCATTCATAGGAAGTACGGTGATGGTAACTTACAATGTGAGGAGTTATTAACTCAATCTAATGATTGGCTTTGGAAATGATTTTGTAGAGAGCAGGCATATTCCCAAGTAATATCAGGAGACATTCGTTTTGCACATTGATGCTCACTATAGGTCATGTTGTGTATCTGTTGAATGACTAAATCTATCAGTGCTACTGCTGCTGCTGCTGCTAAGTCACTTCAGTCGTGTCCAACTCTGTGTGACCCCATAGACAGAAGCCCACCAGGCTCCCCGGTCCCTGGGATTCTCCAGGCAAGAACACTGGAGTGGGTTGCCATTTCCTTCTCCAATGAGTGAAAGTGAAGAGTGAAAGTGAAGTCGCTCAGTCGTGTCCGACTCTTAGTGACCCCATGGACTGGAGCCTACCAGGCTCCTCCATCCGTGGGATTTTCCAGGCAAGAGTTCTGGAGTGGGGTGCCATTGCCTTCTCCGTGAAAGTTTCTTAGTCATGTCCAACTCTTTGCAACCCCATGGACTATACAATATATGGAATTCTCCAGGCCAGAATACTGAAGTGGATAGCCTTTCCCTTCTCCAGGGGATCTTCCCCATCCAGGGATCGAACCCAGGTCTCTCACATTGCAGGTGGATTCTTTACCAGCTGAGCCACAAGAGAAGCCCAAGAATACTGGAGTGGGTAGCCTTTTCCTTCTCCAGGGGATCTTCCCCACCCAGGGATTGAACCCAGGTCTCTCACATTGCAGGTGGATTCTTTACCAACTGAGCTATGAGGGAAGCCATCTACTTTCAAAGTATGTTCCAATTAGTGTTTTTCTCTCCACTTTCCGATGATGGCCCCCTTATCTCTCCTCCAGAGAACTGTTAACCATTCTGGCCACCAACTCTGTTATTCCCAAGGGCAGTCAGAATGATATTGTTAAATCCAACACAGACAAATGTCGTGGTCATTCTTAAATGCCTTCAAAGGCTTCTCACTTAATCTCAGAATAAAATTCAAACTCTGGTCCATGACTTGGCCTTCTGCTGGCTTCTCTGCATTGACCAAGTTCCACTCAAACCACACCATGCTTGTTTCCGCACAGTCCTTCAAAGATGCCAAGATCGTTTGCCCTTCAGGGCTTTTGTGCTTGCATCCTTTTTGCTTATAAGGGTTACTTCTAGGAATTAACCTTGATGTCTACTGCCTCTCATGTCTCAGGTCAAAAGTCACCACCTCAAAGAATGGTTGCCTGGCCTTTTTTGCAGTCATTGTCTATGACTTGTCTGTCTTATTTTTCATCTTTTCATTTCATGGCTGCAGTCACCATCCACAGTGATTTTGGAGAAGAGGAAAATAAAAGCTGTCACTGTTTCCACATTTTACCCTCATATTTGCCATGAGGTAATGGTACTGGACTGGAAAAGGTCAGTTTTCATTCCAATCCCAAAGAAAGGCAATGCCAAAGAATGCTCAAACTACCACACAATTGCACTCATCTCACATGCTAGTAAAATAATGCTCAAAGTTCTCCAAGCCAGGCTTCAGCAATACGTGAACTGCGAACTTCCTGATGTTCAAGCTGGTTTTAGAAAAGGCAGAAGAACCAGAGATCTAATTGCCAACATCTGCTGGATCATGGAAAAAGCAAGAGAGTTCCAGAAAAACATCTATTTCTGCTTTATTGACTATCCCAAAGCCTTTGACTGTGTGGATCACAATCAACTGTGGAAAATTCTGAAAGAGATAGGCATACCAGACCACCTGACCTGCCTCTTGAGAAATCTGTATGCAAGTCAGGAAGCAACAGTTAGAACTGGACATGGAACAACAGACTGGTTCCAAATAGGAAAAGGAGTTCGTCAAGGCTGTATATTGTCACCCTGTTTATTTAACTTATATGCAGAGTACATCATGAGAAATGCTGGGCTGGAAGAAACACAAGCTGGAATCCAGATTGCTGGGAGAAATATCAATAACTTCAGAAATGCAGATGACACCACCCTTATGGCAGAAAGTGAAGAGGAACTAAAAAGCTTCTTGATGAAAGTGAAAGTGGGGAGTGAAAAAGTTGGCTTAAAGCTCAACATTCAGAAAACGAAGATCATGGCATCTGGTCCCATCACTTCATGGGAAATAGATGGGTAAACAGTGGAAACAGTGTCAGACTTTATTTTTGGGGGCTCCAAAATCACTGCAGATGGTGACTGCAGCCATGAAATTAAAAGACGCTTATTCCTTGGAAGGAAAGTTATGACCAACCTAGATAGCATATTCAAAAGCAGAGACATTACTTTGCCAACAAAGGTCCATCTAGTCAAGGCTATGGTTTTTCCTGTGGTCATGTATGGATGTGAGAGTTGGACTGTGAAGAAGGCTGAGTACTGAAGAATTGATGCTTTTGAAGTGTGGTGTTGGAGAAGACTGTTGAGAGTCCCTTGGACTGCAAGGAGATCCAACCAGTCCATTCTGAAGGAGATCAGCCCTGGGATTTCTTTGGAAGGAATGATGCTAAAGCTGAAACTCCAGTACTTTGGCCACCTCCTGCGAAGAGTTGACTCATTGGAAAAGACTCTGATGCTGGGAGGGATTGGGGGCAGGAGGAGAAGGGGATGACAGAGAATGAGATGGCTGGATGGCATCACTGACTCGATGGACGTGAGTCTGAGTGAACTCCGGGAGTTAGTGATGGACAGGCAGGCCTGGCGTGCTGTGATTCATGGGGTCACAAAGAGTCGGCACGACTGAGGGACTGAACTGAACTGAACTGAATGGTACCGGATGCCATGACCTTAGTGTTTTGAATGTTGGGTTTTAACCCATTGTTTTCACTCTCTTTTACACCCTCATCAAGAAATTCTTTGGTTGCTCTTCACTTTCTGCCATTAGAATGGTGTCATCTGTATATCTGAGGTTGTTGATACTTCTCCCAGCAGTCTTGATGCCAGCTTGTGTGCCATCTAGCCCAGCATTTTGCATGATGTACTCTGCATGTAAGTTAAGTAAACAGGGGGACAATATACAGCCTTGTCATATTCCTTTCCCAGTTTTGAACCAGTCCATTGTTCTGTATCTGATTCTGTTTCTTCTTGACCTGCATACAGGTTTCTCAGGAGACAGGTAAGGTGGTTCGGTATTCCTGTCTCTTTAAAAATTTTCCATGGTTTGTTGTGATCCATACAATCAAAGGCTTTAGCATAGTCAATGAAGCAGAAATAAATATTCTTCTGAAATTCTTTTGGTTTGTCTATGATCCAAGGGATGTTGGAAATTTTATCTCTGATTCCTCTGCCTTTTCTAAACCAAGCTTGTACATTTGGAACTTCTCAGTTCACATATTGTTGAAGTCTAGCTTGAAGGATTTTGAGCATAACCTTACTAGTATGTGAAATGAGCACAGTTGTCCTGTAGTTTGAACATTCTTTGGCATTGTCCTTCCTTGGGATCAGAGTGAAAACTGACCTTTTTCCAGTCCTGTGGCCACTGCTGAGTTTTCCAAATTTGCTGGCATATTGAATGCAGCACTTTCACAGCATCATCTTCCAGGATTTTAAATAGCTCAGCTGGAATTCCATTACCTCCACTAGCTTTGTTTGTAGTGATGCTTTCTAAGGCCTACTTGACTTCACATTCCAGGATGTCTTTCTCTAGGTGAGTGACCACATCATTGTGGTTATCCTGTTCATTAAGACCTTTGTTGTATAATTATTTTCTATGTATTCTTGCCACCGCTTCTTAATCTCTTCTACTTCTGTTGGGAGGACAGATTCTACCCACATTCTTTCAGCAGTATAGTTCAGTGTCTCTCCAAGTTAGACTACTGTTCAAAATAATAACCTGGGGAAAATCTGTCTTTTTGTGATAGAGTGATTTTAACAGCAATAACTAACTATATTACATCAACTTCCAGGGCTGAACACATTTATCGCAGATATACATCTATCTATATCTGTATTTTGGAAAATTCCTTGCCTACCTCTCAGCCGTAGCCTCCTTGATTCATTCATAAACACCTATTAAGTGTGGTTAGTGTGCCAGAGATATAAGAAGACAAGAGTGCAGTCTTCACAGACTGGTGGAAGAAACAAACATACAACAGAAAATTTGGATATGGCTTTTGTGCGATCACAAAAGGCATAGAAACACAGAAGAGGGGAGATTATCACTGAGTGAAAAAAATCAGAAGTCTTCAAGGGTGATATGACATTCGAGCTGAACAGAATGTATAGAGTTTTGAGTGTCATTGAAGGAGAAGTGTGTTTCACCCTGTGAGGAATCTAATGAGATAGTGAACCAGAGTTATATAAAGAAAAGGGGATGGAAAAAAAATAAATAATACAAAAAGGATGGGATAAGAGTAAAGAGAGGAAATGAGGTGAGCAGAGGGCTGGGGCTGCTTTGTGCAAGTTTTTATGGATCATTCAAAAGGACACTGACTGATGTGATGCTCAGATTTAGAGACAATGCTAATATTCTTATTTCTTAATATTCAAGCTATTCCATCAACATGTTCTTCTTTGAGAAAGGATCGCCTTTTATTTTAATCACACCATGAGTTTGCTAGAACTTTTGAAAAAATCATCCTCATTTCAAAGAGCCCAGAAACCAATCCTGTTAGTCCTTTGCTCACAAAGAGGATGCTGGTACAAGAGATGAACAGTATGTGCTGTCCTTTCTCCCTAGGATGCTTTGCAAAATGAACAGCCTCAGAATTTATGAAGGTTAGTCTTTTAAAATTAATTTTAAAATCGTGTAACAAATGGAAATATTTAATGTTGTGTCCATAGTCTTTGTGGGTTTTTTTTTCTTTTTTCTTTCTTCTCTTTCTTTACTTCTTTCCTCTTTTCCTTCCCTTCCCTCCCCCTCCCTTCCTCCTTGTCCCTTCCACCTTCCCTCTTCTTCTGTTTTCTTTAATTAAGAGCTTCAACACATTTATTTCTAAAATCAAGATAATTATTAGACCACAGAAAACATATTGTAATTTTATACTATCCACTGACATTTAATGTCACTTATAATGATAAAAATAATGGATTCCAATTAACAACCAATAAAGTAGAGTTTAAAATGAACTTATATTTAGAAAAACACACAGGCTTTGTAATATTTCACCTAATATCTTTAATGGAATGTTTTCTGTGTTAAAGAAAAACAGAAAGAAATCTGTTACACTGCCATTACCCAAGAAAAGTAACTTTTAACTTATAATTTTAATGATAAAAAGGAGGACTTTTTCATTACACATCACAAATGTGTAATTTTTGCACATTTGACTGTTAAACAGATGACTAAAAGGAATAGATTTAATATCTTACGTGTGAGTGTGTGTTAGCTTAGTTGCTCAGCTGTGTCCAACCCTTGTGACCCTATAGACTGTAGCCTACCAGGGTCCTCTTTCCATGGGGTTCTCTAGGCAAGAACACTGGAGTGGGTTTCCATTTCCTTCTCCAGGGTATCTTCCTGACCCAGGAATTGAACCCGGGTCTCCTGCCTTGAAGGCGGATTCTTTACCAACTGAGCTATGAGGGAAGATCTAATGTCTTGTGTGTGTATGTGTATATATATATTTCTTTAATTAGACTTATTAACCTCAGTGCATCTTATTTGGTGTCACTGGGGGGAAAATACTGATCCATTAACAAACAAAACCAAATTTAAGTACAACTAGTTCACTGGCTCTGCTATGGCATTGACCAAGCTTTACAGTTTCCCTCTTGGAGATCTCACAGCTTTGTGGTTCGTTCTTTGTTCTTAGAACATTGAGCAGACGCTACGTATTTTTGATTGCTGGAGAGCCCCTGAGAACAGAGGGAGTCTAGGGAGAACAGTTGCCTTCAAGGGAGGTTCATCTTACCAGTTTACTGGAGAATCTTGCTTTTCGAGTTCATAGTTAACACTTTTGCTAAGCAATATCTTATATCCAATATTTTTCTTCATTTTAAAAAATTCATTTGGATGCTTGCTCAGTTGCTCAGTCATGTCTGACTCTTTGCGGACTCTAGCCCACAAGGTTCCTCTGTCTGTGGGTAGGATTATCCCGGCAAAGATACTGGAATGGGTTGCTGTTTCCTCCTCCAGGGGATCTTCCTGAAAATAAAAATCAGATCAACATGTGTAGTAAAGGAGAAATTATAGGAGCAGACATAAAAATGCCTCTCTTCTTACCTGCCTTCTGTCTGAGTACAAGTTACCTGTTCTCCACCTGATGATGCCAGGAGTGCAAAATAATTTGATGAAACATTAAAGGGAAACAAGCAGTTGCTCTTGCCTTTCAAAAGCTAGCATTAAAAGTGTGAACTGGAAATCTGAGTCCTCCCCATCTCAACTTCCTGATGCTCCAGGATGGTACTAATTCTGAGAGGATGATTGTTATCTTCTTAAAAAAGTAAATGTAGATGGATGAAAGCATGTTTACTGAGATGGGGAATATTGGGAGAGGAGCCAGTTGGGAAAAGGCCTATTAAGAGTACATTTATTGATAAGTTGATTTTGATATATACTTTAGGCATCCACAACATTATCTGTTTGTTATTTGGCTACAGCTCAGGAGCTCTGTCTGTAATATCTGAAATAGTAAGATGTATTGTCATCAAGATGACATATAAAGTTATGGTACTGAATGATCTATCTACAGAGCAGTAGAATAGA
Organism: Bos mutus; assembly: GCF_027580195.1. Classification (NCBI taxonomy): domain Eukaryota; kingdom Metazoa; phylum Chordata; class Mammalia; order Artiodactyla; family Bovidae; genus Bos; species Bos mutus. Next base: position 10,728,796 of record NC_091622.1, read on the forward strand.
TTCAATAACATGCAAAATTTCTTTCTCATATTTAGGAATATTATCCAAACTGCTATGTCTTATTAGTAATTGCAAGGAAAATCTCATTTTCTCTACAACAAAGAACAAGTCACTACACACACATAGACACAAAACCCAGTCTCTGAATGACTGTCATAATATTGAAATATGGTGATGTTTTAGGGCCTCTTTTTTCTTCTAATAGAGATATTCATTTCCTGAAATGGAAGTGTTGAGAAATTAAGGACATGGATGACTGAGATGACTTTCCGATTTGCTCACATACTAAAGTTTATGCTTCGTTGGATACCTTTAATTTCCCCCCTATTTCGTCACCAAGCTTTTGAGTCGGTCTGAAGAGAAAGTGCTCTTGCATATTTAAGGCATTGTGACACAGGATCTATACCCATGATCATATCTCTTTAGTGTCTACAAGGTCTCATAGTATCTTTTCCCCAGCTCATCTTTCTTGCTCCCTTGCCATTTTGGACGATAAAGAACCAGCTCATAAATGTTTAACAGACAAGATAAGCTAATAAATACAGCTGCAAATACCATCCCCTTACAATAGTCCAGGAATTATCTATCTTGGAATAATTCTTATGCCAACCAAGAAGAGCTCTCTAGAAGCCAAACTGTTTAAGTCAAAATTCAAAACAAAATCTACATTTCAAATGAGATATTAGCAACTCTTCTGGCATTTTAATGATGCATCTTGCCACTCATCTCAATAACCTTTTCATTTAATACTAATGCATTAGATTGTCTTTACTAATGAGTAAGGATTTGCCCAAGGAACTTGGTGTTATGTTAACAAATAAATTTTTGAATGGCCATTGAATTAATATAAATTAGAAATGTAGCTTTCATATAAGTCTTAGTGGTTGAGATATTTTAAGACTCTAATCCTGATGTCATGTCAGCCTGTATGTAACAAATTACCTAACAGCCTCTTCATCCTCAACATGCATTATTCATAGTCATCATAATGATTAAGATAAAACATTAAATTATATATTTATTTAATATTTTATTTTTTTGAAGGGTGAGATATCCCAGAATAGGAAGAGAAAATTTTTGATAAGTGAATTTTGAAAATAATAATAAATAAATAAATATTCCTCTATTATAGGTTTGTGTAAAAGTGAGATACTATTTTGGTTAGGATATTGTGAGAGGAATAATATTGAGTAATAAAAGAGAACTGGTCCATTTCAAGCATTGTACTTTGTAACATATTTTTTGATAAAATTATTTTTAATAAAGGCATTATTTCATTTAATAAATTTAATTGGAGACATTATTTTTATTTGTTGAAACAAAATTTTAATAAAATATACAAAGACTCCAGTCTTGACAAACGGGCTCAAAAATAAATGCATTACAGTCCCTTCAGAAGGGCTGGATATTTTCAAATGCAAGTTGATTGGAAGCTTGCCTCCAGTCTAGATAAAGACCAGATTTATACATATAATATATATCCTCCAAACTTAAAGTCAGAAGGTCTATAACAAGATAGATAAAGAATATGATTTTATTCTGCTTCAGTAAATATGGGAAAAACTTAGCAAGTAAGTATTTTACATATCTTGTATCTGTGATGGTATGTGAAATTAACTGAGTCAGGGAACAGCTGGGTTAACCACATCCATTTGTTTACAGTATTGAAGTTTAAAGATTACATTTATAGTGAAAGGTGTCTTACTAAAGAATGCTTATCTGTAGAATAATCTTCCCCAAATATCTCCTTTCATAACAAGAAATGCTGCTAGAGGTGATAAAATGATGGAAAAATTACAGCCCAAACATAAAAGTCAAAGGGGCTTTTATCATCCAACTCCAGATACTTGATTAAATCTATTTCTCCCTAACTCAAGCTTTTCTGCACAATTTTTCTTCCTAAATATGATTGTGTAAGTCTATCTTTCTTTTCAATCTTTTCTCCTCATTTTCCTTCATAATACAGAGTTCCCAAATGAAGCAAAACATCAGGATGTAATGAAAATAATACATTCCTGCTTCATATCTTATAGTTAATTGTGTTACGACTCGTAGAAAAATTGATCCCAAGGTTTGTAATTTTTCTTTTTCTCATTTCTTATGTTTGAAAGCTGCCTTTCCACCATTTCCTCATTAATGTAAACCAATAGTGGTCCTTGTTTGAAAGCACTTAATCAGAATTAGCCTCAAGTGAGTCGACTGATGGAAGAAATGGTAATAAATGAACAGGTGTCAACAAGAGTGCTGTTGAGCAAAAAATTCAGTTACCTTCCAGCATAGACTACAGGATAATTTATTAAAGTGTCAGAAGCAAACCTTTAAGGTAAAAAATGGCTGATGCAAAGTTCTCTGATTACCCAAAATGAATCTTTAATGTAAGTAAATGGAAAAGAACAGAATTGCAACTGTGCTGTTCACAATTCAAAATTAATTGGAAAATGGTTGGCTTAAAAATATGAAATACTCTAGCAAACTGACTACATAGTGAATAACATTAATTCCAAGGATTGTTTACACATAGTAGAGATCCAAAATGAGCAAGTGCTTTGAATCATAAACCTTATTTTTAAAAAGCTGCATGAAATCAGGCAGACAATGGAAAACAAAAAGTCACAAAAACAAATGTATGTTTCACTAGTTCTTTGCAGTTTTTATAATTTGAATTTAAAAAAAAATCATTCTTAATCTAGTTCAGTTCAGTTCAGTCGTTCAGTCATGTCCGACTCTTTGCGACCCCATGAATCACAGCACGCCAGGCCTCACTGTCCATCACCAACTCCCGGACTTTACCCAAACTCATGTCCATCAAGTCGGTGATGCCATCCAGCCATCTCATCCTCTGTCGTCCCCTTCTCCTCCTGCCCCCAATCCCTCCCAGCATCAGAGTCTTTTCTAGTGAGTCAATTCTTCGCATGAGGTGGCCAAAGTGTTGGAGTTTCAGCCTCAGCATCAGTCCTTCCAATGAACACCCAGGACTGATCTCCTTTAGGATGGACTGGTTGGATCTCCTTGCAGTCCAAGGGACTCTCAAGAGTCTTCTCCAACACCACAGTTCAAAAGCATCAATTCTTTGGCGCTTAGCTTTCTTCACAGTCCAACTCTCACATTAATACATGACCACTGGAAAAACCATAGGCTTGACTAGATGGACCTTTGTTAGTAAAGTAATGTCTCTGCTTTTTAATATACTGCCTAGTTTGTTGGTCATAACTTTCCTTCCAAGGAATAAGCGTCTTTTAATTTCATGGCTGCAGTCACCATCTGCAGCGATTTGGGAGCCCCAAAAAATAAACTCTGACACTGTTTCCACTGTTTACCCATCTATTTCCCATGAAGTGATGGGACCAGATGCTATGATCTTCGTTTTCTGAATGTTGAGCTTTAAGCCAACTTTTTCACTCTCCTCTTTCACTTTCATCAAGAGGCTTTTTAGTTCCTCTTCACTTCTGCCATAAGGGTGGTGTCATCTGCATATCTGAGGTTATTGATATTTCTCCCAGTAATCTTGATTCCAGCTTGTGCTTCTTCCAGCCCAGCATTTCTCACGATGTACTCTGCATATAAGTTAAATAAGCAGAGTGACAATATACAGCCTTGACGTACTCCTTTTTCTATTTGGAACCAGTCTGTTGTTCCATGTCCAGTTCTAACTGTTGCTTCCTGATCTGCATATAGGTTTCTCAAGAGGCAGGTCAGGTGGTCTGGTATGCCTATCTCTTTCAGAATTTTCCACAGTTGATTGTGATGCACACAGTCAAAGGCTTGGGGATAGTCAGTAAAGCAGAAATAGATGTTTTTCTGGAAATCTCTTGCTTTTTCCATGATCCAGCAGATGTTGGCAATTTGATCTCTCGTTCCTCTGCCTTTTCTAAACCCAGCTTGAACATCTGGAAGTTCACGGTTCAAGTATTGCTGAAGCCTGGGTTGGAGAATTTTGAGCATTACTTTACTAGTGTGTGAGATGAGTGCAATTGTACTGTAGTATGAGCATTCTTTGGCATTGCCTTTCTTTGGGATTGGAATGAAAACTGACCTTTTCCAGTCCTGTGGCCACGGCTGAGTTTTTCAAATTTTCTGGCATATTGAGTGCAGCACTTTCACAGCATCATCTTTCAGGATTTGAAATAGCTCAACTGGAATTCCATCACCTCCACTAGCTTTGTTTGTAGTGATGCTTTCTAAGGCCCACTTGACTTCACATTCCAGGATGTCTGGCTCTAGGTGAGTGATCACACCATCATGATTATCTGGGTCGTGAAAATCTTTTTTGTATAGTTCTTCTGTGTGTTCTTGCCATCTCTTCTTAATATATTCTGCTTCTGTTAGGTCCCTACCATTTCTGTCCTTTATTGAGCCCATCTTTGCATAAAATGTTCCCTTGGTATCTCTAATTTTCTTGAAGAGATCTCTAGTCTTTCCTATTCTGTTATTTTCCTCTATTTCCTTGCATTGATTGCTGAGGAAGGCTTTCTTATCTCTCCTTGCTATTCTTGGGAACTCTGCATTCAGATGCTTATATCTTTCCTTTTCTCCTTTGCTTTTCACTTCTCTTCTTTTCACAGCTATTTGTAAGGCCTCCTCAGACAGCCATTTTGCTCTTTTGCATTTCTTTTTCATTGGGACGGTCTTGATCCCTGTCTCCTGTACAATGTCACAAACTCTCCATCCATAGTTCATCAGGTACTCTGTCTATCAGATCTAGTCCCTTAAATCTATTTCTCACTTCCACTGTATCATCATAAGGGATTTGATTTAGGTCATACCTGAATGGTCTAGTGGTTTTCCCTACTTTCTTCAATTTAAGTCTGAATTTGGCAATAAGGAGTTCATGATCCGAGCCACAGTCTTCTCCTGGTCTTGTTTTTGCTGACTCTATAGAGCTTCTCCTTCTTTGGCTGTAAAGAATATAATCAATCTGATTTCAGTGTTGACCATCTGATGATGTCCATCTCAGCAGCAGTGCTCTGCTTCTTAATCTAAGGCAAAGTCAAGTAAAGCCCTTTATCTACACTAATAAAGACATTCTGATTAAAAAGTCAGATTAAGTCTTCTCTGTGAGTAGTTGATAAGTTGATAAGAAATCCCTATTAACACATTACAGAGATTCAATTTGTGTGTGCTATACAGTGGCTTTAAGAAGAAGCTAAATATTATCTGTATTAATTCTATCAAGGATAAATAGGCCATTTAACAAGCTTTACAAATTAACAGTGAAGTGGTCTAGGGATGTATAATGTAGAGTTTTATAGGGTGGTGTATTAATTAGGTTAAGGTTGTACATGTACCACTTATTGATCTTTAAGAGGGGGAAAAAAGAAAGAATTTCCATCATGCCACTGAATTTAGGGAAGGACAGATGAAGAAAGAGACTCAGTTTAAGTAAGTTATTATAGCCTGTTTGTTTGTCCATTTGTTTTTCATTTTCAGCCTGATTTGATGATGTAGACAAAGTAGCTTTAAGGGTAAATTTTAAGTGGAAATTTTTAAGTGGAAATTTTTGACTTTACAAACCCATTACTGGAGAGTGACAATGTTCATTTTGGGGTCTGGTCCAGTCTTAATTAACTGTTAATTTATGGATGGGTAAGGCTAACAAAGCCTCAAAATTGCTTGATCACCTGAAAATTTCTGTAATGGATGTGTGACCTACAGTAATAGGTGGGAAGATAATCAATTTAATACCTATCAGTCTATTTGGAATTGCATATATTTAATAATATTGGTATTGATATATTATATCTTGTTCCTTATTGAAAACCTCTAGAACTTACTGAAATGATACCTGTTCTTTTTGTCCAATATCTCAGAATTACCAACATAATTATTTAAAAAATTTATTTTAATTTTCAGCTATTTCTAGCATCTATGTGGCAAAGCAATTAGATAAATATTGTCAAAAGTAAGTTTCAGATACACATATATTTCTCTTTTATATACATTTTTATGATCTTTAAGCAATCTGATATATCATGTACACATAAAGTGAACATGTATCATTGATACTAAAATTTGCTTGTTAGATGAAATTATGATTGGCAGTAATAGCAGTAATCATTACTAATAGCTTATTCAATTCTAGAATAAATAAACAAGAATATTCTGTGAGACTTTCTGCTTCTACACTGATTATCCTACTGTTTCAGATTTTTTCATATTGTAGATATGTATTAATGTGTTAGTTGAGGAGAAAAAACAGATAATAAGTATGTGATATACATTAAAGTAAGGACTTTTACTTGTGTGAGAAATAGGAATTGAAAAGAGTACTGTTACTCAGATATGAATAGTTCATATAAAAAAGTATAACTTTTTGTGATTTAGATCTCTCAAATTCTTCGTTCATACTTCTAAATATGCATTAATTAAAGAGAAAATATTTTCATATTTAAGTCATTAATATTACAAAAGATACATGACATCAAGACTAACATTTTTTTAAAATATCTATATAGGAATTATAATGCCAATCTCAAAGGAACCCTAAGTCAACCTTGAAGAATCTTATTTCATTCCATTAGCTTCTGCCTTTGGCATCTACAAGTTGAGTGAAAATCCCTGTAAGTGTCAATAATCTTGAGATTTCCAGATGCTGGAGAGTTAAAATGGGAAACCAAAGTTTAGATTACAAGTGTTTCAAGTTTAAAGATAGCACATATGTTGTTGTTTTTAATTTTTGTTGTTGTTGTTCATTTCTCTTTACTAAAAGTCAAACCAGACTTCAGATATCTTGTCTGGTATATAAAGAGTTTGGAAGTCACTACTCCATCCAAACAATAAATAAAAAGAAAAATCAACAAGTCTTCTTAGGTCAGAGAACTTAGGTCATAGGGCAAACTGCTATCCCCAAAATTAGAAACACCAATGAATAGGGATAATCACAACTTACTGGAGTAGAAACCCCCATGCAAACCAGTGGCCAGATAGAAAAAGCCTGAACTGTAGTTGATATGTCACTGGAGGCTCAGTAGAGACAAGTCTGAGGGTTCAACAGGGGCACTCAGTCCCAGGGGACTCCCCAAACTTTTGTGAGTTTTACATTTCATAAGCTCAACCAGGAAACTTCCAGTTATAAAATAAGCCACAGGAATGTAATATATAGCATAAGTGAAAGTGAAGTTGCTCAGTTGTCTGACTCTTTGTGACCCCATGGACTGTAGCCCACCAGGCTCCTCCATCCATGGGATTTTCCAGGCAAGAGTGTTGGAGTGGGGTACCATTTCCTTCTCCAGGGGATCTTCCTGACCCAGGGATCGAACCCAGATCTCCCACATTGCAGGCAGACGCTTTACCATCTGAGCCACCAGGGAAGTCCATAGCATAAGGAATGTGCCCAATAATACTGTAATAACTTCATATGGGAACAAATGGTTACTAGACTCATCATGGTGATCATTTCATAATGTATTCAAATTCATATCACCATACAGCACACCTAAAACTAGCATAATACTACACTTTGATAATATATATATATTTTTTAAGAGTGAACATCTGAGGAAATGCTTCTTGTGTTTCCAGCAAGGGGAAGGAAAAAGGAACCATTTCGATATACCCCAGAGCACTTTGTCTTTCTTAACAAGATCTTCTCTTGGGAGACACTTTTCAACCAAAGCCTAGCCTAAAGGGATTTTATAAGAATCTAATTGATCTAGGAGAAGGAAAACACCCAACTCCAGGCCAATCTAGCCATCCTGTCCCACCTGAATGAAGAAGGTGACTGAAAAGTCCTTAAGAAATTCACAGTCCAAGACATAGGCTCACCACATGACTGAGAGCTAATCATAGGACCATAAACTGCTTCACCTTCTCCCACACCTCACCACCACATCAACACACATCTATTTAACATAGTACTTTTTATCTAGTACATCATGTCAGGCTATTAAAAAAATTAAAAGCATAGTAAGAAACAAAAACACAATTTGAAGAGACAAAGCAAGCATCAGAACTAAACTCAGATACAGCAGATGTTGGAATTAGCAGACCAAGGTTTTTAATATCTTTATGATTAATAAGGTATACAGCATGCAAGAATAGATGGGCAATGTAAACAGAGAAATGGAATTTCAAAGGAAGCACCAAAAGAAATGATAGAGGTCAAAACACTGTAACTTAATGCCTTTGATGGGGTTATTACTTGTCTGGATATGGCTTAGGAAAGTGTCTCTGATATTACAGATCTCAAAAAAAAGAAAACAACTCCAAAACCAAAAAACAATGAAAAAAGACTGGGAAAAAGAAAAAAAACAGTACATCTAAGAACCTTGGACAACTAAGAAAGGTATAATATACATGTAATGGAATTACGAGGAGAGGAAGAGAAAAGGGAAAGAAGAAATATTGGAAGTAATAAGCAGTGAAAATTTCCCCCAATTGGTGTCAGATACCAAACCATGGAGCCAGGAAACTGAGAGAGTATCTTGTAGGATACATGCCAAAAAAACAAGAAGCCAGAGAGAAAAACACCTAAACCAAGACAGAAACAAACATAAAAATTACATCCAACTTCTTCCCAGAAACCATGCAAGTAAGAAGAGAGTGGAGTGTAACAGACTCAGAGATACAGATGACAAACTGGTGGTTGCTAGGGAAGGAAACAGTGGGGGCTGCGCACAGTAGGTGAAGGGAATTAAGTACAAATTCCCACTTATAAAATAAATAAGGCTTGGGGATGTAATATACATACTAGGGAATATACAACTTTATAGGATGATGTATGTAACTAGATTTATGGTGATCATTTTGTAAAGAAATACTGAATTACTGTGTTTTAAACCTGAAAATACCATAATGTAACTCTGTTATATGTAAATAAATAGGAAAAATGAAGAAAATGGAGTAAAATATTTAAAATGTTGAGAGAAAAGCATCCACCAAACTAGAATTTTGTGAACTATGATATAATCCTACAAAGTGAAGGAGAAATAAAGACTTTCTCAGACAAAAATTGAAGGAATTTGTTGCCAGTATACTTACCTATGAGAAATGTTAAAGACATAGCCCTAGAGAAGAAGAAAATTATATAGGACGTAAACTCAGAACTACACAGAATGAAAGGCAAAAGTAGGAACAAAGATTAAGGACAATGAAGAAAAAACTGTCAGGACCAGCCCAGCAATGAACCGACCTGAGGGAGTGGTTCCGCAGAAGAATAAGGAAAAAGAAGACTCAGAAATAAAGTGGGGATCAGGGGGCTGATGCTGTTCACAGGCAAAAGCCCGAATCCTAATCCTTGCACGCCTTTTACTGTTAACTTCTACTTCCTCATTTGTGCTCTAGAGATATCTATTCTTTACAATCTCAGATCAGGGATAAAGATATACAAAACCCACTTCAAGGCAAGAAGTTATCAGGAATAAAAACAGGAATTACATGATAAGGAATCATAAGGGATCAACTCTTCAAGAAGACATAACAGTTCTCAGCGTTTTTATGCTGAATAACAGAGCATCAAGCTCTGTCCGACTCTTTGCGACCCCATGCACTGTAGGTCGCCGGGCTCCTCTGTCCATGGGGATTCTCCAGGCAAGAATGCTGGATTCGTTTGTCGTGCTCTCCTCCAGGGGATCTTCCCAACCCAGGGATCAAACCCAGGTCCCCCTCTTTCCAGGTGGATTCTTTACCATCTGAAAAGGGTACAAACTGTATAACCCCAACTATATGACCTTCTAAGAAAGCAAAAACTATGAAGACAGTAAAAATATCAGTCATTGCTAGGAGTTAGAAAGCAGAAAGAGATGCATAGTTAGAGCATAGAGGATTTTTAGGGCAGTGAAACTATTCTGTATGATATTATAATCATGAATATCTGTCCTGTGTGTGTGTGTGTGCTAAGTCACTTCAGTCATGTCCAACTCTGTGTGATCCTATGGACTGTAGCCTGCCAGGCTCCTCTATCCATGGGAGTCTCCAGGCAATAATACTGGAGTGGATTGCCATGCCCTCCTCCTGGGGATCTTCCTGACCTAGGGATCTAACCCATGTCTCTTATGTCTCCAGCACTGGCAGTTAGGTTCTTTACCATTAGCACCACCCAGGAAGCCTGAATATCTGTCATACATTTGTCCAAACCAATAGAACATACAACATTAAGAGTAAACTCTGATATAAACTATGGAGTTTGGACGACAATGATGTGTCAGTGTAGATTCATTAATAGTAATAAATGTACCAATATGGTGGGGAATGTTGATAATGGGGAAAGTTATGTATGTGAGGAAGCAGGGCTTATGGGAAATCTCTGTACTTTTAAGTTTAGTTAATGCCATGAACCTAAAACAGCTCTAAAAAGATAGCATCTATTTAATACATGCATATATACATACATTCTTACATACATAAACCCTTGACTTTAGACGTGGCTGACTCTGACAAACATTTTGACAACAAACCATAATTTTCTTAAAAACATGACAACAAACAAGAACAAGTAGTAACCCTTAAAAAAAAAATGTAAAATAACTGTTTGCTTAGATTTTCTTGAAAATAATTTGCATGCAATTTGAATAATTAATATGTAGTCCAGGTGCATATTAAGAATTATATATATATACCAATATGTAGTTTTTTGTCCAAAGAAAATAATTTAGGAATGAGTAATCACGATGGTGTGATCACTCACCTAGAGCCAGACATCCTGGAATGTGAAGTCAAGAGGGCCTTAGAAAGCATGACTATGAACAAAGCTAGTGGAGGTGATGGAATTCCAGTTGAACTATTTCAAATCCTGAAAGATGATGCTGTGAAAGTGCTGCACTCAATATGCTGGCAAATTTGGAAAACTCAGCAGTGGCCACAGGACTGGAAAAGGTCAGTTTCCAGTCCCAATCACAAAGAAAGGCAATGCCAAAGAATGCTCAAACTACAGCACAATTGCACTCATCTCACACGCTACTAAAGTACTGCTTAAAATTCTCCAACCCAGGCTTCAGCAATACGTGAACCATGAACTTCCAGATGTTCAAGCTGGTTTTAGAAAAAGCAGAGGAACCAGAGATCAAAATTGCCAACATCCGCTGGATCATGGAAAAAGCAAGTGAGTTCCAGAAAAAACATCTATTTCTGCTTTATTGACTATGCTAAAGCCTTTGACTGTGTGTATCACAATAAACTGGAAAATTCTGAAAGAGATGGGAATACCAGACCACCTGACCTGCCTCTTGAGAAACCTATATGCAGGTCAGGAAGTAACAGTTAGAACTGGACATGGAACAACAGACTGGTTCCAAATAGGAAAAGGAGTACATCAAGGTTGTATATTGTCACCCTGCTTATTTAACTTATATGCAGAGTACATCATGAGAAACGTTGGGCTGGAAGAAGCACGAGCTAGAATCAAGATTGCTGAGAGAAATGTCGATAACCTCAATGACACCACCCTTATGGCAGAAGTGAAGAGGAACTAAAAAGCTTCTTGATGAAAGTGAAAGAGGAGATTGAAAAAGTTGTCTTAAAGCTCAACCTTCAGAAAATGAAGATCATAGCATCTGGTCCCATCACTTCATGGGAAATAGATGAGGAAACAGTGAAAACAGTGTCAGACTTTATTTTTGGGGGCTCCAAAATCACTGCAGATGGTGATTGCAGCCATGAAATTAAAAGACACTTACTCCTTGGAAGGAAAGTTACAACCAACATAGATAGCATATTGAAAAGCAGAGATATTATTTTGCCAACAAAGGTCCATCTAGTCAAGGCTATGGTTTTTTCAGTGGTCATGTATGGATGTGAGAGTTGGACTGTGAAGAACGCTGAGTGCCGAAGAATAGATGCTTTTGAACTGTGGTGTTGGAGAAGACTCTTGAGAGTCCCTTGGACTGCAAGGAGATCCAACCAGTCCATTCTAAAGGAGACCAGTCCTGGGTGTTCATTGTAAGGACTGATGCTGAAGCTGAAACTCCAATATTTGGGCTACCTCATGTGAAGAGTTGACACATTGGAAAAGACCTTGATGCTGGGAACGATTGGGAGCAGGAGGAGAAGGGGATGACAAAGGATGAGATGGCTGGATGGCATCATCAACTCGATGGACATGAGTCTGAGTGAACTCCAGGATTTGGTGATGGACAGGGAGGCCTGGCATGCTTTGGTTCATGGAGTTGAAGAGTCGGACACAACTGAGCAACTGAACTGAACCAAGTGATACTTTAACAGCTTCCCTGGTGACTCAGCAATAAAAAATCCACAGGCAATGCAGGAGAAGCAGGTTGAAGGTCTGGGTTGGGAAGATCCTCTGGAGAAGAGAATGGCTACCCACTCTAGTATTCTTGCCTGGAGAATCCCATGGACAGAGGAGTGTGGTGGGCTACAGTCCATGGTGTTGAAAAGAACTGGACATGACTGAGTGACTAACACTTTGCTTCCACTTTTAAGGCATCATTCTTATACAAAAGAAGGATAGACTTTATGACTCTTTGAGAAAAAGAATGTAGGAAGACTCACACAACTAGATTCCAAAGCTTATTTTAAAAATATATTATGTATCTTTCCGTATATGAGTTATATCTCAAAGCACAAGATGTAAAAAATTTAGGATAGAAAAATACAAGTAGGCTAATAGTACTAAGTTAATTATTCAAAATATATCCAACTATATATGATGTATATAGTATTCATTATCAACTCATAAATTCAGTAAGTTAATATTAATTGAGTGATCATAGATATAAATATGTTAGAAAAAATTCAAAAATATCTAAAATCCATTGCTATCTTTAAGGAGCTTCTAATTTAATAAGATAGACGTTAAGTTATGCTAGGTAAAAGTACATGTACTCAACCATTTTTGTCCTATAAAAGGGCAATTTCATATGGTTTACATAGCATAACAAAAACCTCACACGTTATGTTTGATATAGGCAGTAAGAAAAGGATGGAGTGCTACAATTATTCAGAAGGTAAGTTTGAAGAAGGACTAGAATTTCCAAAAGTAAAATGGAGAGCACATAGACAAGAGTACATACAAAGATACGGGGAAATAATTGTTACGTTTGAGAAATGGCATGCAGTTATATCAGAGTCAAGACCTGGATCTCGAGGTTAGGATTACATTGCAAATGGTCTCAAATAGTGTTGAAGTAGCTTTAGCATTAATTAACAGGTACTGAATGCAGTGAACATTTCTGAGGGAGAAAGACAAAGTTATGCTTTATGGTGAATAAAGTGGTGGCTGATGCTGAATGAACTATGGGGGCAAAGATAGAAATTTGGACCAGGGAGGAGAGTCTTGTAATAAAGCTAAGGAGAGGTAAATAGACTATAAATTAAAATGGTGAAAATGCAAATAGAAAGGAAACATTTGCAGCAAGACTACCAAGGTAGACTCAATAGTCAAATGACAAAAAGATTCTACACTGGTAGAAACGGTAGAGAGAAATGGACTTGGAGAAATAAATAAGGAGTTAAGAAAAGCCTGGAAGAGCCACGTCTCAGACTGTACACATGGCAGTAAACTTTTCTGATCTTGAAGGTATTTCTGATTCCCTTACTTTAAGGTGGTTATATAACGAGACCTTTTATAGTATTGGGAGAGGATATTGTATAGCAAGAGAAAAGGAAATAAATGATTATACACAGGACTCAGAGGACTTTTCTAAAAAAAAAAAATCTATAACAGAAAACAAGAAAGTATGACCTGAGTTTGTTATTATTGTGGAAGATGAGCACTGCAGAGGCAGAGGAAAAAGTCAACATTGTCAAGAGGTTGACACCTCAAGTGGGGTGACGATGTTAGGTTTGATGAAATCCTCTGGAGTTGGCAATGAGGAAGTTATTGTGTGTAAGTCGCTCAGTCGTCTCTGACTCTTTGCGATCCCATGGACTGTAGCCTACCAGGTTCCTCCATCCATGGGATTTTCCAGGCAAGAATACTGGAGTGGGTTGCCATTTCCTTCTCCAGGAGATCTTCCCAACCCAGGGACTGAACCCAGGTCTCCCGCATTGTAGGCAGACGCTTTACCATCTGAGCCACCAGGGAAGCTCAGAGAGTTTCTGATATGGAGGTCAAAACCAAAACCAAATTTAAAGTACTAATGAGTCAGTGCTTAGGGACAAATATGAAAGAATTTGACAAATTCAGTCAGGGGGACATAGCAGAAAGTTTGCATAGCTGCTCCAGGGTAGAAGTAAATTGAAGGCTATTTTAGAATTAAAAAAAAATAAAAAAAAGAAACCTAGATGATTGTAGACAAAGTGGTAGTGGAGAAGTAGGTAGAATAAATTGCAGGAGTTTGACTTAGAACAGAAGAGAATGGGTAATTAGTAGGAAAAATGCCCTGAGGACAGAAGAGAGTGCCACCAAGAATTAACCTTGGGCGGGCCAGCCTAATCTGGTTCTTCTGAGGAAGCAGGAGAGAAAAAGAAGATAAAATTAAAGATTTTCAGAGATATTGGGAAAGACATTGCGGGAATGCTTAACTATCTCTTAGCATTGCTTTTATACTAAGATAGGAGTAACAACTGTTAATACCTGTTCGGAGAAAATTTCTGCAGTAGTCAACTTCCATAATTTTACTGAAAATATTGGTGGTGATGACTCTTAAGGAAAAAGTGTTTTGGGGCTTCTCCCAGGACGTTCATGAATGAGTTACATTTCATTACTTGTAAGGTGATTCTATAGACAAGGCTTTGTGTGTTAATGAAGTTTTATTAGAATGCCCTTGACTTCCTGTTGTTATTTACTTAAAAGGGCTCTGACACTTGGGGTCACATGGCCACGACTTTGCGACTGAACACACAAACACACACTTTATTTATATTTTGACTCACAGTTCTCCCAATAAAATATATTAGATTTGTAAATATTCTTACCACCCAAACTATAACCTGGAAAATGGTACAAATGTAGACTCTTTAAGAGATGCCAAGAGATTTTAGAAAGAAATCAGAACTTTCCACATTTAACTATTCAATTTGTATATACTTGCTATACAATGATTAAAAGAACTATCGGTATAAAACAACAAATTATTTAGTGCTTTAACATTGGAGTTATTGAAGAATTGCTTCAGAAAGTTACTAAGATTTCTTAAGCTCCATCTCTGTTATTATTGTACTTTCAGTGAACATTCAAAAACACAGTTTTCTGTTCACTCTGAACCAAAGTACTTTTCTTCTCACAATAACCTTATGATGTGGGTATGATTATCCCCAGTTTGCAGATGGAGTCACTGAGTTTCTGAGAGGATAAATAACTTCCCCAAGGCCAGTAGTTAGAAAATGATGAAGTCAGAAGTCACAGACGGTTGCATCTGGTACGAAATTCTGTGCTTTTTTTCTCATCCAGTCTCCCTGGAAAGTGCAGCTGTTCCATTTGAAGACATCACATAACATTTTTTAAAGAAGTTTATAATTGATGTTTGCTTTGACATTTTCTAAAGGTCTTTGTAAACCTCTAAGAGGATTATCAATTTTGCCGCACCTCTCTTGAGTTTTGTGCTTTGTTCCAAGTATGGTTTAACTTTAAACACTTTATTACCTAAAGTGAACACAGGTTTTATTATCTCTGCCAGACATCTCATTCAGCACAGTCTTAATATTTGACTTAGTATATTCTTCAAGGTCATTGTCCATCTACTCCCTTAGACTTCTTAATATTTGATAAGAAATAACCAGTTCTGTGATCTGTATATTCATCACCTGCCTAAAGTAAACAGAACCAAAATCCATTTAGTGTAAGATGTACTAAATTGAGCCACTTCTTGCAAAGGCCATCTGAAAAAATACCCTTATTTTCCAAAGAAAGGACTACAAATTGAAATATTCACTTTGGTGGCAAAGGGGATAGCTGTTCTTTTGCTCAAAAACATGTGCTTTTTTGAGATACAAAAATCTATGAAAATTGGTTTGAAAATGTAGATGTGCATCTTTTTTACCACGGAGGATACTATTTAAGAAAGTATGATAATATCCAGCCTGCCTAAATGTGAAGACAGAGCAGAGATGTGTGGATGAGAACCAGGAGGTGGACATGATATTTAAAAAAAGAAGAAAGAAGGGAAAAGAAAGAAAGAGGAAGAAGGGAGGCAGGGAAGGGAGGGAAGAGGAAAGGGGAAAGAAATAAAGGAAAATAAATTCAAAATAGGAATAAATTGGTTCTGATCTTCAGAGTACCAAAAATGCAGAATGAGAAAACAAATCCAAACAAATACGGAATGTAAGATTCAGTAGCTAACTGTCATGATCTCTACAGAAGAAATAGGGACCAATTGTTTTTCTTAGGGCCAAAGTCAAGGGTTTCTCACTGGTCAGGAAAGTAGTAACAAGGCCAACAAAATTAAGGGGGTTAAGGAGGAAATTTTTATCAAATGTTAAAAAAAAATTGTGAATTAACAGGAAAATGATACATTACACATAGAATATTGTTTAAGAGGGTTTGAGAATCATAAACTCCTTGCATTTTAAATCCAATCTGTGTTATTGTGTGTAGGTATGTCTCTTAAGTTTTAGTTTCTTCAGAAATTAAATGAGCATATTAGGGCAGTTGCAATGCCTAGAATTTAGGTTTGTATGTACTTGTGATTAGATATTTTTGAACTTCAGCTGTCCTCTTACTCAATGACTAGGCAAATAAATGCTTTTAACCTTGGGCCTTAATAAGTAAGCAGCTTGACACTGAACTGATTCTACTTCTCAGGTGTATTATTTCTACCTGTAATTTCCATCACTTGCAGTGGAGTATACTTGCATTCTAAGATAGCACTGGCTATAATGAATAAGAGGAAAAGCAGCAGAATCAATGTGCAGACTCCAGTAAATTTGTTAGGATCCAGACAACCAATTATATGAGAAGAATCTTCCTCCCTTTCCACCACAGTGAAGACAATAAAGGAAATCTGAGATTACCTAATGACAGCAAGTGGGAAATCCCTAGGTATATTATCAATGTCCCTTGCTGACCTGTGGTCCAAAAAGTGAGAAAGGTAAATTGCATGGGGATAATAAACTAATTAGTACATGAACTGAATGTACTCCAGGTGAACAAAGATACTGTCTAACATTTCAGGGATTGTAAATGCCAAATTACATTTAGCTAGATAGTTTGGGGTTTCATAGAATAATTACTGAGCAGATCTACACATGGATGTCTGTTTTTGTGCCAGCAGGCAGGCAGGAGATGGCTCTAAGTTTTAATCACAGAGTCTCTTCTGTGCAGCTGCAGCTGAATGTCAAGTTACCCTTAGTCTAAAGCTCAACACTAAGCCTTATAGTATTATGTCCAGGCAGAGATTTCCTTTAACAGTTTTTACTTAAGCACTGTACTCTTTCTCATTCAGGTTTGAAATCTCCTGCATGATTCTTAAAAAGATACAGATTCCATTGTCACAATATTCGCTGCTTTATATTTATCTCTTTCTTTACATTAAAAATCACATTTAATTTTTGAAGTAAATTAATATTTACATTAACCCAAGAGTTTGCTGCTGCTTCTTAAAGTAAAGCAAGTTAGATCCTGATATTCTTTGTTGTTCCATTGCTCAGTCTTGTGTGCGACTCTTTGTGACTCCTTGGACTGCAGCATGCCAGGCTTCCCTGTCCTTCACTCTCTCCCGGAGTTTGCTCAAACTCATGCCATTCTTAAAAGTTTTAATTCATAAATTGTTTGGTTTCTCCTATGGACACTGATTTTAAATTCAGATTCTTTGAGAACAAAAACTTCAGCACATTTAGGAATACTTGGTTTCACATTTGCCTCTGGGTGCTCTATCGCTGTTTTTTAAGTATAATTCACAGTGGACTCATTCCTATTATGCACTTCTTAAAAAGCACCTACATAAGTCTATGTGACAGATAATATCACATACTCACTAAAATGCATAACTATGTCTTATCTTTTCTGGTTTTCTCAGTTCTCCTGTGAGGTCCTTTGTTTGCAAGGGGTTCATAAATCTAAGCCCTCTGTACTCACATAAAAATATTCAAAACTTCTGTTTGTTATTTGCCAACAAGCAGGCAAGAGATAAGGAGATGGGGAAAGTCCAGATCCATGTAAGCTGCTGGCTTTCTTTCTTTCCATCTTTCATCACATGTTTCTCATTTTCTCATTGAGTGAAGCAGCAGATGGTATCTAAGAGTAAGAGAAATAAATTTTTCCTGTCAAAAATGTTTAGTTCTACCAAAAAAATACATGGTAATGAGCAAAACTATAAACTGTAAACATAAAAAAGGTTTGTAATACTTTACAAGTTAGACAATACCCAATAGTATACAACCTACTCCCTTTTTTAGAGTTTACAACCTGATTGCTTATGTCACAAATATTTTATTTCTTTTGGTCAAGAATTGGCAGTGTGAAATCTTCATACAAAGTGGAGAAAACCTTCAGGAAAACAGTAAAGTGCTATGATGAAGTGTTTTCTGCATCTATCTAAAGAGCTCCTCAGTGAATCCAGGGACTCACCTCTGTGTTCTGAAGAACTTGATGGACATTCAGTTGTTTGTCTGATTCCAAGAACGAAATAGGAGAGCTACATGGACCAATACTTCTCTACTACACAAGACAGTGAACAAGTCCCCCATGAAACCACATATGCCTTTATTTGCTGCTAAGTCGCTTCAGTCGTGTCCAACTCTGTGCAACCCCATGGACTGCAGCCTACCAGGCTTCTCCATCCATGGGATTCTCCAGGCAAGATCACTGGAGTGGGTTGCCATTTCCTTCTCCAATGCATGAAAGTGGAAAGTGAAAATGAAGTCGCTCAGTCATGTCTGACTCTTCACGACCCCGTGGACTACAGCCCACCAGGCTCCTCCATCCATGGGATTTTCCGGGCAACAGTACTGGAGTGGGGTGCCATTGCCTTCTCCCATGCCTTTATTTATCACCCCGTAAATATCTTTCTCATTGCTGATGGTTCAGTGATCTCCCCCATCTGGCCTCAAGCTTTCTTAAGCTATATTTCACTGTCCAGCCACATAAATCCTCTATTCCTGCTGAAACAGTGTGCTCACTGTCTTAGTATGCTGGGGCTGCCAAAACAAAATGCCACAGAAACCAGTGGCGTCATCAGCAGTTACCTTGTCACAGCTCTGGAGGCTAGAAGTCCATGATCCTGAGACCTCACTCCTTAGCTTGCAGACAGGTCCTGCCACGATCTTTGCTCTGTGCTCATGCATCCTTGATATCACTTTCTTCTTATAATGATACCAGTTAAATTGTATTGGGGCCAATACTGGGCTTCCCAGATGGCTCAGTGGTGAAAGAATCCATCTGCTAATGCAAGACCCACAGGAGACACAGGTTCAAGCCCTGGGTGGAGAAGATCTCCTGGAGAAGGAAATGGCTACCCACTCCAGGATTCTGGAGTGAATAATATTATTACCTGAATAATCTCATGGACAGAGGAGCCTGGCAGACTACAGTCCATGGGATTGCAGAGAGTCAGACACGACTGAACTTGCAGACACAGGGTCAGTACTAAAGGCTACACTTTAATGTAATCACTTCTTTAAAGCCTCTGTCTTTAAACACAGTCATGTTTTGACATATTGGGGGTTAGGGCTTCAACAAATGAATTTTAGGGGAACACAATCAGCTCATAAGTTGCTTTTCTCCTATGTGTCCCATTTTCATGCTTTCCTTCCTATCCAGAGTGAAATAATACTAAATGCTTTCTTCTGAAGGTAGTCAAAATTTACTTACAGTCAAAGTCTAATTGAAGTTCCACCCATTTTGTAAATTCTTCCTGGACCATGCAACACACTGAAGCCCTTCTCTCTGTTTTCAAAGCAAATGTGTTCATCCAACTGCCTTGTAACTTAAAATATTTAAATTAAAGGAAAAGCAATCTTCTAAACTCTGCAAGAACTCATGCAATTTGAAATTCTCTTTCTGCTCTTAATAAGTTTTTTTTTAATTTTATTTTATTTTTAAACTTTACAATATTGTATTGGTTTTGCCAAATATCAAAATGAATCCACCACCGGTATACCTGTGTTCCCCATCCTGAACCCTCCTTCCTCCTCCCTCCTTATGCCCTCCCTCTGGGTCGTCCCAGTGCACCAGCCCCAAGCATCCAGTATCGTGCATCGACCCTGGACTGGTGACTCGTTTCATACATGATATTATACATGTTTCAATGCCATTCTCCCAAATCTCCCCACCCTCTCCCTCTCCCACAGAGTCCATAAGACTGATCTATACATCAATGTCTCTTTTGCTGTCTTGTACACAGGGTTATTGTTACCATCTTTCTAAATTCCATATATATGCGTTAGTATACTGTATTGGTGTTTTTCTTTCTGGCTTACTTCACTCTGTATAATAGATTCCAGTTTCATCCATCTCATTACTGGAAATAGAACTGCCTTATGATCCAGCAATCCCACTGCTGGGCATACACACAGAGGAAACCAGAAGGGAAAGAGACATGTGTACCCCAATGTTCATTGCAGCACTGTTTATAATAGCCAGGACATGGAAGCAACCTAGATGCCCATCAGCAGATGAATGGATAAGAAAGCTATGGTACATATACACAATGGAGTGTTACTCAGCCATTAAAAAGATTATTATTTTAAATAATAACTTTGCATTGCTTGTTTTTGTGTTTTTTTACTTTCCTTCTCTGTTGATATTTTCATTGGATTATATTTTCTTTCTGCATAATAATATTTAATGGTTCCAGGTAAGTATAACTTCAGATACTTAAGTAAAACTAAGAGAGATGTTGAAAGTGTTCTATAGTCTCTTTTTACATCTGTTCAGATCAGATCAGATCAGTCGCTCAGTCGTGTCCGACTCTTTGCGACCCCGTGAATCGAAGCATGCCAGGCCTCCCTGTCCCTCACCAACTCCTGGAGTTCACTCAGACTTACATCCATCGAGTCAGTGATGCCATCCAGCCATCTCATCCTCTGTCGTCCCCTTCTCCTCTTGCCCCAAATCCCTCCCAGCATCAGAGTCTTTTCCAATGACTCAACTCTTCACATGAGGTGGCCAAAGAATTGGAGTTTCAGCTTTAGCATCAGTTCTTCCAAAGAAATCCCAGGGTTGCTCTCCTTCAGAATGGACTGGTTGGATCTCCTTGCAGTCCAAGGGACTCTCAAGAGTCTTCTCCAACACCACAGTTCAAAAGCATCAATTCTTCGGTGCTCAGCCTTCTTCACAGTCCAACTCTCACATCCATACATGACCACAGGAAAAACCATAGCCTTGACTAGATGAACCTTTGTTTACATCTGTTATTTCCCTATTAAATGATGATTTCATGAAAATATAATAAAATATATAATTTTATTAAGAGCACAAAGAGAATTCAAATTGCATGAGTACTGGCAGAATTTCAAAGGTTGCTTTTCCTCTAATTTAAATATTTTAAGTAGCCACATATTGATCAAGCAATTCTTCACTTATTTCTTCACAATTTTCTAAATCTCAGTATGGATTTTTAAAGAAAAAAATATTTGGGGCTCACTTTCTAGAAAACTTTATGGACATTGCATTTTACTTGTAATAACCTTATGCATTTGCTTAGCATGCAACACAGATCCCATTATTGAAATTTAGAAATTTCTGATGCAATATGTATAAAATTGTTTGATCAATATATGGTGGCTTAAGATATTTAAATTAAAGGAAAAGCAACTTTTCAAATTTGCAAACACTCATTCAGTTTGAAAACTATCTCTTTATGCTCTTGATTTATAAATTTGTATAGCCAAAAAAGAGGTAAATTGTACTGCATTTTATTTTTGCAACTTTAAACATGTTATTAGTAGAATTGTTATCCATTTTATTAATTAATATAAATGTATGTTTTAATAAGTGATCACTTTTAATATACAAACAACTAGTTAGTGAAACTATGCTTCAAAATGTATGGGCTATGAAAATATTTTACTTTTCATGCCCTGCTTTTAGCCATTTGCATTTCAGTTGAGTGTCTTCTTCAAAGTTTATGAAACTCAACACATGGCCTAAATTCAACTCATAGACATGTTTTGTTTGGGAGGAATGTTGTTCAGTATTATTTTAAAATGTAAATACATTATCAAAATGTATAGGAAGTTTTGAAAAGTAGTATGGCTATCTACTGGAGAGTAGAGAGCAAAGAATTAGCTTTTCAGTTCAATACTAATGCCGCCACCCCTGACTGTCTTGAATGTGAATTTGAGCTTTTTCTCATTTGCGTCTTTTGGTTTGCTTTTATAAATCCAAACTATTTTATTGTACTTTAACTACTGCAATAAGTGCTTCTGAGTGTGTGATTCCTGTCCTTCTTATACCAGGAACTATGCAGAGTCCAGGGTAAAGAAATGTATAAAAATGTTTTCCCTGCTCCAGGTGTGCTGACGATCTAGTGGGAAAATAATTAATTAAAATATAGTAAATAAGCATATAAAGCCATATTCAAAGTGCTGTGGGAACACAGAAGAGAGAAAAAACTTTCATTCAAATCTTGCCTCTTTGGCCTTTCATTGAAGAAATATTACAAAGGAAACATTTAACTCATGTCAGATGTGCTGAAATAAAGACACATGGTATCTATACAAGCACCAAATTAAATCACAGGGACAATTTTCAGGCACATAAATTACCCTGGTTCAGGAGCAAAAGGATCATTAATATGAAAAGTGGTGAATTCGGAGACAATTTGTCATTATTAAAATTAGTGTTCTGTCAGTCCAAAAATCTCTGTTTCAGCAATCCTTTTGTGTTACTGCAGCTGTTTATTGAGTTACCAGATCCAAGTGTTACAGGAGGTCCAACAGTGAGTGTATTATGCTGTTAAATATACAGGAGCAGACTGTAATCTGTAATGGTAGACTGACAGAGGATGACACATGTTAAACACTCAAATCTCAAAGAACCACTGTAACAGATAACCATGCATGGAACTGTTTGGGTACTGAGAAATGGACACATAGGGATGTTTTTGTTCACAATGCTCTTCATGTATTTAAAAGTATAGCCTGCTGGCGTGTAGATCAGATTTTGACAGCTTGGAAATTATAGAACATTTTGCTAGTTTAATAAAAAGACTGAGGCCAGCGAAACCCATAGTTATGTCAATACACAACAGAGAGTGGAAAACAAAAATGGTAGCTGCTGCTGCTGCTGCTAAGTCGCTTCAGTCGTGTCCGACTCTGTGCGACCTCATAGATGGCAGCCCACCAGGCTTCCCCGTCCCTGGGATTCTCCAGGCAAGAACACTGGAGTGGGTTGCCATTTCCTTCTCCAGACAGAGGTTTAAAAAAATGGTGAAATGGAAAGATACAAATTTTTCTTTGTATGTGATCACTGCAAAACCACAAAGCTCGCAAGTCACTGAGATGATTATCACCACAGTAGGGTCAGCCTCCAAACCAAACTCATTTTAGCTACCTGGCTTACTTTAATCAAAATTTTAGTACCCCTCTATTTAAATATCTTAATATGTATTTTGATATTGTTTGTCCATCATGAGTTTCAATTGAGGAGTTATTATGATACTCTTTATTCAGCATCAGATGGAGAACCATTCATATCCTTCCCTTTGTTGTCTTCAGTAAAAGACAATAAAGGCAAAAAACACCAAAAAACCAAACGACAGATACTTTTAAATGAGAAACAATACATCTTGAGAGTTAATTTAAGTCAATATTATAAATTATAAAAATAAAAGATTTAACCCATATTAAAAAAAGTTTTAACAAACATATAAGCATTTCTTCTGTTAAAATATGTAGAGAAGATCATTTTAAAGACACTATATCACTATGAACTATTCAGTTCAGTTCAGTCGCTCAGTCGTGTCCGACTCTTTGCCACCCCATGAATCACAGCACGCCAGGCCTCCCTGTCCATCACCAACTCCCGGAGTTCACGCAAACTCACATCCATTGAGTCGTGCCATCCAGCCATCTCATCCTCTGTCGTCCCCTTCTCCTCTTGCCCCAAATCCCTCCCAGCATCAGAGTCTTTTCCAATGAGTCAACTCTTGGCATGAGGTGGCCAAAGTACTGGACTTTCAGCTTTAGCATCATTCCTTCCAAAGAAATCCAGGGCTGATCTCCTTCAGAATGGACTGGTTGGATATCCTTGCAGTCCAAGGGACTCTCAAGAGTCTTCTCCAACACTACAGTTCAAAAGCATCAATTCTTCAGCGCTCAGCCTTCTTCACAGTCCAACTCTCACATCCATACATGACCACTGGAAAAACCATAGCCTATGAACTATTAGAGAACCATTATTGGACAACATATGATTATATAAGTTTATTGAGAACACTCACATGTGCTGCATTGAACCCTACTTCCGACAAGGTAGAGGATTCTGTAGGTGTATCTTAACCTGAATCCATAACTCTCTAGCCACTTTTAGTTATAAGAACATTGTAAATATTTTAAGTTGAAAATTGTAATTTTCAACCCAAAGTCTTTTCTGTCTCCCAGTGTTAACTGTGTCTGCTTGTCTCCCCAGTAGCTTGAAGATGGTATGCGTGTGCATACATGGCTACATATGGGTGTGCAAGGGAATGTGTTACTATCTGAATGCTTATGTGCATCCGTGCACATGAGTGTATGAAGAGCATACGTGTGAGTTGCAAAGTCTGGGGTCTCTTTTTGGCAGTGTGTGTGCTCTTTATCCCTGAAAGTCTTCCTGTTCTGGAGCCGAGTTTTCTAAAATAAATGCAGGTACTCGAGCTGTCTTTGTTTCATGTCAGCATGACATATCTTTCCCCATCCTTTTACTTTTAACCTAGTTGAGTCATATTTAAAGTGGGTTACTTGTAGACAGCATATAGTTGAGTCTTGGTTTTTTAATCCACTCTTGTAATATCTTTCTTTTAATTGGTGGATTTAAAATATCTACCATTAGAGCAATTATTGATAGTTGGATTAGTATCTATCATGTTGTAATTCTATTTGCTGTATTTTCTCTTGCCCCCTACCCTTTCTTTTTTGGCCTTTGCTGGTTTTAACTGGACATTTTAAATGACCCTATTTTATTTTCTCTTTTAGTGTATCAAATATACCTCATTTTAAAAGATTTTTAGTGGTGGCCCTAGAGTTTGCAACATACATTTTTAACTAACCTGAGACTACATTCAAATAATGCTATACTGCTTCATATGCAGTTCAAGTGACTTGTACCAGAGTTTTCACAGTTCTTTCTTCCCATTCCTTATGATGTTCTGTAGCTAAAAGTGAGTAGTTTAAAGTATAAAAATATACTTTAAAGTTTGAATATATTGTTAATTATAGAAAGCACATTGAGATAATGTCAGTCTCTGTCTGCCAATCATTACTAAGAAATCCCTTGCCCCACTTTGTTTCCATCCCATTAATTTAACAAGTCCCCAATTCTGGAATAATTTAACTGCCTGCTCCCTTCAGATCTATAACCGACTTCTAAAATGGACAAAATGTTAAAGAATATCATACAGCTTGAAGTCTCTATGAATTGATGTGATCTCAACAGGACCCTCAGAGCAACCACAGCAAGAGACTGTGCTTTCCTTTAAGCTTTCTGTCTGGTTCTATATGACCACTATTTTAAAGCTTTTGTTTCTCTTAATCTCTTCTTCTATTTATTCCTTTCAGTAAAATTCTTTCAGTATCCATCAAGTTACTTATCCCAGAAAACTAAATGTCATCTTCAATTACTTCTTTCTTTCACTTTTCACATATAATCAAACAGGTCATTAGAGATTCATTATTTTTTTCTGTTTTTATAGAGATATGATTGACATATAATATCATGTAAGTTTAAGATGTACAACAAGGTGATTTGATGCATGTACATCACAAAATGATTACCACAGTAAGATTATCATCATCATCTCACATAATTATCATGTGGTCGGTGTATAGTAAGAACAATTATGATTTACTCTCTTGGCAACTTTTGAGTATATACTAGAGTATATAATACAGTATTTTTAGCTATAATCACCATGCTATACATTAGATCCTCAGAATCTATTCCTCTTATAGCTGGAAATTTATACACTTTGACCAACATCTCCCCCTTTCTCCTATCTCAGAGCCCCTGGTAACCAACATTTTAGTCCTTGTTACTATGAATTTGGCTTTTTTAGATTCCAGATATAAGCGATACCACATGATATTTGATTTCCTCTGTTTGCCTTATTTCCCTAAGTAGAAGGCTCTCAAAGTACATTTATAGTGTCTCAAATGACAGGGTGTCCTCCTTTCTCGTGGCTGAATAATATTCCATGATCTCCACATCCTTGGGGTTACTTACTGGAAGATTATTGTGATTCTTTGGCATTTTCTTGGACGTGGGGTAGCTCCTCTTGGCTGCCGCCCCTGACCTTGTACGTGGGGTAGCTCATCTAGGCAAAAAAGATGGGCTCAGTAAAGGACAGATATGGTATGGACCTAACAGAAGCAGAAGATATTAAGAAGAGATGGCAAGAATACACAGAAGAGCTACACAAAAAAGATCTTCAGTTCAGTTCAGTTCAGTCACTCAGTTGTGTCCGACTCCCTGTGACACCATGAATCACAGCACACCAGGCCTCCCTGTCCATCACCAGCTCCCAGAGTTCACTCAAACTTACGTCCATCAAATCAGTGATGCCATCCAGCCAGCTCATCCTCTGTCATCCCCTTTTCCTCCTGCCCTCAATCCCTCCCGGCATCAGAGTCTTTTCCAATGAGTCAACTCTTCTCATGAGGTGGCCAAAGTATTGGAGTTTCAGCTTTAGCATTATTGCTTCCAAAGAACACCCAGGGCTGATCTCCTTTAGAATGGACTGGTTGGATCTCCTTGCAGTTTAAGGGACTCTCAAGAGTCTTCTTCAACACCACAGTTCAAAAGCATCAATTCTTCGGTGCTCAGCTTTCGTCACAGTCCAACTCTCACATCCATACATGACCACTGGAAAAACCATAGCCTTGACTAGACAGATCTTTGTTGGCAAAGTAATGTCTCTGGTGTGACCACTCACCTAGAGCCAGACATCCTGGAATGTAAAGTCAAGTGGGCCTTAGGAAGCAGCACTACGAACAAAGCTAGTGGAGGTGATGGAATTCCAGTTGAGCTATTTCAAATCCTAAAAGATGATGCTGTGAAAGCGCTGCACTCAATATGTCAGAAAATTTGGAAAACTGTGTAGTGGCCACAGGACTGGAAAAGGTCAGTTTTCATTCCAATCCCAAGAACAGGCAATGCCAAAGAATGCTCAAACTACCACACAATTGCACTCATCTCACATGCTAGTAAAGTAATGCTCAAAATTCTCTAAACCAGGCTTCAGCAATATGTGAACCGTGAACTCCCAGATGTTCAAGCTGGTTTTAGAAAAGGCAGAGGAACCAGAGATCAAATTGCCAACATTCACTGGATCATTGAAAATGCAATAGAGTTTCAGAAAAACATCTATTTCTGCTTTATTGACCATGCCAAAGCTTTTGACTATGTGGATCCCAATAAACTGTGGAAAATTCTTCAAGAGATGGAAATATCAGACCACCTGACGTGCCTCTTCAGAAATCTGTATGCAGGTCAGGAAGCAACAGTTAGAACTGGACATGGAACAACAGACTGGTTCCAAATAGGAAAAGGAGTATGTCAAGGGTATATATTGTCACCCTGCTTATTTAACTTATATGCAGAGTACATCATGAGAAATTCTGGGCTGGAAGAAGCACAAGCTGGAATCAAGATTGCCAGGAGAAATATCAATAACCTCAGATATGCAGATGACACCACCCTTATGGCAGAAAGTGAAGAAGAACTAAAGAGCCTCTTGAAGAAAGTGAAAGAGGAGATTGAAAAAGTTGGCTTAAAGCTCAACATTCAGAAAACTAAGATCATGGCTTCTGGTCACATCACTTAATGGCAAGTAGATGGGGAAACAGTGGAAACAGTGGCTGACTTTAATTTGGGGGGCTCCAAAATCACTGAAGATGGTGGTTTCAGCCATGAAATCCTCCTTACTTACTTACTCCCTGGAAGGAAATTTATGACCAAACTAGACAGCATATTAAAAAGCAGAGATATTACTTTGTCAACAAACGTCTGTCTAGTCAAGGCTATGTTTTCTCCAGTAATCATGTATGGATGTGAGAGTTGGACTATAAAGAAAGCTCAGCACCAAAGAGTTGATGCTTTTGAACTGTGGTGTTGGAGAAGACTCTTGAGAGTCCCTTGGACTGCAAGGAGATCCAACCACTCCATCCTGAAGAAGATCAGTCCTGGGTGTTTATTGGAAGGACTGATGTTGGAGCTGAAACTCCAATATTTTGACCACATGATGCGAAGAGCTGACTCATTTGAAAAGACCCTGATGTTGAGAAAGATTGAAGGCAGGAGGAGAAGGGGATGACACAGGATGAGATGGTTAGACGGCATCATCGACTCAATGGACATGAGTTTGGGTAAACTCCTGGAGTTGGTCATGGACAGGGAGGCCTGTCATGCTGCGGTTCATGAGGTTGCAAAGAGTCGGACACGGCTGAGCGACTACACTGAACTGAACTTGGTGTTTTCTTGATTTTTTATATTCCTTAATGTCTTGCATATCTGCCTTCGCATTTCAAGTAACAATCACCTCCTCTAGTCTTTAGTAACTGATTTTAGGAGAGAAATACCTTCTGACAGTCCTGCAAGGAATTCTGAATCTTTCTCAGTTCTTCTATAAATCGTTTGCTTCACAGTCTTCTCTTTTGAGAGAGTTCTTAGTTTTATGCCTTCTCTGAATCCAGCTATGTACTAGGCTGGGTTCCGAGACTCTCCCTTTTGCTTTCCCCGAGGTGGAGCTAAAGCTCAAATTTGTAGCCTCTCAGAGGCAGGCTTGGCCTGGTCTCCTGTGCATGCTCACTATGAGTCTCGGGAGCACCACTGCAAGCCCGCCTGCAAAGTTGACCTGGTTTACTGCACATGCTCACTAGCTTTCTCAGGAACACATACTGAGGACCCTCCACAGGGTAAAGCTGTGTGTGGGTGAGCCGTGCAAAGCTCTGAGGTTTCCTACGGCCCACTTGAAGGAATCTGCAGACAGACATGCCCAAAGGCTTCTGGATGGGCTTCTTGATGGAATGAGAAGCAGTTCTCATTGAAGGAACTGAAACCCTTCAGTGCCTCCAAGAGTGTTATCTGCCCCTCTTCCAGCCTGTTCCCATCCACCAGTCATTCAGCTCATGACTCAGGACTCTGGATGGGTTGAAAGACATGAGGATTCTTTGGGAGCATCCTGCACAGCTGGGGGAAGTGGGTGCTCCCTCACAAGCTTTCACTTGCCCTCTCAGGAGAAATCGTGGCTTGAGAAAAATGTGTCTTGGCAGTGAACTGTGCTGTCCTGGGGGAAAGGTGATATGGGGTAAACTTGAACTCTTTCTTTTATCCTCTCCAGTGCATCCAAACTCTATTTTTTTTCCTCCACTGGAATCTGGACTTCCACAAGGGCTCTATCTTCAGTGGGTGATTGTCCAAGATGGTGTTCTCCAGGGACCCCTGGACTGAATCCAAGAGGAGCTGGACTCAGTTCATAGGCCACTGTAGGGGTCACAGCTGGGACCGAAGTCTGTATACCTATTACCCTTACCCACGGGTGGGATAGACTCCCTACAGTTCCCTTGGAAATGTTCCTGGATCCCACAGCTTTCTCAAAGGCACTTTGGTCGTTGTTGTTGTTGTTGTTTAGTCACTCAGTCGTCTTTGCAACCCCGCAGACCGCAGTGCACCAGGCTTCTCTGTCCTTCACTATCTCCGGAGTTTGCTCAGATTCATGTCCATTGAGTCAGTGATGCTATTTTACCATCTTATCCTCTGCCGCCCCCTTTTCCTTTTGCCTTCGATCTTTCCCAACATTAGGATGTTTTCCAATGAGTCAGTTCTTCACGTCAGGTGGTCCGTGAATGTACGTCAAATTGTTATTGTTTGAAGGTGAGACACAAATGAGGGACATATTCATTCACATTGCTGACATCACTCCTCGACTGATTATCTTAACACCATTTGAATCTGTTTAATTTGTGTCGCTTCCCATGGGTACTGGCCAGGTCATCATTATCTCTCAATCATTTGACTAGAAAAACCTCCTCAATGACTTCTGACCTCCAATCTTCACCTGTTTTCAAAAGAAAGTCAGGATGTATTTCTTAAAATGCACACCTGACTATACTTCACCCCTATTCAAAATTTGTCAGTGTTTCTCCATCGTTCTTAGGATTGAAACTCAAACCCTTCAAGAACTTAAAAGATCTATGTGAACTGGTCTTTTCCTTTCTCTTGCTATCTTGCCCCCTTGTATGGACTACATTGCATTTTTAGTTTCTGGAATGTAAACTTTCACCAACTGTCACACTCACATTTCTCTCTTCTAACATGTGACCTTAGCTT
This sequence comes from Bos mutus, assembly GCF_027580195.1. Lineage (NCBI taxonomy): Eukaryota > Metazoa > Chordata > Mammalia > Artiodactyla > Bovidae > Bos > Bos mutus. The sequence continues at coordinate 10,759,088 of NC_091622.1, forward strand.
CATGTCCCCATTCCTACTCCAACTCATTCTCTTACATGAAGTGGCCCTAACTCATCATTTTTCAGATTTTTAAATCCAAGCTTCTTAAAAAAAAAAAATTTCCAAAAGTCCTTCTTTAAGATTTTTTTTTTTATATGAACCACTTTTTTTTTTTTTAATTTGTTACAATATTGCTTCTGTTTTAAGTTTCAGGGGTTGAACCTGTACCCACTACATTGGAAGGCAAACTCTTAACCACTGCACAGCCAAGGAAGACCCCTTCTACAAGTCTTAGATCAGTGCCCAGCTCCCTGCATCTGTGTGATGTCATAGAGTAGGGAATTGCTACATCACATTGTATTATAATCTGCTATGTTCTTTACTATATCACCACTTAACCCTCAACTCTTCTAGGCAAAAAGTATTTATAGTTTATTAATAATTATATCCCCAGTCCCTAATTAACTGACACTTGGTAGGCAATTACTATTTAATAAATTAAAATATTAATAAATAAATAATAAATTGGTTGATTGAAGAAATAAAAATTATTTCTTTTCCCCCTTGAAAACTGTTGAACTCTGAGGCTATTAGCGCAGCTTACACTGATCACTAAAGGACATGTTTCCTCTGCCCAGGGGCTGAACTGCCCATGATTATTCCTGGGATTATGAATTTGCACTTCTATGACTTTTACATAGCACTATTGAAGCATGGTTGGAAAGGAGATTCAATCTTTTGAAAAGAGAGTAATGCTAAGTAGCTCAGATGGGAAGCAGCTTTGGTTGGTTGTCTCCCTTCATGTAAAAACGATACGTCTTTGTTCAGAATCAGGCCGTGCTAAAAGGCAATTATGGCCAACATCTAAAACCTGGATTGTGACTTGACTATTAAAACAAGACAAAACACAAATATATTCAATAGTGATATGGTTGTGAGCATGTGTTGCCTTTTAATGACTTAGGCCTCTATTAATGTACAAGAAAAATGGAGAGTATAGCTCCTGCTCACTGAAATAGAGCCTGCACCCACTGTTCTCTGTTAGGACAGATGCCTTCTTCCCAATGGCTTTGACGTTCAGGAAGCTTCTTCATTCAGGAAGATCAGTGTTTACACTCTAGTTGGTCTTGAATCAAAATAGTTCTAATTTGTTAATAATTCACTAACCAAATATTATGACTGAAAAACTGGGACACTGGTAAATAATCAGATGCAGAATGGAACTTCTGTTGCATTTAGCCTGATAAATGGAAATGGAAAATACAAATAAAAAATGTAATTTAGCAATTCATTATCTCCTATTAAATACCAGCTGTTTTCAGGGATTTAGGATAGGGTGTTTTGTGTTTCCCCTCACGTTTGGAGAATATGGGGAATAATTGGAAAGCAATGAAGTTATTTCACATTTTCTACTAGCAAAAGTAGTGTATGGTATACCAAGGACTCATTTGTTTATTCAATAAATATTTGTTGTGAACCTAGTATTCCCTGACATCTTGCAAACCCAGGGTAGAGTATATGAACTCAGAGAGCTTACATTTTAAAATGGGAGGAGGGAGCAAGAAACAACCAGATGCATAATGTCAGGTGGTAAATGCCTTGAAGGACAAGGGTAGGGGTCTAGGGGTACTCTTTGATTTAGGTGCGTAAGGGTGGAGCAAAGCAGACATCAGCTCATGGCATTACTTCCCTTGAGTACTGTCTGTCTATGAAATCTCGTTGCACTTTGTGAAATAAAACAAAAGATTACATTTAACCATCTTGTCCTATATTGATTCTTAACTGCAGCTGTCGGAAGTGATTCTGGGGGATAAAACTTGCATTTATTAAGAAATTGCATGAAGACTACAAAAGAGCTTCATATGTTAGATGTCAAACAGTGATTTTTACTCTGGTGTAAATATATCCAACATTTTCTGGTCTGACTAGAAATCACAGTGACTATCATAAGCATGATATATGCAGTTATTTCAGCAAATCAAAGAAACACCAACTTTGCTTACAAAAGATATTACCTCTGAGATGTATATCAACTAATTAAAAACTATATTAGATATGTTAACTACTCCATAGTTACTTTAATTGAATATGCATAACGATAATACATTTTATAAAACTGTAATTTATTGTTTCTATTTATAGTAGAAAATTCTGAGATTCAGAGATGTTAATCTATATGGTAGGGCAGAGACAGTCTTAAACCCAGGCATTTTGGTTCCATATTTCATATTGGTACTGTCCCACTGTGTGCACACCAAATCGATGTGAATTATAACAGCAACCCAAAATCCTTTATGTTTTCTGACTTGGGCAGTAAAGACTCCCAGGATAATATGTTATTATTTCTTTCTCTTTTTTTTTTTAACTGTTTGATTAGCATTATTTTCTTCATCAAACCTGCTCTGAATTAAAAACAAAAGTTTAGTTTTTTACACACCCAGGAAAAGTCTTCCTTATAATAGTCAAGGGTGTGGGATGCTAAAGCATCAGCTGAGAGCAGTAATTAATTATAAACGCCTGTGGCGACGCTCATCTTACATGAAACCGCACTGAAAGTCACAGGGAAGGAAAGAGCTCCCTCTGCTTAGAGAAGCAGGGTGAGTGGTTGAATCAATAGCGGGAGTGTACTCAGTAGAGATTTAAAGACGTGAACTAAATCATCCCTACATTTTTCCTGTCCATCTGCCCTAGAGATGGTGAAATATGTTTGACTCTGGGCCTTTCTCTGCTTCCCTTTCTTCCCTTTGCTCTCTTCCTTCCTGCCCTCCTGCTTCTTCCTTCCTTCCACCCTCCCTCCCTTCCTTCTTTCCTTTCTTTGTTCCTTTCTTCTTGTTCTTGTCCTCTTTTTGTTTCTCCTTCTAAGACCAGTTTTAGAGAAAGACATTTTGAATGGTCTTTTGAAATCAATGTTTCTTTAATATTGAAAGTTTGGAGTTACTGTCAACTTGTAGAACACATTTCTATTAAGAAATACGCTAATCTTCCCATATGAAATAGCAGTTTCTGTCTTCACTGTGTATTATTTTGAAATGTTCAGAGTCAATAATCAGTTGAAATTGTATATGTGTAGAGATATAAATATTGAAGTAGTGACCTATTTCTTTCACTTCTAAAAACATTTAATACATAAATCAAATTTTATGTTAGATCAATTCTAGGAAAAGTTCACAAAGAAATGTTAGTTTTGACCTAATGTTGTTATGAATAAAATCTACCAGATAATTAAAATGATATAAGGAGAAAAAGAAGAAAATAGAAATTAGATAAACTTGTTACCAAAGTCTCTGGCAGAACCTTGGGTGTGAGCACTTATTCTGAATTCACATACCCAACTTTGAGCAATGATTTGCTGGGATTCCATTTATAATCTCAGAGAGACCACTCAAACCCTTTGATCTTCATGAACCTTTTCTCTAAAACAGGGTGAGTTCTTAGCACTTAATCAATACAACAAAAATGAACATAAAGCCCCATGGCAAAGTTATATAAATAAATTAATATTATGATTCAATAGCATCATGTATTTAAAAAATCAATCATTGATCAAATTTTCAACATATGATACTTTAAAAAAAAATAAAGTGGTATAATTCAATAGTGAATTCCAAGCTAATGATAGGCTTTTAGACTGAGTGGCAAAGTAATATAACTGTATTAGATTTGGGCAAATATTCCTTACTTTTGGCATCTGAAAACATAGACATAAGCATATACCAAGTTATTAGTTGCCCAGGTCTGAAAAGGTAGCATTGGGGTGCCTCTAATTATAATACAACAATTATGTCATAAGTGCTTAAAGCTGGTAATGTTGGTATACTGCTTAAAACTTGGTAATGAGTGCTTAAAACTTGGCAATGTTAAGCGTAGTTTAATTCTTAGTATCTCTTGGTGGTTCCAGCCTATGTTCAGAACAAAAAGACATAAGATCTCCTTTTATAGGAAATATATGAGTACAATGCCAAAGCCCATCAGATGAACCATCAGAGATGCCTTCCCCTATATTCCATCTATCTTCACATTTTATGAGAACTAAAAGCCTAATCAATAATTTAACAAACTAATGGACATATTTTTGAACACAATGAACTCTTTCTGAAGAGCAGCACACTGACAGGGCCACAGAGGCAGAAATGGAAACTACCCACAATTATTTAATGTTTATCTGTGCTGTGGCATGAAGACAAGTCTAGCTGCTTTAAAACAGGATACATTTCTTCTTGCTCTGCAAAGTTACTGTATCTTCCTGTATTTGTTATAATACTGTGCTTTTCCTATGAACCAGGTATCTGACAACTCTGAACAATTGCATTTTTAGAGGCACTATAAGGCACAGAATTGATACCCAAATATTTCAAGTGTATTTTAAATAAGAATATATGCTCTAAAAATGATTTTAAATTCCAATTTAAGCTACTACACTTGATTTTCTGGTTATGGATATTAGCATCCATACGATTTACGCTGCCATTGTGTCTGTCATACAAGTAGGAAAAGCCAGAAAACTGTTCAGGTATTGGCAGTCTAAAAATATTTTTGCTCAATTTAAAGAAAGTTGATGCTTCATTTTCTGGATAAAATAAAGCTTTTGTTTTTGTTTCCCGCCCCTCCCCCCCCTGCTTTTTCCCTTATCCTTTCTACTTAATAAGAGAGACAAAATAAAATGATATACAAAACAACTGAATGACTTGCAGCTAAAGACTCAGAAGAGCAGTCACTTGCCCACATTTACAGAATAATAATTTGTTTGTCGCTACAACAGGCTGTGCTTTTACCCACATTTAAAAACTAGCCTCCCCATGGCTCAGCAGGGGAAGAATTCACCTGCAATTCAGGAGACACAGATTCGATCCGTGGATTCAGGGTAAGATCCCCTGGAGGAGGAAATGACACCCCCCTTCAGTATTCTTGCCTGGGAAATTCCATGAACAGAGAACCCCGGGGGTTACAGTCCAGATGGTCACAGAATCAGACACAACTGAGCACGAGAATGACAAAATGAAAGGTTACCCTTTAGAGTTCCATTATTTTTTATCCAATTCCCTGTTACCAACATTTATATATCACTTTATTTAAAACCTCCTCTTTCTTTGAACAGTAGATACCTCCTTCAATAGATTTATTCCAGGTCATGATTTTCCTAAATTTGGTGCGTGTGTATTGCACCTGACATCGAGAAACTCTGTTTTATGTTTTTCATGAATAATTAGACTATGAGAGTAACTTCCAGCTTGATTTTAATTTTTACGACAGATTAAAGGAAGAATTTAGATTTTGTTCATGTTTGGTTATAATAGAGTTGAGAGTGTGGAGAGTGAGGGAGAGACACATGTCTCAGAGACAGTGACAAGGTGGAGGCGGCCCAGAGGCCAGCGTGGTGACAGAAGCCTGGCCTCAGTGACCCCTCTGGAAGCCTTGCCAACAGGGGGCCTACTGACATTAGCATTGGATATCTCATTCTTAATCTCATCCGTTGAACATGATGTCTATGAATGGTAAAGTGCTACGCAAATCTCTGAGCTACAGTATTTCCAGGTCCAGTTGGTCTGCATTTGTAAACCATTTGCAGCATGTATCACAGTCATACCTTTTCTAGATGATGCTTTGGGAAGTATTGGGCAGGAGTAGTTTTACTATATCCTTAAGGAAATAACAATCAGAATAAAAGCACAGGATAAGTGGAGGAACATATTGTTTAGTTGCAAAGTCGTGTCCGACTCCCCATGGACTATAGCCCTCCAGGCTGCTCTGTCCATGGGATTTCCCAGGCAAAATTACTGGAGTATGTTGCCATCTCCTCCAGGGGATCTTCCTGACCCAGGGATCAAACTCACATCCCCTGCATTGGCAGGCAGATTTTTTACCACTGAACCATCAGGGAAACTGTGGTGAACATATACTGTCATGTAAAAAATAGTAGCAATATATTATGTCTGTAAAAATTTATTTACAGCTATTTTATACTGAATTTCTTTTGACATTCCTTATTTATGCTTCTGAAAACATCCAATATTAATTTGTCTTACTCTTCCTCCATGCTTTGAATAGTTTTTTTTTTTTTTTTAATAAACAAGACATGTGGCCAGAAATCCTAAAACTAAAATGTTCTGTCTGCTCAACAGGCACTTTTAGCAACTCATATATGCACAGTTCAGCTGTGCTTACAGAATTTTTCTTCTTAAAGTGCAGTCAGTTGACCACGTACCAGCACTAATTTATTTCTAACCAGTAAAACATGCACGCATGCTGCCTGGTACACAGCTATTGGAACTGTTGTGGCCAGGTTGCTCGCCTTTTTTCTCAGCAATGGGACATTTAAATGCAGAGGCGTGCCTCAGCTTAGAACCACACAGTGTCTCCAGACTGCTTTCTTCCAAACGTGCATTTTCCATTTGCCTTGCATCCGTGTTTTACTTCCTTCAGAAAGCACAACTTGTTCTCCTAAGGAAATTCTGGATAAACGACAAAATTAGTAGGCCACAAAATCTTTTAAGAGCACTATGGCAATGCCCACTCTATAGTATACATCTGCTCATGATATAAAAATAATTTTTACCATATTCTCCAAGTAGTATTTTTTTATTTATGGTTTCGTCGGATTTTAGATAACAGGTGCCTTAAAATTCCATTTTAAAATAACAGTGCTAGAGGGCAGGTGGGAGATTTCTAGGACCTTATAATATTTCTTCAGACATTTGCCTGCAGCCTGGTTTTTCATAATAATTTCAGTCCTGAGGAACTATAATTATCCTGGACAATTCTACTTATACTGTCTTATTTCTTAATTATAGTAGTGACATGAGATAAATGTACACTTATTGGGATCAAATGCATATTATTTTGTGGTGATTACAAAGACGTTTTCATGACCGCAATTGCAATTATATGGTCATCAACTAGTGATACTATGTTATGTTCTAAAAAATCTATAATTAAGTCCTGCCAAGAGGGAACTTTCTATTTGGGGGAAAAAAAAATGAGCTTAAAAGTGAGAGAGAGTTTGACCAATGTAAAGACCCTGAACCTGTTCAAATGATTCCACATGAATCTCAAAATCATTATATCAACTAACATTTGAGGGATTTAATTTGAATTTCTATCTAAACAAGCTTTGTAAAGAATATTCTTTAAAATGGTTTTTCTCTCTTCTGACCTTTAAAATAAAAAGCTTTGAATACACCCCAGGGGGTTGGGAGGCGAGTAGGAATGGACTGGAAATATGATAGGCGTAATACTGCCTTCAAAGATAAATTTGTAGCCTATCTGTAAAATTCTTTTCAAATACTATAATTTGTTGTCTTAAAAATAATCATGTGAGTCCAAAAATAATTTATGTTCTGTTGTCATTCTGAGTTAAAAAAGAAAACCTTTACGTTGCCAAGATAATACCTAGATTTTCTACTTTCTTCATATTTTGGTCTTTTATTTTCAAAAGGCAAAAGTAAAGCAATGATGGATGTCAAACTCTATACATAAAACTGTTTAGGTGAAGGTTTGGGGTATATCATGTATCAGCTTTCCCTAGGTTTTAAATTCTGCTCTGCTGTTGAATAAGGGACCTGAACAAATTATTTAACTATGCCTCAGTCCATGGGGTTGCTAAGAGTCGGACATGGCTGAGCGACTTCACTTTCACTTTTCACCTTCATGCATTGGAGAAGGAAATGGCAACCCACTCCAGTGTTCTTGCCTGGAGAATCCCAGGGACGGGGGAGCCTGGTGGGCTGCCTTCTATGGGGTCTCACAGAGTCGGACATGACTGAAGTGACTTAGCAGCAGCAGCGGTTTCTTCATCTCTCGAAGGGGACAATAACCATACCTGCCTTATAAGACTGTGGTGAGGACTTAATCATTTCATACATGTAAAGGGCTTAGAGTTATGCCTAACACATAGTAAGTGTTATATACTTGATGGTGATATTTTATGTAATTCAGGATTTTGAGGAGAATAGTCCAAGTTCATCCACTCTCCTCCCTACCTTCAGCCATGATGAGGAGTATCTTTAACCAGCTTAGTGAGCTGTCCTCAGAAGATCCTTTTCAGCCTTCTAGTAAAGGGCATTCCATGAATCTGATACCTTTGACATACAGCTTATACTACCTTACCAGAGTGCTTTTTTCTTAATTCTTGGGCAAGCTAAAGCTCTATTTTTTTCTAGTTTTATTGAGATATGATTGCCATACTGCATTAAGTTCAAGGTGTACAGCACAATGACTTGACTTAGCATACATTATGAAATGATTACCACAATAATTTTAGTGACTATCCATTATTTTATATAGACACAAAATTAAAGAAATTAGAAAAGAAATATTTTCTCCTCATGATGAGAACTTATAATTTACTCTCTTTACAAGTTTCATGCATAACATACAGAAGTGTTAATTGTATTTAGCATGTTGTACATTATATCCTTTGTAGTTATTTATCTTGTAACTGGAAGTTTATACCTTTTTGACTAACTTCATCCACTCCCTCCTCCCTCTTCACACCCCCTCGCCTCTGGTTGCCACAAATCTGATCTCTTTTTCTGTGAGATTTTATATTTGTTTGTTTTTGACATATAATTGATGTACCACACTATCTTAGTTTCTGGTATACAACATAGTGATTCATTATTTCTATACATTTTTTTGCTTTTTAAAAAAAAATTTTAATATAAATTTATTTATTTTAATTGGAGAGGGAGAAGGTGGGATGATTTGGGAGAACGGCATTGAAACATGTATAATATCTTATATTTCTATACATTTTTAAATGACCACCACAATATGTCTAGTTACTATCTACCACCATACAAAGGTATTACATATTTATTCACTATATTCCCCACACTGTATATTTCATGAGTCATTGATTTTGCAACTAGAAGTTTGTACCTTCTCATCTCCCTCACTTATTTCTCTTCCCCCTGAGCCCCCTTTTCTCTGGCCACCACCTGCTTGTTTTGTAAATCTGTGACCCTTGTTTCTGTTTTGTTATGTTTGTTCATTTGTTTTGTGTTTTAGATTCCACTTGTAAGTGAAATCATACAGCATTTGTCTTTTTCTGTCTGACTTATTTCAGTCAATATAATACCCCCTAAGTCCATCCATATCACAAATGGAAAGATTTCATTTCTTTTATGGCTAAGTAATATTCCATAATATATATGTGTTACTATATATATATATATATATATATATATATATATATAGCATCTTCTTTATCCATTCATCTAATGATCAGCATTCAGGTTGCTACCATATCTTGGCTATTATAGATAACACTGCAAAAAAGATAGGCGTGCATGTATCTTTTCTAAATTGTGCTTTCATTTTCATCATATACATACCCCAGAGTAGAATTGCTGGATTATGTTAGTTATCTTTTTAATTTTTTGAAGACCCTCCATACTGTTTCTCACAGTAGCTGCACCAGTTTACATTCTTAGCAATATAGCATGAGGATTCTCTTTTCTCCACATCCTATCCAACGCTTATTATTTATTGTCTTTTTTTATAATAGTCATTCTGACAGGTTTGAGATGATATCTTACTGTGGTTTTGATTTGCGTGTCCCTAATAATGACTAGAGATCTCTTCAAGAAAATTAGAGATACCAAGGGAAAATTTCATGCAAAGATGGGCTCAATAAAGGACAGAAATGGTATGGACCTAACAGAAGCAGAAGATATTAAGAAGAGGTGGCAAGAATACACAGAAAAAATGTACAAAAAAGATTTTCACGACCCAGATAATCATGATGGTGTGATCACTCACCTAGAGCCGGACATCCTGGAATGTGAAGTCAAGTGGGCCTTAGAAAGCATCACTATGAACAAAGCTAGAGGAGGTGATAGAATTTCAGTTGACCTATTTCAAATCCTGAAAGATGATGCTGTGAAAGTGCTGCACTTAATATGCCAACAAATTTGGAAAGCTCAGCAGTGGCCACAGGACTGGAAAAGGTCAGTTTTCGTCCCAATCCCAAAGAAAGGCAATGCCAAAGAATGCTCAAACTACCACACAGTTGCATTCATCTCACAGGCTAGTAAAGTAATGCTCAAAATTCTCCAAGCCAGGCTCAGCAACATGTGAACCATGAACTTCCAGTTGTTCAAGCTGGTTTTAGAAAAGGCAGAGGAACCAGAGACCAAATTGCCAACATCTGCTGGATCATGGAAAAAGCAAGAGAGTTCTAGAAAAACATCTATTTCTGCTTTATTGACCATGCCAAAGCCTTTGACTCTGTGGATCACAATAAACTGTGGAAAATTATGAAAGAAATGGGAATACCAGACCACCAGACCTGCCTCTTGAGAAATCTGTATGCAGGTCAGGAAGCAACAGTTAGAACTGGACGTGGAACAACAGACTGGATCCAAATAGGAAAAGGAGTACGTTAAGGCTATATATTGTCACCCTGCTTATTTAACTTATATGCAGAGTACATCATAAGAAATGCTGGGCTGGAAGAAGGACAAGCTGGAATACCAATAACCTCAGATATGCAGATGACACCACCCTTATGGCAGAAAGTGAAGAGGAACTAAAAAGCCTCTTGATGAAGGTGAAAGAGGAGAGTGAAAAAGTTGGCTTAAAACTCAACATTCAGAAAACGAAGATCACAGCATCTGGTCCCATCACTTCATGGGAAATAGATGGGGAAACAGTGGAAACAGTGTCAGACTTTGTTTTTCTGGGCTCCAAAATCACTGCAGATGGTGATTGCAGCCGTGAAATTAAAAGACGCTTACTCCTTGGAAGGAAAGTTATGACCAACCTAGATAGCATATTCAAAAGCAGAGACATTACTTTGCCACAAAGGTCCGTCTAGTATGGATGTGAGAGTTGGACTGTGAAGAAAGCTGAGTGCCGAAGAATTGATGCTTTTGAACTGTGGTGTTGAAGAAGACTCTTGAGAGTTCCTTGGACTGCAAGGAGATCCAACCAGTCCATTCTGAAGGAGTTCAGCCCTGGGATTTCTTTGGAAGGAATGATGCTAAAGCTGAAACTCCAGTACTTTGGCCACCTTATACGAAGAATTGACTCATTGGAAAAGACTCTGATGCTGGGAGGGATTGGGGGCAGGAGGAGAAGAGGACGACAGAGGATGAGATGGCTGGATGGCATCACTGACTCGATGGACATAAGTCTCAGTGAACTCCGGTGATGGACAGAGAGGCCTGGCGTGCTGCGGTTCATGGGGTTGCAAAGAGTCGGACATGACTGAGCGACTGAACTGAACTGAATAATGATGTACGGAGAAGGCAATGGCACCCAATCCAGTACTCTTGCCTGGAAAATCCCATGGACGGCGGAGCCTTGTAGGCTGCAGTCCACGGGGTCGCTAAGAGTCTGACACGACTGAGCAACTTCACTTTCATTTTTTACTTTCATGCAATGGCAACCCACTCCAGTGTTCTTGCCTGGAGAATCCCAGGGACAGGGGAGCCTGGTGGGCTGCCGTCTATGGGGTCACACAGAGTTGGACACAACTAAAGTGATTTAGCATCAGCAGCAGCAGCAATAATGATGTAAAGCATTCTTTCATGTGCTTCTTGGCTATCTATAAGTCTTCTTCCAAAAATCATGTCTATTTAGACCCACTGTCCATTTTTTAAGTGAGTTGTTTGGACTTTTGTGGTGTTTTTTTGTTGTTGTTTGAATTCTTCATATACTTTAGATCAGTCAGTTCAGTTCACGTGTGCAGTTCTGTCCAACTCTTTGTGACCTCATGGACTGCAGCATGCCAGGCTTCACTGTCCATCAACAGCTCCCAGAGCTTGTTCAAACTCATGTCCATCAAGCCAGTGATGCCAACCAACCATGTTCTGTAGTCCCCTTCTCCTTTTACCTTCAATCTTTCCCAGCATCAGGATCTTTCTAATGAGTCAGCTCTTTGCATCAGGTGGCCAAACTATTGGAGCTTCAGCTTCAACATCAGTCCTTCCAAAGTATATTCAGGACTGATTTCCTTTAGAATTGACTAGTTGGATCTCCTTGCTGTCCAAGGAACTCTCAAGAGTCTTCCCAACACCACAGTTCAAAAGCATTAATTCTTCAGTACTCAGGTTTCTTTATGGTCCAACTCTCACATCCATACATGACTACTGAAAAAACCATAGCTTTGACTAGATGGACTTTTGTTGGCAAAGTAATGTCTCTGCTTTTTAATATGCTGTCTAGGTTGGTCATAGCTTTTCTTCCAAGGAGTAAGCATCTTTTAATTTCATGGCTGCAGTCACTACCTGCAATGATTTTGGAGCCCCAAAATGTAAAGTCTCTCACTGTTTCCATTGTTTCCCAATCTATTTACCATGAAGTGATGGGACCAGATGCTATGATCTTAGTTTTTTGAATGCTGAGCTACAAGCCAGGTTTTTACTTGCCTCTTTCATTTTCATCAGAAGGTTCTTCAGTTCTTCTTCGCTTTCTGCCGTAAGGGTGGTGTCATCTGCATATCTCCGGTTATTGATATTTCTCCCGGCAATCTTGATTCCAGCTTATGCTTCATCAGGCCCAGCATTTCGCATGATGTACTCTGCATGTAAGTCAAATAAGCAAGGTGACAATACACAAGTTTGACGTTCTCCTTTTTCAATTTGGAACCAGTCTATTGTTCCATGTCCTGTTCCAACTGTTGCTTCTTGACCTGAATACAGATTTCTCAGGAGGCAGGTAAGGTGGTCTGATGAATTTTCCACAGTTTGTTGTAATCCAGACAGTCAAAGGCTATGACATAGTCAGTGAAGCAGAAGTAGATGTTTTTCTGGAATTATCTTGGTTTTTCTATGATGCAACGAACGTTGGCAATTTGATCTCTGATTTCTCTACCTTTTCAAAATTCAGCTCAAACATCTGGAAGCTCTCAGTTCATGTAGTGTTGAAGTCTAGCTTGGAGAATTTTGAGCATTGTTTTGCTAGTGTGTGGGATGAGTGCAATTGTGCGGTACTTTGAACAAGTTTTGGCATTGCCTTTCCTTGGAATTGGAATGAAAACTGACCTTTTCTAGTCTTGTGGCCACTGCTGAGTTTTCCAAATTTGCTGGCATAATGAGCGTGACACTTAATCTTTTGAGTGCAAATTTGCTGGCACACTGAGTGCAACAGCATCATCTTTTAGAATTTGAAATAGCTCAACTAGAATTCCATCCCTTCCACTAGCTTTGTTTGTAGTGACCTTCCTAAGTAGACTTCACATTCCAAGATGTCTGGCTCTAGGTGAGTGATCACACCATCATGGTTATCTTGGTCATGAAGATCTTTTATGTATAGTTCTTCTGTGTATTCTTGCCACCTCTTCTTAATATCAGTTGACATCTTTTTTGGTGTTAATTCTAGAAGGTCTTGTAGGTCTTCACTGAACCATTCAACTTCAACTTCTTTGGCATTAGTGATTGGGGTATAGACTTGGATTACTATGATATTGAATGGTTTGCCTTGAAAACAAACAGAGATCATTCTATTGTTTTTGAGATTGCACCCAAGTACTGCATTGTGGACTCTTTTGTTGACTATGAGGGCTAATCCATTTCTTCTAAGGGATTCTTGTCCACAGTAGTAAATATAATGATCATCTGAATTAAATTCACCCATTTTGGTCAATTTAGTTCACTGATTCCTGAAATGTCAATGTTCACTCTTGCCATCCCCTGTTTGACCACTTCCAATTCGCCTTGATTCATGGACATAACATTCCAGGTTCCTATGCAATATTGTTCTTTACAGCATCAGACTTTACTTCTATCATCAATCACATCCACAACTAGGCTTTGCTTTGGCTTTGGCTTAGCGTTTTCATTCTTTCTGGAGCTGTTTCTCCAATAGCATATTGGGCACCTACCGACCTGGGGAGTTCATCTTGCAGTGTCATCTTTTTGCCTTTCCATACTGTTCATGGGGTTCTCAAGGAAAGAATGCTGAAGTGGTTTGCCATTCCCTTCTCCAGTGGACCACATTTTGTCAGACCTCTCCACCAATACCCATCAGTCTTGGGTGGCCCTACATGGCATGGTTCATAGTTTCATTGAGTTAGACAGTAATTCATATTTTAGATAGTAACCCAATAAAGCTCTACTATTTTTAAGGTGAAAGATGTCTTCCCTACATGATATTACTCCTACTTTTCTCATGAAGTTAATGAAATAATTGTATTCATTGTTCCAAAATATATATGTTAATAGTAAATAATAAAATGTATTTTTAAAATTCTTATATGTGTATATGAGGTTGAGGAACAAGTACAAGTATTGTCTATGGTAGAAATGATGAGCTCCCTTTTTAATGAGTTGCATTTGTAATTTCTTCAGTTTAGACGAAGATTATTCAAGTTCTCTTTTATTTGGTATTATTTTTTTCATTCCAGCTGCAATCCTTGATGAGTTGTATATAAGATTATATTTTTAATCACATTCGAATTTTTGTTGCTCTCTCAAGAGCAATCAATCTAGATTTATACTTTTTCCTAGACTCTGATCCACAATACCCAAATGCTGCCATATATTTAAAGTTAATCCTGAGGAAAGAAAAGTTATAAAAAAGTAATAAGTATGGAAGAGTAGTTGGCTAAAGGCAATCAGTGGCTGTGCAAACATCAACAGTTTCTTTATTGCAGTAAAATTCCTCATTAGACCCACAAAAAGACAAGTATTCTTAAGTTTGATTTCATTTCAACCCATATACATATATAGACTAAAAAAGTTCTGAAACAATTGTTTAATTTTAAAACTGGTATGATTCTGGTTCTTTGCTAGTCTGGAAGTTATTAGATTATTGAATTTGATAGTGTTGATTCCACAATGAGGAAAAAGCTAATATGTAAAGTAACACTATACCTTTAATGAACAATGAGGTTGGCTTATTCCAATTTCAATTTTTATTTTTAGAGTGAGTTTAAGAGTGACTTTGAAATAGAAATCAGATGTGTGACTTTCTACCAGTATTCAGTTCAGTTCAGTTCAGTTCAGTCTCTCAGTAGTGTCCGACTCTTTGCGACCCCATGAACCGCAGCACGCCAGGCCTCCCTGTCCATCACCAACTCCCGGAGTTCACTCAAACTCACATCCATTGAGTTGGTGATGCCATCCAGCCATCTCATCCTCTGTCATCCCCTTCTCCTCCTGCCCCCAATCCCTCCCAGCATCAGAGTCTTTTCCAATGAGTCAACTCTTCACATGAGGTGGCCAAAGTACTGGAGTTCCAGCTTTAGCTTGCAAACTGCCATAACAAGAGATTACAGACTGGGTGGTTTAAACAACATACATTTATTTTCTCAGTTTTTGAGGTTATAAGTCTATGATGGAGGTGCCAGAAAATTCAGTTTCTTCCTGACTTAAAGACAGCCACTTTCTGGCTGTGTTCCCAATTGGCCTCTCTTCTGTGCATTGCAGGAGGGAGGGAGCGAAAGGGAGAGACAGAGAGAAAAGGAGAGAGAGAGGGGGAATGCACTGTGGTATTTGTTTTCTTATAAGACCACCAGACCATCAATCTAGGATCCTTATGACTGCATTTAAGCTGAATTACCTCCCTAAAGAACCTATCTCTGAATACAGTCACATTGGGAGTTACAGTTTCAACATGTGAATGTGGAGGGTGGGACTACGATTCAGTCCCTAATACCACCTAAAATGATAATTGTACTTCTTATAAAATTCCACGTTTAGGTGAAGTTCTTCTTAGAGCTTCCATGCCACTTTTGAGCATATGCATATGATATTTCTGGTCATTTTTATTTTTCAGATCAGCATTTTCATGACCCATTTGTCAAACTATGGGAATGACCGCCTAGGGTTGTACACCTTTGTGAACCTGGCCAACTTCGTTCAGAGCTGGACCAACCTGAAATTGCAAACTCTGCCTCCAGTGCAACTAGCGCACAAGTACTTTGAGCTCTTCCCTGAGCAAAAAGATCCTCTCTGGCAGGTAACACTGAACATTCTCTCCTGGGGTGAAAGAAAAAAACTAGCAATTTGTGAGTGCTGAATTGATGTTGGGAACTCAGCTGGAAATACTATAGCTGGCATTCAGCACAAACTTCTTTTTTATCCAGTAGTTGTATTCTCTTCAATAATGCTTTATATTTGTTTTGTGGATTAAGTATTTGCATTTGGGATCTGTTTTTCTGGGGTTTTGTTTGTTAGTCAGTTGGTTTGGAAGTTTTGCCTAGAGGATATTGTTTCATTGTTGGTATTTTCTCAGAGCTAATCGTTTTGACTTGCATTTAGTGTGGCCACTGACTAGCAGGAAAACAGTTAGGTGTTAGGTAGCTAGTGTTGCGGAGAAGGCAATGGCACCCCACTCCAGTACTCTTGCCTGGAAAATCCCATGGACAGAGGAGCCTGGTGGGCTATAGTCCATGAGGTCGCTGAGTCGGACACAACTGAGCAACTTCCCTTTCACTTTTCACTCTCATGCATTGGAGAAGGAAATGGCAACCCACTCCAGTGTTCCTGCCTGGAGAATCCCAGGGATGGGGGAGCCTGGTAGGAAGCCGTCTATGGAGTCACAGAGAGTCAGACACGACTGAAGCGACTTAGTAGCTTAGTAGCAGCTAGTGTTGAGGCAGTCCGAGTGCAGGTTGGAAAAGAATTTCCAGACATAGAACATTTCAGAAAGGAGGAAGTTTATCAAGAAAAAACAGCAGAGATAAAGTGGGCACTGTGAGCGCAGTGGGCCAACACCTCCTGACAGGCCTGGGAGAGTCAACCATTTTTGTGAGTTAATAGCCAATTTTTATAGCCTCAGGACAAAGGAAATTCTTGCTGGATGGTTTGCATTAGGTGATTTGTTGGGGTGCTATAGTGTGTTTACTGGAGTGGGCATCTTTGCCTAACTGGGAGTCAGGGAGCTTGTTAGTGATTACCAGGGGGCTTTTGGTAACAGTTACAAAGGGGCGTAGTCAGCTTTGGAGGTGACCTTGGTTCTGTGGTTCTGGGGCAGGACCCATCTAAGAAGATGGGCTTCCCAAGTGGCTCAGCAGAAAAGAACCTGTCTGCAATGCAGGCGCCACAGGAGACATGGGCTGATCCCTGGGTTGGGAAGATCCCTGGAGGAGGAAAGGGCAACCCACTCCAGCATTGTTGCTGGGAAAATCCCATGGACAGAGGAGCCTGGTAGGCAGTCCATGGATAGCGTTGCAAAGAGTCGATCACAACTGAGCATCTGACCACACAGAGTACATGTCTAGGAAGACAGAAATCAAGGGCCACCATAATCTAAATGCCTATAACTAGACCTTGATATGTACGTGTACAACACAGATAGTCTAAATAGAAAAGGAAAGGCAAGTGTTGCTTCAAGCCCATACAGATTCTATCTATTGATAAAGAATTGTCAGTTTTAATTCAACTTTTTGTGGGAGCCACTGAGCCTCAGGGCATGAAAATGTAAACTAGCTGCTTCTTACCATTTATCTAGGAAAATGCTACCTTCTACTTTCTTGGTTCTTTATGCATCAGATTACATTGACCCACACAATCAATAAGCTGACTGCAGAGAGCAGATCAGATGGTCCCCTGCTAAGTAGTCAGTAGAGGAGTAGCATCCTCATTAATGAGAAATCACTGTGAAACACACTTTTTACCATTTCCTCTCCCTTTCTTGTGTTTCTCTTTATTCCATAATTCATGTTACATGCCCTTCTGTATCTATATGGTAAAAAAAAAAAAAATCCCCCATATGTTTATTGAGCATCTCCTATGTATAAGGCAAGGCTAATTGCTCTAGAAAATTCAAAGAAGAATAAAATGCAGTGCTTTCTCTCGAAGTCAATAGAACATTTTCTTGTTATTTTTATTGACCATTACATATTTTTAAATCTGTTTTAAAACAGCTACCGTAAGTCATACTTTATTTTAATGATTTATTCAGCAGTTTGGTGTATATGTTAAGCAGACAGAGAAGTAAAAACATAGTTTTTATAATGTGTGTAGTCATACTACATAGATGTTGAATTTCATAAAGGCAAAACCTTGTGTCCCATAAATGGTAGTTAAAAGTGCTCACATATGTATAAACTTGACAAATCATTGATAGTAAATCAATTCTTTTCTCACATATTTTTATTTATAAGATATCTATAATTCATGGTACAGGAACAATAAAAAGTAGCCAACTTAACAAAGGTCATAGATGACCTAAAAATGAGTCAGTGACCCCAAACTCTACTATCTTCAGAGGGAAAAAAAATGCTTTTTAAATGAAAAATTTATACATCTTAATGCTATATGAGTTTTAAAAGATAAATAATTGTGTTCACTGATAGTTTTCCATCTTAGAGACAGTACTTGTTTTCTTTGGAAATGAGCATAATCAAAAACACATCAGCTCCAATAAGATTTGGTCAATATGATGGTTTTAAATTTAATGATCAAATGTTAGATATGAAATACTGTGCTAGATGAATAGGGGTATAAATGAAAATTAGAAAAAGAAAACAGTGTTATTCCTTAGAGAACTGCATCACTTTGGAAGACATGAAAACATATGCATACACACACACAAAAAGACATTTGTGAGTGTGACTGTTATAATTTTGAATAGCATCATACAGGTAAATTCCTAGGGAGTTCTTAATAAATGATATAATTAATCAGAAAAGGCATCAGATCACAAATTTAAGTTGCTGTTTTCGTTCATATTTCTATTATGAAAACATAGCTTATTATAAGAGTATTTAAATAATACTCAACAGTAAATGTTTACTAAAAGTCTCCTGCTTTAACACATGAATTATACTATTTATATGGTTACTTTTAACTGAAAAATGAAGTTGTAAACATTTCTTATTAACTAACATTCCATATGTTCCCAAATGTATTTAAGAAAGAAAACAAGAACTAGTAAACAGAAATACAGTTAAGTTGAACAGGGAAATATTCACATATATGAGATTTTGAGAACCATAGACTCATTGAAGCAAAACTTTTCCAGTCATAAAGGATATCCAGTGAACTAGTGAAGTTGCTTAGTCATGTCCAACTCTTTGTAACCCCATGGGCTGTAGCCTACAAGGCTCCTCCATCCATGGAATTTTCCAGGCAAGAGTACTGGAGTGGGTTGCCATTTCCTTCTCCAGGAAGATATTCCTGACCCACGGATCGAATCCAGGTCTTCCGCATTGCAGGCAGACACTTTACCATCTGAGCCACCAGGGAAGCCAGAAAACTGCAAATGATCTAGTGAAGATAAAGGGCATAATACTTTTGATTTCCTTTCTATGGTGGTTTTCTCTTCTTCTCATTTCCTGTTTATAATAGCAAGCAAACAAAACAGCTATAAGCATTATCATTGTGTCCTTTGAACAGCATCAATTTAATTTTACAAAATATATATAATCTTGAAATTGAAAGTGTTGCTCAATCATGTCTGACTCTTTGTAACCCCGTGGATTGTAGCCTGTCACATTACTCTGTCCATGGAATGTTCCAGGCAAGAAGTGGAGTGGGAAGCCATTCCCTTCTCCAGGGATTGAACCCAGGTTTCCTGCATTGCAGGCAGATTCTTTACTACCTGAGCCACAAGGGAAGCCCCACACATAAGCATAACCAACACTAATTAAAGGTTTTACAGTCCATTCATGACAACCCTACAGAGATAAGATCAATTAATATTACGTATCTCTGTCACTACTATACCAGAGAAGGCAATGGCACCCCACTCCGGTACTCCTGCCTGGAAAATCCCATGGATGGAGGAGCCTGGTAGGCTGCAGTCCATGGGGTCGCTAAGAGTCGGACACGACTGAGCGACTTCACTTTCACTTTTCACTTTCATGCACTGGAGAAGGAAATGGCAACCCACTCCAGTGTTCTTGCCTGGAGAATCCCAGGGACGGGGGAGCCTGGTGGGCTTCCGTCTATGGGGTCATACAGGGTCGGACACGACTGAAGCGACTTAGCAGCAGCAGCACTACTATACATTCTCTAAATGTTGCAGATACTGTATTATATTTAATATAAACATGCCTTTTTATTTAGTGTATTTTACTTTTAAAAAGTCAACTGTTATATTTCCTTAGATTTTCAGTTCACGCTTTTTTATTGTCACAAATAAAAAGAAAATGTGCAAAATGATAATCTTAACAGCTATTTAATTTCCGTTGGTTCCTTATGTAGATTTTCATTAGCACCAACTAATGGATATGTGAAAACTTCTTTGTCACCTAATTAAAAAGTGCAATATGAATATCTGCCAATGGCCAGCAGGGAAAGTACAACACAGAATGTTCTCCCTTCACTGGAAGTGGATTCTTTTGAAGTTGTTTAATATGAGATATGTACTGAGCACACAAGGAACTCGATCCCTAGAGTACATCTGCCTCAGTGCAGTCCCTGGCATGTAAGATTCCTAAAATTATACTCATGGATTTCTATTAGTTCATGCCCCTTTTTGTTTGGGTGGAATAATCACTATAAAGCATAAAGGAATAAGGTTTCCTCTTTTTTTTTTTTTAACTCCCATTATAGAAACCCAAACCCCAACATGGAGGCAGTTGGAAGGTCAGATCATTGCACATTCACTAATCGATGCTTTTAAGCTCTCAGGCTGTCAGGTTAGCTCAGTCTCTATCTCCAGTCAGTCACTCCAGGGTCTCACTATCAATAAATGTGCCAAGCGTGATGTGGATTCCTGCTCGCCTGTGTGACCAAGGGAATGCTCAAAGAGCTGCAGCTCCTCTCTTTCCAGGCCAGTGTCTCTAAAAGTAAAGAAACAGGGGAACAAAGCCACAGGGTGGTAACCTTAGGGAATTAACACCTTGGTAGATTCTCGCTGGGAAATCATCTAACTCCCGCTTAGAAATGTTGAAATCTGAATGTCTATGACATAAACAAATCACATGGTCTAGTGATACAAACACTGTAGATTCTATAAGTTGGTGCTGACACGGAGAATTAAGGATTGTAACAGCAAGAGGCAGTGGGGCATCTAGCTCAACCTATTCATTTTAGACACCTGAGGAGGTGCAATGTCTTGTTCTAAGTTACTTGACTTATTAGGGACAAGTCAGAACTGAAGCTCAAGTTGCCTTATTATTCCTGGAACTCCAGTTTAGTCCCAACCACACCAAGATGGTAGTTTTATGTTTAGAATAATAAATATACTTCTATCATTGACTGTCTATGTAGAACGAAATAACAGGAATACCTTGTGACTTCAGAAGCACAGGATGGAGTACTCAGTGAGAATTTATGCAAACAATGCTTTTGAAATACCTGTATAATAAAAAGAAAGGTCTTTGCCTTCATGGAATTTACAAACCATTATAGCTCCTGGTTATGTGAACAAAATGACATCATAAATTTGTCTTCATATTTTCCTCCTTTTTGTTCAGTCTATACCTCATTTATGACTCTAGTATTGCATTTACCATATGGTATTGCAGACACTTGTGCTTGTCATATACCGGCTCATGCAAACCTTAAGGGGTAAGATGTTCGTAATCTAGAACCTAGCATAGTACCATGCTGCTAAGTCACTTCAGTCGTGTCCGACTCTGTGCAACCCCATAGACGGCAGCCCGCCAGGCTCCCCCGTCCCTGGGATTCTCCAGGCAAGAACACTGGAGTGGGTTGCCATTTCCTTCTCCAAAGCGTGAAAGTGAAAAGTGAAAGTGAAGTTGCTCAGTTGTGTCCGACTCTTAGCGACCCCATGGACTGCAGCCTACCAGGCTCCTCCGTCCATGGGATTTTCCAGGCAAGAGTACTGGAGTGGGGTGCCATTGCCTTCTCTGATAGTACCATAGCTACTGTCATTAAAGTGTCACAAATGTATCAGCAAACACAGAGGGTGTGTGTTTTTGTGTGCAAAACAGCAATAACGGTGGCACACTTGTTTCTTGGTAAGAGTAGGCATAGGACATGACCTTGAGGAGCATGCGCAAGCCAGTCAGGAAAGCTTTGTGAGCTGTCAGAGTAATTTGGGTTTGATAGGCAACAAGTGTGTTCTGAAGATGAGAGGGAAATACTTTTTTAAGTGTTGGCCAAAAAAGATCATAGCAGAAGTTTTTGTTTGTTTGTTTTCGTTGACAAATGAGAACAAGGAGGAGCTGGAGTTAGGTAATAATCTAGATATGAAAGAGGGAAGCCCTGAGTAGCTTCATGGCTATGGGGGGAAAAAGTGAGATCTTAAAAGAAAAAGTGTTAGAAATTGTTTGTGGGTGAGACCCTGAGATTAAAGGAACTCTGATATAAGTAATTATCCCCATAGCTGGGGAAATAACGGTTCTATAATTTCATAGTCTTCACTTCCCTTTATTCATCTTTTAGCCTTTCCGGTAAAATAGCCAGAACACTTTTATCACTTCACACTCAGAGCAGAGGCCAGACTTCAACACCATCTGATACATTTTTCCTAATCACCATGTGGATTTACGTGTTACAGCACTACATTTCTCTTCTTAATTCCGAATAGTATTTAAACCTTTCAGAAATTCTTCCCAAATACTCAGGTAATTCCTCATGATTTTAATTCTTTTAGTATTTTAGTTCTTTGGTTTACCATGTACCATTTCATTCTTTTGAGCATACAAGGCTGTCAGACAGTCTGACATCCAGATATGGTGACATAAGTCATGGATTTTTTTTTCCTGTCAATCAGTTGCAAATACAATCTTGTCAGGTGTCAGATTCTCCACACAAGTACCTTACTAAGGTTTCATCATGGAAAAACTACTTGCAGATAGCAAAAGAAAAAAAAATTATAATACTTTCATACTTGATGAATCAAAATCATCATCAGATAACTATTTTGAATCCTTAATCCAAGTATAACAATAAAAAGTGAATTTTTTGTGTATGCCCTACAGAAATGTCTGATAACTTTTAATATACTACTAGGGAAACATTATATGAGACCAACCTATTAATAAGAGTTTAAAATACAGTTTCTTTCATTGAGTTGATTATCCAGATTCCCTGATAGTATATTCATAAAGCCATAAATAATAATATAAGGCATTATATGCAAGAGTGTACAGTCATGTTTGAAGATACTCAGAGCTACAGAGTAAACTTGTCACTTCCCCCTGGGCTCAACTATGCTTTTGAGAATATTTCATGGGAAAATACAAATAGTGTGAATTTATTGAATAAAGATGGTGTAATATGGTGAGTAGCTTAGGTGTTTAGGATAAATCAGAGGTATTTTGTGCTTAAAGCAATTCTTTTGCACTATTACCGTGATCCACACATGAACCGCAGGCCTCTTTCACCAATCTCACCCCCAGAGGCGGGCGTTTATGCACCTTTGTAAATCAGACTGGACTCCCAGATAGTGCTAGTGGTAAAGAACCTGCCTGGGTTCGATCCCTGGGTCAGGAAAATCCTCTGGAGGAGGGTATGGCAACCCACTCCAGTGGTGGGCCTATGAGTCCATAGGGCCCAAAGAGTCAGACACAACTGAAGCAATTTAGCATGCAGGCACGAATCCGAGTGCTTTGGTAGAAAAGTTTTCTGAATAAGAATCAGACTATTACACAGGAGTTCTGTGGAGAAGGCATTCATTATGGATCAGTGCACACAGAAAGGAAAAGCTCTTCCAAGGAGCTGATGGACTCCCCGGCTTATGTGATGTGCAGGTAGAATGGAGTCTTTGCAAAGATGGTGTGCGTCTCAGAGTTTCTCCATAAGGATTTGCTGACTGAAGCACTGAGGATACATATCCCTAACCTATTAAAATTCTTCATCAGTGTACGTGGATTGTATTAGGCTTAAATGACTTTGAGAGACAAAACATTGAAAGTCACCAGCTCGTATGATGCAGACTTGGAAAAGAATTTTCTTTAAAGATGTGCGCGTGGCAAAGTTTAGTAAGCAGAATAAAATTTAAAACAACACACCAAGATGGGCGGAAGCTGAAGAACTTGAAAAACAGAAACACCTTTCGTAGCATTCTCCTTTAAACAGTGAGGTCAGAATAGCAGAAAGCAAGCATAGGGAATGGAGAGAAAACCAATAACCTGGAAATGTTTCTAATTAACAAAATAATCCTTCTACCATGAGCACTGGGCAATTTTAATGTTTCAGCTATTAAGGTCTAGAGATCTCCTAGTTATCTGGAAAAGACACATGACCTGAGACAGGATAATCAGTCCGATTGATAGTTCCATGGTGTCCTTCTCAGGGAAGGGTGTGGAGAAGCGGTGAACAGAACAAATTGTTGGTAAAGAAAAGGCAGGTAGGTTGGAATAACCAGATCTAATGAGAGCAAAAGTTATTTTCATCATTCTATAAAACATGAATTTCAGGATCAGGACAGTGGTGTGACTTTTTTAAAGTATGTGTCTCTAGCTTGATAGTAAATTTGAAATTTTTACTTAATTAGAGAGGGAAAATCTGAGTGCTCATACCCTTCTTAGTAACATGATTTCATCAGAATTACTGCCCTTTCTAAGTCTGGTTAATCATCTCAGGGAATCTCATGTCCACTCTACCTATATCTACCAAAAAGTATATCTGCCTCACCTCATCATATATTCCATGTACAAAAGCTACCTGTATCCCGTTTACCTGTGTGAGAGATAGTTGCATGCATTTTCACTATGCTGGCACTGTTATCATACACACTGCCTAAAGCAGTTTTAACTGAGTATTTTTCCAAAGTTTCAGCATATCTATCATGCTACATACTAAAAACAGAAAATTACAGTGTGTAACAGTTTCAGATATGTAGGGAACACTCAGGGATATAATTGCTTTATAAGTTTCTGATCTTTAGAATTAAAACAATAACAATGGCACAAAGTATGAGAAAGTGCATGCAAATGAACCCCTTTTCTTATAATCACTGTAGAATCTTCTCCCCCTGCATCCCTTCTCTCATACACACACACACACACACACACACACACACACACGTGCAATTTAACAGCAGAGACAACCCCAGCTTTGGATTTAAAATCTGAAACTAATGTCCCGTGTCACCTTCAGCAAGACCTAAATAAAACACCTTGCATCTCAGCTTCCTCAGCTATAAAGAAGGGATAATAATATCTGTCTTGCCAGGTTGCTTTGAGGATTAGAAATAATCTATATCAAGCAAGTGCCTGGAATATAGACGGTGATCAATAAAAGTTAGAAATTATGTTAGCTGTTATTCAGACAATAAAAGGAGAGTCAGAGTAGGAAAAGTCTAAACAAACATTTTCAGAATATAAAATAGGAAATGCAAACATCCTGTTATTAAAGCTGTGATTAACAGAGACAAGAAGGAACATACCAAGAAAAGATGAAAGAAGAAATGTGGGCATCCCAGTAGGCCTAAAATGCTCTAACATAGAAGGAATGCAGTTAGAAATAAAGTCTGTCCAGACCAATGTATACAAATGCCACCAATTATAAAATACCTACAGGAAAACTGAAGTAGTATAAATTGAATTAATAATAAAAACATTTGGGACAGAAATATACCTGATAAGGAAACAGCTTGGAGTTTCTTCAGGCAAACTTGAAGCTATAGGCTATTCTACCAAATGATGCAACGACTCCTATATAATCCTAATTCAGTTTATTTCTGGATATTTTTTCTTCACATTTTATTATATTTAAACATAATCTAGATACATTTACTGCTTACTCAGATGGCTTTTAAACAATGTTATTTTATTTTAATTTATTTTTTAAAAAGCTTTTAATGTTGTGTTGGAGTATAACCGATTAATAGCGCTATGGTAGTTTCAGCTGAACAGCAAAGGGACTCAGCATACACATACATGTACCCATTCTCCCCCAGACTCTCCTCTTATCCTATTTTGGGATATTCTTGCTATTTGGCTACTGCGACTCATCCACTTCATTATTTTAGCACTTGTTGTCATTCAGGGCTCAACTCACGTATCACCCCAAGCCAGAGGCCTTCCCTGATGACTAGAGCCAAAGCACTTCCTCCCATTCCTGTTTCTTTGTAAGAGCTTCCTGTCATGTTTCCTTCACTGCATTTCAGTACCCAGAATTATTTACTTCAAGTGTGTGTTTCTAGTCACAGTATGTAACATGCATACTAATAGTTGGTTATATTTCCAATAATTATATTCAACTAGAATGTAAGTTCTCTGAAGAGGAGACCTCTGTCTTCTTTATTGCTGCACTCTAATACATAAGAGTTGCTTGATAATTATGGACTGAATGGTTGATTAACTGTTATAGGATGGGCACCATAAACATTTGGTATAAGCATAGGCAGGCTTTGATACATGTTTGAAAACTATTGTAATATAAACTGTGTAGATATTTTACTTCTCAAACACCCACAAAAATTTCAGTCACTGATGATGTTCTTCATGGTAGCCCCAGAAGCTATTTCTTGCTATTTATTCATATTATCACTATAGAATTTAATCTTTATTTTCCTCGTATTATCATTTAACTGCATCATTTGCAAAGAAATTTAGTTTTCTACTATATTTTAGATATTAAGCAATAGGAAAGCAGTGTCAATTGCCTATTCTTATTGCATTTCACCATATATAACTCAACAAAGAACAAATCTCAGAATAGGTGTTCAGTTCATTATCTCAAATGGTTTTCTTACAAAGTGGATGAGCAAACTGATTGATTTTTTCAGTGCCACTGTTGAAAGTCAAAATCTTTTGTGAGACCTCTCTTGGTTCTGTATGTTTGACTAAACCTCTTTTCTTCTTTATCACAATATACACAGCTTTGCCATTCAAATTTCTGCATGCAAAACTGGTGAAACAAAACTCTCAGAGAAATAGGCAGATTGATAATGTAAGACTAAGAGTTTGACTCTCACACACAGAACGTGGATAAACATTCATTTTGGCAGACAAAGACACTAGTTATTTTAGTTGTACTTTCCCAGGAAATTACATTGATGGGAGTAAACTATAAAATAAAATTACCTGGTGCTAAGGTGGGCTTTCCTCGTGGCTCAGAAGGTAAAGAATCTGCCTGCAAAGCAGGAGATCTGAGTTCGATCCCTGGATTGGGAAGATTCCTTGGAGAAGGGAATGGCAACCCACCCCTGGAGAGTATTCTTGCCTGGAGAGTTCCATGGACAGAGGAGCCTGGCTGGCTACAGTCCACGGGGTCACAGAGTTGGACAACTGAGCTCCTAACACACTGGCACACTGGCACACTGGCAAGATGTTACAATATTTCTAGATTCAAATTTAGAGGAATCAAGGGATTATTTATATTGTGTGCATGCTCAGTCACTCAGTCTGATTCTGTGACCCCATGGACTATAGCCTACCAGGCTCCTCTGTCCATGTAATTTTTCAGGCAAGCATACTGGAGTGAGTTACCATTTCCTTCTCCAGGGGGTCTTCCCAACCCAGGGATCGAACCTGTGAGTCCTCTGTCTCCTGCATTGGCAAGTGCATTCTTTACCATTGCACCACCTTGGAAGCACTTTAAGTATAATAAGTGTGAAAAAAAATAATATCCATGACTGATTATATAGGAGTCTTTGGATCATATGATAGAAGAGTCCGTAGCTTCAAGTTTGCCTATATCTCATGCATCCCAGGAATCTAGCCATCCAGCTCTGAGAAGGGGCAGTCACCTTAGTTGCTGGTGCTTCTGACAAGGACCAGGAAGTCAGATCTCAGGATGAATATCTGCAATAAACCAGTCCATCAGCAAGTGTAATCTCTTTCTGCTGCTTCAGTTGCCTAACTAATCTGAACAAAGGGGAAAAAAGAGTTTATGGGAGATCACAGAATAAACTTCCCAGGTGGTGCTAGTGGTAAAGAACCTGCCTGCCAATGCAGGAGACATAATAAACGAGGGTTTGATCCCTGGATTGAGCAAATTCCCCTGAAGTAGGAAATGGCAACCTGGTTCAGTATTCTTGCCTGGAAAATCCCATGGACAGTGGAGCTTGGCAGGTTACAGTCCAGGGGGTTGCAAAGAATTGAACACGACTGAGCGACTGAGCCCACAGAGTAAGCACTTTTTTTTATAGAGCACAATTTAATGTTGTTTAATATATTAACTCATTTAATGTTCTCAATAACTATGCAAGGTAAACAATATTAATCATGATTTAATGGATGAGAAACCTGAAGTCCAGAGAGTTTGGGGAAATTGCTTAAGACACAAGCCTCCTGAGCTCACACTCTTAACTACGGAGCTCTGCTGCCCCACCAAAATAAATAGGAATGATTTATGACAGATATTAGCTTCAATGAGAAGAACTGGCAAGATTTTGACCCTGCATTGTAGGAAAAAAATAAAAGTGTTGCCCAGAAATATAAATAATTCAAAGATTCACATGCGGGTATGAGTGTATCTATAATAGTGAATACAGCAGAACGGAAGCTTCGGTTGGTGTTGGCATTTGTTACCAGTGCCAGTTTCTCAGTCCTGTCTGACACTTTGCAACCCCATAGACTATAGCCCACCAGGCTCCTCTGTGTCCATGGAATTTTCCAGGCAAGAATACTCGAGTGGGTAGCCATTCCCTCCTCCAGAGGATCTTCCCGACCAAGGGATCAAACCTGGGTCTCCTGCACTGCAAGCAGAGGCCCCTGAATAGGTCTGAAGTATTTGTTGACGATTCACCATGAGACAAAAAGATTGTGCCAACATATAAACAATCTATATCAAAAGCAACCGGTTACTTCATCCAGAATCTTTTCTTTTTTCCTGCAGTGAAATGTTCTTGTTGAAGTATGCAGTGCAGTAATTCATATTGTGACACAAATTTATTTTATTTTTACTAGTGTTTCTATTTTCTGCAATCAGTTGTTATGTAAGATAGATAAGACCTGTTGCGCTTATTGGCTTGTAATCAACTACTTGATCACAGTTTCTATAGATGAATTCATCAAGAAATTCAAGATGTATAGGAGAACCTTTTGTGAGGTGAATTCCCACAGATTGCATACATGACTGGCATTTTTGTATTACACTGCACTCTTGTTCCAGTGAAAGATGGTGATGGAAAATGCATCAGTTCTGTGATATGGATCTGGTTCAATGATTTGTCGAGGAAACACTTTTAGGAAAAGCTTATAAGGGAAAATGTGGAACAGGAAAAAGCAGAGCACAATGCAGTCTTAGAAAAGCCAGGCCTCGACTGGATCTGCAGGGAGAGAGCTAATCATACAAATTGTCTGACCTTGAAGCAAGCTGGTCAGGCTGTCACACCCCTGAATCAGTCAATCACTGGACACGGGCCATCTCTGGAAAGTGGCAAGGGATGCATGACTTCCTGTCAAGTGGCTTCTATTTGGCCAAGGCAGTACTGTCTCCCCAGCTTGTCAGAAATAGGGTGTTTCCTTCAGTGGAGGAAAAGGCATTCAACCTCTATCACTGCCCCATCCACACCTTGTACCACAAAGCTATACCTGCTTCTCATAGTACACTCACTCACCCAGGCACAATTTTTCCACAATTGTGAACATAATTCCTGGGGAAACCTATAAGCGGAAGGTCATCAGGAGAAACTGCAGCCTCATTGCTGCAGCCAGTTCCAAAGCTGAAACCAACGCACATTTTCTCCACACTTTCCCACCTCTGTATCCCCTACTCTGGCTTTCCCCCACCAGTGGGTAACAGTCCTGCTGGTATGGAAAGCTGACCTGGTGTGTTGAGTAGTTTCAGGACCAACTTCAGTAGCAGCAGCTTTAGTTTGTCCCACTAATTCCTTTCTTATAATTTTCTCTGGGAATTATGACAGAGGAAGGCTATGCCTGGATAAAGATAACTTATGAAGAACTGTACCAAAAGATCTTCACGACCCAGTTAGTCATGATGGTGTGATCACTCACCTAGAGCCAGACATCCTGGAATGTGAAGTCAAGTGGGCCTTAGAAAGCATCACTACGAACAAAGCTTGTGGAGGTGATGGAATTCCAGTTGAGCTATTTCAAATCCTGAAAGATGAAGCCGTGAAAGTGCTGCACTCAATATGTCAGCAAATTTGGAAAACTCAGCAGTGGCCACAGGACTGGAAGAGGTCAGTTTTCATTCCAATCCCAAAGAAAGGCAATGCCAAAGAATACTCAAACTATTACACAATTGCACTCATCTCACACACTAGTAAAGTAATGCTCAAAATTCTCCAAGCCAGGCTTCAGCAATATGTGAACTGTGAACTTCCAGATGTTCAAGCTGGTTTTAGCAAAGGCAGAGGAACCAGAAATCAAATTGCCAACATCTGCTGGATCATGGAAAAAGCAAGAGAGTTCCAGAAAAGCATCTATTTCTGCTTTATTGACTATGCCGAAGCCTTTGACTGTGTGGATCACAGTAAACTGTGGATAATTCTGAAAGAGATGACCACCTGACCTGCCTCCTCAGAAATCTGTATGCAGGTCAGGAAGCAACAGTTAGAACTGGACATGGAACAACAGACTGGATCCAAATAGGAAAAGGAGTACATCGTGCTTATTTATCTTATAAGCAGAGTACATCATGAGAAAAACTGGGCTGGATGAAGCACAAGCTAGAATCAAGATTGCCAGGAGAAATATCAATAACCTCAGATATGCAGATGACATCACCCTTATGGCAGAAAGTTAAGAAGAACTAAAGAGCCTCTTGATGAAAGTGAAAGAGGAGAGTGAAAAAGTTGACTTAAAGCTCAACATTCAGAAAACGAAGATAGTGGCATCTGGTCCCATCACTTCATGGCAAATAGATGAGCAAACATTGGAAACAGTGGCTGAATTTATTTTGGAGGGGGGCTCCAAAATCACTGCAGATGGTGATTTCAGCCATGAAAATAAAAGATGCTTACTCCTTGGAAGGAAAGTTGTGACCAACCTAGACAGCATATTCAAAAGCAGAGACATTACTTTGCCAACAAAGGTCCGTCTAGTCAAAGCTATGGTTTTTCCAGTAGTCATGTATGGATGCGAGAGTTGGACCATAAGGAAGGCTGAGGGCTGAAGAATTGATGTGTTTGAACTGTGGTGTTGGAGAAGACTCTTGAGAGTCCCTTGGACAGCAAGGACATCAAACCAGTCAATCCTAAAGGAAATCATTCCTGAACATTCATTCGAAGGACTGAAGCTGAAGCTCCATTACTTTGGCACCTGATGCAAAGAGCCTACTCATTGGAAAAAACCGTGATACTGGAAAAGACTGAAGGCAGGAGAAGAAGGGGGCAACAGGATGAGATGGTTGGATGGCATCACTGAATCAATGGCCATGATGTAGAGGCATCAGTGAGACCATGATAGGTAACATGGGGTCTGGGCACTTGTAAAGTTTACTCATAGCCTTCGTATCTTCTTGAAATAAATTGCAGCTGTATCACTCCATCTTATAATGAATAGCTCCTGGGTATGCTTGAACTTGACTTGGTTGGTCTGTCAGTATTAAACTTATGATAGTGAATTGTGACCACATGATTACTTTGAAAATCCATGACAAACATAATCTCTTCCAGGGCCCAGTAGCATGCCAGGAGCTACTGTTTGAATGAGGTGCTGCAGAACCTTAAGGGTAAATACTGTGCTTCTCCTCTGGGACTTGACCAGAACTCTGTTTGGTGTCCTTTTATACCATAGAGGCCATGGTCCCATGGGTCTGCCACAATGCACGGCCCAAGTGGGAGGACTGCTTAGACTTCAGACTTACCTCTTGCAGGGCTCTTTCTTGTTCTGGGTTCCCTCAAAACCAGCAGGTTTCTGCATCATTCAGTCAGTGACTCAGAGAAGTATTTCCTAGGTCCAAAAAAAAAAAAAAAGTGTCTAAAACCCAAAAGAAGCCTATCAAGCTTTGTGCTTCTATCTTAGTGAAAATGCAAGTGTTAGTCACTCAGCCGTGTCCAACTCTTTGAGACCCCATGTACTGTAGCCCGCCAGGTTTCTCTGTCCATGGAATTCTGCAGGTAAGAATACTTGAGTGGGTTGCCATTCTCTCCATCAGGGGTCTTCCAAAGCCAGGAGATCAAACCCAGGTCTCCTGCATGGCAGGCAGATTCTTTATTGTCTGAGCCACCAAGGAAGCCACTCTATCTTAGTAGTAGGAATTGCAAAGTACAATACTCACCTTTTACTTTGGAAGGCATGTCACCACATGCTCCAGGCCCCTGGGCCTCTAAAAACCAACCAAGGTGATAGGCTCCTGAAACTTGGCTGGTTTAGTAAAAGCATTCTTCAGAGGAACTTGGGTGACATATTACTAGAGCAGATATGGATTAAAAAAAAAAACTGGTTTAAGTACATAAATATGCACCATAAATGATTAATTATCTTATGCCATTTTTAAATTGAATAATAAATGTAAAATTATAATTGTTAATGGTCAACATATAGTTTTTAAAAAGAATTTTGCAAAAATAATTTTTGAATATATTTATTAATTAGATTACCAATATAATAAAACCATTTTGTCAGTCAATAGATATTTTAAACGAAACCCTGTATGTGAGACAGCAAAAGAGACACAGATGTATAGAACAGTCTTTTGGACTCTTTGGGAGAGGGAGAGGGGGATGATTTGGGAGAATGGCATTGAAACATGTATAATATCATATAAGAAACAAATTGCCAGTGCAGGTTCAATGCAGGATACAGGATGCTTGGGGCTGGTGCACTGGGATGACCCAGAGGGATGGTATGGGGAGGGAGGTGGGAGGGGGGTTCAGGATTGGGAACACA
Organism: Bos mutus; assembly: GCF_027580195.1. Taxonomy (NCBI): domain Eukaryota; kingdom Metazoa; phylum Chordata; class Mammalia; order Artiodactyla; family Bovidae; genus Bos; species Bos mutus. Next base: position 10,791,624 of record NC_091622.1, read on the forward strand.
TATACACCCGTGGCAGATTCATGTTGATGTACGGCAAAACCAATACAATATTGTAAATTAATTAGCCTCTAATTAAAATAAATAAATTTAAATAAAAAAAAAAGTGGTATCACTATCGTTTACCCTTTTTTTAAAGATTATTTAGTTACTTATGGCTGTCCTGGGTCTTGTTGCTTTGCATGGGCTTTCCCTAGTTGCGGCCAGCGGGGGCTACTCTTGGTGCAGCACTCGGGCTCTTCACTGCAGTGACATCTCTTGCTGTGGAGCACAGGCTTTAGGGCACACAGGCTTCAGTAGTCGTGGCACATGGGTTCAGTACTTGTGGCTCACAGGCTGTAGAGTATAGACTCGATGGCTGTGGCACATGGGCCACGAGTTCAGCGGCATGTGGAATCTTCCCAGACTGGGGACTGAACCAGTGTCCCTTGCATTGGCAGGTGGATTCTTATCCACTGACCCACTAGGGAAGTCCTTAGGACTCTTAATTCTCAAGTGTCATGAATTGGATGGTAAATTTGGACCTCTATACTTGAACAGAATGGAGGCTGGTATAAGAGAAAGTTGAGATGGAGATAAAATTGGATATATGGCTATGTTGGTTCATTTCCTCACCACGTCTGTGCAACAGTGACATATACACAATTTAAATTATTGTTTAGGAGGAAAGTAGGGACTAGAAATAATGATCTACATGGTATCTGCTTGTGGAATATGGCCAAACTATGAGATTATCTGGATCAGCAGAGAACAGCATATAGTGTAAAAAGGGAAGAAAAAATTGGCCAAGTCCAGAGTTCAAGGATGACTTTCCAGCCCTCTAGAGAAAAACAAGTAGGAATAATTAGGGCAGAGCACAGATATCTGAAAACCTGAGTTCAAACCAGGTAGAGACAAGCTAAGGATCAAGTATACAGATATAAAACATGAATTCAGAGGTAGGGTGGAAACTCAGAAGTTAGAACACCAAGCCAAGCCTGAGAAGAGTGATGGCAGGAGAGACTTGATGCAGAGTTCTAGCCTTGAAGGAAAGGAAGGTGCCATTTTAGAAGGAAACAATTTGAAAATCAGAACCAGAACAAGGTCTATCTCTTAGCTTAAGGGTAGTAGGCAAGAATTTGATGCTGTGGTTTGACAATTTTTATGGAACAGAGCCAGGTATTGATTACACGATAAGATTCATTATTCTTCCTTCTTGCAGAATCCATGTGATGATAAAAGACACAAAGACATATGGTCCAGAGAGAAAACTTGCGACCACTTACCAAAATTCCTCGTGATCGGGCCACAAAAAACAGGTAAGACTAACCAACTGTGCAGTTTGTGGGGGTTTTTGCATTTGTTTGTCATGAAACACAATGTCATATAGTATTAGATTAAGTTTGCCTTGGTGAAATATTTAGACAGCCATTCAAGTTCATTATTGAATTTCTCTTCATCCCTATGGATCATCTTTATGCCATGATCCTCAAAGGGACCCTAAAGTTGCTCATTTAATTAATTAAGACTTATGGACTAAATTTTTAAGTATGAATTTTAAAGCTGTTCAACAGACAACACACTTTTGACAACTCTGAGCTTATATGTCACAGTTGTGGTATCTGATTTTTAATTTCTACCCTTTTTGTGGCTTTGCCTAATTAACTGCTGAATTAAATTATAAAAGAGAACTTTGGCTTCATTCAAACTATTTTATACTGCATATGAACCTTGAATTGGCTTTTTTTCAGAACCACTGTCATTATCACCTTCAAATATTCTACCTGTGTGGTTTGTTTGTTTCTTTGCTTGTTTTCAAATAATCTTTATGTATACATATGGTTTGGATTTATTTTCTGATGCACCTTAGGCTTATTAGGCAGCTTTTCCCCATGATATTTTCTCATGTGCTGAAGGACATGTGTATAACAATGCAGTAAAAGAGAGTGACAGTATTTCGCCAATGAGATGACACTTTCAATTAGACTATTTTATACTTTCTTCAGCATGTGACAGCTTTATATACTTTGCTCATGTCCTGATTAATTAAACTTTTTATTGACTTGCTGTATTTTGAATTCACAACTCTGACTAGAAGCATTTTCATCAGTGAGTGCACAAGCCATAACACAAAACAAACAGTGACGATAAATAAGCCTGGCCCAGATGAAGATATTTGTAATACAAGCAAGTAGATCATTTTAAAGGTTGTGGGCAAAATTTCCAGACTATTAGATATTGGCTGTTGAAATATTTTTTTCCTCCAGGAATATAAATTGCGTTGCAACAATAAGTTACATGTGTGCAGGGAGAGAAAAAATGCAGCGCGTATTTTCATATATATCACTTTTGTTATTGTTCTTGTTATTTAAAATGTTCATTAATTTTCCACCAACTCCCTCACAGCTGTTCTAACACTGGAATGATGACTAAAGAAAGAAAGCATTTCTATGTTGTAAAACTATGTTGAAATTTTAATTTAAAATCATATCTTCTATCATTTGTCATTGAATATTACTACTTCTTAGTTCTACTAGGACACTACAGGTTAGTAAGTATAAATCTAGTTTTCCTCTTTGCTGGTTGTATTTATAAAGACAATAACTTACACCTTTAGATTTTCATATTTGACCTACCAGTGTGGAAATGATAAAGCTTTTAGCTGGTTTGAGCTTTCCCAAGATGAACAAACAAGTCAAAGAAATTGGATGATGATTTTTATATGCTATAAAAATGAAATCTCCTTAAGGGCATTTATTAAATTTTGCCCTGCCATTGCACTAGGAGCCACCATTCTGGATTTCCTGGGTGCCCTAAGACCTAGTGTTACTTTCTTTACCTACACAGTTCTCTGTGATCTCTTCTTCCAGATGCCCAGCGGTTATCATTATTGTTCTGCCAGTCCACCTGTGTAGTTCATTCCACGCTCTCCTAGGGTTGGGAAACCCAACGAAGTCTCCTGAGTGCACCATGTTACAAAAAGAAATAACCTTTTCCATAGGGAAGTTTTGATTTATGAGAGCCAGTCATTTCATGGTCCTTCCTGCTATGGCCCTCAATTTCTGCCTTAACCTAGGTTTAGCTGTGACACTCATGCCTTCTGTGATGTCATCCACTCAGTGGTTAACGTCAGCCAGTCTGTTCAGCCTAGTGCCTCATTATCAGGCTTGTCAGGGTAGGACAGTCAACTGCTGTCTTCCACAATCTTGCACCTCTCTTTCTGCCTTTCGGGAAATACTGAAATTTTTAAGGTACAATCTTGGGAAATGCTTCCTCCTGGAAGCCTTCCCTGATAGCCCGAGTCTAAATTACCCATTTTCTCATATATTGGAAAAGCACTCTACTCTTTTCTCATCATGGGACCTTCCTCACCTGTTTACTTGACTCAAATCCACAAATACACTTAAAGTCTACTGAGGCCAGCAAATATGTTTTTCTTATCAAGAGTTATCACCAATCATTACTACAGCGAGTTGTTCAGAGTTGCACTGGTCGACATCTGTTGAATAGTTTGATTAACTTTAATTGATTTGAACATAGTATTAATTGAGGTTCAGGTACTGTGCTGGATGTTTTTGATACTTTAGCCACTCATCTGACTTCAGCAGGGAAATCTAATCACCCAATTTCTGAATTTCTCCCCTAGCTGTATCAACCTACTTAACTTTGACTATGTACTCAGATTAAATGAAATGTTTAGGTCAATAGAACCATGAAGACGAATATAAGAACACAAATCATTGCCACATGAAATGCACTTAACTGCTTTTTAGGAAATCATTTTGACACCGGAATGATTTGGTCTTGCATATTACTTTTTGAGCAAAAATTTTGATAAATATTTGTCTTAGGACTTCCCTGGTGGTCCAGTGGTTACCACTCTGCACTTGCAGTGCAAGGGGGCCTGGATGCAATCCCTTGTCGAGGAAACTAAAATCCCATATGCTACTCCGCAAGCCTCCACCCATAATAATAATACAATATTTTTCTTGTCTTTTATTGCTATATAACCTTTTGTCTCCTTTTTTTTTTTGTAATAGGAACAACAGCACTTTATTTATTTCTTCTTATGCACCCTTCCATCATCAGCAATCTCCCCAGTCCCAAAACATTTGAAGAAGTCCAATTCTTTAATGGAAACAACTACCACAAGGGAATTGACTGGTAAGCAAAATAACAAAAACCAAAGTCCATTATTAGCACATGCTCATTCACAGATGGGCAATTATAGGTGTATGCAAGGCATCTACGTAATTACAGAATAAATTTGTTATGTTCAATTCTACCATAGTGAATTAAAAATTAATTTATAATGATGATATGTTTAATCAGTGTTGCCTATAATTTGATTTGGACAGTGCAATAATGATAATATTTTTCTGGTAAATTAATATGATTGAATAAAGAGGATTATGGAATATTTTCATCAGAATTATTCATAAGGATATTTAAAATTCTCCTTAAGCATATTATTATTTTACTGAGTCTAGAGGTTTTTTTTTTTTTTACTAAATACATAATTTGTCTTCACAATAATGCCTGAGAAAACAAATAAATCAAAAGGTTGTTTTCTTTTATACTCTGTGACTTGTATCTTCATTAAACACATAGATGGTAAATGTTGTATTGTAATCTAAGCTGATATTTGTCATGCAAATACCAGAGCGTTTCTAAAACCTTATTAATGCTAGTCACACAAGTGCATAAGAGGAAAATTACTTTGTACTTAATAAGTTATGAAAATTTTAAAATCACAATATTATCCCTAAACTAAAACAGAATAAACCTGATACTGTAACTGATGTTCACTCTGGTTTTTTTTTCCTAGCCATGTCCCAATTTTTAAGGAAAATATGGCCCTGATTTCCAAATCCCAAGTATATAAGGCAAATTCCCCCTGAGGTAAACTCCCCTCACTGCATACCTGGGTAGCATGTACTGATGGCTCAGTGGGTAAAGAATCCGCCTGCAATGCAGAGACCAAGGAAATGTGGATTGGATCCCTGAGTCAAGACAATCCCCTGGAGGAGGGCACGGCAACCCACTCCAGTATTCTTGCCTGAAAAATTCCATGGACAGAGAGCCTGGTGGGCTACAGTCCAAAGTGTCGCAAAGAGTTGGACACAACTAAACAACTTAACATAGCATGTAATGTTATGTCAACATCACACGTGAATCTGTCCTCATGAAAAGCTCATTCTTTTAAGATGCAGCTAGGATGAGAGTGGGGCCAAGGCGATGGCAGTGAGCAGATTTGAGTTCCCATTATGAGTATGGACGTGTCCACTCTGCACCTAGGATAGCACTATTCTGTCTTATTTAAAAAGACTAAATGAATTTGGAAATTGCATGCAAGTTACTGAAGGCAGAGCAGCAATTTCCTCTTATCTGTGGGCTCAAATGGAATGCAAATTGTTAAGCAGGAATATAGATGAGACTTTTCACCACTTCACATTTGGGAAACATAATAACAAATGTCAAAGAGGAAAATAAGTATCTTATATGAATTCTTAATTGCTCTCATTATTTATTTCTAGAACATTTGAGGGTTAGAGAAGTGGTGAGCTGTAAGGAGGGTTACACACATAATTAATGCCTTGCACTGAAATAACCTCTGAACATATTGATTCTATAACCTACACACAGAGGACTGTTCCGACAGCATATGGAGGGGTGAACATGCCGAGGCTCCGCAGGATCAACTGGCAGGAAATATCTCCTTAATTACTCTAGATAGACTATAATGTGTTCACATTGCTATACACACTACAAATTATGCAGAAGTTAAAAAGGAGGAAAGCAGCTATGCCCTAATCTGTCTAGTATTTTATAGCTATTCTGACTTACACATTTTCCTCTTTTGTGCACTTTAATCTCAATTTAAGAATTTAGCATTCAAGTATGCAAACATAAATTTACTATTTTAAAATATTTACTAGGCAATATGGTGTAATTTGCTGTTTGCCAAGGGTGAACTTAACTTCTTTAGATTTGGCTTTCAATAGCACAGAACATCAACCCAAATTTAAAGAATTTTCCCTCCGTTCCTTAGCAACCTACCCATTCCATCTCACTCTTTCGCCTGCCCTAAATAGCCCATTAGAACAGTAATACCTGGGATTGTTTTCACTTTCAGAGTGTACAGAATAGTCTCTATTTTAACTATTATAATATCAATAATTAAAAATGTATATAAATGGATGTAAAAATGTTTAAATAATTTCCTATCCATAGTATGGTAGGAAACAATTAGACCTCAAATTAATTAATTGTCTTTCTCTGCCTTCAGGTATATGGACTTTTTTCCTACTCCATCCAACATTACAAGTGACTTTCTATTTGAAAAGAGTGCTAATTACTTCCATTCAGAAGAGGCTCCCAAACGAGCTGCATCTCTGGTCCCCAAGGCCAAGATCATCACCATCCTCATTGACCCTTCGGATAGGGCATACTCTTGGTACCAGGTATGAAGCAGTAAAAAATATCGTTAAAAGCATTTGGTGATAACTTGAATGTAAGCAATGGTGAATTACTAAAGTCCAGATGTATTCAACAGTCAAATGTTAAAAGAGCTATACAAACAAGCAAAAACTATGAGAAATAAGAGCTAATATCTAATTCATATCAATTTGGGCAAGGAATTTCAAGCATAACATAATAGAAAAAAAATCAAAACATTAAGAGATTGAACCATGTAAGCATGTAAAATGTTGTTCTGTCATAATTAACAAACTTAAGTATCCAAGTAGACCATCTTTAGCAATACATGGTAAAGGGCTTAGTTCCCTCAATTTGTGGGAAAAAAAAAAACTTCCTGCAAATTGTTAAAAATAAATAAATAGTAGAAAAATGAGGAAATAAACAAAAGACATAGATATATGATTTATATACACACACACACAAATCCAACTGCACAATTTCTGTGTAAGAATGATCAACCCAATTATTTATCAACAAAATATAAAATCAAAATGGTACTCATAAATATCATCCTAGCATCCTGTTACCCTTATTCTCTCTGCTGACAAGGGTGTCATAATAAAGATGCTCAAATGTTCCAATAGAAGGATATATATGGAGATGTTTTTTGAAAACTGATGACAGTTATCAAACAGTTTGTAAAGATACTTTTGTGGTATGCTTCCTCTTCTGGGAGCAGCCATAAGAAAACTTCAAAAGGATTAAAAATATATATCCTTTTTTATTCATCAGGGTACTAATCATAATAACAAAAGGAAAAGGAAATATCCAACAATATAGAATTGTGTCACACCAAAATGGAGTCTTCTTCAGCATTGAATGCTGGTTTTAATCCATAGAATGATAATTAAAACATTGTGTTCATTCTAATATGTGAATAGTAGTTTTAGTCGATCAGTCCTGTCTGACTCTTTGTGACCCCACAGATTATAACCTGCCAGGCTCCTCTGTCCATGGGATGCTCCAGGCAAGAATAGTGGAGTGGGTGGCCATTCCCTTCTCCAGAGGATCTTCTCAACCCAGGAATCGAACCCAGGTCTCCTACATTGCAGGCAGATTCTTAACTGTCTGAGTTACAGGGAAGTCCTAATAGATACTGATCCAATATATCTCATTAGAAATTTTGAAAGCACTGTGAGGAAGCATGAAAGGTGCTATAAGAGCAGTCTGGAGAAATAAACTTTAGACTTAAAACTGAAGGACAAGTAGGTATTAACTGAGTGAGGCAGAGGGAGACTGGACAAGAGAGAAACTCTGTGTAGTCCACTGGGTACAAAGAACCACAGCCTAGCTAAAGAACTAAAAACAAAGTCCATGTGATTAGAAAGCAAAGCCAAGGAGAACATCTGCAGGAGATGAGCCTGAGAGGCACATGGGAGCTGGAAGCCAAGTGGGAGACCAAGTGGCCACCATTCCTTGAGCAATCAAAGTGAGGTGAAAGTGAAAGTCACTCAGCCATGTCTGACTCTTTCTGACCCCATGGACTATACAAGTCCATGGAATTCTCCAGGAGTGGGTAGCCTTTCCCTTCTTCAGGGGATCTTCCCAACCCAGGGATTGAACCCAGGTCTTTTTGCATTGCAGGAGGATTCTTTACCAACTGAGGCACGAGGGAAGCCCAAGAATACTGGAGTGGGTAGCCTATCCCTTCTTCAGCAGAATTTCCCAACCCAGGAATCCAACCGGGGTCTCCTGCATTGCAGGTGGATTCTTTACCAACTGAGCTACCGGGGAAGCCCTGAGTGATCAAAAGCCTTTTAAAAGTGTTAAGCCAGTGTGTAACTACCAGAATTTCTTTTAGAAAACATGATACTATCTGATCTTTGAAGAATGGATTGGAGTGGAAGAAATGACCACTCAGAGAAATCAATTAGAGGCTGTAGCAATAGTCCTGCTGAGAAATGGCGGTAACAAGGACAAAAATAGGAAGCAGAAACTAGGTGAGGCATAAAGTATCAAGAAATCTTTAGGGATTAAAATCAATAGAACCTGATTATAAAACAGTGTCAAGAATAACTCGAATTTCCAGTCTGGGCAACTAGATGATAAGCATATATTCCCATGAAAAAGTACTGAAAAAGGATACAGGCATTGTGTGGGGATGGGGAAGGCTAAAGATGTGACATAGATGGAGATCAGGAGCTTATGGAATCACTGTCACACGAAAAGCAATAGTAGAGGTCGCTGGTGCTCTAGGGAGAGGTCTGAGCAGGAGACGGAAATTTGCAACTGAGAGGCCAAACACAAAATCTGGTGAAATCATCTAAGGAAAATGTTTAGAGGAGAAAAGTATAGAACAGAATGAGGCAGCCAGAGGGGTAGAAGAAAAAGTCAGCGGTGTCATGATACCAAATACTAGGAAAAGAGCACAACCAAATGAAGGATCAAACAGCTGCTAAGAAATCAGACACCATGGACTGCAGCCTACCAGGCTTCTCCATCCATGGGATTTTCCAGGCAAGAGTACTGGAGTGGGGTGCCATTGCCTTCTCCGAGAAATCAGACAAGCAGGCAAAATAAGGCCTGAATTATTTTCACTCAGTCGAAAGACGGGGGAAGAAGTAAAACCTTTAACAAACAAGAATCCATGCACAGCAGTCTGGATGGGTCAAGGAAGGTGTTTTCTGTGGTGGTGATTTGAATAATAATGAGAAACTTTCAAAGGAAGAGGGCAGTTAAAGGCCCCCCAGGGGAAAATGGGAAATCAACCCTGGGAGGATCCAAACTTCATATCACAAGGGTGAAGGGCTCAGTCTTTGCGGCCTCATGGACTATACAGTCCATGCAACATTCCAGGCCAGAATACTGGAGTGGGTAGCCTTTCCCTTCTCCAGGGGATCTTCCCAACCCAGGGATCGGACCCAAGTCTCCTACACTGAAAGCAGGTTCTTTACCAACTGAGCCACAAGGGCAGGAAACAGCTTAGATGGGAGGCAGCACTCCTTTTACAGAGTCTTACTTTTCTTGTGCTGGGTCCATCCTGGCTGTCAGATGAGTCTATGCGCTCCATTTCAGAAACATATTTTCAAAGCATTAAACTATATAATATTACAAAGGAAACAAGTATATAGAAGTATAATTATCAAATCAGTATATACCAATATATCAGAAGTATAATGATCAAGTTTGCTACTTTTAAAAGTAACATCATTAAATGGCAAGATCTAATGCTGGGGATAATACTACTGTTTGAAGCAGTGATGAGCATAAACAACTTTTGATAGAACTGAAAGACCTATAATGTGATATAAAAGAATTGATTCTTATTGGTGGTAAAATCACAGGTACAATAACTGCTAAATTTTATTTAAAAGATACTAAAAATAAAGAGGCATCTTCTTTTTTTACAGATCCAAGTTCTAAAGTCCTCTCAGTTCTATCAGTGGGTATCTATTAAGAACCCCTGCACTGAAACTTAAGGGAGGAAAAGTGTATAAATGTACATGCTGGTAAATTTGGAGGTCTGGGATAGAGAAATTAAAGTGACTATGACTGTCTCTTTTATTTTAGAAAGTTGAGAATGAATTAACCTAGGAAAAAGAGAGGGATAATTTGGGAGGCAGTAGTTTGAGGAGCAAAAAGAGAGGGTGTGAATTCTTGGTACAGGAATGAGATAAACTTGACCAGAGAAATGTAAAATTGCTTACTGCAATGAACACCTAATTAAAGTTGATGCTCTTGAATGTATGGTGATAACAATCTATATGTACTAAAAACCAATGAATATGAATGTATACATAAATTAATGCCAAAATAAAGAAGATTAAAACATTTAATAACATTTTTAAATAACATGTAATTTTTATTTTTCCTTTTTTCTCTTGGCTTTTCAAATTTTTTTCAATAAACATATGTTGCTGAGAACAAATAGCAATGGACAGAAAAATATGGTTCTGCAAACTGAGATTGCAAGAGGTTGGGGACTGAAGTGGAACACTTGTCTTGGGAGCAAAATCCAGAAATTATTAGTAGAATCCATGAGTCAGTGACTCTCTCAAGATACAAAAATGTGTCTTTCTCACTTTATCAAAATTCATGTTGCAAAGCAAGATAATTTTTTTAATTGTGCCAAAAATACTGAGATGTTAAGTCTTAATGAAACATTTTGAATGTGAATACATGGGGCAAAGTATTGCACATTTTCCTGGCAGAAAGCACAATCACTACTCAGAACAGATTTATATGAATCTTTTTATTTCCACATGGATTCAATCATTTTTTAAAAAAAGAGAAACTATGCGTCTTTTTTCAAGTAAATTCTTTGAACATACACATTTGAAAGGAATAATTTTTTTCTGATAATACTTTTTACTGCTATATTGCTAAGAGTAGGTTCCCCAGACCACTGTACATTTCAAAATAATGCAACCTATTACTTAGCCAGCCCTGTCTCTTCAGTAAGTACCATAAATCTGAAGCTTGACAGGTATAATTCAGAAACTCCTACAAATGTCACCTGCCACTATAATTTCTACCCCACATTTTTATAATGGGCCTCACAGAGGACCTGCAGTGCTATTTTTTCCAGTTCTTTTGTGACTTCTGGTCATATTTTTATGCTAATCTTTTTCATTGCATGAATATAAAAAAGTTGATGCTAGACTGGTGTAAGTCAATATAAAGCAGAATAGGTACAATTCCATATTATCACAGTGTGAAGTAAAAATGTTAGCATTACTTTATTAATAATGCACAGGGTATATTTATATTTATTCAAGTTATGTTGTTTCTACATCTTATATTAAGTAAATATATTATGTAGTCTCTATGTATATAGCATTTACAGAGAAGGTCAATAAATATACAATTATGAGAGAGGTTCAAAAGTTTTATTTCTACCCATCTACCACTCTTTGCTGCTGCTGCTGCTAAGTCGTTTCAATCATGTCTGACTCTGTGTGACCCCATAGACGGCAGCTCACCAGGCTCCTCTGTCCCTGGGATTCTCCAGGCAAGAAAACTGGAGTGGGTTGCCATTTCCTTCTCCACTACCACTCACTAGTTACTCTTTAACCATCCATCAGTTAATCATCTTTACTTTCTTAGTAGTTTTTATTTCTAACATATATGGGGCCTCAGTTCAGTTCAGTTGCTCGGTTGTGTCCGACTCTTTGCAACCCCATGAATCGCAGCACGCCAGGCCTCCCTGTCCATCACCAGCTCCCGGAGTTCACTCAGACTCACGTCCATTGAGTCAGTGATGCCATCCAGCCACCTCATCCTCTGTTGTCCCCTTCTCCTCCTGCCCCCAATCCCTCCCAGCGTCAGGGTCTTTTCCAATGAGTCAACTCTTCGCATGTGGTGGCCAAAGTACTGGAGTTTCAGCTTTAGCATCGTTCCTTCCAATGAACCCCCAGGACTGGTCTTCTTTAGGATGGACTGGTTGGATCTCCTTGCAGTCCAAGGGACTCTCAAGAGTCTTCTCCAACATCACAGTTCAAAAGCATCAATTCTTCACCACTCAGCTTTCTTCACAGTCCAACTCTCACATCCATACATGACCACTGGAAAAACCATAGCCTTGACTAGATGGACCTTTGTTGGCAAAGTAATGTCTCTGCTTTTGAATATGCTATCTAGGTTGGTTATATAGGGCCTACTATTACATAATTCTATCAGGCTGTGATATACTTCCAAACTTATCCTGTAGTAAATTTTCTTTAAGTTCACTTTGAGATATCTTGCAAAAGCAATTCATCCATTCCCACACACCTCATTCATCTTCACTCAGATTTACTTTAAAGTTCTTCTGTTTCCACATTAATTTTTTTTCTGCTTATCAAAATCTTTCTCACTATATTTTAGCTCAAAAGCTTCAATCACTAAAAAATACCTTCACATTTCATTCTGAACTGATCACTTATTGGTCTGGCTATCACAGCAAAAAACTTATACCTCTATCATACATATGACTTTATCACAATCTGTTGATTTGTTGCTTTCCATATAAGGTTTTCATTTCTTTGAAGATAGCATTTTGTCTTACCTATATCTTTTTATCTCTATAATCTATTGCAGTTCTTTATTCTGGCAAGGATCTTGATAAATGCTTGTGAAATTATATTGACTTGTGTTGGGCTTTTGAACTTGACCAATGATGGTTGGATGTGAAGGACTCAGAGGATTTGGTACTAAAAAGCAGCCTAGTGAATTCATATTTAGGAATTAGCAGAGTTAGGTGGAAGCCCTTGGGAGGGAAAAAGCAAAGTGCCTTGGGCAACATCAACATGAATGTGACACCTAAACAAGTGTTATAGACACCTGTCTTCTCTGTACACATAGCACCTGCCACACAGGGATATTGGGGAATTGTCAGAACTTGCCGGAGCGGCTGTAACCAAACAAGAGCACAGTAATGTGGAAGCCAGCCCCCGCCAGTTGAAGTCTGTTTTCATCAGGCTTGATTCATCTGGTCCCTGATATCTTTTCACTTCTAATCAGATCCATGGAGAAAATCCTTGTACTCTGTCTCTTGTCTTGCACCTAAATATTTTATATGTGAAGACAGCTACAGGCTTACATGAATGCCACTTGATATGTATAGAAGGCTTATACTCTAGAGAAGCCATATGCCAATGCCTCGGTTTCAATATAGCATGTACTTTTCACCTTGTTTCTCATTCTAAAATCAAGTAATCATTTTTCATTACTTTTTTGGAAGAAAAGACACACACACTCATCCACACATCAAACACATACAGGCACACATACGTTTGCAGGCATAGTGATTGATTTTACAACTAACTTTCTTGTTAAAGCACCAAAGATCACATGAAGATCCAGCTGCCCTGAGGTTTAATTTCTATGAAGTTATCACAACAGGACATTGGGCCCCATCTGACCTGAAAACTTTGCAGAGGAGATGTCTAATACCTGGCTGGTATGCGGTCCACATAGAAAGATGGCTCACTTACTTTACTACTTCTCAGGTAATGTCGTGAAATGAATTTCTTCGGTTTATTGTATCATGACAGTGTTGCACTGACAAACAGAAAATATAAATTAACATTGCCACAGATAGCAATTTATTATCAGAGATGATCATACCTGAGGAAGAAATGTGGCTTTTTACATTTCTAATGGCAGTGGTAGTACTACAATGTTAAGTGACTATGAAACACGTTCTTGGGATCTTGTCCTCACACAGGAGGCTTCAGGTGCTTCATAGGCAGTAACCAATAGCAGAACTGCCAGTTAAATGGAACATCTATTGAACTCCATGTGCAAATACCCATGCATCACCTATCCCATGGAACTCTTATGAGAAAAGAAGGCCATGGATTAGACTGTCAAAATGGGAAGAACCTGGGATAGAACAGGAAATAAGGATTTGAGGAAAGTGTCCACATCCTTTATCTTCTTCATTCCTGTTCGGCTCACAACCATGTGAGTTCTCTGCCATGGTTTGTAAGGAGAATAGATGGGTAATTTTCATCTGTATGTCCATTATTTCTAAGCCCTTCACTCTAAAATTAACTCATGGGACTTCATAGTTTGGATAATTTCCTGATTACAGAACAGATGGAAAATCGTGTTTCTACTGCACTACTGAATCAAGAAAGTGTCAATGTCTATTTCTAATTTACAATCACATTAGTTAAGGGTTATGAATAATGCCTTTGGCAAACTTTGTTGTTTTATTTGGAAGGACATCAGAATAGTAAATATGCATATGTATGCTAAAGAGTGCATATTTTCTTTCTACTCACACTGATCTAATTGATTAACATCCTACCAGGTCAAGGGAGACAGATCAGTCTACCTAATATAGTTTTGTTCTTCATAGAGTGACTATTTTTGACTCTACAGTTGCTAATTATTGATGGACAGCAGCTGAGATCTGACCCAGCTACTGTGATGGATGAAGTCCAGAAGTTTCTGGGAGTTACACCTCATTATAATTACTCTGAAGCACTAACGTGAGTCTATTCTCATGCTTGATTTCATTTCCATTATTTGCCATCATAAATTATCACTGGTAGGTGTGTATATAGCATCATTAATACTAGCTATGAATTTATACATCATTATGCTTCTCAAAAGCAGTCAAAGGAATGTCCTCATTATTCATGTAGTACATCCCTTTCGAATACCAGGATATTTTATTGGCTAAGAACATGCCTATAGAACACCTTATAGCCATTTTATATATCACAAATTTCCCTTTTTGTGAGCTCTTTCCCAACACAAGTTTATGTAAATGTTTTACATGCCTACTCTGTGCAGAAAGTGTCCTAGGAATGGAGGGTACAGAGGTGAAACAGATGATCTTTATCTCCAAGTAATTTGCACGTTAGAAATAAAATGTTGATGGCCACGATTAGCCCTATGAAAATGAATAGTATTTCAGGCAGAACTGGGAAAGGGATGCATTCATGTTTTACTCTGTATTTATTACATTGTATATAACCAAAAATAATCATGTATAACATTGCAGTGGTCTATTATTGTACAGTAAACCTCCCAAAACCTACCAGCATGTAACCGTAGCCATTTTATTATGTTCATGGATCCTGTGGGCTGGGAATTTAGACAGGACATAGCCAAGACAACTTGTCTCTGGTCAAAATACCTGGGACCATATCTGGGAAGACATGAATATCTAGGTATGACTTGAATGGCTGAAGACTGGAGTTTTCTGAAGGCTTCCTCACTCACATCTTTGGCTCTTAGACTGGATAGCTCAAAGCTGAGCTCAATGGGAGGAGATCTCTCTGGGTGGCTTTCTTGCAGTGAGCATCCTAAGTCACTTCAGTCATGTCCAACTCTTTGGAACTCCATGGACTATAGCCCCCCAGGCTCCTCTGCCTATGGGATTCTCCAGGCAAGAATACAGGAGTGGGTAGCCTTGCCCTCCTGCAGGGGATCTTAGGCCCCCTGGGATCGAACATTGGCAGGCAGGTCTTTACCACTCACACCTCCTGGTAGAGACTGTGTGTTCTGAGAGGGAACGAGATGTGGAGGGAACACGGTTCAAGGCCTTCTCTGACCTAGCCTTGCAAGTCATGCAGCATCACTTACACCATATTCTGTTGATTGCAAGCAAGGCACTAAAGCCAGTCCAAACCCACGGGGAGGGAAAGGCACCTCCTCATCTTGCTGGGGAGGGGCAAGGGCGTCCTGCAGAAGAGAGTGAAGGTGGGGAGGGGTTATGGTTGCAATCAGCTTGGGAAATAAAATCATATACTTCGGGTAATTAAAAATGGAACAAAAAAGGAAAGAGGCAAAATAACAAACAAAAACAAGAGCTCCAAGCTGTCAAAATATACATTTAAAAGGTCATGTTCTTGACTCCCTTCACAAGCCCTGATATAAAGTCTATTATGTTTTAGACAAAATTTTACAAGCCTGATTATATAATTTCCCAGTTCAAAGCAGATTAGAATCAGCAATTAGACAGAGAGGGTAATGGAGGGGCAGGAAAAGCAGTAATAAGACTGGGTTTTTCCTTATCCACTAAAACACATCTAATGAAGTTTTTACCTACACATGGAAATAACACACGGCATGGCCCCCACCGATTAAGTAGACAGATCGTCCTCTAATACACTTACATGAAGAGTCATTGGTGTCAGCACGGCCTCCCCTTACTCCCTGCAGTAATTCAGGGAATGGTTTTAGCCTGTTTACTACAAATAGTTCCTTATGGTTCAATAAACTTATAAAATCATACTTTTAAAGAAGAGATTGCAAACAAGTACAGAATATATGGTTTTTAATATGTCTCACACATCACAAAAATTAATAACTACAGTGATGTTCAATGTAATAAAAGAAGTCTTGTGGCAACCAATTCATGTCCTCAAAGTTATCTAACAGTTATTTGAAAAAGCCTTTGCATCTTAATTTCACAATTTCATGCCTGCTAAACCAAACCATAAAACAAGGAATTGATATAACTTAGCAAGAATAAATGTCCTTTGTTAGACTCCGTGTTTATAACATTGCCAATGCAATAAATGATACCAGGACAGCAAAATAATGTGGATTCAAGGTTTTAACAACCCTATCTAAAAGAATGACTTTCAATAGTCTGGATGGCTCTCCTTCCTCAGATCATATTAAGCTCTGCCTCATAACAGATGTTTGGAGAGTGAGAGAGACGGGAGCCCGTCCTGAGACCTCTGCACACCCGAGAGCAGAGGAGATGCTCTCAGTGTGTATAAATATCTTGACTTGGTTGCCAAAGCTGTATTTTACCTCAATGCAGTTAAACATTCTCATCCTGAGGCAGGAGATGCTGTTTAGGGGCACCGTTATGCCACCTCCCCCATTTCATTTTGCACAGCATGCCAAATTGTTCTTCCTCTTGGGAAATTAATGAAAACGAAAGAAAGGCCTATGATAGGCAAGACGCAGATTGGAAACGTCCAGGTTGGAAATGACTCTGTCTTCCTTTTATCCATTTAACCGGTGATGTATTTAATTTTAATTGATAGCATGTACTAGGACAACCTGGACTGTGAGGATCAGGTCTCTAATAATAGATTGGGCTGGGAACTGTGAAGAAAATTTCCCTCTCCCCCTAAATGAGTTCACATATGTGCAGAAGCAAATTGCAGGTGCATCGCTATTATAGGAATGGGCCCAGGGCAACAAAATATTCTGCAACTAATTAACTTTACATCCTAGTCAATTATGCTTCATCCTCCTAAAACATCTGCTGAGAAACAAAAATGCAAACCTTTTCGATGTTTTATGCATGCAGCAATTCCCACAGCAGTAAATTTAAAATTTCCCTTCCTATTTGGTTTATTCTTTCCTTTTTCCTATCTTGTTAGTCCTAAACAAAAATTCTTACATATCTGAGTTTAAACAAATAATTAGATTACACATTCTTTCTTTGGTAACTTTGTGCGACCAAGGATGCAAAACAATGTTAGAATACTTTTTATGAGTATAGAGATCTGAATGATCCAATAGAATCATTCACCTTCAACAAAAGAAAAGAAGAGTTGTCTAATGTTCCACTCACCATTTGTATAACCCATGTCTTATTTTCTCTGGAAAAAATACTGAATTATATTGCTAGCCTTTTAATTTCATCCTTGAAAAGTGTAAACGTTTTGAACTGTTAAAAAAATCAGTATTTTTTCAATTTGTTAATTAGGTATATTACATTGATTGATTTGCGGATATTGAAGAATCCTTACATCCCTGGGATAAAGCCCACTTGGTCACGGTGTATGATCTTTTTAATGTGTTGTTGGATTCTGATTGCTAAAATTTTGTTAAGGATTTTTACATCTATGTTCATCAGTGATATTGGCCTGTAGTTTTCTTTTTTTGTGGAATCTTTGTCAGGTTTTGGCATTAGGGTGATGGTGGCCTCATAGAATGAGTTTGGAAGTTTACCTTCCTCTGCAATTTTCTGGAAGAGTTTGAGTAGGATAGGTGTTTGCTCCTCTCTAAATTTTTGGTAGAATTCAGCTGTGAAGCCGTCTGGACCTGGGCTTTTGTTTGCTGGAAGATTTTTGATTACAGTTTCAATTTCCGTGCTTGTGATGGGTCTGTTAAGATTTTGGAGAGGGTGTGGAGAAAAGGGAACCCTCTTACACTGTTGGTGGGAATGCAAACTAGTACAGCCACTATGGAGAACAGTGTGGAGATTCCTTAAAAAACTGGAAATAGAACTGCCTTATGATCCAGCAATCCCACTGCTGGGCATACACACTGAGGAAACCAGAAGGGAAAGAAATACGTGTACCCCAATGTTCATCGCAGCACTGTTTATAATAGCCAGGACATGGAAGCAACCTAGATGTCCATCAGCAGATGAATGGATAAAAAAGCAGTGTTACATATACACAATGGAGTATTAGCCATTAAAAAGATTACATTTGAATCAGTTCTAATGAGGTGGATGAAACTGGAGCCTATTATACGGAGTGAAGTAAGCCAGAAAGAAAAACACCAATACAGTATACTAACGCATATATATGGAATTTAAAAAGATGGTAACAATAACCCTGTGTACGAGACAGCAAAAGAGACACTGATGTATAGAACAGTCTTTTGGACTCTGTGGGAGAGGGAGAGGGTGGGATGATTTGGGAGAATGGCATTGAAATACGTATAATATCATATATGGAGCAGTCTCAGTCCAGGTTCGACGCACGATACTGGATGCTTGGGGCTGGTGCACTGGGACGACCCAGAGGGAGGGTATGGGGACGGAGGAGGGAGGAGGGTTCAGGATGGGGAATACATGTATACCTGTGGTGGGTTCATTTCGATATTTGGCAAAACCAATACAATATTGTAAAGTTTAAAAATAAAATAAAATTTTTAAAAAATCAGCATTTTTCTTAGAAGCTTTAAAATTCATGTTTGTATTTAAAGAAATATGTTTACATTATATTGTCACCTTAATATATACTATTGAATGATTTCAAAGAAATTTGCTAATATATTTTGACAGGGAAATCATATAAATAAAAAAATAAATATTGTAAAGTCTTGTGTATATGATTGTAGTTTTGTTGATTCATCCTTGATCTTTTATGGATGAATAGGTAAAATATAAAAACCTAATAATTTCATCATAAAAAGACTAAATATCCATATGTCTTTTTCATTACATTAGAAATATTAAAAAATATATAACATATAGTTTATTTAATTTTAATTAAATTCTCTCAAATTGATTCAATTAATATTTATAGAATTGAATTAAATTAAATCAAAGCATGAGTATATGAAAGTGCATTTCCATTGTACAATTGGTGAGGTTCTCTTAAAATTCTGTATATAATTTATAATCATTATATCTTTATTTTCATTTATATCTTTGATCTTTTGTAGTTTTGATCCCCAAAAGGGTTTTTGGTGTCAACTATTGGAAGGAGGAAAGACCAAATGCCTTGGAAAAAGCAAAGGTCGAAAGTATCCCCCCATGGATCCAGAGGTAATATTTTCCTTATCTTTGAAATTCTCTGGTAGTGCTGAGTCCAAGCATGCTCTGCTGCAGCACAATAGGCCAATGAATCTGAGCAAGGAGGTGTTGGGATGAGGAATATGACTTTATTTCGAAAGCTGGCTGACAGAGAAGATGGCAGACTACCATCTCAAAATAGCCGTCTTATCTGGGTCTGGATGCCAGTTCTTTTATGGATCAGAGATGGGACAAGGTAAGGAAACAACGTAAAAAGGCCATTAATCTTGCAAACATTTACCAGAATGGCAAGCCTCAGGCAGAGGGATGTGTTAATTTCTTCCTGCCATCTACAGGCGGACAGAGTTCTGAACAAAGGCACTTTAACAGTCAGGCAGAGGGGCAGGATTCTCTGAGGCAGACCATTAATTATGATTATGATGACAAAAGCAATGGAAAACAAGTCAAAGAAACAGTTCCAACATGAAGTCAGAATTAATCCTTTCCTGTTGCAGTAGAACCCTGTATATACAACTGTTTCAAAATTAGTAGACAATAAACTTGACTCCTTTTTCTTGACTTTCTTTGCTATCAATAGTTTATATATTTAGAAGAGAGATAGACCAACAGATAGAGATGATTAGTAGATATTTATGGAAATTGTATCCTGTTGGGATGCAATTCAAATATAAATACTGAACAGTAACTTCTTTCCAAATGTGTAAAGGGCTCAAACAAATAATCTAGTAAAAAATGATTTTGTATAAAATATACAAGTATTATTGTTACATATTGAATGTGTATATCCAGTGCCTATACCATGCATGGTATGGATCTAACAGAAGCAGGAGATATTAAGAAGAAGTGGCAAGAATACACAGAAGAACTGTACAAAAAAGGTCTTCATGACCCAGATAATCACAATGGTGTGATCACTCACCTAGAACCAGACATCTGGAATGTGAAGTCAAGTCGGCTTTAGAAAGCATCACTATGAACAAAGCTAGTGGAGGTGATGGAATTCCAGTTGAGCTATTTCAAATCCTGAAAGATGATGCTGTGAAAGTGCTGCACACAGTATGCCAGCAAATTTGGAAAACTCAGCAGTGGCCACAGGACTGGAAAGGGTCAGTTTTCATTCCAGTCCCAAAGAAAGGCAGTGCCAAAGAATGCTCAAACTACCGCACAATCGCACTCATTTCACATGCTAGTAAAGTAATCCTCAAAATTCTCCAAACTAGGCTTCAGCAATATGTGAACCGTGAACTTCCAGATGTTAAAACTGGTTTTAGAAAAAGCAGAGGAACCAGAGATCAAATTGCCAACATCCTCTGGATCATGGAAAAAGCAAGAGAGTTCCAGAAAAACATCTATTTCTACTTTACTGACTATGCCAAAGCCTTTGACTATGTGAATCACAATAAACTGTGGAAAATTCTGAAAGAGATGGGAATACCAGACCACCTGACCTCCCTCTTGAGAAACCTGTATGCAGGTCGGAAGCAACAGTTAGAACTGGACACAGAACAACAGACTGGTTCCAAATACGAAAAGGAGTATGACAAGGCTGTATATTGTCACCCTGCTTATTTAATTTATATGTAGAGTATATCATGAGAAACACTGGACTGGAAGAAGGACAAGCTGGAATCAAGATTGCTGGGAGAAATATCAACAACCTCAGATATGCAGATGACACCACCCTTATGGCAGAAGTGAAGAGGAACTAAAAAGCCTCTTGATGAAAGTGAAAGAGGAGAGTGGAAAAGTTGGCTTAAATCTCAACATTCAGAAAACTAAGATCATGGCATCTGGTCCCATCACTTCATGGGAAATAGAGGAGGAAACAGTGGAAACAGTGTCAGACTTTATTTTGGGGGGCTCCAAAATCACTGCAGATGGTGATTACATCTGTGAAATTAAAAGACGCTGACTCCTTGGAAGGAAAGCTGTGACCAATCTAGATAGCATATTCAAAAGCAGAGACATTACTTTGCCAACAAAGGTCCATCCAGTCAAGGCTATGGTTTTTCCAGTGGTCATGTATGGATGCGAGAGTTGGACTGTGAAGAAAGCTGAGCACAGAAGAATTGATGCTTTTGAACTGTGATGTTGGAGAAGACTCTTGAGAGTCCCTTGGACTGCAAGGAGATCCAACCAGTCCATTCTGAAGGAGATCAGTCCTGTGTGTTCATTGGAAGGACTGATGCTAAAGCTGAAACTCCAATACTTTGGCCACCTCATGGGAAGAGCTGACTCATTGGAAAAGACTCTGATGCTGGGAGGGATAGGGGGCAGGAGGAGAAGGGGATGACAGAGGATGAGATGGCTGGATGGCATTACCGACTCGATGGACATGAGTTTGAGTAAACTCCGGGAGTTGGTGATGGACAGGGAGGCCTGGCGTGCTGCGATTCATGGGGTTGCAGGGAGTCAGACATGACTGAGTGACTGAACTGAACTGAACTGATACCATGCATGGTAGTGAGTTGAGCCATGGAGAGTAAACTGTTCTGATCAACAATTACAACATGTGGTAGGGAGGTTTTTCCATATCACCAAGCAAGGCTCAGATACCAGCTGGGTCTCCAGAACCCAACACAATACTGACACTCTCTACAAAGAGAGAGTGTGTCAGGTCCCACAGGGAAAAACAGCAACCACCTCACATATCCAGATACCACTCTAATGGTAGAAAATGAAGAGGAACTAAAGAGCCTCTTGAGGGTGAAAGAGGAGAGTTAAAGAGCCGATTTAAAACTAAATGTTAAAAAAAGAAGAAAAAAAACTGAGATCATTGCATTCAACAGCTTTACTTTATGGCAAAGAGAGGGAGAAATGGTGGAAGTAATGACAGATTTCCTCTTCTTGGGTCTAAAATTACCACGGATGGTGACTGCACCCGTGAAATCAGAAGACATTTGCTTCTTGGCAGGAAAGCTATAACAAACCTAGACAGTGTGTTGAAAAGCAGAGACATTACTCTGCTGGCAAAGGTCCATATAGTCAAGGCTATGATCTTCCCAGTGGTCAGGTACGGTTGTGAGAGCTGGAGGCATAAAGAAAGTGTAGCATTAAAAGAATTAATGCCTTCAAACTGTGATGCTGGAGAAGACTCCTGAGAGTCCCTTGGACAACAAGATCAAACCAGTCAATCTTAAGGGAAATCAGCCCTGAATACTCCTTGGAAGGATTGATGCTGAAGCTGAAACTCCATTATTTTGTGATCTGACACAAACAGCTGACTGATTGGAAAAGTCCCTGATGCTGGGAAAGATTGAGGACAGAAGGAAAAGAGGGTGTCAGAGGATGAGATGGCTTGATGGCATCACCGATGCAATAGACATGAACTTGGACAAACTTCAGGAGATGGTGAGGGACATGAAAGCCTGGCATGCTGCAGTCCATGTGGTCACAAAGAGTTGGACATGACTGGGCAACTTAACAACAAAAACAAAAAGCCACTTCATTAACATAACAAAGTATACCTTTACCATTATCTCACTTTGGAAATTCCAAGTGCGCCTTGTGCCAGAAATGGAGTCAATGACCAACTATATATTTCTTATTGTAATTCAAAATGTCACAATAGGTTACAGGATAAAACAGTTATTATGAGCCTAGATTTATTATAAGAGAGTAAATTAGTTATGGTCACTTGTTTATAATAAAATATATAAAACAATATCAAACTGCAAAAAGGCAGGGGAGAAAAATCTATCAGTAAAAGTTATGAGAAGACAGAAGGATTGGAAAACTAGGTAGCAATCAACTGAGCAGATATAATGAGTTATCTCTCCTAAGACAGTGTGGGCCTAAGGAGGATGGAAGTGATTAGGTGTTACTATGGAAATAGAAGAACCAGAAGGTTCTCAAACTACACCTTTGAACCCAATAATTTCAAAAAGGCTTCAAAAATCACGTTGATCTCCCAAGAAATCAATGTAACAACTCCACTACTTCTATAAACATCTTATCCAGAATTTGAAGTGTTCACAATCCACTCGAAGGGAAGAAATGTGGTGAAAAACCTAGTGAGCGGACAAGAAAAAAAGTAGTTATCTGGAATTCATTTCCACAGTATATAAGTTGCTAAGGGAATTTTAGGAGGAAAGAGACTAATTTGTGCTAAAATATTGGGAGGGGTTTAAGAGAGATGGTTTAAGTTTGACCAAATGGAAACGGCTGCCCATATTTCACAGGAAAAACATTCACCTCTATTATTTTATCAAAAAGACACAGAACTATGTTCAATGGATTCTAATATAAGATAAATGACATCCAGAGAAAAACCCATTAACAAGTTTTTTGTCTTCTTGGAATAAAATAAACTAAAACCACAGACTTATTTTATAATCCTTTTTTCAGCCGTTCATCTAAAAATTGTCAATCACTCCAGCTTGGTTAGGAACATAAAAATTCCAAGAAAGATCACTTTAATGACCTTTATAATAAGACCTTGTAATATTTGTGAAGTAGAAAAGCTTAATGGTTTTTCAAAAAAATCTGTTTTGGTCCTAAATAAATATAGAAAGCATTTTATAACATGGCAAGTTATTTCTTTAATCATGAAATTCAGCTTTTATGATTATGTTGACTGATTATCTTAATGCTGTGACCCAATTTTACAGACAGTGACCAATTTCATAAACCTAAGTGTTTCTTTTCGTAGATTTTGTGCCACATCTGGTCTCTACTTACCTCATTCTTCTTTAGTATTACATGCCTCTCATCAACCTCTTCACCAGTCCCTCAGTAAATAAGTGTGCTTTATATTGAGTGGGACACCATGCCCTCCTCACTGACAGATGGTATTTAATGTACAAAAATATTGACTCAATGTTGTATACCCAAAACTAATATAATATTGTAAGTCAAATTATACTTCAGTTTAAAAAATTCAAAAAGCTAATTCTCCAAATGCTCTAGGAAAAATAAGCTATATAAGTTATTCCTGGACCCATTTTTATTTTGCAACAACTTACCTTTAGGAAATCTTTCCTAAAGGTAAAAATAAGTGGCATCCGTGGGAAAATAGAAAGAAATGCCTGTTTTATATGCAGTCCCATTGCTGGAGAATTTCTTAATAAATTTGCAAAATCTCATTTAATGAACTAATAACTCCCTTTGTCTTCTTTTTGCTTTCAGTCTAGAACCTTCCTCTCTAATTACTACCGAGATCATAATGTGGAACTGTCCAAACTGTTACACAGACTGGGGCAGCCTCTACCATCATGGCTGAGACAGGAGCTTCAAAAAGTGAGATAGCACTGGAGAGGAGAACTAAGACTCACAAGACACTGACTTTTACTATGAAACCGAAAAGCAAACTCCCCATCTTTTATCCCTTTAATGCATTTGTGATTGTCAATAGAGGACCGTGTGAATAAATCTCCTATCTTTTTCATAAAAATGAAAACTATTATATATGCACGCATTGGCGATTACTAGCATAATTCCTATGTGAGCTTTTGGGAAATAATGTGGGCTTTTATGGCATTATCCAGCTTCCAGTGTGGGGATCATGACACAACCCAGTTCCTCCTTTAACCATAAAATTTTGGAAACTATGTTTTACTGAGAACCCTGATTATATGCAATTGACAAGTTGAAATCTTAAGAAACACACTGTGATATCTGTAAATGAGACTGGTAGTAACCCAATATCAGAATTAAGGGTATACATTTTCCCTTGCTAATTTGAAAACAATTTTGCATTTGTTGTGAAATTATCAGTGTAATCTTATGTTCTTATTTTGAGCAGTTATTATTTATTCTATTTATAGAGTAAATAAAATACATTTTCCTCTGTTAATCCTCTTTAGGAACGTCTTTGACTTGCCCAAGTTGTAAAGTTGTAACCTCCCACATGCTTGATCTGTTTTGATCTTGTAGGAGGATACCATCTGCAAGTAGCTCATAATAGTATTTTATCTGGCCAACATGCAATTCTCGGTGAATTTTGCATTGTGGTTCCAACACCATCTATCAGAGATTTGGGGGATAAATGACTGTGAAAGTGCGTACTTTACATGATATTAACTACTATGTGTAAGGCCATCTTTCCATGGGTAAAAATCTTCAGTTCAGTTCAGTTCAGTTCAGTCGCTCAGTCGTGTCCGACTCTTTGCTACCCCATGAATCGCAGCACGCCATTACCATACTATTAATCTAGGTATTTCCACTTTGATAATGATGTAGTATTTATATATTTTTTTCTCTATCCCAGAAGGAAAAAAAAAAAAACTTTATTGATAAGGCTGGAATGAAAATACTAATATGTGTTTACAGGTAGAGTGAGGCACTCGTGCCTTTTGTATAGTATATGTCAGTCATTTAAACCATGGACTTTTATGCATGCCAGTGCATATACTAATGCAGAAGATTATGTTTTTAATGCCTATTTAACAGAAGAAATGTAATCTAAAATTTACCTCTTTAAACACCACAAATTCTCTAAATTAAAACCTATTTCTCAGCCATGTCATCCAAAAATTAATTTCTGGAGAAGAAATGATACTCTTCCTGTCTTAGAGTTGTAGGTTACTCTCCCATTTGGAAATTGTCATGCTAGTTGAATGGTTGTCTCATTTGTCAATGAAGATACGTTAAAGCTTTGTTAATCTTTTCAGTGATACATGAGGGTAAAATTTAAACAGAACAGAAAATCAAAGTAAATTTGGAACGTTACCTATGAATTCATCCTTCACCAGAGTAATTTTTCTACAGGCTGTAAATAACATTATGCTTGACATAATTCTTCAAAGGAAATGGAAGATCTTTGTTTTTGTTTATTTGTTGTTTGTGGTTTTAAGCAAACAATTCAAGTATAATCTAAAAGAGAACCAATAATTTTTACATAGTTTATTTCGGGATTCAACTTTGGATTTGTACTTTATTAAGATTTTTGTTTGCTTTTCGTTTTCCTACTGCATCTAAAGGCTCTCTCTATTTTTCAGAAAATGTTAAGATTTTTTCTGGGCATGTGTTGATACAAACCACAAACTGATGCTTTTGTTGATTCTTTGTTAGGCATGAGGCTTAATTTCTCAATCTTACTGTTACTTAGGTGAGCATGTGCTTGATAGCATTCCATTAAGCACACTAAAATCATAACAATTGTGTATTTAGAGCTCTAGCTTTTTTGTTAATTTCATCCAGTTTGCATTCTAATTTTTTCTTTTGTGAACTAGAGATTAACTTTTTTCCCCCATAGATATTTATAGAAATCAGATGAGATACTTTTCATATTGGGTAAAATTCATGTAATTAAGAGTCCAACTTATCTCTAGATTTTTTTTAAATGTAACTAATTTTCAGCATTTTCTTATTTTTTCCAAGTAATATATACAGTATCATTCACCTATGTGCAGAGAGCTGGGAGAAAAATTCCCCCAAATTCCAAGTTCATCTAGTCTCTTCTCCCCTGGTTCATTTCAATCAGTGTGTACATTTTTCTTACTGAGACTGATAATACAGACAAAACAAAATTTAATTATGTAATTCATCTCTTACAGTGAACTACTTAGAGGGACTCTGGGCTGTGAGATTATAATAAATCTGAAAACTTTCAGTTTTAAGAATATCTTCGTTTTCCCAAATTTCACCCACTGGCTATTGAACTATTGACTCAAGATTTAACATACATAATTATTTAACCTTCTAAATAAATTATCTTCATTTTGAATGACATACTTTTTAAAATTTTAAAGAACTTCCTAAAACCTTTAAACAAACAAGCCAGTATCTTCTCTTCATTCCTTCTTTTTCTTTATTCCAATTGCTTAATTTACAAATATAATAATTGATTACATTAATAAAGATGAGACAATATCTGATATAAATCTATATCAAAATATGTGTGCTTGTCAAATACCAGTCTCTAAAAATTACATTACAAATCTCATGCAAAAACAAATTTTGCTTGTATTTAACAATGGCCTCAAAATAATTAAGCAACAAGGGAGAATGCTAGAGAAGAAAATATATATTCCTCTAACACTGTATTTTTTCTAAAAAAAAAAGTTCTCCATCCAATAAGAGATTTTATTTGCCTTGATTTCAACAAACCCATTCACATGTACCTTATGGAGTTTTCGTTCTTCTGTCTCACTGTTTTAATATGACACAAAGTAACCTGTTGACCATGAGTGTTGATTCAATTATGCGAGCAATTTATAGCCCAATGATATTTTGAAAGCCTGTTTTTGGTGGCTAGATAACATATTAACTATTTGCTTGGTGGAGTTTGCTTGAAAACAATTGTGGTCAATAATTTTAGAAATAAAGAAATCAAACAGTCTTGCATATATGGTTTAACTTCAACTATAGGAACACAGCTTGGCCATGAGAACATATATATAGTCTATAGATGATGAGTGTGTGTGTGTATATATATATATATATATATATATACACAAATGATTATATTCTTGTGTGAGCCTGTGAGGTGAGCAGGAAAAGCAGAAAGAGAACTCTGCATTTACTGAAATTGTTAAATAACTGATGTGTTAATAGTACATGCATAACGTATCTTTGGTTCTCATTTCTTCAGAATAAATACTATTGCTGGTATGGTCACTAAAGTAATGTTGTTTCTCCTCTGAAGCCCAAAGTTTTAATCAACAGATGAATCTTTTTCTTTCCCTTTTCCTTCTTTTGCTCTATACACACTCCCTGAATTCCAAACATATAACAAGTGTAACCAGGAAGCTAGGAGAGTGGATTTGGGGTATCTGGGTTTTACATCTCAATCCTGCCTTGAGCAAATTGTGTAGCCTCAAAAATTTGTGGAACTTCTCTGAGTCACAGTTTTCTTTTCTGTAAAATAGAGACAATGGAGTATTACTTACTGGGTCATTGTAAACATTAAATGAGAATATATTTAAACAACTAACTACAATGCCTAATGTAGTTATGCTGAAACATGTTTCTTATAGAAATAATGTATAATATTCAAACCACTCTTTCTTGATTCATCAAACAAGTATATGTTTTTCTACTCCCTTTAATAATAAAGCATATATATCTTAAACATATAATTAACTGTATTTGGTTAAAAATAGAAATTTTCTTCACCATCATTATCCAAAAAAAATTTTTGTATGGCTCCCTGATATTATTTTGATAAGTATTCAGAGCAAAAGTTTTCCATCTCAGTCCATTCTATTAAGGTCTCTTTATCCATTTCCTCCTACTTACTTCTCCCTCCGTTTATCTAATAGAATATCTCCCTTGTAAATCTCTCTCTTCAAATTTTTATTTAGCTGGCTTCCCTGGTGGCTCAGCCAGTAAGGAATCCACCTGCAAGCAGGAGATCCAGGTTCGGTTGGAAAGATCCCCTGAAGAAGGAAATGGCTACCCACTACAGTCTTCTTGCCACTATCACCAAACCTATAGCTTTATATTGAAGAGATAAATGCTGTTCCCTCAGATAAGACCCTGAGGACACATGGATCCCATTTCAGTAGCATGGCAAAGCTGAAATGAAAGACTACAACAGACTTAGGTAATAAGAAGTTATGCCTTTGTCACAGGTAACATACAATACATACAATCTCCAACCGCTTCTTCCCTCAGCCAACTTCAATCGATAGAAATAATAAAGTGAGCATTTATCAGCATGCGTGCTAGTCTCTGAAATGAACCAATGAATAAGACTCCCTCGTGATTTCTGTGACAAAGTCTATTAAACTATTTGAATTATTTCAACCTGAAGAAACCCAGTGCATAATGTGGTACATAGATTTCTGAAGCCAGAGTCACAGTTCAACTCCTTGCAATCCCACGGAGGCCTGGCGTGCTGGGGTTCACGGGGTTGCAATGAGTCGGACACGACTGAGCGACTGAACTGAACTAAACTGAACTGAATCCCACTTAGCACTGTGTAAGTTTCCTTAGGCACATTCCTTACACTCACCGTGCTACAATTGTCTCAGCTCCACATTGTGGATAATAATAACAGCCACCTCTTGAGGTTATTGTGACAATTATGTGAGTTAAAATACATAAAATAGTAGCTGGCCACTGTAAGAGTGTTTGCTATTGTTAACTATTTTGTGCGTTATCTATTTTAGATGTACAATACTCATCTTAAAAAAGCATGTCCCAAGAGAGTTGGTTTCATATAAATTTAATTAAGTATATTCAAATCACAAGAATCCACAGCCACAAGACAGTTATAGGTAATAAGAAGGCAATAACACGGAATCACTTAAAACATCTCCACATTTTAAAATTCTAATTCTGTCAACTATTTTTATATGGGTGACCAAATCATGGGATTCCTCTGAGCCTCATTTCTTCCTGAATAAAGAACTGAGGATAGAAACCCAAGAAATGAGCATGGGATAAAAGAAACTAAAGTCCAAGAACAATGAATAAAAATTTATATTTGAACACTGAAATATGCTCATTAAATTCAAGTTTCCTGGAAGGGATGGATTTATTCATCATAACACTGAGAGAATGTGCAAAGTAGATCATCATATCATCATATTTATAAAAACAACAATGCAATATTGTTTAGGCATTATTATTGAGGAATAAGGGAAAAGAGAAGTTCCCATTGATAAGTTCTAGAAAATATCAACCTAATTTCTTTAAATGGAGAAAAAAAAACAGTGTAATCTATAAATAATAGATCATTGAATGTAACAATATGTGCACATGGGCAAGTCTGCAACTATTTTTGCAAAAAATATTCCACAGAAAACTAAATTGTCAGGACATAAATCTAGATGAGATAGAATGTCCAAATTCCTCATGTGATTCAAATACAGTCTCAGACAACTCTTTTTGAGATTTAAGAGTGTACATATTTAAAGTTTTGAGACCCCAAATATATCTAGATTTCAACAAATCCTGTCAGCTTTATCTTCCAAACTCTTTAGACCCTAAGAATGCTGCATCATACCCAAACTTGGCACCCGAATTCAAGCCCCCACTATCTTCTCAAAGGGAATTAATAACACTTCTCACTTACAGATGTGGGTGCCTGTACCTATTTTCCACATCAATCAGAGCGGTTCTTTGACCACCTTTCCCATCACTTTCCCTTTGTCACCATCTTCAGTTCACACCAGCCTCCTTACTTTCCTCTGAGCATATGCCAAACAGGAGGCCAGAGTTTTCACACTCCCTGTTCCCTTAGCATGAATACAATTTCCCCAGGCACCTCCTCCTCATCCCCCTCCCTCCTTCGAGTCTTAAATGTCACCTTATCAGACAAGTCTTTCCAGACCCCACACCATCAATCTCCCAACTCTTTACCTACTTGGTTCTTCTCCCTACCACACCTACCAACTGACCTATAAATTATTTGTTCATTTGTCTGCTTCCCCGAGCTATATTTTAAGGTTCATGAAAAAAGGGCTTTTCTTTTGTTCATCATTGTGATGCCTCCCTGTGCCTGGAGTTCACTAGAAATTTGTATAAACCCTCAATAAATTGTAGTGAAAATAATTAAAAGTAAAGCCAAGATGCTAAGAAGCATAATACATGTAGAGGACATACAGAAACTGGAAATGTCTTAACAGAAGTTTGGGTATTGACAAGGAAAATGAAGTCAGCAAGAATAAGAATAGGTTTCAAAAATGTGTTCGTCTCAAGACTCTGTCACAAAAGGAGATAGAAGTTATAGAAAGGTAAATTTCCTTTTAATAAAAAATGCTTTTTAGTAAACAAGGCAATTGGAATGATCTTGAAAGAGTAGTAATTTTCACACATTTTTAAGTCTTTAAAAACAGAATAAATTGGAATTTTAAAGGAAAATAATAAAATGAAAATCTCAGCTTTATATTCCCTTCTCATTCTGAGGACTATGATATTAGCAGTAAGAAAAAGGATATAACATTTGATGGAGAATGATAGCTAATGTTTGATTGGTTGATTAATTGTGTAGAAATATTTCTATTTTTCAAGTATTTAATTTATTCTTATATTTAAGAATGCTGCCAACCATCTTATCTACAGACTAGGAAAGAAACTTGTGAGCAAGGGACTTATCTCTAACGCCAGGTAGAAGAGGAGTAATAGTCCTCGTTTTCAGATCAAATCATCTTCCTAGTCAGGAAAATACACGTTATATATATGTATATTTATATATAGTATATATATGGAATATACGGATGTGTGTGTGTGTGTGTCTGCCTTAGTTAGTGCTAGTTGCTCAGTCGTGTCCAACTCTTCACAACCCCATGGATTGTAGCCCACCAGGCTCCTCTGCCCATGGAATTCTCCAGACAAGAATACTGGAGTAGGTAGTTGTTCCCTTCTCCAGGGGATCTTTCTGATCCCCAGGGATCAAACCTGGGTCTCTTGCATTGCAGACAGATTCTGTACTGTCTGAGCTACCAGGGAAGCCCTATATACACAAATCCATATATAAATGAGTACACATTATCATGTGTATGTGTGCTGTAATAATACAGAGCAGTAATCACATCTCCAATATAGGAAGCATGCCAAAATATTATGGTTTGGAAAAAAACCCTGAAATTTATCATCACTGGGAATGCAGTACTATTATCTTTTTCAAGCTGTTTCACTTCTAACAGCAGCAAATAAATACTTTTATTTTGTCTATAGCATTTTATTCTTCACATTATGACACTTATACTACTTATCACCAAATTCTTTCTTTCTAGTTGATTTTACAATTCATCTTCTCCAATAAAAGTTTTATAACAGGAATCTAATGAATTAGACCCTACAGAAAGAAAAGCAAATTGGTCTGTTTCGAAGCTCAAAGCTACAGCAGTAAGTTCTATGGATTTATGGCAAACTCCTCCACTGCTCCCGAGAGGATGCCGAATGCATTGTTTCCTAGCCTCCTTTACAACTTTTTTTAAAAGGAAGAAACTGCTCAGATCTATTCCACTAGAATCATAAAAGACCCAGAATTCACAGAGCAGCCAAATAAGAAAAGTCATCAAAAAGATGAGCACTGGAGAAAACAGTGATTGTGTGGGATGCTAAAATACGGCATTCAGGTACTGGTCTTAGAAAGCCCATCACATGAAGAATCCAGGAAAACAAGGAAAGCCACAGAAATAAACCTAACTCTTTGGGGAAACATCAGAGCAGTTCCGGAGGGTAGAATTGGGCAGGTCAGGGCATCCTTGTGACCCAAGAAGCCTAGAAGAGAAGCAGCACCCAGGACATCAGAGATTGTGGCTTGCATCTCAAAGAGCACAAAGCGAGAAACTTATAAGAGGGTTATAAAATAAAATCCTTGACTTTATCCGTTGTTAAATTCTAGCAAGGGATTGTCTTTTATTGTTGCTGCTGTTTACCTTGCTAAAGTGAAAGTCTTAGATCTCAGTCAAATCGTGTCTGACTCTTTGCGACTTCTTGGACTGTAGCCCACCAGCCTCCTCTGTCCATGGAATTCTCCAGGCAAGAATACTGGAGTGGATTGCTATTCCCTTCTCCAGGGCATCTTCCCAACCCAGGGACTCAACCTAGGTGTCCTGCATTGCAGGCAGATTCTTTACCGTCTGAGTCACCACGGAAGCTCCTTACCTTGCTAGGAGGAAACCAAAGAGATCTGGAAAGGTCACTTTCTCTTAGACACACTGATGCTTACTAATTTCTGTAAAGGCTGCAGGTCTGCTACATATGTCTTGATGTTAGATTTAGATAAAAAAGAAAATAAAACCTCAAATCATTGAATTCATTGTTAAAATAAGTTTAAAAATAGGAAGAAAATTAAGCATAGCATTTACATGATTAAGCAAATGGCATTCATTTTAGTTGATATATAGGTGATAGCTACTTCACATCCATAATTTATCGTCATAATTTAGCAACCAATAATTTAATTTAAAAGGATTTTGAATGTGAATGGATCAAGTGGAAAGTACAAACGAAAAGTTGCTAAAAATCCACCGTTTTCCTTTTTAACATGCTTAAATCATATTTAAATAAGAAAACAAAGTTATTGTGGGTAATTAGGATAGTATTTTTGATTAAAATAATCATCATAAGGTTCTTCAAATGAACAAGAAATTTGGGAACAGTAAATAATAGGCAAACTTTAACATACTACATTGGTAATATTATATGAAGTTGCATTTTTCTTAGCATTTATGAAGATAAAATAATAACAAAAAATGTTTGTCCATGACACCCAAATACTTAACAGAAAGGTTTTTTTTGTCTATGTATTATATACTACTGACTGGTCCATATATAATTAAAAGCATATTTTAATTTAGGATACATTTGTTCATATTGACACTATTCTGCAATTGTACAGTCACCAATTTTATTGAGCAAATTAGCCTCCATTCATATTAATAAAATTGTTTCAAGTGTATTATGTATTATATTACTACAGATAGGTATTAGAGGTGCTTTCTATGTTTGAGAAAAAGTCCCCACCAAATATTAACATGCCTTCTACTTCTCCCGGAGGAATGCTGGTGCCTCATTATCCCACAGTAAACCACTGCTGCCATGTCAAGTCACAGCAGTTGTCCAAATTTCTCTCCTTCATTCCCCCTACAGACTTAGCGTGCCATTTTTACGAAGTTTTAAAAATGGGCCATTCATGTACTTCTACTGAAATATTATTGCACCAGTATTAAGCTTTGTTGATCAATAGAGCTTTTAGTTTATATTGTTAGAATTCTTTTTTCTTCAAAAGTTCTGTCTCTTCTTGTTTATTCTCCAACACAATTTTAGTACTTGAGAAAAGTAAATAAATACATTAATTCTATTAATGTTTTCAATGGAACTGCATTATATATAAAATGTAATTTAAAATATCATTAAATCATCCAGTCTTTCCATCAAAAATATTGTGCAGTTGTCTTCTTTTTGTATAAAATTATTATATGTGTAATATAAGATTTTAGACATGCTTATTAAGACATCTGTGTGTGTGCTAAATTGCCTTAGTCACATCCCACTGTTCGCGACCCTGTGGACTGTAGCCTGCCAGGCTCTTTTGTCCATGGGATTATCCAGGCAAGAATACTTGGAGTGGGTTTGAATCAAACTCATGTCATCTCATTAATATTAATTAGTCCCTAGTTTCCTCCATGCATTATATAATTTAGCTGATATTAAGCATGAGGAAATTTTTTCCCCAGTGTTATTTCTAAAGTAATAGTTTTCATTATGGGGAACCTGGGAGAGTTATGAAAATCTTTGAATTGTTTTGGTTTGGTACTATCTGATGGCTTTCCAAAATTTTTGTTTTTTTCAGTTGATTTGAGTTTCTTGGATAGCAATTTTTGAAATAAAACAATCACATTCATTTTATCTCTTCCCTTCATATGGCCATATATCTGTTTTTATTCCATCATTAAGAACTTCAAAAAGGTTGAACACAGTATTTTAAATTAATAAGACATATTCAGTTTGGATAACTTAGATTTTTACAAGTTTGTATTTCGTGGGGGCATATATGAACCTATAAAGTACGTTCAAAGGTAAACTAATTTAATCATTTTAAGTTTTAAAGCTTAATGTAGTTCAGATTTGCTAAATATGGCATTTTATTATATTTAGCAAACTTTATCAAGGTTTAGGCATTAGGGATAAACCCTAGGGACTTCAAAACATAAGTATAAATAAGAAAGAAACATATCTGGAAGGTTTGTAAAATGTGAGCAAATCATGGAACCATTCCTGAAGGAGCTTGTTAGACCTCTATCACCTACCTACAAAGCCCTGTGAGAGTTTCACATACTACAAATGTTAGAGCCATTCAAGCTCAAAATATCGTCAGGATATTATAGACAAAATTGCAGTGATAGGAAGAAAGTTCAGAGATGCCTGTGTATAGCTAAGCTACTCAGTATGAACAGCGCCAAAATAAATTTTTAATTAAAATGACTAACTTTAACATTAATCATTTGATAGAATAATTGGATTAAATTTAAGAGGAATATGCAAGTGACATTTTCAAATGTGCTTTCTATAGTATCTTCTACTATAACAAGAAGACACTGTTATTCATAAGATTGAAAATCATCAAATGAAAAGATAGCTATACCTGGCAAGAGAGTTAAAGTACTATTTCACTTTATAAATCGTGACTTTACACAATGAGATAACAGACAATAAAAACGTATATGGCCATGCTGTTTTATTGTTGAACTATATCTAATATCTTTATGACCACTACCATATTAATCTAATAATTTACTCTGTAAATTTATTTTTATATTGATTTTTCCATCCAGAATATAAAAATGAACACAATAAAATTAGTTGATCTGCTCCTAAGATATATCATTTAGCTTTCACTAATCAGGAAATATAAAAATAAGTGATAACATTGTACTTATGAACTTCTTTCAAAAAACTCCTTGAACCTGGGTCAAAATCAAAGGAATTAACATTTTTTTATAGCATTGATCTACCAATGCCCAGGTCTATGCATATCCATCTGATTGTTTTCAGATCATTAATTTAAATGTGTAGTAAGATGATGCCAACTATTCTCAAATATCCATTCTTTATAATCAGTTGAAATATTTCTTGTATCTCAGACCCTCAGAGAGTCTATATCAGAGATGCTTGAAATTGATTGACCCCTTTCAGATGGATTGACATTTCAGCTATAGCTTCACATACGTGAGTCATTCAGTCACTAAATAGATATTTATGTGTGCGTGCAAAGTCTCTGCAGTCGTGTCTGACTCTTTGCGATACCATGAACTGTAGCCCATCAGCCAACTCTGTCCATGTGATTCTCCAGGCAAGAATATTGGAGGAGTGTGTTGCCACGCCCTCCACCAGGGGATCTTGCCAACCCAGGATTGAATCCACATCTCTTATGTCTCCTGCACTGGCAGGTGGATTCTTTACCACCAGTGCAACCTGGGAAGCCCTTTGATATTATAGAACTCTTAAAACAATTCACAATTGCCACATGTTAATGAAAAAGATACACCTTCTGCCTTCCAGTTGTTCAGAGTAAAGCAAGGGAGGAAGCATATGACCAATCATTTCAATGCAGAATGTTAGTATTCTGTTAAAACTCTCCATGGCTTTACAAGGAGAAATAAGAAGGGACTTGATGGGAATATAATGTACAGTGTGGCTATTATAGGTAATAATACTGTATTGCATATTTAAAAGATGCTAAGAAAGAAAATCTTAAAAGTTCTTATCACAAGAAAAAATTATAACTATGGAGGTTTACAGATGTTAACTAGACTTGTGTTGATCATTTCACAATATGTATAAATATTGAATCATTATATTGTATACCTGAAACTAACATAATGTTAGTTGCATGTTAGTTGCATGTCAATTATACTTCAATTTAAAAGATTTAAAAGTAAAAAAAAAAACAATAAAAATGTCTTATAAATGCACAGACACACACACACGCACACAGAAGGAACGTGACACAGGCAGTAGGTTAGGAAACACTTCTTAGTTTATTATTTTTTTAATTTTATTATTTAACTTTACAATATTGTATTGGTTTTGCCATATATCAACATGAATCCGCCACAGGTATACACGTATTCCCCATCCTGAACCCTCCTCCCTCCTCCCTCACCGTACCATCCCTCTGGGTTGTCCCAGTGCACCAGCCCCAACACTTCTTAGTTTAAATTGATGGGAGAGATGGGAATTACAGAGGTCATAGTGAAGAAAATTCCAAAAACCCATATTAATGGAGTAGGTGGTTATTATATGAGTGTCTATGTATGCAGTCCTGGGAAGAGATTTGACAGTCATCAATATCATTTCAGGTCAAAAAATTCTCTAACCTGATATATAATAGGTGGTTAGTTCAAAGGCAAATTTTTTTTCAGGCTGGAATGATACAAAAAAAATTTTTTTTCTCATTACAGTATCTTTTAAAAAGCTCTACTGCCTCTGCAGAGATTGGTGCACGCATGAGTAATCAATTGTATCTGACATTTTGCAACCACCTGGACTGTAGCCCTCCAGGCTGCACTGTCCATGGCATTTTTTAGGCAAGTATATTGAAGTGGGTTGCCACTTCCTGCTCCAGGGAATCTTCCCAACCCAGGAACTGAACCCGTCTCCTGTATGTCCAGTATTGGCAGGTAGATTCTTTACCACTGTGCCACCTGGGAAGCCCCACAGAGATTGGTACCACTTGTGAATCCTGGTCTATACACCCCTCCCACCCTTCTGAGGTCTAAAACCCAGAAATATGATCCAACTTACAGGGACAACTGTCACATTAAACATTCTGATTTTGAACAATGAAAAGCAGATGACACCACCCTTATGGCAGAAAGCGAAGAACTAAGAGCCTCTTGATGAAAGTGAAAGAGGAGAGTGAAAAAGTTGGCTTAAATCTCAACATTCAGAAAACCAAGATCATGGCATCCAGTCCCATCACTTCATGGCAAATAGATGGGGAAATAATGGAAACAGTGACAAACTTTATTTTGGGGGAGGGGGAGGCTTCAAAATCACTGCAGATGGTGACCACAGCCATGAAATTAAAAGACATTTGCTCCTTGGAAGAAAAGCTATGACCAACCTAGACAACATGTTAAAAAGCAGAGACATTACTTTGCCAACAAAGGTCCGTCTAGTCAAGGCTATGGTTTTTCCAATAGTCAGGTATGGATGTGAGCGTTGGACTGTGAAGAAAGCTGAGTGCCGAAGAATTGACACTTTTGAACTGTGGTGTTGGAGAAGACTCTTGAGAGTCTCTTGGACTGCAAGGAGATCCAACCAGTCCATCTTCAAGGAAATCAGTCCTGAATATTCATTGGAAGGACTGATGCTGAAGCTGAAACTCTAATATTTTGGCCATGTGATTAAAGTACTGACTCACTGGAAAAGGCCCTGAGCTGGGAAAGATCGAAGGCGGGAAGAGAAGAGAATAGAGGATGAGATGGTTGGATGTCCATCATGTTGATGGACATGAGTTTGAGTAAGCTCCGGGAGTTGGTGATGGACAGGGAAGTCCATGGGGTCACAAAGAGTCAGACATAACTGAGCGACTGAACTGAACTGAATTGAATTTAGGAAACTTGGACAATCTATATAATCCTTAGCTATGAAAGTATTAAATGTGTTCGACTCTGAAGCCACAATATTTAACATTTGAAGCAATCACACAAACTTACCAGATGTAGCATTAATTTAAAGAAGGCACCTAGAAGTTAGCTACAAGATAGAAAATAGTGTATCTTGATTTTGTGTTTTTAGGGAATATCAAATTATTAAAATGGATACTTTCCCCAAAGTTTCTCAAAATGCAGAGTTTATTAAATTTGTATGTAAAAAGTCATTTAACCAAAATGCCCAATCAGCTTTAATTTCTGCCATCAATAGAGCAGCTGAACAAAATGTTCATAAGCACATTCTAAGTAAGATGTCTCAAGAATAAAGTGAAATGCATATTGTAACTCATTATAAACACAACTAAATACAGAAATTAAGACACAGTAGCACAGAAATGAAGTGATGTGAACCCATAAAAGAGTATTTGCAGGATCTAATGCACTGTTTCTGCTCATCATACGAAAAAAATCAAATTTTGAAAAAAGTAACTATAAGCAAGTAATTTACCTTGAGATATCAAGGAGAATGAGCACAATGTCATAAATAGTATTTGGAAAAATACCCTCCTTAATGGTCATCTACAGCTCATTGAGTGTGGTTTTTATCTGAAGTTAAGGGCACTTTTCAAATTTAGTTTCACAACTGATTCATGTAAGTAACAGTAAGTGCATTTTGGATTGATAAATTTGTATAATTCTAGATAATAAAAATCTACTGCAATTTTTACAAACGGAGTTGCCTTCCAGATGCTCACATGCTCAGGAATGATATTATATTTTTAAGACTTCTTTGTTTTGTCTAAAGAATGAAACATGTCTCCACATGGGAGATTACAGTGTGCCCATGTATACTGAGTACCAGGTGTATACTTAAAAGAAATATACTCAAATGACTGAAACTTGGGCCTTGAGATGAAAAATGATAAAAAATAAAAGTTTACAGTTTACTACATATTTATTGTAGAATATCCATAAACTAAACATTTTTAATGTTTCAATCATTATAAATGTATTATAAGCACTTCTACACTTATTGAAAAGAATTAATGAGTCAAAACACTGAATCAGTTCAGTCGCTCAGTCGTGTCCAACTCTTTGCGACCCCATGAATCACAGCACGCCAGGCCTCCCTGTCCATCACCAACTCCCAGAGTTCACCCAGACTCACGTCCATCGAGTCAGTGATGCCATCCAGCCATCTTATCCTCTGTCGTCCTCTTCTCCTCCTGCCCCCAATCCCTCCCAGCATCACAGTCTTTTCCAATGAGTCAACTCTTCACATGAGGTGGCCAAAGTACTGGAGTTTCAGCTTTAGCATCATTCCTTCCAAAGAAATCCCAGGGCTGATCTCCTTCAGAATGGACTGGTTGGATCTCCTTGCAGTCCAAGGGACTCTCAAGAGTCTTCTCCAACACCACAGTTCAAAAGCATCAATTCTTCGGTGCTCAGCCTTCTTCACAGTTCAACTCTCACATCCATACATGATCACAGGAAAAACCACAGCCTTGACTAGACGGACCTTTGTTGGCAAAGTAATGTCTCTGCTTTTGAATATGCTATCTAGGTTGGTCATAACTTTCCTTCCAAGGAGTAAGTGTCTTTTAATTTCATGGCTGCAGTCATATCTGCAGTGATTTTGGAGCCCGAAAACACAAAGTGTGACACTGTTTCCACTGTTTCTCCATCTATTTCCCATGAAGTGGTGGGACCGGATGCCATGATCTTCGTTTTCTGAATGTTGAGCTTTAAGCCAACTTTTTCACTCTTCACTTTCACTTTCATCAAGAGGCTTTTGAGTTCCTCTTCACTTTCTGCCATAAGGGTGGTGTCATCTGCATATCTGAGGTTATTGATATTTCTCCCGGCAATCTTGATTCCAGCTTGTGCTTCTTCCAGCCCAGCGTTTCTCATGATGTACTCTGCATATAAGTTAAATAAGCAGGGTGACAATATACACTAATATACATATATTAGTGATACTAATATATTCTCTATTTAGCTGATTTGATGAAAAAAATTAAACTATGGTTTAGAATACCAAATTTTGCATTTTGAAAATTCAAAATGTTAGTAAACCTTTAAAAAATTTTCCTAAAAATAAATAAAAGTATTTCCTTTGTGTTAAAAGATTAGATTTAAATAAATACCACAGATGTCAATGATATTTGACAAGGAATAGGATTTAAATTTTCAACTCTTTCCTTATTCCTCAAAATTATGCATTTTAAAATAAATCTCATGTCATTTTTGTATACCTATTATTTTTGTATAGTTATTTTGAATTAGTAAAACTTTGTGTGGCATATGTATGAAGTAACAAAAGTTATTTGTTATTTTAAGTACCTAATATCCTAAACATTTTAAGATTACTGCATTAGACAAAGAAATGAAACAGACTTCTGCACATCAGTATTCAAGCTGAGCAGAATGACAAAATGCAAACAGCAAGGACAATGAATGACAAATGTAGTATCACTTTATAATTCTTTTTTTATAATAGTGTATCTAAGGAAGTCATTAAATTAAAGTGAATTCTGTAATTGCTTTCATTGAACAGACAATTGAAAATAGAATTGTATAATGCAGACTCATTTAACATTGCATTAATTTCCCATTTTTAGGAAATTGACAAGACTTCCAAATTACTCATTACATTTCACACTCACTTAAATAGCTATCTATATAAATAATATTCTACATAATATAACAATATGATGTAAGATTTCAAATGCTGTGTTTGGGGCTTGTTGTAATCAATCTTAGCTCCAGGCTTTTTCTTTCCCTTTGACTAGTCACAAAAGTCTTCTATCATACTACTAAGAAACCCGAAATTCCTTTCCTTACCTTTTTTAAAAATAATAATAATTATGTGCATATATATAGAAAGATATAGACATATGCTATACCCCTCACAAGAGAAATCAGAATCTAGCATGATCTATTATGTCAGTGTATCAGTTACTCTCACATCTTCCTTTCTTCCTCATCAGTACCAAACCTTCAGTCAGGTGACACTAGTCACTTAGAAAAAGAGAAAGATAAGCATGCAAATAATTTCAGAAAATAATACAACTTGAAATTTAGAGCCTGAACTGATTGCCCAATTGAAAAACTGGTGAACCTCCCTGGTGATCAGTGGTTAAAATTCACTTCCTCTGCCTAGGGAGCAAGTTTGATCCCTGGTCAGGAAACTCAGATCCCACATTCTATGTGGCACATCCAAAAAAAGAGAAGAAAGAAAGAAAAATTGGTAGAACAACAACAGAGGAAAACCAATAATAAGCCTAGCACAGAAGAGAAAATCTGAATGGCTAACACACCTGTGAAAGGATGCTCAGAATTATGCATTACCTCACCTACTACTCAAATCTAGGCAGAAGTACTGTTATATTCTTTCAATAGATTGGAAAGCCAAGGCTCAGATACGGTGAGTGTATTAATATCAAGGTCACACAGGTAACAAATTACAGAGTTGAGATTAAATCCAGGTGCCACACTAGGGAAAACCTAAATTGCTTAAGATAATGAAGTAAAAACATTTTTTTTAATACACAGAAATCTTTTTACTAAACTACTAAAGGGCAGAAACATATGCAACTATAAATAGGATACAAAGAAAAGCAAGGACTAGATGAGAGTGAAAAACTAGCTTAAAACTCCATATTCAAAAAAAGCTAAGATTATGGCATCCAGTCCCATGACTTCATGGCAAATAGACAGTGTATTAAAAAGCAGAGACTTCACTTTGTCAACAAAGGTTTTGCCAGTAGTCATGCACAGATGTGAGGGTTGGAGCATAAAGAAAGCTGAGCACAGAAGAACTAAAGCCTTTGAACTGTGGTGCTGGAGAAGACTCAAGAGTCCCTTGGGCTGCAAGGAGATCCAACTAGTCCATTCTAAAGAAAATCAACTAGTCAATCCTAAAGGAAATGTAGCCCTGAATATTCATTGGAAGGACTGATGCTGAAGATGAAGCTCCAATACTTTGGTCACCTGATTGGAAGAGCCTACTCATTGGAAAAGACACTGATGCTGGGAGAAGGGGATGACGGAAGATGAGATGGCAGGATGGCATCACTGACTCAGTGCACATGAGTTTGATCAAATTCCAGCAGGTAATGAAGGACAGGGAAGCCAGCATGCTGCAGTCCATGGGGCTGCAAAGAGTAAGACATGATTTAGTGAGGAAGCAAGAACAAATTGCCCAGAGTCAAGCAGAATGACATTCCTACCCCACTCAGATAATTTACTTCCTACCAAGACAATTTATGGAGAAGGAAATGGCAACCCACTCCAGTGTTCTTGCCTGGAGAATCCCATGGACGGAGAAGCCTGGTAGGCTGCAGTCCATGGGGTCTCACAGAGTCGGACACGACTGAAGCGACTTTGCAGCAGCAGTAGCAGCAAGACAATTTAAACATTCTGATCCAGAGTTTTTTTATCAGTCAAATGGGAATAATCATTTCAACACAGATTTTTCTGTGGGGGTTACATAAGGTAATTGATATGAGAGTCATATAATAGTATGTTGGTAAAAGAAAAAACCATCTTTAAATATTAATTTTCTTACCTACCCTTTGCATCTGCTACTTATTACTTGATTTGTCCTATGTATGTATGCTGATAATCATGTCATTAGATGTTTTTTCTTTCTGCAAAGCTTTGCACTTAGTCTTATAAAAAATGGGTTAGGAAAAAAAAAAAAAAACCTCAGCCTTGTTATAGTTCCAGGTTATTCATTAATTGCAGCACCACTCAGCTTTCTCAGAGAATATGTTATGTAGCTGTGACCCAGTTTACAATAATG
This sequence comes from Bos mutus, assembly GCF_027580195.1. NCBI lineage: Eukaryota > Metazoa > Chordata > Mammalia > Artiodactyla > Bovidae > Bos > Bos mutus. The sequence goes on from NC_091622.1 coordinate 10,834,783, forward strand.
CTTAGTAGCATTACTTCCTTGTTTCTATATTAGAAAGTAGATGTCATGTTTTATTAGTCACACAACTGTTAAGAAGTTCCAGCTGCCTGTGGAAAAACAGAGAAAGAAAGTAATGCTGTTCCTTATTAAGTTTTAGAAGTAATATTACAATGTCTTCTGTGTATTGGATATTAGAGCCTTATAGTTAAGATCATCAAAACATTAGAACATGATCACTTTACTGTTGCAAAGTCTCATTAAAGGTAGTATCAACAAAAGCAACTGATAAGCTGCCTTCTTAAAGCAAAAATAAATTTGTGATAATAAACCAATCTCCAACCAGACTTCAAAATCTTAGAAGACACAAAAATAATATTAATGCATGGTTATTTTTTTAATGAAATGCATATCAACCATTATCAGAAGTCTACTAATAAAGAAATGATTATGCATGTTTCATATGCTCCATTCATAATTATAAAGATTTTTTGTTACTTTTCTAGTAGAGATTTTATTATTGAAAGTCTGAACGTTCATCATTGTGATCAAATTTATTTTGAAGATATCTCACTGACTCTAGTGTACATGTAGCAATGGAAAATTCTGTGATAAACGTTAAATGCAGTGTAATGGTGAGGTACTCGTTAAAGTGACACTCATATTCCATTACAGTGCTATCCTCCATTTAACACCCCACTTCATAGTTTAAATAACAAACCTGCTCTAGAGAGCAGAGACCCTGAACTTTCCCATTTCCAGTTCAGGAGTGGTGTCAGATGAATTTCTAACACTGTCTCTTTACGACCACCTGGCGTGGGTGTAGTTTAAGTCATTTTCTTCATATATGTGTATATATGTATATTTTTTTTTCTTCTTAGGGCCTCAATTTTCCCATTTGTAAAATTGATGTAAAAATAAAATTTGAAAAGGTAGGTAAAACATCTGAATAGACTTGTTTTCCAAAAAAAAAAAATGGGTATTTCTTCCTCACATCCCTAGTTTCTTTGTGTAAATAACTGCAGAAAATCAGAGGTAAATATTTGGAAAGCCTCAATAATAGGCCCCAGTAGGCTTCAGTATTTGAAGTGGAGGATGAATATTAGAAAATGGGTACCAATTTTTTTTGCATCCATATGCTGCTACTGCTAAGTCGTTTCAGTCGTGTCCAACTCTGTGCGACCCCATAGACAGCAGCCCACCAGGCTCCTCTGTCCATGGGATTGTCTAGGCAAGAACACTGGAGTGGGTTGCCATTTCCTACTCCAATGCATGAAAGTGGAAAGTCAAAGTGAAGTCGCTCAGTTGTGTCCGACTCCTAGCGACCCCATGGACTGCAGCCCACCAGGCTCCTCCGTCCACGGGATTTTCCAGGCAAGAGTACTGGAGTGGGGTGCCATTGCCATCCATATGCAGTAGAATATAAACATATACATGAGAAATATACACACAACCCTGTTACCTTGGGCTTAGATGTATTTGTAATATTATATTTTATTAAAATATCTAAATCAATATAGCAAAGAGTCACAGTTTTAATCTTGGTAGTTATGATTTTCTGCAGGTATGAAATACATCAGAAGTGGGGAATTGAAATTCCTCCCTAATTATCTCAAATGTTACATGCACAGTGAGCTGGGGAAAGTCTCAACATACTATGGTACCATCTGGAAAATATTTATTTTCTTTAATATGAATGTAGATTCTATATCTGAGAAAGACATGTGAGTTGTTAGTATTTATATTTCTGTGAGTTCTTTACTTTTCAAGATTTAACAATGAAGCAAAAGCTGAAGGGGAAAAAAAGTGGAGAATTTAAAGGGGCCAGGACTTGAAATGATTAGTGTCATTCCTCCCTGTTCTGCTGTAGTTCCTCCACATTATGTTATTGTTCTAACCAGAATATTTCTAACTTTCTTGAAACTAAACTATGGTTTATTTTAATCACTGATTTCCTTGGTAAGAGGATGGGGGAAGTGTGTGAGTGGGTGCTAATTATAGGGTGAAAAACTCCTTGTAAATGTAAAATGAAGCTTTTCCAAAAGTGATTGAATACTCACAATAAATGAGTAAATAAGTGACCTTCTGAGCAATGTGGATATAGACAGAGGGCAGCAACACTAGGAAGTATGTACTCACTAAGGGAATATTATAAAGGACATAAATTATCTTTTCTAGAGTAAAAGCAGGTTTATTTAGCATCTAACTTATTTTCCCTGTAATATACTCAGTTCTTACTATCCTCATCTCTCAAGTCAGAAAAGCATAATTGCTGTCAGTTATGTGGGATACAAGAAATAGCATAGTGCTGAGTCCTTGATTTGCCTGCGAGTTTAGAACTGAATGGAGAAGGCGATGGCACCCCACTCCAGCACACTTGCCTGGAAAATCCCATGGACGGAGGAGCCTAGTAGGCTGCAGTTCATGGGGTCGCTGAGGGTCGGACATGACTGAGCAACTTCACTTTCACTTTTCACTTTCATGCATTGGAGAAGGAAATGGCAACCCACTCCAGTGTTCTTGCCTGCAGAATCCCAGGGACCGGGGAGCCTGGTGGGCTGCCCTCTATGGGGTTGCATAGAGTCAGACAGGACTGAAGTGACTTAGCAACAGCAGCAGCTGTTTTTCTGGAGAAGGCAATGGCAACCCACTCCAGTACTCTTGCCTGGAAAATCCCATAGATGGAGGAGCCTGGTGGGCTGCAGTCCATGGGGATGCTAAGAGTCAAACACGACTGAGCGACTTCACCTTCACTTAGAACTGAGCTGGGCTTGGAGAAAGGTAAGCCCTGGGGCTAGATGCCTGGTTCTAGGAAACACAAAGGATACCCAGGGATAGGCTGAGAACAGCAGACCAAGTCAGGCAGGAGCCGAGAATACATTACAAGGGGGGCTGACTCAGTGGGGGATGAGAGAGAGCTCCTTCTCCCTTCTACACACAACTGCTAGGAGATGAAGCTTGAGGGGATTAAGTGGATATAGACAGGACTTCCAATTTCTCATCTATTTCTACTGTTTTTCAGTGCTTGTGTGGAGTCCTAAGGAAGTGCTTCCTTGACTCAGAGTAAATGGTTTAGGAGAATGGCTGAAAAGGTGAGCTATAAATCCAATAATCCTTTTCACCGAAGCTTTTTCATTTTTTTAATTAACTAATTTTTTTTATTGAAGAATGATTGCTTTACAGAATTTTGCTGTTTTCTGTCAAACCTCAACGTGAATCAGCCATAGGTATACATATATCCCCTCCCATTTGAAACTCCCTCCCCTCTCCCTCCCATCCCACCCCTCCAGGTTGATACAGAGCCCCTGTTTGAGTTTCCTGAGACACACAGCAGATTCCCGTTGGCTATCTATTTCACATATGGTAATGTAAGTTTCCATGTTACTGTCTCCGTGCATCTCACCCTCTCCTCCCTTCTCCCCATGTCCATAAGGCCTATTCTCTATGTCTGTTTCTCCACTGCTACCCTGTAAGTAAATTCTTAATACCACTTTTCTAGATTTCGTATATATGCGTTAGAATACGATATTTAACTTTTTCTTTCTGACTTACTTCACTCTCTATAATAGGTTCTAGGTTCATCCACCTCATCAGAACTGACTCAAATGTGTTTTATGGCTGAGTAATATTCCATTGTGTATATGTACCCAAACTTTTTTATCCATTCATCTGTTGATGGACATCTAGGTTGCTTCCATGTTCTGGCATGTAAATAGTGCTGCAGTAAACAATGGGATACATGTGTCTTTTTAAATTTTGGTTTCCTCAGGGTATATGCCTAGAAGTGGGATTGCTGGGTCATATGCTTTTATTCCTAGTTTTTAAAGGAATCTCCATACTGTCTTCCATAGTGGCTGTATGAATTTACATCCCCACCAACAGTACAAGAGCATTCCCTTTTCTCCACATGCTCTCCAGCATTTATTGTTTGTAGACTTTTTAATGATGAACATTCTGACTGGTGTGAGGTGAAATCTCATTGTAGTATTGATTTACATTTCTCTAATAATGAGCTATGTTGAGTGTCTTTTCATGTGTTTGTTAGCCTTTGTATGTCTTCTTTGGAGAAATGTCTGTTTAGGTCCTTTCCCCAACTTTTTGATTGGGTTGTTTGTTTTTCTGGTATTGACTTGTATGAGCTGCTTGTATATTTTGGAAATTAATCGTCTGTCAGTTGTTTCATTTGCTATTATTTTCTCCCATTCTGAGGGCTGTCTTTTCACCTTGCTTATAGTTTTCTTTTGGAGAAGGCAACGGCACCCCACTCCAGTACTCTTGCCTGGAAAATCCCACGGACGGAGGAGCCTGGTAGGCTGCAGTCCATGGGGTCGCTAAGAGTCAGACACGACTGAGCGACTTCACTTTCACTCTTCACTTTCATGCATTGGAGAAGGAAATGGCAACCCACTCCAGTGTTCTTGCCTGGAGAATCCCAGGGACGGGGGAGCCTGGTGGGCTGCCATTTCCTTTGCTGTGCAAAAGTTTTTAAGTTTAATGAGGTCCCACTTGTTTACTTTTGTTTTTATTTCCGTTACTCTAGGAGGTGAGTCATAGAGGATCTTGCTTTGATTTATGTCATCGAGTGTTCACCAAAACTTTTTATATGGACTTCCATCTAAGAATTAATCTGTCAAAAGATTCCTGAGACACAGAAAAGGAGCAAATAAAATTTCTATTTTTATTAAATAACAAAATTTGTATAATACAGATAAAATAAATAAATTATGTTTCTCCACAGTGGCAGAATATGAAGGGAAATAGTCCAGGTATTTGTCATAGTAGACTGACACTTTAAAGATCTCTATAATACTACAGAATAAGTTACTTTTTTTTTTTACTTTAAATTTTCTGTCTTTGTAGAATTAAGTTAATCAAATCCTTAAGCTTATAAGCAGAGGTTTTAAAGGAATGAAAGGAATAAAGTAGTTTTGTGTTGTACAGAATTTAAATGTACAGAAATTAATCCCACATTGAAGAATCTATTAGAATAGAGGTGCTCACTGTCCTTTCAAATACCTGCTAACTAGTAATTAATAGTAGGTCAACTGGTCAAAAAGATGTAGGAGAACTAAACCCTTGAGTGTTACCCTTACCTTTTGGTGAATGCCTGATGTTTCTAGGCCACCATTCCAAAATGTAATTTTGTTATCCTTCCTTTCTTGACTATCAAGATCTCAGAAATCCCCTTTGGAAAGTCTTTCATATGCTGTAACTGAGTCTTTTTGCTCACTACAGATATAGGACTATCTGTGTCATCTGTAACCCATAACCCATTTCTTTAGTATCCCTCCTCACTACTATGAGATACATGCAGAGTGGAACAAGAAAAATGAACATTATATCTCCTCCTAATTCTGTTAACCAACTGATAGTAATCCATAAGCCTCCATGAGATTGTGTTCCCTCACTTGAAAATGAAAGTTTATTCTGTGGAATATGATTTCATTTCAGATGTTAATAAGTTTTCAGAAAAATATTAAGTAACATAAATCGTTTTATTTCTGGCATGACTTTTTAGGACTTTTACTGTGCAAATGTTCACTGTAAATCTTCAAAATTGTGCACCATTTCCTGCTTTATTTTATCATGAAACCCCGAGTTACCAGGACATCTTACAGAAATAGTGTTATAGGCATCAGATTTAGGGAACATGGCTTTTGATATTTCTCCCATCCAAGCTTCTACCTTACATCTTTCTGAATGTAAGAAAAGTAAAGGCATAAACCCCATCAGTGGCAAGGTAACATAATGGGTTTTCTCAGACATATTTAATCAGAATATCTAGGGTAAGAGGATTAGGAATATAAAAAGCATCATGCATGCATGCTTAGTCATGTCTGGCTCTTTGGGACCCCACAGACTGTAGCCTGCCAGGCTCCTCTGTCCATGGGACTTTCCAGGCAAGAATACTGGAGTGGGTTGCCATTTTCTGCTCCAGGAAATCTTCCCAGCTGAGGGAACGAATCCTGTCTCTTGTGTCTCCTGCATTGGTAGGAGGTTTCTTTACCATGAGCTACCTGGGAAACCCAGTGAAAGAGTATGTGGTCTTTCATAGAGCTTAGACTCCAGTGCATCCAGCACACTCTGATACCCATCAGCAGCATATGAAAAAAGCAGACAAATATGACATTTTTACAAGGCGTATGCTAACTTTTCATTTTATTGTGAAGAGGCTTTTATATTAGAAAATCAACTGATGGAATTCATCATGTTAATAGATTGAAGGAAAATAGATGTATGATCATATTAATAGAGGCAGAAACACAGTTGATAACAAAGAGTTTATACCAAAACTTTTTGTACTAGACACAGAGTGATAAATGTTTAACTGGATATATCTGTGTTAAATATATACTCTTACATGTATATATGAAATATTCATAATAAAAATGTTTAAATATTAGTGATTGTAATTCATAGTTATACCTAGTAATCATTGTTCTAAATGGCTTATTCTGTAAGGAATAAATATAAATATATTGAGCAAAAATAATCTAAAAATGTATTTTATGTGTTAACTGTAGGATTTAAAAAATAGCATATATAGATAACCAACAGGGATCAACTGTATAGCAGAGGGAGCTATACTTAATATTTTTAATAACCTATAAGGAAAGAGAATCTGAAGAATATATATATATATATACACACACATGTACACACACACATCCAACTGAATCACTGTGTGGTACACCTGAAACTTACACAATACTGTAATTCAACTAAACTTCAATAAAATAAATTTGGTTCAAAAAATGATGCATACAGAAGCATAACATGTCTCACTAGCAGCTCCAGCTAATCTTCAGTTCAGTTCAGTTCAGTCTCAGTCGTGTCCGACTCTTTGCGACCCCATGAATCATAGCACGCCAAGCTTCCCTGTCCATCACCAACTCCTGGAGTTCACTCAAACTCATGTCCATCGAGTCAGTGATGCCATCCAGCCGTCTCATCCTCTGTCGTCCGCTTCTCCTCCTGCCCCCAATCCCTCCCAGCATCAGGGTCTTTTCCAATGAGTCAACTCTTCGCATGAGGTGGCCAAAGTACTAGAGTTTCAGCCTCAGCATCAGTCCTTCCAACGAACACTCAGGACTGGTCTTTTTTAGGATGGACTGGTTGAATCTCCTTGCAGTCCAAGGGACTATCAAGAGTCTTCTCCAATACCAATCAAAAGAATCAATTCTTCAGCTTTCTTCACAGTCCAACTCTCACATTCATACATGACCACTGGAAAAACCATAGCTTTGAATAAACGGACCTTTGTTGGCAAAGAATTGTCTCTGCTTTTCAATACGCTATCTAGGTTGGTCATACCTTTCCTTCCAAGGAGTAAGCATCTTTTAATCTCATGGCTGCAATCACTGTCTACAGTGATTTTTGAGCCCAAAAAAATAAAGTCTGCCATTGTTTCCACTGTTTCCCCATCTATCTGCCATGAAGTGATGGGACCAGATACCATGATCTTCGTTTTCTGAATGTTGAGCTTTAAGCCAACTTTTTCACTCTCCTCTTTCACTTTCATCAACAGGCTTTTCAGTTCCTCTTCACTTTCTGCCATAAGGGTGGTGTCATCTGCATATCTGAGGTTATTGATATTTCTCCTGGCAATCTTGATTCCAGCTTGTGCTTCTTCCAGCCCAGTATTTCTCATGATGTACTCTGCATATAAGTTAAACAAGCAGGGTGACAATATACAGCCTTGACGTACTCCTTTTCCTATTTGGAACCAGTCTGTTGTTCCATGTCCAGTTCTAACTGTTGCTTCCTGACCTGCATATAGGTTTCTCAAGAGGCAGGTCAGGTGGTCTGGTATTCTCATCTTTCAGAATTTTCCAGCTAATCTTAGAATGTAATATCTGTAATGCACACCAGTGTAAGTTCTTGTTTTTGCTTGAGGTTTTTCTTTCTGTTCATTTTTCAATAACAGCTTTACTGAGATCACTCACATTCCATAAAATTCACCTTTTGAAAGTGTACAATTCAGTGTTTTTATTATATTCACAGAGACGTGTAACTATCATCATTCTCACAGTTTAGAATAATTCTGTAGCCCTCTAAATAAATTCTGTGCCAACTAGTTTGCAGTCCCCATCTCCCCCTTCTTCCCAGCTCCTGGAAACCACCACCCAACTTTCCTTCCTTATGGATTTGCCTCTTCTAGAAGCATTATATAAAAGGTCCTATTCGGTATAGGACCTTTTCATGTGGATTCCTTCACTTAACATAATGTTTTCAAGAGTCATCCTTGTTGTAGCAAATATTAGTACTGCATTTCTTTTTATGGAAGAAAAATATTCAGTTATACAGATATACCACATTTTGCTCATCCATTCAACAGTTGGTGAGCATTTAAGCTATTTCCACCTTTGGCTATTATAAATAATGTTTGTATGCACACTAGTTACAATTTCTTATGTGGACATATGTTTTCAATTTTCTTGAGTATATACCTAGGAGTGGAATTGCTGGTCTTATGGTAACTATATGTGTAACATTTTGAGGAGCTGACAAACTGTTCTCCTAAGAGAGAGCAGCATGGTACCTTTCTGCCAGCCGTGTATGTAAGGTCCACTTTTTCCACTTCTTCACCGACATGACTTATTCTCTCTCTCTTTTTTTAAGCATCTGTGAGTATGAAGTAACATTTCATTATGTTTTTGATTTGAATTTCCCTCATGACTAATGACATTGAGTATATCTTAACTTGCCATTAGACAATTGTATATGTCCTTTGGAGAAACAAGCCCCTTATCAGATATATGATTTGCAAATATTTTATCTTATTACATGAGTTATCTTGGAAGCACAAAATTCTTAATTTGTATAAAGTCCAATTTATCTTTTTCTTTTTTTTTTTCTGGTCACTTGTGTTTTTGATGCCATATCTAAGAAACCATGAAGAAGGTTGACTTTTCTTCTAAGAATCTTATACTTTCAGTTCTTACACACAGGTCTGTGATTCATTTTGAGTTAATTTTTGTATAGTATAAGGTAGGTAATCTAACTTCATTTTTTGCCTTTGGATATCCAGCTATCTCAGTACTATTCATGAAAGGCTTCCTTACATTTTAATAAGTGAGAATTTGTAAATAAAATCCAAATAGAACCGACCATATGGCTCAGAAATTTCCCTTTCAGATGTAAACAAAAACCTGACATAATGCGGGAATTTTAAGGGAGTTTGTAACAGAAAAGTCGGTGCTCATCTACAGCGGTCAACATGAAGAGACTTATTGGTACATTAAATAATTTCATGTGTAAATCTCTCACAAACTGATTTACCACTGGCCAGTAAACTTGTTAAAGTCTTAGAATTTTAAATATAGTAGTGAAAACCCACATTTACTCCTAACATAAGAGCCAGGCATCCATTCAATCACTGAATCTATTTTATAAGCTGAGTGTCAAGTAACAGTCAAGTGCCAGAGATTCTGCAGTGAGTAAGGCATACAAATAAAGGCTTCCCTGGTAGCTCAGAAAGTAAAGAATCTGCCTGCAATACAGGAGACTTGGGTTTGATCCCTGGCTTGTGAAGATTCCCTGGAGAAGGGAAAGACTACCCCTTCTAGTATTCTTGCCTGGAGAATTCCATGGACAAAGGATCCTAGCAGGATCCCTAGGGTCAAAAAGAGCTGGACACGACTGAGTGACTGACTGACTGAGGCAGATGCAGGCTCTGTCTGGAGAGAATCCAACCAGCATTCCTCAGAAAGCAATATGCTGTGTGTTTTTTCCCCTCTAAAATGAGTCTCTGTTTTATACGTTTATTTATTCATCTATTCATTAAAACAAATTGCCTACTATGTGTCAGGCACAAGCTAGGAAAGAATAATACAACAATAATTAAAAATAGATACTATTCTGCTCCCTTAGGACTTTCAACCTAGTGATGAAAATCCATATTAATCAAATAAACTGCACGTCAAAGACACAATACCTTCTGCGAAAGAAAGATTCACAATGTGGTGAAATTCTCTAACGGAAAGAAGGATTTGACCTGGTCAGAAATTAAGGAAGATATTCGCAACAAAATACCACTTTATCTAGGATCTGAAGATAGAATGGTATTGAAGAAATTGGAATGACCTGAGGAGACAAGGATCCTTGTTCTTCCCAAGAAGAATAAAGTATTATCCAGTAGGTCAGGATATTTGCTTGCGTTTAAGTCCGTGGGAGATGACTGGATGCTCTGCCCGCGCTGAGAGAGCGTGTCCATGTCTTCTGTTTTCACTCTCTCCTTTGCTGTCAGCCTTTATATACTTCTGGGTATTTGTTTCACCCGTACAATTTTATGCTCCTTCTCTAGCAACCTGCCGTTTATAGTTAAACTACTAGATAGTTCTATGACATCGTGGTGAGGTCTTCCTAACCCAGTCCAATTACACTCCTTCACAAGACTGTCAGAGCCCTCAGAGGTCTGCGCTGAAAAATTACTGGCACAAGGCCAGGATATCTGTCTTCTTGTCTCAACTCTGACAAAACAAGTTATAAGACCTTGAGCAAATTTTTTGCCTTACGTAAACCCAGTTTTCTCTTGGTTGGCGATAGATGGCGATTATTGCCCCTGCTAGCTATAAAATTGGCAACTTTCTACACATCCTCTGAACTTGAATCTGGCCACCCTTCATACCAGTCCCAAAGGCACTTCAGTTTAGCCTAATGTTAGCTTTTTCATAAAGTAGTCCATGCAAAGGTGTTGCTTGCATTGGAATATTGCATGACCGTTTGGAGCATGGTTCAGCAGAATTTCTGAAATGCCCAAAACAGAGTTGACTTGAGAAGGGAGAAAAGAAGAATGTTCAAATGCATCTCAAGAGTTGACTCTCCTCACTCAGTGTAAATTGTCATTCACCTCCCGTGAGTGGGCAAATGACTATTTACAAAGCCATTAGAGGACTCATTAATTGTCATTATTATTCACAGCTATCACTGCAATTACCAGAGGGCCTCTGTGCATTTTACCTTGGAGTTCTCTTTTTTAATTAGTCATATTGAATGTAACTGGCTGACCTCCTTGCATAATGGATAAGTCAAAGGAAGTACGCTGCAAAGTGATGAAAAACCAGATCTTTGTTGTAAGGAGGGGATCTGTGAGGCTCAATCAGTGGCACTTCATCACCATCACCACGCACGCCTGCAATTTTACCTGCACACCAACCAAGAGAAATGACATCATTAAGCATGCAGACTAATGACATTTTAATGGACCTCCCCTCCTCCAGGGAGGGCGAGGAGAGACTCTGTTTTCCAGAGCCTGGAAATCAAGAATTAAATTGCCAGCAAGAATCCTATCATCCTGTTATTTAAGCATTTAAGCCCATGCCCTGGTGAAGCAAGATTAACAAGAGACCTGCCCAGGGTATCAATTTCTGTTGATGGCACTTATTGTCAAGTGACACAAGCACAGTCCAGACTTGCAATTCATTATTTAGGCCGATTTGTCTTTAAGGTTCACTTGAATGTAAAGATTGGTACGTTTAGCTTTATCTGGCAATTCCTAATCCAGAAAGCAATGATTTCTGTTTTCCTACTATAATGCAATGCTTTCATTGGGACTTTTTCAAATGATATTAGGAATAAACTATTTCAAAGAGGGATTTGTATTTGCTATATTGTACAACGCTTGCTACTCATATGAGTCAGTCAAAACTATTATCGAGAGCCTACTACAGTGTGAAAGAGAAAGTGTTCGTCTCCCAGTCGTGTCTGACTCTTTGTGACCCCATGGACTGTGGCCCGCCAGGCTCCTCTGTCCATGGAATTCTCCAGGCAAGAATATTAGAGTGGGTTGCCATTCTCTTCTCCAGGGGATCTTCCTGACCAAGGGATCGCACCCGGGTCTTCTGCATTGCAAGCAGTTTCCTTACTGTCTGAGCCACCAGGGAAGCCCCTCTCCTACAATGTGGTAGTTGTTAAAGTGAAAGAGAAATAGTAGCAACAACAAAAGTGGAATTAGCTGTTACAATGAGTACTGCAGCAAGTTATCAGTGATAAAGTTTAAAGAGAGAAGAGATTGTGATGGCTAAGGCTATCAGAAAAATTTCATGGCAGAAATAAAGATGGAACTGGACCCAAGAGTGTATCTTGACAGATGTATACAAGAGAGAATGATAATTCAGACAAAGGGAAATACCACACAAAAATATACAGGTGGGAAGACTTTTATTGTATTTTTAAGTCAGGGAAAACTTCTCCTAATGGGTTAATTTTGAGAAGCAGCAAAGAAATGTGGAATAGGAAACAAACAAACAAAAAAATGTATGGAGTTTCAAAAAGTAAGAAGAAGTTATAAACTTAACATGTGATAATAAAAGTGTAGCTCTTGACAGTTCTTTCTAGTTTTCTCACAGTAATAATCCACAGTGGGCAAGTCACACACTGGCATCATCTTCATTTAGAAAATGAGAAAACAGTTCTCCTGTAACGCAGGGGTGAAGAAGTGGTGTCCACACTTAGTCAACGTGATCTGGCTCTGGAGGTAGGAATCCTACAAGGTGACCATGTCAGTCCAGGGAAACGATTCTTACAGCACATTCAAGATGGATTAAGGAGGTGAGAAGCCAAGGTCAGAGTCACCTGGAATCAGGCAGCAGCTTCAATGCCTCCTTTGACTTAGATGGTAGGATGGATATGGAATCCTCTAAGAAGAAATGTGATAACCGAAGAAGAATAGTTCAGAAAGGGGATAATAATAACAAACTAACAAAGATTCAGGTTTTGGTTAGATAAACTTTGGAAGATAGATTTTTAGGAAGTCGGGAGTTCATGAGTTCATATTCAGATTTGGATATTTGAATCTAACATTCAAAAACAATTCCAGGTTCTCTGTGAGAGAATAAGCATAAAGATATAGTTAGTGTGAGGGACCTCCCTGGCAGGTCGGTGGTTAAGATTCCACATTTCCAACGCAGTGAGTGTGGGTTAGATTCCTGGTGGGGAAACTAAGATCTCATATGCCACAGCCTCCCCACCAAAAAAAGATAAAGTTGGACAGAAGAGCCTGGCAGGCTATAGTCCACAGTGTCACAAAGACTCAGACATGACCAAGTAACTATCGCTTTCAGTTTTCACAAACCACGGAAGAGAAGAAATTAAGCGGCCCTGCAAAAGAAGCACAGGGAGCGTGGAGGCCTTCCCATTGCCCTGACCACTGTCCCCAATACTCATTCTTCAAAGCTTGGCTTATGCAGTACAGACAGTAGAAGTCCTCGTTCACCCGATTCGAGTTCTATTGTGTTAGTACCCTATATCCAACCACACCTAAGTCATGTGGGACTTATTGATGTACTTGCATTTCCCCCTGACTACTAGGCTGTAAGCCTTGTGACAGCATCTAGTTCATCAGTACATAGCAATGAACTACAATGCTGCAAGAGAAGAGAAAGAGGCGAAGGTGGTTTACAGATACGGGTGGTTTTTTACATCACATCCCTACCTCCCTACCCTGCCAAGCTAAAATTAAGATTATTCATCCATTAAGTGATTTTTATTGCCTTTGAAATGAGGGAAAATAAGAGAGTTTTGAGGGAGAGTAGAGCATGTTTGATAAAGTTATGGAAAACAGGAAAGGAAGTTGTTGAGCAAAACAAGGCAGCATGGTCAGGTGATATTATTAATAGAAGACCAACTAATGTTGCAACTGTACTTTCAGTGTGGTTAATAAGATCTCTTGGGTTTTATTGAGAGGAAAGCAGTATTTCAAGAAGATAGTCACCAGGATAAAACTTTGTGAATCTTCTGGGGCAACGCATGTTGACTTGTAAACATACTGCTAAAGAAAAATGCAAAGAGAAATGGAGATAATATTAATATGGAAGTATTCTAGACCATTGGATTCATTCTTGTCATAAAGATAAGAAGCCATTGGCAACTTCTAAATACTGGGAAATCCTTGGAGTTTATTTAGCTAATAAACATTTTTTGCTTTTTGTTCAGTACTAAGTTGTGTCCGACTCTGCCATCCCATGAACAAAGAGTTGGATACAATTTAGTGACTGACTAAAAACCAAAAGTGATTACAAGCATCAGTTCAGTTCAGTTCAGTTGCTCAGTCATGTCCAACTCTTTGTGACCCCATGAATCGCAGCACGCCAGGCCTCCCTGTCCATCACCAACTCCCGGAGTTCACTCAGACTCACGTCCATCGAGTCAGTGATGCCATCCAGCCATCTCATCTTCTATTATCCCCTTCTCCTCCTGCCCCCAATCCCTCCCAGCATCAAAGTCTTTTCCAATGAGTCAACTCTTCACATGAGGTGGCCAAAGTACTGGAGTTTCAGCTTTAGCATCAGTCCTTCCAAAGAACACCCAGGACTGATATCCTTTAGAATGGGCTGGTTGGATCTCCTTGCAGTCCAAGGGACTCTCAAGAGTCTTCTCCAACACCACAGTTCAAAAGCATCAATTCTTCGGTGCTCAGCTTTCTTGACAGTCCAACTCTCACATTCATACATGGCTACTGGAAAAACCATTGCCTTGACTAGATGGACCTTTGTTGGCAAAGTAATGTCTCTGCTTTTGAATATGCTATCTAGGTTGGTCATAACTTTCCTTCCAAGGAGTAAGTGTCTTTTAATTTCATGGCTGCAGTCACCATCTGCAGTGATTTTGGAGCCCCCCAAAATAAAGTCTGACACTGTTTCCACTGTTTTCCCATCTATTTCCCATGAAGTAATGGGACCAGATGCCATGATCTTAGTTTCCTGAATGTTGAGCTTTAAGCCAATTTTTCCCGAACAAATTCTCACCTGCTAAAAATCCATCTTAGAGAGAAAAAAAAACCCACTACTCGAGGCCAATAAGGATGAGTTTGTGTTAAAGTGAAATTAGCAGGAATCAGGTGGATGAAGCCACAGAGAATCTGAAAATAGAGAAAATGAAATTATTTTTGGAGATTTAAACTATTAACACATAAGAGCTTAAAGTAGAAACAGGCAAATTTACTTTGGGGAGTGTGGAACAGCAAGGAAATATTTTTATTTCTGTACAATTAAGGCTTTCTGAATAAATCTTACTGGAACTAGGAGTTTGGATTAAAAGCAAGATTTTTCAGGTTATTTGTGACTGGGAGCAAAAATAAACTGTGATTTGGGAGCAAAACATAAGAGATACTTAGTTTTTAATAAGGAGATAAATGGCTTATAGACAAGAATGTTACTTGATTCAATGAGCTAATACACCTAATAAAAACTTTAGTGTATATGATAGGAAATGGAGGGAAAAAATTGGGACAAATCATACTTCCAGATGTCAGTAGTTGTTTTTGGTGTTATCCAGGGCCAATGGTCTAATCAACTACAGCAAAATTTTCAAACTTAAGTAGGCTATGGAGCTTCTTATCTTTCCTGGTGGCTCAGTCGGTAAAGAATTCACCTGCAATGCAGGAGACCCCGGTTTGATTCCTCTGTCAGAAGATCCCCTGGAGAAGGAAATGGCAACCCATTCCATTATTCTTGCCTGGGAAATCCCATGGTCAGTGGAGCCTGGCAGGCTGCAGTCCATGGGGTAGCAAGGGTAGGACATGAATTAGTGACTAAATCACAACTGCTTTCTACTTGTTATGCTCAGAGACTCTTAAAAATACTTACACCTCTAGGAACTTATTCACATTGATTTCAGAACATTCACTTGAGAATTAAAAATTATTTTCAATTATGAATAATTCCTTAAAATAGTCTGATATTTATAATTCATTTTTTATAAACTACAAATGAAAACCAGAAGTAAACTCTAATCACAGAACTAATAAATCCCCAAACATATTGAAAGTCTAGAATTTCTAAACAGTAGTGTGAAAAACATTCCTATTTGGATATTTTCCTCTTGCAAAGGTTGACACATCATGCTTTCACAGAATGATGCACCAATGATTAAAATCATCCAACTCATTTTAATTTATCTGATTTCATGATTTTAGATTGCAGGTTGACATTTTGTGCACATTTGACTACAGAGGTCTTCCTCTGTAGTCATTTAATGCAAATATCTACATGTCCTGGTTGTAGATCTGTTTGTATAAATTCATAAATTGTCATGTTTTTTATTTTGTTTTGCAATGTTCTTCACTAGTTTTGCAGCGAGGCAAGTGACCCTGCATACATTAACAATTATATTTCCAAGGCAGCAAATCTTGAACAAAATCCTGAATGTGATCATCAATCATTTCTTTTGAAGGATGACTAGCTTTCCTCAGGTGGCACTATTTCTTCTCATTGCAAAAATGAAACAAGGACAAAGAAACTATGTCATTTTAGAGTTTATAATAACTGAAAAAATGAAGACATGTATCCTTGAAGGCAGAAATCCAAATATTTAGGAAAGAGATAGTATTGATCTCATGATATGAGATTCTGTCATAGAAAGTGCTTAGGGGTTCTTAGAAATATAATATTTATTTTTCAATCATAAATGATTCTGTTGAGAAAGATAGAAGAAGATACCTGAAGAATGCCAGGAAAAGTACATATTGTGTGCTCTGATCAGTTCAGACTTTAAAATCCACATATAAAAGTGGAGAAAATACTTAAAGATAAATAAGAAGATGACACATACAAAGCTGATCAATGTCCTTGTATCTAAATCTCCTAATGAGTTTAGGCTTTGAAAAATTGCCCTCAACAACCATGTTTATTCTTTTGTTTAAATGCAAACCAGAAAAGATGATGAGATAGAAAGGTTTGCCTTCAGCAGCCTGTGATGCACTATTGATGAGCAACATGAGGCGCATTTCCTCTGTTATTGTGTTTCTATCTCCCCTCTCAAGCAGAATGATTTCCAGCCTGGCAAGGAGAAAATACCACCTAATATGAACAAGGAGACTGTTAGAGAATACTCAGGCTGTTGTAAATGAATTAAGTCCTCATGGTGAGAGGATAATTATATATCAGGATATAGGGAAATGTGTAAATGAGATCAGTGAACTACTGTTAGAAACCTTTGAAGAGTTTGGAGGATAGGAATGATGCCAATGTGCTGTGGAGAAATAAATGCCACAGCTAATTTAAAAAGAGGAAGGAAATAGAATCCTTCATCTATTTATCATTTATATGTTTATTTTTTGTCCTACTAATTTCATATAGGGTTTGAGGGGATTTATACAAAAGTGTAGGTTAGATGGTAAAGAATCTGCCTACAATGCAGGAGACCTGGGTTTGATTCCTGGGTCAGGAAGATCCCCCTGGAGAAGGGAATGGTACCCTACTCCAGTATTCTTGCCTGGAGAATTCTATGGACAGAAGATCTGGTGGGCTACAGCCTACAGGGTCACGAAGAGTCGAACATGACTGAGCTACTAATACTTTCACTTTTCATACAAAAGTACTGCAGAAATGATAACAGTGATGATTAAAATATAATAGAAAACATAATCAAATGGGGCTGAGAGAGGAGAGCCCTGGCTGCTGGTGTGTGAAGTGCAGAGAACATCTCCTGTCTTCTCAAACCTGGACTTTTTTCTGCTGGCTACAGTAACTACCGCTCCAGGGTTAAACAGCTAATCAACTTTGGACCACTCAGATTATTATTTCCAGCAAACAGAAGGTCAGAATTAGGTAGTATGAAGGCTGGTATTTGTTGGAGCTGTATTACATGTAATGCTCTAGATATGAGATTAGGAAAGGACCTGCCAGAATCTCCCAACTGGCCTGGGTCCTTTGCTTCCTGAGATCCTCTCATCGAACTTGTCTTCTGATACTTTCCTCTACAGACTTAATGTTGTAAACAAGAACCCCTAAATCTCAGTGGCTTACCACGGTAAAATGTGTCTGCTGCTCATACGGTAGCTCAATGGGTTTGGTTAGGTAAGACGGTTCCCCTAAGAGGTGTCTTTCATTTAACAATTTGTCGACTTCAGCAGCTTCTTCCATCTTGTGACTCTGCCTTCCTTGAAGTCCTCAGAACTGAGCAAGTGAGAAATGTTAAGTATTTTTATGGTTCAGCAATGCACGTGTCAGAATCATTCCCATACCATCCATTGGCTGGAACCCAGTGCAATGGCCTTAAACTACTTGCATGTCATTAGCTGTGTGCCCGGGAGAGAGAAGAAAGCAGTTTGGTGACCAGCTAGTCAGTCTCTGCCATAGTCAACCCTCTGGTCACCAAATGCCTTTTGCTCTTCTCACACAGAGAACACACTTACCCCGTACTCAAGAGATTCTCGAAACACCACACCGTCACTATACCCAGTTCATGTTCCCAGGAAAAGGCAAAAGCTTGGTGTCAAGTCTCTATCACAGCTTAAATCCTGTCTAAGCTAGTAAAAGTAGATTTATGATGCTTGCAACCAAAAGTGTTGCCCAATAAGCACCAATTGGAAACAGACTTTTAAGGCAGTTTTTTTTAATATGTGTTGGATCTTGAATTACTTAGGTTTTTTATTTCATTTGTTTGTTTGTTTTACTTAATACAAATAGACTCTACCTTCAAAGATTCTGATTTAATTTAACTAGGTCAGGATTTCGGCACTGGTGTTTTTTAAATATTCCCCAAATGAGTGTAATGTTCATGTGGGACTGAGAACCATTTACCTACAAGAAAGTTGAAGAGACAGCAGCTACATGTATAAGTAACCACTTCTACTAAATAAACAGAACCAATAGGTTAGGAGAAAAATTGTGCACATAGAAGAAATCTACTAATTTTCTAACCCTTGTCAATAATCATCTGAATAATGAACTTTATTATAGCCAACATATGAATATTAATTTTTTATTACCAGGGTTACATATCAAATAAAGATTTTTTTAAAAAATGTTATCTGAAAGAATTTGCATTTTGACTTGAATAAAAATGATCACAGAGCTGAGAGACCACAAACACCTGAGCTAGAGAGAAGACAATCTGGCCCGAGTGCTGTTCAGTGTTTGAGAATTAAATCTGTGTCTCCCAGGGAATATCATCTTAGATACCACTATGGTTTCCCTCCCTGTAAAAAAATTCTTCTTTTTGATTTTTTAATAACTATATTTGAGATGAAAGAAAAATTTAGGCAAAAATTCACCAAAGGAGTTGTTTTTAGACACTAGATTTCCTGTCCCCTCCCTTCATGGAGTCCTTTATTTTGCTAGACTTGTTATCTGCTTCCACCTCCCCACATCCAGTCCTGTAAAGGTGGGACTGAACTTCTAGCTGCAGTGACGGGGGTAGGAGCTTCAGGCAGAAAAGCCCTATAAGCCACTTGGGTTTGGAACTTAACACTAAATTAGGGACCTCAGACTGATATGCTGTCTGCACACAAGTTGCTTCTTGAATGTTGCTCTAGGATACAAACAGGCATACCTTTAAAATCACCTTAAGATTTCAGCAGGTTTTCAAAGATCGCTAAATCAACACTTTCAGATATGAAAACAATGGAAGTGAACACGAAAGAAAAGTACATTCTCTTAAACAATGGTTTGGACTTAGAAGAGTTTGACTAAAGTGAAGTTTCTTTGATGCATCAAACTCAGAAAGGGTAAGGGTTGTGACATGTGGATAGACCAATTTTACTCAAAACAGACTGCCCAATTTACAGCTATGTGTGTATGGGTGGACATGGTGTAAATGAACACTCAGAAATTCTATCTATAGACATGCAAAGGTATTAGATAGAGTACAGTAAAATATTTTATCTAAGTATTGAAATATGACACAATGGTGTGTTTTAAAATCATATGCAGTTGCTAAGTGATTTTAATAACTTCAAAGAGCACATTTAAATGTATGGGTATTTCTCAAATTACCTATCTCTAAACAGAAAGGTATCAATATAAAGAAAGACTTGTTTCTTATTGCCCTGCCAACTCAAATTCAATCTATGTGTGCAACATCCCTTCATTTAGAGTCAGAAATAACAACAACAAAATGTAGCTGTTGTTCAAAATTGATCATGTCGAGAGTTGATTAGCTGTAAATAAGGTATTTTGGAATGTTTGTCAGCAAGTGTCATCTATTTATTTTTTGAAATTGTAGGCATATACATGGGCTAAAATTGAACCACTTTTGATACACGTATAAGAGCTTGAATTTAGAGCTTGTTTCAGGCTAATTGGCCAAATATGATAAGACAATTTTTCAAGCTACTTTATGTATTTCCATTTTTCACTCATTTTATTTTTAATTTTCTGCCCATCACTCTCTTTCAAACTTATCACTTAGTCTTTAAAAGGAAACTGATTATAATGTCTTGGGAAAAGAGCTCCAAATTGCATACAATCATGACAGACAGTTTCAGAGTCTTCAGCTTGGCTCCAAAAAAAGGCTACCTACACTGAGGAAAGACATTGGATTAAAAAATTGCAGACAACAATGAAAATGAGACACTGACTGGAGTAGAATGTAATTCGGTGCTAAATTGTTTGCTTTTTGCAATTTTATGTAACGTAAAGCATTCTGCAAATGCTTCTTGTGCCTGTTTTTATGGGAAATAGTTATAGTTGCTTTTGGTAAACTGCCTAACTCCATCATGTGATGACATTAGCTTTTCAATGTCATTTGCATTGTCTTCATTATCAAAAGATGTTGCAGGTAAATGCAATGCAATCCTAAGGATTTTTTAAGGGTGTGCTTGGGTTATCAACTCTTAATGAATCTTGTTGATAAAAACTTATGAAACTCATGTTGTAAACCAATGTTACCTCAATAAAATAAATTTTTTAAAAACACTATTTTATTTGATAATAACGTATTTTGCATACCCTAATTAAGATAAATTTGCATTGTAGAAGTCAAATGCTTTGTCATCATGACATATAAACATTAAAACAAGAAACCTATTAAATGTTAGGACAGTCAGTGGCTTTTAGACATCATAATTAATCTAGGATGAAGACTGTGGAAAAAATAGTCTGCACAATATGAAAAGTAAAGACAGGCTTTTTGTTTTTACCCTAGGAGATATATTGAAAGGTGAAAAGAAATATTTTTGTGTTTTGTGTCCCAATTGAGAAAGTATATTTTCACATGATATAAAGTGACACTTTCTTGTAAAACAGATTAAAATTGAACCCACTAAATTCAATGTCTCTAACTCACACAGAACTCTAACAATTGAAAATGTCATTTAGTAACCCCTCCTTCTGCAGGTGGCATTACACCTCTCCTCTCCAGCATAGAAAATTAGAAAGAATTTACAGGTGAAAGATTTGTTTTAAGATCCATGAAGTGCTGCACCATTTGTCTAATGATTCCATTAAAGAGAAGAAAAATGAGAAGAACAGGGAACAACTGAAGTCAGATATTCTATCTTCTGAAAAGAAACGGTCTCTTTTCATTACAGCACAGAAATTTCTTTTAAAAGGATTGTTCCTATTACTGACATTTTAAGTTGTTTTTGCTCAAAGTTAACATACTCTTTCCTTAAACAAACATGTTAACTGAAAATGGAATCAGGAAACTAATGATTTATGTGGAAATAATTTCAGTATACAGATTCTAGGTTGAAGGCTTTGCTTATTCAGCTGAGACTGGTGGTTTGGTGGCAAGAGCAGGAAGAAAACCCTCATACAGGTTTGTTTGATTTTCCTAACTTCGGTTCCTCTGGTCTGGTTTTGTTTGACGTTGTCTTTCATCATTCATTGACTCACTAAATGCATTGATGACTAGAAAAATCCATGTTTGGCACACTTAAATTTCCTCAGATTGCAGAATAGACAATCACAAACTAGGTTCCTTTTGAACCTGAAAACCCCTGTCCTTCTGCCTCTCTATGGCAGCAACCCCCACCCCTTGGCTCTCTATGGCAGCAACTCTGCCTCTCTATGGCAGCAACCTCCTCTCTATGACAGCAACCCCCACCCCTTGGCTCCCAAGGAAAACTGGCGATAGCAATCCCATCAACAGAGACAAATAAAATGTGTCCCAACTGATGAAAGAGGAAAAAAGGAAAGGAGGAAAGTAGGGAGAGAAGGACAAAGGGAAAGAAGAAAGGAAAGAAGGGAGGGAGGAAGCAAAACCACAATGACCAAGGTTTTTTCCAGACTGTTCCCAAGCTTTCCATGGGACTGGATTTAGAAACTGTACTAAACTGAGTTTAAGTAGGAAAGAGCTAGACTACAGTCTGCATAGAAAATTCTACATTGTTCCTTTAATATTTTATTATTATTAAGTTCATACGTTGCTGTTGTTGTTTCACCCCTATGTCATGCCCAACTCTTTGCGACCCCATGGACTGTAGCCCACCAGGCCCCTCTGTCCATGGGATTTCCCAGGCAAGAACACGAATGGGTTGACATGTCCTTCTCCAGGGGATCTTCCCGACCCAGGAATAGAACCTATGTTTCCTGCTTAGCAGGGGGATTTTTTACCACTGAGCCACCTAGAAAGCACTTGAAGTTCATAGATAGAGCCTTACTAAAATTAATAGTCACTATTTATTGAGCACGGTGAAGAAAGCACATAATGAGTAAAGGATTGTTGAATATATTAAGTCCTCAGAACAACATTATAGGGTAGATTTTCTTAGTTTGCAGATAAGAAAATTGAGGCTCAGGAAATGCTGTTTAGTCTAAGTATTAAAACTAAGAAATTAACCCTCAGTCTTTCGCTTTGTATAGGTACTGAAACCTTGGCACATTTTACTGGCTGCAGGGGATAGAGTAGAAGTCTAAGTGCTTCCACTAGCTTTGATAACGTTGGGGCAGATACTTAACACCTCACTTGGTGTCTGCCAGTTGTGGCTGTGAGTAGGTCACTCCAACTGGCCTTCATTTGCTCTCTGAATGTCTCCTTAGTAGCATCCATCCCAGACTTAGAGACCGTCATAAAGAGTGAAATAAATCAGAAAGAGAAAACCAATTGTCATACATGAACGCATATATGTGGAATCTAGAAAAATGATACAGATGATCTGACTTGCAAAACAAAAATAGAGACTCAGTTGTAGAGGACAAACCTATAGACCCCAAGAGGGGAAAAGGGGAGGAAGATGGGGACTAATTGGGAGATTGGGATTGACACATATACACTATAGACACTATTTTATGTGTAAAAGAGAGAACTGATGTGTTCTCAGGGGACTCTACTCAGTGCTCTGTGCTGACCTAAATGGGAAGGAAATCCGAAACAGAGAGGATATATGTGTACATATAGCTGACTCACTTTGCTGTACAGTAGAAACTGAATTGCAAAGCAACTATACTTCAATAAAAATTTAACTAAAAAAGAATAACAGTCATCCCACTGGTATTAATTTGTGTGATGTACCTGGACCCCTCTAGATTGCAAACTGCCTGAGGGCCCTGTATTCTGGAACTCTTTAAACTTCCACAGACTGATAAAGCGCTAAGCATGCAATTGAGACTCAGGAAATGGTTGCTGAATTATTGGTTATAAATTATTACAACTTACTGTGATCTCAAAGTACTTGGGGAAAAGATAAAATTCTGTGCAAACAGTAACCTTCTGACAGTAGCTACTTAAATGATTAACTGCTGACATACTGTCTCATGGTCCAGTATTTGCCTCTCTGGTTTGAAACAAGCTAGGCAACTCAACTTGGAGGAAATTGGGTGTTCATCTCTGTGCTAATATTTGATTCAAATTTCATTGCCAAGCAAAACCCTTCCTATTCATTGTTAGAAGGTGCAGAATAGAGTTTTCTCTCTACTTATATGTAGATGAGAGCATAACTATATCCAGAGTAACTGGTTCCACTATAGTTGCAGGAATAAGTCTAAATATGTTACTTAAAATAGGAGGTTAGAGAAAAATTGTTCCTTTCATAATTTCTGACTGGTAGTGTATAAAATTCATTCTTTTCCAAATGTAAAAAAAGACAATCACCTTGGGCTATGAGTGCTGAATAAACCCTTCATTTACATCCATCATCCCCCCTGGCTAACTACTCAGGTAATTTGGAAGTTCTGGCACAATAACTTGCCACCTGAGAAAGAGAATTATCAATAGCAAGAAAACTGTTGAATCTTACAGTGTGCCTGGTAGAAGGAAAAACATAGCAAATATATAATTAAAGTGAATTAAGTAATTTTGCTAGATTGGGTAAAAGCAATTGATATACACAGACATATATATATTTAGATAAATAAAAGAAGCAAATTGAGCATGTCATTGTTTCAAATTGGAAATTAAAAAAAAATAATAGATTACTCATAAAGCCATCCAGAAATAGAAAAAAATGGTCATGGTGGAAATTTTAACTGTGGAAGTTTAATTGGACATCACTCTGAATAGCAAGATGATACTCAGGGCAACCAAGAATAGATTCGGAATCTGAAACAAAAAATTGAAGAAGGCACCATCCACAGTCATACTTCTAAAAATGTAGACAGGCAATGTGCATTATGGCTTTCAAGTAAAATTAACAATTTCATTTGGCCCATAAATGAAACGTTTTGTTCACCAAGTCTCTGTAGCACCTCCAGACTTCTGAAAGTCATGTGTGCTCCATTGAACAAGGGGCTGTTAAACTCAGGCTTAAAATGCATGCAACGGTATTCTGAAATACACCTACTTTTCATGTATACAATAGTTCAACAATCTCCAAAACATTTCTACCATGGATCACGTAATAGGAACTATAATAATGTATGGTCCTTGCCCTCATGATATGTATGATTGCTCTAGGTGATGAGTTGTGAGGGTCTTATACAAAGTGCTAGATAATCCAAGAAAGAGAGATACTAACTCTCTGGAATTATTAAGGAATTCAGTTTGACCTGTCTTTCTAAATAGAAATTTGCTATATAGAGAGAAGGAATAAAATAATCCAGATATGGAAGATCAAGGGGGGAAAAATCTCTTTAGGTATTTGTGCTAAAGTCTCCCTAAGAAACATTACACCCTATGAATGAATTGAAAAAGCAAGAGAGTTCCAGAAAAACATTTATTTCTGCTTTATTGACTATGCCAAAGCCTTTGACTGTGTAGATCACAATAAACTGTGGAAAATTCTGAAAGAGATGGGAATACCAGACCACCTGACTCGCCTCTTGAGAAACCTATATGCAGGTCAGGAAGCAACAGTTAGAACTGGACATGGAACAACAGACTGGTTCCAAACAGGAAAAGGAGTATGTCAAGGCTGTATATTGTAACCCTGCTTATTTAACTTCTATGCAGAGTACATCATGAGAAACGCTGGGCTGGAAGAAGCACAGCTGGAATCAAGATTGCAGGGAGAAATATCAATCACCTCAGATATGCAGATGACACCACCCTTATGGCAGAAAGTGAAGAGGAACTAAAAGCCTCTTGATGAAAGTGAAAGTGGAGAGTGAAAAAGTTGGCTTAAAGCTCAACATTCAGAAAACGAAGATCATGGCATCTGGTCCCATCATTTCATGGCAAATAGATGGGGAAACTGTGGAAACAGTGTCAGACTTTATCTTTTGGGGCTCCAAAATCACTGCAGATGGTGACTGCAGCCATGAAATTAAAAGATGTTTATTCCTTGGAAGAAAAGTTGTGACCAACCTAGACAGCATATTAAAAAGCAGAGACATTACTTTGCCAACAAAGATCCATCTAGTCAAGTCTATGGTTTTTCCTGTGGTCATGTATGGATGTGAGAGTTGGACTGTGAAGAAAGCTGAGCGCCGAAGAATTGATGCTTTTGAACTGTGGTGTTGGAGAAGACTCTTGAGAGTCCTTTGGACTGCAAGGAGATCCAACCAGTCCATCCTAAAGGAGATCAGCCCTGGGTGTTCTTTGGAAGGAATGATGCTAAAGCTGGAACTCCAGTACTTTGGCCACTTCATGTGAAGTGTTGACTTATTGGAAAAGACTCTGATGCTGGGAGGGATTGGGGGCAGGAGGAAAAGGGGAGGACAGAGGATGACATAGCTGGATGGCATCACTGACTCGATGCACGTGAGTTAGAGTGAACTCCGGGAGTTGGTGATGGACAGGGAGGCCTGGCGTGCTGCGATTCATGGGGTCGCAAAGAGTCAGACATGACAGAGCGACTGAACTGAACTGATGAATGAATTATCTCATGAGAAATACTACTTAATTAAGTGTACACACAGCAACTTTGACACTTCCACATTATACGGTCTTGGATAAAGATGCAAAATTGATGTTTCCCCACAGAAATCCAGACTGCACTTATTCATGCCACACTGATTAAGAAGTTGTGATATGCTATCATTTTGCATTTGTGTAAGTCCTCCCCTTTCCACATGATATAAAAAAGTTGCAGATGAAGTAAATCCATGAAGAAGTTGTATACCTTTTTTAAAGTCAACATAAACCTTGAGAGTAAAGTATATTTGTTAAAAATTGAGACTCTGGAGTTGGACTACTTAAATCTGAATCCTGGCTCTGACTTTTACTGGCTTCAGGAAGCTGAGCAAATTTTTTTTTAATTTTGGAACTCTAGTGTTCTCTTCTGTAAAATGTATACAGTAATATACAACCTTTAAAGTTTGCTGTGAAAAGTAAATATGATCATGCCTATTAGTGCTTTGCATGGTTCCTGCCACTGAGTAAGCATTTAGTAGTCTAGTTATGATCATCATGACTATAATCAAAGCATAATCAAGAGGCACACACAGGACTGCCCTGGTGGTACAGTGGATAAGAATCCACCTGCCAATGCAGGGGACACAGGTTCTACACCTGGTCCAGGAAGATTCCACACACCGCAGAGCAACTAAGCCCATGTGTCCCAACTACTGAAGCCTGTGCTCTGCAACAAGAGAAGCCACTGCAATGAGAAGCCTGCGCAGCACAGCAAAGAGCAGTGTCCCCTTGTAGCAACTAGAGAAAGCCTGCACAAAGCAACAAAGACCCGTGCAGCCAAAAATAAGTTAATTTTTTTTATAAGTCACACATGTACATGCAGAAAAAGAAGGGACTTTTATATATATCTTGAAAAAAATTAACCAGAATTGGCTGACAGAACCAAGCCTCTGTCTTCACCTTGACCATCCTTTATTACATCTTTTGAATGTTTATTGAAACTAACAAAAATAGCAGTGGACAATGTGCTTCTCATCTTGACAGTGCAGCTTTCCTAGTCATCACTAAGACAGCTTGTTATATGAACAGCTAAGAGAAATAATAAGGCTGTCCCTCCAATATGATATACTGTCTACACTGTAAGGTGACATGTCTTTTAAAAATTATTTTCTTTTTTTTTTTCTGCTACCACTGTTACCATTTTCTTTCTGTAATATTTTACTTTCTTTATTTTCTATTATATGTAATTCCGTCTTTCGTTTCTTATCACAGAGTCACCTGAGTCCTTACCTACAACTATAACTGTCACTTTTCACACAGCCAATTGGCAAGTCCTTCTGGTTCCTCCTTTACAAAACTATCTCTTCCTTCCATTTCCACTGCTATCAACCTAACCGAAGCCCCAGTCTTTCATGTGTGACCTATTATAATAGCCACCTGTCTTCCAGGTTGTAATCCCACCAATTGATGCTAGAGTTCATAGGCAGAACACTCTGATGCTCAATAGTCTCCAACGATACCATTATCTGTAAGATAAAGTTAAGATTACTTAGCAAAGTGTTCAGGTGGAAAATTCAAAGAAGAAAGAAAATTGCACTAAGATTTTTTGAATAGGCAGTAGGTTAAAAGATGGACACAAGGAAGAAAGGAAGAAGGGGAGGGATGGAGGGAGGTAGCGAAGGAGGGGCTCTTAGACTTTACAGGTCAAGATCAAGCCTAAAATTTAATGTGATAATAGAGCAGTAACCCTGAATTTCTTGGTTTGTGCAAGATGAGTGAAGCTGCACATCATGGACTATGACCATTGCAAGGTCACTTTTCAGATGTATTAACTTAAAATACTGATTTTTCCTTAAAAGTTGTCATTATTAACCAAATCTATAAAAACAAAACAATTATACTATTCCAAAATATGATTTCAAATCATAGTTCTGTTATAAATAATATATTTAGTATATTGTGCTGTACAAGCATTCCTTCCTATTATATATACTTTTTGTAGTCTCACTGATCACTATAGAGAAGTACAACTCTCCTCTTGCTAACTGTAAGAATACAGTATCCTCTAATTAAAACAACTTATAATCTATATTTTGGCAGGAAACTCCTCTCAAGGAGTCATAAAACTAAAAATTTTCATCCTATGATCAACCCCAGAGGCTCTGTCATGATTTATTTGTGCTACTGAACTAATTTCCCAGATATTTTTAAGTTTCTCTATCCTAAAAATTCATCAAGATTTGAGCACACTTTAAAAAAAGGGAGCATCAGCAAAAACAAAAGGTAAATGATGAATTTCTTGTGTCTTTTAATTGCATTTCCAGTTTTAAGTTAGATAGGCCCCAGGTAAAAATCTAGCTTAGGTAGCTCGATTGATTCTGTTTTATTTGTTAAAGGTTACAAGTTTTTAAAGTTCTTTTTCTAACAGAAAAAAAAAAACCTTTCCACAATTTTCAACAGTGGTTCAGAAACCACTGCCATTCTTCCCTTCTTTCAAATTCCATCTGAATAAATTTTATCTGAGCTCTGTTTAATCATGGAGCTTTCTGCCATGTTACATATAATGTACATTTTTGAATGTATGCATGCATGTCTCCAAGTGTTCTGTGAACTATCAAACCACCCTGTGATTTTCCCCGTTCCCAGAGGCCAGAACATACTTTATGAATTCCTTTATAATCTTCAAAATGGCACACACATGCCAGAAGTAAAATTGAGGCTTGTCACTTCTATGTGGATATTTTGGCTAAATATCTTTTAAAAAGTGAAAATATACATTTTCTTTATCATAAAACCAACTCAGGCCTCCATGTTTCTCCCACTAGCAACCAGTCCCACGTGCCTTCAATTTTACTCAGATATTTTGGGGAACAAATTCCTTCATACCTCTTAAAGCTATACTTATTATTTAAAAGAAAAGTATCTATTAACTATTTTGAAAGTGTTATTAGAGGAAAAATAAGATTATATGCCTATGCAGAGCAATTGTAAAACATCTCGGCAATTTCAGTTTTAGATGATCTGGCAAAAATGATGGCACATTTGTGAATTGGTGAAAAATTTTGTGGTTGGTTAATCAAACCCAGCAAGAGAGTCACTTCTTATTTACTCCAATTTCTAATGTGATAATAAAGATTTTAAAAACAAAAGAAAAGCAAAAAGACTTTGGGCCAGAAAAATTGATGTGAAAATGAATACTTAGACAATAAGCAATCATGGCTGCAAAGTCCTACCTGACAGCTTTAAAACCCAAAGAATCTACAGAACCAGCTTGTAGCTCCTCCTCTAAGGTTATGTTTGACTTACTAGTCCCCCCGACACCACACAGAAATTCATTGCCTCCCTCACAGCCAGATATCATAACATTTACCTGCTCAAAGCTTTTCAATGACTCCAATTGCCTTTAGAGTAAAAGCTACATTTCTTTGCAAAGCACTTTGTGATGTAGCTCTGCTTATGTGACCATACTTCTCCCCATCCCCTTCCTGAGTTCTCCATGAATGCTGAAAACAAAAGCTGTAGTTCCCCCAGGCATATCATGAGTTTTGCTAAGATATTCTGTCTTTTTGATTCCTCTCCTCCATGTATAGTGCCCCTTCTCATTTAGGAATCAGCTCAAACATTAACTTTTCTAAGAACCCTTCCTTGACCATTCACCCCTTCTGCCCCAGTGGAACTCTAGGAATAGTATTCCTCACGTTCAGCTGTACTTACTTAGGTTTATCCTCTCCATCAGATGGTAAGCTCTTAGAAGATCAGAATGCTATCTTTCTCATGATTGTATCCCATACATGGCTTACTACCTATCATAATAAGAATTGGTCATATTCTGCATTCATCTATTATATATGGAACAATTAGGAAGGACTGTCTTAAAGGGCAATAAAAAGCACAAAAAGTGTTTTTAACTAATCCAAAAACATTAATACAGAGAGTTGACCTCTACTCTATTTGAATGAGCAAATTTTTTAGATATAAAACCTTCAGAAGAGGTCTTCTAAAATGTAGAAGAAAACCATAAGGCTTTCAAGTCTAAAAAATAATGATGCAGACAGTGCTCTAGTACTGTTCACTAAGTTCATGAATGCTAGATGTCAGATTTGATGTGTATAAGTGACTATTCACTTCTTGTTACCTCATCTGCCATTAAATATTATACCACCTCATGCTCAGCAAGCTCAATAGAATTTTAATTTAATTTAAAGCTATTAATTCAAGGTTTTCAAGGTTTTGGATGGACTTCACAGGCAGCTGAGGTGGTTCTTTCCTTAATAAGGATATCCTCTCCTTAAGGATGGTCCTCTCCTTAATAACAAGTAAACCAACTCAGAGGATCTGCCACATATATAACTTTATATCCAAATAAAAATGGTGGTAATAATGAAGTTATTAATAACAACTGAAGCAAAACAAAAAACAAGCAATTGTTGAACAACTTGTTCAACCAGGTATTGTTTGAAATGCCTCACAAACAATGTTTGATCCCCACAATATTCTGTACCCCACTAGGAAAATGCTATCATTTCACAGATGAAGACCCTGAGGCTTGGAAAAATAAAACATCTTATCAAGGTCATGTAACTAGCAAAATCAGAACACTGAGATTTGAGCCCAGAGACCCAAACAGCAATACCTGTGTGATTAACCACTCTGTGATAGCCTAAGTTCCAACTTAATACTTTACCATTGCAACCTACACTATCCATAGTTATTAATCATGATAATAACAAGTTCTGTGTCAACCTCTTTCATCCCCTTAGATTATATAAGAAATAATACTCACCAATATCATCTTTAGTGCTAGAATTTAACACATAATTTTGATTAAGATAGGTAACAGAATGCACATGAATTTGCAATAAACATTACTGAATTTTGAATTGCTAAGATGTCTTTAATAGCTTCAGGAGACATGTGGCTTGCAACTTCCACTTTTCTCAACCACTGCTGGTTAGTCCTCCAGTTATACAGTTTTCCTCATAATGCATGCTGTTATTAAAAAAAAAAAAATTACATTGTGAAGCCTGAAATACCGGCCAGTTGAAAGGAGAATATCCAGCAGGGCTCTTTTTATATATGTTTGAGAATTTAATCATGTGCTGCTGCGTGGATATGTGGTCTGTGAAGGTTACACAGTGGTCTCTTAAACTATATTAGTAAAGTGCTGGTACTGGGGGAAAGATCTGACGGGCTGATGAAGCTTCCAACCTGGGCAATTATTTCAGCAAATCTCTATACCCTGGACTTTTTAAGCCACATGACCCTTTTCATATCCTTGTGTGTATTAATTGGAAACAATGTCACATAGGAAAAAAGCTCCTTCAGTTTTCTTCCTTCTCTGATCCTAGCTGAAGGGAAAGCTATTAAAAGCTCCTGGCCCCTTCGATACAACTAAAATTCAAGTAGCGTTCTGGATTTCACACACACACACACACACAAAGTATTTGCTTATGTAAAAAGTGGTGGAAAAATAAAATTTTATTGTGTTCAGCTGCCCCTGAAAACATCTGTTTTCCTCTCTTATTTTTGGAATTTGACAAATATACAATATCCAGAAAACTCTTTTGATCTCCTAGCTAAGTATGCGAGTCATAACAGTGTTTTCCTGCAAGACGCCTTCCTTGGGAGTGTTGGTGAGTTACATGATCCCAGTATAGTGCCCAAACACTTGGTTATACCCTTGAAAAACCAACATTGCCAAGATGGACAGCCCAATATTAAAAATCACTCTGAGATTGTCATTATGTCCATTTGCGGTCTGCCTGGGACTAAGCAGAAATTCGAAATGGACCCTGGGAATAAAGTCAGTTTTGTGGCATTTGTCAACAAAGCTATATTACTGTTTTGATCTGGATGACTCTCTAGATAAAAGAGAGATGCCTGTAAATCATACAATGGATGTAATTTAAGAAGTGGTGAGCAAAAATGACCCTGAGCAGCAAAGAATACTATGACTCTTCTTTTTTTTAAATTCCATGGATTATTAGTATCACATCCTTCACAATTCTCTCCCGTTAATTCTATCAGCTGGGAAAACACCTCTAGCTTTGAAAAGGGACAAGAATATCACACTTAGCAGCACGAGAGTCCTGCTGAGAGGGAGTGGTAATCATTGCAGCGGCCTCTCTCTGTGAGACCTCATAGGATCCTCCAATCCAATTTACACTATGAAATTACCAGCCCTTATTTGGTAATGAAAAAATATTTTTTTGCAATGAGAATGTTCATTTCCAAAACTTCAGGACATTTCCTCTTTGAATGAGCAAGAAATAGGTTTTATTACTATGCTAGTTGCTACCAGTCTTATTCTTCCCTTATATTGTATATTTATGACTTTGTTTTTTTAATTAACCTTAGCACTGCCCTGGGAATCTGCTCTATTATTCTGTTCTTTCTGAGATAAAGAATTTAAGTTGACGTCAACAAGCAATGTGTACTGAAAGTCACTGGCAGATTAGATTCAAAAGTCAGCCATTGTGACTTCAAGCACTGTTACTACTAGAACAAGCATAAGGAGATACTTCTGGTTATACATTGTTATCTGATTACTTCTGTTCTTATTAATTTTTTTGAGATTGGATTTGGCTTGCAAATGTCCTGCTTATTGCACACATATACAGTTTTTCCTAAAGCAAATAAAATAATTCCAAATACGATATGAAGATATGAAGATTTTATTATGATATAAAATACTGTCTTATGTTGTAGCCATTGTCTAAGAACAGATAATGCTGATGAACAAACTGGTAGATCTTTTTGTTATTTAATCTGTTCTCTAATATATGCTTTGCTCACAACATCTGAAATTTCATTTTCTGAAAGAGCACATATTGCATTTTTTTTAATATCTAATAAAAAGAAGTTTTTATAGATGTTTATTATTTTTTTACACAATGATTTTCTTCTCAGTGCTAAAGACTTAAAATCTGTTCATGGTGAAACAGTACTGTATGAACAATATTTGTTCACAGGGACAGAGAGTAAGATAGTAAAAAAAACTTTGTTTTGTTTTCAAGCAAACTTAAGCTCACATCAGTGACATGTCTTGAGAAAGTTACTTTCTTCCTTAGAGATTCATTATCCCTCTGTCTGATAAAGAAATTAGTACTAATACCTGCCTTATAGGATGGTTAAGAAATCAAAAACACTGGAAAGTGTCTACTGTCTGATTTAGTAAATTCAAAGAAAAAGCAGGATTACTAAATTATTTAATTAAATAGTTTTTTTTTAATTGTAATAAATCAGTTTTTTTTTTTGCTCTGTGACTTAGTAGCGCTTTGATTTTTGTTTTACCACTGGTCAGATCATTAATAAATCGTCTAATAGCACCCTCTGATAGTTTTTATATGTATCTTCCTGACCACTGCTGTTTATTAATTCAGAAATGAACTACTCTCTGTTTTCTTTCTCTTTCTCCAGTCTTAACATACTTCTTGGTG
This sequence comes from Bos mutus, assembly GCF_027580195.1. Taxonomy (NCBI): domain Eukaryota; kingdom Metazoa; phylum Chordata; class Mammalia; order Artiodactyla; family Bovidae; genus Bos; species Bos mutus. Next base: position 10,868,094 of record NC_091622.1, read on the forward strand.
ACTTTATTGTGAAAAATACATTCAGTCTTTCTTCCTTGCTTTCATTTTGTCTTTAAAGACATATCCATCAAGTGAAACACTGTCCTAGGCAAAGGAGATATTACAGTGAACGGAGCAGGCACTTTTTCTGCCTTCAAGGACCTCACACTACAATTGAGGAGCCAGCCTTTAATTCAACAATACTAATATACCAAAATATTATTGCTATAATAATAAATCAGAACTATGTTAAATACTACATAGGAAATAAATGTGGTCTTTGTGACTAAAAGAGGAGGCATCTGGGAGTCAAGGAGGCTTTACTGAATGAAAATTAAAATTGGTATGAGACTTGAAAGATAAGTTAGAATTAAGTAGTTGAAAGGTACTGTGGGGGTTGAGAACAGAGGTGAACGAAGCAGGAGAAACAATAGGAGCTAAAGCCCTGAGGTGGGAGGGAGCAAGGGGCGTTCAAGTGCCCAAGAGAGGGCTGTAGCACTGAAGAGACCGAGGTGAGAGAGGAGATTGGTCTGGGAAGCAGGGGATAAGACTAAACTCTGTCCTCTCAAATGTATTAATAATTTTAGTCTTTAACAAGGGAAGCCACTGAAATGTTTTTAAGAAATAGTAGGTGACAAGATTATATTTGCATTTTTAAATTTGAACTTACATATATATGGGAATATATATGAACATATATATGGGAATATAGCCAATTAACAATGTTGTGATAATTTTTGGTGCACAGTAGATCTACCCCTATACATATACATGTATCCATTCTCCACCAAACTCCCCTCCCATCCAGGCTAGAATAGTGGCCACCAGACAGAGTACAATTAACAGATGGTGGAGATACTTACATGGCAAAATAGGATGAGAGAGACTCTGGCTTTTGAAGGATGAGAGAAAAGATTTGACGAGGCAAAATTCTAGGATTCAAGTTATCTTTGAGATGGCCACAGATAGTACACTTTTAAATCTATGGATTTAGAGCTAAAAATAGAGGTCAAGGCTGTCAGGATTATCGTGAGTCAGATTTTCTATAGGTTGAGTGTATGACGCCTTGAGTGTATTTCAGTGTGGGCGTTGGGTGTCCTCCAGTCCCGCGCACTATGGCCAGCTCAATCGCACTTGCCTCCTACTCATCTGAGAAAAATAAGGCCATCAAACGTTTTTCTGTTTCCACATTCATATTTAGCTGTAACTCAACTCACAGTCACTTCTTTTCTCCAGTATCTGAAGAGCAATAGCTCCTTTTTGAAATTAATCAGAGTCACATTCCTTAAGTTAATAATTTATGTTCATTGTGTCCTTTTTCTCATGTGGCATTCCTGTTCTACTCACTATGATATAATTCTGCCTTGGCAACTCAATCAACCAACTCTATCTACAGTTTTTAAGTTCTCAACTTGTTTTTACTTCTCTGCCACAGTACTGCCCATGTCTGTCTTGTAGAAACTCTCATCCTTTGGCTTCTACTACATATAGTGCAAATGTTTTCCTTTTATCTTTCCAAACATTCCTTCTCACCGCTTCTGATGGTTGGTCTTCCAGGAATCTGTTTAATGTTGACACAGCCTAAAATTGTGTGCACTCCCTCTCATTAAACACTAACACTTCTCATTAAACACTTAACCCAGTGATTCAGCTGCTATTTACATGTTTGAAAACAGAATCACTAATCCGTTCTTTCCTGAGCTCCAGACCCATATAGCCAACTGCCTATAGGACATGCCACTCGAGTAACCCCAGACACCTTAAAGCCAACAGACCTAAAATTGAACTCATCTTTATTTACTGAAATGGCTCCTACTGTTTTAGGTAAATATTCTTGGCAGAAAGCTGAGATCCAGTCAAGACTTATTTATCCTTCTCCTTCCTACCCTCAAACCAGGAGATGATCAAAATCTATCAGTTCTTCTTCCTCTCCACCGTACCTCCACTACTGGTGGCTTTTAGGACCTCTTCAGTCCTTCCAGGCATCACTGAATCAGTCTCAAAAAAAAGTCTCTGTGTCTTTGCTCTTTTTTTCTTCCACTTCATCTTCAAGCCCTTGCTAGTGTGATTTTCCACTTTGTGGCTTTAAATATCTTTACCAGTCTCCTATTCTCTATGAGAAAATGGTAGAGCATACTAGCATCCTGGTAAGGTTCTTCCTGATCTAGATGTGTTTATAGCTTCTGTTTCTCATAACAATTTCTCTTTCATTCCAATAGTCCTGCACTTCTGGCATTTAAATTGGCCAGGCTATTTCATAACAATATGTCCTTCAATGTGGAACGTCATGGGATCCCCCTACCTGAAAGGCCCTTCCCTAGTCAATTTGGAAGAAATACATTTATCTTTCCAAACTTCAAGCATCTCCTTCTTTTGAGATGTTCTCTGATCCTGCCCCTCTCTTTTGTGTCTATACTGTACACAGGCACATATTTCTTTCATGGCAGAGCAATTTATCTGTGTATTTTTTAATATGCCTAATATACTAAACTGTGAATTACTTTAGGAAAAGATTTTATAACACTGAAGTTCCCAATCCAACTCATTGTAGTAATATAAACTCAACACAAAATGTAATATATATGGTGATAACTCAGTTTTCAACCCATGCCTGCACAGTGCCACATCTTGTCCCATGCCACTAAGAAACCCACTGGCCTACTGCTCTTGAGTTTACCTGGGGTCATTTCTCCCCTATATTTTTCCTTTACACATTTAGGCAGTATTTCAAAATAATCTCCCTTCATGACAACCAGTAGTAGGAAACCCACTCCTCTGGCTCTCTCATAACAAGCTTGGATGTCTAGGCATCTGGCTTAGATCTCCCCTTGTTCAACATAGGCCTGGACTGTCATCCTTTATTGGAAGACACATCTTGGTCCACTTTCCCACATCCATTTTATACACATTATTTGTACATTTGGACAATTTTGGAGAGTTTTAACACCCCTATGCTTTCCTGGTGGCTCAGTGTTAAAGAATCTGCCTGTCAATGCAGGAGACACAGGTTTGATCCCTGGGTCAGGAAGATCCCCTGGAGAAGGAAATGGCAACCCACTCCAGTATTCTTGCCTCAGAAATCCCATGGAGAGGAGCCTGGTGGGCTATAGTCCATGGGATTGCAAGAATCAGACACAACTTAATGACCAAAACCACAACAAAACCCTATACATAGATAGAATAACATAATAGATAGAATAACATTAGGTTGGATAAAAACTATGTTTGCACTTTTCCATATGATGCAACAGAAAACTTTAGATGAATTTTTGGGCCAACTCTCTACAAATTGTCTTGGACAGTCTCTTCTGGATACATCCTAGTTTATTAATTTTAATATTAAAAGGATTCTAATTTTTATTTGTGGCCTAGATACTATAAAACAGGACTTCTCTTTGTGAAACTGTTATTTATTGAGCATTTCTGAAGTACCAGATATTCTTCAAAATGCTTTGCTTGTGAAACAGGAACAGTAGGAATGGTTCAGTACCAAATCAGATAAGTTAGAGAGAGAGAGAAAGGAATTCTTCAATAGTTAACAAAACTAAATTTCCCTACAAGATCCTGCTTCTGTTTGGCACCAGCTAGTGTTACTACTTAGAGTCACAAGTCAAAACATACTCAGAGTTAGGTGAATATTTAATGTAATTAATGTAGCATTGCCTCAGCCAATGCTTACCCATCCCTCTCTGATCTTCGTCCAATTCTCAGAGGTCTTTCCCTCTTATGCCACCTGTTTCTATCATTTAATTTCCCTCTGTCACTCGTGCCAGGAGCCAGGAGCAGCAAGGACAGAACAAAAGTATCACTCATGGTTGGGTGCCCATCGGCATCGTTGTAGGGAGCACATCGTTTCTTCAGCTTCATCTGCTCCTCCAGCTGGTGCAGGTAAGTTACCGTCTCTTGGCACAGATAGCTTTGAGGTTGGCTTTTACTGTGCAGTCATGAGAATGACCTTCATGTGCCCATATGGCCCTCTAGTAGCTTTCTCACTTGGGTACTTATCTAGAGGGATGGTGGAAGCTTCCCTTTTTCATCCCGCATGGGTGACCCACCCTGCAGGGTTGCATGGTCATTGGGCAGGCTGGGCTCAGAGATATGTTTTATTCCACCTCCAGCCTGCAGAAACATTTTAAAAGAATCTAAAAATAAATTTGCTTTTTCTCACAGCTTCGTGCAATGTGCCAATTTGATCAGCATGCCTTATTAATTGAAATAAAGTTATTAATTGAAGACGTTGAGTATTACTGTGGAGAGAATAAAGCTCTGAGACTTCAGGTTAGCTATCTTTTCATGCTAACAGCTCATTAAATTTTTAACCTTTGTGTCCAATTAATCAACTCCTCACAATTCTACCTAATTATGCCAGAAGCCATCCCTCATTCTCATCCACAAAAATGCTATTAAAAGCTATTGTCAATGTCTTACAGAAAATCAGGACCTATGTGTCTAGAAAATTCTCTGGTACACTTAAGCAAAGAAAGAAGGAAGAAGACTAAAAACTAAGAGGGAAACTGAGGAAGGGAATAGGGAAAGACAGTGGGGTGAAGGGAGATATGGAGGAAGGAAATAAATAATAACAAAAGGAAAAGAAAAGAAAAGAAAGAGAACCTCTCCTGATTGATTGTCACTCAGTTCCCTGAGGGCTGTAGTGTTCACTGCAATCCTATTCACAGATCAAGGGCTTATTAATCCACTGTATTATGTGGGAGGTTTTATCATGATTAAAAAAAAAATTATACAGTATTCAGCTCCCCTTCCTCAACTTTTACTCATTCATGTTAGAATCTTTCATTATTAAGAATTCTTTGTTTTTGAGTTATCTGGAAAAAAAAGCAAAGCATTGATGTTTTGTTTCCCAGTTTCAGGACTGATACTCAGCTCTCTCTGTGTCTCTTCTTCCTCACTCCCCGCCCCTTCTTCTGGCATGGCTACCCTTATATTTCCATTAATACCACCAAGGCATGGAAACCCGTAAGGCATGGATAATCAAAGTTTGTAAAAGGGCAGTTCTGTAGATTTTGGGGGAATTGCTTTAGGCTCACCAATCTGCAGTGGATAATCTATTCTGTCTTCTATTTATTGGAAACCAGAATGTTATTTTCTGCCTTCAATTTTCTAGTGTCCTTCCATTTCCCACAACTCCTCAAAATGTATTAGCAGCAGACATGCGGCCATCTCCTCCCCGAGTTCCCTTGGAACTGAGGATACAATTTGTGTGAATGGTTTGAAGCACCAGATCTACTCTATAAATTATCTCACCTCTCTCACAGATCAATTCCCACCTGACAATATGGGCTCTACCCTCTCTAGCTGAAGGATCATTTCCTCTGACAAAGTAGCTAAAACTTTGTGAAGTGAAGGAATCCTGTTTATCCCCCTGTCGTCTGTTAACATTATACCATCTGTCCCAGGCAGCAGGTTTCTACTTACTTTTGCCTTCTACTTGCTTTTAGCATGCTTGAAAAAGCCCTTTGGCACAGTGACATTTTTCTGAAGCCTCATTTGACTCAGGGTTATACATTTCCTGATGCAATTTATACAAGTTTGCAACAATTTTAATATTAATGTCATTAAGGCCATGTCAGCTAGTTTCTATTCTTGTGCATGATTAATTTCACAATAAATCAACAGAACCTAAGTGTTAGTAGATGTTCTATATTATCAACTTGAACGCTTCAAAATTCTCTTTCTGAAAAGAGCAATGCCTCTATACTTGCTCCCCTTCCTCAACTTTTACTCATTCATGTTAGAAGCTTTCATTATTAAGAACTCTTTGTTTTTGAGTTATCTGTGCTCAATTTTTCAGTCCTGTCCAAGTCTTTGAGACCCAAGGCTCCTCTGTCCACGAGATTCTCTAAGCAAGAATATTGGGTATGTGGGCAGCCATTCCCTTCTCCAGGGGATCTTCCTCAGGGATAAACCCTCATCTCTTACATCTTCTGCATTGGCAGGTGGGTTCTTTATCACCAGTGCCACCTGGGAAGCAACTCCAATATATACTGCTGCTGCTGCTGCTGCTGCTAAGTCGCTTCAGTCTTGTCTGACTCTGTGCGACCCCACAGACGGCAGCCCAGCAGGCTCCCCTGTCCCTGGGATTCTCCAGGCAAGAACACTGGAGTGGGTTGCCATTTCCTTCTCCAATGCATGAAAGTGAAAAGTGCAAGTGAAGTCGCTCAGTCGTGTCTGACTCTAGCAATTCCATGGACTGCAGCCTACCAGGCTCCTCCGTCCATGGGATTTTCCATGCAAGAGTACTGGAGTGGGGTGCCATTGCCTTCTCCGCCAGTATGTACACCACTATTTATAAAGATAGACAATGAATGAGAACCTACTATTTAGCACAAGGAACTCTACTCAATGATCTGAGGTGACCTAAATGGGAAAAGAATCTAAAACAAGAGTCGATATATGTATATGTATAACAGACTAACTATATTGTACAGCAGAAACTAACACAACATTATAAAGCAACTGTACTCCAATAAAAATTTTAAAAAAATAATTTGTCTTCCACTCATAATTTATGGTTACCTGGAGGGAAGGTTGGAGGAGAGGAATAGATTGCATATAATATATACATATTATTGTATGCAAAATAAATAACCAAGGAGGACCTACTGTATAGCACAGGAAGCTACTCAATATTCTATAGTAACCTAATGGGGAAAGAGTTAGAAAAAGAACAGACACACGTAAATATATAAGTGAATCATTTGCTGTACACCTGAAACTAGCTCAATGTTGCTAATTCTTTAATACAAAATAAACATTAAAAAAAAACAATGTGTCTTCCAGATAAATCCTCATGAGAAGAAACTCTCATTACTATAGGAACTGGCATATTTCCTTTGTTAGCTATTTTTGTTTTTATTCATTTTTAGTTTTCCTAAAACCCGTCAACCACTTTCTTCATCTAGCTGGAAAGTCCTACCTCTATGTAAATTTTACTTGCATTTGTTTATTGCTTGGTCACCTTAAAGGGAGGATAAATATGTTTCCTGATGCTCTTTTTTTTTAATTTATTTTTTTATTGAAGGATAGTTGCTTTACAGATTTTTGTTTTCTGTCAAATCTCGATATGATTCAACTATAGGAATATATATATCCCCTCCTTTCTGAAACTTCCTCCCATCTCCCTCCCCATCCCATCTGGCTAGGTTGATACAGAGCCCATGTTTGAGTTTCCTGAGCCATACAGCAAATTCCCATTGGCTATATATTTCACATATGGTAATGTACGTTTCCATGTTACTCTCTCCATACATCTCACCCTCTCCTCCCCCTTCCCCATGTCCATAAGTCTATTCTCTGTGTCTGTTTCTCTACTGCTGCCCTTTTAGTAAATTCTTAAGTACCATTTTTCTAGATCCCATATCTGTGCGTTAGAATACAATATTTATCTTTCTCTTTCTGACTCACTTCACTCTGTATAATTAGATTCTAGGTTCATCCACCTCATCAGAACTCACTCAAAGACTCAAAGGTGTTTCTTTTTATGGCTTTTGGAAGGAATGATGCTAAAGCTGAAACTCCAGTACTTTGGCCACCTCATGCGAAGAGTTGACTCATTGGAAAAGACTCTGATGCTGGGAGGGATTGGGGGCAGGAGGAGAAGGGGACAACAGAGGATGAGATGGCTGGATGGCATCACTGACTCGATGGACGTGAGTCTGAGTGAACTCCGGGAGTTGGTGATGGGCAGGGAGGCCTGGCGTGCTGCGATTCATGGGGTCGCAAAGAGTTAGACATGACTGAGCGACTGAACTGAAGTGAATAGTCCATTGTGTACATGTACCCAAACTTATTTATCCATTCATCTGTTAATGGACATCTGGGATGCTTACATGTTCTAGCTATTGTAAATAGTGCTGCAGTGAATAATGGGATACATGTGTCTTTTTAAATTTTGGTTTCCTCAGGGTATATGCCTAGGAGTGGGATTGCTGGATCATTTGGTGCTTTTATTCCCAGTACTCTAAGGAATCTCCATACCGTCTTTCATAGTGATGGTATCAATTTACTTGTATCAGTTTATATTCCCACCAACAGTGCAAGAACGTTCCCTTTTCTCCACACCCTCTCCAGCATTTATTGTTTGTAGACTTTTTGATGATGGCCATTCTTACTGGTGTGAGGTGATATCTCATTGTGGTTTTGATTTGCATTTCTCTATAATGAGAGATGTTGAGCATCTTTTCATGTGTTTGTTAGCCTTCTGTATGTCTTTTTTGGAGAAATGTCTATTTAGGTCTTTTTCCAACTTTCTGATTGGGTTGTTTGTTTTTCTGGTATTGAGTTGTATGAGATGCGTGTATATTTTGGAAATAAATCCTTTGTCAGTTGTTTCACTTGCTATCATTCTCTCTAATTCTAAGGGTTGTCTTTTCACCTTGTTTATAGTTTCCTTTGGTGTTGGAAAGCTTTTAAGTTTAATCAGGTCCCAATTGTTTACTTTTACTTTTATTTCTGTTATTCTAGAAGGTGGGTCATAGAGGATCTTGCTTTGATTTATGTCATCTAGTGTTCTGCCTATGTTTTCCTGTAAGAGTTTTGTAGTTTCTGGTCTTATATTTAGGTCTTTAATCCATTTTGAGTTTATCTTTGCACATGGTGTTAAGAAGTGTTCTAATTCATTCTTTCACATGCAGCTGTCCAGTTTTCCCAGCACCATATATTGAAGAGGCTGTCTTTGCCCCATTGTATATTCCTGCTTCCTTTTAAAAAATAAAAATATCAAAAAAAAAAAAAAAAATCTTGTTCCATTGGTCTATATTTCTGTTTTTGTGCCAGGACCACACTGTCTTGATGACCATAGCTTTGTAGTATAGTCTGAACTCAGGAAAGTTGACTCCTCCAGCTCCATTCTTCTTTATAAAGATTGTTTTGGCTATTGGGGTCTTTTGTATTTCCATATGAATTGTGAAATTTTTTGTTCTAGTTCAGTGAAAAATTCCATTGGTAATTTGATAGGTATCATATTGAATCTGTAGATTGCACTTGGTAGTATAGTCATTTTCACAATATTGATTCTTCCTACCCAGGAACATGGAATATCTCTCCATCTGTTTATGTCATCTTTGATTTCTTTCATCAGTGTCTTATAATTTTCTGTGTATAGTTCTTTCATCTCCTTAGGTAAGTTTATTCCTAGATATTTAATTATTTTTGTTACAATGGTGACTAGAATTGATTCCTTAACTTCTGCTTCTTTTCACTGTTAGTATACAGAAATGCAAGTGATTTCTGTGTATAGATTTTGTATCCTGCAACTTTGCTAAATTCACTGATTAGCTCTAGTAATTTTCTGATACTATCTTTAGGGATATCTATGTATAGTATCATGTCATCTCCAAAGAGTGAGAGCTTTACTTCTTCTTTTCCAATCTGGATTCCTTTTATTTCTTTTTCTTCTCTGATTGCTATAGCTAGGACTTCCAGAACTATGTTGAATAATAGTGGTGAAAGTGGACACCCTTGTCTTGTTCCTGATCTAAGGGGGAATGCTTTCAATTTTTCACCATTGAGAATAATGTTTGCTGTAGGCTTATCATATATGACCTTTACTATGTTGAGGCAGATTCCTTCTATGCCCATTGTTTGAAGAGTTTTAACCATAAATTGGTGCTGAATTTTTTCAAAGGCTTTTTCTGTATCTATTGAGATTATTGTATGGTTTTTATCTTTCAATTTGTTAATATGGTGTATCCCATTGATTGACTTGTATATAATTAAAGAATTCTTGCTTTCCTGGAATAAACCCAACTTGATCATGGTATATGAGCTTTTGGGTGTGTTGCTGAATTCTGTTTGCTAAAATTTTGTTGAGGATTTTGCATCTATGTTCATCAGTGATATTGACCTGTAGTTTTCTTTTTTGTGTTGTCTTTGTCTGGTTTTGGTATCAGGGTGATGGTGGCCTTGTAGAATGAGTTTGAAAGTGTTCCTTCCTCTGCAATTTTTTGAAAGAGTTTAGAAAGACAGGCATTAGCTCTTCTCTAAATGGTTGATAGAATTCTCTTGTGATGCCATCTCATCCTGGGCTTTTGTTTTTTGGGGAGATTTTTGATCACAGCTTCAGTTTCAGTGCTTGTAATTGGATTGTTCATAATTTCTATGTCTTCTTCATTCGGTCTTGGAAGATTGAACTATTCCAAGATCTATTCATTTCTTCCAGGTTATCCATTTTATTGCCATATAGTTGTTCATAATAGTCTCTTATAGTCCTTTGTATTTCTGCATTTCTGTTGTAACCTCTCTGTTTTCATTTCTCATTTTGTGGATTCGACATTCCTCTCATTTTTCCTTGATCAGTCTGCCTAAAGGCTTGTCAATTTTTTTTTATCTTCTCAAAAAACAAGCTTTTAGTTTTATTAATCTTTACTACTGTTTCTCTCATTTCTTTTTCATTTATTTCTGCTCAGATATTTATGATTTCTTTCCTTCTACTAATTTTGGGGTTTTTTTGTTCTTCTTTTTCCAGTTGTTTTAGGTGTAAAGTTAGGTTGTCTATTCAATATTTTTCTTGTTTCTTGAGGTAGGATTGTATTGCTATAAACTTCCCTTTTAGAACTGCTTTTGTTGCTTGTTGCATACCATAGGTTTTGAGTTGTGGTTTCATATTCATTTATTTCTAGACAATTTTGATTTCCCTTTTGATTTCTTCAGTAACCAGTTATTTAGAAACATATTGTTTAATCTCCATGTGTTTGCATTTCCTGTAGTTTTTTTCTCTTATTTTCTAGTCTTGTAGTGTTGTGGTCAGAGTAGATGCTTGACACAATTTCAATTTTCTTAAATTTACTGAGATTTGACTTGTGACCCAAGATGTGATCTCTCCTGGAGAATGTTCCATGTGCACTTGAGAAGAAGGTGTATTCATCTGCATTTGGATGGACTGTCCTGAGGATATCAATGGGATCCATCTCATCTAATGTATCATTTAAGACTTGTTCCCTTATTAGCTTTCTGTTTTGATGATCTGTCCATTGGTGTGAGTGGGGTGTAAAAGTCTCCTATTATTATTGTGTTACTGTCAATTTCTTCTTTTATGTCTGTTAGTGTTTGTCTTATGTATTGTGGTGCTCCTTTGTTGGGTGCATATATATTTACAATTGTTATGTCTTCCTCTTGGATTAATCCCTTGATCATTATATAGTGTCCTTCCTTATCATGTGTAATCTTTATTTTAAGATCTATTTTGTTTGATCAGAGGATTGCTACTCCAGCTTTCTTTTGCTTTCCATTTGCATGGAATATATTTTTCCATCCTCTCACTTTCAGTCTATATGTGTCTTTAGGTCTAAAGTGGGTTTCTTGTAGACAAAATATATGGGTCTTGTTTTTGTATCCATTAGCATTTAATCCATTTACATTTAAAGTAATTATTGACACATATGTTCCTATTGCCATTCTCTTAATTGTTTGGGATTGATTTTGTAGATCTTTCTTTGTGCCTTATATTTCTTGGCTATAAAAGTCCCTTTAACAGTGGTACCGAGTTCTCTTAACTTTTGCTTGCCTGAAAAGTTTTTATTTCTCCATCAATTTTGAATGAGATCCTTTCTGGGTACTGTAATCTTGGTTGTAGATTTTTTTCCCTTTCAGTACTTTAAATATATCCTGCCATTCCCTTCTGGCCTGCAGAGTTTCTGCTGAAAGATCAGCTGTTAAGCATATGGGGTTTCCCTTGTATGTTACTTGTGGCTTCCCCCTTGCTGCTTTCAATATTCTTTCTTTGTGTTTTTTCTTTGTTAGTCTGACTGGTTTCTGTCTTGTTGTGTTTCTCCTTAGGTTTATCCTGTGTAGGACTCTTTGTGCCTCTTGGACTTGATTGACTCTTTTCTTTTCCATGTTGGGAAAATTTTCAACTATAATCTCTTCAAAAATTATCTTATACCCTTTCTTTTTCTCTTCTTCTTCTGGGACCCCTATAATTCAAGTGTTGTTGTGTCTGATATTTTCCCAGAGGTTATCCTCAGTTATTTTCATTCTTTTTACTTTATTCTGCTCTTCAGAAGTTAGTTCCACCATTTTATCTTCCAGCTCACTGATTCATTCCTCTGCCTCAGATATTTTGCTATTGACTCCTTCTAGAGTATTTTTAATTTCAGTAATTGTGTTGTTTGTCTCTGTATGTTTATTCTTTAATTTTTCTAGGTTTTTGTTAATTGATTCTTGGGTTTTCTCCATTTTGTTTTCAAGGTTTATGATCATCTTTACTATCATTATTCTGAATTCTTTTTCAGGGAGTCTATCTATTTTCTCTTCGTTTATTTGGACTTCTGTGTTTCTAGTTTGCTCCTTCATTTGTGTAGTATTTCTCTACCTTTTAAAAAATTTTTTTAACTTATTGTGTTTAAGGTCTCCTTTTCCCAGACTTCAAGCTTGAATTCTTTCTTCCTTTTGGTTTCTGACTTTCTAAGCTTGGTCTAGTGGTTTGTGTAAGCTTCATATATGGTCATATTTGTGCTGAGTTTTTGTTTGTTTGTTTGTTTTTCCTCTGATGGGCAAGGCTGAGTGAGGTGCTAATCCTGTCTGCTGATGATTGGGTTTGTATTTTTGTTTTGTTTGTTGTTTAGATGGGGTATCCTGCATAGGGTTCTATTGGGGTTGGGTGATGCTGGGCCCTATATTTAAGTGGTTTCCTCTGTGTGAGTTCTCACTATTTGATACCCTCTAGGGTTAGTTCTCTTGGAGAAGGAAATGGCAACCCACTCCAGTGTTCTTGCCTGGAGAATCCCAGGAATGGGGAGCCTGGTGGGCTGCTGTCTATGGGGTCGCACAGAGTTGGACACGACAGAAGTGACTTAGCAGCAGTAGCAGCAGCAGGGTTAGCTCTCTGGTAGTCATTTTGGAGTCAGTGCTCCCACCCCAAAGGCTCAGGCCTTGATCTCTGGTCAGGAATAAAGATTTCACAAATGGTTTGTTATGGCACTGAGACTAAAACAAATATCCAAAAATGAGAAAAAAAAAAAAGATGAAGCCCAGACAAATGGCAGTTACAAAATCAGGCAAATAATAATTAAAATAATGGAATATCCACATATACCTATACCCCCAAGAGCAAAGTAAAACAGTCCACAAAAATAAAGCACAATAGATTGACCTGGCAAACAAAGGAAATCAAAAATTATATTTACCAGTTAAGAACAAAACTAACTGAAGCACCAAGTGGAAAACAAAACTAAATCAAGGTGCCAAGTGGAGAATAAAGCAATGAAAACAAAACTAATAAATATGTTGAGAGAAAGGAATGAAAGAAAGAATAGTTATGGAAAGTTAGAGGTAGATGAAGAAGATTTATACACATTAAAGCTTAGCTACAAGGGGAAAAGAACAATAGGAAAGGCAAACAAAGGAATAAATGTAGAAAAAATATAATAGGTTTTTAAAAGTTTAAAGTATAAAAAAGAGAGGAGAAAAAAAAAATGGAAGAAAGAAAAAAGGGGAAAAAAAGGAAAACTCCACAGAACTGCAAAAGCCCAGTGTAGAGGTTTATAACCACAATAAAAATTGTGAATGAATATACACATATACATATACACCCATAAGAAAAATCAAAACAGCCCAACAAAAATAAAGTACAATAGATTGATCTGGAGATCAAAGGAAACCAAAAATTATATCTACCAGAACAAAACTAACTAAAGCACAAACTGGAAAACAAAACTAAAGCCAGGTGCCAATTGGGAAATAAAACAATGAAAATAATACTAACAAATATGTTGAGAGGTAAGGAAAGAAAGAAAAGAAAGAATAGATATGCAATGTTAAATAGAGGTAGATGAAGATTTATATACATTAAAGATTAACTGCAAGGGGAAAAGAACAGCAAAGGGGAAAGCAAACAAAGGAATAAACGTAGAAAAAATAATAATAGGCTTAAAAAATTAAAATCAAAAAAATGAGAAAAGAAAATAATGAAAAGGAAAACTCCCCAGAACTGCAAAAGCCCAATGTAGAGGCAGAGGTTTATGAGAGCAATAAAAAATGTGACTCAGTAAAAAAAAGAAAAAGCTCAAAAGCTTAATTAGATTTCATAGTGCCAATAAAATCAACAACTACAACAGAGGGGGAAAAAAAGAAAAAAAAAATCAAAAGAATCTACAGAACAATTCAAAACATGAGAATAATAAGTGTTTTCTTGAGTCACTGCTGTCAGTCTTTTCCCTCGCTGGGAGTCACAGTCCACCTCACCGCCCTAGGATGCCCTCCAACACTGTGCCGATCTCTGGACTTATTTGTGGGGGCAGCTCAGATTCTAATCTGGTCCCACTCCTCTATGTTCTTGCCTCCAATGTCCACAGCTATCAGAACTAGTGCGTTATCTTTTGTGGGAGCTCTCAATGACCTTTTATATATTCCGTAGACAGAGTCTCCCTAGTTGATAGTGTGGATTTAATCTGCAGCTTGTACAGCTGGTGAGAAGGTTTTGGGTCTTCTTCCTTAGCCACACTACCCCTGGGTTTCAATTGTGGTTTTATCTCCACCTCTGCATGTGGGTCGTTCACTGGGGTGTGCTCCCGGGGCTGCCCTGGAGGGCTTTAGTTTGCTCCTGTGAGGGCTAGGTGTGGAGGTGGTGCAGCTGCTTGGGTCGCAGGGGCTCCTGCAGCACCAGGTTCTCAGGGGAGTTGGCAGCCAGGGCAGCAGAAAATACAGTGCTCTAGAAGGGTATGGCAGCCAGTATTGGCCAATACGCTGTAGTATTCTTGCCTGGAGAATCCCCCTCCCTGACAGAGAAGCCTGGCAGGCCACAGTCTACAGGGTTGCAAAAACTCGGACACTACCGAAGGAACCCTGGGCACATAGATTCAAGACTATTTTTTTGCCTGTGACTGCTCTGCCCCAGTAAGAGTTGAGCATGAAGGTGGAGCAGCTGCTTGGCTTGCGGGGATCCTGGCGGCACCAAGTGTGCAGGGACACGGACTGCCTCCACCACAGAAGTTATGGCCCTGTTGGAGTCTTCTTTCAAGTCTCTTGTAGCTAGCGATCAGAAGGTCTTTGGCCAGTCTTTCTCTCTCGCTCTGCCCATTCAGTCACTTAGAGGGCTCCCTTGCCTGGAGTCCTTCTCTGTTCTGCGCGTCAGGCACTTAACGGAGCACCCTGGGTGGGGTCCTACTCTGAGTTCAGTGCCTCAGACATTTGATGGGCCAGCCTCTCTACTGTTCAGCTGCCAATGCTGGCATGTGGGAGGAGAAAGGCTATGGTGATGGCTCCACTCCCTATACCTGACTTAACAGTATCGCCTTGTTACCATGGCTGCCCGGCTTTCCTCCACAGGTGTTTCCCACCACAATGTCCTCCCTCACATCCCTTCTCTGCAGTCAACATCAGCCCTCACCCTGGGATTGCACCACAATCCCTGGGGATCTATGTCCCTGTCCGGGGTATGTATGGCTACGGCAAGGACTGTCTGATTCTCATTCCATTTAGTCCTCCACAGATCAGCTGTTTCACTTAAATGCTTCACCTCTGACTCAGAAAATCACCCCGCTGTGGGGATCTGCCCCTGCCTCAGCTCCTCCACCCGCTGAGGACAGGTCCAGCCCTACTAACACTCCTGCTTTTCCCCCTAGTGCCTTCATCCTACCTAGTTTTGCGTGGATCTATATATTCTTTTCCACTAGTCAGGTACTCCTGTCCGCTCTCAGCTGATGTTCTGCATGCACTTCTGTGTCTGAAGGTGTATTCCTGATGTATCCATGGAGAGAGATGTACTCCACATCCACCTACTCCTCTGCCATCTTGTTCTCCCCTTCTTGATACTCTTAACGGTTTCTTTACCAAATTTCTTGTCACTTTCTCTACGATTGCCACCTATTTATGTCAGCAAGACAGACAGAATACTGTTCAAGTCCATGTGCTCCAGGAGACAGACTATTGATTTTACATCTTTACTAACAATATGACCTTGACCAAGCTTTTTTTATATCTTCAGGTCCCAGTTTTCTAATTGACATTTTGTGATTTAAATTAAAAAAAAAATCATACCAAGTAAGTTAGTGGAGATAATTAAACAAGCTAATGCATGGAAGAATCTTAGAACTTATAGTGTACCTTAAGAACTTAATAAAATGGAGTTCTCATGATCTATGTAACTCTAGTGTTTTGGTTTTCATATAATAAAAGCATTTTTTCTCTCCCTTTCCTCTCTCTTCTTTTAGATGAAAATCCCACTGATTATGTTGGCAATGTCTGGGTCACTGTTCTTTGTCCCCACCAAGTAATTCAACCCAAATCAAGGACACATTCTCGAAGATTAAAACAGGTCAAGGAAAATAAATCCTGTTCTTCCACAAAACAACCATTTGCTTACTCCCAATTTTCTTTCTCCTCTAAAGTTATGATCGTCCATTATAAGAGAAGGTAAAAATCAAATATATCTTCAAGCCTTTTACTTTTCTACCTGAATGTCTATTGTTCCTTAGAGACCCCTTGCCAATTGATCTGGCCGTGGCATTTGTTCCAATATAGACCAATAGGAAGAAGGTCATTTCAAAATTTTTATAAGATGCTCTGTCCTGTAAACAATAATTGATATGTGAAGGCCAACACTCTCCCTTCCTCATAATAGCCTGTCCACAGAAACTTGCCGTAAACTTCAGTCATCAGCCATTAGCTTCCTTGGGTCTTTTTCTTAGAGGCCGTCAGCAGGTTTCCTCAAATCTGTTAGTGACTAAAAATCCTCTTTATTGTTCAGGAAAACAAAAGCTGCCTTTCCTCTTTAGATATCTCAATTTGGCTCCTGTGAAAAGGATTTATAGCACTGTAGGTTCACAGTTTCTCTTCTTTCTCACCAGTTTTTTCAGGCACTTGCAAAGTTTTGCTGGTTTTGACTGGCTTCAGCTTCCTCACACTGTTCCTTCCTCACTCTTAAAATTCCGGTTATTTCTTATGTGCAGTCTAGGAATAGTTCAACCCCAATAAAGAAATCTTCCTCAAATACACACAGGTTCTTTGCATTCTTTCACCTTCTCTTTTGCTTGAACATGCAGAAGTTCGTAATAATCTGCCTACTGATTAGCACTAGTCCTCTGGCTATTTTCAATCACAAAATGCAAACACAGATATAATCAGTCATATCACAGAGAGCATTACTAGATTTTTTAGACAAATTTTGTTTTCTTAAACGTTTAAAAAGTCTGCTTCTCTTCCCTCTTTGGCAGACCTTTAACCATTTTCAGACTTAAAAAAAAAAATCAGGTACCTATATCAATGAATTAAATCAAGAAAAGGCTTCCTTAAATTTGTTATGCTGCATTATCCACCCAAGACAGTCCTGACCCAAAATCCTTGTTTCCCACTTTTCTTTCATTAAAGGCTGCCAACTGTACGGTGATTTAATAATCCCCTTTTTGGCATGGGGAGGAGTGCAAAAGGACATTTGGATGAGATGAGCAAACTCATTATTCATATCAACCTAAAATGTGATACTGTGAATTCTAGTGGTGAGAGGTTAATGGTATAATTCACTAGACTCCTTTGAATTTTAATTAAAATTATTAAAAAGATTTTGAATTTCAATATGAACTGGAGATTTCTATATTGACTATCAGATATATCATCACACCTAAATCTCCTTAAGCAGTAAATGAGGAACTCTGACAGTACTTCTCATTTACTTCTCACGAATTTTATTTTATAAATACATCTGATTATGCATTTCAAATTATCATTATATTTATTAGTGGGCAATACTACCTAATATCTGTCAATAAACTGTATATACCACGTCCCAAGAGCCAGACTCTCTGAATGATAGGTCAAACTTCAAGTTTCAAGTGTTCTTTATTTGTTGCATGTTCTCCTTTTGCTGTGCCACTTTTAATTTCTTTAGGTCTTAAAGGGGACATTCAATGTCACCTACAGTAAAGCCCTTAGGAAATTAAATTAATCTTCCCTTTTATTATTAAATGTCAAAAGAGTGTATCTCTTTGGGAATCATGTTACATAGCACCATACTAAGAATGTTGATAATAGCAAATAAGTTGGTAACAGCACGTAACTATATAATGCTTATGCTGTTCTAGGCACTACTGCAAATGTTTTACATATATTAACTCAATTAGTTCTTACAATAATCTTATAAGCAAGTACTATTATTACCCCACTCTTCCAGGTGATAAGTGTCCAAGCCAGGATTCAAAGCTGGGTATTTGGAACTAGAAACCACAATTTATTTTAAGTAAAATCACTTATTGTCTCCAGATCTACATCTGTAATGAAACCTGATACCGAAAACATGAAGAATTCTCCATTTAAATAAAACTTTATGCTAAATATGGTATACAGAATATTGTTAGATACCATGGTGTGATGTCAAACATTGTGATTTTGTTTTCATACTATTAAATACAAAAAAAGAAAGAGAAAGGAATCAGGATTTTAAAATTCAAAAGGCGGTTTGTTAGGTGCTTGGGAACACATGCAGTAGAGGAAAAAGTGTTGCCTGGAAGCACTAGAAAGTCTTGACTTGTAGCGGGTTCTGTCTTTTTCAGCACATGTATTGTGGGTTTATTCACCAATATGCTATCTGTTTTGGAGCCAAATGCCACGTAGGAGCCTTCCAGGGTTAGAATTTTTAGATATTTCAGTATTATGTGCATCACTGCAGATTCACATTGTGTGTAGTGTATTCATATCAGTTCATTGAGGATATACGTATAAATTCACTTTTATTATTTTTTCCTCAAAGATGGCAATAAATAATTATTTTTTTACAATAACTTTCTTATAACCAACCTTGCTAGAAAACAATGATTCCATTTGATTGGGTGTGCTTGTATTCATAATTACAAACTCAAAATTCTCAAGATAATTCTGAATTATCAAGCCTCATTACACTGCTTATACTAAAGACTTAACTTATTTACATAATAGGTATGCTATTTAAAGCATATATTCCATATGTTTTAGTGAGGAAAATTCATCATGTTTTGAAAATACTTCAAAAGTGATCTCACTGTCTGTATTTTTCTTTTATGAGCATCTTTTAACATTACCAGTGAACAGACTGATGTAGAAACAATTAACAGCAGAAAACAACAGACAGAATCTGAACTGAAGGATTTAAACCGGCAGGTAAAGATGGATTCATGGTTTACCAAGGTTCGATCCATAGTCTGAAACAGCAGGTGGAAAGAAGACATGACTCAGGAGAAGGGGATATTTTTATTTTAAAGAAGTGGTCAATCAATCACACTGAGAAGTATCTTTGAATTAATGAAGAACACATACTACACTGACTTATTTAAGAGAATCAGTTGGCGTGTTTTTAGTTTCTGTTTTGCTTTCCTTTCCCCCCTTCCTAGAAGCATGAAAATCCAATTCTTTTTAACCCTGCTGATTTTTTGACATTTTCCATTTGGCAAAAAAAGGAATTTCTCTCCCTCTCTGGTGTTTCTAATGGACCTGAAACCCGTGTGATTACATGGCTTCCTTCTTCACACTAGGCTTGGCATCAATAACGCTTTCAGAAATAATGTGTAGATCTCCTTAGATCAAGTGCTAATTTCTGCAAATCCTGGCTAAAAAGCTGTTATTCTTGGCCTCCCTTATTCAACCTGAAATCTAAGAAGAAAATACTTTTGCTGCTTATGTTTTTGCCTTTACATTATTCAGAAAATTAAAATTATGTTAATGGAATGTCAAGATCAAGTTATAAGATTTTCTTCTTTGGGGGGCACAACTTCCATTGGCTTAGAATAAACAGGCCATGTTTCAAGGTACCTAACCAGTCTGCCTAGGAGAATCATCCAGGAAACTTTCAAACTAAAAATATCAGTACCCACATTCCAGCTTCAGAAAGGCTCAGTCAAGAGTTCTGGACTAGCACCTGGTATCGAATAATTTTTAAATTTCTCCAAGTTAATACTAATGTACAATCAGGAGTTAAACCATTTGTTTACTCTACCTAACATTCATATAATTGAAAAGTTAAAAAAAAAAGGCATTGGTGAAATTGATGTTTTGAGGTGAAGTCACAAGAAATATCTTCATTTAAATAAAAGTTGTTTACCAGGTTAAGACAGTCATGCTGGTTTAACATTTCGTGCTTAACAAAATTCAACTTCATGGCCAAAGTTTAAAGTCAGTTCTGGAAAAGTAATCCTTTCTGTTAAATCCCACAACCAATTTATCAGTGAGTCAAAATATTCAGAGAGCTTGATCTCTTCTTACTGACCCCACTCCAACCACACTTACCTAAGCACCGTTCTGTCTTACAATCCAGGTCTGCTAACTGGTCATTGCCCTTTCTTTCTTAAATGTCACCTTCTCAATGAGATCTATCGCAATCACTCTGTTTAAATCATAGCTGTCCTCCCAGCACTCCTTAAGTTGCTCTCCTTTTTCTTTTTCTACAACCCTTAAATTTTGAAAACTACATAATAAGATAATTTATCATTTTTATTGTATAGTGTTTCCTCCTTTTAGACTGTGAGTTCCATAAAAGCAGAGTCCTTTACCTATTTCCTTTAGTGATCTATTTTAATGGCCTGAATGTGTGTGTCACACAACACTAATAAATACCTGTTGAATGCATAATGTGTGTAAAGTGACTAAATAAATAACAAACACCAACCCTGTGGGATTATGCTTTTTAATTGTAATTGATAATATCTTTACAATATGGTAATATCATATTTTTGTAGAAATGTTATTATATTTCTAATTAGTTCTTCATGTCAAATGTTATGTACTGTTTTGAGGGCTTCAACATCCTGGCAGCCCCTCCAGGCCCTCAGATAATTTTCATATAGGGACACAGGTATACAAAATAATCTATTAAAATATTAGGAAGGCTTTTCCATAAAACTATTCCCTATCCCTAAAATCATTATCATATCATTCATATAGATACAACTTTCTACTTCATCTTCATATTATTGTGTAAAATGAACCACTTCCATTACATATCAAGCAACTTAATTGTCTTCCTATTATTCTTCATCAGGATATTGGCATCAGGATACTTTATCAGGGCTTTAAGTGATTTCTATATTGGTAATTTCACCAATTAAAGAGATTCAATAATATACCTAACTTGATTCAAAAGCTTGTGAAAGAAGCTAACTTCAAACACAAATAAGTGCTGCATCTCTTCTCCTTCCTAATAGTAAATGTAATTCCCTTGTTTTTGGCTGATGTTTCTCACTTGTCATTTTATTAATTCAGCAAATACTTTGTATTGCCTGTCTCTGTTCTAGGAACTTAAGTTTACAATGAACAAATCACACAATGATCCCTCCTTGTGAGCTCACACTCTCATCTTTTGATTCAGTGACAACTCAACAATTGGTTTCATCCGAGTGCTAAATATACCTAGTCTATGCAAATCTTGAGGGGCTTCCCTCGTGGCTTAGCCACAAAGAATCCACCTGCCAATGCAGGAGACACGGGTTTGAACCCTGGGTCAGGAAGATCCCCTAGAGTAGGAAATGGCAACCCACTTCAGTATTCTTGCCTGGAGAATTCCAGTTAGAGGAACCTGGTTGGCTACAGTCCGTGGTGTCACAAAATGTCGGAATTGACTCAGCTACTAAGCACACACATGCACATGCAAATCTTGATTAGATGCATCATTAAAGACATGTGGACACATTTTAAAATAAAGAATAGCAAATGCAAATACCAGCCTCCTGCTAATGAACATACTTGCTCTGACTTGGATTCTATTGCCCTGAGAATTACAAAGCTTGTCAGCGTTGGAGACATCAGACCTGCAAATCCATCTTTCAACTCCATCACTTCCTGCTCATGTGACCTGGAAAATGCTACTTCAGTTCTGTAACTCTCACAGTTTCTATATCTACCGAATGCAAATAGCACTTCACAGAGTTGTATCAAAATCCTATAAAGTTGCATTAGTTTACATTCCCATCAACAGTGTATGAAAGTCGCTCAGTCCTGTCCGACTCTGTGACCCCATGGACTACACAGTCCATGGGATTCTCTAGGCCAGAATACTGAAATGGGTAGCCTTTCCCTTCTCCATGGGATCTTCCCAACTCAGGGATCAAACCCAGGTCTCCCACATTGCAGGTGGATTCTTTACCAGCTGAGCCACAAGGGAAGCCCCAACAGTGTATGAGGGTTCCCTTTTCTCCACATCTTCTCCAATATTTATTGTTTGTAGATTTTTTGATGGTGGCCAAATACGTGATACCGTATTTGATTTGGTCATAAATTCTCTCTAGAGTAGAGGGTATAGAATTTCAACCCTAAGAAGGAGACCAGTTGCATCAGAGATAATGTTCTTTGCTGGGCTTCCCAGGTGGCTCAGCTGGTAAAGAATCTGCCTGCAATGTGGGAGACCTGGGTTCCATCCCTGGGTTGGGAAGATCCCCTGGAAAAGGGAACGGCTACCCAGTTCAGTTTTGATTTGTACTTTCCTAATAAATAGTGACATTGAGCATCTAGAACTCTACTCAATGCTCTGTGGTGACCTAAATGGAAAGGAAACCTCCAAAAGAGGGGATATGTGTATGCATATGGCTGATTCACTTCACTCTACAGCAGAAACTGACAATATTGCAAAGCAACTATATCCCAATAAAAATTGTTAGGAAAATCCTGTAAAGAATCTACAATATTAACCAATAGTAAGTATTCACCAAATTATAGTTATTGTTAAGTTACATATAGCAAAGGAGAAAAAAAGAACCCAATACTCACTAGCTATAACATCAGGAAATTGAAGAAAACAATTCTTGAAAATAAAGACCCTGCAAAAGTACTTTACTAGCAAAGAAAGTGAAAGCTGCTCAGTCATGTCTGACTCTTTGCAACCCCATGGACTATACAGTCCATACAGTCCACAGAATTCTCCAGGCTAGAATACTGGAGTGAGTAGCCATTCCCTTTTCCAGGGGATCTTCCCAACCCAGGGATGGAACCCAGGTCTCCCACATTGCAGGCAGATTCTTTACCAGCTGAGCCACCTGGGAAGCCCAGCAAAGAACATTATCTCTGATGCAACTGGTCTCCTTCTTAGGGTTGAAATTCTATATTCTCTACTCTAGAGAGAATTTATGACCAAATCAAATCAGGATGAATTCCCTTACTCTGGTCCTATATTAACTAGTGTTTTCCCTTCCCTACTTGTCACAGTCATAATTACATGACTCACATTGGACTCTACCACTTTACTGCAAGCTGCAAGACAGCAGGAGATGGGTCTTAGCATTCTATAGCATAGTCTCCTTCCTACTGAATGCCTAGCACACAGGGCATGAGACACAGTTAGGTACATAATGGTATTTGTATTTAACTGTAATGCAATCTCACAGTTCCCTGTTGTCTAGTGGCTAGGATTTGGCCACTGTGGCCTGGGTTCAATACCCAGTCAGGAAAGGAGTGTTTTTGGCAGCTTCCCAAATGGTGCAAGTGGTAAAGAACCCGCCTGCCCAGGCAGGAGACATAAGAGATGCAGGTTTGATCCCTGAGTTGGGAAGATCCCCTGGAGGAGGGCATGGCAACCCACTCTAGTATTCTTACCTGGACAATCCCACGGACAGAGGAGCATGGTGGGCTACAGTCCATAGGGTTGCAAAGAGTTGGACATGACTGAAGCAACTTAGCATGTAGTCCAATTAGTGAGAAGTTTGTAATTTGCCTCATAAAAGGTCTGTTTAAATTTTTTTTAGTGTAGCTAAGTCATGTTTTAAAAATGTAGGTGCCAATATCCTGAGAAACAAAGCAGATCCCTTGTAATAGCTTTTATTTTTATCCATAAACCTGTCTTATCTGTTCTGATTTTTATTGGTTTTCTTACTTTCATTTTATTTTTCAGAGAATTGCCTCCCTAGAAACTATTATTCCCAGAAATACTGAAGAGCAGTCTGCATGAGCTGAGAAGAATGAAACTGGTATTCCTAAAGAGAAAAGCCAGGTACAGTCAGAGAGGGATTAGGAATAAGCTGAGAGGAGAAGGACGCAGCTCCCAGGGCGGCTGACCAGTCCTTTTGTGTGCCATTGTTTAGGATGTTCTAGGCCAAGTCTTTCCCTGACATACATATGTTGAACCCTCACCATGACCCTAGGTGGGCCTCCTATTAGTGCTTCCATTTTGTCCATGAAGAAACATGTCTCAGTTGAAGTTTAGAATTCTCAGAGGCAGATGCTGCTAAGAAGACAAGATGGGTTTTCAGCCCAGGACTCCCAGACCCCTCGTCATGACAGTCCTGAATGTCTCATGAGTGTCCTTTTGTAATCTTGATCCTGGGTTCAAATAAGAACAGTTTTACCTATCCTACAAACAAAAAATAGACTTATGACTTAATCAAAAGCTAAACAATGGGTATATTTTTTTCCAATTTGCAAAGAGAAAAGAAAAAAAAAAAAAACAGAGAAGAACTATTTCATAACTACACCTTAGTTTAAGAGAGCAATTTCTTTTTCCAAAATAGTAATGTTGGGAAACCTTATCTCTACAATTAGAAGGAAAAAATATATCCTGCAGTATTATAAATTAACATTCAGTAGTGAGCTTGCTTAGGACTTCCTGAGACATAGAAGAAAATAAAATTGCATAGGAAAAATGACTTTTAGCAGTTGACATCTGGGCAATACTTCCACATTGTTTGCAGTATCTTTCTGTCATGTACTGCTGCCACTACTGTGTGTGCTCACTTCTGTCTGACCCTGTGATCCCATGGACTGGATCCAGCAAGGTTCCCCTGGCCATAGGACTTCCCAGGCAAGAATTCTGGAGTGAGTTGCCATTTCCTACTCCAGGGGATCTTCCCGACCCAGTGATCGAACCTGTGTCTCCTGCATCTCCTGCACTGGCAGACAGATTCTTTATCACTGTGCCACCTGAGAAACCCCTCTATCGTGTACACAGACAAATAATTGGTGAATAAAAATTAACATAGCTACTTTCATATATTCAGTGTTGCAACTGATACACTAATAAAAATGCTAGATTAAGTTGAATGCAGTGAAAAGCTTCTAGCCAATTTCCTGGATGGTGTGAAAAGTGCTAGAAAAAGTTGACTATTTAATTATATAAAGTCTCTAGTTTTAATGACTTCGCAACAATTTGTAAATTATAATTTTAGGTATTATCAGTTCTTACGACCATAGTAAAGGGATGTTATGTTACATTAACCCTCATGTTCTTGGGGAATATATTGAAACACAAGCTTATCTAAAACACGACTTATCTAAAGTGACTCCAATTGCCGATAGGGCCAGAAATGGGAAAAATATTCCTTTTTGCACAATGTACCCCACATTCCTATTCATCACATGCATATATCAAAACCTTTGCTTCTCATCACTATACTACCGGGAGTTTCTGGCTATTGAAAGTGTGGTTAAATGGTACTATCAAAAAATAGATAGGTTGAAATTTTGTTTAAAGAGTGGGGTGACATCAAATACATGAAGAAATCTAGGGAAATAGTAAAACAATGGAACTCTGAGAAGAAAGAAGAAGGAATATTATTCTTTCAAAAATGGTGCTGCAGTCATCCTTCAGAGTAGCAGTTTCCATTTCCTTAAAACCTATGGTCTGTCCTCAAATATTTTATTTGCGATGACCTTCAACATGAGAATTATTAATTCACACCACATTGCTACAAGCAAATGATGAAAATTAATTTCTTGAAGATGTAGTATCAAGCATAATAAAGCAACACATTCATAAGCTATGTTTTTGCTCAGCTTTTATATAGTACTACTGATCTGAATCTTGCTTCATCACTTCACATCATTTTGTATCAGTTGGATATATTCAGTTTATGTGGTGTGTATGTGTGTGTGTGTGTGTGTGTGTTTTCCAGAACACCACAGCCCAGTTCTAACCTTGGCTGTCTTAATATTCTTTCTTTTGGATGTACTTTGGATTAAAAGAATTGCAAAGCACAAACATGGATTGCCAGTACAGTTGACCTTTCTTTAATACTGGATTATAACCTGTTTATACAAAAATGAGTATCACTGTCCTAAATCTTGGTTCCAAGAACCAGATGCTTCCTTAGCTTATTACTGGTTAAGTGAGGTGAAGTGAAAGTCACTCAGTCGTGTCTGACTTTTTGCAGCCCCATGGACTATACAGTCCATGGAATCCTTTAGTCCAGAATACTGGAGTGGGTAGCCTTTCCCTTCTCCAGCGGATCTTCCCGACCCAGGAATCGAACCAGGGTCTCTTGCATTGCAGGCAGATTCTGTACCAACTGAGCTGTCAGGGAAGCACATTACTGGTTAAGACAACATTTAATTAGGCATTTACAGGGCTAAAGAGTCTCTACTGGTGCAGAATATCTTTATGCTACGGGTTTCTGCTACCGAAGCTACTGCTTCGGGTTTCCATGGAAGAAAACAGGCACTGACGAAATAACCAGTTACGGGTATTCATGAAGAAGAAGAAGGTCGTTCTACACAGACACGAGATGTTCGACCCTGCCAGTTCATGTGGTCTGGCTGACTGAACTTAGAATCAGGTGGCCTCAACCCTTGATTTCTCAGAGAATGCTAAGCAGGGTTGATGCCTGGTTTGAAGGGCTGACAGCAGTTCCGCCAGGTTCCTGCTCCATAGTCTCTGCTGCCAGCTGCATGCCTGTGCTCCTGCCAGCCACACGCTCACCGCGGCTGCCTCCTGGTGCTGCCAGCTGCCGGGAGACAGCCCCTGCCCGTCACACGCTGGGGCCTCTGCCGGCTCCACAGCCGTCCCTCCCTGCCACATGGCAGCCACTGTACCCCTGTGACAGCCCTGCTGTCACATGCAGAAAATCAGTCGACGGGTTGCCGAAAATTAACTTTCCCACAGAGCCTCCTTCCCTGAGCTCCTTTCTTGAGTGAGATGTGGTTTCACTTTCTCCTTTGAGACAGTGAGCATATTTCATGGAAAGGGATTCTTTGACTGGTGCGGGTACACTGTCTGAGATGCTCGCGAAACATATTTGCTTCTCACACATTTACCACAATTTTCTTGCACTTAATAAGGTCACTGGGCAGAAACAACTAAATTTGAAATCTGGAATCCAGATTTGAAGAAAGGAAAGGAACTTTAAATAATCTTCTCCTAATGTATACACAAAGTCATAAGTTAACAAGAGAAACTTCAGAATTCGTAGCTTCCATGCTTTTCATCTCCCCAGTATATATTAGTTTGGGCAGAATTCTGTCTTGAACAAACTGCTACCTAAAAATCTACATATTCTTTTAAAATAGTGGTCAAATACCTACTGTGCTCTAAGGTATTAGAACAGACAAAGAGATATAAAAATGGGTTCCAAAAAATGGTTTCTGTTCATAAGTAATTTTAAATATGTTTGGGGATCCCAATAACATTATACAGAGTATTTGCAACATGAAAAAGTCAGCTGTCATTTAACTACACATTGTATACCATGGCCTATGTGCACATACAGCGCCAGGGGTTTAGGGGAAGGTGGACGACAGAGAATGAGATGGCTGGATGGCATCACTGACTCAATGGACATGAGTTTGAATGAACTCCGGGAGTTGGTGATGGACAGGGAGGCCTGGCATGCTGCGATTCATGGGGTCACAAAGACTCGGACAGGACTGAGCGACTGAACTGAACTGAACTGGTTTCTACATTGAATTGTGAAAGCTTCTGAAGGAAATGGGCCTTGAGTTGGGATGAATTGACTAGATTAGTGAATCTGTGGTAGACAATGCTGTGCCCAGGTTGTGAAACCTCTTGAATACCCAGGTTATGGACCCTGGATTTTAGAATATCAGCAATGGGAAGTGATTGAAAGTGTCCTGGGTAGAAAAGTAACATGATAAACTTTGGAACAGGTTGAACCATATGCATTTCCCCCTTTTTTCCCAAGTCAAAAGCATTCAGTATCTGTGCTTTCTTAATGTTCAACCTAATATAAAAGACAAGATGAAGAGAAAAGAACAGAGAAATTGTCTTCTCAATAACACATTTTTGCTCTATCAACATATTTGCCAAATTACTCCCTTTACCAGTGTCTACTTTCTAAAACAAAGAGATGAAAAGAATAAGAAAAAAAAAAAAGATTAGAAGATAGAACCAAAGAAGGAAACAAAAAGGCAGAAAATTAAGAAAAATCATGGAGCATCTTCAACTATGTTCTTGGAAAGTTCCTAAGCAAATCTGCACAAACACTCTTGTTAGATCACAAGGAATAGAACAGCTCTGTTGAATCTATACAAGGGTACATTTTGAGTTCAACAAAATATAATTTGAAGGTTATATTTTTCCCCTTCCTTCCCCAATTAACTGTTATTTACTTTTCCTTAAAAAAAAATTCACTTTTTCAGGCTCTAAGGAAACTTGTTTTTTAATCCACTACTTTAAATTTAAAGCTATCAGAGGATATCTATTTCCTTGCATCGTATTTAGTGGAAGAATTGTATTTTCTACTAAACTTCAGATGATGCGATTGAAATACCAAATATTTGACTTCACAGAATATAAGCACACTGTCCTGCTGCCCTATAATCTTCACAGCTGGCATCATTTAACTCTTGGCCCACACTCCAGGACCTTTCACCTCCACAAGAGAATCTAAGGAGCCCAGTTCAGGCATGGTATCAGCAAAAATATTCTTATTGTTGATCATGTATAATACCACGCAGAGCCTCCTGCATGATGAACACCCCACACTGACTTCCAAATCCCCATTCATCTGGCCCACATCTTTCTGCTTCCTTCTTCTCTGCAACTATTCTTCTCCCAAAGGACATTTTCTCTGAGGCCATTACATAAAGGAATGCTATTTCCCTGTCTCTTGGCTACTTTTCTTTCTCTGAAACAGCTAGAGGGAAACATAGAGGAGATAATATAATAGTCAATGGTAAAATTACAAAGAGAATACTAGCCTCGAGAATGGTAATAGTCATTCAGGTTCTATGCAAATAAACTGGGTCTAGGCATGCTCCTGGATGGACATGCAAAGAGTGGGACACGACTGAGTGACTGAACTGAACTGAACTGAGGCATGCTCCTGTCTACATTTTTACCTTGTTGTTTCACTGGCATAATGTTCTCCGTGAAATTCAGAGGCTAATAAAAACTCTCTCTTTTTCTTTCCTAGTAAACTACTGATTTTTCTTTGTTCTTTGACAGGAAGCTCCAATCTCAGACTCTGCAGTTCTCAGACAGAAAAGAAAACTGATGAGGGTTTGACTTTGTTAGAATAAATAAAAAGATTCATTTACAGGAGCCAAGGTCTCTGCCAATAGCCTGTATGTTGATCTTTGAATTTTTGTTGATTGGCTGTACCAGTCTTTGCTCAGAAAGACACACTTCATCTTAGATTCACTTCCCAAGGGTCAAAACTCAAGTTCCTAAAGAGTCCAGAAAGGTAATATAAATTAGTGACACAGAGTCAGGTGTAAAAAAAATAAGAAGTGACAGGAACTGTGATGATCTGAAGGGCTTGTGCCCCATCTTAAGGGGACCACATAAATAAATCAATAATTGCTTTGAAGAAGCAGGGCCAGTGTTTTCAGATCTTTTTACATTTTTGAAAATGTTTTTAATTTTAAAAATTAATTTAAAATTATTCTAAACCTTATTAAATCAAATGAAAATCTCTTTACAAATGTACCTTAAAAATATTCATTTGCATCTCACAGAATAAGGCCCAAAATTCTCAACATGGCCTTTGCTCTCCATAATCTGCCTCTGCCAACCTCTCTCATCATATTTCTTTATACACTCATTATTCATTGAGCTCTAACCCCACTTAGCATTCTTTGTAAACTTCAAGAACTCTCAACTTGGGGCCTTTGCAGTTGGAATTTTCTTTATTTGGAATTCTCTTCCCTTATCTATCTTCAGCTCTTTATTTCCTTCATGACTCTGCACAAATAGCACCTTATTGGAGTGCTTTTGAGTTTTTCCTGTTAAAAATAGTGCCTTCAATTCTTACCCTAGCTTCCTTATTCTGCTTTATTTTCCTACCGAACATTTATTACTATTTGACATATTACATGACACATGCAGTGAAATATAAGCAGCATGACAACAGGTATGTAATTGCTTTTATTTTTTTGGCCAAGAAGCCAGTGCTGTTTTCTTTATATTATTGCTCTTTTGATTGCTCTAGCCAAAGCACTTTCACTAACTCTGGATGCATTTTAGACACAGAATAAATGTTTCTGAATAAATTTATCACATCTATCCAGATTTTATGCATATTTGCATGTATTTCTGACAAATTTATCTTGTGTGTGATACTCTATGGCTCTAAGTAACATATTTCTAGAAATGCCAAGCCCTCTCATCAGGTAGATTCTAAGTGAATTTCAGGGCAATGTGACATATTAAGACCAAACCCAGTGGTTTTCAAAGTGTGTAATTTGTGAGGCTACTCTAGATAAAGATGTGAGGACAAAGTTATAAAGTGACATGAGCCAAAGGGTCCTAGATTAGGGTTTAGAAATAGAAGCGACGGAGTAGGACTTGGAAAAGCAAGGGAAAAAAAGCAAGTATAAACACTGTTTGTGCTTGTGTTAGTCACCTCCTACTCTTTGTGACACCATGAGCTGCAGCCCAACAGGCTCCTTTGTCCGTGGAATTCTCTGGGCAAGCATACTGGACTGGGTTTGGGTGGCCCTTCCCTACCCCGGGGAATCTTTCCAACCCAGGGATCAAACCTGGGTCTCCCACATTGCAGACAGGTTCTTTACCATCTGAGTCACCAGGAAAGCCCCACTGAATGAGCCTATTTAACTCTGGCAACACAGATTGAGTCTTTCCTCTGTGAAGCTGTGTTTAATGGCTGGGTATGTGTGATCATACTACATAGCAAATAAGGTCACCACCCAATCAATATCTTTGCAGAAGAAACTGTTTTACAAACTTGTGTAATCTCAGTGCTTAGCAAAATATTCTACACATAGTACACACTCAATGAACATGTAAGAAAGCTGAGAATAATAATTCTTAAGATAGGAGACTGACAGCCCCAAATTATTAAAATATGTGCGAGGTTCTCAGCAGGTGAATACTCTCAGAAATATATTCCTTTAGCAGACAAAGCACTTTGCTTCCATTCTGTTTCCCTGTTGAAGTACAAATTACTGATTGCCAGCTAAACAAACTGGAGAAACAATCTTTGTGTCTCTTTTCTTGGAAACAGTTGTGAAATATGTATAGATGTCAAAGAGAAAAAAGGATTCTTCTTTGGGATCTCCCCAATAGTGACGACAACCTTTCAACATTGTGTTTATTTAGTATTCTTATATCTGTCATTTTATTTCTTTCAAAGAACACACAATCTCACCTTTACCTTGACAGGTATCTTCTTGTCTTCATGCAAATGTTATAAAAAAACTCTGAAATTTCTCTATTGTCTCAATAGCCCAAAGAAGCTTATTGGTATGCGGGCATATTGCAACTTACATATGAGCAACTTCATCCTCACCACATTTGTAAAATTATTCAAACTACTGTTCTCCCTTATCAAAATTAAATTCTCAATGAATAAATATCTGACAATTACCATTTTAATGGATTTTGTTTACATATGTCATACACATCATAAAATCCAGCCAAGGCAAATTTAGCTTTATCCAAAAGACAGTGACTGATTGGGTGGAGGCTTTTTGTGTTAAATAATATATCATTTGATGTTTATATGTCATTGATATAATATTTGGTGCTTCAAGCTTAATTTTCTGCAACCCAAGCCTTTGCAGCTCACTTGAGAGAAAATAAGTAAAATAACTTAGAAGGACAGGGGCACTTTTCCAGGGACTATCCTTTAAAGTGAATGTCACTCCATCGTGTCTAGCTCTTTGTGACCCCATGGACTATACAGCCCATGGAATTCTCTAGGCCAGAATACTGGAGTGGATAGCCTTTCCTTTCTCCACGGGATCTTCCCAACCCAGGGATGGAACTCAGGTCTCCCAATTGCAGATGGATTCTTTATCAGCTGAGCCACAAGGGAAGCTCAAGAATACTGGAGTGGGTAGCCTATCCCTTCTCCAGCAGATCTTCCAGAAAAAAAAATCTATTTTTATTCCCTACAATAGTGAATCATGGCCTAGCTTGCCCACAGCAACAAGACAGGGAAATAACAAACAGAAAATTCTGAGGGTGTTCCACTATTTCCAGTTGTTTGGTAAAAGAAAATGAGGAGAGACAAAGTAAAGACTTCTTATTTAGTAGCAACAGATGGCTTTAACACCAAGTAATAGTATATTCTTTTCACCTCCATCTGCTTGCATTCTCTATATATTCAATCGCAGACCGTAGGCAATAGTATAGGCTGGGAAACTGTAATTCTAGATGCATGTTTTATTGTCTTATTGTAATAAGTATGTGACTCGGCTAATCTCGTTCTTTAAGCTTATTTTTGCTTAAAATGGTAACATTTCAAAATACCATGTGAAATTCGATAGTTAAATCTTGTAAGAAGTTAATCATGGGTACGAAGGATATAGGCAACTTGGCATAAACAGTGTCGGGCATCTATTAGCCTGTTCACAAATACACGGAATATCTGGCATTGTCATTTTAAGGTAATCTAGAAAGAACTTAATAGCTTTACTCCATGTATTAGGAAAGGATGCAGAAAAAGATGCAAACATTAAAAATAAGAGGCCTTGACTATTAAGTTTGTGGCATTTTAATCCTTCTTGTTTGCCTTTTGGTTATCAAACCCCATCATGTTACTAAGAAATATAAACAGAATTGAACTGATGATAACATTTTCTCTAAGGTGTTTTCCATCCAGAACCAATGAGCTATTTCTTTTAAATCTATGGTCTTTTCACTACATGCATACAGTTTGCTATAATGAAAATAAAAGTTTTGAGAAGTCAGTCATTGTAAATATATCTGATTCATCCTCTTGGTATTTTAACTACTAAGGTAAAAGTTTAAAACTTTAAGGAGATGACTGAGAAATCATACAAGTCATACCTGAACCAATCCAATGGAAACTGAGCTTTGTGTATAAGTTGTTTTCTGTTCATTTATATTGGATCTGAAATTAAATATTATTACCTTTCTCCCAAATGGCTTTCTCTCACATCTGGAATTTATTTGATGGAATAAAAGTTTCTATTTGGACATAAAAGACCAAAGTGGTGAGAAACCTCTGCAAAAGTCTAAACTGACAACATCTGAACAACCCAGACACAGCACATGCCCGGAAGAGGCCTGACACCCTACTCTGATAGAGTGGAGATTGGGCACTCAGATCACTGGGTTTGTGAATAATTGATAGGTTAGTGTAGGAATAATTAAATCTCTTCTTAACCTGAGAGGACTGGGAATAAAACTCTCCATTAGAGTATTTTCTGTTCCTTTCCATCAGGGTTATGGCATTATTAGGATTCCAATAATGTCCAATAATGTCCAACTGACATAGACAGATGGATGATGTGTCTATTTATTTCAAAGCTGGATCTGCTTTAACGAGGTTTACTTTAAACTATATTTTTAGTTCGATATTTCTTCAATATATATTCAATACCCATAAAGCATTTCAGTATTTTTAACTATATAAGATGACAATATATCTCAATGCAAATAATTTTGTTCATTTTGAAACCATCTGTTCTGTCTGAGGCGTGGTAGAAATAGAGAAATATAAACTCCTTCCCTGTATGGTTTAAGTGTCTAAAAGGGAAGACTGCTGTGCAAATTAATAATTATAAATGAATAATTATTAGACAATCATATAAATATACAAAATTCTTGATTAATCTAGAGAAGAGAGTAAATAACTGCTCAGGAAATTAAGAAAAATGTAGAGAGCAATTGAGATTTGAGACAGGTTTAAGTTTGGATAGGAATTTCCAGGTGGAAAAGTCAAGGAGAGATATAGCCAACTGACTAACATGCAGTCAATAGAAACATAAAGGAAAATGGCCCATTTATTACTTAGAATAAATGCTACGTGCTGTTACAAAAAGACTCAAGATGGACAGAAATAAAAACAAAAGTTTGCCTCTCACTCATATAAAGTGGATATTCCTGACTGACCTGTGGCTTTTCTCCAGGCAGTAGTCCAGGAATGCAGGCTCCTTCCCTCAGAGTCTCTGCTGTCTCTTAAGGTACCATTACTTCTTACACCCTCCTAACAGAGTAAGAGATCCTAGAGGGTCATATCTACTGGCCTGCAAATGACACACGGTGCATCTCCTCCTATTCCATTTGCTAGAACACAGTCACCCGTCTGACTGAGGGAGAAAAATTCAATGAGGCAGAACTTAGATTTACTGTTAGATGCAAAAGGCATAAACACACCTACACCCCAATGTTTAATGTGGGGCATATGTAAAAGGTCTATGCGCTCGGTCACTCAATCATGCCCAACTCTTTGCGACCCCATGGACTGTAGCCCACCAGGTTCCTCTGTCCATGGAATTTTCCAGGCAAGAATACTGGAGTGGGTTGCCACTTCTTCCTTCAGGGGATCTTCCCAACCCAGAAATCAAACCCACATCTCTTGCATCTCCTGCATTGGCAGGCAGATTCTTTACCACTGAGCCACCAGAAAATCCTGATGATGAGATGGCTAGATAGCATCACCAACTCAGTGGACATAAGTTTGAGCAAACTCTGGGAGATAGTGAAAGACAGGGGAGCCTGGCATGCTGCACTCCATGGGGTTGCAAAGAGTCGAAGAATTGGACACAGTTGAACAACAATAACAACAACAGTCATATGGCCACAATTAACTCTAAGGGGAGCTAGGAAGTCTCCAGCTCTGGAATTCAAGTGTATTGGGCAGGGGAGGCTAACCCCTATGGGGGGTGGGGGGGAACTTCAGTGGCTTATCATAGTAAATGTTTGCTTCTTGCTTGTATCACCGTGTAATAAGGATTATCAAGAAGGCTCTCCTGCAAACACTCATTCAAGCTTTCTTCCATGTAATGGTTGGACAACATCCTGGGACCTTAAGGCTTCTTCCTGACCCTGAGCAGTGTGTCCAGAATACAAAGGGAGAGAGAATCATGTGAGGGGCCTGCCTGACAGTGGTGGATGGCATTTCCACCCTCAGTCTTATAAGCAGAGAATAGTCATATAGCTCCAGCTGTAAAAAAGGCTGGGGAGTAACGTCTAGCTGTTTGCCAAGGAAAACTGATGTTTATAAACTAACCAGTGTTTGATACCCCTGTGTTTTGAATATCCCTTTGCTCGTTCCACATAGAGAATATCCTTGCCATCTCCCCAAAAGGACAGAGCCAGAGTCTCATTCAGTCACTGCCTCTAACCCAAAGTCAAGAATCTCCAGGAGATGTGCAGTCCT
The DNA here is from genome assembly GCF_027580195.1 of Bos mutus. Taxonomy (NCBI): domain Eukaryota; kingdom Metazoa; phylum Chordata; class Mammalia; order Artiodactyla; family Bovidae; genus Bos; species Bos mutus. The sequence goes on from NC_091622.1 coordinate 10,903,298, forward strand.
CAAGTGCAAATGCTGTTCCTGATGATTTTATGTGTAGTAAGAACACAAATTGAACTCCGGGAGTTGGTGATGGACAGGGAGGCCTGGCGTGCTGCAATCCATGGGGTCGCAAAGAGTCAGACAGGACTGAGCGACTGATCTGATCTGATCTGATCTGAAGAACACAAATTAATTTGGATGGTATATACAGATATGTGCAAGCATGCTCAGTCACTTCAGTCATGTCTGACTCTTTGTGATGTTATGGGTTGTAGCCCTCCAGGCTCCTCTGTCCATGGGCTTCTCTGGGCAAGAATACTGGAGTGCTAGCCATTCCCTTCTCTAGGGGATCTTCTTGACCCAGGGTTTGACCTACATCTCCTACATTGCAGGCGGATTCTTTACCACTGAGCCACTGGGGCAGCCCAGATATAGATATGGATATGGATATAGAATATGGAGCAGGGACAGAATAACCACAGTAAATATGCTCATTTGAAGAAGGAAAGAACCAGAGTTGTAATTAAACTGCATAGATTCTGAAATCCTGTAGGGTCAACCTGGTGAATGAATGGAGGTCCCTCTCCTGGCACCTGGTTTCTGAATCAGACCTGCTTCTGCCTTCTGGGAGGCACTCCTCATTTTTCACTGTTCTTCACGGCCCCTGACTCAACTTCTCAGACGGTTCCTCATTTGCCATTGCTCTCTACCAGAAGAAAGCCATCCTTCAGGGGTGTCCAGTTTTCACAGCTCATTTTCTCTTGGAATAAGCTTGGTGGCCTGAAATTTGTTTGACAGCTTGAACATTCAAAGGTTCTTTCTCATTGACACTGTTTCATTGACAGCACAACTCCAAAATGTCGTAACAAGCTTCTGCTTACTTTGACTTTCACGTGCCAGTAACCACACATGAAGTACTGTCCTAGGCCTCTCGTTCCCGTGCTTTCTCACCCTTAAACCCATCTCTCAGCTAATGGGCCTCCTCCACACCAGGTGGGACAATAGACCAAATTAGAAGATACTTTGATTTGTGTCTGGGCCTGAGTAACTCACTTCACCTGAAAAGTCTCACTGGGTTTTCAGTGTTCAAAGCCTTTTTTTAATCTTATCTTTTATATCTCTCCCAATTCGACGTTCGGAATCAATTGGTTTTCCTATTAATAGCCAGATCATGAAATCTGTTTATGCCATGATAGAGAATTGTTTTCCATTCTGAAGTCAGGCAGAATCTATTTGAGATTATTTTTCACAGTAGAATACCACAATCAAATCTGCATTATAGGAGGACTACTCTAGAAATATAAGAGGAAGAAGGAAACTAACGTTAATTGAACATCATTTAACACCTTAAATGAGCTAGGTTCTTTTCATTTAATTATAGCAATAATCTTGTAAAGAAGGTAATTTTTATTGTGTCCCATTTTGACAAGTGAGGAAAGTTTAAAATCTTAAAGCTTTAATTATCTTTTTTCTTGTCCAACAAAAAGTTTCAAAGTCAGTATGCAAGATATAAATATCTGACTTTGGAATCCATACTCTTTCCACAAGCTAAGCTGGTTAATTGGAAGTGAGACTAGAGACATAAAGGCATTTTAGAAAATTCCTTTAATATCTCATGCAAGTAATGAAAAGAGGGTATGTACTATAGGTCAGCAGCTGTGAGGGTAGAAAATGGAGACTTGTTTGGAAAGTAGCTTGAAAATATAAAGAATCTGCCTGCAGTGCAGGAGCCCCTGGTTCAGTCCCTGGGTTGGGAAGATCCCCTGCAGAAGGGAAGGGCAACCCACTCCAGCATTCTTACCTGGAGAATCCCATGGACAGAGGAGCCTAGTGGGCTACAGTCCAGGGGGTCACAAAGTCAGACACGACTGAGCAACTCACACACACACGCATACAAGGCAGAACCTGGCCAAAAAAAGTGATTCTTTCTTTCCAACAGCCTCCAGAAAGAAGCTCAAGCTTGCCTTCACCCCGATTTTAGGCCAATGAGACATATTTTGAAACTGTAACATCCAAGATCATAGCACAATAAATTTGTCTTGTTTTTAATTGCTAAGTCTGTGATGATCTGCTACAGCAGCAGCAGGAAACTAAGGTGTACTCCAACACCAACAATCTTTAACCCCAGAAACAACAATAATACTTTGATCATATTACGTTTTCACTGCCTCCCACTGACCTCTCCACTTTACTCAGTCAATTCACCAGCTTGAAATCCCTAGCCAGTTATTATAATCATTCCCCTCTCCTGTTTTATGATATTCACTTAGCAAAATCCAAACACTAGCTCTCTACCCACTCTAGGCCTGCATTTAGATGATAGAACATGTTCACGACAGCGCATGCAGATCACAACCACCTTAAATCTGTTGCGTCTTCCATCAAGTGTCTCCTTAACACTGACCTGCTAAAACACTGCATTTCTCTAGTCCATTTATTAAGTAACTCTTCTGTTGACATTTCTATACCTATTTCTCTCCTCAAAACCTTCACATCAATTCCCCTATTACTTTATTTCATAGATGAAAGGAAACAATCTGAAGATTAATCTGCCTACTTGCACCATTATGTCTAACCAATCTTCCCATGTCTGTGCCCTAACATTTCTCTCATTACTATGGCTGATTTGTCTGTGCTTTTAACTGAAGTCCAATCTTTCATTTATATACTAACTCTTGAGTCTTCTTGTTTTTTGTTTTTTAAAGAACTTAGCTGGTTTATTTATCTGTTTAGTTTTTGCTCTGCCCCAGGCATGCAGGGTCTTAGTTCCCTGACCAGGGATCGAAATACAGCCCCTTGCATTGGAAGTGGAGTCTTAACCACCGGACGGCCAGGGGAGCGCCAGCCTTGTTTCCTCTTATCTATTTAACCCAGAATTTCTCCTGTGTCTCTCAAGCTTGAACTTTCCCTACCTACTGACTGTGCCATTCTATATGTGAACAGACTGCTGTTTCCTCTACCTGAAGAATTGACCACATTCTCTTGGTTCTCCCATCCCTCTCCATAGTTGTCCCATTTTCTTCTTTAAGGTAAACTTCTGAGAAGAGTTGCCTGCACTTTTATCTTCTATTTCTTATCTCCACACGCCTCATGCCCTCTTGAACCCCCTCCACATAGGTTTTCCTCAAACACTATAAAAGAACAGCTTTTGTTAAGATGCCAATTACCCTGTATTCCAAAAACTAAAGGTAAATATCAGCCATCATTTATTTGATCTATCAGTTCCATTTGATCCTGTAGCTCACATTCTCTTTCTCGAAATGCTTTTTTCACTTTCTTCCCAGGTCACCATCATTTCTTGGTTTCCCTCTCATCTCAGAGATGTCTCCTACTTCCTCTTCTTTGTTCTTTTCATAGCATATGTACAATCTTTAAAGAGTACGGTGTCATTGGGCCTCTTCTCAGCACTCACCTATTTAGTGAGCTCATTCAGCTTCATTGCTTGAGATGCTATGCTGACAATTCTTAAACTGATGACTACCCATGAACTCACCTCTGAACCTCAGCCTCTAATGTTCAAGACTTTCTACACAGCACCACCATTTGTACGTTTAATAGGCATCTCAAACAAAATATCCCAATTGACTCCTCCTCTCCCTGACACACAAACCATGGACTGATGTACTGAGAAAATAGGGAAAAAACCCTTAACAAGCATCACACTGAAGAAGATATACAGATGGAAAATAACATATAAAAAACACACAAATAGGCATTAAGATGCTCCGCATTGTATGTCACCAGGGAAATGCAATTAGAACAATGAGATACCCGAACATGCCTATTGGAACAGCCAAAATTTGAAACACTGAAGACACCAAACACTGGCAAGGATGTGAAACAATAGAAACTACCGTTTGTTCCTGCTGGAAATGCAAAATAAAAGAGCTACTTTGGAAGACAGTCTTGTGATTTCTTATAAAACTAAATGTACTCTTTTCATATGATTCGGCCATTACAGTCCTTGATATTTACCCAAAGGAGATGAAAACCTGTGTCCACACCATGATGGAATGATGATACGTTGGGGAGGCTATGCATGTATTGTATTAGGGTGTGTGGGAAACTTCTACACTTTCCTCTCAAGTTTTTTGCTGTTTAAAAAGTATGCATCTATTTCTCCCCTTTCCTCTAGTAAATAGAGCCCCCAAACAAGGCATCCAGCATAAAAAGCCTTCCCCATCTACCCTGTTTATAACTGCAGTGGCTCCTCTCTCCACTCCCACTTCACCAGAACTCACTTTCTTCTATCTTGACTTATTTTTCTCCATTGCATATTATATTTCTCACCTATTGATTTTGCTTAATTTTGTGATTTTCTATCTCCCTGCTCTAGGATTCAAGGTCCATGAAGACAGGCATGTTAGTCTGTCTTGTTTACTACTGGATCCCTAGTGCCTATAAAAGTGCTTGATGTAGAAGAGGTGCTCCATTATTTCTTGACTTAACTATATTTTTGAGGGAGAAAACCTAACACCTTTGAAACATAATGAATATGATCACTCAGAAAAAAAAATGTTTAAAATGAAAAAACATAAAGCAGAAGAAACAATGAAGGAATGGAAACAAGAAAGGACAGTGAGAAGGAATGGCTCAAACCATTCCTTCCAGCTTGATTCCAGCTCGCCAGACTCAAAAGAAATCAATTGCTTCCTGTGATGACATAGATCATCCTAATGATTCTTGAAGCCGTCAGATTATTTCTAACAAGGACTGTGTGAGTGTGAGTGTGTGTGCACATGTGATGGGGAATTAGGAGAGGGGAAGAGATGACTAACAAATTTAGCCTTAGAAATTTTTGGAAATTCATTCCAAGCAATGGCTAGCTTGGAAAACCTCAGGCTAGAGTAAACTGAACAACCAATGCTCGATTTTATTCGTGTTTGTCTTTTCTCTGCTGTGTCTCTCACAAAGTACAAAGCCACAAGTGGTAGAAATATATGTCAACAGCTCAGAAATCAAAGCAAACAACACTCACGTTTGTTAAGCAAAAAAACAACCCCTTTGCCTTATCATTTTCTAACAGAAGATCTAAAATTTAAACTGCACTGACTTTACCAAAGTTTTACTCCTTTGCATCAACGTATCTTCCTGGTGCTGAATCCTTTTAGTTGGATCATAACAGTCAATGACACAGAAAATGTTAGAAACTAACTTTTTTAAAAGTAACCTTGCTTTTCATGCTCCCCTGTTGTTCACCTCACAGGACATCTCCTCTCTATTTGAAGGTGTTCACAAATTGAATATGCCCACTACACTGGAACTCCATGAGATGAAAGGCAAAAATCACCCAGCTGCAACATTAAATGCATAATTCATCAGATCAGTTTCTTTCTATAGAAACAGTCATGAATTCTCTGTTCTATAATGTCAGTTCTCAGGTTCGTGTTATTGTTCATTGTCAACTTGCTGAAATCAATTCTAAAAGCATGACTCCCCATCCTGTGACATTGGATTCCAACTGCAAAAATACCAATTGCCATGAACAGCATGCTCTGGCTATTGGTTCCGATTGACAGAATGTTCTAGCCAGGTCTCTTCCTTGCCCTTTCCATTTGTCTAACATTTGTCCTGTTCTACTAGCCAACTTGTAAGAAATTAATTGCTCAAATGGTCAAATGATATTTAAATTATACGGAAAGCAACTCAGCAAGTATTTTTCCATTTAAAATTTCTTACTAGACAAACATTTTGTGAAAGACCTTTTGGGGACAAATGGCAGTTTGATAGGGGACTGGGGACTGAGGACTGGATGGCATTAAGAAGTTCTTATTTTCAGATGTGATGTTATTGTGGGTGTATATGTGCTTTTGTAAAGATGCAAATTGGAGGTAGTTCAAGATGAAATGTAATGATGTATGCAATTTATTTCACAATAGCTCAGAGAATAAAAAATGAAGTTATAAAGTGAAAAATAAAGGTATCAATTCCCAAAACATAATTGATGATTTTCATTAGCTCTCATGTTGGCATATATTCTTCCAGTTAAAAGGTAGGTGTTACTACATAATAGTTATGGAATGCTTGATTTGTGCCAGGCACTCTCATAAGTATTTCATATGCATGATCTCATTTAAGTATCCAATAAACTTGTTTGTGGTAGATAATAATTTCTTCATTTTAAACATGGAAACTGTACTTCAGAGAGATTAAATAATTTTTCTAGATTATACAGGTTTTTCAGTTACTCTCCATTGTGTATACTCACACACACAGAGATACACACACAAACACACATATTGAAACAAAAACATACATACCTCCCCAAAAGCTTTCATTCAAATATGATCTTTTTTTATTATGCATATACCTCACTATTCCCTAAGTTTCTTAGACACAGACTTACACACCTTCACCTGAGTAAGCCTCATCTGGGCTTGAAACCCCAAATTTAGACAGTGTGTACATGTGCAGTCACTCAGTCATGTCCAACTCTTGGTGAACCCATGGACTGTAGCCCACCAAGCTCCACTGTCCATGGAACTTTCCAGGCAAGAATACTAAAGTGGGTTGCCATTTCCTCCTCTGGGGGATCTTCCCAACCCAGGATCAAACCCGTGTCTCTTGCAGATTCTGCCTAGCAGGTAGATTCCTTATGACTGAGCAACCTGAGAAGCCCAAATTTAGAGCAACAGTTTTGAAATTGTTCTTTGCAAAGCTGCGGGTTCCATGGAAGACATCATGGTTCCCATCTCAGGGAGTCAAGAGACTCCTTTTGAGCAGACTCCTCTTTAAATCCATCATATTTATCAGGCTGCACATAAAATCCCATTTGATAAAAAATATTCTGCTACTAGAGCTTCCCAGGTGACGCTAGTGGTAAAGAATCTTCCTGCCAATACAGAAGCGCAAGAGAGGAGGGTTTGATCCTTGGGTCAGGAAGATCCCCTGGATGAGGGCGTGGCAACCCACACCAGTATTTCTGCCTGAAGAATCCCATGGACAGAGGAGCCCAGTAGGCAACAATCGGTGAGATTGCAGAGTTAGATACAACTGAAGTGACTTAGCATGCATGCACGCACATTCTACTACTAAAAAAAGTTTTAAAAATGCATATCTAGATAAACAAGTAGATAATACCTTCATGCAATCCTTTATGACTTATTATTTATCTCAACAAAGCTCTTGAAAGTTATTGAAAGGCAAGAGTATACTCCTGGAAAGGACACTGAGTCCAGTAGCTCCCGCTGTGGGAGTCCAGTGCAGCGCTGTCTGCTACAATAGGCAGGTGCACTGCGAGCAGGCCGACACCCTCCTGTAAATCGTTTAAAAGGGGCTGATCTCCTCTGCTCCTGGGTGAGCCAGGTGACACCCTCAGGCGAGACTAAGATTGTCATCAGACAGCAATTCTGAGCGTGATCTTATACAGCAGTACCCAAGCAAGCTAGGCTTCACAATTCCAAGCCATAGCCCCTGCCTGAATAATTTTACTTGGAACACATTTATAGGGTTCTACCCATTGCCCCTTAAACCATATGAAAGTGCCCAATAAACCATACAGAGCACAGGACGAGCATCTATATATTAATCTGCAGTAAATTGTAAATAAGCCGAATATTTTACCTACATTAACTTCCACTTTAAGATATTTTATATGTACTAAATAACTCTTTTCTTCTGCCAGCAAATATATAACTGGAGCTAGCTTCTATTAAGGCCACTATTAGATCCTGATAATAAAATGAATTCATTTTCATATAAGAGAATGCTTATCGTTCAATTGTCTAGAGCAGAGACTATTCATCTAGAGATATAAAATATTTATGAAGTGTGTAGAAATGGGCAGAGAGAGTGACCAGAACACAATTCCTTCCTCTTGAAGACATTATGTGATGCATCGATAACCCATCCCCACTGACTTAACTCTCTTAGTATTATAACATAAATCTTTATACATTGTTAACCAGTTGATGTTAATTAGTGTATTGCAATCCTTAGTAATAATCTCTGCCCACAAATTTAAAGACAAGAAAACTTGGGTGAAAGCCAGTTTTAGATGACCCTGGAAATTTTTGACAACAGAGTAACACAAACTGTGACAGTGGTTAGTCCTGGAATTGTTGTTGTTGTTTAGCCGCTAAGTCGTGCCCAACTCTTTCGTGACCCTAGAACAGCAGTGTGTGAATGCAGCCTGTATCCTCTGGAATATTGGCTTGAAATAGTTTCACTTGTATTAAGCAAGAAAATAGCACACACTTGATATTAAAATCTTAACGAGTTCATAACTTGGGAGAAATAAAGAGCTGCTTTCTTAAAAAATAGAATGGACCACATACAGCATGATACCAAGGGGGAAGATAGTGACAAAATCAAAAGAACCGTGAAAAGTCTGTGTACAGTCACAAAAGAACCAACTTCCTCACCCTGCAATCCACTATTTAGCCAGATTTTGTTATTTTAGCTCAATTATAATATACGGCCCAATCACAGAGTAGCTAAGAATATAGCAGTTAGTATTGGTATGTTTTGATTTAGGTCATACCTGAATGGTCTAGTGGTTTTCCCTACTTTCTTCAATTTAAGTCTGATTTTGGCAATAAGGATCTCATGATCTGAGCCACAGTCAGATCCTGGTCTTGTTTTTGCTGACTGTATAGAGCTTCTCCATCTTTGGCTGCAAAGAATATAATCAATCTGATTTCGGTGTTGACCATCTGGTGATGTCCATGGGTAGAGTCTTCTCTTGTGTTGTTGGAAGAGGGTGTTTGCTATGACCAGTGAGTTCTCTTGGCAAAACTCTATTATCCTTTGCCCTACTTCATTCCGTACTCGAAGGCCAAATTTGCCTGTTACTCCAGGTGTTTCTTGACTTCCTACTTTTGCATTCCAGTCCCCTATAATGAAAAGGACATGTTTTTTTGGTGTTAGTTCTAAAAGGTCTTGTAGGTCTTCATAGAACCATTCAACTTCAGCTTCTTCAGTGTTACTGGTTGGGGCATAGACTTGGATTACTTTGATATTGAATGAAATATCAATAACCTCAGATATGCGGATGACACCACCCTTATGGCAGAAAGTGAAGAGGAACTCAAAAGCCTCTTGATGAAAGTCAAAGAGGAGAGTGAAGAAGTTGGCTTAAAGCTCAACATTCAAAAAACGAAGATCATGGCATCTGGTCCCATCACTTCATGGGAAATAGATGGGGAAACAGTGGAAACAGTGTCAGACTTTATTTTTTTGGGGTCCAAAATCACTACAGATGGTGACTGCAGCCATGAAATTAAAAGATGCTTACTCCTTGGAAGGAAAGTTATGACCAACCTAGATAGCATATTCAAAAGCAGAGACATTACTTTGCCAACAAAGGTCTGTCTAGTCAAGGCTATGGTTTTTCCAGTGGTCATATATGGGTGTGAGAGTTGGACTGTGAAGAAAGCTGAGTGCCAAAGAATTTATGCTTTTGAACTGTGGTGTTGGAGAAGACTCTTGAGAGTCCCTTGGACTGCAAGGAGATCCAACCAGTCCATTCTGAAGATCAGTCCTGGGTGTTCTTTGGAAGGAATCATGCTAAAGCTGAAACTCCAGTACTTTGGCCACCTCATGCGAAGAGTTGACTCATTGGAAAAGACCCTGATGCTGGAAGGGATTGGGGGCAGGAGGAGAAGGGGACCACAGAGGATGAGATGGCTGGATGGCATCACTGACTCGATGGACGTGAGTTTGAGTAAACTCCAGGAGATGCTGATGGACAGGGAGACCTGGCGTGCTGCGATTCATGGGGTCACAAAGAGTCGGACACGACTGAGAGACTGAACTGAACTGAACTGATTGGTATGTTATACTGAGAAAATCAAATCCCTCCTGTGTGAGTTTTTATGTAAGCTTCAACAGCTTACTTACCAAGTTCATATGTGAATGATACGGATTCATAGCTTGGATATAGCTTATCTATCCATCCTTCTTTTCCTGAATATATCCACCAAGTTGGGGTCTCCCCACAGAATGACTTAACTAAGTTGTAAAGTAAACATATGCAGTTATGCATTTCATCAGATTTAGTATGACCACGTCCAATTTTTGTCTTTCTCATTATCTCACTAAACTGGTTAGAAATTTTTCCATTCCCTAATCTTTGCAAAGAGTTGATACTAAACCAGAAACTTCCAGTTTCCTGGGACATTGTACAAATTAAATACATGTAGGTTATTTATTCTCTATGGTGTGAAATGAGAGGCTCTCCCTCAAATGCTGAGTTTTCAGTGGTCTTCTAGTGGCAGCAAATCTCAAATACAACCTGAAAGTACTTTGTTCCTCTTAGCATTTTCTTTGGTCCCCCTATATTTCTCAATTCAAATTTGTGTACAGAGAGACCCAATATTGTGGGGGGAAAGTGCTAATTAAACTGATGCCTAAAACCACCCATTATCAACTATACCCTGAGAAAAAAAATATAAATGCAAAAATGCAAAAAAACAACAACAACAAAAAACACCTAACCCCCTTCGTCTGTTCCTAGCTCAAATAACTGAGCATAGATATGTTTTATTTTTCTCAAAATAAAAGAAAAATACTCTTGCACAGTCCCTAGCACATAGTAGGCATTCAATAAGTATGTGTTGAATAAAATCTTTGAATAAATGAATAAAAAATGCTGTTAGTTTCCATATCATGTTCATCATGGCTTCCTTTTGAATTTATTTTTCCAATATGGTGCTTGAATTCTCAGTTTAGACTATTAAACTTATCTGAGTTGTGAGTAAGAATCCATTCATTCTTCTTGGGCAGCATCCACTTTGCTTTCTGCTGACAGGAAAGCTACAGACCTAAGGTTCTGACTTCCACTGGCAACAGTGACATTTTAGAAAGATTCATTCACACAGGCTATGACTTAACACATCAGCACTAACGGCTCATTCATGTTTTTTTAACTGTTAAAGCACCTCTAAGCATGTAATATTAGAAAATCAACCAAACATTGACTCAGGCCAATCATACCAAATTATGGGGGGAAAGTGGAAAGTAATTAGTTCTCATTAGGATGAATAACATGTTTCATAGGCTTATTTTAATATCTCAAGTGTAATTATGTATAAGGTCAGGAAGCAACAGCTAGAACTGGACATGGAACAACAGACTGGTTCCAAATAGGAAAAGGAGTACATCAAGACTGCATATTGTCACCCTGCTTATTTAACTTACATGCAGAGTACATCATGAGAAACGCTGGACTGGAAGAAACACAAGCTGGAATCAAGATTGCTGGGAAAAATATCAATAACCTCAGATATGCAGATGACACCACCCTTATGGCAGAAAGTGAAGAGGAACTCAAAAGCCTCTTGATGAAAGTGAAAGTGGGGAGTGAAAAAGTTGGCTTAAAGCTCAACATTCAGAAAACTAAGATCACGGCATCTGGTCCCATCACTTCATGGGAAATAGATGGGGAAACAGTGGAAACAGTGTCAGACTTTATTTTTGGGGGGTCCAAAATCACTGCAGATGGTGACTGCAGCCATGAAATTAAAATACGCTTACTCCTTGGAAGGAAAGTTATGACCAACCTAGATAGCATATTCAAAAGCAGAAACATTACTTTGCCAACAAAGGTCCGTCTAGTCAAGGCTATAGTTATTCCTGTGATCATGTATGGATGTGAGAGTTGGACTGTGAAGAAGGCTGAGTGCCGAAAATTTGATGCTTTTGAACCGTGGTGTTGGAGAAGACTCTTGAGAGTCCCTTGGACTGCAAGGACATCCAACCAGTCCATTCTGGAGGATATCAGTCCTGGGTGTTCTTTGGAAGGAATGATGCTAAAGCTGAAACTCCAGTACTTTGGAAGTACTGGAGCTGACTCATTGGAAAAGACTCTGATGCTGGGAGGGATTTGGGGCAGGAGGAGAAGGGGATGACAGAGGATGAAATGGCTGGATGGCATCACTGACCTGATGGACGTGAGTCTGAGTGAACTCCGGGAGTTGGTGATGGACAGGGAGGCCTGGCGTGCTACGATTCATGGGGTCACAAAGAGTCGGACATGACTGAGAGACTGAACTGAGCTGAAATGATAGATATTTACAAGTACCTTCCTGTAGCAAGTTTTCAATAATCAACCACAACAAAAAGAGATTACAACAGAAAACTTTTGACATATTTATACAACTATGTTGATAATAAATTCCCAGGTGGTTCAGTGGTAAAGAATCTGCCTGCAATGCAGGAGACCCAGTTCGATCCCTGGGTCGAGGAGATCCCCTGGGGAAGAAAATGACAGCTCCTCCAGTATTAGTGCCTGGAAAACCCCATGGACAGTGGAGTCCATGGGGTCATAAAGAGTCAGACACAACTGAGAGACCAAAACACACTTATTGATAATCATTGTTTTAAAGGGATAATATACATATATGAACTTGCATGAGCTGAAACCTAATATATTACTGAATGTGATCAATTTATTAGAATAAACAACTCTTTTCTGTCTCGTCAAAGGAAATGAACAAGGTTCGATTTGTCTCTCCATTGGATGTCACTGCTACTGCTAAGTCGCTTCAGTCGTGTCCGACTCTGTGCGACCCCATAGACGGCAGCCCACCAGGCTCCCCCGTCCCTGGGATTCTCCAGGCAAGAACACTGGAGTGGGTTGCCATTTCCTTCTCCAATGCTTGAAAGTGAAAAGTGAAAGTGAAGTCGCTCAGTCGTGTCTGACCCTCAGCGACCCCATGGACTGCAGCCTACCAAGCTCCTCCGTCCATGGGATTTTCCAGGCAAGAGTACTGGAGTGGGGTGCCATTGCCTTCTCCGATTGCACCCCTAAAATATCACTGACACCTTTACCCTGCTAAAAGAAATTAATCTTTTATGGAGAAATACAAAAATTAAACAGCTTCAAGTAATTTTACCTGCAATCCAACTAATGATCTCACTGTTTCTGGTATACTGCCTTTGTGAGGCTTTTCTTAGCAGCTACAGAATCCTGTTGGTTCGTAAATGAATGCCTTCGAAATACGACTTGAAAATGTCACCACCACTTTGAATAACCTTCAAAAACGCTTAGAGGAGGTCAGTATTCTGTCGAGGTTGGTGTGTAAGTGAGGATGATTAATTTTTTAAAAGGCTAATAATTCAATTTTAAAAGATACACAGTTACTCACCTTGAGTGCAATAGCCTATTTGTTCATTTCGGAGGTGGTTGGCAGGAAGCTACACAATGATTTCTGAAACTGCAAATGGAGGTATATAGCATATCATAATATATTTATTAAGGACTAATGCAAACCACATTGAGTTATAGGAAGGAAAATGTATTCCCCAGTGCTGAGAATTTACTGAACATGAAGAACTCAAATGAGATTGTTTAGTGAGAAGGAGGAGAAATTTCCATCCCTACCTCCCCAAACAAATAAATCACTATTTATGTCCTGGGAATGTTTTCCGAAATACTGTGCTTAATGATATGAATAGTATTAATAACTGAGTTTATATTCACATGTCTTTTCTGCTTTGCTTTTCAAATGTATACTTCAGAGTAGGACTGCGAATATTTTATGCTTAGGATATAATACAGGATATCAAGTCAGTTATCCTTGCATTGTTCTCTTGGGTTTAAGGCAGCAGCAGAGTTCCTTCACTGAATATCTAGCTTGTATTCATCCATAAACTGCACAGCATAATGTCATGCAATAGAATAAGAGCATCTTTGAAGTCATTTTTATTCCAGCTCAGAAAATATCTGAGATCAAACATATTTAGAAGACATTTGAACAAAATTACATTGAAATGAGTGAAGGAATAAAATGTAAAAAACAGGTTTGATGTCAGAAAATCCAAATGCCAGTTCGCTTATTGGCAGACCTCACAGTAAAAATTGTAACCATCATTCAATGAGTATTCATCAAGGTCGGTGATGGGCAAGGCATGTAACGGGATGAAACCTGAGCAAGACAGAAAACAGGCACCTTGAACAGGACACAGACACCGGTGCTGAGAAAAACTTTAACGTAACCAAAAATGACAAATCAGAGCGAGAAAAGCACATAATAATAAGAGCAAGAATTATTGTTTATCAACTGGGAAGAAAATCAGTTCAGGCAAGTATCTCACATTAAACACTAAAACCAATTTATCTTGATGAAAAACTAAAATTCTCAAAATAAAACAATATACAACTAATAGAAATTAGAGCTAAACATTTATCAACACTCTAGAGTGACAAACATGACTTTTTAAGTCTGAAAACAAGTGAGTGAAAGTTGCTCAGTCGTGTCTGACCCTTTGCAACCCCATGGACTATACAGTTCATGGAATTCGCTAGGTCAGAATACTGGAATGGGTAAGCCTTTCCCTTCTCCAGGAGATCTTCCCAACCCAGGGATTGAGCCCAGGTCTCCCACATTGCAGGCAGATTCTTTACCATCCAAGTCACAAGGGAAGCCCATGAAAACAAGGGAAGAACTCAAAAAAGAGAAGAGATTAGAGGAAAAACTAACCTATTATCTACAAACATTAAAGGCAAAGAATATAGTAGGATATATATTTGTTAAAAATATGAAAACTTATGGAAAACCTAAAGAAACAATTCAATACTTACAGATAGACAAGAAAATGTATACAAATATCTTTTTTAGTGAAAAAATGAAAATTAAAATCAAACTGAGACAGAATTTTCACTGGGCAAATGAGCAAAAGAAGGAAAAACAAGTTTAACTCTTAATAATGATGCATGATAGGAAAACAAGCACTAATAATACTGTAAACAATTGAAGGTTTTTTGGAAAGCAGTTTAACATTGCCTACCAAGAGCAATTAAATATTCTTATTCATTATCAGTTTAATTTCAGTTTCTTGGACTCTGTTATAATAAAACAAGCAAATACATAAAAATAACAAATGGAGATATTCCTGAAATCATTTTCTTAATAGAAAGCAATAGAAAAGAGATATAAAGCAAAAAATGATGTAGATATATACATGAGGATTAAGCCATGACGTATCTTCTGATGGACTATTACACAGGACTACAAATGTAAATATAATCCTTAACTATGTGGAAACATGCATATTTTGCAGTCAAGTGAAAGAAGAAACAGAAAAATTATTCATACACTACCATGATTATGCTGAAGAAAAAAGTTATAAATCCTTTAATGAAGACAGAAAAGAATACTTGGAAACAAGGACATTCTCATTTGGAGTTTGAGAATTTTCCTTATCCATTCATTCATTCATTCATCCTTCAATAGATATTTAGGTTGTTTCTATGTCTTGGATATTGTAAATAGTGCTGCAGTGAACATGAGAGTGCATATATCTTTCCAAATTAATGTTTATCAGCTTCCATTTCTTTACATTTAAAATCATGTTGTGGGAACTACATAACTCGAGCAAGCCTGGGTGCTTACTAGAGTCTCAATTAGAGTTGTGGGATCTGACTCCCATAACCAAAGTTGCCAATTGCAGCTTTACAATCTATAGATTTTTTTTGGAAAAGGACAAAAAAAAAAAAAATCCTCCATTTCTGAAAAAGACAAGAGCCCAAGAGTCATACATGATGCCAAACCAGAGGAAAATTAAGTACTACAAAAATACTCCAAAACAAAGGCAAGGGCTTTGGTTTCTTCAGCCTGGATGTTCAGAATAGGCAGACAACATTAACAAACTCCTCTCATAAGCCTGTAAAAGTCCTGATGAACCGGCTGTAGGCACTTCCTCCCACACACCTAAAGGTCAGAACAAATGAGTGAAAATAGCATTGTTACAGTGACTTTGAATTGCCTCTGCTGTTAAAAAAGTAAGCTTGTGACTCACATGGCAACTGATCAGACCCACAATGTCTTTAAAGTCTGAATTTGAGTAAAGCTCTCACTTCTGGTTCCAAACAAAAAAAGGTAGACTAAAATAACTGATAAATCTTTGTTTTAGAGGCATCTAGGAATAATGGCAGAGAAGGCACTGGCGACCCACTCCAGTACTCTTGCCTGGAAAACCCCATGGATGGAGGAGCCTGGTAGGCTGCAGTCCATGGGGTCGCTAGGAGTCGGACACGACTGAGCGACTTCACTTTCACTTTTAACTTTCATGCATTGGAGAAGGAAATGGCAACCCACTCCAGTGTTCTTGCCTGGAGAATCCCAAGGACGGGGGAGCCTGGTGGGCTGCCATCTATGGGGTCGAACAGAATCGGACACGACTGACATGACTTAACAGCAGCAGTAGGAATAATGGATAAAATATACCTTTTTAATATGCATCTTAAATTTCCTGTCACAATTAGGGTCTCATTATTACACAGCCCATAGGATTTCGCACAGCTCCATTTTTAGCTCTAAATTCTGTCAATACCAGTTTTCTCAGCCAGACTGGCCACTCCCCGAAGACTTGGGTCTGCTGTTCTCCACTGTCTTCCTAAACGTAATGCCCTTGGCAAATAGCAGGCAGTCAGCAAATGTTTTCTAATGAATTAATAAAACAAAAATTACTGCTCCTAAAATTCTGACCATGTATTTCAAATGTTTCCTTGTTCATTTAGAGTATGATTAATGCAGTGGAGCTTATCTAGTGTAGAGAAAACATGTCTTTCCGCTGAGAAACTATAGTAGTTTACATTATTATATACTGTCTCATTATTTCTCTGTCAGTTCACAGAGCTAAATCAACACAGTAAAGTGCAGACTAAACATTTAATTTAATCAATATAGACACATTAATGTAGGTAAATGAAGCTATGAAAAATTGAGTTTGGCCTTAAATGCCTAAAATAATTAAATTAACTGGGTAATTAATTAAAACTCCAATTCCACTTGTAATACGTAGACACAGCCTTCAGAAGAATGACTGTTTTGTTTTTTTTTCCCTATTCTTTGGTAGAATTTTGTTCCAAAGAGTAGATAAAGCATATGTGCCGTGCTTAGTCGCTCAGTTGTGTCTGACTCTTTGCGACCCCATAGACTGTAGCCTGCCTGGGGATTCTCCAGGCAAGAATACTGGAGTGGACTGCTGTGTCCTCCTTCAGGGGATCTTCCCAACCCAGGGATCTAACTGGATCTCCTGCACTACAGGCAGATTCTTTCCAGCTGAGCTACAAGCGAAGCCCAAATAAAGCATATAGATAGTCACATAAAAATTAAGTAAGATTGGGATTCAAGGGAGCTTGGAGTTTGTCTAACCAATATATTCATTCTGAAAATAAGTTGAAGCTTAAATATATTAACTGATTTGCCCCAATTTGTGTTAGTAGATATACAGCTGAATACAGGCTCTGTCTTCACACGGTGGTTTTTGACACTTAGACATTCTGACTCAAGCTCTAAGTGAGTTCATTTGTTAAAAATATTAATCATTTTGTGCTCTATATAGCCAAGTGAAAATCTAAGACTTAATTGTTTGGTAGGTTCTTTTGCTTAAATAATACAAATTATAAACCTAGGTCAACAAAATTTGTTGTCACCAATTATAAGGACATCTCCACCCCATCATCCTAAAATATAATGATAATAAATATGGTGAATACTGGTAGATTAAGGAAAATAGAAAATAAATACACAGGTTCCATCTGATTTCTTTTAAGAATTCACATTTCTGGAATTTGCCCAGAGTAAGTAGGTGTGGTAAGTCTACTCAGAATTGGAACTTATCTACATCAGGAAAACATAATTGAAGAAAAAAAATATATATATATATTTATAATATAAGCTGATGAACAAATTGTTTTAAATGTTATTGGTACATAAATTTCTCACAATAAAAGGTAAAAAATCTAGTAAAAGTTTATTTTATTCTTTTATACTTTCCTCCTTGCTATTAACCAGTTTTAAGTTACTTTTCTGAGGAAAATTAGTTTACTAAATTTCTCCGTTTTTTTTCCAATCTCTAAATCTCACCATCTCTCAAGATTGTATTCAATTATCAGTATCCTAAAAGTGAGAGAAAAAAAGAATAGATAAGTCTACATTTAACCACTAGATGTCACCAAAGGCTTGTTTATTATAATAGTACCTACTCAGCATTTAGCTCTTGGATTACCAGCCACTGTCACAAAAATATTTGTTCTATTTCTCAGCACAACCAGGAAACTACTTAAATAATGTGTTTCTACATGCAACGCAAAATAATTCAAGTACATATTAATACAATAGTCACTGTTTATCATTTCAAAGTTTTTCACAGACCCAACCAACAACTTGATGGTTATATGCATGTCAACGTGATCATAATAAATATGTATGAATACACATGTCCATGTATATTTTCTCTCCAGTTTTCTTTAGAAAATAACATAGGCTCTCACCCATGAGAGACCTCATTAATGTGAAGACTTACGAGACTATTTGCAACTGAAACTGTTCATATCATTATGAACATCATAATGAACTCAAGATGAAAATCTTGCAATTAATTTTACATGTTTAATTGCCTTATATAATTTTAAAATCAATATTTTCATTTACTGTATTTATTTCCACAAGAAGTAATAGGGGATTATTTGCTTCCTAAGATTCTACGGTAAATTCCTTCACAGAGCAAACTTCCATGACACACGCATAATTTTATTGGAAAAATCCAGTCTAATCATCTCTACTCTTCGTTTATAGTGAGAAAGGTAAGGTTCACTTGATGGGCAGACTTTTAAACCTAAAGAAATGAAGAAGGAAAAATGGATAATAATATAATTTAAATAATGACTGTTATTTTAAAAATAGAATTTTTTCTTTTTAAACTATCAAAAACCACCTTTGGGTGGTTAAATGCTTTCCTTAGATGTGCTTTGCAGCATCTCTTTTTTTATGGCATAATTTAATATAATTGAAACTGTTTATCTTCCTTTAAACACTCACTAATTAGAGCCAGACATCCTGGAATGTGAAGTCAAGTGGGCCTTAGAAAGCATCATGACAAACAAAGCTAGTGGAGGCGACGGAATTCCAGTTGAGCTATTTCAAGTCCTGAAAGATGATGCTGTGAAAGTGCTGCACTCAATATGCCAGCAAATTTGGAAAACGCAGCAGTGGCCACAGGAGTGGAAAAGGTCAGTTTTCATTCCAATCCCAAAGAAAGGCAATGCCAAAGAATGCTCAAACTACCACACAATTGCACTCATCTCACACGCTAGTAAAGTAATGCTCAAAATTCTCCAAATCAGGCTTCAGCAATATATGAACCATGAACTTCCAGATGTTGAAGCTGGTTTTAGAAAAGTCAGAGGAACCACAGATCAAATTGCCAACATCTGCTGGATCATCGAAACAGCAAGAGAGTTCCAGAAAAACATCTATTTCTGCTTTATTGACTATGCCTAAGCCTTTGACTGTGTGGATCACAACAAACTGTGGAAAGTTCTGAAAGAGATGGGAATACCAGACCACCTGACCTGCCTCTTAAGAAACCTGTATGCAGGTCAGGAAGCAGCAGTTAGAACTGGACATGGAACAACAGACTGGTTCCAGATAGGAAAAAGAGTACGTCAAGGCTGTATATTGTCACCCTGCTTATTTAACTTATATGCAGAGTACATCATGAGAAACGCTGGGCTGGAAGAAGCACAAGCTGGAATCAAGATTGCTAGGAGAAATATCAACAACCTCAGATAGGCAGAGGACACCACCCTTATGGCAGAAAGTGAAGAGGAAATAAAAAGCCTCTTGATAAAAGTGAAAGAGGAGAGTGAAAAAGTTGGCTTAAAGCTCAACATTCAGAAAACGAAGATCATGGCATCTGTTCCCATCACTTCGTGGCAAATAGATGGGGAAACAGGGGAAACAGTGTCAGACTTTACCTTTTTGGGCTCCAAAATCACTGCAGATGGTGACTGCAGCCATGAAATTAAAAGATGATTATTCCTTGGAAGGAAAGTTATGACCAACCTAGATAGCATATTGAAAAGCAGAGACATTACTTTGCCAACAAATGTCTGTATAGTCAAGGCTATGGTTTTTCCAGTAGTCATGTATGGATGTGTGAGTTGGACTATGAAGAAAGCTGAGCGCTGAAGAATTGATGCTTTTGAACTGTAGTGTTGGAGAAGACTCTTGAGAGTCCCTTGGACTGCAAGGAGATCCAACCAGTCTATTCTAAAGGAGATCCGTCCTGGGAGTTCTTTGGAAGGAATGAGGCTAAAGCTGAAACTCCTGTACTTTGGCCACCTCATGCGAAGAGTTGACTCATTGGAAAAGACTCTGATGCTGAGAGAGATTGGGGGCAGGAGGAGAAGGGGATGACAGAAAATGAGATGGCTGGATAGCATCACTGACTCAATGGACGTGAGTTTGAGTGTACTCCGGGAGTTGGTGATGGACAGGGAGGCCTGGCGTGCTGCAACTCATGGGGTCCCAAAGAGTCGGACACAACTGAGCGACTGAACTGAACTGAACTGAACTGAATTATAATTTTCTTTCTAGGACGTTGATGGTGTTTTTTGCAGTTTTCCCAACTTCAAGACAATCTCTATGTTATGGAGAATGCATTGAATATCACCAGGATGGAATATTTAAAATTATATACATTACCAACTCAATCCTTTCAAGAAAAAGAAAAGAAATTTTATACTATAGGACTCTCTTATGTAATGTCTACTCAAAATTATTATATTTATGGTATGTTGAGCATTGGTTATATTGATAATTTTGTTTTAGCACAATATTCATAAAAGGGTGAGCATAGTATATGTTTAGTAACTCATAGTTTATCCTCTGACATATTTCCTGGCACATATTAGGCATTCTGTATGTATTTGTTGAAGGAATTAGCAAATGTATAAACGATACATGGTAATAATCATGAAAAGAGAGATTTTGGATTTTTCCAAACCTATCCCTGCTTCAGTTAAAAAAAAATTCAAATACCGTGTGTAATATTGATGGCAGTAACATATTGGCAAAGCATTTTATATGGGAAGTAGTTTATTTATACAACTTACACTTGCAAAAAGGCAGAGATTATAATCTACTCATGAATGGAGAAAATTAAGATATTGTCCAAATTGTCACAGGAGCCTAAGATAAACTGACTGAGATATTGAGTCACTGTATTCACCAGACTTTCCTTTGAAACTTTAGTCTGGTATCCCATC
The DNA here is from genome assembly GCF_027580195.1 of Bos mutus. NCBI lineage: Eukaryota > Metazoa > Chordata > Mammalia > Artiodactyla > Bovidae > Bos > Bos mutus. Next base: position 10,924,275 of record NC_091622.1, read on the forward strand.
TTCTTTGTAACCCAATATTTTTGGTACTCAAATCCGTGCTGATCAGGGATAGCGTTTGAGGTGGTTTCCAGTAGTCATATATGGATGTTAGATTTGGACTGTAAAGAAAGCTGAGCACAGAAGAATTGATGCTTTTGAACTGTGGTGTTGGAGAAGACTCTTGAGAGTCCCTTGGACTGCAAGGAGATCCAACCAGTTCATCCTAAAGGAAATCAGTCTTGAATATTCATTGGAAGGACTGATGTTGAAGCTGAAACTCCAGTATTTTGACCACCTGATGCAAAGAGCTGACTCATTTGAAAAGACCCTGATGCTGGGAAAGATTGAGGGCAGGAGGAGAAGGGGCCAACAGAGGATGATATTGTTGGATGGCATCACTGACTCAATGGACATGGGTTTGGGTAAACTCCTGGAATTGGTGATGGACAGGGAGGCCTGGCATGCTCAGTCCATGGGGTCGCAAAGAGTCAGACACAACTGAGCGACTGAACTGAACTGAACTGCTATGTTTTAGGAGATGTATTCTTTACTTATATTTAAAGAAAGGACACCTATACCAACAGAGAGACTATATGATTTGTTCTTGATTGTTCCCACATTTTATTAGAAATATCCCCTCTTGAACCTTCACTAATTCAACACTATTTATTTAACAAGTACTAGATGCTAGGCATTGCTCTAATCACTGAGGACTTAGCATTGAAGAATACCCATGCTCTTGTAGAGTTTGCATTCTTATTGAGAGAAATAAGCATAAACAGTTCAGTTCAGTCGCTCAGTCATGTCCAACTCTTGGTGACCCCATGAATTGTAGCACACCAGGCCTCCCTGTCCATCACCAACTCCCAGAGTTCACCCAGACTCAGGTCCATAGAGTCGGTGATGCCATCCAGCCATTTCATCCTCTGTCATCCCCTTCTCCTCCTGCCCCCAATCCCTCCCAGCATCAGGGTCTTTTCCAATGAGTCAACTCTTCGCATGAGGTGGCCAAAGTATTGGAGTTTCAGCTTTAGTATCAGTCCTTCCAAAGAACACCCAGGACTGATATCCTTTAGAATGGACTGGTTGGATCTCCTTGCAGTCCAAGGGACTCTCAAGAGTCTTCTCCAACACCACAGTTCAAAAGCATCAATTCTTCAGTGCTCAGCTTTCTTCACAGTCCAACTCTCACATCCATACATGACCACAGGAAAAACCACAGCCTTGACTAGACAGACCTTTGTTGGCAAAGTAATGTCTCTGCTTTTCAATATGCTATCTAGGTTGGTCATAACTTTCCTTCCAAGGAGTAAGTGCCTTTTAATTTCATGGCTGCAATCACCATCTGCAGTGATTTTGGATACCAGAAAAATAAAGTGTGACACTGTTTCCACTGTTTCCCCATCTATTTGCCATAAAGTGATGGGACCAGATGCCATGATCTTCGTTTTCTGAATGTTGAACTTTAAGCCAACTTTTTCACTCTCCTCTTTCGCTTTCATCCAGAGGCTTTTGAGTTCCTCTTCACTTTCTGCCATAAGGGTGCTCTTGTACAGTTAGCATTCTTATTGAGAGAAATAAGCATAAACAAGGAAAAAACAAATGTATAAATAAGGCAATTTTAGGTAATGATTTGTGAAAAAGCATGTTGTGAAAAAGTAAGAAAGAATGATTGTATAAGTGCTTTCTGAGCAGAAGGCATTTGGACAGAGGTCTACATGATAAGGAAGGGCATGGGATGAAGATCTGAAGGAGGGGGGCCTTTCAGGGAGGGAACAGCAGTGTAATCCTTAGCAGAAAGTGAGAAACACTGAGAAGCACAGAGAGCCCAGGAAGGCTGAAGCTCAGTGAGAGTGGAAAGTATAGTCTAGCTGGTTGAAAGTACAGGTCATGATGAGAACAGTAGTGTCAGGTGGGCCCCAGTGAGACCTTTGGGAAGCCTGAGGGTTTCAACAGGGCAGTGACACGGCAGAATGTGTGTTTTCTTAAAGGGACTCTGGTTTTTGAGTAGAAACTACATATTAGAAATCCAAGAATGGAACGTGAGAGACCTTTGAGGAACTTCACGCCATAGGCTAGAGGTCATCATGATTGTGGTGGAGAGAAATGAAAGGTTTCAGGAAAATTTCCAGTGGTAAAGCAATAGGACCTCATTGTTTGATGGCGTATGTGAAAACTATAGTCATCACAGTGTTTAAGTAACGGGGCAAGTATTAGCCCTATACATAAAATGGGAAATAACAGGGGGAAGCTAAAAATTCCAGTTTTGACATTTGAAGTGCTGTTAGACTTAAAAGTGCAGATGGCCAAGTAGACAGTTAAGTTGGAAACTGTAGGGACAGGTAAGAACAGAAGATATACAATTGGGACATCAACATATGTATGACAGTCAGAAGCATGATCCTCTGTGTGTTCATATAGGGAGAAGTTCTGATAGAAATAGAGGCCCAGGACTCTAGTTCTGGGGGGGGGGGTGCCAACATTTTAGAAGTCTGACAGCAGAGGGGTAGCTGGAAATCAAGCTTGGAAATGGTCATTGAAACAGGACAGGGAACACAGTAGCACATCTTAGGAAACACTAATAGCTTTCATTTATTGCAAAATACTACATTAGTTACCATCCTAAATTCTGTTCCTGTTAACCCCCAAACAACCATATGACACAGGTTAAACACAGATTCTATGTTCTCCTTTAAAGAAGAGGAAATAGATGCAGAAAAATTAAGAAAGTAAATCATTCCAAGGCAGACGGAATTATGTCAAATATTCTGAAAGGCTGAATTTGAAATAAGACAAAGATGAAAAATGATCCTTGAGTTTAATGAGATGGAGCTAGTTGGAGGTCTTGGAAAAAAAGTTTAATAGAATGATGAGGGAGGAAGTCCAGCAAAAGTGGATAATATAAAGAATGGGGGAAACTCTGTGAGAAGTTTTGCAATTAAAGGGAAACTGAAGACATAACTTAATCAGAGGGAAACTCAGTGTTAAAATCTCCTCTCTCTCTCTTTTTTTGTTTTTAGATAGGAGATGCTAAGAAGTATTTTTATTCCACTGGGGATATACATGGAGAGAAATTAATGCACAGAAAGATGGTGAGTAATTCCTGCAGTAAAATCTTGGAGAATCAGAATGAGCTCCATACTGCAAGCAGAGAGGAGCTGACTTCTGATGGGAACTGAGGCATCATGCATTTTAACAATTATTAAGACAGAAAGAATGCGGATATGGAGGCAAAGAAGGCTGGTAGATTTGGTGCAGAGTACATGAGGAAGGTCACAATGATTTCTATTTCCTGAAAGAAGTATGCTGTGAAATCATCCTCTAAACTCAAGGAAGTGGAGGGACTGTAGAAGGATTAATAAGAGAGAATATTAAAGTAGTAAATCTACTAAGAAAGAGTACAGAGAAGGGTGGGCAGCGCTGACAGCTCTGTTAAGATTGGGGCCATGAGTCTGGTGAGACACTGACCAGGCGCTGCAGTTCCCCTGGCAACATTCAGCTGTTCTGGGGTTGGTGTGGTGCAGGGAAATGAGTTTTCCCAGGCGAGTTAAATTGAGGGGATTGGTTTTGCCCAGGAGAGTCTGATGAAGATCCACCTCTAGAAGCCTGGTGCAGAGATTAACCTTGTGTGTCATACTCAGCAATGGGCCTTTGCTGGACTAAAGTGAAAATTCCTGCTGTCTTCACACCCTGCTCCTCTCTCTGAGTAGGAGAACTTCCACTTTGCTTGTAAGATGCTCTTGGAGCTATCATGCTCACCAAGTCCAGTGTTCAAGTGGTGTTGTGTTTGAAAAGTTTGGGGCTTCAACTCATGTTATGAGCATTTATATGGACTCATATACATTCATTCACAAAGTGAGTTGTAGCAAGTTGTCCTTTCCTATTCTTTGTGTGGTCATGCTAAGTCATTTCAGTCCTATCCAACTCTTGGTAACCCCATAGACTGAAGCCCTCCAGGCTCCTCTGTCCATGGGATGCTCCAGGCAAGCATACTAGAGTGGGTTGCCATTTCCTTCTCCAGAGGATCTTCCCAACCCAGGGATTGAACCCAGGTCTCTTATGTCTCCTGCAGTGCAGGTGAGTTCCTTACCACTAGAGCTGCCTGGGAAGCCCTCCTATTCTCTAGGACCTCCCAAACTCCTGGGGATCTTCCACTCTCACCACAGAGTGCAATCTTCCAAATTATGCCATCTGATGTTTTATTTTTAGTCAAAATTTCTCTTACAATCCTTGAATGGCAGCTGCTGCCTGCCATTTCTTGAGCTACCTGGAGTCATTCTTTTTCTGTCTGCCATGGTCACCATGGCTATTTGTTAAGAGAGCTGGTTGAAACTACATTTGAGAATACTAATTATGCTACAATTCTCAACCTGGGCACTTTCTACAACATCACACTCGGAAAAACCTCTTGCTGTCAAATATTATTAGACAGTAGAATCTTTGTGCGAAAGACAATGTCTTATTCAACCTGGTATCCACACACAGAGTCCTGTGCCTAGCACAGAGTGGGCGCTCAATAAATGTGTCTTTGAAAAAAACAAAGAAGTGGATTATCCTGCTGGGGAGCCTGAATAACACACACAGACAAGCACTAAGCCAAGAGGGGAGAAGGAAATGAAACATTAATCTGTGAGAACACATTGGCTTTTCATTGTGCTTATACCTGAAGAGTGTAGGATTAAACATTCTGTTCCAAATCACTCGGTGAGATGATTATAGAGTGATGATTTAGACCCACATTTCATTTGCCTAGGTATTCTACACCCAGTATGTGACTATTCACTTTCTCACATTTCTTAGACCAAGGTCCCTGACTGTTTTGCTCTCTTTAAAAGCTGTTCCAGAACCAGCATCACAAGATCCTAAAGATGTAGCAGATTCTGAACTATTGAATGAGAAACCCAAGATAACCATTTCAATCATAAGGACTCTTACAGGTAAGTCTTACTATCTGATGTAAAGCTGAGGGTCCATGCCTATCACCTGGAAAAGATTCGACAAGTAAGAAGGAATTTGTCTCCAAACCACTAGCCTTAGTTTTTGTAACATCTATCCTATAAATATTAAATGTCAAGATTTTAATTATATGTACATACGCTATTTCTTTTGCCAAAAGCATTCAGTATATTTTTGTATGCTGCTGCTGTGCTATGCTCAGTCATGTCCGACCTTTTGTGACCCTGTGCTCTATAGCCCGCCAGGCTCCTCTGTCCATGGAATTTCCCAGGCAAGAATACTGGAACGGATGACCATTTCCTCCAACAGAGGATCTTCCCAGCCCAGGGATCAATCCCACCTCTCCTGTGTCTCCTGCTAGGCAGGCAGATTCTTTACCACTAAGTCACCTGGGAAGCCCATATTTCTGTATATTTATCTCTAAAATAACTCTACGCTATGGATGACAAGTATAATTTCCTCATTTTGTCCTAAAGTGCTATTCTGTGTAGTTTATTCTATAAAATAAAAGCAAAAATTATGTGAATTTAAATGATTAGAGACTATTATCCAAATTTTAAAAGCATAAAAGGAAGCCACAGTAAGACCATGAATGAAATTTGTCCAACTATAAAAACTTCTGATGAATTCTATATTTTCTGGATATTTATGAGTAACCTGTTAATATTAACTCATGAAAAGATAAAGCCTTCCAACATGGGGGAAATGATGATTAAAGAACTTAAAATGCCTGTAGGTTGCCTGCTTTTGACATGGCTGAAATTGTTATTATTTTAAGCTTTCTACTTGGGTTAAAATAATATATTTGCGTGATTTTTTTTAAAAAACAGCATCTTTTTTGAGGTATAACTCATATGCCACACACTACAACACATAATTATATATACATTGTATAAAATCATGGTAAACACAATATGTTTATTTCATGTTTTCCACTAAGCATGGAAAGTCAGTGTGTTTAGGTCTTAATTTGTAACATCTATAAGTTAATCAGGGCAATGAGAAAGAAAGGCAAATACTACCAAAACAGATAGTGTCCAAAATAAGGCTCTCTTTACAGGATCAAGAAGGATGTGGACTCAAGAAAGAAGCAGAGCCTCTCCCACTCTTCCCCTAAACTTCCTCCTGAAGGGAATTGATTAATTAGTTAACCCCACAACCTCTGTTGAGAAACTGTGCTGTGCCAGACACAAGCTGTACATCCATGAGCAAGACCGAAGTGGTTTTTTTGATGCAGGAACTCAAAGCTCAGAAGGGGAAAGGAAAACATTGTGATTAGTGGTACAACACAGCTAGGAAGGGGGTCTTACTTGAGTCACAGTGTAGGAAGGTAATAACAATTATTTTGTCTCATCATACATAAATGCAGCCCTACTCCCATCCTAAGTTCTCATCCTGTTTCCTAACATACTGATACGGAAGCAGTAGGACAAAAAAAAAAAAAGAACCAGAACACGCTTTCATTCACTCGGTGTACACTTGGTGCGTGCTCCCCAGGTCTCAGGTCCGTGCTGTGTGCTGGGAATACAGGTATCAACATCTCTAACGCAGTGTCTGGGGTGGAGAAACTGATATGTGAACAATTCCGATGAGCAGTTATGAATTCAGAAAATCAGAAGAGAAATTGAGGGAAAGGGGCATAATTCACACTGAGGTCTTGATTGAAGAGATAATATCTGAGCTGAGATTTGAAGAGGTAAGAGTTAGTCAAGGAAAGGGTGAGGACAGAATTAGAATGAAGAGAAAGAAATACTAACACATATATTTACCAGAGAAAGTATAACGTAGGAGAAATAACCAGTAGTTCCAATTTACTTTTGAGATGGTATAATAAGTGGCAAGAGATAACTTTGGGGATGGTGTCAAACACCAGATAACGAAAGGTCTAATGTTCCAGTCTAGGTTTTATCTTATTATATAGGAAGCTATTGAAAGACTGAGTAATAAGTAGCGTGACCAAATGTGCATATTTAGACAGATCATTCTTTAAGTAGAAGGAAGAGAGTTCATAGAGAAAGAAATCCAGAAGCAGCAAGAACAATTGAGGGGGATGTGGCAATAAATCAAGGAAGAGATAATCATCTGAGGTAAGACTGCCGTGAAAGAGTAAAGATCCAAGATATACTGCTGCTGCTACTAAGTCACGTCAGTCATGTCCGACTCTTAGCAACCCCATGGACTGCAGCATACCAGGCTCCTCTGTCCATGGGATTTTCCAGGCAAGAGTACTGGAGTGGGTTGCCATTGCCTTCTCTGACCAAGATATACTAGGGATATAGACTTAGCAAGACATCTTTACGGGAAGGAAGTAGTAAATGAGGAAGAAGTCCAAAATGATCCAGAGTTCATGGCTTGGGTGATTTATTTAATGACAATGCAAATAGTTGTCAATAAGAGAGGCAATAAGGAAGCGACTTAGCAGTAGCAGTAGCAAGGAAGAGCAAGTGATCAGGGAAATAGGAACAAAAAACAGCTGATATTGAGTGCATTCTATGTGCTAGGGACTTTTCTTCTGCCACAATTTAATTCAGGTGTTGTTTGCTGCTGGATCCTATGTGTCTCTCTCCAGCCATGCTTTCTCTCCTGAGTTCCAGATCTGTATGTTCAATCCTAGATGTTTTCACTTGCGTATATTGATGCCATGACGAAATCGAAGCATTCCTAAGTGAAGTCTAGATAATGAAATGAAAGACACTAAGAGAAAATGTGTGTGAATTTTGTTATTATTTGTTTTGTTAGGTTGTTATATTTTTCACTGAAACTATAGAAAGGGGAAAAAAAAAAGGAAGACATGGGTACAATGAGTGAGGAGAAATGGCAGGATGTGAAGGAACAGTGGATTATGAACACCATTTTTTTTTCAGTAAAGTAAAAGCACGACCATCCACAGAACCAATGGGGGTACATTAGAAAGCTAAAAGACTTGAAGGGAAAATGATGAAAGTTTGAAATAACGATAGAGACCCAGGGAGTTGAAACGGAACAAATAGTATGATGAGTAGCTATCACTGATGTCCAACTAAAATGAAGAGCCTGCTTTTTTAGTAGCATCAGCCTATGTGGCTATTTGATTTTTGCACATATTGCTTACCAGTCCAGGTAGAGGGAGAGGGAGCACAGGTGGTTGGGTTGACACAGGATTGGACTTTGCTACTTGGATGCAGCAGGAAGGTTGAGGTCAAAGTCTGTCAGTATAGACAATAGGGATTTTAAGTTAGGGATCAAAGTCCCAGACTTATTGCCAAAGAAAATACTCCAGGAAGAACCTTTTAAATTGAAAGAAAAAAAAATGGAATAGTTATGGAACTGGATACCAGTAAAGTATAGTAAAACGGGTACTGGAATAACAGGAAGCTAAGTCAGAGAGTGAAGTACTGGAGCAGAATATTTCAGAAGGGGAGAGTTTCTGAGAGGGTAGTAGGCAGGAAGGGCAGGGGTCTCCAAACAGAGGAAACAGGCTGCAAGTCAGACATTTTTAATCTCTTCCTTAAGCTGCAGGAGGAAACAAACTACAAGAGTCAGACTTTTCTTCCTTATCCATACAAAATTAAAAGCAGGTTTCTCTTAAAATTCTGTGTTGCCATGACAACACCTGGTTCCACCTGAACTTAACTTTTCTCAAACCTTGAGCTCACCAATGCGGTTTTTCTTATGGAAATATTTTTCTTAAGCTATGTTAATGAAACTATGTATTTCCTTTGGAATTTGCCTTTCTTCAAAATGGTTCCACCAAAGACCAACTTTTTTCAACTTTTTTCTATTTTCAAACCTTGGGCTGATAATACCTCAACAAACCAGTATTCATATCAATTGTTTTATGGCTGGGACACAGTTCGTGCTATCCTATCTCAAAAATGCATATTGTGGGAGAGGGGCCTGGTGAAACTCCCTCAGCCTTGAGGTGTCTGTCTCTCTTATCTGATTAATAGCTTTCTAACAGACCATAAAACACCTGGCTAAAGACTAGCAGGGGGGCACTCTTTCTGCCCCCTTCTGATGTCTATGTCAGAAGTTTTGTCTATCTCTTTTATACTTTAATAAAACTTTATTACACAAAAGCTCTGAGCAATCGAGACCTGTCACTGGCCCCAGAATGAATCCCTCTCCTCTGGAGGCCAAGAATCCTGGTGTCTTTCACGACTCAGCAACAACATTTCATTTCCATGATAAAAAGCCCAGATTTGGCTGGAGGTGATAACTGAAGGGGAAGGGAAAAAATGATAGCTGCTTTGACAACAGCAAGCAAATATGATATTCTTTTGTTAGATGGTCCTCACAATATCTGAAAAAGCCTTAAAGACTACTAATCAACCTTCTTAAACAGAAACTTATATTAAGCATGTTGTTGTTGTTTGGTGGCTAAGCCATGTCTGACTCTTTTGCAACTCCAAGGACCATTTTCCAGGCTCCTCTGTCCATGGAATTTCCCAGGCAAGAATACTAGAGAGGCTTGCCATTTCCTTCTCCAGGAGATCTTCCCGCCTCAGGGATCAAACCCACGTCTCCTACTTGGCAGGTGGATTCTTTACCACTGAGCCACCAGGGAAGCCCATATTAATGCATTACCTTCAATAAATTACTTGGCCAAGTAGCTGTCATCCTAAGCATAAAGCAATGACCCAAGATAGAACATCCTCTAGGAATGATTTCACTCACATTCTTTAAAATGAGTGTAAAATAGAATCAGTCATACTTTTTGTTTAGTTAAAATTAATGATTTGCATACAAGAGTCAGTATTTTTTACTTTATTTTTAGAAGAAATGATGACATGATGTGGAAAGAAGGAACTTTTGGTTCCCTCTGAGTCAAAAGCACTTGAACGAAACTTCTAGTGGGAAAAGCAGTCAAGGATGTAACTAAGGTTCTCTGTGAGTTGACATTTAAATTACTTCTCATGTACAGACATGAAGCCAATCTGTTTTCCCAGCCCACTTCCTGTTGTTCAGGAAGTTCCATTATCTTAAATACTCAGTTTTGGCAATATATCAGACCACTAAATCCTATTTTTTTAACCTTTCTATAAATGCATCCCTGGACTCAATATAGAACTAAACATAATTCAAAATATCAATAGTTATCCTTGGAGTTTTAAATCTACTAAAAGATTGTACCACTATCAGTCTCTATAGAAAGAAAACTTAAGACTACTGGCTTCCCTGGGCTCTTTTTCACATTTTCTTTCCAAAAATGAGTCAAGATCAAGAAAAAAAGTTTAGTTCCCCTTCCTCCGTGAGGAGGAGTGTCGCTTTTTGCCAGCTGCGAGGCTGAAAAAGGCTTGTTGAGTTAAAACGAGCTAATCAAACCTGAGTAAGAAGAACTGGCTTCCCAGGTGGCCCTGGTGGTAAAGAATCCACCTGCCTGCCAGTGCAGGAGACACTAGAGATGTGGGTTTGATCCCTGGGTCAGGAAGATCTTCTGAAGGAGGGCATGGAAACCCACTCCAGTATTCTTGCCTAGAGAATTCCCATGGATAGAGGAGCCTGGCAGGCTACAGGCCATAGGGTCTCAAAGAGTCTAACATGACTGAAGTGACAGAGCGGGCAAGCAAGAAGAACTAGAAGATATGTGCTGCTGCTGCTGCTGCCGCCACCACTAAGTCACTTCAGTTGTGTCCGACTCTGTGTGACCCCATACCGGCAGCCCATCAGGCTCCCCCGTACCTGGGATTCTCCAGGCAAGAACACTGGAGTGGGTTGCCATTTCCTTCTCCAGTGCCTGAAAGTGAAAAGTGAAAGTGAAATCATTCAGTTGTGTCCGACTCTTAGCGACCCCATGGACTGCAGCCTACCCGGCTCCTCCATCCATGGGATTCTCCAAGCAAGAGTACTGGAGTAGGGTACCATTGCCTTCTCCAGAAGATACATGCAGATGTTTCTGAAACCTTTATTAATCTTATAGTTTAACTATCTTCATCCATTGGTAGAGAAAAGTTATTGAATCTGAGAAGAAACCTAGCTATTGAATTGAGTCAGATGCCATAATTGCTTCATTTACCACACGTGGTTCCTTCAACCATACTAGAGTGGGGTTTAGCCATCCTTCCATTCCACAGTTTTAGGAAGCTTTATAAGCCACAGCTGATCTGATTCTGGGACCTGAGTTTGGTGTTTGGAATACAAGCTTTTCTGAAATGGAGACTGGTAAAAACAGTAGTAACTGCTCAAGCAAAGCCCAAAACTGTAGGAAAAAATCCAAGTGCTATTTGGATAATACTCATGTCTTGATTCAGAGAAAGCAATGGCACCCCACTCCAGTACTCTTGCCTGGAAAATCCCATGGACGGAGGAGCCTGGTGGGCTGCAGTCCATGGGGTTTTCGAAGAGTCGGACATGACTGAGCGACTTCACTTTCACTTTTCACTTTCATGCATTGGAGAAGGAAATGGCAACCCACTCCAGTGTTCTTGCCTGGAGAATCCCAGGGACGGGGGAGCCTGGTGGGCTGCCGTCTATGGGGTCACACAGAGTCGGACACGACTGAAGCAACTTAGCTGCAGCAGTAGCAGCATGGCTTGATTTACAGGAAGCTTGGGGCTGGTGCACTGGGATGACCCAGAGGAATGGTACGGGGAGGGAGGTGGGAGGGGGTTCAGGATGGGGAACACGTGTACACCCATGGCAGATACATGTTGATGTATGGCAAAACCAATATGATATTGTAAAGTAAAAAAAAATAAATAAATAAAAATTTAAAAAATAAAATACAAAATAAATTAAAAAATAAACCATATTGTAAAAAAATAAATAAAATAAATAAAAGCTTAAAAATTTTAATCTATAACATTCAGTTGTTATATTTCTTGCATTTTACTGTTGTGGCCATAGCAGTTTCTCTTTTGTTCTCATGGACATTATGTCATAATCTCAACGATCATTTAACCCATGAATTGCCTAAATAATCATAATGCTTACTCTGTTACTGTCATTCTCAAGCACTCTGTCAGTCAAGATTCCTAGGCATTTATTTTTCTTTACCAAGTCAAGTAAAACACAATTTATAAACTGTCACTTTTGCTGAAGCCTTTCATTACCAGAACATATTCTTTCCTATTTTAAGATGAAAAAATTCCCATTTCTTTTCCTTCAAACTAGTTAAGAAGCTGGACTTATTACAACTATTTTGCAGATTGCCTAAGGACACAGGTAGAGTTAAGAGTGTTCGAGTTTGGTCTTCTACAGTTTAGCATAACAGAATGGCCTTTGCACGCTTGCATGCTGTGTTGCTTCAGTTGTGTCTGACTCTGTGCAACCGAATGGACTATAGCCCAACAGGCTCCTCTGTCCATGGGATCCTCCAGCAGTGGGTTGCCATGGCCTCCTTCAGGGGATCTTCCCAACCCAGGAATTGAACCCAAGTCTCCTGCATTGGCAGGTGGGTTCTTATCACTAGCACCACCTGGGAAACGGAATGACCTTGACATTATGTCAAGTGTCTAATACAAGAAACTTGACAACAACAATGGTGAAACTGTGCCAGAAAACCAGGTATTCAGCACTCAGGCACAGACACAGGCTTCTGGGGGAAGTTGCTGCCTAGCTAATGCAATGCAGACTATGTTTGAGAGTGATTAACTGAAGATCCAAAGGGAAGAATGTTGTCAGAAAATCACTTTCCTCAGTATATTGGTCCTCCCTTCTTCAGAACATCCCAGGTGTGTCAGTGGTAAAAAATCCACCCGCCAATGCAAGAGACAGAGGTTCGATCCCTGGGGTAGGAAGATTCCCTGGAGAAGGGAACGGCTACCCACTCCAGTATTCTTGCCTGGAGAATCCCATAGACAGAGGAGCCTGGCAGGCTATAGTCCATGGGTTCACACAGAGTTGGACACCGCTGAGTGTGCACACACACACACACACACATACACACGCATCCCTTCTTCAACACATATCCTTCTGTTAGAACAAACTACTCGTAGCTTCTTTTTGTGCCACACCCCTCCATAACTCATGATCCACCATAGAATCATGCCTTCCAAAAATTATCTCTACTTACTTCTCTGCCTCTTGAATGTCTATTCATTCTTTGTAATTCCACTAAAACAAGCCTAGGTGGAACATTCCCTCCTCCTTCTCTATGCCTCAACAGCACATTTTCCGAGTGTACATTACAATATATATTCCACTGCTGACTGAAGCTGCTTGCTTGTGGGCTTTGTCTCCTTCAAGTCCAGGACTGTGGCTTCTTCATCCTTCTGTTCCCAGGGGTACATACAGTGCCTGGCACTTTAGAAACACAGAAAACAATGTTTGATTGTGTTTTAATAAAGGCAGTACTTAGAGCAGTGAGATGGAGAGGATAATAAGAATACTGACAAAGGAATGTTATTTTGTGGTGTTGTAGATGAAGATACAACCTTTGACTATGTGTAAATTAAAGTTAATGTTATAGATTACACCCAACTTAGCATTAGAGATGTCAGTATGGTCAGAATTGATAGCAAAAAAAGTAAGCTACCTGTGATGTAACATTAAGAAGTGTTAGAAAAACAGGAGGTAGAAAGTGAATATAAGCAAATAAGTCAAGGATTTTGGATACAAAGATAATTACAGTGTAATCAGATGGATGTTTTTCATAACAGCTTTAGCAAAGATTTAATAGATATATCAAATGTTCTAGTGTACATGAAACAGAATATTTCATTAAGATGCTTATATTAATGAATGAGGCAAATAGAAAACTATAAAAACATTGAGGTTTATAGTTTAATTATAAAACAGTATGAGAACACAGATATCAGAAGGGAAGCAGTCATGTAAATGAACAGATATTTCAGCAGAATGAAGAGAAGCGATAAGCTGGTGTTAAAAGGAATATAAGGAACAATTGACTTGTTAAAGAGATGTACAGCAAAAACCCAGGTGAGGGGTAAAAATGACATAGATATATCTGAGAAACAGAAACACCAGCCCAAAGAGGACAAAGCGCTGTTCTGATGGGTGGCAGATGTTTGAGCTAACACCAAAAATCTGGGCTGGAATATATGAAATCTTTCATCTCCGTAGATCTTCAAATCTTTTCCTATGGCACTGACCATGAAGCCAATGTATTTTTGACTTACAATGAAATAGAGAGTCTACTAGGAGAAGAAACACCAGAACAAACGCAATTGGAGCTATTTAATGCTGGTAACAAGGTGTTCTCCTGTGTTGAACCAGTAAGAGAACTTGGACTGACTGGTAAAGGGGCTTCAAGGGCTGGACCATAGATGAAGGCCCAGGGACAGGTAGCCTTGAACAGTGCTGTGTATTACAGCCTAAAACTAGGCAACCTGCAACTTACGATTTTTAGTTTACAGTCAGATCCAAAAGCAAAGATTATAAGAAAACCTTGGAATTAACATATAAACATGGATTCCCATGCCAAATGCAGTGATAATGTAACGAATTAGTCAATCTAATTGCATGAGTAGAGGGCTTATATCTTCTGGAGATAAAGGAAAAGCATAGTAATGTCTTCCTCTGTACTTGCTTAAAGGATTTTAGAACAACACTTTTAAGACTAGAACTTAAAGCTGAGTAGTATAAAGTGATGAGGTAAAAACAAAACTAGAAGGCTACTATTTATTTTATAGAATAAAATGTTAAGGCAATATGTTACTACCTATGAAATACTACAGAATCTAAAACACCTTTTAAAATTAGATGGCTTCCCTCATCTGCTTCTTTTCTATTTAGTTTTCACAGACTCTGTGGTGTAAGGAATTTAAAAATGCAGTAAATATCTAAGGGTAGTTTCTTAACCAGTGATATGAGCAACAGCAGAGGGAAATACGGATGGCTATGGAAAAGAAGTATTTGATCAATTAAATGGAGGAAATTCTGATGTGAAAAAAGGAGACTTTCTGAGGTATTAATTCCTTTAAAGACATGTTAGAGCTTACGTTTGAAGCTGGGAGATTAATACAACATACTTGGCCATGAAACAAAATTCCATGTAATCAAATGCTGAACTTAACCTATTTACTTTTAATTGTGTGTGTGTGTGTGTGTGCTAAGTTGCACAATTGTGTTCAAATCTCTGCAACCACATGGATTGTGGCCCACCAGGCTTCTCTGTCCACAAGATCCTCCAGGCAAGGATATTGGAATGGGCTGCCCTTTCCTCCTCTGGGAGCTCTGCCCGCATCTCTTGCATCTCCTGTATTGACAGGTGGATTCTTTACCACTGTGTGTGCCACCTGAGAAGCCCACTTTCAAAACTGGAAAATAATAAATTATTAAATTGCAGTCATTTCCCTCGTTTGAGAAAATAATAACCAGCAGAGAGATGCTTTGCACCACTCCATCTCGTCATGGACACACAGGCGCTGACTCCCAGTGCGGTCACTCCACTCTCAAGAATCACATCTGCTGCACATGGACACATCTATGAAATAATAGGACCCGCCCGGCTGTAGATGCCTGGATACTGCAAAGTCCTGCATTGTTGGCCAAATCCCCTTGACTTCCTTGGGTCCTATATTCAAGACTTTAAAGATCTTTGCTTGATTTTGCCCCTTCCCAGTTTCATTTTTGTGAAGGAAAAAACAAACAAACAAGATAGGCTAGCATTCCGAAATACAAATTGCATGGTTGGAGGAACCATTCATCCAAAGCATGAGAGCCATTCTGAGGTGGATTTGGATCTGAAAATGCTGCCTCCTTCCCAGGTCACCCTTGCTTCACTCTCACACCTTTCTATTGCTCCAGGGAAGATGAACACACTGCCATCCTAGGCTAAGTTCTTGAATGGCTGCCTCCTATCAGGCCTGGGCCTTTCTCCGTCTCTAACCTGCCAGCTGGCTGCAGTTCCAACATCTTCTGTTAATATCGGGGACATGAGTGATGCTAAATAGGTGAGAGTTAGAGAATCAGAGATAAAATGCATCCTGGTGCAGAAGACCCTTTTAGAAGTTCCAATAATGAAATGAGGCAGGCTCTTGCTGGGGAAAGATCAGGTCTCTATTTATACAAACTAGTTGTACAAATTTTGATTTGTACAACAGGTTTTGTACAATTTTGATTACCAAGTAGGAGGTAAAAAAGGGAATACATGGCTTGACAGTTTAAAAGATCACTAATCTATGCCCTAAACCAGTTCACAGGGCCCCCCGGCTGTCCCCTGCTCAGAGCAGGATTCCTCCCAATTCCTCCCAAACCAAAGACAAAGCACCATTTGTACATTCATTGTTTTCGATGGAAACTACATCCTAAAGGACGTTCAGCTAGTGCATGCAAAATATTTTTTAACACAGTTGAACATTTTCTCAATTTGGCCTTCAGTAATGAGGAGTGCTTGAACTTCCAATTGGATTTCCATACTCTGTTGAAAAACACGTTATTATACACATAAGCACAATCTATGCACCATAAACCGGGAACTGCTAAGGCAACTTAGAAAACATTGACCAGCAGACAACCCAAGAGAGGAAACTGAAAGCTTGGAAGCAAGAAGATGGGAAGCAGGAAAGGGAAGAAGGCAGAGTGTATAATCTGTAGTATGAAATCTGTAACTGGAAACCAACACACTCCACTCAAAGCTTTCACAAATGGCAAAGCTAACTTATCCATTCTCCTGGATCTACGAAATGGATTCAGAGGTACATGAGTAAATTTCTTTCTCATTCTCATCTCCTTGAGATCCCAAATGAAAAATTGTCTGTGTCCGTTGAATTCATTGTAAGAGAAAATGTTACAACTAGGATCTAGTTTAAACTTCTAAATCTCAAAATATTTTTATTCTAGAATAAATAAGAAGATGGAAGTTCCAGAAAGAAGACTATATTCAGAGCAGTAGCTTGATTTTATTTTATAGCTATTTAATCCTATTTTTTGCAATATTTTGGCCATAAGTTTTACAGAGGTACATCTGACTTAGATGCTAAAACGCCCTACTTCTTTTGACTAACATTCAGTTTCAAAGAAGTTTTTGTTTTTTAAAATAAAATGTGTTTAAAATACTGCCTTTATTTAAAAAAAATCAGATGAAGAATTATTGGTTTGAGTTCATTTTTATATAATCTAAAGAACTGTTTAGCATAATTTAAATGTTAACTCCACATATGCACAGTCTTATATATTTTTCCATGTATATAGGCATTTGAATTTGCTTTTTTTCTATTGACCAAGCTTTAACCAGTTGTTCACAATGGCATATTTAAGTATCTAGAACCACCTTCTTATTCATGCTGCTGCTGCTACTATGTCACTTCAGTCTTGTCCGACTCTGTGCGACCCCATAGATGGCAGCCCACCAGGCTCCTCCATCCCTGGGATTCTCCAGGCAAGAACACTGGAGTGGGTTGCCATTTTCTTCTCCAGTGCATGAGTGAAAAGTGAAAGTGAAGTCATTCAGTCGTGTCCGACTCCTAGCGACCCCATGGATTGCAGCCAACCAGGCTCCTCCATCCACGGGATTTTCCAGGCAAGAGTACTGGAGTGGGGTGCCATTGCCTTCTCTGCCTTCTTATTCATAAGGTAAACTTATTATGTCCAGAGGGCAGAATCAGAATTGGAAGCAGAATTGATGATTTTTATATCATAGCCTTGGGCTTTTCTTAATGCCTGGTCTCTAACTACCAGCTCTTTCAATTCGAGAAAAAAATGTATAGACATCAATCAGAAATATAACACCACATATCATCATTAATGTGAATTTGGATGTTACATTCAATTTACCTAATATGTTTATATCCAAAGTCACCATTTTCTGCTAAAAGGAATACTCAGTCACAGTCCCATGAGGGTAACTAAAGCATAATTAGCATAAATACATAAATTTCTTCCTTTCTAACATATTAGTAATTTACATTCTAATGCAGCACTGTGCTAAGAGTAATATATCCTTCAATAGCAAAATTGCTTTTATCTAGGATCTCAATAAGTAACTATTTTCTGTTACATTGTGTTTTGCTTCTGCCCTGGATGGAAAATTGATCTTAATATTAGGACTAATATGGTTTGGTAGAAATTACCTTTTAAAAGTGTAAATATTATATTGAATTCAAGGTAATTCTGCCTTTGTAATAAAAAATGATCACTTACTGCACAAAATATGTTACTGAAAGAGTAATAATTAATTGTAGATAGAAACTAACATAGCAATAAAATATTTTTAGTTGCATAAAATTCTGTGAGGACTTTAGATTTGATTATTTAATACATGAAAATTCTTTGTAATACCTGAGATATTTAATGTTGGTGCTAGACTTCTTAGAGTAGATTTACACTATAATTGGGGGCTCTCTTGGTGGCTCAGTGAGTAAAGAATCTGCATGCAATGCAGGAGACCAGGAGACACAGGTTCAATCCCTGGGTCCAGAAGATCCCCTGCAGGAGGAAAACGACAACCCACTCCAGTGTTCTTGCCTGGAGAATTCCGTGGACAGAGGAGCCTAGCGGGCTACAGTCCATGGGGCTGCAAAGAGTCGGACACAACTGAGCGACTAACACACATGTACACACATTAGTGCTTTGGCTTAGTAATAAATATGTGAGACCTTCTGTTGGGAAAAATAGCTGGCTAAAAATGCTCTCTCAGAAGTAAGAAAGAAGCTCTTTAATAAAATTCATATAATTCTTAAACTTTGTCATATAAGATTTAAAAGCTTTGTTTCAAATTGTTTTTGATAATATCGATTGCAAATAAGCATTCTCTAGTGCGATTTTATATTTACAAACCAGCTGAATTAGAAACTAGAATGAAAAATAACGCTTTCAATAATAAAACAGATGACTTGAAGTTGTTTTGTCACTTCAATTTGGTTTTCTCGTGTTTAAACCTTGTCAAAGTGGAGTCATTCCATTTCAGTGGCACTTTGGAATCTGGTGCAGAGTTGAGCTATGAAGAGAGAGGATACGATGTAACTGTGATGGCCAAATGCACATCTGAAATACCAGCGGCTGAACAGAAGCCTTAATAAATAGTTGGTGGGTGAATGAATAAAACATTTTTCTTAAACAATAACTTTGAAAAACTGAAGGCACACTAATATGAAAGAAGTTCGTCTATTCAGTATGTGTGTGTGTGTGTGTATCTGTTAGTTGCTCAGTCATATCCAACTCTTTGTGACCACATGGACTGTAGCCCACCAGGCTCCTCTGTCCATGGAATTCTCCAGGCAAGAACACTGGAGTGGGTTTCCATGTCCTTCTCCAGGGCTATTCAGTATATCCATGACTAACACTGTGGATTTGATGGCCCAATCTGTGCTGGCCATTATGCTAAATGCTTTCAACATACAGTGTTTTAAACATTTAGTATAGTTGGAGAAGACTCTTGAGAGTCCCTTGGACTCAAGGAGATCCAACCAGTCCATTCTGAAGGAAATCAGCCCTGGGTGTTCTTTGGAAAGAATGATGCTAAAGCTGAAACTCCAGTACTTTGGCCACCTCATGTGAAGAGTTGACTCATTGGAAAAGACTCTGATGCTAGGAGGGATTGGGGGCAAGAGAAGGGGACGACAGAGGATGAGATGGCTGGATGGCATCACTGACTCGATGGATGTGTCTGAGTGAACTCCGGGAGTTGGTGATGGACAGGGAGGCCTGGCGAGCTGCGATTCATGGGGTTGCAAAGAGTCGGACACAACTGAGCAACTGATCTGATCTGATCTGATCTGACAGTGGGCAGAACAGAGCATGTGTGTGTGTGTGTGTGTGTGTATGTTTGTGATGTATGTATTCAAGATAAGCCCATGAGGTAACCATTATCACACAAATAAGAAATCAGCAGATGGATGGATAAGAAAGCTGTGGTACATATACACAATGGAGTATTACTCAGTCATTAAAAAGAATACATTTGAATCAGTTCTAATGAGGTGGATGAAACTGGAGCCAATTATACAGAGTGAAGTAAGCCAGAAAGAAAAACACCAATACAATATACCAACGCATATATATGGAATTAAGAAAAACGGTAACAATAACCCTGTATGCAAGAGAGCAAAAGAGACACAGATGTATAGAACAGTCTTTTGGACTCTGTGGGAGAGGGAGCGGGTGGGATGATTTTGGAGAAAGGCATTGAAACACGTATAATATCATATAAGAAACTAATCGCCAGTCCAGGTTTGATGCAGGATACAGGATGCTTGGGGCTGGTGCCCTGGGACGACCCAGAGGGATGGTATGGGGAGGGAGGTGGAGGGGGGTTCAGGATGGGGAACAGGTGTACACCCGTGGCGGATTCATGTTGATGTATTGCAAAACCAATACAATATCGTAAAGTAAAAATAATAATAATAATAAAGAAATGATAAATGGTTAAAGAAAAAAAAGAAATAAAAAGTTAAAATTAGTAGATGTTGGGGTAAGCTTTCAAAGTCAGGACCCTCAGACAATTAGAGCTTGAGTCCAACACATGATTCAAAAACTAAATAAATTCATGAGGATGTTCCTGATGAAGCAATTCATGGACATGCTGTATTATAAGACAAACAGTAGTGAGTGAACTCTCTAGTGCACACAAAAGCTTTTTTGACACATACTCTTGCCCTCTGAGTGTCCCCACAGAACCCTGCACATATATTGACTATAGGTGCCGGTATTTATAGTTACTTATATGCCCATGTCTCCCAATAGACCACAAGCTTCTTGAAGGAGAGACTGTCCTTATCATCTATAAATTCTCTTGGTATCCAGCTTATTGTCTGGAACAAGGTAGCAACCACAGAATATCAAACAATTTCTACCCCTTCCCCTTCACGGCAGCTCCTAAGTTCTGGTGGATAAATATTCTTTCAATTCACTACAGTTGTGTATTTCAGAGGAAGTACTTACCGTTTATAAATAACAATGGTCCACAAAATTTTTACAACAAGCAGCTGAACTTTTTTCATGTTGATTTCATTGCAAGTTTTATGTTCCACAATGTTTAATTATAATGTCTAATATACTTAATTATTCGGCTTCCCAGGTGGCTAGGTGGTAAAAAATCTGCCTGTCAATGCAGGAGACAAGACGCAAGAGAGGCACGTTTAATCTGTGGGTCAGAAGATGCCCTGGAGGAGGAAATGTCAACCTACTCCAGTATTCTTGCCTCAGAAATCCCACGGACAGAGGAGCCTGGTGAGCTACAGTCCACGGACACAACTTAGCGACTGAGCAGGCAGGCCTGTGTATCTAATAACAGGCAAAGCTGGCAGTAGGGCCCTGAAGCAGGTCATCTGGGCATAAGTAATCTCATAGCTTTGGCAGAAAAAGGATATGGGTGGGAAAAAACCAAGAGGTCCGTCTTGTCTCAGCAGCACCTCACGACTATGGTTCCTAGCAGGGCAGGGCGGCAGGGATGGGTACCAGATCACAGAAGAGGGTTTTTGTTTGTTGGTTGGTTTGTTTTTTAATTGGAGTCCTTAAGAGGATCCAGTGTGGTGGATTCCAGTACAGCTGGAGAAGGGTGTTGCGTATCACAATATGGAGAGGGGGCAGCGGTAAATATGTGGTTGGGCAGGAGAGGTTCAGAGGAGACTCTTTTAAGGACAATACACTCAAATCTAAGTTGATAAACATCAGTGGACTCTTTACCAGAAAATGCCAACTTTGTACTCAGCAATCTGAGAATGTCCCCAGATTGTAATACAAAATGTCTACATCCTCAAGAAATAATCTCCAGCTTTCTTCAAGCTTAATCATATACCACTGCTTTAACCCAAACATTGCTTCCCTCCAATCCTGGACATCCAAGCTCTGTTTCTACATCTGTGTGGGGAGATATTGAAACTTATGGCTCTAGATAAAGAATGATTAATGTCTTAATTCTTATTTGTATTTGACAAGATGATGACCAGTTATAGAAACACTTGCAGAAGTTTTTTTTAAAAAAATAAATGAATAAATACCTTCATGAAAACTTCACTTTATTAGAGAATCTAGCCCGTGTGGAAAATTTAAAATCACTCTATTTACCAAAACTGGCTAACAATAAGCTTACTAAAAAAAAACAACAACAACAACAATGATCAGTAAATACCTACACTTAACATTCTTAATTATGGGACAATTTTATGATCCATGTTGATGTATTTGTAAGGTAAACCCCTCTGTTTAATAATAATAAAAAAAAACATTCTCACATGTAACACACTGTTTTCACACTCATATACACATATAAAAGATGGGAGACCTGTCTCAGAAACATGTTTATAATGGATATACATAATATTGTGAAATAAAATCTGAATAAAAATTTTATTCCAACAACATTTCTCTATTTTTAAATCATGTTTATTGTTTAAGTTCTTATCACAGTGGAGATTAACTTATGCTTAATCATCTAGTGAATGCCTACTGTCAACTTCATCCAATTCCAAAAAAGCAAAATCAGCTCAGTCATACACTCTAATTCCTGTTGCCATCCCACCACTCATTGCCTGCGTTTTCTTTCCCTTTAACGGCAATATTACAAGATTGTGAAAAGGTAGAACTAATAGGCTTATATATGTAATACCATTTCTTCAAGTATTCAGAGAGCAATGTATTTGCCTGCATTGTACATGAGAAAACTACTTGTGACATTATTTCTAAGTACAGGAGAGTGGCTCCTGGTGGGAGTGTGATGAAGTCGTATGTCATAGTGTATGACAAGGATTTACAGCATTCTAGAATTTTCACAACTCTTCCCATGTTAGTGAAAGTCGTCAGGTAAAAATGCTGTAGTTTTCTACTTTCAGCTGTCAGACATAAGATTTTGAACTACAAATAAATAAAGCATACACTCAACATGTGTAGTGCAAATGCTAAGTAAACAGAATGACATGGAATGAACTCCTAGATGCCAGTGAGTATATGGTTCAGTGGGGAGGTCCTGATTTTATGATGTCTGTGACTTGCACCCCATTCTCAAATGAATACTGTCACTATCCCATGTCAGCCACAAGGATCGAAGAGTCAGAGCAGGCTGAAGCGAGGTGAAGGGAGTGACGAGGAAGTGGGAACTCCTTTTCACAAACAAGTGGGACAATTTCTCTGTCACTTCTGTATGTCATGGCAAGTTTGATTTGGTAACCAGATCTCAAACCTCTCAGACAAAGCAGGTACCAATATGGAGAAAAGCAAAAGATCCAATGAAAAGAATTAAATGTTGGCACCTATATAAGAGATTGTGTGACCCAGACACCAAAAGGGGATGAAGAAGGTGGTTTTTTAGTTAAAACTTTGGAAATATCACATCTGAACATTCAAAAATTACATTATAGAAAAGTCGTCAAACAACGGCCCTGTTTAAAGATGCTATATAAGCAGTAGTCTTCAGTACTTTGAACAAAAATTAGAGCTTTGTTGCTTTGTCTGAATTATATAGCTAAGATAATGTTATTCATTAAAATGAAATAGAAAAAAAACTATAAAATTCTCCCAGAGGCAAATTATTGGTAGGGGGGGAAATAAAAATAAACTATGACAACCAATTTATACATTTACTTAATTGTACGTTCCCCCTCCAATCCAGTTGTTAAAAAAAAAAAAGAAAACAAATTAAAAAACCCCAAAGTACAAAAACAGGTGCCATTTATCTTTTGCATTTTCTTCCTCTGCATTCACTTTTAAGGAAAAAAAGTGTTCTTTCGTGGTACTGTTTCTGAGTTCCCATATATTAAGTTCTAGAAGAGAAACACTTGGATCCTAACTTTCTATTTCATTCTTAGATGTGTTGTACTGTCAACAAATATAACAAGCAGCTGGCTAAAAGTCTCTCATTTAGGAAACATACACACACATAGACATACACACATACACACACAGACAAACCTTTCTAAGAGAAAATAAACCGTTCCTCGTCTGGGACACACATATATCAAGACTTAAAACTAAAGTCTGACACAGTCACTTAATTGATTTAAATAATTAAGGCTTCTAAAAGGTCCAGTGCCAAAACTACCTGTATCAGTATTCGAATAAAATACATTTTTGCATTTTAGGTTTGTGCTTTTTACAGCCGTCTTAATTCCACAGAATTTCATTAATAAGATCAGAAAAGGGAGTGTTAGAATTGTTTACTGATGTTTTTAATTTAGTAGTTGTTAGACTAACTTGTAGCAATAAAAATTCAATGACTGAATAGATTTGTTACTACCAGGTGGGCTGTTGGCTCATTTCACCTTCTTTTCATGTTTAATGTGGCCATTTCTTTTATACTTGCCATTGAGGATTCCATTATGGTAATGTCCATTCACTGTGCTGTGCTTATTGCTTGACCACAGACTTCTGATTCTTCTGCAGATAAATTTTGTCACCCATGACAAGAGGAAGTAAAACAAGGCAGCACCAAGCAAAAGCACGAAGACAATATCCAGTAAAAAATACTGACAGAAAGAGATCTGATGGACGGCGGCACGTAGGTGATGGGCTCCATCGTGACGGAGAATGTAATCGATCCAATAGACAGTCCGGTTGACGGGGTGACCAGGTTGATCCTTGTGGATTTCTGAAAGCTTCTGAGCCCTCTGACGGTAGCTACAGAGTGGAGGCAAGGCACACATGTCATTTTCCACAAGAACATCACATTTTGAAAAACACTATACTTATGGCTGGATGGCATCACTGACTCGGTGGACATGAGTCTGAGTGAACTCCGGGAGTTGGTGACGGACAGGGAGGCCTGGCGTGCTGCGATTCATGGGGTTGCAAAGAGTCGGACACGACTGAGAGACTGATCTGATCTGATCTGATATTTTTAAAGCCTTGATGTACTCCAATACTTTGGCCACCTGATGCAAAGAACTGACTCATTGGAAAAGACCCTGATGCTGGGCAAAACTGAAGGCAGGAGGAGAAGGGGATGCAGAGGATGAGATGGTTGGATGGCATCACCAACTTGATGAATATGAGTTTAAGCAGGCTGCGGGAGTTGGTGATTGGCAGGGAAGCCTGGTGTGCTGCAGTCCATGAGGTCACAAATAGTTGGACATGACTGAGCGACTGAACTGAACTGATACGTTTAAAGGACTTCCCAGATGGTGCTAGTGGTAAGGAATATGCCTGCTAAAGCAGGGAGACACAAGACACATGGGTTCCATCCCTGGGTCAGGAAGATCCCCTGGAGAAGGAATGGCAATCCACTCCAGTATTCTTGCCTGAAGAATACCATGGACAGAGGAGCTGGGTGGGCTAAGTCCATGGGGTTGCAAAGAGTTGGACAGGACTGAGCATCTGAGCACAGTTTTAAAAGGAAAGCTATAGAACACAGATGAAGGGGTCCCCTACTCTGACACCTTGGATGATCAAACATACTGCTCCAAGTGCCAAGAATTACAACCAAGACCCTAGATCCTCTAAGGGGTCAGTGCATAAAGGCTGCCTCTGAGCCCACATATGGGAGCATAAAGAACCCCAGGGCACTTGAATCCAGTCTTTTACATAAAAGAAACATTATTTTATATGAAAGAGCTTTTCTTTATTGTGTGTTCTTAGAATATGGCAATATTTCTCAATCCAGTGTTATGCTATATATCCTGGGTATTAAGAGGAAAAGCTCACACATTTCCAGACATTAATGCCACTTGAAATGCAGGATCAATTAAATGTTGCATAAAAATGGGAAAACCTATACTTTGTTTTAAAACTATGCAGGCCAACTCCCGACCATTTGAGGCTCAGTTGTGAACTGGGTTAACTCAAGACACATCAAGAATTTAAGAAACAAGATAAAAGATTCTGACCAAGTCATTCATCTGAGTAAATATATCTTGGCATTTCATTGATGCCCAGTGCTAGGGAAACCCAGCACCTGGCAGTATCAAGAGCACCTGTTTTGAAATCAGACAGTCTTGGTTCAAATCCCTACTCCAAAGCTGTATAATTAGGGGTGTATTACTTAAGCTCTCTGAGTTTTAAGTGCCTCCTCTCTATAATGGAAATAAGGAAAATGGTGATATAAAGTTTTATGAGCATTAAAGTGACATAAAGGACACAAAAATTGATAAACTCTAGGGACCCAAAGGTTCCCATGGTGGTTTCTTCCCCAGTTTGGCAAACAGTGGTGGAATATTATTCGAGGTAATACATGGCTGGCCAAATGATTGCGATTTTTATTTTTCAAGTGACAGAAGCATGCACAAGGCATTACACACAGAAATCTAAAGGATATGTCTGTATTTAGTTTATTGATGATTTACTGGCAATTTTCAGCTATTGACAATATGCTGTGGTAAATATAGTTCGCCTGCTTTAATAGCAGTTGAAACCTTACCTGGGGTTATTGATAACTTTCACTAGCGCTTCATACAGCTCTCCTTCAGTCACTGTCTTCCATTCCAGCAGTATCCCCATGCCTTTTGCCTGTACCCGGATCATAGTATCATAATGGTCTCCAAAGAGCGGGATTCCCACCACAGGCACACCATGATACATAGTTTCAAAAATACTATTCAAACCACCATGGCTCAGGAAGGCTTTAATATTGGAATGCCCTAAAGAAGGATTAAAAAAGAAAACCACTTAGAATATTGTCTATTACTCTAGGAAGATGTTTTCCAGAAATTTCTTAAGAGTTGACATTATAATAAACATGCATTTCAGATATAAGATTTTTAAAGACACAGTTTCACTGATTCCTACTCTGTGCCAATTACAATGTTTATTATAAGCATAATTATCAGATGTGTATATATGAATTAAAAGCCATTTTCAGTAGTTAACATTTATAGTTTTAAGAAGTATATTAAAATATCTTCTCCCAAAACACAAATACCAACTGCATTCAAATAGCCAGTAATTAATAATAGGTCAATGAAAGCAAGGAATGACCAAAAATACCAGAGTATAACCACATTCTACTAAACGCAGACACCCACTTCTGGCTACTTAAACATTTATCTATATTAAAGCCAAACACACTCTGTAAAAAAAAGTAAAAATGTGAGGCTGGACTCCAGATGTCCAAGAAACGTTTCTGTGCTTATCCAAGGAGGAACATTGCACAGTGCTCAGTTTTCACAACATTCAAGTCATGTCTGTACCACCTGCACTTCTTAATCTTAGGGTCCAATTCTACATTTTAGGAACAAAAACAAGCAGGGACAGGTAAATACAAAAATTAGTTCTAAGAGATAGGACATCATGTAACATCTGGTTGTCTTGGAGATAAAAGAGATAATTTATCAAAGTTAGTGAAGTATTTCAAACTCCAGATCTCCTTGTGAGCAGAGAGACTTGCATAAAAAACGTAGGACAAAAAAACATGGCACTTGAGATGGGTGTTAGATGGCCAGAAAGAAATTACAGCTTGCAAAAACACAAGCATTTTTTTTAATTTAATTTTTTAACTTTACAATATTGTATTGGTTTTACCATATATCAAAATGAATCCGCCACAGGTATACACGTGTTCCCCATCCTGAACCCTCCTCCCTCCTCCCTCCCCATACCATCCCTGTGCGTCGTCCCAGTGCACCAGCCCCAAGCATCCAGTATCGTGCTTCGAACCTGGACTGGCGACTCGTTTCATATATGATATTATACATGTTTCAATGCCATTCTCCCAAATCATCCCACCCTCTCCCTCTCCCACAGAGTCCAAAAGACTGTTCTATACATCAGTGTCTCTTTTGCCGTCTCGTATACAGGGTTATTGTTACCATCGTTCTAAATTCCATATATATGTGTTAGTATACTGTATTGGTGTTTTTCTTTCTGGCTTACTTCACTCTGTATAATTGGCTCCAGTTTCATCCACCTCATTAGAACTGATTCAAATGTATTCTTTTTAATGGCTGAGTAATACTCCATTGTGTATATGTACCACTGCTTTCTTATCCATTCATCTGCTGATGGACATCTAGGTTGCTTCCATGTCCTGGCTATTATAAACAGTGCTGTGATGAACAGTGGGGTACACGTGTCTCTTTCCCTTCTGGTTTCCTCAGTGTGTATGCCCAGCAGTGGGATTGCTGGATCATAAGGCAGTTCTACTTCCAGTTTTTTAAGGAATCTCCACACTGTTCTCCATAGTGGCTGTACTAGTTTGCATTCCCACCAACAGTGTAAGAGAGTTTCCTTTTCTCCACACCCTCTCCAGCATTTATTGCTTGCAGACTTTTGGATAGCAGCCATTCTGTCTGGTGTGAAATGGTACCTCATAGTGGTTTTGATTTGCATTTCTCTGATAATGAGTGATGTTGAGCATCTTTTCATGTGTTTCTTAGCCATCTGGATGTTTTCTTTGGAGAACTGTTTATTTAGTTATTTGGCCCATTTTTTGATTGGGTCATTTATTTTTCTGGAGTTGAGCTGTAGGAGTTGCTTGTATATTTTTGAGATTAGTTGTTTGTCAGTTGCTTCATCTGCTATTATTTTCTCCCATTCTGAAGGCTGTCTTTTCACCGTGCTTATAATTTCCTTTGTTGTGCAGAAGCTTTTAATTTTAATTAGGTCCCATTTGTTTATTTTTGCTATTATTTCCAATATTCTGGGAGGTGGGTCATAGAGGATCCTGCTGTGATGCATGTCGGAGAGTGTTTTGCCTATGTTCTCCTCTAGGAGTTTTATATTTTCTGGTCTTATGTTTAGATCTTTAATCCATTTTGAGTTTATTTTTGTGTATGGTATTAGAAAGTGTTCTAGTTTCATTCTTTTACAAGTGGTTGACCAGTTTTCCCAGCACCACTTGTTAAAGAGATTGTCTTTAATCCATTGTATATTCTTGGCTCCTTTGTCAAAGATAAGGTGTCCATAGGTGCATGGATTTATCTCTGGGCTTTCTATTTTGTTCCATTGATCTATATTTCTGTCTTTGTGCCAGTACCATACTGTCTTGATGACTGTGGCTTTGTACTAGAGCCTGAAGTCAGGCAGATTGATTCCTCCAGTTCCATTCTTCTTTCTCAAGATCGCTTTGGCTATTCGAGGTTTTTTGTATTTCCATACAAATTGTGAAATTATTTGTTCTAGCTCTGTGAAGAATACTGTTGGCAGCTTGATAGGGATTGCATTGAATCTATAAATTGCTTTGGGTAGTATACTCATTTTCACTATATTGATTCTTCCAATCCACGAACATGGTATATTTCCCCATCTATTAGTGTCCTCTTTGATTTCTTTCACCAGTGTTTTATAGTTTTCTATATATAGGTCTTTAGTTTCTTTAGGTAGATATATTCCTAAGTATTATATTCTTTCTGTTGCAATGGTGAATGGAATTCTTTCCTTAATTTCTCTTTCTATTTTCTCATTATTAGTGTATAGGAATGCAAGGGATTTATGTGTGTTGATTTTATATCCTGCAACTTTACTATAATCATTGATTAGTTCTAGTAATTTTCTGGTGGAGTCTTTAGGGTTTTCTATGTAGAGGATCATGTCATCTGCAAACAGTGAGAGTTTTACTTCTTCTTTTCCAATTTGGATTCCTTTTGTTTCTTTTTCTGCTCTGATTGCTGTGGCCAAAACTTCCAAAACTATGTTGAATAGTAATGGTGAAAGTGGGCACTCTTGTCTTGTTCCTGACTTTAGAGGAAATGCTTTCAGTTTTTCACCATTGAGGATAATGTTTGCTGTGGGTTTGTCATATATAGCTTTTATTATGTTGAGGTATGTTCCTTCTATTCCTTCTTTCTGGAGAGTTTTTTATCATAAATGGATGTTGAATTTTGTCAAAGGCTTTCTCTGCATCTATTGAGATAATCATATGGCTTTTATTTTTCAATTTGTTAATGTGGTGTATTACATTGATTGACTTGCGGATATGGAAGAATCCTTGCATCCCTGGGATAAAGCCCACTTGGTCATGGTGTATGATCTTTTTAATGTGTTGTTGGATTCTGATTGCTAGAATTTTGTTAAGGATTTTTGCATCTATGTTCATTGGTGATATTGGCCTGTAGTTTTCTTTTTTTGTGGCATCTTTGTCAGGTTTTGGTATTAGGGTGATGGTGGCCGCATAGAATGAGTTTGGAAGTTTACCTTCCTCTGCAATTTTCTGGAAGAGTTTGAGTAGGATAGGTGTTAGCTCTTCTCTAAATTTTTGGTAGAATTCAGCTGTGAAGCCGTCTGGACCTGGGCTTTTGTTTGCTGGAAGATTTCTGATTACAGTTTCAATTTCCGTGCTTGTGATGGGTCTGTTAAGATTTTCTATTTCTTCCTGGTCCAGTTTTGGAAAGTTGTACTTTTCTAAGAATTTGTCCATTTCTTCCACGTTGTCCATTTTATTGGCAAATAATTGCTGATAGTAGTCTCTTATGATCCTTTGTATTTCTGTGTTGTCTGTTGTGATCTCTCCATTTTCATTTCTAATTTTATTCATTTGATTTTTCTCCCTTTGTTCTTGACGAGTCTGGCTAATGGTTTGTCAATTTTATTTATCCTTTCAAAGAACCAGCTTTTGGCTTTGTTGATTTTTGCTATGGTCTCTTTTGTTTCTTTTGCATTTATTTCTGCTCTAAGTTTTAAGATTTCTTTCCTTCTACTAACCCTGGGGTTCTTCATTTCTTCCTTTTCTAGTTGCTTTAGGTGTAGTTAGGTTATTTATTTGACTTTTTTCTTGTTTCTTGAGGTATGCCTGTATTGCTATGAACTTTCCCCTTAGGACTGCTTTTACAGTGTCCCACAGGTTTTGGGTTGTTGTGTTTTCATTTTCATTCATTTCTATGCAAATTTTGATTTCTTTTTTTATTTCTTCTGTGATTTGTTGGTTATTCAGCAGCGTGTTGTTCAGCCTCCATATGTTGGAATTTTTAAGTTTTTCTCCTGTAATTGAGATCTAATCTTACTGCATTGTGGTCAGAAAAGATGCTTGGAATGATTCCAATTTTTTTGAATTTACCAAGGCTAGATTTATGACCCAGGATGTGATTTATCCTGGAGAAGGTTCCGTGTGCGCTTGAGAAAATGGTGAAATTCATTGTTTTGGGATGAAATGTCCTATAGATATCAATTAGGTCTAACTGGTCTTTTGTATTGTTTAAAGTTTGTGTTTCCTTGTTAATTTTCTGTTTAGTTGATCTATCCATAGGTGTAAGTGGGGTATTAAAGTCTCCCACTATTATTGTGTTATTGTTAATTTCTCCTTTCATACTTCTTAGCATTTGTCTTACATATTGCGGTGCTCCTATGTTGGGTGCATATATAATTGTTATATCTTCTTCTTGGATTGATCCTTTGATCATTATGTAGTGACCTTCTTTGTCTCTTTTCACAGCCTTTGTTTTAAAGTCTATTTTATCTGATATGAGTATTGCTACTCCTGCTTTCTTTGGTCTCTATTTGCATGGATAATCTTTTTCCAGCCTTTCACTTTCAGTCTGTATGTGTCCCCTGTTTTGAGGTGGGTCTCTTGTAGACAACATATGTAGGGGTCTTGTTTTTCTATCCATTCAGCCAGTCTTTGTCTTCTGGTTGGGGCATTCAACCCATTTACGTTTAAGGTAATTATTGATAAGTATGATCCCGTTGCCATTTACTTTATTGTTTTAGTTTCGAATTTATACACCCTTTTTGTATTTCCTGTCTAGAGAATATCCTTTAGTATTTGTTGGAGAGCTGGTTTGGTGGTGCTGAATTCTCTCAGCTTTTGCTTGTCTGTAAAGCTTTTGATTTCTCTTTCATATTTGAATGAGATCCTTGTTGGGTACAATAATCTGGGCTGTAGGTTATTTTCTTTCATCACTTTAGGTATGTCTTGCCATTTCCTCCTGGCTTGAAGAGTTTCTATTGAAAGATCAGCTGTTATCCTTATGGGAATTCCCTTGTGTGTTATTTGTTGTTTTTCCCTTGCTGCTTTTAATGTTTGTTCTTTGTGTTTGATCTTTGTTAATTTGATTAATGTGTGTCTTGGGGTGTTTCGCCTTGGGTTTATCCTGTTTGGGACTCTCTGGGTTTCTTGGACTTGAGTGATTACTTCCTTCCCCATTTTAGGGAAATTTTCAACTATTATCTCCTCAAGTATTTTCTCATGGTCTTTCTTTTTGTCTTCTTCTTCTGGGACTCCTATGATTCGAATGTTGTAGCATTTAATATTGTCCTGGAGGTCTCTGAGATTGTCCTCATTTCTTTTATTTTTATTTTTTTTTTTTTTGACTGTTGATCAAATCTATAGATTTTATTATATAGTTACACCCAATTGTGTTTTTGCTATATACTTTTAACTTGAGGCATCTGTAAAACCAGTACACTAGATAAATCCTGAAATTCCACCAGCTATAAGCTATTTAAATATTGTTTATACAAAGTACTTGGGGTGGGGGGGAGGTGGACAAAGGCTTATTTACAAAATGGAAGTCAGATGCAGCAAACTTATGATTACCAGAGGATACAGGGGAGAAGGATACATTGGGAGATTGACACTGGCATGTACACACTACTATACATAAAACAGGTAAGAGTAGGAAATGGCAACCCACTCCAGTGTTCTTGCCTGGAGAATCCCATGGACAGAGGAGACTGGCGGGCTACAGTCCGTGGGTTTGCAGATCGTTAGACACAACTGAAGCAACTTAGCATATAACTAAGAAACTGTATAGCACAGGGAACTCTACTCAGTACTCTGTAATGGTCTATATGACAAAAGAAACAGTGGATGTCTATGTATAACTCGTTCACTTTGCTATATACCTGAAACTAACACAACACTGTAAATGAACTACACTCCAATAAAAATATAAAAAGTCTTAATGGAAAGCCAGCACTATATAAACAGCATACACTTAAATAAAGATCAATGTTTAACATACAAAGTAAGGTTTTTTATTCACTGATAAGCTAAAGGTCCATTTCAAGATGTTTCTTTTGTATGCTTAATAAGTTTTATTAGCAAGCAAAGCCCTGTGAAGGATGGCATCATCTAGTCCTCAGACTCAGATTCATCTTCATCTTGACTAATCTGAAATAACGGCTCGTAAGTCTCCTTGTCAGATGCAACCACACGAAGCCAATCACGAAGATTGTTTTTTTAAGGTATTTCTTGGTAAGGTACTTCAAATACCTTTTAGAGAACTGTTTCTCAGAAACGACTATGATTTTATTCTTGAGGCGTTCAATGTGAACGACATTCCCAAGATTTCCAGTTTTTCCATTCACTTTAACCTTCTCCCGCAGAAACTGTTCAAAATTTCCCGAATCAAAAATTCCATCTTCTACTGGATGAGTAAGATCCAAATTAAACTTCCAGGTTGACTTCTTAGGCTTCTTGTCTTTCTTGGCGCCATCTTGAAGGCTTGCCGCACGATGAGAGCCTCATTTCTTTTAAATCGTTTTTCTTTTATCCTCTCTGATTCATTTATTTCTACCATTCTATCTTCTAATTCACTAATCCTATCTTCTGCCTCTGTTATTCTACTATTTGTTGCCTCCAGAGTGTTTTTGATCTCATTTATTGCATTATTCATTATATATTGACTCTTTTTTATTTCTTCTAGGTCCTTGTTAAACCTTTCTTGCATCTTCTCAATCCTTGTCTCCGGGCTATTTATCTGTGATTCCATTTTGATTTCAAGATTTTGGATCAATTTCACTATCATTATTCGGAATTCTTTATCAGGTAGATTCCGTATCTCTTCCTCATTTGTTTGGTTTGGTGGGCATTTATCCTGTTCCTTTACCTGCTGGGTACTCCTCTGTCTCTTCATCTTGTTTAAATTGCTGAGTTTGGGGTGTTCTTTCTGTATTCTGGCAGTTTGTGGAGTTCTCTTTATCATGGTGTTTCCTCACTGTGTGTGGGTTTGTACAGGTGGCTTGTCAAGGTTTCTTGGTTAGGGAAGCTTGTGTCGGTGTTCTGGTGGGTGGAGCTATATTTCTTCTCTCTGGAGTGCAATGAAGTGTCCAGTAATGAGTTATGAGATGTCTATGGTTTTGGAGTAACTTTGGGCAGCCTGTGTATTAGAGCTCAGGGCTGTTCCTGTGTTGCTGGAGAATTTGCTTGGTATGTCTTGCCCTGGAACTTGTTGGCCCTTGTGTGGTGCTTGGTTTCAGTGTAGGTATGGAGGCGTTTGATGAGCACCTGTCAATTAATGTTCCCTGGAGTCAGGAGTTCCCTGGAGTCAGGGTTTGGACTTGAGCCTCCTGCTTCCAGTTATCGGTCTTATTTTTACAGTAGTCTCAAAACTTCTCCTTCTATACAGCACCATTGATAAAACATCTAGGTTAAAGATGAAAAGTTTCTCCACAGTGAGGGTCACCCAGAGAGGTTCACAGTGTTACATGGAGAAGAGAAGAGGGAGGAGGGAGTTAGAGGTGACCCAAATGAGATGAGGTGGAATCAATAGAGGACAGAGCAGGCTAGCCAGTAATCACTTCCTTATGTGCACTCCACAACTGGACCGCTCAGAGATTTTCACGGAGTTATACAGAGAAGAGAAGAGGGAGAAAGGAGACAGAGGTGGCCAGGAGGAAAAAAGGGGGAAATGAAAAGGAGACAAATCCAGCCAGTAATCAGTTCCCTAAGTGTTCTCCACCATCTGGAACACACAGAAATTCACAGAGTTGGGTAGAGTAGAGAGGGGTTAGGGAGGAGACACAGGCGACCTGGTAGAGGAAAAGGAGAGTCCAGTAATCTCACTCCCAAGTAAAAAAATGGGTACTGAAGATTGGGTTCTTAAAGGTACAAAATTGGTAACAAATACCTAAAAGCAAAAATTAAAAATCTAGAGTAGAGTTTGGAATTTCAAAAATACAATGTTAAAGAAAAGAAGAAGAAAAAGAAAGAGGAAAAAAACAAACAAAAACAAAGTCACAAAATTTATAAAGAAAATATAGGTACAAAATTGATAACAAATACCAAAAAGCATAAATTAAAAATCTGGAGTAGAGTTTGGAATTTCAGAAATACAGTGTTAAAGAAAAGAAGAAGAGAAAGAAAAGAGAGAAAAAAAGTCACAAAAATTATAAAAAATATATAGGTAAAAAACTGATAACAAATACCAAAAAGCTAAAATTAAAAATCCAGAGTAGAGTTTGGAGTTTCAAAAATACAATGTTAAAGAAAAAAAGAAAAAAGAAAGAGAAAAAAAAAAAAAACAAGGTCACAAAAATTATAAAATATGTATATATGAAGTTTGCTTTAAAAAAAATAGGGTCTTTTTTTTTCAAAGTAATAGTAGGTTATAAAAGTGAAAATTAAAGGAGTAATAGAGGACTTAAAATTTTTTAAAAAATTAAAAAAAAAAGGAAAGAATGAATGATTGTAAAAATATATCTAGGACTTTCTCTGGTGGTGTTGTGGGTATTGTGGGGTCAGTTCATTTTTGGCTAGTTCCTTGGTCTGGCTTATATTTCTCAAGATCTATAGGCCCCTTCCTATGTAGTCGGTACTAGCGACAGGGTTTTAATCTATTGCCTATCGCTTCCAAGGCGGTTCCCTCTGTTACAGCTTCTTCTGTTTGCTGGTCTCTTCAGTGTCTGATTTCTGCCCTGATACAAAGGGGGTGGTGGTGGACACTTTTTTTTTTTTTTTTTAGGCTCACTTATTCAGTCGCGCTGTGGGGAGGGAGGGACATCGCAAACAAATAACACTGGCGTGTGCTCGCACTGCCTCAGCCATACTGGGCCTGCCCCCGCTCACGCGCCTGTAGCCTCCCTGCCCACACTGCTCAGGCTCTAGGTTGCTCCACTGGGAACCATCCGTGGCCAGCCCTGGGCTGCTTGCACCTCCCAGGTCTACGCCGCTCAGGTTCAAGCACTCGGGTAGTCCTCAGAGGCGCAGACTTAGTTGGGCCTGCATTTTGCGCCCTTCCCAGGTCCGAGCAGCTCAGGTGATGAGGTGTTTGGCGAGCGCAGCTGCTGCGACTTATCGCCTCCCCACCACTTGGTTTTCTGGGTGTACAACCGGCGCACCTTCTCAGGCGGATGTTGACCGTCCAGAACCCCAAGAAGTCTTAGTTGGCAAAGAAGCCTGCTTACAGTTTTGTAGATAATGTCTCTCTGGCACTGCGATTGTCCCATTCCGGCTCTGGCTGCCTGTCACCGGAGGGGGATGGTCTGCATGCAGCCCGCTATCTCTGTTCAGTCCTTTGTTCTGTGCGCAGGTCTGGAGGTGTCTTAGGTTAGGGCTGGCTTTTTGCGTGGTAGTTATCCCACAGTCTGGTTTGCTAGCCCAAATTAGTTCGCTCAGATAGCGCTCGGGGCATTAAGGCCAGATCCTTACTCTGAGATGCAGCCCGCGCAGCGCGCCTCCCTGCCCAGCCCCCGCTTGCTAGTGGCGGGTGCAGGCGTCTGCACTGCTTCTCCTCTGGGGGAGTTACTCTTGGGCTCTTAATCTGTGGGTTTTAATTGTTTATTTATTTTTCCTCCCTGTTATGTTGCCCTCTGTGCTTCCAAAGCTCAGCACAGACTCGGCAGTGACAGTGTTTCCTGGTGTTTGGAAACCTCTCTTTTTAAGACTCCTTTCCTGGGACAGAGCTCCATCCCTCCCTCTTTTGTCTCTTTGTCTTTTATATTTTTTCCTACCTCCTTTCGAAGACAATGGGTTGCTTTTCTGGGTGCCTGATGTCCTCTGCCGGCATTCATAAGTTGTTTTGTGGAATTTACTCGGCGTTTAAATGTTCTTTTGATGACTTTGTGGGGGAGAAAGTGGTCTCCCTGTGCTATTCCTCTGCCATCTTAGCTCCTCCCCCTTGAGCATTTAAAATAAACACACGTCACATATGAACCTAGGTCTCAGTGGGGCTCCAGGACTCTCTGCCCCCAACATCTAGCAGGCTGGTCACTGTGTCTCTTGCCCTGACCCACAAGGGGCCTCTCAACTCAGCCCAACTAAGGAATCTGCCCTCGCAGTGGATTTCAAACTTTCTTTTCAGCAGTAAAACTCTTTTTCTTCGAGTGAAACCTGACCACCAGCAAGGCCAGCTGTGAAAAAGTAAAGAGGATTGGTGTGTGGAGAGCAAGGGGAGTGCACTGAGAGAGGAGGGGACCCTGATTTGGTTCCTGCTTCTGTTCCTGGAGGAATCTTCTGAACAAAGTCAGAAACCAGCAGAGGATGCACAGAGGTCATGGCTGGAGTTGAAAAGGATACTAATCTCAGTAAAGGCGGAGAGCTGAGATTCTGAGGAACCTGGAGGAGCTGCAAAATTGGGAGGCCCTCTGGGAGCAGCTACACCCTGCTGTATAGCCTCAGAGAAAAAAATGGCATGAAACCAATTCCGATGATCCCAGATAGCACTGTCTGCTGTTGCAGTGAGATGGCTGAGGGTCAAGAAGCGGAGATATTTAAATTTCCTGCTTCCTTCCTACTTTCTACGGCATCTGACATCATAACAGTAAAGATAAGAAACAGAAAAAAATGCAAATATCAAAAAAGGTAAATTGCCTTTTTTTCCCATAATTTTTATAATTTATAGAATAATATTTATAATAAATTAGATGAAAAGGAATTATTTATATTTACTGTTTTATAGTTCAGTTCAGTTTAGTTCAGTTACTCAGTCGTGTCCAACTCTTTGCAACCCCATGAATTGCAGCACGCCAGGCCTCCCTGTCCATCACCAACTCCCGGAGTTCACTCAGACTCACGTCCATCGAGTCGGTGATGCCATCCAGCCATCTCATCCTCTGTCATCCCCTTCTCCTCCTGCCCCCAATCCCTCCCAGCATCACAGTCTTTTCCAATGAGTCAACTCTTCACATGAGGTGGCCAAAGTACTGGAGTTTCAGCTTTAGCATCATTCCTTCCAAAGAACACCCAGGACTGATCTCCTTTAGAATGGACTGGTTGGATCTCCTTGCAGTCCAAGGGACTCTCAAGAGTCTTCTCCAACACCACAGTTCAAAAGCATCAATTCTTTGATGCTCAGCTTTCTTCATAGTCCAACTCACATCCATACAAGACCACTGGAAAAACCATAGCCTTGACTAGACGGACCTTTGTTGGCAAAGTAATGTTTCTGCTTTTGAATATGCTATCTAGGTTGGTCATAACTTTCCTTCCAAGGAGTAAGCGTATTTTAATTCCATGGCTGCAGTCACCATCTGCAGTGATTTTGGAGCCCCCAAAAATAAAGTCTGACACTGTTTCCACTGTTTCCCCATCTATTTCCCATGAAGTGATGGGACCAGATGCCATGATCTTAGTTTTCTGAATGTTTAGCTTTAGGCCAAATTTTCACTCTCCTCTTTCACTTTCATCAAGAGGCTTTTGAGTTCCTCTTCACTTTTCTGCCATAAGGGTGGTGTCATCTGCATATCTGAGGTTATTGATATTTCTCCTGGCAATCTTGATTCCAGCTTGTGCTTCTTCCAGCCCAGCATTTCTCATGATGCACTCTGCATATAAGTTAAACAAGCAGGGTGACAATATACAGCCTTGACATACTCCTTTTCCTATCTGGAACCAGTCTGTTGTTCCATGTCCAGTTCTAACTGTTGCTTCCTGACCTGCATACACATTTCTGAAGAGGCAGGTCAGGTGGTCTGGTATTCCCATCTCTTTCAGAATTTTCCAGTTTATTGTGATCCATACAGTCAAAGGCTTTGGCATAGTCAATAAAGCAGAAATAGATGTTTTTCTGCAACTCTCTTGCTTTTTCAATGATCCAGTGGATGTTGGCAATTTGATCTCTGGTTCCTCTGCCTTTTCTAAAACCAGCTTGAACATCTGGAAGTTCACAGTTCACGTATTGCTGAAGCCTGGTTTTGAGAATTTTGAGCATTACTTTACTAGCATGTGAAATGAGTGCAATTGTATGGTAGTTTGAGCATTCTTTGGCATTGCCTTTCTTTGGGATTGGAATGAAAACTGACCTTTTCCAGTCCTGTGGCCACTGCTGAGTTTTCCAAATTTGCTGGCATATTGAGTGCAGCACTTTCACAGCATCATCTTTCAGGATTTGAAATAGCCCAACTGGAATTCCATCACCTCCACTAGCTTTGTTCATAGTGATGCTTTCTAAGGCCCACCTGACTTCACATTCCAGGATGTCTGGCTCTAGGTGAATGATCACACCATCGTGATTATCTGGGTCATGAAGATCTTTTTTGTACAGTTCTTCTGTGTATTCCTGCCACCTCTTCTTAATATCTTCTGCTTCTGTTAGATCCATACCATTTCTGTCCTTTATAGAGCCCATCTTTGCATGAAATGTTCCCTTGGTATCTCTAATTTTCTTGAAGAGATCTGTAGTCTTTCACATTCTGTTGTTTTCCTCTATTTCTTTGCATTGATCGCTGAGGAAGGCTTTCTTATCTCTTCTTGCTATTCTTTGGAACTCTGCATTCAGATGCTTATATCTTTCCTTTTCTCCTTTGCTTTTCACTTCTCTTTTTTTCACAACTATTTGTAATAGTTACAAAATTCAATTTGCATGGTTTTAGAGGGTCCATTTAGCTTCTAAAAGATACTCTCCAAAAGTCTATTTTTAAGAATGTAACTTTCACCTACTTTCACATAATCTGTTAAGATTAGTACTATTGAACAAATAAATGAGTTGATATTGCCAAAAAAAATAACATTTTTTATAACTTCCTTAGGAAGTAATATCTTAAAGGATAACATGGCATTATGTTTTCCTAGAGATTTAATGAATAAAGCAACTTACATTTTACTATCTCTGCTCATCAAAGAGAATTAAATTGTTTATATTCAAATCTTGAGATATGCATATAATTTGCATTTTAATTTTGAGTTGAGGATCAGAACCCCAATAAATAAATAAATCGAAAGAAATAAAGTATTCAAAATTTCCCAGTGATTTAGGGGTAAATTTAGTCAGACAATTCAAATAAAGTTGAAATAAATTGACTGTTTTTTGGCTTTCTGCTTGACTGTGGTTTCAAACAAATGAGTAACTTCAACTTTCTCTGGTTTCTTAGATACAGCTATAGTAAAAGTATAATACAAATCTAAATTTTCACTGTTTTTAGTTTGACTACTTTTAACTGATCAGTCTAACTAGGTATAGCTTTACTCCTACTAGTTTATGCAGTTTTAAGTATATTTTTCAGAAAATCAAAATTTGTGACTGGTCTCATCATTTTAGGCCTAAATGATTACGCTTTAAAATGATTTGCCAATAACTGAAGATCTGACTTGGTCTGAAATCTAGGACTTAGCACTCAAGATAATATAATGATTCTATTATAAACCACACATATACTATATAAGCTACTCAAGTGTAAAATTCACATTTACACAATTAAAATCAAAAAGCCAAGTAAGCACCCATGGGTCAATGACTTACCAAGCAGGTCATTTTGTGGTAACCATTCTATGAGCCTGGTGTTGTTTCCCAGATTCTTTGGTTTGGTTCCAGAAAATCTGAAATGTACACCAGACAATGAATGTTTCAAAGAATCAAAGTTGAACTCTTGGTATGAACTGTCTGGTTAAACTTTCAGGTTTAAAATAAACATTACATGATCTTTTGTTGATATTCTTAAGAGAGAAGCCATGCTTCAATAACAACAAAAATTTTAGTTACTTTTTCACATTTTCACTGATTGAGGGACAAATATGAAACATTCTGGATTATATTGAGATCCATGTTCCTTCAGCAATTCTCACAGAGCTGAGGAAAATAGCAACCACATGAACCTCTGCTAGAAAGTCAACTTTCTACCAGCATCCAGAAGGTGAGAGAGGAAGGCAGGGAGGGCCACCAGTGGGCGGTTCCCACTTCCCATCTGGACACCCAGAACCCGAGGAAAGGCTCGAGAACTAGGAGAATGCAAGAAGTACTCCTCTCCGACTGAGCCCCAGGGATGGTACTGTAGGGTAAAGATGCAGGCTGTTTCCTGCCTGGGTCTTTGAAACACAAACCATAAAGTGCTCATCAATTGAGAGAAAGGCAAAAGCCTGAAATAGGCTGATACAAACCAGCCCAGATAATTAACAGAAGGGGCACTATCTGGGTTAAGCCTAACATAGGAAACCCAACATCCACTTCATAGCTTAGCCGGGAGAAAAGGAAAAGTGTTAGCCCCTCAGTCGTATCAACTCTTTCTAACCCCATCGATTGCAGCCTTTGTCCATGGGGTTCTCCAAGCAAGAATAGGGGAGTAGGTTGCCATGTCCTTCTCCAGGGGATCTTCCTGACCCAGGGATTGAACCCGGGTCTCCCATATTGCAGGCAGATTCTTTCCCATCCAAGCTGCACCAGAAGTGGGAACTAATTCTCCCACAGTCTGTACAAGGGAGAAAACCACATTCCTTACAGCATACTTGTAAAGGTTTGACACCATGGGGCTGACCTTGTTCACTTCTGTATCCCTAACGCTCAATGGTAGGGGCAGGTACTAAATAAATACGTACTAAGTAAGTGCTCAGGGCCAAGTTTAGACACTGGGTTAGAAATTCCAGAGACCAGACTGCCCCAGTGGTTCAGTGGATT
The DNA here is from genome assembly GCF_027580195.1 of Bos mutus. Classification (NCBI taxonomy): domain Eukaryota; kingdom Metazoa; phylum Chordata; class Mammalia; order Artiodactyla; family Bovidae; genus Bos; species Bos mutus. Next base: position 10,965,434 of record NC_091622.1, read on the forward strand.
AAGAATCCACTTGCCAGTGTTGGAGACATGGGTTCAATCCCTGGTCCAGGAAGACTCTACATGCTACGGCACAACTAAGCCCATTCGACACAACTGCTGAGCCTTTGGCTGTTGAGCCTGGGAACCACATGTACTGAGCCCAAGTGCCACAACTACTGAAGCCCGTGTGCCCTAGAGCCCATGGGCACTCCCCAAAAACAGAAGCCCCGACAATGAGAAGCCCGAACACCACAACGAAGAGTTGCCCCTGCTTGCTGCAACTAGAGAATGCCGGAGAGCAGCAATGAAGACCCAGCGAAACCAAAAATAAAAATAGGTAAATAATTAAAAAAAAAAATTCCAGAGACAGACAGGTGTTGGCCGTGCCTCCCAAAAGAAGAGGGGTCTGTTTTGACCAGCACTAACTGGCAAGTCACTGTCTTTTTTAAGGCCTGGTCTCTGGGATGAAAGGAATCAAAAGCATTTATAAACAAAGTGGGAGCCCAAAGGTTCCATGAAACATTTTACCTATTTAATCATTCATCTATCAGTTTTTAATCTCATTCCAACACTAATTTGAAGCAATATATAGAAATGGCTTCTCTGGTGGCTCAGACAGTATCTGCCTGCAATGCAGGAGACCTGGGTTCAATCCCTGGGTCAGGAAGATCCTTTGAAGAAAAGAATGGCAACCCACTCCACTATTCTTGTCTGGACAATCCTATGGACAGAGGAGCCTTGTGGACTGCAGTCCACGGGGGTGCAAAGAGTTGGGCACAACTGAGCGACTAACCCACACACACAGAAATGCACGCAACTATACATTTTTAAATGATCATAAATAACGGAAGGGTCCATGGGGTTGCAGAGAGTTGGACATGACTGAGCAACTGAACAACAAAAATGAGAGTAACATAAAAATGCACATCAATAAGGACACATCACTATGCACTGTATCTTCTTTTTATGCTATAGACTAGATGCCTCTCTCCATCACAGAGTATTGTATAAATTAATCCCTAGATTTTAACACACTAAGAAACAAAATGAAAGCATTATATAAATTATGTAAATTTTATATATTAACATTTAATATATATTAAAGGGTATTATGTACATTATTATATTTATAAATATAAATTATTTTATAATTTATATAAATTATAATTATATAAATTAATTTATATTTAATATTATATATTAATAATATATAAATTAATATGTTAATTTATATATTAAAGAGTATTATATAAATTAATCCCTAGATTTCAACACATTAAGAAACAAAATGAAAAGTCAGGGCATCTTGCTAATGTTGCCAGGGTATCAGTGTGTTGTGGTTATTTATACCCGTGGACTAAGCAAGAGGATACAGAAAATCAGTGGTGAAGAAACAATCTATATTATTACTTTACCTCCAAATCACTTTTTGGGGCAATCTCCCCAGAGCTCCGGCCAGTTTGGTAGCAATGTCTTCTGACAGATACTTGACGCCAGCTCCAAAAGACACCAGGACAAAGCCATGCTCATTAGCACCATTTACCCACCTTTGGAGATCCTGCAATTCAAAACACGGCGGTTAATTTTATGAAGGAGTAATATAGTTTATAATCAGTGTCATCACAGCTCTGTTTTTAAAAAGCACTCAGATAATTTTCTTAAACAATCAGAACCTGAAGAGGATATAATATTTTCCTTTCAAATATTCCACCTGCTGATGCTAACTAAAATAAGGAGAACAGATAGTTAATTTGGTAAGATTAATAAACAACAACAAAATATCAGTAATTAATGGCCTAAGATCTCAGACAGAATTTTAAAAAATTGAAACTTATGTTTAAAACATGGCTAGAGATAAATCTGTATGAGGATATACCTGAAAGATTAGACATATGACAAAAATAAAAACTACTACCGCAACAGCCACCCAGGGAGAAGCTCCAATACTCTGGCCACCTGATGCAAGGAGCTGACTCATTGGAAAAGCTGGGTAAGATTGAAGGCAGGAGGAGAAGGGGATGACAGAGGATGAGATGGGTGGATGGCAACACCGACTCGATGGACATGAGTTTGAGCAAGCTCCAGGAGTTGGTGACAGATAGGGAAACCTGGTGTGGTGCAGTCCATGGGGTCGCAAAGAGTCGGACACAACTGAGCAACTGAACTGAACTGATGTGAACTGAGGCTGATTTTATCTTGGTCTAAGCATTTCTGAAAAGCGTACTGTATTATATGACTGAGAAAGAGAAGGAATTAGCTGATAGGGGCACAGAACCATAGGCCTAACAAGTTTTACTGTTTCTCTAATTATTTCTTCAACTTCCACTCACACAGAACAGAAATCATATGTACTGTATAGAGAGGCATCCCAGGGTTCTGGAAATCTCCGAGCAGAAGCTTTCCCTCATTGTGTGGAAAAACACTAAATTCTCAAACATGTCCATCTACAGCTAATAGATACAGGGCCATAGCAAATCTGATACTAACTAAAGAAACTGTCAAACTGCAGGAATTACTCATTTCATAGGAAGACACATTAACACCCTTCCGCCAGTATCACTGACTTGTGCTAAAGATGAAAGCAGTTTGTTTTAAGGAACACGAACCTGGCAGCATTTTATTCTGTAAGCACCAGCTTGTTTTCGGGGTAACTCATCCCTCTGACCAAGTCTTTCATCAAAGGCACTGAGCTTCAGTTTCCCATATGAAAATTCATAAAGCCACAGTGCTTTGAAGAACACATAATTCTACTGTAAGGAAAACAAGTATACTGTCCACTGGCAATACCTATGCCCTATTACAGTCATGGAAACAGGGGACAGTCCCACGTTGTCGTCACAACAGGCAGGGTGAGCTTTCTCAGTTACAGCTTGCAGACCTGGGAGGTCTCTGGTTCAGGATGAAGAAGTTATTGAGACGACTGTGTCGTCTGTGCTTTTTCATGGCACACCACTTTCTGGCATAATTGAGTTGCAGCCGAGAGGTAAGAAGTACAGCATGGAGTACCATCACAATGGCATCACCATGCAGCTCAATACGAAGTATTTATATGGAATGTTAGGCCTCTTTATGTCTTGATTTTCTCTGCTGTCTTTCCCACCTCTCACTTAATGAGATCTGTGTTAACTGGCTCTATTACACTTTTTCTTAGCAGGGAAGAGAGGACTACATTTTATGCCCCAAATGAATTAGTAAATAGTGTCATTATATGACCAAGAATGAAGATGGAAAGGAAGTACATCCTTCCAGCTACTGAGTGAGTAAAATAGGCTATCATTATTTGGGAGGGAAGAAAATCTTATCAAAATACCTCATTTTCCAGGCAACTCTACTTATTAATGAATATATGAAAGAAACAGAAGATATCAACTGTAGATTAATGCTTTTAACGTACATGCTACCACATTTATCAAGAAGATCACATGTGCTAAAAAGTTAACAGTGAAATTTGAAGATTCAAAGTAAGAAACACAACAAACTGATTCAGAATTTTCATTTTATATACAGTCTTAAGCTAGGTGTACTTAGAACAGATATAAACATAGCACAGTAGAATGATCTGAATACATATGGTGGTTTCTCCCTATGGTTTGTCTTCAAATAATTTATCACCAACTATCCAATTCTCTAAAGCCAAAAATTTCAGGGCCAATGCTATTTACAAAATGTTTACATTCAAAAATACTAAAACTTATAGGAAAAAATAATGCAAAAAAATAGAGGAAAACAATAGAATGGGGAAGACTAGAGATCTCTTCAAGAAAATTAGAGATACCCAGGGAACATTTCATGCAAAGATGGGCTCAATAAAGGACAGAAATGGTATGGACCCAACAGAAACAGGAAGTATTAAGAGATGGCAAGAATACACAGAAGAACTAAACAAAAAAGATCTTCATGACCCAGATATCACACAATGGTGTGATAACTACGAACACAGATATTGGAAGTGATGGAACTCCAGTTGAGCTATTTCATATCCTAAAAGATGATGCTATGAAAGTGTTGCACTCAATATTCCAGCAAATTTGGAAAACTCAGCAGTGGCCACAGACTGGAAAAGGTCAGTTTTCATTCCAATCCCAAATAAAGGCAATGCCAAAGAATGATCAGGGGAAGTGAAGTGTTAGTCACTCAGTCGTGTCCAACTCTTTGTGACCCCATGTACTGTACCCACCAGGCTCCTCTGTCCATGGAATTCACTCATCTCACACACTAGCAAAGTAATGTTCAAAATTCTCCAAGCCAGGCTTCAGCAGTACGTGAACCGTGAACTTCCAGATATTCACATTGGATTTAGAAAAACCAGAGGAACCAGAGATCAAATTGTCAATATCTGTGAGATCATAGAAAAAGCAAGAGAGTTATGGAAAAACATCTACTTATTGACTACACCAAAGCCTTTGACTGTAGATCAAACAACAAATTGGTGGATCACAACAGTTTGTGTGGATCACAACAAACTATGGAAAATTCTTAAACAGGTGGGACTACCAGAACACCGTACCTGTCTCCTGAGAAACCTGTATGCAGGTAAAGAAGCAACAGTTAGAACTAGAAAGGAGTACGTCAAGGCTGTATATTGCCACCCTGTTTATTTAACTTATATGCAAAGTACATCATGTGAAATGCCACACTGGATGAAGCACAAGCTGGAATCAAGATTTCCAGGAGAAATATCAAGAACTTCTGATACACAGATGACACCACCCTTATGGCAGAAAGCAAAGAGGAATTAAAGAACCTCTTGATGAAAGTGGAAGAGGAGAGTGAAAAAGTTGGCTTAAAACTCAACATTCAGAAAACTAAGATCATGGCATCCAGTCTCATCACTTCATGGCAAATAGATGGCGAAACAATGGAAACAGTGACAGACTTTATTTTTGGGGGCTCCAAAATCACTGCAGATGGTGACTGCAGCCATGAAATTAAAAAACACTTGCTCCTTTAAAGAAAAGCTATGACCAACCTAAACAGCATATTAAAAAGAAGAGACATTATTTTGCCAACAAAGGTCCGTCTAATCCATCTAGGTTTTTCCAGCAGTCATATATGGATGTGAGTGTTGGACTATAAAGAAAGCTGAGTGTGGAAGAATTGATGCTTTTGAACTGTGGTGTTAGAGAAGACTCTTGAGAGTTCCTTGGACTGCAAGGAGATCCAACCTGTCAATCCTAAAGGAAATGAGTCCTGAATATTCATTGGAAGGACTGATGCTGAAGCTGAAACTCCAATACTTTGGCCACCTGATGCGAAGAACTGACTCACTGGAAAAGACCCTGATGCTGGGAAAGATTGAAGGCAGGAAGAGAAGGGGACGACAGAGGATGGGATGGTTGGATGACATTACCGACTCAATGGACATGAGTTTGAACAATCTCCAGGAGTTCGTGATGGACAGGGAAGCCAGGCATGCTGCAGTCCATGGGGTTGCAAAAAGTTGGACACAACTGAGCAACTAAACTGATGGGAATAACATTATTTAATTTTTGTCTCGCAAGAACTTAGAATATCTTTAAGTTTCAGCTGACTCTATGGATACATAAAGAATTACAGATACTTCTTCAGTTGTTCTCTGCTTTGCTTGATACACAATGAAATCATAAACCTATTTTTCCAGCTTTTCCTATCATAGTCATTAGCCATAAACAGAATATATTCAAATATATTGTCTTTATTGGTATGTAACAGACTAGAAAAACTTTTATTCATTATGGTTCACTCCCTCCAGGGGAAATACTCAGCATTTTTAGAAGGTAATACCACATTTGGCTTGCAATTTCCAGGTGGCATTAGTGGTACAGAACACTCTCGTCAAAACAGGAAACATAAGAGACACAGGTTCAATCCCTGGGTCAGGAGGATCCCCTGGAGGAGGGTGTGGCAACCCACTCCAGTATTCTTACTTGGAGAATCCTGACAGAGGAGCCTGGCCGACTACAGTCCATGAGATTGCAAAGAGTCAGACCCAACTGAAGCGATTTAGCACGTATATGCGCTGTACTTGGCTTAATGTGGGGACTGAGGCCCAAGGTGAATTCCCAACTCTCTGTCCTGATCTGGAGGCGTAAGAGGATAGTGAGAGACTGGGGTAGAGAGAGGGAGGGGCAGGGGCCACCTGGCCACGAGGGGACGGAATCCCTCCCCAAGATCTCCAATCTGCTGCGTACATCAGAAAAGGTTTGGCGTGCCTGATGTCCTACAAGTACACAGAAGCGGCTGGGTTTGGGGTTTGACTGGTTCAGCGACCCTCAGGTAACATGAGTAGATGCAGGAGCTAGACGCCGAGGGGGTCTAGAATTTGCTTAACTCATGATGAAGACTCTGGAACTGAAACTTCACTGAAAGGTGTGCTTAGGTTGCCAAAGAGCTAGGAGGCCAGGCAGCATCTCAATTCTATGTACATGTACTGTATCTTCTAGAATTTAAGACCCCATTGGTTATAAAGTGTAAATTGTTTTAATAACAGTTCTTCACAAAGCCCTCTCCACCCTTCATAATAAATGTAATTAATGTAAAACAAATTCTCCCAATTCCAGAAACCATTATTAAAATTATAGATACTTTAGAATCCCCCTGCTCTGTGGCAAACACTAACTTAAAAAATTGGACTAAAAAAAAAAAACCCTCAAGATAGCAACAAAGATAATACACATTTAAGAGTTAGAGTGAACTTATTAATAAAATATAGAAGATCCACAGAAAGAAAACAAGAAAACTTTACTGAAGGACAAAAAAGAAAATCTATTCAAATAGATGTAACATGAGATGGGAAGGAAACATCAATGTTATTAAGATGCTGATTTTTTATAAAATTTAGTTCAATGCATCCTCAGCCTACATTCCAAAAGGATTGTTACAGAACTTAAAAATCTGAGCCTACAATTTATCTAGAAAAGAAAATGTATAAGAAAGGCGAAAAAACTTTTGAAAAAACAAGAGTTTATGCTTCAAGATATTAAAATGCACTGTAGAATCTAGGAGCATCACAATGCACGTCTTCAGTATTAGGAGCAGAGAGAGCCATGAGGTGGCAGACAAGATGGACTGCCTTGTGGATAGGAAGTCAACATCTTCATCAGCACAGAAATGAGGCCTCCAGCCACGGGTTCAGAAAAAAGAGTGAGCTAGATCCTTCCGCTAGCACAAATCAGAGAAGGATTAAACAGCTAAACTAAATTAAAACAGATGAAGTACTTGGAAAAACCCCAAAGATAATTTTATTGCATTTGGGTGGGGAAGACCTTCCTGAGCCAGTCACATACCCCAGAAGTCATAAAGAAAAGACCGACAGATACGACCACAGAACAATAAACATCTAGAGAATGGAAGACGTTTTATCAATAAAAAGCAATGGAACCATAAGTTGATGCAGAGTATTTGTAACACACAAAATAAAGAATTAATACATAGAACAAAATAATGAGGAAATGGGTAACCCACAAGAACCCACTGTGCAGTACAGGGAACTCTGCCAGTGTTATTCGGCAGCCTGGGTAGGAGGGAGTCTGGGGGCAAATGGACACGTGTATACGTACGGCTGAGCCCCTCCGCTGTACACCTGAAGCTATCACAACTTTGTTAACTGGCTATACTTCAAAACAGAATGAAAAATTAAAAAAAATACTTACAACAAATAATGAGGAACACCCCCACGCCAAACAACTTGAGAAAACACCTATTTCACAGAAGAAAAGCCAACGGCATAACACAGAAGCTGTTTAGCCTCAGATGGATAATCAGGGAAATGCAAATTCAAATGGTTTTCATCTCTCGTTCTCCAGCAGTCTATCAGATGCTGTCAATGCAGTATCACCTGATTCACTTTAACTTCAGAACTGAATGTGGCATTTCTCTTTAAGTATTGTTGCTTTATAATTTTCTGTCAACTATTTTTTTTCTTTTGGGGGGCCAGAAGGATAAATGCCTTTTCCTAAGTGGTCTCTGAGTTTATTCTCAAATTACTTAGCAAACATTTCCCACTTTAAGATTATCTTTTAAATAGTTCTACTTCATTTTATATTGTTTCTTTAATTTTTAGCCTTTCCTCATCTGGACATTTTTTTCTTTTTTTGAGGAAAGAATGAGACTGGGATCCATTTAAACTAAATATCCAGCCTTTTCAACACTTCTAGGTATTTCATCTTATTCTCATTTATTTGAAATGTCACCCTCCCAATTTCTAAATTCTATTTTTTTTTTTTTTTTTTGGCCATGCCTCATGGCTTGTGGGACCTTAGTTCCCTGATCAGGGATTGAACCCATGCTCTCGGCAATGAGAGTGCAAAATCTTAACCACTGGATTGCCAGAGAATTCTCTCTAAATTCTATTCTGTTCCACTGAGCTATCCATCCATTTCTGTGCCTGTGTCAAGGAGCTGTACCTATTGGTACAAAACATTTTAATATTTGCACTACTAAATTTCTCACTACTTTCCATTTACGGACTTTGCTTTTTTAACACATCAATGCATGCAAGGCAGGAGACCCCAGTTTGATTCCTGGGTCAGGAAGATCTGCTGGAGAAGGAATAGGCTACCCACTCCAGTATTCTTGGGATTCCCTTGTGGCTCAGCTGGTAAAGAATCTACCACCTACAATGCAGGAGACCTGGGTTCAATCCCTGGGTTGGAAAGATCCCCTGGAGAAGAGAAAGCCTACTCTCTCCAGTATTCTGGCCTGGAGAATTCCATGGACTGTCACATGGAGTCCATGGGGTTCTCAAAGAGTCAGACACGACTGAGCAACTTTCAACATTTATTAGCAGTACCATTTTCTTATGGATGTTATTGATATTTATGCATATATGCACAGCATAAACACATCATTTCACATATCATATGAGTTTAGAAATGCATTCAGTACTACTTAATTGAACAGCACTGTGGCTTCCCACAGAGAAGGCACTGGCAACCCACTCCAGTACTCTTGCCTGGCAAATCCCGTGGACGGAGGAGCCCGGTAGGCTGCAGTCCATGGGGTTGCTAGTAGTCGGACACGACTGAGCGACTTCACTTTCACTTTTCACTTTCATGCACTGGAGAAGGAAATGGCAACCCACTCCAGTGTTCTTGCCTGGAGAATCCCAGGGACGGGGGAGCCTGGTGGGCTGCTGTCTCTGGGGTCGCACATAGTTCGGCACGACTGAAGCGACTTAGCAGCAGCAGCAGCAGCGGCTTCCCAGGTGGCACTAGCGGTAAAGAATCCCCCTGCCAACGCAGGAGATGTAGGAGACTCAGGTTTAATCCTTGGGTCAGGAAGATCCCCTGGAAGAAGAAATGGCAACCCACTCCAGTATTCTTGCCTGGAGAACACATGGACCGAGGAGCCTGGTGGGCTAAGGTCTACAGAGTCACAGGACGTTGGACGTGACTGACGCGCCTTGGCAAACGCAGGACAAGCGCTGCGTCTATGCTGTTCCACCAGACGGCAGGGCAGGAGCAGAGCACGGATGTCTGGGCTCTGCAAAGCATCACCACAGGCCCGAACCCACATCCTATCTCTACGGTTTTTCCTGCTTATTGTTCAGGGGAAGCACTCTGTGATTTCCACAATGTAAGTAAAAGCAAAATCCAGACAGTACTAGGTCAAATACTGAGCAGAAAAAAGCAACAACAGTCACAGGTCTCACTATATTACCGTGTGGTGGTTTAGTCACTAAGTCGTGTCCAACTCTCCCTACCCCGTGGACTGTAGCCTGCCAGGCTCCTCTGTCCATGGGATGCTCTAGGCAAGAATACTGGAGTGGGTTTCCATTTCCTTCTCCAGCTATATTACCATGAATAATTACATATCTATGCAATTTAACCAATTTAGATACATACTTATATTTTCCTATAATTATACAATATATTAGCTTTTGAAAAGACAACCTTACAATAAGAATAATCATGTTATCTTCCTGTAGCATTAAATAGGGAAGGTGTCTTATGTGCAAAAGGGTAGCATAATAGGGAAATATGGATAATATATTTATCATATTCAAGTGCTATATATTTACATATTTGCTTTTTTTTTTATAAAGACCATTAGTGCTACACATGATGTGTTTTCTGGTATGGCCAGATTCCTTTCCCTAGAGTAATTATACACCACGTGCCTTGATGTGGTTGTCAGAAGAATAAGGCAATGCAAAGTATATTGTCCTCCCCCTCTCCACTTCCCTCGGTGGAGCGCTGGTCAGGACGGGCGGGTACACAGCCTGGCCCTGTGAGACTGCAGATGGGTGTACAAGAGAAGTACCAGCATTACACTGAGGCAGCAAATGCTCCCAAAGTGTAAAAAGTCCAATAACTCTACATAATGTCCTGACATGGTGAATGTCGAGAAATGAAGACAGTGGATCAATGGAACACTCAAAGAAGGAGCAGAAAGCAGATCCTGAGACTTCTAGAGAAGGCAGTCATTGAGTGACTCCTTTTTTTATACCGTCAGGCCTCCTATCCAAAAACAACGAGAAACTACCTCTTAATTGTATGTATGTAAAACACACCCCAGTTTCAGAAATGTAAAAGTCGATCTTTAAAAGATAGTCACTTCAGAATCAACAGAAGACTATCGTGAAAAGGTGGATGGTGCAGGCCCACCTCTATCCTGTCCTGGCTTCACTGTAGGATGCGGGATGTGGAGAGACCCCCCCTCCTCCTCAGAGAAGTCTTTCACAGTTTCGAGCCTGGGGACAGATGGGGCTGCCGAGGTGAGGACCAGATCTGTCCTGACGGCAGCCTATGACCCAAACCTACTCCCTTCTCCCCACAAAATAGGGGCCTTGAGAGGGGGCCAGCGCAGTGGAGACACCAGAAACACTGCACCCTTTGTCAGCCCCATGCGTTCTGAGGCAAAGAATGCCTGGACTGTGAGAGAATCCCACACAGAGATGGTGGCGGGAGAAGAGGAGGGTGGGTGTTGGGACCGCTCTTCTTGTTTCCAACACCAGTATCAATAGCTCTCTTTTCCCATTTTAAAGAGCCTGATACAAAGAATGTTCCGATTTGGTCAGGTGGGCTGCACAGAATTGAAATATTCATTCTGCAAAATCCAGTACAGATAAGATAATACTGACCATTTCTGATATAAAATGTTTTAGAAACACCATGGGACATCAAGCGTGATCTTTGACTACTGCTAAGGTAGTTAACCAAGACGTAGTAAACAAAAAAAATGACCAAAAAATACCACTGAGAATACAGAAGGCACCATTCAAAATGGAAATGCACCAATCATGGCTGTCACTGAGTTAATTGGGAAAGCATTTGGTTTAAACCTCCAATTCCATGGTTTGCCATGTAATCTCCATCAAGTGCTCATTCTCTCTGAGACCCAGCTCTCTCTTCTCTAGAAATTCTGATAATACTTCATAGGGACATTGTAAAGATTAAATGAGATCCAATACATAAAAGTGTTTTGTCACATAGAAATTACAGGGTCGTTTTCCCAGAGCAGGAAGTCTGAAAAACAATATACAGAGGGAGGACTGAAATGATTAGCTACGCTGAGAAAAGGAAGAAAAAAGGCCATTTGCACGAACATATTTTCTCTCAATGATATTACTCTCTTCGTCATGTTTATTCTTCAAAATAAAGCTGATTAAAACAAATACATAAATGAGAAATAACACAAAAATGTTTTATATCTAGTTCTCAGTTTTTCAGAATATTCAAATGATTTCTAAGATGATCCAAAGGGGTTATGTCACAACTAACCTGAAGAATGACCAATGTCAGTGACCAATATCAAGGTGATGGTTCTATTTAAAAAACAAAAAAACAAAACTCTCAGAAGATGCCTTCATTAACACAATGAACATCCAGGAGAATGAAACAGGCACCTAGAAGGGTGCACTCATTTCCACTGAGATTCTGCAGTATCTTTTTTCTTTCTCATAAGGCTTTTAAATTTTTGCCATTACAGTTACAATGAAAAGAAGTAAGCAAAATTTGAAACCCTGATTTGACTGTGAAGAGAGTTCAGTTTTCAAAGTTCTTAAGACCTTCAAGAAACCGCACACAGTCAGGATGTCCCCAGGATGCGATTACGGCAAGGGACTCGGGCACTATGCAAAGTACTGCACGTACTTTTGACTGAATGTTAAAAGATGAAAACCTCACCTGAAAAAAAAAAATCAGTCCCCAAAAATGACATCTACATCTTTCTTATGTTACCAAAGGAAATTAAGAATGCAGAGGTCTGGGGCAAATGAGAGAGATCTGAGCATGCTGATCTGCAACAGACAAGGAAGATGGGGGTGTGGGCAGGGGGATAAAGACGCAGGAAGAGGAGATACTTTTCCTTGCACATGTGAGTATTGTGCTCAGATCTGAGATCCTGGAACATTCTTTCCAAAACAATCTGCTGTCAAATAAATATTCACATTTCTGCTGAAAAAAAAGGGGTGGGGTGCAAGGCTATCAAATATTTGATTATTAAATAGTATCCCAGCAAGTGAGGAGGGTTTCAGAGTCTATTCATGGATTCAGTAAATATTATTGAGGACCTGCTGTATACCATACCTGGCATTCTTCCAGATATTTGAGACATAGCAAAGAATAAATTTATGACCAAAAATTCCTCTCTAGACAGTTTACATTCTTAACCACATGGCCATAACCTAACTTTCTACCCTCACCTCCATCAGGCTTCCACACCTCATCTACTCTTCACTCCTCAGATACAGCCTGCCACGGGGTGCTTGCCACTTCCTCCTAAGCCCACGGGTACTTGTCAAAGTCATGACAAAGGATGCGCTTCCCAGGTGGCACCAGTGGTTAAGAATCCACCTGCCAATGCAGGAGGCATAGGAGACGTGGGTTTGATCCCTGGGTCGGGAAGATCCCCTGGAGGAGGGCATGGCAACCCACTCCAGTATTCCAGCCTGGAGAATCCCATGGACAGAGGAGCCTGCGGGCTATAGCCCATGGGGTCACAAAGAGTCAGACATGACTGGAGTAACTCTGTGTCATCTCTTCTGTGAGATGTGCTGTCTCCCAGGACACAAAGCGCACGCCCTGTAGTGTGTGAGTTTACGCACAGGACTGTCTGTCTTCCAGGGCGGTGAGACATAGTAGGTGCTCACTACTTATGTCTTTGAATAAATCAAGAAAGCCAGTAGTAACCTACAGCCTTCAAAGGATAAACAACAAATAGCTTTATATTTTTCGTTCAGTAACACTGTCCATTCCCTAGAATTTGAGCTAACAGAATGTTGGGTTTTTTAAAATCAAGTCTAACCACATGTCCTGCCTAGAGAAAATAAAGGTGGGCTTGCCAGCCAGTGTACCTGTCTGCCTTCTTCTCTTGGAAAGACAAAATGAAACTTTCTTCGTGATAATCATAATGCTATGCCACAAAGATCATGAACTCCTTATTGCCAAAATCAGACTGAAATTGAAGAAAGTAGGGAAAACCACTAGACCATTCAGATATGACCTAAATCAAATCCCTTACGGTTATACAGTGGAAGTGACAAGTAGATTCAAGGGATTAGATCCGATAGAGTGCCTGATGAACTATGGACAGAGGTTCATGAAATTGTGCAGGAGGCAGGGATCATGACCATCCTCAAGAAAAAGAAATGCAAAAAGGCAAAATGGTTCTCTGAGTAGGCCTAACAAATAGGCGTGAAAGGAAGAGAAATGAAAGGCAAAGGAGAAAAGGAAAGATATACCCATTTGAGTGCAGAATTTCAAACAATATCAAGAAGAGATAAGAAAGCCTTCCTGAGTGATCAATGCAAAGAAATAGAGGAAAACAATAAAATGGGAAAGACTAGCGATCTCTTCAAGAAAATTAGAGATACCAAGGGAATATTTCATGCCAAGATGGGCACAATAAAGGACAGAAATGGTATGGACCTAGCAGAAGCAGAAGATACTAAGAAGAGGTGGCAAAAATACACAAAGAACTATACAAAAAAGATCAAAGATCTTCAAACCTAGATAATCACTATGGTGTGATCGCTCACCTAGAGCCAGACATCCTGGAATGCGAGGTCAAGTGGGCCTTACGAAGCATCACTACAAATAAAGCAAGTGGAGGTGGTGGAATTCCAGTTAAGAAATTTCAAATCCTAAAAGATGATGCTGTGAACGTGCTGCACTCAATATGCCAGCAAATTTGAAAAACTCAGCAGTGGCCACAGGACTGGCCACAGTTTTAATTCCAATCCCAAAGAAAGGCAATGCCAAAGAATGCTCAAACTATAGTATAATTGGACTCATCTCACACACTAGCTAAGTAATGCTTAAAATTTCCCAAGCCAGGCTTCACAGTATGTGAACTGTGAACTTCCAGATGTTCAAGCTGGTTTTAGAAAAGGCAGAGGAACCAGAGATCAAACTGCCAATATCTGCTGGATCATTGAAAAAGCAAGAGAGTTCCAGAAAAACACCTATTTCTGCTTTATTGACTATGCCAAAGCCTTTGACTGTGTGGATCACAATAAACTGGAAAATTCTTCAAGAGATGGGAATATCAGACCACCTGTCCTGCCTCTTGAGAAATGTGTATGCAGGTCAGGAAGCAACAGTTAGAACTGGACACGGAACAACAGACTGGCTCCAAATTGGGAAAGGAGTACATCAAGGCTGTATATTGGCACCCTGCTTACTTAACTTATATGCAGAATTCATCATGAGAAACGCTGGACTGAATGAAGCACAAGCTGGAATTAAGACTGCCAGGAGATATATCAATAACCTCAGATATGCAGATGACACCACCCGTATGGCAGAAAGTAAAGAATAACTAAAGATCCTCTTGATGAAAGTAAAAGAGGAGAGTGAAAAAGTCATGTATGGATGTGAGAGGTGGGACTATAAAGAAATCTGAGCACCGAAGAATCATGCTTTTGAAACGTGGTGTTGAAGAGGACTCTTGAGAATCCCTGGGACAGAAAGGAGATCCAACCAGTCCATCCTAAAGGAAATCAGTCCTGAATATTCATTGGAAGGACTGATGCTGAAGCTGAAACTCCAATCCTTTGGCTACCTGATGTGAAGAACTGACTCACTGGAAAAGAGCCTGATGCTGGGAAAGATTGATGACGGGAGGAGAAGGGGATGACAGAGGATGTGATGGTTGGATGGCATCACCAACTCAATGGACATGAGTTTGGTTAAACTCTGGAAGTTTGTGATGGACAGGGAAGCCTGGTGTGCTGCAGACCATGGTGTTGCAAAGATTCGGACACAACTGAGCGACTAAACTGAACTGACTGATGCCACGAAGACTCAAGGAAGGAGGCAAAATTCATGTCTAGTGTGAAGGCCAGGAATACTGGGGTGGGCAGGCTATTCCTTCTCCAGCAGATCTTGCCAACCCACAAATCAAACCAGCGTCTCCTGCTTTGCGGGCAGATTTCCCAACTGAACCATCAGGGAAGCCCCTAGTGTGAAGGCAGAGGTGGGAAATGGCTATTGTAAAGTGAGATTCATACAGGAGAAGATTATCCCAGGACATTTCAGAGGAGATGGGAGACAATGGTGAGGAGACTGGAAGGGGACAAGGTGAGGGTCTAAAGCTGAAAAGAGGAAGGAGTGGGTGCAGACGGGTGTTTATTAGAAGGAAAGACTTAGTGAGGGGTTGGGAGAATGTGGGGCTAGCATGATTTTCAAGTTTCTGGCTTGGAATAACATTATAATTCACCAAAAGAAGAAACCTATAAAGGGAGAAAAGAAACCTATAAGAACTATAAGAAACCTATAAGATCTGGCGGCGAGGGAGAAGAAGAATAGTTTTTATTTGAACATAATGAATCTGAGATGTCTGTGTCATATACATGTGGAGCTATCTAGAGAGCAGAAGGAAATAGAAAATTGGGGGAAGAAAACAGGGCTGCAGATACAGCTTTGGAGAGCACTTGATGACCTCAGGGGAAACATATCAGCATTACGGACAAGTGGTGACCAGCAGCCTCTTTAAAGAGAAGTGAGCAAAAGAGAGTCTGGGTCTCGAATACAGACAGAATAAATTAGTTACAGTTCTGCTCATAGCACGAGTCAGAATGCAGTCCCCTAGTTCAGTAAGCAGGAGGCAGAGAATCCACAGCACCCCACCCGGGGAACCCCACAAGAAGGCAGTTGGGCCCTACAGTCAATCTGGTTCCTTCAGGGAGGATCCCAAAGCAAGTCAAAGACTTGGAATAACCACTACTCCAACTCCAGAATGAGTCCTCTTAATCTGCTGGCTTTAATTCTCTGGGCGTCCCTGCTAGGCTCTCCAGACCCTCTTCAAGCTGAGAAGCAACTGGGCTTACCTCTAACTCACTGAATTCAGCGCTGATAAGGAAGGGAAAACACACTGACTTCCTGTTGAGCAAAACTAGCACCTGCACTAAAAGGAGATGACATAAAACAAAATAAGGAAGTTTGAGAAAGGGAGTCTCTATTTTTATTTGTCTTAGAATGATTGTCCACTGATAAATTCCTGAATGAGATATCTGTATAATTCCCTGTGCTATCACAAAATATAGCTTAGGACCATAAAGAAATAGACATGGTGGCTCACTGACAAGTACGTCTTTGCTATATACCTGAATTAAGATAAAACTGATTGATATTCAAGGCAAGAGAAAAGTGAAACAGCATACAGCAAAAAGAAACGGGAAAAAGTTCCCTAGAAGCTGAGTATTCATTATTTACTTGTGCAAGAGAAGGATGGGATAATTTTGTTCCTTTTACAATCAAATTTTATTATAAATCCTAACTGCTCTCCAAAGTACTAACAAACTGTAACTGCCTCACTGGGAAATACAAGACAAAAATTCTAGATAATCTAGTCATTTTTATTTTTAAATTTAAACTTCCCTCCATCAATTTCAGTACCTGATCAACAAGTGCACGCATGCTAGATTGCTTTAGTCATGTCCAACTCTTTGCGACCCTATGGACTGTAAGCTGTCAGTCTCCTTTATCCATGGGATTTCGCAGGCAGGTATACTGGAGTGGGTTGCCATTTCCTATTCCAGGGGATCCTCCCAACCCAGGGATTGAACTCGTGTCTCTTGGGTCTCCTGCACTGGCAGGCAGATTCTTTACCATTGTGCTAACGTGAAGCCCACGTGCTTTCTAAACCTCAATACTCCCCATCACAATGGGGCTGTATTCACACCCCTTGAACTTAGGCAAGCTTGTGACTCTCCTGATCACCTGATATAGTAGAAGGTCAAAAAAAGCAGACAGATGCCACCTGCTTCTCTCTTGCAACATGCAACCATGATACCCAATCCCCATTCTATAATAAATCCCCATCACATGGAGAGGCCACAAGTAGGTGTTCTAACTAACAGCCTCAAGTAGGGTCTCAGCCACCCACCAGGACCAACAGCCAAACATGTCACTGTCTGTACCTACAATGATGCCAGCTTCTAGTTTTCGAGGTGTCCAGCCAAGGCCGCAGAAAACGGAACCACTGGAAAGCCCTTCCCACTATGTCCTTCCTGAATTCCTCATCTACAGGTCCTGGGGGCCAAATGAATGGTTGTTTAACTGTCATCAAGGTTGTCCTCGCACCTCCAATAACTGGAATGTCTCAACAGATCTTCATTTGGTTAGCTTCTCAAGAGTCACAGGGAGATTCTAAAAACAGGGCTAAGAGATCCACATGAAGTTCCTGGCATAGCATTTTTTTTTTTTCTCAGAAAAGACTGGGAGAATAGGAATTAACTGTCCATCACTGAATACCTACTCTGTGATTATCAACCCACCTAAAAGTATTTCTAAGAAAAAGAGATAATGAATAAAGGTGAGGCCCAGTAATAATAAAAGAACCTGATTCTGAGCCATGGACTTGTGGTACTCATCCATAGTTCAACAGAAAAATATTTACCTTGTATTTTTCCAAAATAATTCTTACAGCCACATTCCCTTTTGATGTGTGTTGATACTGACATAGGACTGGGTGAAGTGCCCTTAACTAATCTGCAGGCATATTCATGTCATCAATAATTCGATAACAGTTAAACGCTTACTGTTCACTTTCTATGCTCCAAGTAACAGGGGCCAAGAATACAGAAGAGCAAGATATGGTTCTCTGCCCAGAACATCACAGTCCAGGGCAGATTCGTGGACTTCATTCACTATCGTTACACGATAGTGTTCATCATTACATGAATACGGCCTTTGCCCCATGTCTTCCCTCCATGCTGGGGAAATGGAGACTCAAGAAATAATTTCAAAACATTCTATTATGTTAAATTTATGTACATTATAAGTCAGTTTTCTCTTCACTTTAGAGCTGACTTTCCAATGGAAGAGTGTGGCAACAAGCAATGAAAAGCTGTATGCTAACAATTTCAGTAGCATGGGAAAGATGAGAGATCACGTCAAGAAAATGTGACATACCCAGGGAACATTTCATGCAAAGATGGGCACAATAAAGGACAGAAATGGTATGCACCTAACAGAAGCAGAAGATATTAAGAAGAGGTGGCAAAAATACACAGAAGAACTGTACAGAAAATATCTTCACAACCTAGATAATCACTATGGTGTGATCACTCACCTAGAGCCAGACATCCTGGAATGAGAGGTCAAGTGGGCCTTAGGAAGCTCCACTATAAACAAAGCTAGAGGAGGTGATGGAATTCCAGTTGAGCTATTTCAAATCCTAAAAGAATATGTTGTCAAAGTGCTACACTCAATATGCCAGCAAATTTGGAAAACTCAGCAGTGGCCACAGGACTGGAAAAGGTTGGTTTTCATTCCAATCCCAAAGAAAGGCAACACCAAAGAATGCTCAAAGTGAAAGTGAAAGTGAAGTCGCTTAGTCGTGTTCGACTCTTCGTCACCCCATGGATTGCAGCCTACCAGGCTCTTCCGTCCATGGGATTTTCCAGGCAAGAGTAGTGGAGTGGGGTGCCACTGCCTTCTCTGAAGAATGCTCAAACTACTGCACAATTGCATTCATCTCACACACTAGCAAAGTAATGCCCAAAATTCTCCAAGCCAGGCTTCAACAAGATGTGAACCGTGAACTTCCAGATATTAAAGCTGGATTTAGAAAAACCAGAGGAACCAGAGATCAAATTGCCAACATCAAATTTCCAGACTGTTCTGGAACAAGCGAGTTCCAGAAAAACATCTACCTCTGTTTTATTGACTATCCCAAAGCCTTTGACTGTGTGGATCACAACCAACTGTGGAAAATTCTTAATGAGATGGGGATATCAGACCACCTGACCTGCCTCTTGAGAAATCTGTATGCAGGTCAGGAAGCTACAGTTAGAACTGGACACGGAACAACAGACTGGTTCCGAATAGGGAAAGAAGTATGTCAAGGCTGTATATTGTCACCCTGCTTATTTAACTTACATGCAGTGTACATCATGAGAAACACTGGGCTGGAAGAAGCACAAGCTGGAATCAATATTGCCAGGAGAAATATCAATAACCTCAGATATGCAGATCTGCAGATTCTACCATCCTTATTGCAGAAAGTGAAGAAGAAATAAAGAGCCTCTTGATGAAAGTGGAATAGGAGAGTGAAAATGTTGGCTTAAAAATCAACATTTAGAAGACTAAGATCATGGCATCTGGTCCCATCATTTCATGGCAAATAGATGGGAAAACAGTGGAAACTGGCTGACTTTCTTTTTTTGAGCTCCAGAATCACTGCAGATGGTGACTGCAGCCATGAAATTAAAAGACACTTGCTCCATGGAAGAAAAGCTATGACCAACCTAGACAGCATATTAAAAAGCAGAGACGTTACTTTGCCAACGAAGGTCTGTGTAGTCAAAGCTATGGTTTTTCTAGTAGTCATGTATAGATGTGAGAGTTGGAATATAAAGAAAGCTGAGCACCAAAGAATTGATGCTTTTGAACTGTGGTGTTGGTTTTCCAACTCTTCAGAGTCCCTTGGACTGCAAGGAGATCCAACCAGTCCGTCCTAAAGGAAATAAGTCCTGAATATTCACTGGAAGGACTGATGCTGAAGCTGAAACTCCAATACTTTGCCACCTGATACGAAGAACTAACTCATTAGAAAAGACCCTGATGCTGGGAAAGATTAAGGGCAGGAGGAGAAGACGACGACAGAGAATGAGATGGTTAGATGACATCACCGACTCAATGGACATGAGTTTGAGTAAACTCTGGGAGTTGGTGATGGACAGGGAAGCCCGGTGTGCTGCAGTCCATGGGGACGCAAAGAGTCGGACACCACTGAGCAACTGAACAGTTTCAAAACCAATTGGAAATATATTGACAGTTCAATAAAATACTATGTCAAAAAAATTCCTTGGAAACTAAAGAATCCCTTCCTAAGTAAACGAAAAAAAAAAAATCTACCTTTTTCTATTTTAATACTGATATTCGTTTCCAGATTATAAACCTAATAAAAGAACAGTAAATGCAAAAACTAGCTAAAACCAGTCTAGTTCATTTCAGTTTCAGCATAAATCATTCAATTAGATCCTTCCAGGTCAACGACAGGATCAGAGTGCACTGGAGTCAGCTCCTCCCAAATGCTTAAAGAAATAAATAAGAAGCTAGACAAAAACCAACATATGCAATAAGCTGCAAGTAGCATCTGGTGGATGTTTCCATTAACTTCTGTGTCTTTCCTTGCAGATCATAAATGGTACACATGGCCAGGAGAAGTTTTTGGTTTACTTTTGCTGTCAGGTTGGGCTAAGAGACTATATAGAACAGAAAACTAAAAACTGACCCACCTCTTTCCCTCGATCTCTCTCCCCTGTAGATAATCTATTTCTATAACTCACCAGGAAGTACATCTCCCCCTATGCAACAAAGCCAATGACCCAGAAGGGTCTGGGCAACAGTGCGTTGATCCTTGGATGAGGAGGTGAGTCATCCCAGGGAAAGCATTTCTACCTGGGGCAAAAGCATGCAGAGCATGGTAACAGTGCCTGCTAGACTGTGTAATCTTCCATGTACTTCCATGTACTACTCTGCTGCTGCTGCTAAGTCACTTCAGTTGTGTCCGACTCTGTGCGACCCCATAGATGGCAACCCACCAGGTTCCACCGTACCTGGGATTCTCCAGACAAGAACACTGGAGTGGGTTGCCATTTCCTTCTCCAGTGCATGAAAGTGAAAAGTGAAAGTAAAAGTGAAGTCGTGTCCGACTCTTTGCGACCGCACGGACTGCAGCCCACCAGGCTCCTCCGTCCACGAGATTTTCCAGGCAAGAGTGCTGGAGTGGGTTGCCATTGCCTTCTCCAAATTTACAAAATAAATCTCACCCTTTGCTTGGATAGAGAACAGGAAGATCAGAATAAGATGAAAATCCTGGCTGGGCCTGGCAAAGGCTATACCAAAGAAGGAAAATCAAGAGAATGTTCAGTGGGGTTGCTCTGCCTCGCAGCCTCCCTCCAGGCACTGCTCTGACAGAAGCACACCCCCAGGTCAATTCTGTGGAACAAAAACTTGGATTGATCTGTTTGTCTAATTCACCAATGTCATGAATTCCTTCCACTGATACAGTTAATACTGGGCTTCTAGAAAAGCCTGCAGCGGAAATCTCTGAACAAACAACTCCAAATTCCCTTTCTCACCATAGCAATTTTCTTTTTATCCTAATACCTGGGCCCTCTCAAAAGTTTTCTGCCCAACCTGAACCAGTATATTTTCAAAGTATTATACAAGTACTCTCCATTCAGGGCTCAAGTTCTCACTTTCTCTTAACTTTACCCATTAAGAAAAATCTTAAAATTGTCATTGACAATGCAAGGCCCATCTGTTTCTCACTTCTAACATTGAACCACATCAGATCATTCCACATTCTCTTAGCTTCTTCCACCCTGCCCACACTGGTAACTGGGTTTTCTGTTTTTGCTGCATCAGGGTATTTTCATTTATCCAAATTCAGCATATCTTTAAAGGTCAGAACAATGTCACCTTCTACATCAATCTTGGATCTTGCCAAGTTTAAGAATTTATTCTTTATTTCTATTCTTCAATAGTGCTTTATATCTCTGGTATGGTACCATCCACATCTGAACTTGTTATAAAATTATTTGTATATATATGTCATATCCTTTAGCAGACTATAAATTTCTTAAATATTAAAGTACCCAAAATAGTGTATTTCTCATAACTTATCTAAACTCAATAAACATTCATTGAATATATATCTATCTGATGAATTACATTATATTTTCATTACTGTTTTGCTAAATCAAACCCATGCAAACATCCATCGGCTAATAAATAGGTTTATTCTTAAGGTTCGTTTAGAAATCTTTTTCTGAAATCTACTGATTTTCACAAAATGCTATTGTTATAGGCGGTAATTTAGGATAATTGAAGTTGACGTCAATACTTCAAAGATATTATGGATCAATTATTAATTTACAAGACAGTTGGGAGATACTGAAAGAACCTAGCTGTGATGGATATCATTTCCCAGTGGGAAATTTGGGACAACAAATTTACCTTCTGTACTCCTATTCTGGGACATCAGTGACTGACGGACTTGCTGTATCTGTTTAAAAAAAAAAATCACCTCTCTGTATATTTTAAAAGTAAGTATCTTAAAGAGTTTATGAATCTGAAATATGTTTGTAAGAGAGGGGACATAAAGGAAAACCATAACAGCATTTCAGCAAGAGAGCAGAAATGACATATATATGGAAAATCATCCAGTTCTTGTTTATAATTTTGGAACTGTCTCAAATTTTTCATAAAATTAAAAGATGTGATACTTTTATCTTATAAAAGAAAAACAAAACTAAAGAAAAGGGGTTAAGTAATACTACTCTTAGACGTAGGTTCTCCTAGCATTCTCAATTGAGAAAAAAATGGAAAGAATAAAGATTTGCCAAATCTTTTAAGGCAAATTGTTCACAGGTTTTCCTGATATACATGATTTAGTTCACTATGTGACTCCAAAAGAAAACTTGTATGATGATTATCTACTAGAATAAAAAATTAGAAAAGGAGTAAACAACCTTTTCCTCCAAATTAACAGCTTCAGGGAAGTTTGTTGGCAGAGATCTCAACACTCTCATCTAGGTCTAAGGCTGGGCAAACTGAGAACAAAAGTACAGAAGAAATGCTGAGTAAAGCAGAGATCAGGTTCTTCCAGGATCAATCAAATCATATTATGAGTTTATCCTGGATTCCTGTTACCTGACAGTTGATTCTGACAAACTGAATAACCCTCAAAATAGATGAAAAACCAACAACCAAAAGTCACAAAACAAACCAAACAAAAACACCAAGAAAGAAACTATTTTCATGGAACTGGAAATCACAGTCATAGTATTACACTAAGTATGACAAAAAATGAGAATATACATACATTAATTGTACACCCATGGCTGATTCATGTCAATGTATGGCAAAAACCACAAAAATATTGTAAAGTAATTAGCCTCCAATTAAAATAATTAATTTTAAAAAATTACAACAAACTTAAGGAAAAAAAGGGTGAATTAATTTTAAGTAGTAGCTGTATACAGACAGCTTCAAAGCATATCATCCTTAAGAAAAAAGTCGCTCATACATAAGAGAAATGTGAATGTGGGGATATTACTAACAATTGTCATTTGTAATATTGCAGTCTGCTCCAGGAGAAGATGTAGATAAGGTGATAAGAAAAAGGATTCCAAGGTTGGCCAACTGCCAGTCATTTGGAAATAATACAACTCCAGAGGTAACTAACATGACCACATAGCTGGGTCACAGTGAAGAATTCAGCACCTGGGAGAAGAGGAACCAGTGGTCCCTAAGCACATCAGGTCCTCAAGGCAAATGCAATCTCCAGCTCAGCCTGGGAAAGATCTCTGCATGCCAACCCAGTGAGGTTAAAAACAACAAAAACAACCAAACTCAAGACCCACTGGTCCAAAACACCGCTGCTTTTAATTAACAGTCCACGTATCACTTTAAGTCGGTGTGTACTGAATTTACATACTCACATATAAATCTGTACTTCTCAAAGTGAGGAAACACCCAGGTGTAGGAAGGAATACCCACATCATAAAGCCATAAAATAAAAACATCCTGGAATGTTAATTTTAATCACAAATAATATTAAAGTCTTTTAAAAAAATAAAACAAATGAAGGTATAAAAGTGTAGGAGAGACTGCTAGTTGCCTAGCAATATCTATTTTCTCGACTTCCTTAGTAACAATTCCCAGCTTTTAGCTGGACATATTGTAGCCCAAGCAAAGAGGACACTTTTCAGCCTTAGCTGAAGCTGAGCATGAACAGGTGAGCAGCCAGTGTTCTGGACAATGAGATGTATGTGGAAGTAATGGGTCTGCCAATGGCTGGCATACGGCAGCTGTCTGGACCACGAGGACCAGAGCTGCACTCCAGGACGGCAGTGCAAGGGCTGCCGTCAGAACTGCTGACTTCTCACAGTTGCCAACCTAGAGGTTCCTTTTTGCGACACAAAAATAAACTTCCACTGGGTCTATTTATTTGTTTTCTGCTTTTGCATTAAACTTTGAGTATAATTAAAATATAATTCTTAAGTAATGTAATTATGAAAAAGGATGCAAAATAGGAGTCTTCAAACAAATGTCCATGCTTCTGGCTGACTGCATATGCTTTCCCAGCATCACCCAGGTGCACAAACTCATGACTCCAGCGTAGGTCTGAGAAATAGTACAGTGCAAATTACTATAGAATGCTAATTTCTGGATCATTGGGTTGCTTTAAAACTAGAATGCTCTACCTGTACTATATTATCAGTCTCTAGTACCACAGTGACCAGGAGTTGCACCTGAAAATCAAACCATGCCAGCATCATAAACTCTGAACAGCTATAACTCATGTTGTCCTACTAAGCTATTTTACAACTAAAGAAACTGAAGAAAGCATAAACCAATGGCAGGAAATCAGAAGCAAGCGGGAACTGAGTCCCAGCCTTAAGTTCCAGTGCTCTCTATTATAAAATTATAGCATGGCCATTTATTCTATGAGACAATGCAAAGACTATTTTAAATTCCTCAGAAGAATAATGTTACATAAATCAAAGCTATTAATCCAGGGAATCCACAACGAATTTTTTTTACTTGCTCAATGAAAAGATACAATGCTGTACTATGTCCTCCAAAACTGCATTTTATCTTCCCTTTTGCGGTGCACTGGAAGGCAGTGAAAAACAGGAAATGAAAAAAAAAAAAAAAAAAACCCAACTTTCATTTTGCTACTGGTAAACACCGTGTTTCTTATTTTTCACTTTTAGTTATTTTTTTCTTTAATTTTTTTTGGCTTTAGCGCATATGTATTAATCCACCTGAAGCACAATGAAGCTTTTTAAAATGTGCCAACTGCTTCTTCTTCATAAGAAAGGCAATTCCAAAGAATGTTCAAACTACCACACAACTGCACTCATCTCACATGCTAGCAAAGTAATGCTCAAAATTCTACAAGTGAGGCTCCAACAAATGTGAACCAAGAACTTGCAGATGTTCAAGCTGGATTTAGAAAAGCCAGAGGAACCAGAGATCAAATTGCCAACATCTGCTGGATCATAGAAACAGCAAGAGAGTTCCAGAAAAACATCTACTTCTACTTTATTGACTATGTCAAAGCCTTTGACTGTGTGGATCACAATCAACTGTAGAAAATTCTTAAAGAGATGGGAATATCAGACCACTTTACCTGCCTCCTGAGAAAACTGTATGCAGGTCAAGAAGCAACAGTTAAAACCAGAAAGGGAACAACAGACTGGTTCCAAACAGGAAAAGGAGTACATCAAGGCTGTATATTGTCACCCTGCTTATTTAACTTATATGCAGAGTACATCATGTGAAATGCCGGGCCTAAAGAAGCACAAGCTGGAATCAAGATTGCCGGGAGAAATATCAATAACCTCAAATATGCAGATGACACCACCCTTATGGCAGAAAGCAAAGAGGAACTAAAAAGCCTCTTGATGAAAGTGAAACAGGAGAGTGAAAGAGCTGGTTTAAAACTCAACATTCAAAAAACTTAGATCATGGCATCTGATCCCATCACTGCATGGCAAATAGATGGAGAAACCATGGAAACTGTGACAGACTTTACTTTCTTGGCCTCCAAAATCACTGCAGATGGTGACTGCAGCCATGAAATTAAAAGATGCTTGCTCCTTGGAAGAAAAGCTATGACCAACCTAGACAGCATACTAAAAAGCAGAGAGGTTACTTTGCCGGCAAAGGTCCTTCTAGTCAAAGTTGTTTTTTCCAGTAGCCATGTATGGGTGTGAAAGTTGGACTATAAGGAAAGCTGAGTGCTGAAGAATTGATGCTTTTGAATTGTGGTTGTTGAAGAAGACTCTTGAGAGTCCCTTGGTCTGCAAGGAGATCCAACCAGTCCATCCTAAACTAAATGAGTCCTGAATATTCATTGGAAGGACTGATGCTGAAGCCAAAGCTCTAATACTTTGGCCACCTAATGCAAAGAACAGACTCATTGGAAAAGACCCTGATGCTGGGAAAGACTGAAGGAGGGAGAAGAAGGAGATGACAGAGGATGAGATGGGTGGATGGCATCACAACTGAATGGACATGAGTCTGAGTAAACTGTGGAAGTTGGTGATGGACAGGGAAGCCTGGCATGCTGCAGTCCACAGGGTTGCAAAGAGTCGGACACAACTTAGGGACTGAAGTGAACTGAACTTCATGACAAAATTGGACTCAAAGTACACATAAGTCAAATCTCATTCTAGTGTCATAATGGAAAGATTAAAAGAAGACATTGCCCCAAAATTGTTACATACAACCTAAGTATTACCTTGGATTTGATTTGACTGAGAAGTTTAAAGAATACAAAACAGGTTATCTGTGTGCCTGAAGATACGTGTAAGTGATGCTACTAAGCATTCATGTTCATGACACCATCCTGCTTCCTCACCACAGATATGAAGTGCATACCCTTCCTTTTCATATCCTGTCTTATATAATGAAGATAAATAAAGGGAATCAAACCAAGAAATGTTCTGTTCTAAATGCCCCGGCATAGAATAGGCAAAGGACTTTGGAAGAATAGTTAAATTCATTATATTTTAGCTTTTTGATGGTAGAAAACTTCCCCAATTGGCAAACCAGTGACACGGAACTGACGAAACTGTAATCGTGAGTAAGAACGTTATGCTCTGCATGACCTGGGCTATCTGCTTGTTTTCATGTGTCTCCCACAGTTCTGTCCTGTAATAAGCATGAAGATGAAATGAAATAGTGCCTGTAAGTCACTCAGCACCATGCCTCTTCATAGTAAGCCCACATCAAGTGACGTCAACCAGTATTATTTTCAAGCAAACTTGGTAGTGAAATTCTTGATGTTTATTCCCATTCAAGAAATTCTGCAATGGTTTTCCTAATAATTTTGACCAATTCATAGACTTGTTCATTTAACTGCTCATTAAATTTAATTTAATTGCTCATAAAGGTTTTTTTCCTCTATACAGTCTGAATTCCTCCCACAAAGTCTCCTTTTTCACGTTCAGTTCTTAAAGATGGTTAGGAAGCCTGTATCTCTGAGCCTTGTGCATTCTGTTCAGCTGCTCAGTCAAGTCTGACTCTTTGTGACCCCATGATCTGTAGCCCACCAGGCTCCTCTGTCTACGGGATTTCCCAGGCAAGAATACTGGAGTGGGTTGCCTCTTTCTTCTCCAAAGCCTTGTATATACTGGGTGTTTTATAAATACTTAGTTACAGTAGAAGCTGAACATGACTTTAATGAGCTAATTACCACATTAGTAATATTAATATGCAAATATGTGTTAGTTGTGTTAGTTGCTCAAATTATTTCCAGTTTGTGACCTCATGGGCTGTAGCCCACCAGGCTCCACTGTCCATAGAATTCCCCAGCAAGAATACTGGAGTGGGTTGCCATTCCCTTCTCCAGGGGATCTTCCTGACCCAGAGATTGAACCTGAGTCTCCTACATTGCAGGCAGATTCTTAACCATCTGAGGCACCAGGAAAGCCCATATGTATTATGTGTTAAGTCTCAACAACTAGTTGTTTTCATCTAAACAACTAACATAAAAGTTACAAACGCATTCACACATCCAGTGGAGATTCACTGAGGGTCTATTGTGTGTAGGCCAAATTCTGAGCTGTCAGAAGGAAATAAATTTGAATGACTGATCTGTTTCTGAAATGGTGCATTATTCTATAATAATGCCACAAAGAAGCTATTCAAAGGTCAAGAAATATTAACCTCACTCAGGAAAATCTGATAGCATTTTTTTCTAAGCCCTACAAGTACCTTTTTATCAGTACCGAATGGAATACCATAAAACTACTTCTACCTGTTATGATGTGGCTTAGGACTTTCTTTTGCCCCCAAGAATTTTCCCATCTAATTGTACCAACTGTAGTTAGGTGTCACCTACCTTACTCAGGTGCTTTATCACTCACCAATACTGTGTAACTATTAAAATTTAAACTTAACGTTTACAGTATTTGTTTCCATCCTCCGGAACACAAGTGCCTAATGGCCTAGAAGCTGCTTTCAATACCACTGCCATCATCTTGCATCCAAAACTGTTTTTACAACTTAATGTTTAAACCAAAAAGTCAGAGAGAATGTGACTGTGCATCTTAAGTACCGGGTCCTGCCATTTCACAGTTTTTACCTTGGATCTTAAGCCAAAATTTTACAAACCAAAACACCAATAAAAGAGAAAGAATGAAACCCAAGCTTCTTTGTTTTCCTTTTAAGCACCCCCACCTCAAATTGATTTTCCATTTTGGAGGAAAAATAACCCTTTAAAGGGCTCGTTGCTTCTAATTTTATTCTGATTAAAGCATGATGCTTATCAGAGATCACATCTCATCTCAGAGGCATACATGTAATATACAAAAGAAAAGCATTATATTTTTCATTAAAAATAATTTCTCTAAATGCAAGGGGAAAAACAGTGACTTTAGAGAATTTCATTTTATTAATTTTTTCTGTAAGTTATTTTTTTCCGGGACTTTAAAACAGCATAAGTTTTTGTTTTTCTTTAAATAAATACATTTTTCTCTTATACCAACAGAAAGTCAAACAGCAAGCTTAGATTCTGTTGCTTGCAAACTAAAGTAGCTTTGAGAAAAAGAAAAGAGAATTAAATAAAATGATGCTTTATTTACTGACTTGAGTGCTAGTTTATTCAGCTGTCCATACTGGGTGAGTCATTACAGCTGTTCATTCAACTGAAAATAGAAGGGTGGATTCAGGAAGCAAAATATTCATAGTCTAATAAGTTGGTAAAAAGAATAGGTTTAATTAAAGAATCTCATATTGAAAAGAACACATTGATACAATTCTAACTAAAACTACAAGAGAATATTTTCCTTACTGTGGCATTAAGTAATGTGCTTTACTTACTCTTTTGCCCTATTTAACTGCAAAACCTAACTGTAAGGTAGACAGTTTCCCCTAT
Source organism: Bos mutus (assembly GCF_027580195.1). Taxonomy (NCBI): domain Eukaryota; kingdom Metazoa; phylum Chordata; class Mammalia; order Artiodactyla; family Bovidae; genus Bos; species Bos mutus. The sequence goes on from NC_091622.1 coordinate 10,994,744, forward strand.
ATACAGACGAAATATGTGCCGGCTCAAAGTCCCAGTATCTTGAAGACACAAATGGCCTAAAAAATTCCAACAAAGTTAAAGTAAGTTTTGAAAAAGTTCATGAATATTCTGCCAGCCATTGGTGTACCTGATCTCACAATTCTACTTAAATCCACGGGGTCATGTTAACAATTGACTACTACTCAGCGTAAAGGTACCAGTAACCCTCATATAGCCTACCTCATAAGACATAATGAGTCTATTTCCTACTCTTACTGATGTTTATTTCCCTTTAATAGAAATTACCATACACTGAAAAACTATTAAATCTAATCTGGTAACATTTCAAATTCACTTTTTAAACTACTGGTCATGTTGTAATATCTTTCAGTGGACAGACAGATGGAAAATGACTATGAATTTTTCCTTTTACTGTCAAATGCAAATGAAGATGGAAAGACTGATTTAGGCAATGGAGAAATTGAGACCCTATAATTTCTTCAAGTTTAACTGCATCTATTTTAGGTTCCGAAAATCTAATAAGATTCCAGGTACGCAAGGCTAGTTCAAGATTAGGAAATAAAATAATCCATCACATCAACAGGCTAAAATAAAAAAAAAATCACAATGAGGATATCAATATATGCATTAAAAGACATTTGATAAAATGGCCCGGTTCATTCTAAAGGAGATCAGCCCTGGGTGTTCTTTGGAAGGACTGATGCTAAAGCTGAAACTCCAGTACTTTGGCCACCTCATGCGAAGAGTTGACTCTTTGGAAAAGACCCTGATGCTGGGAAGGATTGGGGGCAGGAGGAGAAGGGGACGACAGAGGATGAGATGGCTGGATGGCATCACTGACTCGATGGACGTGGGCCTGAGTGAACTCCGGGAGTTGGTGATGGACAGGGAGGCCTGGTATGCTGCAATTCATGGGGTCGCAAAGAGTCGGACACGACTGAGAGACTGAACTGAACTGAACTGAACAGCCATTCATGATAAAATTAGAAATAGAGAAGTAAATAGAGAAGTACCTTCTCAACTTGAAAAAGAATAGCTATAAAACTCCATACAGTTAATATCATACTTAATTGAAAGAAACAAGAAGCTTTCCAACTAAGATCAGGAACAAGGCAAAGATGTCTCCCCTCATCTCTTTTCACATTGTATGGGAATGCAGTGTGCTAAGATAAGAAAAGGAAATAATCATACTGATTGGGAAGGAAGAAATAAAACTGTTCATAGGTGACATCATGATTATAAAATCCAAAAGAGTCAGTAACAACAATAAAATAAAAACTCCTTGGAACTAATAAGTAACTATATCAAGTTTTCAGGATACAAAGGTAATACACAAAAGTCAATCACTTTCCCCTATACCAGCAATGAACAAGTGGAATTTGAAATTAAAAACACAATATTTTTCAATTAGCATCTCCAAAAAGTTCTTTGGTATAAATTTAAAAAAATATATACAAGATCTAAATGAGAAAAAAGTGCTCACCTCTGATGAATGAAATCAAAAAACTAAAGAAATAGAGCAATACTACATGTTCACAGACAGACTCAATATTTTCAAAATGTTAGCTATTCCCAACTTAATCTAGATTCAGTGAAATCCAACCAAAATTCCAGCAAGTTCTCTTGTGGATAGCAGCAAACTGATCCTAAAGCTTATGCTGCTGTTGCTGCTGTTTAGTTGCTCAGTTGTGTCTGCCTCTTCGCAACTCCATGGAGTGTAGCCTGGCAGGCTCCTCTGTCCATGGGATTTTTCCAGGCAGTACTGGAGTGGGCTGCCATTTCCTTCTCTAGGGCATCTTCCCAACCCAGAGATCGAATCCAAGTCTCCTGCTTTGCAGACGGATTCTTTACCACTGGTGCCACCTAGTCCTTGTTCTGATAAAAGACCCAGAATAGCCAACATATTAATAATATTAAGAAGAGGAACAAAATTGGAAACCTGGCTTCCCAGTTACTGGGAGCTTACTAAAGTAAGTTCCCAAGACTTACTTTAAAAGCTATAGTAATCAAGACAGTATGGTATTGGCGAAAGAATAGGCCAATAGGTCAGTGTGACAGAACAGACAACCCAAAAATAGACGCACAAACTGTTCTTTGACAGAGGAGCAGAGCCACTACAATGGAGCAAAGACTTGCTCTTTAACAAATGGTGCTGGAGCAGCTGTATATCCACATCCAACAAGATGAATCTAGATACAGACCTTACACCATTGGCAAGAATTAATTAAAAAATGGATCACAAGCATAAATGTAAAGCAAAGAAATAATAATAATAAAAAACACTCCTAGATGATAATATAGGAGAAAACCTAGAAAACCTAGACAATCTTTTGGTATATTGATGACTTTTTAGATACAACAACAAAAATATGAACCATGAAAGACAGAACTGATAAGCTGGACTTCATTTAAAATTAAAACCTTACAGCTCTATGAAAAACAATTTCAAGAGAATGAGAAGACAAGCTGCAGCCTAAGAGAAAAAGGAAAAGACACATCTGATAAAGAACTGTTATCCAAAATATGCAAAGAATTCTTAAAACTCAGTAATACAATGAACAATGTGATTTTAAAATGCAACAAAGACCTGAACAGATACCCTACTAAAGAAGATATACAGATAGCAAAGAAGCGTATGAAAAGACGCTCCACGTTACACTATCGAGGAACTACAAATTAAACTATGAGATACCACTACATGCTTATCACAAGCCTCCTCCAGGGGATCTTCCCAGCCCAGAGATCAAACACAGGTCTGTCACATTGCAAGCAGATTCTTTACCATCTGAGCCACCAGGGAAGCCCTTACCAAAAGCCAAACACTGACAATACCAAATCCTGACAAGGATGTGGGACAAAAGGAACTCAAATTCATTGCTGGTGAGGATGCAAAATGGTACAGCCACTTCGGAAGACAGTTTCGCAGTTTCTTATAAAACTTAAAATATTCCTACAACTGAAACCAGCAACTCAACTCCTTGCTATTTACCTAAAAGAGTTGAAAACTTATAACCACACAAAAATCTGCATATAAGCATTTATAGCAGCTTAATCATAATTCCCAAACTTGGAATCAAACAAGCTGTCTTTCCTAGGTAAGTGGATAAACAAATGGTGATACATCCAGACAAGGGAATATTACTCAGCATTAAAAAAGAAATTAGCCATCAAGTCATGAAAAGACATAAAAGAATATTAAGTAAATATTCTCAAGTGAAAGAAGCCAATTTGAAAAGACTACATACTACATGATTCCAACTATTTGCCATTCTGGAAAAGGCAAAATGATGGAGACAGTAAAAAATGATCAGTGGTCACTAGGACTTGGTGGGGAGACTAGGTGGAAAGCATAGGATTTAGGGCAGAGAAACGATTCCGTGTAACACTACAGTGATGAACACACTTCATTACACATTTGTCAACACCCACAGAACGTGCAGCACCAAGAGTAAACCCCAGTGTGAACTGTGGACTGTGTGTGACTATGATGTGTCGAGGTGACACAGGTTCACCAGTTGATACAGATGCGCTGCTCTGGTGGGGGATGTTGATAATGAGAGAGCAAGGGGCTTATGCAAATTCTCAATTTTGCTGTGAACCTAAAACTGCTCTTTTTTTTTTTTTGCTGTTTTCTTTTTTTTTAATATAAATTTATTTATTTTAATTGGAGGCTAATTACTTTACAATATTGTATTGGTTTTGCCATACATCAACATGAATCCACCATGGGTGTACACGTGTTCCCCATCCTGAACCCCCCTCCCTCTTCCCTCCCCATACCATCCCTCTGGGTCATCCCAGTGCATCAGCCCTGAGCATGCTGTATCATGAAACTGTCTTTAAAAAAGGTAATAATTTTTTTTCTCCATCCTCCTCTCTCATTTTCTATGAATTTACTACAGTGATTAATCTCTCATTTTATAGATCAGTAAATACTGTCAAAACACTTGAGGTCTGCCTCTCATTGTAACACCAAACATATAAATGGCCAGCAAGGAGATCAAACCAGTCAGTACTAAAGGAAATCAACCCTGAATATTCATTGGAAGGACTGATACTGAAGCTGAGGACCCAATAATCTGGCCACCTGATGTGAAGAGCTGACTCATTAGGAAAGACCTTGATGCTGGGAAAGACTGAGGGCAGGAGAAGGGGGCAACACGCAGTGAGAAGGTTGGGTGGCAGCATGGACTCAATGGGCACGAGTGTGAGCAAACTCTGGGAAACAGTGAAGGACAGGGAAGCCTCGAGTGCTGCAGCCCATAAGGTCACAAAGAGTCGGACACGACTTAGGGCGGAACACGTGAATAAAGCTGTAACTAACCTCCACTGGGGGCTTCCCTGGGGGCTCGGTGCTAAAGAATCTGCTGGCCAGTGAGTAGACTTGAGTCCTATACTTGGGTTGGGATGATCCTCCAGAGAAGGAAATGGCAACCCACTGCAGTATTCTTGCCTGGAGAATCCCGTGGACAGAGGAGCCTTGCAGGTTACAGTCGACAGGGTCACAAAGAGTCAGACACAACTTAGTGACTAAACAGCCACAACAACAATATCCACTGAGGTTTGTACACACCAAATATTATTTTTTTCTTCTTTTTAACTAACATTATATTATGAAAATTTTCTATACTGAATATTTTAGATAAGACATAGCTTTCTCATCACTCATATGAATTGGAATCCATGACTGGGTCATGGAGAACAGTCACTAGACCAAAATTTAATATAATCCAAATTCAAGTTTGTTTATAGCAAGAGAAATAAAGTGAGATTGAACAAAGAGGGAAAGATTTCTTACATGGTCAGAAGAAAGGGAAGGAATAAACTAAAAATGATGCTGTATTTTAAAGAAACATTATTACCCATAAATATAATCCCAGTAACAGTGGGGTTTTGTGGCTCCTTTTTTAGTAACTGATTATCAGTTGACAATTATTCATTGCAAATTTTTATTTCAAACTTCATCCTTAGCTCTCTAAAAGGCTATGAACTTAGCTTTTAAATTTAGAATTTTGCCTGTCATGTTTGAACACAGTGACAGTCAAACATTTACCAGAATTTCTCCACAGAAATTACTCTAAGATTGACAACAATGATTAAAGTGCCAGAAAACATCAGGGCTTCATTTTTAAGGTAAGAATATCCTGTTCTTTTGGTGATATTTTCTACAATATATCTGTGAATTAAATATAATAAAAAAATATATGACTCTAAGATATTGTATAGATAAATATATTTATATAATAAATAATTACTTTAACTTTAAAATTATTTTGAAAACTATTTTCTAATTTATTTTGGATGGCAGCTAGCAGCTACTAGAGTAAATAACTATAAATGTATTCATCCTGAAGAATGTTACAGATGTAGACACCTGAGGAAAGTTTCTCTTCTAAGGAAAACTCTTAGGAAATTTACTAATATCTCTTTCCATGAAAATGATCAATCTATGAGATCAAAACAGTGAAAACCAAAGTGCAGCAAATGCCACCAGAAAGCAGAGTCAACAATGTGTTTCATGCACCCAGTGAAGCTCCTCTGACCTCCCTTCAGCTCAGTGCTTCCCTGTGAGCCCCTTCCTTCCCTGAAGGAAGGAAGACAATGCTAGGCAACCGGGGAAAAACAAGTCTACATGTGCCAGGTACTGACAACTTATCATGCTTATTTTCACGATGGGATTATTCTTCCTATGTCATGGATAAAAAAGCTGAGGTCCAGAGAAATGAAATAACCTGCCCAATAAGCTAAGGCTAGCAATAGGGAATCCATGATTAAAACATAGATTTGCCTAGCCTTAAAGCCTGTGTCCATTCCAGTACTGGTGGACTCCTTACATCAGGTTCTATCAAGATGGTTTCCAAAAAGAAGGGTACTTGGATCTTATGGGGAAAGTCAAGGGACAATAAAATTCATGTTGAAGTATGGCAAAACCAATACAATATTGTAAAGTAATTAGCCTCCAATTAAAATAAATAAGTGGTGGATGCATGTTGATGTATGGCAAAACCAATACAATATTGTAAAGTAAAAAAAAAAAGAAAGAAAGAAAGAAAAAATTAAATTAAAAAGGCAAAGCAAAGAGATGGTAAAGACTACATTCTTCACTTCATATTAACAAGAGGCAGGCAGCCTTTCCTGGCACTACTTTCTGGCTATACACCTTGGCATGACAGGGATCTGAAAGTCCTCGTTCAACAAGAAAGCCAGGACATCAGAATGCGCAGAAGGTCAGGTTTAGGGATCAGCTTCCTCCAGTTTCCTTTAACGCAGGCCATGGTTCACACACTACTTGCCTACGGCATTTAGAATAACATCTAACTCAATAAATATCTGCAGACAGAACCGATGAATGATGAAAGACGCTTACTCCTTGGAAGGAAAGTTATGACCAACCTAGATAGCATATTCAAAAGCAGAGACATTACTTTGCCAACAAAGGTTCGTCTAGTCAAGGCTATGGTTTTTCCTATGGTCATGTATGGATGTGAGAGTTGGACTGTGAAGAAGGCTGAGCGCTGAAGAATTGATGCTTTTGAACTGTGGTGTTGGAGAAGACTCTTGAGAGTCCCTTGGACTGCAAGGAGATCCAACCAGTCCATTCTGAAGGAGATCAGCCCTGGGATTTCTTTGGAAGGAATGATGCTAAAGCTGAAACTCCAGTACTTTGGCCACCTCATGCGAAGAGTTGACTCCTTGGAAAAGACTCTGATGCTGGGAGGGATTGGGGGCAAGAGGAGAAGGGGACGACAGAGGATGAGATGGCTGGATGGCATCACTGACTCGATGGACGTGAGTCTCAGTGAACTCCAGGCGATGGTGATGGACAGGGAGGCCTGGCGTGCTGTGATTCATGGGGTCGCAAAGAGTCGGACACGACTGAGCGACTGATCTGATCTGATCTGATACGGAAGTTGGCAGAGAGCTAGAAACTGCTGTCCTTCACTTCCACTTAGGGCTTTCTTTCACAAGTGGAACCAGCACGGAAATCCCAACAGGCAATAAAACTGAGAGATTACATGTAAGACCCTTTGGAGATTTAGGGACTCTGTTGTTTCACTCTGAACCCTTAGCATCTAATGGAGTACCCTGCACAAGGAAGGAGCTCAGCAAATATTGCTCAGTAAGTGAGTGAGCAAACCAAGGGCACAGGTATGAAGCACCGGGCTTTTTCTTTTATAGGGATGAAGAGTGTTCTCAGCTGAGATGCCCATCAGGTTAGGCAAGTCTATGAGCCCTAGAAATCCTGGGTGAGCTTGGGATGGGAGTTTAGGAAAATCTTCTGCAATGAGAGATGTCGAAGAATGGCAGTTGGACCCGAGCATGGCTGTGCTGGTGGCAGCCAACCTGTAAAGCTTAGTGAAACCAAAAAATGGCAAACGAGCAGCTAGTGGGACGGAGTAACTTTCCAATCAGCAGAGAACACTCAGCATGAACCAAAGATCAGAGTGACCTAAAACGTCAGCCACAGTGGTGTTAGGAGGAGGTCCTTGTTCCCTGCCAAATGAGATGAGTTTTAAAATGTGCCTCACACACGGTGACCTTCAATAAATCACTATGGAAAGAATGGCAGAGGGGAAAAGAGGGACAGAAGGAAGGAGGGAGGGAGGGAAGGAGGGAAGGAGAAATGAATGCCCCCAGATTTGCTACTCCTTAGAAAAAGCCTTAGTTCTGGGTTCCCTGAGGGTCTTATTAAAAGTCAGTGGACTATCCTTGGCACTTCCAGTTAAAAAGCTCTTAATGGACACTATCTGCCTTTCCTAGGTTTTAATGCAACACTCTTTGGGTCCCTACCCATGTTTTCCATCAAAGCACTTCCAAATGTCATTTAAGGTGATTAGAAGTTTAGTATCTGTCTTCCCATGGCACTTAAGTGCCCTGAGGGTACAAGCTCACTTTGCTAAATCTTCTATTCCCAGGAGCTGACAAGGTCTCTGGATTTAAGAAAGTGCTTCATGTATATTTGTTAAATAAATGAATATTTATAACTTAATTTCTAAGTGCTAAGACCTTAAAGATAAATGCTTTTTTAGTGGTTTTACATGAATAAAGCAAGTACTGCATGTCATCCTGTCTTTTATCAGATATATTCTGTGGAAAAATTGATTTCAAGAAATGTGGCTATTTTAAAATGCACAATATTATTCTTATAGAAGAGATATATGAAGCTACATATTTTAGCCTGTAATTTTAAAGATTAGTTAATTTTAAAGAGTCCAGGCTCTTCATTTTGCAAATGAATGGGCATGCTAAGTTGCTTTAGTTGTGTCTGACTCTGTGAGACCTCACTGGACTGTAGCCCGCCAGGTTCCTCTGTTCATTGGATTCTCCGGGCAAGAATGCTGGAGTGGGTTGCCATGCCCTCCTCCGGGGGATCTTCCCAAGACAGGGATCGAACCCACTCTCTTCATCTCCTACATTGGCAGGCAGGTTCTTTACCACTACTGCCACCTGGGAAGCCCTTGCAAATGAAAACACTGGGCCTACCTTGATGAAGTAGTTCTGGATCCCTTAACCTAAATTAAAATACAAACTATCTGAAGCCTGTTGTGAATTTGCATCTTTCTGAGTATTTTCATTTACATGATAGCTAAAGCATATTGTTGATGGATGGACTCATAAAAGGTGCTAGGGACACTTATTCTTTGCTTATACAGCGACTTCTATAACATATGAGCTCAATTATGTTTTTGCGTCACTATAACAGAGTGATGTCCTGGGTCTGCAACACTAAATAGCCCAAGGGGGCTATGCTCTTGGAGTTATTTATATTCTTCTTCTAGTTATTCTGGAAGGGTATCCTTTTTCTATCAGATTATTTAATTGTTACTTTTCATGATTTTGGGCATGCCAACATGAAAAACTTACTTGCTTTTTTAATCTTCCAGAGTCTTAGAAATAAAATAACTAAGCTGTTTCAAAGGTATATAATTAGAATGAATTCACTGTGAAGGAAGAAAGTCTAAGGGCATCTACTGTGAGTCGAATACATGAATTTTAGTTCCTGGACATTTTGGCATTTATAGTGGCTTCCCAAATGTCTTTTTGACTGAGATTTTAGCTCCTGGTTCTCATCCAGATAAGCAATACTGCCAGAAAAAAAGCCTGTTTGTTACTGAAGTTGGTAGGAGAAATGGCACTAAAACTCTGATCTTTGGGTCTCCAATAAATGTTCTCTGAAAAATTCAGCTCATCTTAATATATGCTTTTTTTAATTCATAATGTATAGTTCCTACGTAATATCTCAATTATCTTTTATATAATACTCTGTCCTTTGTAGAAAACAAATACCATTTCAACAGATCTTCAATGAACATTTTTTGATACAGACAAAAACATTATTATCCCCCTCCTTTTACAAACAAGATAAGTGCAACTGGCAAGTCTGGGTGACAAGTCCCAAGATGACAAAGTTAGTAAGTGGCAGACATGAGACACTTCAGTCTCTCAACCCAGAAGTCTTCTGTTACTACAAGGACATAGGTTTAATAATGTGAATTACTGGAGTGGCACTAGTCTACACCAGCTCAAAGCAAACAACCACAAAAAACTAAGAAGCTGGTATTTGTTGAACTTCAGAAAATCACTACTTCAGTACTTTCCCAAATGCATAACTGTAAACCAGGAAGTGTTTTCCACAAAATCTGTGCCATTTAAACATTTTCAATGCATTTAAATATTTTCTGCACATCTTAACTTCTCCACATATTATTTGTCTGGCTTATTTAATCCGTGGAATCTACAAGAGTGTTAAGCACCCATTATATAAGCACCATGTCAGACCCCACAACATTCCTCACAGTCACTCATAAGGACTGTGAGATCTGATTCCATAAAAAGCTAAAATTGCTGCATTGCCAGGGTAAGTTAGACCCTTTGAGAGTATAATCATTCATGGGAGTGGGTAATAAGAACTGGTATTAGGGACACCCAGAGTGTACTCTCTCATTTTTCTGGAACCATTATCTTCCCCTTTTCCTAACCAAACTAATTATGCTGCTGATATTGATTCTTCTGACGTATGCCTTACTGTCACTAGACCTTTGATTTCAGTATAAAATATTCACTACTCCTAGAAAGGTAATAGGTTAAATTGTTATCAGCCATTAACACAGCACTGAATAAATTAGTCCTCCTCTGCTGCTGCTGCCGCTAAGTCGCTTCAGTCGTGTCCTACTCTGTGCGACCCCATAGTCGGCAGCCCACCAGGCTCCCCCATCCCTGGGATTCTCCAGGCAAGAACACTGGAGTGGGTTGCCATTTCCTTCTCCAATGCATGAACGTGAAAAGTGACAGTGAAGTCACTGAGTCTTATTCGACTCTTAGTGACCCCATGGACTGCAGCCTACCAGGCTCCTCCATCCATAGGATTTTCCAGGTAAGAGTACTGGAGTGGGGTGCCATTGCCTTCTCCCTCTACACTACAGCTAACTAACGGCACCTAAGGTCTGCAAACAAGGTGGCTTTTACAAAGAAACGGAGAAGGGGATTTGGGAGCACTGGGCAACCCAAGCCTGAGTAAGGCTGACCGAAGGGGCTGCAGTGAGATTCAAATTAAGGCAAAAGGGCAAAGGGGAGCACAGGAGAAGGTCTGTGTCTTTAGTGCGGGGTGGATGTCAAGTTGAGGCTGCTGCTGAAAGGGAACAGAGTAAGCAAAGTGAAAAACTGAAAGAGGAATCGAAAAGCCATATGTAAGCTTGACAGTTCTGACTAAGGCTGGCCATATTCTACCGAGGTTACTGAGAAAGGGTGATATTGATAAAGCATTCCCAGTGGGTTAAAACATTTTGCTAAAGATCACCTACTTTCCAAACCCAGCACAAATTCTTATTAATGAAAAGACTACTTCGTAAAGATCATTTATTTATGTTTCTCAAACAAAAATGGTATTGTCTCAACTCCACTGGGTTCGCTTTGTCCAGTGTGATGTTCTAATTAGCAATTCTTAGTGTGATTAAATGCTAAACGCACAGCTGTGTGAGGCTTCAGCTGGTAGTAACCAGTAGTGCCTAATACTGATTTTTAAAGAGAAAAACAAAAGTACTCAAATACTGAATATAAAACTTTTGAGGCCCTATTCAGCTTAAAGAAGTAAAGTTATCAATAAAGGCACTGATTATGTACAAGATATGCATAAAGCTAATAGCTATGTAATATTTTTCATCTCTGTTAAAAAGCTATTTGGACTAGGAAAAAAAAACAAGCCTAGGCTAGGTAGCTGGCTTGATTTAATCCATAAACAACATACTATATATGATTTCCATTAAGTCTTCATAGTTTAAAAAATATTTTATTCCTAAGCAAGCCTAGAGGGATAAACTATCTATATTCAAAAATTATCATAGGAAGCCCATATATTTTTTGAAAAAAAATGAACTTTTCAGCATTCAACTAAAAATGAGTTGCACATAATAAACTAATAGATAAATAACTTCACTTTTTATCTTTACCCAACTTTAGTCCTCATAACATCTAACACTTTTCTAAAAGAGTTTACAACAATGGAGACTTTTCTATAAGAGAAAAGTGATCCAAACTGCATTTCAGCATAAATTTCTACCCTTTTAATCTGTAAAGATCCATTAAATAAGCTTCATTTGAAGTTTCAGTCATGAAGTAAGTTACTTTTAAAAAAATCAACTAAGTTGTAAAAGAAATAAAAACTTATTTGGTGAGGCATTTTTAACAGAAAATAAGTTTGTGCTTCAGATGACTGATTATTAATCTTATATGTATGTCTACATATAACTAACCCAAGTTTTCATGCGTCTAAGTTTTGGCAGCAAAATGGCCAAATTCCCTCATTTTACTACTCTACATAATATTCAACTAAGTATGAACTTTACCAAAATGAAACCAAGTTGCAAAGGCCTTCAGCATTTTCCTATGATTTCAGTTTTTGCCTTTGAGAAGAATATTTTACAAAATCCATTCACAAATTATCATGAAAAAGCTAAAAGATATAATCTTTGAAGCCAGGAAAAAAATTATGTGCATTGTTTGAGGCGTTCTAAAATTCTCCTTAAGATTCCAGTTCGGGAAAGTATTCTTCAATAAAAGTGGCAATTCAATTATATTCCCAAGGGAAAAATGCACCTTGTGTATTATACAAAATAAAACCAAATGATGATTTGAATTTTATCAGTGTTTTAATTTTAAAAATTTAATCAGTGTTGAGAAACACAAAAATTATTTCTCTTAATAACTATTCTTTATGATTTACCAAAAAATCAAAGGTTCACCATATGTAAATTGTAAATTCAATCCTCTTCTGTAGCTATGCCTCATCCATTCTCTGCAAGCCTCCGCTTTAATGAACTACGACTTAAAATACACCTACAGAGAGGTCTGCTTGACTTTGATTCTGTCAACATTAATTGCATCAAAAATAAAAAGTTTTAAGTTAAGAATAAAAGTCTGGATTTTAATGTATGTATGGTGCTGAAAATGTTCTATTTCCCACCATCACTGAAGTGGAAGAAGACTTTAAAGACCAGTTCAGCCCTCACCCACTCACCCACCCACAGCTTGGTGATAAAGGAAGGGGAGCCCACAATGAGAACGTGATCTCCCCAGGGCCTAGCTGGATGCTGAATATTCAGCTGACCTCTGACCCAGAGGCTAGGGGTGCCAAACATCCCGGCTGTTGATAAGACCAGTATAATTTATAGTTAGCTCTCTGTAATTCTGATTCCTCCACATCAGGGCATAAGAGGAGCCACCCAGTTCAAACTCCTATTGTTCAAGGGTCAACTGTATATATTCGTCTGATTCCGAGGAGTGCCCTTTCAACTGTACCAGTGGACTGAAGTAGCAGATGTGAGGCTGATTGTTAAAGATGAGTACAAAAAGTACTTTGCTGCTATTATCTACTTATTATTGTTGTTGTTTAGTCACTAAGTTTTGTCTGACTCTTTGCGACCCCATGGACTGTAACCCTCCAGGCTCCTCTGTCCATGGGATTTCACAGGAAAGGATACTGGAGTGGGTTGCCATTTCCTTCTCCAGAGGATCTTTCCGACCCAGGGACTGAACCCACATCTCCTGCATTGGCAGGCGGATTCTTTACTACTGAGCCACTGGGGAAGCCCCAAAGAGATCATAGGTTCTTGTATACTGATTAAGCAATTACCTACTTAGCAACAACTAAAGCTGTCCAGTGATATATACGACCACGTTTATATGCCTCCAACTAACACATGGGAACACCTGATTTGGTAGCAGTGATAACTGATGGACTTCGCTTCCAGAAATACCCATTCCTTGGATCCTAAAACATGCCTTTTTCCTGGTTATGCTTCACATCTCAGGTGCTGACACTTCTCAGAGTTCCTGGAGGTTCCTCTGCCTTTAACCAACCTCTACATGGTTGAGGCCTGGGGACTCAAACCTAAGTCCTCTTCTCTTTCTACACCTCTCTGTTAGTAACCTCATTTTTTTCCCACCGCTTCGGTACAGTCTTCTTGAAGATCATCCCCACATTTGAATAGCAAGTCTGGCCTTTCCTATCAAATCCATCTTCAGAGATACACAGGTTTCTCAAATTCAGTATGTCCCAAACTGAACAATGTGTTTTCCCTCAAAAATCTGTTCATTCCCTAGTCTTTCCATCCAGCAAATGCCCCCTCCTGGTTATTTAAGCAGGAAACCTGGCTGTTTGAAAGTGTCCCCACTCCCCAGATTGGACCTTAGTTAATTCTACCTCCCAGTGCATTTGGAATCATCTCTCTCTCACCACATCCACATTCATCAACCCATCTCCTTCCTGAGCTTCAGCAACATGCACTCAACTGGTCCTCCCAGCTTCTCACTTTCTCTTCTATAATACTATCTTCACAAAGTAACCAGAGGGAGTCTTTCTAAATGCAAACCCCATCAGGTTTTAACTCATTTGGTGAAATCCACTGGCTCAGATGGTAAAGAATCCGCCTGCCAATGCAGGAGACCCAGGTTTGATCCCTAGGTTAAGAAGATCCCCTGGAGGAGAGCATAGCAACCCACTCCAGTATTCTTGCCTGGAGCATCCCATGGACGGAGGACCCTGGTGGGCTACAGTCCATGGGGTCGCAAAGAGTCAGAAACAACTGAGCAACTAACACTTTGACTATTCAGTGAAATCTATACCCCTTGTAGTGACAGGCTCTTTGCTCACCTCTCCAAACCCAGCTGAACCACCTGCCCAAGTCTCAGGCCTTCAGCGCTTCAGCTTCACTGATCTTTCAAAGTGCAGGTGTCTCCCTACCTGGGGACAGGTGGGTCCCCTGCCAGGAAAGCTTTCCGCCCTGTGGCTTCACCTTCTCCTGAGATTCTACCCAGTCACCCGAGAAGACTCCTGTTCTCTATCATTGCACCCCACTGGTTTCCTTGCTGGTAGTTCAGCATCAAAATTGTGCATCTTATTATCCATCTACCTCTTTTCTAGTCATTTCTCCTCTTAGACTATAAGCAGCGCTTGATGAAGGTAAAAGAGGAGAGTGGAAAAAGCTGGCTTAAAACTCAACATTCAAAAAATTACATTCATGGCATTCAGTACCATCACTTCATGCAAATAGATGGGGAATAAAATGGAAACAGTGGCAGATTTTATTTTTTTGGCCTCCAAAACCACTATGGACAGTGACTGCAGGCATGAAATTAAAAGATGCTTGCTCCTTGGAAGAAAAGTACGACAAACCTAGACAGTGTATTAAAAAGCAGAGACATCACTTTGCCGACAAAAATCCATATAGTCAAAGCTATGGTTTTCCCATAGTCATGTACAGACATGAGAACTGGACCGTAAAGAAGGCTGAGCGCCAAAGACTAGATGCCTTTGAACTGTGGTGTTGGAGAAGACTCTTGAGAGTCCCTTGGCTAGCAAGATCAAACCAGTCAATCCTAAAGGAAATCAACCCTGAAATATTCATTGGAAGGACTGAGGCTTAAAATGAAGCTTCAACATGTTGGCCACCTGATGCAAGGGGCCATCTCATTGGAAAAGACTCTGATGCTGGGAAAAATGGAGGGCAGGAGGAGAAGGGGGCGACAGAGGATGAGATGGTTGGATGGCATCACTGATTCAATGGGTATGAGTTTGAGCTAACTCAGGGAGACAGTGAAGGACCAGGAAGCCTGGCGTGTTGCAGTCCATGGGGCTGCAAAGAGCTGGACACGACTTAGCGACTGAACAACAAGCACAAATGAAGAAAGTATGATTTGCACTTAACATTGCTAACCTGGTGCCAGGCACATACTGGGCACTCAAAAAACATGCCCTGAATATATAACTAGAGAGCTATCTATCCTTTCTATGAGTGGCCATCCCTTTGTGTTTTGCAAAACGTTTGCCCTGTCACACACAAGGAGAAGTTCTCAATGGACTTTCCACTGAAAAGAAAACCTTAAGTTAGTTTAACTGTTGCTCACACTGGGCTAACAATGCTAGGCAAGGAAATTAACTATTAGCCTCAGGATTTTAATAATATTTATCAAGCCATGTGAGCTGCTTTTTACTGATAAAAGCTCTGGGAATTTACCATTTAAAAACATTTTATCCCAGTTTTGCTAAATAACCTGGGCAAATGAACCAGCTTTTACAACTTGAAATTATATTAATTCAAAATATATGTATAAGGGCCTATGCTTTGCAAAGTGCTGCAGAACTAGGTATGAAAGTGGGTGGGATATAAATGATGACTAAACTGGGAACCCTGTTCTCAGAGAGTTTCTTCCGCTACTCTTTCTGAAAGGTCTTCAGTTTTTCAGAACCTGGTGATTTTCTTAGAGATCTATGCAGCTGAAATCTTTTCAGATACTATCAAAAGGACTTTTCTCTAGATCTAATTGAGCATAAAGCAATTCAAAGCAACAGACAATTATTAAGTAGTTACTATATTCAAAGAAGTATAAAATCAGGTCAGCTCACTTTGCCAGGTTTATTCTTACTGTATCATACATCTAGGAGGAAAAAGAGAGAAGCACATTGAGGGAAACTATTCATGACATTAAGTTTTCCCCTCTTGCGTTTGAACACCGTAACTCTTGCAAAAGTCACTCTGACAAAAAGTCATCCATATGAAATAATCTAAGAAAATGACCATTTTAATAGGCACTCTGCTCTTTCAGGTGGACAAACATTTTAAGGAAAAAAGCAGACATGCTTTCTCTGTCTCATGCCTCTCTCTCTCTCTCACAGCACTTTCTAAAACAAATGCTCTGTTAAAAGGCTAATTAACTGACTGCATTTATACTGATAGAATCAGAAATCTTGACTCTCCCACTAACCGTGATTCCTACAACAGCGATAAATGCTGCTTTACAAAAATACACCTTGACAGAAAGCCGAAAGACAACGGTGGAGGAATGTGTATGCTGTGCTGGTCCAGGCAGCGTGCGGCTGGCAGCACAGCTGGGTTTTAATTGTGCAGAAGGTCTCTTGGGCTGCAACTGCTTCGTTATCAGGATCTAAAGAACAGGCCTTCCAGCACCAGCACGCAGGGTCCTGGTCTGTACAGTTTTATCATCTCTCCTTGGGTGCCCAGTTCCTACCACTGAGTACAGGCACTGTGAGAGCCCTTGCCACACTTTTCCCTGCTTGGTGAAATGACGCTTTATCCGCACGGTGTGAGGAGCAGCTTTCTAGACTCTGATTTCAGGGGAATAAGAATGTATTCTGGGTTAAGAAGTACCTGAAAAAGTCCACCCCACTACTTCAATGCCTATCTCTCTTTGGCTATCTGTCCTGTTTGCCTGCTACAAAAATACCCATTATAAAGCCACTCTTGGCCCAGGACAACACTAGGTTTATCAGGCAGGGACCAGTTTTGGCTTATGTGCATGCTCAGGGTTTGCTGATTTATAAGAGAGATGCCTTCAAAGTAAAAAGATAAAAGTGGTTGTCACAGTGTAAAAAATACAGGTTTCTCTTGAACAACATGGGTTTGAACTACATGGATCCACTTCTACACTGATTTTTTTCAATACTAAATAGTACCATAGTACATGATCCATGGTCAGTTGAATCCACAAATGAGGAACTTTGAATAAAGAAGAACTGTGTACACAGATATTACTATAAATTACATGTGGATTTTGAGGGCACAGAGGGTCAACATCCCAACCCGTGTGTTGTCAATGGTCAGCTGCATTTTCTGAATAAGCAAGCTAATACAAAGACTGACTCTAAAACCCAAACCCTCACTTTGTTTTATTTATAAGAGATATATTGACATCTTATAAATACAAAAAAATTTTGATGGGTAGTGAGCATTTACAGAACGCTAACACTCTGCTTGTTACTAGATTTTGGACAAAGGATTGGACATAAAAGCTAGCACATGACTTCTTAGAATTTTAGAAAAGGGCATTTATGTAATATGACTTTAAAATCACAGCCTGCTTTGATCCAATGCTGTATATTAACCTGAGATAAAATATTTTTAGAGTGTTATTAAAAAAATAGTGGTGGAGATAAAGGAAAATAGGGAGTAGAGTTAAAGGATATTAGTTCTGAAGACCTTACCTACTATTAACATGGCTGCACATGGATGTTCTATTTAGACCTGCTTCCTACAGAAAGTGCTGATACATCAACAGCATCATCATAATTTCACAAAACAAAATGATAAGGTAATGAGTTCTCCAGATATACAATGGAATCCATGGCTCTCCTAGTCCTTGAAATCTACATACATATATACATTTATGGTGGTACAATTTATACTGAAAGTAATTTTCTAGAAGAGAAAAAACCCTATAATGATGAGGAAAAGATTATTCTCAGATAAAATATATTACAGGCTGTAATTAAAATGTATAATTCGTGCAGATCGTCTGAATCTAGGTCAGTGGTTCCCGTAGTGTGGTTAGTCCTTAGACCAGCAACAGCAGCCTCATCATGACCTAGGAACTTGTTACAAATGAGTAAGGCCCATCTCAGGCCTCCTAACTAGCCCTCCAATACGTGTTTTAACAAGAATGTAATGGGATTCTGATATGAACTATACTGTGGAGAGTGAAAGAATCAGACAGAAGCAACAACTTGCACAGCTTAAAGAGATCTAGGCACAAGTAAGGATAAACACTGAAGTTGACTGCAGAGTCTGCACCTCAGATCTTAGAAGAAAATTTCAAACTTTTTTTTTGAAGCTCATGTCTGACTTTTTGTGACCCCATGGACTGTAACCTGCAAGGTTCCTCCATGGAATTTCCCAGGCAAGAATACAGGAGTGGGTAGCCATTCCCTTCTCCAGGGGATCTTCCCAAACCAGGGATCGTACCTGGGTCTCCTGAATTGCAGGCAGATTCTTTACCATCTGAGCCACCAGTACAGGGTTATCTAATAATCTAGTGCATCAGGGTCGGAGTGTGGAGGAGAATCTGGGTAGAATCTTTGGCTAGGAGGCAGGTATTTATTTGTTCAGAGTGTCTCCTTAGGTCCGACAGGAATGAGAAGCACAGAGGAGGGAAAGGAACAAGGATGGAGCCTGCAGAACAGGGCTGGCGTCACTGCCCCTCCATTTAAAGGACTGAAAATCCACAGATAACATCACTGAGCCTAAAGAAGCCAGCATCTGGAAGCACCAGGAGGGCACTCCCTGAACAGGACACACCTGTCAGCTTCTGCTCATTTCTTAAGGCTCAGATGTCCAATCCCCATATAGTTCACTTGCTCTTTTCCTTCTACTTCAGTGAGAAAGAGGATGAAGGAAAGGGAAATAAACGTCCCCAAGATGGAAGGAGAAGGACCAAGGGCCAACCCCTGAAGTGAGTAGGGGTGATGCCATAGACACTTCCTCCCCCTCTGAAACCATTCTTCTGTTTGCCAGGTGGAAGATAGCAGGTGAGGGTGATTTAGTAACCAGAGCTCATCTTCAGTAACGAGAGTTGTTGGAACAATAATAAGAACAAGAACTATTCCCACCAGGCATTGCCACGGCTCTCATTCCCCGAAACCCTCTGAAGTAGGCACTGCCATCCTCACTTTAAGGAGGCTGACACCCTCCCTCTCCAAGTCTTATTAAGGCCAAGATTAAAGCCCAGGGCCATTTGGCTGAAAAAGCCCATGTTTTTCCATCTGGCTACTTTGCCACAGCCCCTGGACATTTTGGTATAAAAAATTCCGTAAACAAAACTATGAAATGGGTGGCTTGTCTCCAGAGCCACCACTTCTTCAGAAGCTCAGGCTCACTCGGTCCTTTATGTCAAAATCTGCACTCAAACTCATGGACAAACTGAAAAAAATGACAAACTCATGGACAGTAGCGATTTGCATTTCCAAACTAGAACTGTTTGGCTTGGAATGAGAGTATTTGTGAAAAATATTTTTCTAAAAAAACCGGAACAACTATTTAATTGTGAGAATTACTATTTGTAAATATGATCAGTTAAAATACATTTTCCTTGACATCACCACTGTCTAACATCTAAATGAATAACTCTACTGGGCATCTTAAAGCTTAAATACTCAATAGCAGAGGAAGAAAGGCGTTTAAAAATTATGTCAGACTGCACTTTCAATTATATACTCTCTAAAAGTATCAGAAAACTCTTCCAAGCCTATAATGCTTACAGAAGCAACTGATAAGCTATTCAAAACTACAGCGCTGCTTAGAAAACTTCCCTATCAGTGAAGTAAACAGTAACTTGTTGATGGTTGCAACACTGCCCAATTTACTTCCTGGATAGATTCACTTAGGTAATCTGGTTTCTCACTACAAAATAAAGACAAAATATATGATCCACCTACAAAACTTCTGCAAGAAATATCTGCAACATTTTACATTAATGAAGTACCATGGCTCTTTCACTCAGTCCTGTCCGACTCTTTTGCGAATCTATGGACTATATAACCCACCAGGCTCCTCTTCTCATGGGATTTTTCCAGGCAAGGATACTAGAGCGGGTTGCCATTTTCTCCTCCAGGGGATCTTCCCAACCCAGGGACTGAACCTGTGTCTTCTGCATCTCCAGTATTTGGCAGGTAAATTCTTTACCACTGAGCCACCTAGGAAGCCTATAAAATCCCACAGGGAATCTATTATTTATGCCCAACTATCATGTTGTGGTGAATCTTTCAGCTAAGAATTAGTAGTTGAAATTAAATCATTCATCTCTTGCAAATGTTATAGTTCTCAATCTTCTGATCCCTGCATAGCTACCAATATAGCACATGAATAAAGACACCCTAAAAAATTGTTTGTAGGTGATGGTATCCAAAATTAAGAACCAACTATGAAACATATAGATTAAATTATACCTACTTAAAAGAAGACAATTTAATCAATATAATACAATAGTTATAATCCTATCTCTAGCTTTATATTTCAAGAAATAATTTATAAGCAACTATTTAAATAGCCTTCAGTTCAGTTCAGTCACTCAGTCGTGTCTGACTCTTTGTGACCCATGGACTTCAGCACACCAGGCTTCCCTGTCCATCACCATAATTTCCCATATTTGCTGCAACCCTGGATCAGTCTGTTAGCCCCAGTAACTGTGGTCCCATACATAACTCAGCCTAGACATTCATTCACTCTAGGGGAAGTCAGCTTTCCATTTCCATATGTAATAATAAGGAAAGGCTTCTAGGTTACTCAATGAAAACTACATGTAAAAAGCCACTGTTTTGCTCCTCAGTTTTATTCTTCTTCTCATAACCTGATCTGTTCACAAGTGGGTTAATCTAATGAATCTGTTGCACAATGTCTCTTCCCCCCCCCCAACCCCCCGCCGCCACCAAACCTTTCTCTGTGAGGGAGTTCTGGCAAATGACAAAATGAACAACAGTGAGGATCTCATGACCCAGTCCTTGGGCTCTGGCTCTTTCTTATCTCTGTTCATCTTTTTATCTTATCTGTATCTCTCCCCAGGACTGTTTCCCTAATTTAAAAAAATGTCTGTACAAATGGTGCAATGAAAATGCCTTTCACACCCCTAGCCTGGCAATAAAGCCCCTGGAGAAGGCAATGGCACCCCACTCCAGTACTTTTGCTTGGAAAATCCCATGGATGGAGGAGCCTGGTAGGCTGTAGTCCATGGGGTCGCTGGAGTCGGACACGACTAAGTGATTTCACTTTCACTTTTCACTTTCATGCATTGGAGAAGGAAATGGCAACCCACTCCAGTGTTCTTGCCTGGAGAATCCCAGGGACAGGGGAGCCTGGTGGGCTGCTGTCTATGGGGTCGCACAGAGTCGGACACGACTGAAGCGACTTAGCAGCAGCAGCAGTAGCAGTCCAACCAGATGAGGGTCATACCCTCCCAAGCCATCTTAACACAGCAATAGTGCCTGAGCACTACTGGCCCTATTTCATATCTGGAACACACTAGGGACCATTTAGCTCACCAACTGGGTAATGAGCAGTGAGATGATCGTCTTTTCTCAATATCATATCATTAAGTAGCTATCCTAATTCACTGTAAGAACTTGGAATGTTAGGTTACTTAATGGCTGCAATGGCATCTGAACATAAATTTGGAATAAACAAATAATGGTTATAATATTAACAATATTGTTATACTCACTGAATCCCCTATTTTTTGGCAACGATTTCTATTTGATGCATTTAATTTTAAACAGTTATTGAATGACTACCATTTTCCAGGCACTCAGGGTACAAAGGTTATCCACCTTATTGTCTACCCTTTAAGGCATCCACACCATAGTAGGGGAGAAAACCATGTGAAAAACCAATAATTAAGATACAATCTGTTAGGTGCAACGATAGTTCAGGGCTGTAGAAGCTGAAAAGTGGCAGAGATCAGCAGCGTAGCAGGACTAGACCACTTTCTGCCAATGGGAAATCACCTAAAATTTATCACCTCGAACATGTGAATTTTAATAATCAAAAGACTCCCTAAGTAAATGTACTATTCTTTGGGAGTATTATTATTATTACCTCCTAGTCACAAACTACTAAAAGCTATAGTCACCCCCTACTAGATGTTATTATTTACTTCATCCACATTTAATACTTGAAGGATCTAGTCAAATGGGGGACTATTTACAGACTTCCTTCCTGGTGGAAGTAAACTTTTAAAAAAAAATTGTTCCTATGTTCTCTACCGCACTGTAATGATACAGATAAGCCGCAATATGGATACAGTCCAATCTAAACCTCTTCCTCTAAAAGTCATTACTCCTATTGTAGGCAGTCGGTAGTAAATAGCATGATGAGTCAGGTACATGCATTTAGAAATCATTCGATTATCAGTGTAGACCATTTCTTCACTCTACACCAAGACAACATTTTGTAATCAAAAGGATCTGGATTCTGGCTGATTTCTATCATTAAATCTCTGAAACACAAGTGTTAGTCTCTCAGTCAGGCACGACTCTTGGCAATCCATGGACTGTAGCCTGCCAGGCTTCTCTGTCCATTGGTTTTCCTAGGCAAGAATACTGGAGAGGGTTGCCATTTCTTCCTCTAAGGAGGGGTAAAAATGATGTGACTTGACTATCATATTAAGTCCTCACAATCTTTGAGCTATCAAATAAAGATGAGTGAAACTGTCTCTGCATAGTTTTGAATATGTTGTGCTTAGTTGCCCAGTCGTATCCAACTCTTTGCAAGCCCGAGGACTGTAGCCCACCAGGCTCCTCTGTCCATGGGCTTCTCAAGGCAAGAATACTGGAGGGGGTTGCCATTCCCTTCTCCAGAGGAACTTCCCGACCCACAGATTGAACCCAGGTCTCCTGCATTGCAAGGAGATTCTTACCGGTACAAGCTACAGGGAAGTTCCTTGAATATGCTATAAATGTGTAAATGAGTAAAATGAGTAACGAGAGTGCACGCATCTTGACAAAATATCTAATTCATAGGAACACGATCCGTGTTTCACCTGGCTGTGCCACAAACTGTGTGGCCTGGATGAGACACTCAAATCCTTTTAATCTCATATGTGACAAGTGAATGGGTCACTTCCGATATTTTGAGGTGGAAAAGTGGAGCTGAACTAGACGCTCTCTAGAGTTTCTTTAGGCTCAAACATTGTGAAAGCCTCTGAAAACATGTCTTTTAGACATTTTCTCTACCTTTTTATCCCAGGCTATGAAAAGAAGTCTCACTGTCAAATCATTTCTAGACATCTGGAAAACTTAAGGCACTGCCAGGGTAAGACACCAAGGCAGTTAACAATTAAGGTGTTATTAGTGAATCATGTGTTCTAAGAGGCCACTTGTGGGCTCTATTATCTTACTGTCACAACTGTGACCTGTAAATAATACAGGCATTTGAGAAACTCATTAACTTTTACAACGCTGAGGTACAGTGTATTGTATCAAACAAATCTACTAGAGAAATCTCAATAGAAATGCACGTGTTCCAAAGCATATAAAACCTCACAAGGGTAGGGAAAATATGAACAAATAAGACCCACCATTCTTCAAAATTCTCCCTATTGAAGAACTTTGTAAATGGAACACTGAAGTGAAAACGGCCCTTCACACTTTATAACCTCACAGATTTTCAATGATAATAATATACTTATCCCTGATGGTTCAGTGGGTAAAGAACCTGCCCGAATGCAGGAGACACAGGAGATGCGGGTTCGACCCCTGGGTTGGAAAGATCTCCTGGAGGAGGAAACGGCAACCCATTCCAATATTCTTGCCTGGAGAATCCCAGCAATAGAGGAGTCTGGTGGGCCATAGTCCAACAGGATGCAGAAAGTCAGACATGACTGAGCGAGCACACACACACAAAATATACTTATCTAGGTTCACATACCTAACACATACTCATGCCAGATGTGTATATTTCTGAGTGTGACACCTGTCGGAGCCAAAGCAGTAATTGTAAATAAGGAGCACATATTCAAAAGAATAATTACAAAATGCCCAGAGAGGAAAAAAAGAACAGGGAAGCCCACAAATTGGGTCAAACTGGTGCCAAACTAGAAATCATGGCAAGTCAGAAAACATCCTGGATAATAACATTATAGGAAGTTCCAAAAACCACGCAAAAGATGCTTTTAAAGTAAAACAAAGTATACAGTAACCCAGTTTATCCACGTGACATATGTTCCAAGACCCCCGGGGGATGCTCGAAATCTTAAATAATACTGAACCCTATATATACCATGCTCTTTCCTACACATACATACCTGTGATGAAGCTTAATTTACAAATCAGGCACAGTAGGGTATCAACAATAATAACTAAAAATAAAATAGATCACAATACACTGCAATAGACATTATGTGAATGTGGTTTCTCTCAATATCTTATTGGGCTCTACTCTCCCTTCGTGTGATGACATGAGATAAGACATGACCAGACAGAGTAAGGTCAATGACACAGGCGTTACGATACAGAGTTAGGCGACAGCAGGAGGATCATCTGCTCAAGGTGATGCTGGATCACAGAGCCATGATGATGCCGTTGGCTGGAGGTCAGAAGCAGACCACGTGGATGGATGGGGATTCAGGGCAGAATGGAGCAGGACTGCGCTGGACCATATAAGATATCATACTTCACTACTCAAAACAATGTACAATTTAAAACTTACACATTGTTGATTTATGGAATTTTCCAATTAATATTTTCATATTATGGTTGATCGAGGATAACTGAGCTACAGATAAGGAGGGACTACTGTAATGAAGCCATAAGGACCCACGCTATTTTACTAAGCATACAATAGTGTTCTGTACTTACAGTTCAAGCTGCTATAATACAGGAAAAATGAACGTCACTAATTCCTTCTTCCATATAAAGAGGGGAGACAGTATTCAAACAAAAATTCAAAGGAACAGGCAAAATGGCAGTGCTCTGGTTGGGAAAAGATGAAGACTTGAAGGGAGCAGGGCCAATATGCCCGACATTAGGAATGGCTCAGTTCAGGTAGAGATAAACTTGGTTCTGGGACTTTTATAAGCTATTTCTGAAGTTTGATTCTAGACACTTTTAGGAAAGGGGTAATACATCACACAGTGACTCTGAGAGAGACTAATTAAATTTTCCAAGTGGGCTTGATAATGGCTGAGACAGCCTGAGATTAACCTTTATTCTTTACAGCTGGCGTCAGAAAGAACAACTGCTCTCTCTCACTGTCTTCAAAAGTGGCAATCTAGGGTTTATAGGTCAAAGATCTGGCAAGTTCTATCTCTTCATGTTCCATGAAATATATCAGAGTGTTATTTATTAAATGTGCTTCTAATGCAGGCATGAGAGAAATCTACAGGCTATATCCCAATCACCTTATTTCCCCAAGAGAAAATTCTGCCAGAGATTGTGCTTATGTGACACCTATAGGAGAAAATCTAGACTGACTCTTCCTCAAGACTCTGGCAGATTTCTTTAATGTAGTGACCAGAGTTGGAAACGAACACTTTGACTGTTGTTGTGAGTGGCTGCTTCAAGAATTTTAAGAGTAGAAACAGTTGTGGTAGAGAAAACCACAGAACAGGCCCTACACTTCTGATAAATGCCACCAGAGGTTGAGTTTAAATCCAGAGTCAACCTGAGGCTGGAAATTCCCCCCACAACAACAGATATGCAACATGGCTCCTACAGGTTTTGAGATACATAATTGAAAAAAAAAGGGGGGGGGGGCAAACTAGGATGAAGTATAGAACACAAGTGTATTTGTTGACAGCTCAGCCAGAAAGAAGAAATCAGGTTTGACTCGGAGAGTAAACAGGTTTTGTTAAAATGTAATTACTTCCATCCTGACATGAAATCACAGTGAGACATGATTTCTTTAAATAGTTTTACTAACTTAAAATCAGCATCCTAGTCTGATGGAAGTTACTACCTCATTTTCATTGCTGGACATAAACTGTTTAGTGGTCATGACTGCTGAAAGAAGAGCCACTACTAACATTGTTCTTATTTGAGTTCCCAGGACCTAACCTGGACGTAGAGACTTGTGTTTGTGCTTTCTGGGGGAGATCAGAAGGAACTCTATGTTTACTTAAAAGTGAAATCACTTACACTCATTAAAATGAACTCTCTAACTCCATTCCTCTCAGAGTTGTAACTTAATCAAAAATCTACTTCTCAGAGAGTCTACTGACCATAAGGCACAGTGGCCTCCTGGTGTTACGGAAATGCTCATTCAAAGCAGGAATGCGTTCCAGAGGAGTGGGGTACCCACAAATAAAAGGGCCTTGGCAGGTTCTGTTTCTTAACCACTTTTTAGAATAGCATCTATTACCCAACAATACCCAATCCTCTGTCTTCTAAAAATCCAAACTGGCAAACTGACATTGATATTAAGAAAAGATCACCAAGGAGTTCAGCAAACCTTACTTCTGGTAGCGGGCTGGCCGGTTTGGTTAGGATTCCTCCTACATAAACAACATTAGGCAGGGTGGGTCTCGGGAACTCCAGGGCTACGTCTGTACACAGCATCCACAAGCTGGACCCGTAGACCAAGTCATACATGGACTTCTCCGGCAGCAGGTTGTATTTCTGCATGATCCTTTCATATTTGGGAAGAACCAGAAAGCTGATCCCTATTCTGGAAATGAGGTAAACGCCGGTGTTTTTCATCCTTTGCAGCAGGTTCATGTGGTCTGTGAGGAGTGAGTTAAACTCTGGGACGTAAGCCAAGGGTGCAGGAGCGCCCACTTCAGCAGGATACCAAAGGCCGGTTGAAAATACAGCATATTTAACCCCCAAGAGATGAGCTATCAAAAATCCACACATGTCATTAGGGTCCACCAGCAGCAGATCAAAGTTCTCCTGTTTTAGACCCTGAATCAGGGCGTGGTTGCCAACCATCATGTCACAGTTCTTGGTATAGTGATCCAGTATGTCAAGCAGTTCGATTGCTGTCAATCTCCCAGAGAAAATATTCCGCATTTTGGACTGCAGGAAAGCATCCGAGGTGGTACTGTTGAAGATCCCTGGGTAGCGCTGGAGGCTGTAGTGATTAGATGGCGCGATGTCTCTGCCTTCAGAGAGGAGGAACACTGTGTGGTGGCCTCTCTCATGCAAGGCCGAGGCTAGTGTCTTGAAAATGTACATATGGCTTTCGAACATAATTGGCGGCACGATGATGATTTTGGCAGCCCTGGCTATCCCAACAGCACTCCACAGGAGCATGAAATACGGAGTGTAAGACTTCATAGCTGAAATGACAACCAGAAAACTGCTTAAAACAGACAGCAATCCTCACCATTCAAAACTATCACAAAGATGCTTTCTCACAGGATCTGATGATCCAGTACTTTGCCTAGGGATGGCTTTAAAAAATTATCCCAGTATATGTTCTGTCTCTTCATTTCTGAAAGGTGTCTCTTAAAATATAGAATTGACAGTAAGACTGCCATAAACTGAAATAGATTTAAAATGTATCAGCTTTGGAACAACAATAGAGAACTCATTTTTTTTTTTCTAATTTGAAATGAAACCTGTAAGATTGAATTTGAAAAAAAAAACTCTCTTCATTGAATAAGAGCTATAAGCCATCTATGAAACCTTTGTATATCTTTTAATTGAACATCAATGTTAATCCCATACCCTGAACTGCCCACTGCTGTGACTAATAGAGCCTATTACTACTGGCATGTCCAAGAAGACCAATGTTAATACCCTTATTTTGGGGTATATCAGCATGTATGTCTCTTTTAAAATCATTTTATCACAGCAGCAACATTCCCCAAGTACAACAAAAGCATACCAAAGAAAGATTATGTATCAGAAAATCATCCTTTCAAGTAGTAATTCTATAGAAAATAAGTTTTTCCACAAGAGAAAAAAATGACTTTTAACGTGACTTTCTCCTTTATCTAAATACCCTTAAGTATCCTGGCCAACTCTGTTTATGTAATTTATATCAATTTGCTGACTCATTTCAGGGCATTATCTAAAAGAGAAACCTTTAATACAAAAGTTCAAGAGGGTTAACTGAATCTCAGTAAATACTTGTGAACGAGATGGCTGCTGAGTGACTGTGTCCTTGACTGTCCTCTCTGAGTTGTACTTGCAACTCAGGTGCAAAGGACAAGTGCACAGAATGGCTCATGTTTCCTCTACTCTTCTGCTTTACTTAAGTATAGACTATAGTTAGAATCACCTTCTACCATTTTTTTAGAAATACCTATGCGGGCCACTGCATATGGAAACTCACCCTATCTTCCCAATATAATTTACATTTAGATTCTAAATTAGCCTCCAAATAGGGAAAGACCTAAACAATAACTACCCATGAGAACTGGACTTTTCTACTTCAAAGAACAACTCAAAATAGATTTACATGCAATCACCAAACCAATATCTGTGTTTACCCATTATATATTAACCATCCTGTTTGTACAAATTCCCGCCATCTAAACAGAGTTTAAACAACTATACCTTCTCAACATTCAAACACTGCAAGAAACCTAAAAAAAAGACGTTAATAGCAGGCAAACGATAGATTTTTCCAATACCAAGATTAAACTATAAAATATATTTCCAGATGCTTTTCAAACCAATTTCAAATGATACTATATCATTAAGTTATCATTACTATAACAGTAAACTGAAGTAATATGTGTTATAAACATATGAAAGCCTATGTTAAATGTTGCCTGAATTAATGTGAGCCTTTAAAAAAATAATTTGGAGCAAACACTGTTTCTGTAGCAATGAAGTTTATTCTATAATTACAATGTCAATGAAAGAAGAAAATTAAATAGCCAATCTTAGAGCAAATCTTCCAGGCCTTTACTCTCCTGTGTTGTCTCTCCAAATGTGTCTCTCTGGTGTAGCCTTCTACCAATGGTGGTGGGGGTTTAGTTGCTAAGTCATGTCCAACTCTTGTGACCCATGGACTGTAGGCCATCAGGCTCCTCTGTCCATGGTCTTTCCCAGGCAAGAATACTGGAGTGGGTTGCCATTTCCTTCTCCAGCTTCTTTTCCCGACCCAGGGATCAAACCCGGTTTTCCTGTATTGCAGGCAGATTCTTTACCTTCTGAACCACCAGTGAAGCCCAGCCTTCTGCCCTTGCCAAAAGAGGATAAAAATTAGGAATTTTAAATAGACAAGTTATAAGAATGAGATCTATGCAGAAAAGTTATTTCGGCTGAACTGCCCACTGCTGTGACTAATAGAGCCTATTACTACTGGCATGTCCAAGAAGACCAACATCATGATGGACCAATGTTAGGCAACTGCTCTGCCAATTGTATTTCGCATTTAGCTGAGCAGATGGTGAGCATACTTAACTCCTTCAGCTGTAGTCGTAACTATTACTTGAACATAAATCACTAAGAAACAAAAGATAACAGTAGGGAAACAAATACTTTCACTGCATTTCTTAATTTTTTCTTTTAGTATTTTAGTAATTACTGCAAAGTAAAAAGAAATCACGCAAAATGACTGTTTAATCACAACTGCTTATGTTCTAGAACCACACTGTCCAACAGAACTACCTGTGATGATGAAAATGGTCTATCTCCTTACCATCCAATATGGGAGCCTCTAGTGAGCAATTCCTGGAGAAGGTGATGGCACCCCACTCCAGTACTCTTGCCTGGAAAATCCCATGGACAGAGGAGCCTGATAGGCTGCAGTCCATGGGGTCGCTAGGAGTCGGACACAACTGAGCGACTTCACTTTCACTTTTCACTTTCATGCATTGGAGAAGGAAATGGCAACCCACTCCAGTGTTCCTGCCTGGAGAATCCCAGGGACAGGGGACCCTGGTGGGCTGCCGTCTATGGGGTCGCACAGAGTTGGACACGACTGAAATGACTTAGCAGCAGCAGCAGTGAGCAATTCCAACGTGATTGGTGTGACTGAGGAACTTCTAAACTAGTATTGTACTGCATGTGTATGTGTTAGTCACTTAGTCATATCCGATTCTGCAACCTCATGGATTGTAGCCCAGCAGGCTCCTCTATCCATGGGATTTTCCAGGCAAGAATACTCGAGTGGGTAGCCATTCCCTTCTCCAGGGGATCTTTCTGACCCAGAAATTGAACCTAGGTCTCCTGCATTGCAGGCAGATAATTGACCATCTCAGCCACCAGTGGCTGTCGTATAACAAAATGAGGTTAGAAAAGGTACATAGACTCTGTACATGTAAATTATAAAACTATTCAGAAATGCCAATATTCATACAATAAAATATCTTCTAAAAATAATGTCTACTAGGTCATCATATGTCTTCAGGAAAAAGAACTGATTACCAACAAAGAAGCATCATTTGCACAAGTGCATTATTCACTATTAAAATACAAAGGTAATTATGAAGGATTACAACAGCACTTTAATCTCATAAATACCACCGTTATGGATAACAGAATGACTAACACAACTACCAATCAATGGTATGATCCTTGCTGGTCCAGAAATATCACAATGCATCAACTGAATAGATGGACTTCATTAATATTAAAATCTTCTTCTCTGAGAGAGATAATGTCAAGAGAATGAAAAGATAAGCAACAGATTGGAAGAAACATTTGCAATATATATATATATAAAGATTGCTACCAAGATATGTAAGGAAGGAACTCAAATCTCAATAAAAAAAATAAACAACCTGATTTAAAAGGGGCTAAAGATCTTAATGGACATCTCACCAAAGAAAATACAGGTATGAAGTAAACAGATGAGAAGATGCTCCACATCATACGTCATGAGGGCAATCCAAACCAAAACAATAATGAGGACTTCCTTGGTGACTCAGCGGTAAAGAATCTGCCTGCCAATGCAGGAGACGTGGGGTCAACCCTGGTCCGAGAAGATCAGAACAACTAAGGCCATGTGTCACAACTATTGAGCCCGTGCTCCGGAGCCCAGGAGCCACAATGACTGAAGCCCTAACAGCCCGTGCTCCCCAACAAGAGAGGCGATCCCGATAAGAAGCCCACACACCACAGCTGGAGAGCAGCGCCGCTCACCACAACTAGAGCAAAGTCCATGCAGCAACGAACACCCAGCACTGCCAAAAATAAATAAATAAATAAAATTATATTTAAAAAAGCAACTATACTGCAATAAAAAAAAATAATGATACCACTACACATCTATTAAAGTGGTCAATATCCAGAACATTGACAACACCAAATGCTGGAGAGGGTATGGAGCAACAGGAACTTTCATACATTGCTGGCAGAGGTGCAAAATCGTACAGACACTTTGGAAGACAAATCGATGGTTTCTATAAACATACTCTTACCATGTGACCCAGAATTTGTGCTCCTTGGCATTTACAGAAAAAAAATGAAAACAGATGTCTGCACAAAAATCTGCACATGAATGTTTATAACAGCTTTATTTATAATTGCCAAAACTTGGGAGTAACCAAGCACACCACCTAAAGTCAGTTGAATAAATAAAAAAAGACTGTGGTACTT
The DNA here is from genome assembly GCF_027580195.1 of Bos mutus. Taxonomy (NCBI): domain Eukaryota; kingdom Metazoa; phylum Chordata; class Mammalia; order Artiodactyla; family Bovidae; genus Bos; species Bos mutus. The sequence continues at coordinate 11,026,017 of NC_091622.1, forward strand.
CGCTATGGTGAAATATGATTCACCACTAAAAAGAAATGAACTATCAAGCCATGAAAAGAGAAGGAGGAAATTAAAATGTATATTTACTAAATGAAAGAAACCTATTTGAAAAGGCTACATATGGTATGATTCCAATTATATGCTGCTGCTGCTGCTAAGTCGCTTCAGTCGTGTCTGACTCTGTGCGACCCATGGACTGCAGCCTACCAGGCTTCTCCGTCCATGGGATTCTCCAGGCAAGAACAATGGAGTGGGTTGCCATTCTTCCTCCAGGGGATCTTCCTGACTCAGGGATCAAACCCAAGTCTCTTGCATCGCAGGCAAATTCTTTACTGCTGAGCCATCGGGGAAGCCCATCATGTGAACTGTCACTTTATATAAGACACATACATATAAATATTATACACAGGAATGATATACACCAAAGGTCAGGGTTTTTTTCTGAAGAGTACAAATTATAAGAGATTTTAACTTAACTTTTTCTACATTGGTCACATTGCTCTTCTCTTAATAAAAATAAGGAGTGTTATTTTTATATAATGTGATAAGAAAGATCCCATTCACAGTAACAACAAAGTACATAAAATACCTTTAAAATTAGCTAAAAAACATATACATTGGCTATTCTAAGTAAGGCAAGTCTTTCCCTGAAGATATACATGAAAAGAATATTAAGTGTATAGCAATACCACATTATTTTAATGGAATACAATATTCTAAAAAAGTCACTCCTTTCCATATGATAAATAGATTGAATAAATTCATCTCAAAATTCCAGTGGATGGTTTTGTTTTGTCTGGAATTTGACCAAACTATATCCATGTTTACTTGTTACAACAGGCTAGAAGGGAGATTTCACTTCTGAAAATGAAACAGTAACAACTTGGGACAGAAAGGTAAAAATTTTGTAATTAAAACACTATCTGGGCCTCTCCTTCAGGGTCAGTCCACCCTCATGCCTCATAATACTATGAGGCATACATATATGCGTACACTACATATGTGTATATATATACCCACACACATAGGTAGTACATATATACACAATTACACAATGCAATAGTACTCAGCCATAAGAGAAACACAAAATAATGACACTTGCAGCAACATGGATATAACTAGACATTATCATACTAAATGAAGTAAATCAGAAAGACAAATACCATATGATATCATTCGTACGTAGAATTTAAACTGTGATACCAAGGAACCTACCTACAAAGCAGAAACAGACTCACAGACATAGAGAACAGATCTGCGGTCCCCAAGGGGAGGGGTAGTGGGAGAGGGATGGAGTGGGAGGCTGGGGTTAGCAGACGTAAGCTATTATATACTGAATGGTAAAAAAGGTTCTACTGTATAGCACAGGAAATTAATTTAATATCCTGAGATAAACCACAGTGGAAAAGAATATGAAAAAGAATGTGTGTGTGTGTGTGTATATATATATATAAACTGAATCTTTCTGTACAGCAGAAATTAATACAACATTGTATATCAACTATACTTCAATTAAAAAAAAAAAAAAACACACTATGGAGCTCGTCCAAGAATCTTAATGCAAATCAATGGTAGTCTGTAAGAATTTCTTGAATATAACATGAGATGAAGGAAGTACCACAAGTAAATGAGGAAAGAACTCACTCAATGTGAAGTATTATAAACTGGATATTATATATATATATATTATATATATAATATTATATAATATTAGAGAAAGAAAATCACTAAAAATTTTACCTTAGACTTTCCCCAAAGTAAATCAGACTGATGATTGTCAAAAGACATTTTTTTTCTAATAAAGTCATTAAGAGTGTTGAGCCTTAAATGATCTCTGGAAGGAAAAAGATAATTTTGAGTATAAAGCAAAGGAAAAAAAATCACTATCATTAGATTTTATTACATAATCACTAACTATTTTTGGAATGTTTAGAACATCTGGAGCAGAAGTTTCCAGTCCAGGATGGCTAACTGAACACAGGGGTCTCTAGTCCTTTCTTCCTAAAGCTCCTTTGGAATTACAGTAAAGTCTATTAAAGGGAACAAATACCCCAAATCTCTGAGAACTGACATGAAGAAGTGAGGTGTGGGCAAGACACCAGTCAACAGCGGAATGGAGTTTGGACACTGTGTCAGTAATCTGACAAATGCTTATTGAGGGATACAAAAGAATGAAAGAAATGGCAGCCCAAAACACACAGAGGAAGCTGCAGTAGAGATGAAAATTGCTTCCAGATGGCTGAGAGCTTCAGAGGACACTCCAGGAGCAAGAGATGAAGGGGACGCGCTCCCAGGGAAAAGCAGGGGCTGTTGCATTTACCCCCCACAGTAAAGATGAAGACCAGCTCTCCAGGAAAACTGGATCATCTGCCTAAAGAGGAGTTAGAACTGATGACTAAGGGTAAAGCCCTCCTAACGTTGGCGTGTGGTGGTGGCAAAGGGCTCCTCACCCGTGGACCCCAGAGGCAGCATCAGGCACTAGACATGCCACCCTGCCACGTGCAGTCTGGACTCAACCTCCCAGTTAGTCTTAAGGAGCTCAAAACTTGCTGAATGACTGAAAAAAAAGAGACTTTTTCCTTCATGAAAATAGCAAGGATGTCATTTTTAATGATAAGGCTCAGTCTCCACGAAGGTACAAAGCAGTTTAATGAAGTCGGCAAAAATGTGCTTCATGCTCAGTCGCTTCAGTCGTGTCCAATTCTTTGTGACCTTATGAACTGTAGCATCCCAGGCTCCTCTGTCCATGGAATTTCCCAGGAAAGAATACTTGAGTGGGTTGCCATTTCCTTCTCCAGGGGATCTTCTCAACCCAGGACTGAACCCATGTCTCCTGCATTGTCAGGCAGATCCTTTACTACTCAGTTCAGTTCAGACGCTCAGTTGTGTCCTACTCTTTGGAACCCTGTGGACTGCAGCATGCCAGGCCTCCCTGTCCATAGCCAACTCCCAGAGTCTACTCAAACTCATGTCCATTGAGTTGGTGATGCCATCCAACCATCTCATCCTCTGTTGTCCCCTTCTCCTCCTGCCTTCAATCTTTCCCAGCATCAGGGTCTTTTCAAATGAGTCATTTCTTCGCATGAGGTGGCCAAAGTATTGGAGTTTCAGCCTCAGCATCAGTCCTTCCAATGAATATTCAGGACTGATTTCCTTTAGGATGGACTGGTTAGATCTCCTTGCAGTCCAAGGGACTCTCAAGAGTCTTTTCCAACACCACAATGCAAAAGCATCAATTCTTCAGCACTCAGCTTTATAGTCCAACTCTCACATCCATACATGACCACTGGAAAAACCAGAGCGTTGATGAGATGGACCTTTGTTAGCAAAGTAATGTCTCTGCTTTTTAATATGCTGTCTAGGTTGGTCATAACTTCCTTCCAAGGAGTAAGCATCTTTTAATTTCATGGCTGCAGTCACCATCTGCAGTGATTTTGGAGCCCCCCAAAAATAAAGTATGCCACTGTTTCCACTGTTTCCCCATCTATTTCCCATGAAGTGATGGGACCAGATGCCATGATCTTTGTTTTCTGAATGTTGAGTTTTAAGCCAACTTTTTCACTCTCCTCTTTCACTTTCATCAAGAGGCTCTTTAGTCCCTCTTCACTTTCTGCCATAGGGGTGGTGTCATCTGCATATCTGAGGTTACTGATATTTCTCCCGGCAATCTTGATTCCAGCTTGTGCTTTTTCCAGCCCAGCATTTTTCATGATATACTCTGCACATAAGTTAAATAAGCAGGGTGACAATATACAGCCTTGACGTACTCCTTTTCCTATTTGGAACCAGTCAGTTGTTCCATGTCCAGTTCTATCTGTTGCTTCCTGACCTGCACACAGATTTCCCAAGGGGCAGGTCAGGTGATCTGGTATTCCCATCTCTTTCAGAATTTTCCACAGTTTATTGTGATCCACACAGTCAAACACTTTGGCATAGTCAATAAAGCAGAAGTAAAATATCAATAACTACCAATCTAGACAGCATATTGGAAAGCAGAGACATTACTTTGCCAACAAAGGTCTGTCTCGTCAATGCTCTGGTTTTTCCAGTGGTCATGTATGAATGTAAGAGTTGGACTATAAACCTGAGTGATGAATTGATGCTTTTGAACTGTGGTGTTGGAGAAGACTCTTGGGAGTCCCTTGGACTTCAAGGAGATCCAACCAGTCCATTCTAAAGGAGATCAGTCCTGGGTGTTCATTGGAAGGACTGATGCTGAAGCTGAACCTCCAATACTTTGGCCACCTCATGCAAAGAGTTGACTCATTGGAAAAGACTCTGATGCTGGGAGGGAGCAGGAGGAGAAGGGGACGACCAAGGATGAGATGGCTGGATGGCATCACCGACTCGATGGACGTTGAGTTTGAGTGAACTCCGGAATTTGGTGATGGACAGGGAGGCCTGGCGTGCTGTGATTCATGGGGTCGCAAAGAGTCGGACACGACTGAGTGACTGAACTGAACTGAGATATTTTTCTGGAGCTCTCTTGCTTTTTCGATGATCCAACAGATGTAAGCAATTTAATCTCTGGTTCCTCTGCCTTTTCCAAAACCAGCTTGAACATCTGGAAGTTCAGGGTTCACATACTATTGAAGACTGGCTTGGAGGATGTTGAGCATTACTTTACTAGCATGTGAGATGAGTGCAATTGTGCGGTAGTTTGAGCATTCTTTGGCACTGCCTTTCTTTGGGATTGGAATGAAAACTGACCTTTTCCAATCCTGTAATACTAGCACCATGTAAAAATTTAAATAGGCACAAATGTTCTGAAAAACAATTGGCCATTATTTTACATTTATGAAACGATCCGAAATCAGAATTGCCAACACGTATCTACAAAGATATTCTCTGCATTCACTTCTGACAGCTAACAGCCAGAAACCACTAAGAAGCCAGCAGTAAAGGATTGATCAAAGTATAGTGCATTTTATAGAGGGATGGTATGGGGTGGGAGGTTGGAGGGAGGTTCAAGAGGGAGGAGACATATACATATCTATGGCTGATTCATGTTGACTTATGGAAGAAACCATCACAATTTTGTAAAGCAAATATCCTTCAATTAAAAATCAATTAATTTGAAAAAGTATAGCATATTTTACTATGGAAAACTCTAGCACCATCAAAAACCATGCTTTTAAAAACAATTTTAATTTGAGAAAATGCTTATAACATAAGAAAGCAAGAAACAGAATGTTATGTATATATATTTAACTTATATGCAGAGTACATCATGAGAAAGGCTGGACTGGAAGAAACACAAGCTGGAATCAAGATTGCCAGGAGAAATATCAATAACCTCAGATATGCAGATGACACCACCCTTATGGCAGAAAGTGAAGAGGAACTAAAAAGCCTCTTGATGAAAGTGAAAGTGGAGAGTGAAAAAGTTGGCTTAAAGCTCAACATTCAGAAAACGAAGATCATGGCATCCTGTCCCACCACTTCATGGGAAACAGATAGGGAAACAGTGGAAACAGTGTCAGACTTTATTTTTCTGGGCTCCAAAATCACTACAGATGGTCCCTGCAGCCATGAAATTAAAAGATGCTTACTCCTTGGAAGGAAAGTTATGACCAACCTAGATAGCATATTCAAAAGCAGAGACATTACTTTGCCAACAAAGGTTCGTCTAGTCAAGGCTATGGTTTTTCCTATGGTCATGTATGGATGTGAGAGTTGGACTGTGAAGAAGGCTGAGTGCCGAAGAATTGAGGCTTTTGAACTGTGGTGTTGGGGAAGACTCTTGAGAGTTCCTTGGACTGCAAGGAGAACCAACCAGTCCATTCTGAAGGAGATCAGCCCTGGGATTTCTTTGGAAGGAATGATGCTAAAGCTGAAACTCCAGTACTTTGGCCACCTCATGTGAAGAGCTGACTCCTTGGAAAAGACTCTGATGCTGGGAGGGAATGGGGGCAAGAGGAGAAGGGGACGACAGAGGATGAGATGGCTGGATGGCATCACTGACTCGATGGACGTGAGTCTCAGTGAACTCTGGGAGTTGGTGATGGACAGGGAGGCCTGGCATGCTGCGATTCATGGGGTCGCAAAGAGTCGGACACGACTGAGCAACTGATCTGATCTGATATATATATATATATATGGATGGACTTTCCAGGTGTTGCAGTGGTAAAGAATCTGTCTGCCAATGCAGGAGATGCAAGAGACAGAGGTTCTATCCCAGGGTTGGGAAGATCCCCCGGAATAGGAAATGGGAACCCACTTGAGTATTCTTGCCTAGAAAATACCATGGACAGAGGAACCAGGCATGCTACAGTCCATGGGGTCACAAGGAGTTGGACACGACTGAGCGCATACACACATACACGTATATATGTATACATAAAATGATTATAGGGCTTCCCTGGTGACTCAGAAGGTAAAGGATCTGCCTGCAGTGCAGGAGACCTGGGTTTGATTCCTAGGTTGGGAAGATCCCCTGGAGAACAGAATGGTAACCTACTCTAGTATTCTTGCCCAGAGAATTCCATGGACAGAGGAGCTCGGTGGCCAATGAGGTCCACGGGATCAGAAAGAATTAGACACAACTAAGCAACAACCACTTTTACTTTCACTTTCAAAACGATTATAGTAACAACAAAGTAAATATCAAAACTCTTATCAGTAGTAAATTTGGATTGTCAGATTGAGTGATTTTATCTTACTTTCTTAGTTATATATTTCCGGACTTCTGAAGGTTTCTGCCAAAAATACATAATATTTATAACACACTCATTCAACGTACATGCCACTTGAGCATGTCTTATTCTCATTTTCCCCTTGGAGTCAAGTGTCTTAAAACATCAGTCTCTGTTTATTGGACCCCACTTATTTCCCAAATGATTACAGTCTGCCATTGACTCCACCACAACTCTGCCTGAACACTCATTGTCAAGAGCACTAAATATCTCCTATATGTGTACTCAGTTGCTCAGCTGTGTCCAATTCTTTGTGACTCCATGGACTGTAGTCTGCCAGGCTCCTCTGTCTGTGAAATTTTTCAAACAAGAATACTGGAGTGGGTTGCCATTTCCTCCTCCAGGGAATCCTCCCAAACCAGGGATAGAAACCTCATCTCCCATGTCTTCTGGATTGGCAGGCGGATTCTTTATCACTGCACCACCAGGGAAGCCAAAATATCTCCTAATATTCACTGAAACACCTTTCTTTCCCAGTACTTACCTGACTGGGCTTTTCTTTCACGTGAGATACTACTGAGCCTCTGCTGCTGCTAAGTCACTTCAGTTGTGTCTGACTCTGTGTGACCCCACAGACGGCAGCCCATGAGGCTACCCCGTCCCTGGGATTCTCCAGGCAAGAACACTGGAGTGGGTTGCCATTTCTTTCTCCAATGCATGAAAGTGAAAAGTGAAAGTGAAGTCGCTCAGTCGTGTCCAAGTCTTAGCGACCCCATGGACTGCGGCCCACCAGGCTCCTCCATCCGTGGGATTTTCCAGGCAAGAGTACAGGAGTGGGGTGCCATTGCCTTCCTGCTCCAAATTCTCTCTTGGCTTCTGAGATGCAACTATTACTTGACTGTACTGCACTGCCAGAATACTGACAAAAATCCCAAATTCAAAGTCTTTAAACAAATTCTCAATCCCCAACCCAGGGATGGAACCCAGGTATCCCACACTACAGGCAAATTCTTTACCATCTGAGCCATGAGGGAAGCCCCAATGGACATGAGTTTGAGCAAACTCTTGGAAAGAGTGAAGAGGAGTCTGGTGTGCTGCAGTCCATGGGGTCACAAAGAGTTGGACATGACTTAGCAACTGAACACAACAAAACAAATTTCTTGTTGCCTATCAGTCCACCCTTCCTTTTTTATATAAAATTTTTTATAAAAAATTATTTCTAGGGCCATATTCAAGATAAGAAACAATGCTAGTCTTAATAAGTGTGCCCACCCCTTACCATATGAAAACCATTCAACATTTAATTATGAATTAATTTGGGCAAAACAAGAATATCTGGGTGTACCTATTTGTGTGTGTGTATGTGGTGTGTGTTAGTTGCTCAGTTGTGTCCAACTCTTTGTGACCCCATGGACTGTAGCCCATCAGGCTCCTCTGCCCATGGAATTCTCCTATATGTTGCCTCTACAAAACACTCATTTGCAAAAATGATCCCTGCAAGACCCCACGTTTGTAAACCCCTTAAGAGCACCAGAAAAAATTAATTATTAATAGCTCTTTTGTTCCTGCTCCTAAGCAACAATGGTTAACAAAGGCAGAAACTTAACACAAGAACATCCCATCATACCACTGAGATTTTAAAAGATAAACAATAGACTTTATGAACCCATATTGCTCCCATTTTCTCAAATATCAGAGCATAACACTATGCTAGACCTCCAGCAACCTTTCTGTTTCCATCCAATTATTTAAAAAGAAAAAAGGAGGGTGCCTAACATTTGACCACCACTTGAAAGAATCATTTCTAGTTTTTTTTTTCTATTTGAAGTTAGATCATTAATAACTCTGAACTAAACATACATGAGAATGAACTATATAGGAAAAAAAATATGAAAAATACAAAACAAAATTAGAACTCAGGTTTTGACAGCCTACCATCCCAGCAGCTCAACAATTCATAGTCTAACATTCTAAACAAGAACTAATCAAAATCTTTTCATGATAACGGAAAAACAAGGGCTAATGGGAAATTTAAGATCATGTCTGTATGTAGTGAATTGGGCTATTTAGAAAAACAGAGTGATTTAGTCGTCAACACAGATCATATAGTCTGCTACTGCTACTGCTGCTAAGTCGCATCAGTAGTGTCTGACTCTCTGCGACCCCAGAGACGGCAGCCGACCAGGCTCCCCCGTCCCTGGGATTCTCCAGGCAAGAACACTGGAGTGGGTTGCCACTTCCTTCTCCAATGCATGAAAGTGAAAAGTGAAAGTGAAGTCGCTCAGTCGTGTCCGACTCTTAGTGACCCCATGGACTGCAGCCTACCAGGCTCCTCCATCCGTGGGATTTTCCAGGCAAGAGTACTGGAGTGGGGTGCCACTGCCTTCTCCGTCATATAGTCTAGCAAGCTGCATAGCAGAATTTCTTCGTGCTTTTAAGTTTCCTTGGCATTGAGGATTATGTGGATGGCAATAAGAAGAGAAAATGTATCAATCATGACTGCCACCACAGGTTGACCTTGGTACTACATGAAATACTGTCGAGTAATTTCATTCTTTTCTAAGCACCTTTTACAAGTTAAGCCTCGGAAAATGCCATCCAGTAAAACAAAAATAAGAAAAATAAATCCAGCAAAGTAAAAACTAATTGGGGATCATTAATAGGGCTTTTAAATAAATGCAAATTTATTTTAAAAATCTATTTTCCTGTAGCATAATTTAAGTTCCAAAAGGGTAGAAATTGTAGTAGAGGTTTATAACTGTTTTATTCCTATGGCCTGACCATGTGGTGCTCAATAAAGATTTATTAAATGAAGGACTGTGACTGTGATTCTGAACCAGGATACATAGTTGGACCACATACACCTTCAGCAATGGACTCTTTTTTGTCCTTTAATCTGAAATGAATGAACTTGTAGTTATATTTATTGCCTTATTTCTGAACAAAATTCTAAATCAAAAGCTTTGCCCGAGGCACTGTAGTTAGCTACCCACTTCAATTATGGAGAGAATTTCTGGGCTAATGGGTACTGCAATTGGAAAAAGTTATCAAGTCAAAGAATAGATTTCATTAGAGCTTTTCCTTAACTCTGCTGCTACTGCTACTGCTAAGTCGCTTCAGTTGTGTCCGACTCTGTGCGACCCCATAGACGGCAGCCCACCAGGCTCCCCTATCCCTGGGATTCTCCAGGCAAGAACACTGGAGTGGGTTGTCATTTCCTTCTCCAATGCATGAATGTGAAAAGTGAAAGTGAAGTCGCTCAGTCGTGTCCGACTCTTAGCGACCCCATGGACTGCAGCCCACCAGGCTCCTCCGTCCATGGGATTTTCCAGGCAAGAGTACCGGAGTGGGGTGCCATTGCCTTCTCCGTTCCTTAACTCTAGGGGCCTTTTTTCATGTTGTTTGTTAACTTCCTATACATTCACAGCAATGTTGTAAATGGCCAAGCAAATGACCATTTATTAAATAATCACAATATGAAAGGAAACTGGATGCCATAAATAGGCATATAAGAGACAGTCGTGGCATATATTTTTCTTCTTTTTCCTGGTAATGGAATCCTCTACTTTAGCTTGGCTCAGCCAAAAAAGACTAAAGCCATTTCCCAGCCTCTCTAGGAGCTAGTTTAGCCACAAAAGTTAGTTCTAGTAAACAGGATGGGACAGAAGCAGGGTGGTATGTGCAATTTCTCATTTACACCCTGAGAGCTTTCACTTTTGGTCTTTCTGCCCGATGGAATGAGGACTTGGTAATGATTAACATCTTGGACCACAGGATAGAAGCACAAACCAGGAAACGTGTCAGAACAAAGACACTTAGCACTGTGCCCCCAGAGTATCAGCCCTGTCTGCTCTGCCACTGTAACCATCATCCATGAGCAAACTCCTGATACTTTTCTGAAACTGTCATTCGCAGACTGTTTCCAGCAGTAGGGTGACCAACCACCCCAGAACCGAGGGCATTTCCAGGATGCGGGGCTTTCAGCGCTAAAACTGGGAATGTCCTGGGCAAACCAGAAGGAGCTGGTCATGCCACAGCTGGAAATCTACACCGTAACATAAAACTCTCAGTAAATAGCAGCTCGTAAAGAGAGTTGTACTGTGTACTATGTACCTTCTCTGCATCACAGGCTTTATGAGCATTATCTCTTTTTATACTGAGATAAGGACAAAAATAGTTGTTCCCATTTACAGATGAGGAGAATAAGACTGAGACAAGAAATTACCTAGTATATTGCAGAGCTTCATATCCATTTTTAATCCACTTTCACCCCACCATTCGAAGACAGGAAGAAAGCGAAGCTGAAAAAACATATTGTGACTGTGGACAAACTGGGGGAATATTCAGCTTTATTGCTATAGAGTTGTTAAAGAGCCCAGGTTTAAACATTTCACTCTCATATGTAAACAATATCTTGTGTTCTGAAGCCAATTATGACCATATATTACAGACTGGTTCCAAATAGGAAAAGGAGTACGTCAAGACTGTATAATGTCACCCAGCTTATTTAACTTATATGCAGAGTACATCACAAGAAACACTGGGCTGGAAGAAGCACAAGCTGGAATCAAGATTGCCGGCAGAAATATCGGTAATCTCAGATATGCAGATACCACCCTTATGGCAGAAAGCAAAGACGAACTAAAGAGCCTCTTGATGAACGTGAAAGAGGAGAGTGAAAAAGCTGGCTTAAGGCTCAACATTCAGAAAACGAAGATCATGGCATCCGGTCCCATCACTTTATGGCAAAGAGATGTGGAAATAGTGGAAACAGTGGCTGACTTTATTTTTCTGGGCTCCAAAATCATTGCAGATGGTGACTGCAGCCATGAAATTAAAAGACGCTTACTCCTTGGAAGGAAAGTTATGACCAACCTAGATACCATATTTAAAAGCAGAGACATTACTTTGTCAACAAAGGTTCGTCTAGTCAAGGCTATAGTTTTTCCAGTAGTAATGTATGGATGTGAGAGTTGGACTATAAAGAAAGCTGAGCGCAGAAGAATTGATGCTTTTGAACTGTGGTGTTGGAGAAGACTTGAGACTTCCTTGGACTGCAAGGAGATCCAACCAGTCCATCCTAAAGGATATCAGTCCTGGGTGTTTATTGGAAGGACTGAGGTTGAAGCTGAGACTCCAATACTTTGGTCACCTGATGCGAAGAGCTGACTCATTTGAAAAGACCCTGATGTTGGGAAAGATTGAAGGCAGGAGAAGAAGGGGACAACAGAGGATAAAATGGTTGGATGGCATCACCAACTTGATGGACATGGGTTTGGGTGGACTCGGGAGTTGGTGATGGACAGGGAGGCCTGGCGTGCTGCGGTTCATGGCGTCGCAAAGAGTCGGGCAAGACTGAGCGACTGAACTGAACTGATTTGTCTGGATATGCACAGCTCAACTACAGAAATGCAAACTACTCAAGGAAATAAAACATTAGAAATACCATTCAAACAAATCAATTCTGCCCTTGGGACTCTGATGAGCAACACAAGGGTACAGGAAAAACCTCCTCTTGAAGGAGAAGTTATAAGGAATGTTTTTGTGGTCTTTATGGTTCTCGTTGCTGTTACAGCACTCCAAGCTAGCTGCACTTACCACTTTCTACACTGCCAGCACCTGCAGTTATCTCTTTCCAGACACCTAGAGTACAGGTGGGGAAGCTGTAATGAGAAGCCCAATGCTGTTCGCTTATCAGTGAGAGCTGGCCCAGAGGCACCTGGGATCCTTGTCTGAAATCATCAGGTGAGAAACTAAGATTTAAAAGAACAAGAAAATAGAGAGAAAAGAAAAACAGGATAATACGGATACTAACAGACATGGCAGTCAGTACCTAGTACAATATATGTATTCAATGCTCAATGGTAGCAATTAAATTTAACTATATTAAACAAAATGTAATCCCCTAATGAAATGATTCTCAAATGTGTGCATCCAAATGAAACACCTACTGTGCTAACTAAAAATGCAGATTCCAGTCTTTTCAACACACAGGCTATTATGAAGTCTGGGGGAAATCCCCAAATCTGCACTTGTAAGAAGCAGCTGGGGTTTTTGATGAATTTAACCATCAGTTTGAGAGACAAGGATCTCACACTTAATCCTTATCTGCAATGAGAGATACACAAGTGATGAAGTGGATGTGTGGTGAAATCTAAAGATCTGATAAAGCTCAACTGTCCTGGGGATGTGAAAAAGAACAAGGCCCATCCCCTGATCCTGAAGAACCCAGAATAAACAAATAAACACTCCCCAAATATTTTAAATGTCTTGTGATAAAGTGCCTGCAATATCTCAGGAACGCATGGATACAGTTTTAGTAATTTATAAGGACATGATTACCTTTCAGTTTTCATTAAGGTTAATATCACATATTCTACTTTCCCATCACCACTAAATTACACAAATTATAATCTGAAATATTAGTTTATTAGTAAAGTATGTCAATGCCGCTTTAGATATATAATTTAAATAAATGTCAATGTGTATTTAAAATTTTGGTGTTTTGAATATGTGTCATATTTGAGTAACCTGATTGTCTTTTCAGGTAGTCCACATTTCAAGTTGTTTATATTATGATAGTAAAATTGTTGTAAGTGACCCTATCATGATGTCCCTACAATTAAAGGAAAACACATACACACACACAGGGCAAGCAACTGCTGCTGCTAAGTCGCTTCAGTCGTGTCCGACTCTGTGCGACCCCATAGACGGCAGCCCACCAGGCTCCCCCGTCCCTGGGATTCTCCAGGCAAGAACACTGGAGTGGGTTGCCATTTCCTTCTCCAATGCATGAAAGTGAAAAGTGAAAGTGAAGTCGCTCAGTCGTGTCTGACTCTAGCAATGCCATGGACTGCAGCCCACCAGGCTCCTCTATCCAAGGGATTTTCCAGGCAAAAGTACTGGAGTGGGGTGCCATCGCCTTCTCCGACGATAAGCAACTATGGATGCCCAAATCCATAGTCTTGGTAATTTAGGCCATGTCATTTAATTTCTCTGCACCTAATTTTCTTCACCTGCCAGTGAGGATATTAAATTAGATGGTCTGGAAAACCACTTATAGTCTAAAGCTTATTGAAAAATGAGGTTAAGAATAGGTTTAATGAGATTGAAATGATTTGAATCATAAAAATAGTTAAGGCCAGATCAATGGATGCTGAGGAAAAAACAAAGAAAAATGCAATTTACCCTGACTTTAAACTTTATGTTCTAGAGAATCTTTACTGTGGAGATAAATTTCATAGGGATACTGTTAAAATGCAATTATGATTCAGCACGTCTGGTGTGGGGCCCCAGATGATTTATCTCTGACAAGCTCTCTGGTGACACAAGATGCTACAGGTATGCGCAGTGCACGGTGAGCAAGCGAGGATGTAGAGTGAAGCCAAGAGGCAGAATGGAGAGTCATAAAACACGGTCAATAAAGCGGTCAGTGAGTCAACACCACCAATAACCTCCTGGAAAACAAATTATTTGTTAATCACACACAAAAGACAATTTGCTTAAAACAATTAAAGGACAAGAGGAGCCTGGTAGGCTGCAGTCCATGGGGTGACTAAGAGTTGGACAAGACTGAGTGACTTCACTTTCATGCATTGGAGAAGGAAATGGCAACCCACTCCAGTGTTCTTGCCTTGAGAATCCCAGGGAAGGGAGAGCCTGGTGGGCTGCCGTCTCTGGGGTCGCACAGAGTCGGACACGACTGAAGCAATGCAGCAGCAGCAGCAACCTAATATACATTTCTTTTAAGGAACTGATATGTGTGGCAGGGAGCCAATCTTCCAGCACAGGGCGACCCTCCAGTGTCTCTCAACTGTGAACGCACATTATAGTCACAGGCGAGCCCAGGAAAACCAGAGACACCCGAAAACCTGCCACCCCCATCCTACATCAGTCAGAATTTCTGAAGATGGGGCCTACCTAGGTCTTAGCATTTTTTGTTTTCTTTTTAATGCTCCCCAGGGGATTATGCTACCGAAAGCCACTGGGTTACATTTACACAAAATCACAGTAAAATACACAAAAGTAAACTAATCCAACCCACTTTCTTTTTTTTTAATTAACTTTTAATTGGAAAAAAATTGCTTTATAATCTTGTGTCAGTTTCTGCCATGTATCAGGAGGAATCAGTCATGGTTATAACATGTCCCCTCCCTTCTGAACCTCCCTCCCACCTCACACCCCATCCCACACCTCTAGACTGTCACAGAGCACCAGCTTTGAGCTCCCTGTGTCATACAGCAAATTCCCACCAGCTATCTATTCTAAATATGGTAGTACATATGTTTCAGTGATACGCTCTCAATTCGTCCCACCCTCTCCTTCACCTATTGTGGCCACAAGCGTGTGCTCTATGTCTGCATTGCCACCGTTGCCTTGCAAATAGGTTCATCAGTACCATCTTTCCAGATTCCATACATATGCATTAACATAAGATACTTTTCTCTTTCTGACTTACTTCACTCTGTATAATAGGCTCTAGGTTTATCTACCTCATCAGAACTGACTCAAATGCACCCCTGTTCATAGCTGAGTAATATTCCATTGTGTATATGTTCCACAATTTCTTTATCCATTCATCTGTCAATGGACATCTAGGTTGCTTCCATGTCCTAGCTATTGTAAATAGTGCTGCAATGAACATTGGGGTACATGTGTCTTTTTCAATTATGGTTTCACTTAGGGTATAAGCCTAGTAGAGGGATTGGTGTGTCATATGGTAGATTTATTCCTAGTTTTTTTAAGGAATTTCCATACTGGTCTCCATAGCGGCTATATCAATTTACATTCCCACCAACCCACTTTCTGGTGGTGTCTTTTAATAAACTGAGGAGCTTGTGTGTGTGTGTATGTGTATGTATATGTGTGTGCTGGCAGAACCAAGAATACTTGAATATTCCTAAATAACCAGTTAGTATATAAAATACAGTATCATGAATTTAGGTTATAAAAACTAGCCAGGAAGTGTTAAGCAGGAAAACATTTTGAAATTCATATTGGATTTTTCTTTTGTCCCTAAAATGACTAGAAATTTTTCATTACATGAGAAAACTGGAAATGATTACATTTATTATCACAGATCAGCGGCTCTCACACTTCAGCAAGCAGCAGAATCATTTGACGAGCTTGCTGTAAATGGACAGACTTACAGGCCTGTCCACTGTTTGTTCCCAGAGATCTGGGATGCACGCCTAACAAATTTTCAGGTGATGTTTCTACTGGTCTGAAGATCATTTTGAGAATCATTAATAGAGGGAAAAGTTTGTGATTTTACACACACACACAGATGCAGCGTGGGTTTCTTTTGCTGCTAGGCTGGCACAGGTATCTCCATGTTCTTGTACCATGCGCTCAACACTCAACCAACAATAAGGAAACTCTTTGTTCTGACGCTGATCTCATCCTTAAACAAATGAGAAAAGTTTCATACATCATACAACTGGTTCTGTGTGAGGCTTTAAGTTCCGGTAGGCATTTGCTTTCTTAAAAAAAACTGATGTTTGATTCATGTTTTAAAATGTTTCATTAGGGCTTTTATTAGCTCTCATTCATTGGGATTTTAATTAGCAGAATACCACAGTCAATGCGGAGGAAATTCAGATCAAGTTTTCATATCCTGCCACAATGGGACAAAATCATATGTGGGGGAAGAGAGCTTTTCAATACACCATCACCTAGAGAATCTTAAAGTTTCAGAAATGTACTAGGTTCACAAAAGATCATGAGATTTTTTTTCTCCTACTTATTAATAATACCCTTCCTTTATATCACCAGTTTAAATTAGTTTAAATTGTAAACATTATCTACATTAACATTATTAAGAATCAAAAGAAAAATCCTTATGTGATATTTTTAACATGTTTTCAAATAAAAAATGTCTGACCAAATATAACCAAAAACAAATTTAAAATAACTCTGGATATTTCCCTATTTAATTCCTTGAAAGTCCTGGAGAATGAGCAAATAACACATTTCCCAACCGTAGTCTCATAAAATGCTAGTGAAGTCAGAAAGAGAAGTTTGTTATGGAGTATCAGATAAAACTGCAAAGTTGTATTAGTCCCCAGAAGAGGAAGATTTTGGTAGGTTCTACAGAAAGACAGAAGGCATTCTCTGAGACTCCCTTGTTAACAAGTGAAAACGTAGTTTTGTGGCTTCTAAGCATCTAGGATTAAACCTGATGTTCAACAGAATGAAGCAAGGCCAGAGAAGGCTTTTGTATATCACTGCCATTGTTAACAGTCTTGAAAACATAATATAAATATGCTTAAACATTGGTACTTAATACATTTGTTATGAAATGATGCCAAATATGTTTTTTAAATATGTATTTCATATTTTATAAAATAAATCAAAGTCCTAATTTCAAAACTAAAGATAACTGAGTCTAAACCCTTTCATTTGTAGAGAAAGAACAAGGTTTCAGGCAGTGGTTGCCAAGCATCACTTGGCTAGTTCCTAGTTACTCATTGGCAGAGTCGGAACTAGCACTCAGGTTTCCTGGGTCCTAATTCAGTATCTCTTACCTGTACCATAAAAAGACTCTCTGAAGTTGCCACTGCCACATGTCAGATAATAGGCTTTTTTTTTTAAATTCTGGGGAACATGAAGCAAATCAGCAATATTCAAAAAGCCTTTCAATGTTTTACTAGATTTTTTAAAACCACTGTATATTTTGGCTCTAAGGGAGAAGACATCTAACACATAATAGGCTGCTTGTGAATGAATGGTTGGATCAATTCTCTGTTACAGATGCTCATCTCACAAACCTCCTGGAATTCAATATGTCTGGTTCAAAATGTCTCTCCCTTTCCATGCCCTTGTGAGCAGAGTAGGGATATAGGAATAGGGCTGCATTTGCTTAGTATCAAAATGGCAAGCTGAGTGATCTTTACTGGTAAAAATACTGATGAGAAAGCATAAAGCATCTGGGCTTATACAGAGGCTGGGCAACTGCTACACAGGATGATTTGACTAAAATGACCAGATCCTACTCTAGAAATGGGCAGACTCCACCGCCCTCCCCTCTCCACACACACCTCTATCTGCATCCTTACCTGACAATGTGTAAGCCGATCACTGGGATCACTCTTCTGAGCTCACCACAAAGGCAGGGACATCATCTTCACAAAGGAAGACGATGTAAGCGGACAGAAAGAAAGAGTGGGACAGCAAAAAGAAGATGCAGGACAGCCAGAGGACCTTGTTTCTGCATGGTTTTCATTATTTAGAAATTTGAACAAAAAGTACATTCTATTCTCAGGCATATGCTCAGTGAAAGTGAAAGTCACTCAGTCTCCAACTCTTTGCACAATCCATGGAATTCTCCAGGCCAGAACACCGGAGTGGGTAGCCTTCCCCTTCTCCAGGGAATCTTCCCAACCCAGGGATCGAACCCAGGTCTCCCACATTGCAGGCAGATTCTTTACCAGCTGAACCACAAAGGGAAGCCTATATGTTCAGATAAAGTCTAACTGATCAAAACAAAATTACTTCTTAAAGCTCACATGAATTATTTAAAACTGGCAAATAACAGAGTCAGGCATCAGTTCTTATTAACAGTCTTACCTACCCGGTCAATTTCCTTTTTTGTTGTTGCTGAGATTTCTTAAGATCCAGTCTTATTCCTATTGCTACTCCTACAGCCCTGCCCATAATGACATGCAAGAGGAGACACTATGAACCAGAAAACTTTGGTATGAGGGAAAAGAACTCATCCTGTGCTTCTGGTTAACTGAAGGTCTTATCAGGGGGTCAGGGAGAGAGGATGATTTGATTGCTTCAAGTTAGAGCTTCCTAATATGTGTAATCATTTTCTCCAACTACTGTTTCTTGACATCAGACATGTCTGACTCGGTCATGTCTGACTCTTTGTGACCCATGGACCACAGCCCACCAGGCTCCTCTGTCTATGGGATTTCCCAGGAAAGAAGACTGGAATAGGTTGCCATTTCCACCTCCAGAGGATCTTCCTGACCCAAGGATCGAATCTGGGTCTCCTGCATTACAGGAAGATTCTTTACCATCTGAGCCACGAGGGAAGTCCATATTCAAATATAAATACAAATTAAAAACTAAATACACTTAATTATCTGTGTCATTATTTCCTCTTATTAGTCTTTCCTAAAATTAGCTGTGAATGTACTTCCATCCATTAGAAGCCCTGGGTAAATTTTAAAAGAAAAATCTCCACGATGTATAGAACAGTCTTTTGGACTCTGTGGGAGAGGGCAAGGGTGGGATGATTTGGGAGAATGGCATTTAAACATGTATAATATCATATATGAAACGAATCGCCAGTCCAGCTTCGATGCATGATACAGGGTGCTTGGGGCTGGTGCACTGGGATGACCCAGAGGGATGGTACCGGGAGGGAAGTGGGAGGGGGGTTCAGGATGGGGAACACGTGCACACTCGTGGCGGATTCATGTTGATTATGGCAAAACCAATACAATATTGTAGGGCAATTAGCCTCCAATTAAAATAAATAAATTTATAATAAAATAAAAAATAAAAATATATATATAAAAAAACCATCCAACTGTATACTTTAAGTGGGTGAATTGGATGATGTATGAACCATATCTCAATAAAACTATTTTAAAAAATTTTTTAAAAATCTACCAAACCATTACATATTTTATAATAAAGAGTTCAAAGACCTATAATATGATCTTTCTACAGACCAAACCTTTTTTTTTTGCTGTCATAACTAAATGATACAGCAGTCTATGCAGGACGATTCATTTACAAAGAAAGAGAATGTTTCTAGTTTGAATGATGTGGTTTAAAAAAAAAAAAAACAGGAAAAAAGTATCAATATACACACAGCGTTTTAGGGAATTTACCTCCTTTCCTGTTCTGAGTTACAGGAGGTATCATTCAACCATGTTTAAATATCTTATCTCTGATTAGTATGTTTGTCCAAGGCCTTATGGGGAAACCCAGAGTGAAAGTCCACCCTCGAACTGCACATACTCTTCTCAGAGGGAGAATTAACATAACCAAGTGTTCAACTATCACAGCCAAATACAGAAATGAAAGGCAAAGGAAAGTAATAGAAACTGGGACACAATAGTCTTGAGTTGGGACTTGAGTATCGAAACCATGAAGGATGACAGTTTGCAAGCCCAGAGGGAAAAAAGCAGAGCTATTCAGATAGGGGATATCCTGAAGCAAACGCCTAGAGAGACAAAGGGAACCCAGTGAACAGAACCATGCCGGGGGACAGGAGGAAGTAGAGAGGGGGGTTAGAGGGGAGCCCGATAACAGGGAGCTCTGAGAGCCAGCATTGCCAGGTGAAAACGAAGTGCCAGGAGCCCGGGTCCAAACATTACACCTGTCCTGGAGACCTCAGAGCGCTGTGTCTCCATGGTTTGGAAGATGTGATGACCTACTGGACAGGCTTCCCCACACGGCACAGTGGTAAAGAATCTGCCTGCAATGCCAGAGACCCAGGTTCGATCCCTGTGTAAGGATACCCCGGAGACGGGAATGGCAATCCACTCCAGTATTTTTGCCTGGAAAATTCCATGGACAGATGAGCCTGGTGGGCTACAGTCCATGGGGTCGCAAACAGTTGGACACGACTGTGTGACTAACACTACTGGACAGGCAATGCTTAAGATTTTACTGCTGCTCAAAGGAACTGAGTATTTGCAACATAAAGGGAGTGTCCGAGATGGTAGCTACATTTGGCCACCAATGTTCCTAGTACACCTCAGCCCTGAGCCAGTAGTGTTCCTTCTTCTGACTGTGGAGGATCACAGGCACTGGATTTTATTAAACTCATGCTCAGATCAATACTATAGTCTCCTGCTACGGTGCTCCAGGTTCACACAAAGCCCACACAGGCCACTGAAGCACTCATTCTCTTCTGCTTTTTTTTTTTTCCTTCCCCTTCCATATAGTCTCCTTTCCCACTCTCCATCTTGCTCTAATTCCCTGTTTCTTATCTACTTCTCCTTCCAGTTTGTCTTCTGATCACTTTAGCTCCAATAAGGTATTAATATATTCTCACAAATGCCACTGAAGTGTTTTCAAAACCAGGAAAAAAACAGTGATTAGCATTAATATTCCTTAAAATAGCTTCACCCTTAACTTTACGCACAAATTTTGCTGCCACCCCCAGCTCCCCCCGCCCCTTTGTAAATAGACAGGCAAACCTGTCTGACCAGTTTTCTTCTAAGTCCAGCTCTTCCAATTGGATGACAGTACAAATGAACCAGAGGTTCACAGCACAAATGCAAAGGCTATGAAAAGCACATGGCCTTCAGAAGAAGCAGCCACAGCTAGGGATCTGTGCCATCCACCCAGTCTCAGGGCAGCTGTCTCAATGCAGGAAGGCAACATCACTGAAGGGCTCACTCTAGAGCTAGTTTTTTTTTTAAAAAAATCCCTGTCTATGCATTCTCTTCTGAACAAGGGATATTACAATGTGGTTACGATTGAGAAACAGATTAAGCCTTTATCTTACAAGTTTAAGATGCTGGATGTGACTATATCATTTACTGTGTGGTACAGAGGTGTCCTTGCGGTTTGTTGCTGTTGTGTGTGTTTGCTTAAGTCCATTAGGAAAGTCTGAGTTTGCAAAACAGGTTAATCAGAATGAGATTTTTTTTTAGAGAGAGAAGTACTTTGAGATTGCTTGGTGTGTGTGTGTGTGTTAGTAGCTCGGTTGTATCCAACTCTTTGTGACCCCACAGACTGTAACCTACCAGGCTCCTCTCTCCATGGGATTTTCACGGCAAGAATACTGGATTGTATTTCCTATTTCAGGGGATCTTCCCAACCCAGGGATCGAACCCATAAATCCTGCATCTCCCTCATTGGCAGGCAGATTCTTTACCACTGAACCATCAAGGAATCTGAGATTGTTTTAAATGGGTACATTTTAAATATGATATGCTTTAAAATCATTGTCCATATTTTTTTGGACTGTCAACTATTTCAAACATACAGAAAGGTATAAAGATTAATATAAAAAAAATCTGTATACCCATCACCTATATTTTAAAGTTTAAATTCTGCCTTACTTTGAAGTGTTTTGAAACTTTTAAATTCTACAAATATGATTCAATTTATAAAAACTAAATTTTATATAACTTTTCAGGAACATATTATAAAAATCAAGGCATATCTGCACATGATTCTATTGCTTAAAATTTTTCTTAATCCAAGAGAACATTTTGTTTAAGCTAAAATATCTCACGTGGAGTAAAATCAGCCCCATGGTTATTATTAAAGCAAGTTATGGCCAACATACAGCTAAAAAAGTATAACTTGGTGTCTTGAAAATGTTTCAAGTATTAAATTTCTTTAAAACCTAACTGAAAAGTGTGAAGTGATTTTACACATATGTCTGTATTCATACTATTCTCAAATGAGGCAAATACTTACCAAAGCAGTTACAATATAAATTTATTTAGTGAAAGGCAATACCTCTAGGTGCATTTCTGTTATCTCAATCAAGTCAAGGGAAATTATACCTCCAATATAGTGATTGTTTCCATTATTAAAAATTCAGACAAACAGAAGAGAGTTATTAGCAAAATACACAGTATCTCTGAAACGTTCCTAACTACATGTTCTTTCTACCTAATCCAAATGTTTTACTGCTTATTGCCAGAGACTGAGAACTGACCTGGCTGTCCTACACACCCTGCCATTCACAAACCCAAAAGTTCCGTTTTCATCTGGGCTCTGAACCCCTAAATGCTGACCTCATGTCTAAGTCAATTTTACTGTGGCATCTGTCATCTCTGTAAGGGAGTCCTGAACGGGACAATATAGAGTCCAAAGCTGAGTTTGTGAATATACAATATGGAACTTTCAGAAGTCTTTGAAAATCACCTACATAGGCCACTATGGTTTGCAAGAGTGGGACCATACACTGAGAGGGAGTTAGCACAACAGACCAAAACTCAACTCCAAAACACAGAGGTCCCGATAACAAAAATGTGGGTAAAGAACTTCAGGGAAAGAAGGTCATCACAGGTTAAAAACTACATACATAATGAACTTCAGTTCATCTTAAAAATACTGAATATTTAATTTCATTTTACTCAAAAAACATTTATTGGGTGTCCCAAAACTATGTACTATTCTTCATGCTATATAAACAAATGATAAGGAGTAAATGTTGATAAGTATGTTTTGAAACAGACTTCTTAATTTGAACTAAAAAAGAATAATAATTAATTAATTAACCACCAATATGCCTAACTACCACTTGGTAAACAGTATGCACTATGTTATTGTTGATTGGCTCCCAAACCAGTTCACATATGTAAATATTTTTTCAAAATACCCACTAAATGCATGGCAAAAAAATCCATATACATATTAAAGTAGAAACCTAATTTCAGATGTTTCCAATATACAGCACTATTTCAACCAAATAGAGAAAATCCTGAGGAAAAAAGGAGATATTTTAAAATATTACTATGGTCAGCTCAATTTTTTAAGAAATCTATGAATCAGTCCCTCCTCTACTACACAGGTTAATACCTGCTTTCCACAATGTTGATTTTTAAGACACCATTTGACATGGAAGTGCCATCTGAAACAAGCATTAAATTATATTTTGTTGCTTTAATAACACCTATCTTTTTTGTTTTTGTTTTCAGAGTCTTTTAAAATGAATAATCTTTGGCCTTATTGGATTACCTGAGAAATTAGAACTCACTTAAATTCACTTAAATATCAAGAAACTTTAAATAAAATGTTAAAAATGTTTATGATTTGATTACCAGAGGCTTTTAAAAAGCAGCCAAGTTGCTCTGGACCCTCCAGGCTGGTGGGAGTATGCCCTTCCCTGAGGACACTAAATCCTCTCCAGAGCTCCTGACCCAACCCCACCCACGCCCCTTCAGGAACAGGTTCCAAAGTTCTCTCTTCTCCCTGCAAAATTTTCAATTGCCCCTATTATACTGGCTTCTTCCCCAAAGGCTATAAACATAATAAAGTTTCCATCTTAAAGTGAAAGAGTATTCACTCAGGCGTGTCTGACTCTGTGAGGCCAGGACTGTGGCCCCCCAGGCTCCTCCGTCCATGGGACTCTCCAGGCAAGAATACTGGACTGGGTTGCCAGGCCCTTCTCCAGCGGATCTCCCAACCCGGGGACTGAACCCTGGTTTCCGTCACTGCAGGCAGATTTTTTACCATCTGAGCCACCAGGGAAGCCCCTCTTAATAGATCTTTTAATCAACCTCCTTAAACCCTGAAAAGGAGGACTGCTAAAAGCAACAGTATCTACAGAATCCAAGTTCTGCTTCCACAAAGGGCTTCCCTGCTGGCTCAGACAGTAAACAACCCGCCTGCAATGCGGGAGACCTGGGTTCGATTCCCGGGTCAGGAAGATTCCCTGGAGAAGGGAACGGCAGCCCACTCCAGTATTCTTGCCTGGAAAATTTCATGGACAAAGGAACCTGGCGGGCCACAGTCCATGGGATCGCCAAGAGTCCGACGTGACTGAGGTTTCCATAAAATCAGCTAGCACTTATTGAACACAAACCAGTAACCTTCCAGTCACTGAGCTTGATTTACCTCATTTGATCCTCACAGTAGCCCTGGGAAGTCACACTTTGATCTTCATTATGTAAATGAGGAAAGGGAACTAAGCTCTGAATTCTAGGTCACAGAGATAGTCAGGGGCAGAACCAGGACCGTCTAATACCCCCATCTTAGTATTCAGCTTCTCATATCTTGAAATTCTTCCTTCAGTTGCTAAAAACAACTCTCCAGTAATTATCCTCCCAACTTGCATTTTACCTTCTCTTTCTTTACTACTCCCTGTATTTCTACCAACTCTTAAATTGTAGGATCTCCCCAGGCCTCTAATTCCCTCTTACTCTCTGAACCTGCCCTAGAAGATCCACTGACTTCCTTTTTTTGGCAACAACCTATATGTTGAAAATGGCTAAAGAAGTCCACCTACTCATTCACCCATTTACGTACCTACCTATCCAGCCAGAAGACTCTTGAGAGTCCCTTGGACTGCAAGGAGATCAAACCAGTCAATCCTAAAGGAAATCAATCCTGAATATTCACTAGAAGGACTTATGCTGAAGCTGAAGCTCCAATACTTTGGCCACCTGATATGAAGAGCTGACTCATTAGAAAAGACCCTGATGCTAGGAAAGATTGAAGGCTGGAGGATAAGGGGACGACAGAGGACGAAATGGTTGCATGGCATCACTGACTCAATGGACATGAGTTTGAGCAAACTCCAGGAGATGGAGAAGGACAGGGAAGCCTGGTGTGCTGCAGTCCATGGGTTCGCAAAGAGTCAGACATGGCTGAGTGACTGAACAACAACAAATGCAGCCCAGACCTCTCAGCTCAGAATTTCTGTGCAATGATCCATTGGACACTCATTTCCAGCTGGATTTTCTATAAGCACTTCTTATTCTACATTTCCAAAACTGAACTCTACCATCCTTGGTCCTCGAACCTGCTTCTCCGTTAAAGTCTCTATCCTGTCCTCCCATACCACCCACCAGCTAACCAGTCATCTAATCCAAGGGATTCTACCACCTTAACATCTGTGTGACCAAGCCCTTTTCTTCATCTCACTGCCACCATATTGGTGTAAAGTCCTCAACTTCTCTTAACAAGATCACCTCAATACCTTCTGACTTGTTATTCCTGTCTCCCAACTCAGATCAATCCTGCTAGACAGCTGCGAGAGCTGTCTTCTCATCACTCTTTAGTTTAAAACAACACTGAAGAGAAAATGGTCTATGTATCTTAGGATGACAGTCTTCCATGATCTTGCCCTTAACTGGTTACCTTCTGATTACTGTGTCTGGTTATCCTCTGCTGTTACCTTCCCTATGAAGCCTCTCTAGTATCTGTCCCCACGTGGAACTGGCCACATCCAAATGCCTATTTAGGGCGCTCTGAGTATGTCTATCACAGCACTCTCAGAACAAACAGTACTATATTAAAACTATATTGAAACTAACTTGTTTTCTGTCTATCTAATCCTCTTAAACCCAGAGTCCTCCCATGGTCTTTATGTCTGCAATATCCCCAGTGTACAAGACCACAGTGCCCAATGCATAGTATGTATTTAATAAGCATTTATTGAAAGTAATAAGTATTTATTGAAAAAAGAAGGATGTTTGTAAAATACTTTAGGAAGATATGATTACCACTGTTTTCAAGACTAACTAAAACAACTTTATTCAAATTCATTTGATTATGTAGCCCCTCTGTACATGGGTATGCAAAACAGTATTGAAATGATTCACCTAGCTTCAAGTATGGGAACCAGGATTATCAAATCACACTATTCGTGGCTTTCAGAGAAGAAAAATATTGTCAACATTGTGAACAGCTAGTCAATTTCAGTGGCAGGAAGTAGGATGTAAAATATCATCATATATGTATCCTTACACAAAGATAACCTGGGGCTACCATCAGAAAAGTAAACTCTTTTATTAAAGGGTTGCTTTGAT
Organism: Bos mutus; assembly: GCF_027580195.1. Lineage (NCBI taxonomy): Eukaryota > Metazoa > Chordata > Mammalia > Artiodactyla > Bovidae > Bos > Bos mutus. Next base: position 11,052,115 of record NC_091622.1, read on the forward strand.
TTCTCAGAAAAGCAAAGATCTTCCAGAAGACTGAATGTCTGAAATTAAGACACCCTTCTAAAGATCTCATATACAAATTTTCTATTTAAAAAAACACTTTAAAAACACTTTAAAACCACTTATATAGAAGCTACCCATCTAGGAACCTCAGCAACTGAGCTCACTATACAGCCCAGAAACAAAGGATGAGAACAGCATGTATCTGTCACAAATTACACAGGCTTTATACTAGAGCAATAGCCCACATCATTTCAGAAGCCAAAAAAAAAAGACAACAGATACAGCAGCAGGACCCGCTTACAGTCTGACAGCAGTAGAAAGTGATAGCTGATAACAGAAAGAGGACCCAGAAAAACCACAAAAAAAAAAAAAAAAGAGAGAGAGAGAGAGAAAGAGAATAGTACTTATGTCTCCATTCTAGTATTTCAACTGGGCAGGCTGAGACCATTTACCATAAACAAAAACAGCTCTATACACCTCAAGAAATATAACACTATTCAATTCTTTATGAATTCATGTTCATAAAGACAATCCAACAAAAAATTTAGCTTACATCCTGGGGACCAACTAAGAGGGGAACATTTAGACATTGCTTGTTTTAATAGCTAAATTTTTAAAGTTTCAGTAATGAATGGTGTGAGGGGTCAGCTATTTAGAAAATGTGCTTATGTAAAGGAGATCCAACCAGTCCATTCTAAAGGAGATCAGTCCTGGGTGTTCTTTGGAAGGAATGATGCTAAAGCTGAAACTCCAGTACTTTGGCCACCTCATGCGAAGACTTGACTCATTGGAAAAGACTCTGATGCTGGGAGGGATTGGGGGCAGGAGGAGAAGGGGACAACAGAGGATGAGATGGCTGGATGGCATCACCGACTCAATGGACTTGAGTTTGAGTGAACTTCGGGAGTTGGTGATGGACAGGGAGGCCTGGCGTGCTGCGATTCATGGGGTCACAAAGAGTCGGACACGACTGAGCGACTGAACTGAACTGACTGAAATAAGCAACAACCCAGATGGTGTCAAATAAATGCGGTTTCATTATATATTGCAAAAACAATCGAAAGTGTCTTACTCTCGGTGTACTTTGGAAACTTAATGTGAATTAAACAGCATCAAGTCAATATTATCTGATAAACATGTACATAATAACCTTCAAAAGGAGTCTAAGAATTGAGAGTGTGGTTATTTTGTTCCTTGGCCATCTATATTTACATAGTAATTAAGCTGATGGTTATTTATAAGATACCATGAAATGTTTTAAGTAATTTAAATCAAATGTGAACTATCAAACTCTTTACATACAAAAAAAGACTTTACAAAAGATAAAGTCTGTTATAAGTATTTTTACCTACTGCATTGGTTTACTTATTCTAATATGTGCTCCAGGCATTAACACCATAAGCATAGAGCTCTGGAAAGTTTAGATATAAGAGTTTGATCTCTATAGTAGTATTATCTATAGCAGTATCATCAAGAGAAAGTCACAAGTACAGTTTTCACTCAATTACACCCAAGCTACTAATATACGATCAGGCTATTACTAAATGTCAGGGCATTATGCTTTATTGTAGTTTTTAAACACTCCTATAGCAGTAAACCACAAAATTTTACCTTGTGGGTGGCAGGCAAAACAAATAATACTCCAGTGTTTTTTTCTGGAATTATCTAGAATAGTTGAACAGAGACATTCCAAAAGCAAACCTCAAACTGCCTGGAGATAAGTTTCTATAGGAGAAAACTAGTCCACTGTTTCTCCGAGACAGAAAAAAACATAGACTGATTTATGATCGGATTCAATGAATGCAAAGTGCAGATTCCCTCACTATACAATATTGATGTGCATGACTCTACAATTAATTTAAAAATCTACAGGGAATAAAATGCGATTACTTCTAATACTATTACAATATCATTTAAAAAGCACTTTCCCTCCTTTCTTCAAGTGGCTTTTTTTTTTTTTTTTTCTGGGAATAAGTGGAAATAAAGCACACCAATTACACCAATTCTGAGTGGAGACATTTTTCTTTGAACACGAAATTATCAGATATAGAAACAACAGCACTCTTGGCATTAGCCAAACTACCACATCTTCATGTCATTAATCTTGAAAAACTCATTATACAAGATGACAGCCTGAGGGGAAACGGAAGGTTTAGAGTAGCGTTTTTTCTACCTTTTCTGGATAGAAGCCACCTGAAATAAAAGGCTGCCTCTATCACTGATTCATAATAGAGGTGACTCTTGGGTCATGCCTAGTTGAAAATGCTACCCACTCCTCACTCCTGTGATACGCCCTCTTCCCCTTGAGGATGACTAGTTAACACAACCCAGTCGACTGAGTTAGTCTGCAGACTTTCAGAAGTTCTCTCACTTTCTTCCCTCCTGGCCCCCAGAGTTGCTTTGAGGTGATGGGAACCAGCGGCACAGGTACAGAGGTGGTCCTTTCTTAAGGAAGTGCTGCAGAGCGGCACGTTCCGGTACTCAACTTCATAAACCCTCTATTAAAGCAGTGAATTTACATATACAGACTGAATAAACCCCTCGCCACCCGTGACCGTCCTTCTGCCGGTTCGCACGGCTTGCGCCCCTACGCGGTTTGCCCGGTACAACTCCGAACTGCATATCCCAGGCCCCCTCGCCGCTCCTCCGGTCCATGGAAGGCGCCCTACTTTCGGCAGCGCGTCCTTTCTCTCGATTCCTCTCTCACCCGCACATGCTTCCCTAGCAAGGGCACGCCATATGGTCCCCTCATCCGCGCGGAGACCCTGCCACTACTGTGCATTCCCCAGGGTTGCACAGGCTTGCTGGCACTGAAAGGTCCCTGTGTCGGTGCCCCCAGCCATGCCCTTCCTTAACGCACCCAGGTCTAGTTCCCCCTCAAGGAGAGGACGAAGTCGAGGAGAGTTGGAGAGTTTCCGAAGAAGCACCTCCCGGGGCCCCCATCCCTGGCTGGCAGCGGGCTATGGCCTCGGGGTTCCGCGGTGCCCATCCCTCCAGGGTCAAGTGCAAAGTCCTTGGCCAGATCCGCGCCGCGTTATGCCCTCTCAGGCTGCACGCGCGAACGCGAGAGGACCCTCAATCGAGAGCCATATGGGAGGGAAGGGCGCACAGGCGCGACTGGGGCAGCTTAGAAAGATCTCCTTCACACCCCTCCGCCCCAGCTCACGGTCTTCCTTCCCACCCACCCCCAACACTTAACTCCCTCAGCCCAACCGCAACTGCACTTTCGGATCCCTAACCCCCACCCGAGGATCGCAGTCATTCGCCCAGTACTCACCTCCGGGATCAAACAACGCCCCTTTCCTCTCGCCTACCCGCCCCCCTTCCCCTCGCTGGAACCGCGTGGTCCCTCCGCTTACCTCGGCTCTTGGCTGCTGCGCGTGAGTTTGAGTGTGTCTCCGCCGCGTAATTGTATCCGGGGACAGAAGGGACCCGTGTTTGTGTGCTGGATCAGGTGTCGCCGCCTTCGGTGGCTTGGGGTTGTGAGGGAGGCTGCAGAGTTAGCGTGTTAGCTTAGGACGGACTTTCTGGACTCGGAATTGATGGCAAAGCTTTAACCGTGACCTGCCTCGGGGCCGCAGAGCGCCTGCTCCTCCGCGGCTCCCCGCAAGCGGCCGAGCCCCGCCAGCAGCCGCGCCCCGCCCCGCGCGCTGCGAGCTGAGCTGAAGTGCGCCCCTCACCTCCCGCGCCTGGCTCCGCAGGGCACGACGCGGGCCGCCACGCGCTCAGCCTCGCATTACACGCCTGGAGCTGCGAGCGCCTCCTGCTCCCGCGGCCGGGGCATGGATGCCGACGCGATTTCGTGCCGCGCGCTCGCGGGCTGAGCGAAGCGCAGAGTCCTACGACCGGGCTCCTAGCGGGCGGGTGGCGCGGCGGGCGGGCTGGGGCGCGCGAGCCCTCCGGTGCTGGAGCTGGGAACCCTGGGACTGGCACGTGGCCCCGCCCCCGTTCCCCTGCGAGGCGTGCCCTGTGCCCTCGTTGCCACCTCCCGACTGGTCCCCTGCCCGCCTTTTTCCGTCGCACCAGCGCCTCTCGAATCTGGTGGTGTGGTGGGAGCGCGCCTGCCCTGACTTCCCAGCCTGCTAGTCTGCCTCCTTTCCGAACCCACGAAAAAGTTGAACTTTGGCTAGGAGGTGAAGGAGATAAGTGAAGGAAAGGCGGGGGTCGGGGGGCGGGGGCGGTGCTTAGATGATCAGCCACCTGCCTTGTAAGTCAGAAAGGGTTTAGAAAAGGCGAGTTGGGAATCTTGGAGGAAGGAAATGGGGTTGCTGGGCTCAGGAACATCCCTCCTCACAGACTCGTGCTGAAAAAGAGCCATTTATGCTTTGCTTGGTTGAGTCTGTGGCGACTTTATCCTGACTGATCTGTGTTTGCCAGAAGCAGATCTTCGCCAAGTTGGCGTCCAGGCAAGAAAGCCAGGAAGCAGCTTTGCATACCCAGAACTGCTGTGGTACCTCACCTTCCCTCCCCTCTTCCCCAATCAGAGCCCAAGTACCTTTAAGAGTCTGATCTTAGAGTGCTGTCCTCCTGGGAACTAGGAAAGTCTAATAGTTGTTCGCTTTTCCTCTGAGCATGATTGGCTATGTATTCAATGTATATATATATACGACATAGCTTTCAGAAAAGCTACAAATCATGTGGGGTGTAAGCTGCAGAAGCTAAGATGCCGCCGCTGCACATAAACATTATACGTTTAAACACCAAACACGGGAATTTTAAAAAATACCAAGTCAAGCAGTTCTTTGCTTGCTCCAAACCGAATTTCAGAAATAGGTTGGGATTTTGTGCCCTTAGAAAAGAAAACGGAAATTATGTTTTACTGTGCATAGTATTACTTAACATTAAAAGGAGGGGAAAAAAAAAAACAACAAACTGATATACATTGCTATTAGCATTTGATTTATGTTTCTATGTTTAAGTACCAGAGTCCAAAGTTCACTGATAGACTTCTAAACGTGGATTTCAAAAAAGAATGTGTTTACCTTCTTTGCAGATTAGAAACACAGGGGATATTTTTTTCAGTCTTTGTACCTGACCAAAGGAGATCACTGACCTCTATAATCATTTTCCATTTAATTTCATTAGAAAAGCCTAAAATGTAAACACGGATAACAATCTGACATAAGAGAATTTAAGCATCTACTTTAAAAGCTCCCCTCTCTCAACTGTCAAGCTTTAAGTAATCGTTCAAGCAGTTGCAAGCTACTTTTTGGATAATGTTTTTGTAAATTCTTGGTTAAAAAAAGTACTAGAAATTAAGCAAAAATACTCAATTGTATGAAAAATTTTTAAGAATTTGTGTCACAACCCTTTGCTTAATAAAGTCGTGTAAACTAACCGTCAAGTAACATTTTGTCAGACTTTTGGAAAGAAAATGTGTTGCTCTAGTATGTAAGGATATATCCATGTTTATTGTTTCTTTGTTTTGTCTATTGCCTACAACACTCTTTATATAAAGATTGTTGAGTTTCTCACATCTCTGCACACAAAGGACATCCCATAACTTAAAATATATTAAGTCAGTCATTGTATACATACTTGAATTGCATTTTTGGAGCTTGAAATTATTCAAAAAAATCGGTGAGTCTCTTTCTCTACTTTTTAAGGATCTACCAGCATTTAACACTTAATATTATTGACTGAATGGCTGGATAAATTAAATGATGAAAGCATTTGCTACTTCTCTTCAAGGATGAATGCATATGTCTCATAAATCCATTTTCCAAGTTCCCATCCAGATTCACATGAAATTCTGCTCATTAGCTTTAGTTTATAGAATGTTGAATAGCACATCTGTAGTAAGGAAGTTCCAGCCACCCTGAAGTATGTTATTAAAATTCCCTCATTATTTCACTAGACAAAGTGTATCAGTATACTCAGTTGTTAATTTTTTTTTTAATGTTCATGATTCTTCAACCAGTTGGGTCCATATGATTTATTGGGACAGTCAAAAAAAAATAACTTATGAAGGATGCTAGCTTAGCCTGGTGATTATTAACCATGAACTATGGAATTTTAATCAGTTATGAATGGTACAGTTTTATATCATTTGTCCTTGTAATGTAGATGATATAATGTAGACTATAAAAGAATGGGAATAAGTTTAATCATGGCTATACATTCCAACACTCCCTTGCTAATTGTCTCAAATATCTGAATATATCACAGTGGGGTATCATATGAGTGAAAATATCACTGACTTTGCAAATTAGATGTTTGAGCTCTGCTGAGTTCCTAAGAAATGTGACTATCTATTTTAGAGCTCTGAGGAATTCAGAGAGTCTGAAGGTACATAAAAACTCTTTAGGCCTAATTTGATCCTGCACTCCATAATATTAATAATAATAGTGATTATTATGGTTTCTACTTGAGTTTCTAAAGTGTAATTTCAGGCACAATGCTAAGTTAACAAGACTGATCTCATGTAATCCTAATAAAAATCCTGGAGGTAGATAATATCATTTTCCTTGTGGAAGGTAGAGTAATAGAACGTTGGAGAGTCAAACATGCAAGCTCACAGAGGGAAATTGACAAAACTGGGAATTGAATTCTGAATCAAAGATCATTCCCTGAGTCACTATGTCTACTCAGACTATCTCATAGTACAGTTTTAAGACTTGGTCGGGGAAAACATTGAAGTACGTAAAGGCAGCCTGGCCATTTGGGGAAATCTCGGAATTCAAGAAACCTGTAAACCCAGTCTGTCTTGCTGCCTCTCTTTCACCCCCAAACAGCTGCTAATATGCAATCACACTGCAAACGTACCTAGTGATGAGAGAGGCTTAATTTTCTGTGTATCTGCTTTAAAACTATGGCCATTATTTTGTTTAATTCCTATTTCCTATGGACTCTGACTCTCTGTAAAAACACTAAGCCTGAGGGCAAACAGAATGAAGATCATGCAGAGTCCATATGACAAAAACAGGCACACTACCACATCTTCACCTTCTCCTCTTGGCTCTTTCCTTTTTCCTTTCTCATCATCTCCTATTTTCTTGCAAACATCTGCTTCCTGCTTTCAGATTTAACTATACACTCTACTTAGTGTCATATCCCATTTTTAAAATATGTACATTTTTACATTTTTTCATTTTTTATAAGCTTAATACATGCAATTTTCAACTTAATTCTGTTTTATTATGCATTATAGGCTTCTTTAAAAAATGCTGATCTGTGGGTCAAATTGTAACAAAGAATGATTGAAGAAACAAAGAGAGATTTCTAGAACTGTGGAAGTGATGGGGAACTTCTATTCTCATAAAAAAATATATCTTTAAATTGTCTAAAGGAATATCTGATATAAGGACAAGTCAAAAAAAAATCTTATACTTTTAGTAATTTTGGTTACATGATAGACATCATCGGAGAAGGCAGTGGCAACCCACTCCAGTGTTCTTGCCTGGAGAATCCCAGGGACGGGGGAGCCTGGTGGGCTGCCATCTATGGGGTCGCACAGAGTCAGACACAACTGAAGCGACTTAGCAGCAACAGCAGCAGATAGACATCATGTAACTGATTCTGTATGTCCTTATTTATTGTTTATTCTATGTCTTTCTAAAGCAATATTTATTTTCATGATTAGAAAATGGCTTCAATAAGACTTTGCTTTATCATCTATGTTTATTGTTGTTTTAGTCATTCAGTTGTATCTGACTCTTTTGCGATCCCATGAACTCTGTCCATAGGATTCCCCAGGCAAGAATACTGGAGTAGGTTGCCATTCCTTCTCCAGGGAATCCTCCTGATCCAAGGATAGAACCCACAGCTCCTGCATTGGCAGGTGGGTTCTTTACTACTGAGCCACCAGGGAAACCCTCTCTAATCTATACCAGTCAGTTAAAATCTTTTAAAATAATTTCTAACACTTCGTGATAAACTCCGTTCAAAGTTAGTTGTGGAAAACGTATGGAGGCAGAACATCTCTTTTAAGGCCTTTGGCCTTTCAGAACTGGGAAGTTTGCTATTCTGTATCTCTATTGTGCTGCTGCTGCTAAGTCGCTTCAGTCGTGTCCGACTCTGTGTGACCCCATAGACAGCAGCCCACCAGGCTCCCCCGTCCCTGGGATTCTCTAGGCAAGAACACTGGAGTGGGTTGCCATTTCCTTCTCCAATGCATGAAAGTGAAAAGTGAAAAGTGAAAATGAAGTCGTTCAGTCATGTCCTGTGGAGCCCTGTATTGAGTCTCTGTCAGTTATACCAACCAAGATTTAAGAGAGAGAATCAGGTGGTACTACATGACAGCCAAGCTAAGCCCGTGCCACAGCAGCTTCCTTCCCCATTCATCTTGCAGGCATTAATTTTTACAGCCATTCTGAATATGTCTAAAATATATCCCCCTGGTACCACAGTCTGTGAGCTTCCCAAAGTAAACATTAACTTATCTGCCTAGTCAACTTGCATTTATTGAGAAGGTTAAAGAACCCCAGAATCAACATTTTTTTAAGGATTATATCCTCTGCCTTTTAACATAAAGAACCAATTATTTTCAGAAAAGAAATAGCGGACTTGCCCTGGCAGATTGATATAAACAATATTTTGTGACCTTTATTTCATACGGTTATCTTAAAATCACAGTGTTTAAATTGTCACTTTCTCAGGTCAGGCTTTAACTCTCAGGTGAAACTATTAAGTATATTTTTGTTCATAAGTGTCAGCCCTAAGTGTAACTCTCCCAAGGTCTGCAAAGAAAGAGGGTTTCTGTATCAATGAAAAACAAGAAACACTAAGGACTTTGCCCCTAATGTTCAAATCATTAAATTATCGTGTGTATTTTATTTTATGGTTGGAATCCTGTTCTGAGTATCTCTTTTCTTGCCTTATTTTTCATTCATTGCCTCCCTTACTTTTGTGTCATAAAGAACTATGGTGTAATAAATTGTCTGATGAAGTATCCCTTACAAAGACAGGTAGGGAAAAACCTAGTCATTGACAGTGCTATTTCTATAGGGTGAAGATATGAAGATTGTGTGGGTCTTTCCAGAGTATAATTAGAAATTGAGGCTGTTGCTGTAAAGCAGATATAGACTACTTTTAAAATTGTTTTTAAAATGTGATGGCGAAGTTTTAAATGCCCCCAGTTGTATTGACCAATTCCCTATCCTTTCACACTAAAAATAATCCTCTTCTTTAGCCATCTTCCCCAAGCCATTTAGTTAAATACGTTTTTTTTTTTTTTTTTACTTTACAATATTGTATTGGTTTTGCCATACATCAACATGAATCTGCCACGAGTGTGCATGTGTTCCCCATCCTGAACCCCCTTCCCACCTCCCTCCCTGTACCATCCCTCTGGGTCATCCTAGTGCACCAGCCCCAAGCATCCAGTATCGTGCATCGAACCTGGACTGGTGATTCGTTTCTTATATGATATTATACATGTTTCAATGCCATTCTCCCAAACCATCCCATCCCCTCCCTCTCCCACAGAGTCCAAAAGACTGTTCTATACATCTGTGTCTCTTTTGCTGTCTCCCATACAGGGTTATCGTTACCATCTTTCTAAATTCCATGTATATGCATTAGTATACTGTATTGGTGTTTTTCTTTCTGGCTTACTTCACTCTGTATAATAGGCTCCAGTTTCATCCACCTCATAATAACTGATTCAAATGTATTCTTTTTAATGGCTGAGTAATACTCCATTGTGAATATGTACCACAGCTTTCTTATCCATTCATCTGCTGATGGACATCTAGGTTGCTTGCATGTCCTTTACCATTAAAACACACCAAGGTTTCAAAAACCTGTCCTAACCCTGATAACGTAGACATTTTTGATGGGGTAGGTTGGCTTTGTATGGTTATGCTTTTGCAAAACCTCTCTGTAACAAACAAAAACTTAACACTTGATAGAATATAAAAGGATAAAATACTTGATAGACATAGAGGAAGTAAGGAACAAGGAAAACATCTTCCTGAGCTAGTGAAAGAACAGAAATGCAAAGCAGAGAGCCAAGCTGGGGCCAAGAGTTGTGTCTTCTGGGACCGGACATCAATGGTGGTTTGGGAGCTGAAGGTGCTTGTAGTAAATAGACTCCAGGGTGACCCATGATTCTCACCTCCTGACATCATGCTGTCTGTAATTCTTTCCCTTCGTGTATGGGTGGGACCTTGACTTGCTTCTGGTCCCTATAATATGGCAAAGAAAGTGAAAGTGAAAGTTGCTCAGTCATGTCCAACTCTTTGTGACCCCATGGACTGTACAGTCCAGGGAATTCTCCAGGCCAGAATACTGGAGTGGGTAGCCTTTCCCTTCTCCAGGGGATCTTCCAAACCCAAGGATTGAACCCAGGTCTCCTGCATTGCAGGCAGGTTCTTTACCAGCTGAGCCACAAGGCAAGCCCATAAATGGCAAAGGTAAAGGGATTTTTTAAATGTAGTTAAGGTCCCAAATCTGGTGATGTTGAATTAATCAAAAGGGATATTATTCTCTGTGTGTATGACTTTAAAGGTATCAGGGGAAAACTCTTAAAAGAAGTAGAAGGTCCTTCTTGAGAGGAGAGACCCTGCCTGCAAGCTTGATGAAATAACGGGCCATGTGGAGGAAATCCTTGTGGCAAACAGCTGAAGGCAGCTTCACCGACCTAAGAGTGGCTTCCAACCAGCAGCCAGCAAGAAGCCAGGGTCCTCCGGCTGCTGAGGAATGAACTCTGCAAACAACCTAATGCTCCCCCTTTGTTTTAACGCAGTCTAAAGAAACTGATTTTACCTATTTATTTATTTTAGATTATTTTAACTGGAGTATAGTTGCTTTTGAATGCACTTTAAAGTCTTCTTTCCCAGCCAAAAGGCTACCTGGCCAACGCCTGGTGTGTAGCCTTGAGAATCCCTGGTCATAAGACCCAGGTAATTGGTCCTCACATTCCTGTGACCCATGACTGTTAGATAGTAAGTGTATCTTGTTTCAGTCTGCTGAGTTTGTGATAATGTGTGATCCAGCAATAGATAACTAGTTCAGTACTCCATTCGGGAAGAGAAACTAAGGGCGAGGCCAGGACTCCCACCCATGTGAATGGAATCTGAATGAAAGGCTAAAAACCCGGCTACATAGAAAACAGTAGCTAAAGGGGGTGTGGACTCCAAACTAGGAATCAAATCAAGCTGCTCACTAACTCTAGTTGCATAAAGCTTGTACCCCCAATATCTCCCCAGAGCAAGAACCTTAAAGTGCTGTTATCAAACTTGGTTCTGGATTGGTGGTTCAAGAGTGCCAGGTGAAGGCAGTCACAGGCACCTGAAAACTTAGAGCAGAAAGGCCAGGCCAAGGGAAAAAGCTGTCCTCCTCCAGTCAAGATAAAATGTATACTAAAGTCACAGGAAGAACTCTAAGGAAAGCAAACAAAAACCTCAGTGCTCCAAGCACGGATTCTTCGTAAATTATATTAATGGAATTACTTGACAAAGCTTTTAAAATCAAAATTACAAATTCATTTCGAATTTATAAGGCAAAAATATCTCAAAAAAAGTTTGAAAATGAGAAAGGAAAAGAAATCTTGAAAGTTCATTGTGAGGAATAAATTCTACACATTTGTGAAGAGCAATTAGTAAATCTAAAGATTGTTCTGAGAAATTCAGGATGGAGGAGAAAAAACAGACACACATAACGTGCATGCCAACATGAAGAGACCGGGAGGATATATTAACTCAATTTTACCTGTAAGTGGAGTTTCAGAAGAAAAGAAAGGAGGAACTATAAAAAGAAATAAGACATAATATAGCTAAGAGTTTTCCAGTACTTTGGCCACCTCATGAGAAGAGTTGACTCATTGGAAAAGACTCTGATGCTGGGAGGGATTGGGGGCAGGAGGAGAAGGGGATGACAGAGGAAGAGATGGCTGGATGGCGTCACTGACTCGATGGACGTGAGTTTGAGTGAACTCCAGGAGTTGGTGATGGACAGGGAGGACTGGCGTGCTGCAATTCATGGAGTTGCAAAGAGTCGGACGCGACTGAGTGACTGAACTGAACTGAACTGAACTGAAGAGTTTTCCAAAAGCTGAAGAAAATAGATTCTCAGATCTTAATCCTTAACTGGTGTCTGATTGTTACTAAACAGAGCAAATAGCACCTGAGAGAAGAGACAACTTAAGCAGTGATTGAATCCTGAAGAGGTTTTGAAAAATTATCGTGCATGATCCACACAATTATAAATAAATACAGAAATGTATATTTTAGAAAATCTTCAGTCTTATTTTCAAAGCTTAAAACCCCAGTTTAATCAGGAATAACACATTAGTAAGGATCATGAAGTAACCTCCAATAGAGGGACATTCTACAACATACTTGGCATTTCTCAAAACTGTAAAGGTCTTGGAAAAAATAACCTAAGAAACTACTATAGAAGAGAGGAGCCTATGGAAATATGATGTTTAAATGTAATGTATGCTGGATAGAGTCCTGAAACAGAAAAAGGACATTAGATAAAAAATAAGAAAACTTAAAAAGATTCCAATTTTATTATTTTAAAGATTTAATTTTGATGTGAATCATTTTTAAAGCCTCTATTGAATTTTTTACAATATTGTTTCTGTTTTGTGTTTTGGATTTTTGGCCATGAGGCATTGGATCTCAGCTGACTAGGGGTCAAACCGGCACCCACTTCATTGGAAGGTGAAGTCTTAACCATTGGACCATCAAGGAAGTACCTCCAATTGTATTTTGATCACCAGCTGGATTCAGAATTAATCGATTATTTCACTGTTTTATAGTACAGATGAGAAAACTGAGGCAATTTGATTGTAGGCATTTGTATAGTTCTAGTAATTTTAGAGAGAATAGAAGCTTTGAAATTATCATAAATTGTGATTATAAGTTTCTATGAAATATCTTAGAATTAACCTTGATTTGAATTCTGTAATTAAAATGAAATAGTAACAATATAATAATTGTAGCTAATTACAACAGATGCATATTATCCTTTTTTTAAGAGTGTTGGCACTCAAGAAAATTATTCTAAAGTCCATCTGAAAGAATGGACATAGAATATTCATATGTGAAAACTAATAATCTTTAAGTATATTGCACAAAGTTGTGCTGATGTTCATTTTAATCATATGTTGTCATGGTGGTTTAGTTGATGTCATGTCCAACTCTTCACGACCCCGTGGACTGTAGCCCTCCAGGCTCCTCTGTCCATGGGATTTCCCAGGCAAGAATACCGGAGTAAGATGCCATTTCCTTCTCCTGGGGATCTTCTCTACTGAGGGATCAGACCTGCATGTCCTGCATTTCAGGCAGGTTCTTTTCACTGCTGAGCCGCCAGGCAAACCTTATTCATATGTATAAAGCTGAATTTATGTCCTTTAGGATTGACTGGCTTGATCTCCTTGCTGTCCAAAGGACTCTACAAGAGTCTTCTCCAGCACCACAGTCCAAAAGCATTAATTCTTCGGTGCTCAGCCTTCTTTATGGTCCAGCTCTCGCATCTATACATGACTACTGGAAACACCATAGCTTTGACCATACAGACTTTGTCTGCAAAGTGATATTGCTGCTTTTAATACACTGTCTAGGTTTGCCATAGCTTTTATTCCAAGGATAAGTGTCTTTTAATTTTATGGCTGCAGTCACTATCCACAGTGACTTTAGAGCCCAAGAAAATAATATCTGTCACTTCTTTCACATTTTCCCTATCTATTTGCCATGAAGTGATGGGACCGGATGCTATGAACTTAGTTTTTTGAATGTTGAGTTTTAAGTCAAGTTTTTCACTCTCCTCTTTCACCCTTATCAAGAGGCTCTTCAGTTTCTCTTCACTTTCTAACATTACAGTGGTATCATCTGCAGGAATATATGTATGTGTGTGTGTATATATATATAACACATTGCTCTGGATGTGTCAAAATGATGTATTTTTATCACAAGGACCGCCCCACTCCCCACCACCGGTTCATGCCTTTCTTCAAATTGCTTAACACAATACATTTAATACCATATAAATGTATGAAGAGCTGGAAACCATACTAAATTGTATATTCCTGAGGAACTGTTCTTTACCCCTACATTTCTCAAAAAGGATGCTTGGCACATGCTTATTATTTATTGATTTAATCTGGAAGGGGAAAAAGTATGTTCTCTTGACCATCTATTTGTGTGACTTTGTAAAAATAACTTTCCCTTTCTCAGTCTTTTTTTCCTCATTTGATTATTGAACAGTGTATGGTTATTTTGTGTATCCTATAATTAGGGTCATTTTGCATGTAAGGACATATCTGTACTGAAATTAAGGCATCAAGAATCTCTGTGTTTTCCAATTATTCTCCCTAGAGTGAGTTTCTCCTCAAAACACACATACACACATATATAGAGACATCTATATTTCATTATCCTTTCCCTATTGATAGAGAGTATTATAAAAATAGTCTGATGACTCTAAATAAAGTTTGAGTACACAAAATGTAAGGATTATCATTATTTCTCATTTGTATATGGATGCATTCTTCTATTTAATACTAATTTCATGCAAGGTACTTTTCCACCAGAGAATACTAGACAGATTTGAAATCATTGTTTCACTAATCATTTGTAGAATTCTTAGAGGTAGTTGATGATAAACATCACATGTATTTTGTAAAGAAATAATGGTCTAGCACAAGGTATGACTATTAGCTGAGAGCATAAGAGATCATTAAAGGCGTATCTGCAAGGGAACTAAGAGATCTAGGTTTTCTGGCTAATGATATTGTACAACAAATAACATCATACATGAAAACTAAAAACAAAAAATTATCTTTTATAATCAAGGTGTTGTTTTGACTGTAAAAAGAAGTCAGGATGTCTAGGGTCATTTCACATTGAGACAATAACTCCACCAAGATGTTCATAGCAACAGTGCTTTTGATCTCTGTCACACGATGGATGTGCAATCAAAACCAGGGACCAAGAAGGAAAAAAATGTGATGCAACAGCCTTGGCTGCATCACTGTATCACTGTTGTAAGTAGAAATACACAGCTATCCATACATAGATGGCTCAGACAGTAAAGAATCCGCCTGCAATGCAAGAGACCTGGGTTCCATCCCTGGGTTGGGAAGATCTCCTGGAGAAAGGTAAGGCAACACATTCCAGTATTCTTGCCTGGACAATTCCATGGACAGAGGAGCCTGGTGGGCTATGGGCCATGCGGTCGCAAAGAGTCAGATACAACTGAGCAACTAACACTTTCACTTTTTCATATATAATAGAATTCTGAAAGAATAATGTATGCATATACATAACAGAGATATGAACTGGATTATTATTAAATGGATTAACAGAATACAGTCCACTTCCTTCCCCAGTTTGTAATTCTTTTCTAGTATGTCAAGATACTCAGTTAATAATTCAAGGCCCCAATGGAAAAGTAAAAGCGCAAGTCACTTAGTCGTGTCTATACAGTCCATGGAATTCTCCAGGCTAGAATACTGGAGCCTTTCGCTTCTCCATGGGACCTTCCCAACCCAGAGATTGAACCCAAATCTCCTGCATTACACATGGATTCTTTACCAGCTGAGCCACCAGGGAAACTTAAGAATACTGTTGTGGGTAGCCTATCTCTTCTCCAGCGGACCTTCCCAACCCTGAAACAGGGTCTCCTCCATTGCAGGCAGATTTGCCAGCTGAGCTATCAGGGTGGGTACTAATCTCACCAGACAGACCCTGAGCCATAACAGTACAAAACCATAGAACTGTACTTTCTAACAAATATATATTGAGCTTTATTTACTCAGCACGGCACTAAATTCGCTAGAAAGACTGAATAAAATATATGGCATTGTCTTAAACCTTTCAAGATACAGGATTAAACATTTTCACTGTGCAATCTGAAGATCTCATTATATTCCAAATGCTAGCTTTTCCATTGGTGTGAAACCTTTTGCTTGTAAGTTCTTTATTTTTAACTTTATAAAGTACATGGATTGCCATGTTCCCTGAAAACTTTGCCTAGCTAACCTACTCGGGCCTCAGGTTTCTCTTGCTTAGAGAACATCCTCTGAGACTTTATTGAAGTTCATTACCCATCTCTGTCATATCCCTATACTTCCCCTCTCCTGGCCTTTATGCTACTTTATTGTAATTGTTCAGCTGTCTCTGTCATCTGCTAAACTATAAATGCTACAATGACGGGGACATGGCACATAATGGGAAGGTTACAAATTAATGAATGACAGTAGATACATATTCAGAATCTTACTTCTTGAAATATGCATATTAATTTCCAGGTGCATGTATACTCAGTCACTTCAGTTGTGCCCAACTCTTTGTGACCCCATGAACTGTAGTCTGCTAGGCTCCTCTGTCCATGGAATTTTTCCAGCAAGAATACTGGAGTGGTTTGCCATGCCCTCCTCCAGGGGATCTTCCCAACTCACAGAAAGAATCTGCATATCCTGTATCTCCTGCATTGCAAGCAGATTGTTTGCCAAGAGCCACAAGGGAAGTCCAATTTCCAGGTATGTTACTACAAACACAAGCTTTCCCAGGTATTGAAGACTCATAAACCATTGAAAACCACTAATCTGTAGTGTACATCAGAAGTTTTTACTTGGAATATACCATTATATATCTTGCTATATAATACAAATAAAATTCATAATAGCTAACGTTTGTCACATACTCATCTGTGCTTGTATGATAAGCAGTTAACCTCATTATTGAATTCACTTCTCACAACAGTTCCTAGATGTTAACACTGTTCCTGTTTTATACCGAGGGCAAATTAATCCATCAAGTGTAAGGAACCAAAGATCACATAGCTTTTAAGTGATGGGGCCAGGAACCAAATTAGGGCAACCTACCTGTCTCCTCTCGTCTACCATGCAACACTTAATGTTGTGCTTTTTTTTTTTTTTTTTTAATTTATTCTTTAATTGGAGGAAAATTGTTTTACAATGTTGTGTTGGTTTCTGCCATACAACAAGGCAATTCAGCCATAATTATACATTTATCACTTCTCTCCTGAGCTTCCCTGCCCTCCCCCCACCCCTCCCCTCTAGGTCATATTTGCAGGGAAGGAATGGAGACATTGATATAGAGAATAAACTTACGGACACAGTAGGGGATGAGAGTGGGATGAATGGAGAAAGCAGCATAGACATACATACTCTACCATATGTAAAACAGATGGCTGGTGAGAAGTTGATATATTACCCAGGGAGCCCAGCCTATCATTATGCTTCTTCCACCAGTTATTAACTTATCTCTTGATCTTTGTTCCCTGTGCTTTGTGATTCTCAGGCTGAGAACCTGAGAATGTTTTTGTATCTCTGTCTGGATCTATGTTAATCTCTGCCAAGAAGGGTGTGTGAGGGTGACTGGAAAGTTGGAGGAAGGGGAATGTGTTTTCCTGTTTTCTGTGGGATTCCTACAGGCTTCTTGTCTGCTTGTATGTGCTATGGACTTTCAGTTCAGTTCAGTCACACAGTTGTGTCCGACTCTCTGAGACCCCATGGACTGAAGCACGCCAGGCCTCCCTGTCCATCACCACCTCCCGGAGTTTGCTCAAACTCATATCCATTGAGTCGGTGATGCCATCCAACCACCTCATCCTCTGTCATCCTCTGCTCCTCCTCTCTTCAATTTTGCCCAGCATTAGGGTCTTTTCAAATGAATCAGTCCTTCGCATCAGGTGGCCAAAGTATTGGAGCTTCAGCTTCAGCATCAGTCCTTCCAATGAATATTAAGGACTGATTTCCGTTAGGATTGACAGATTTGATCTTCTTGCAGTCCAAGGGACTCTCAAGAGTCTTCTCCAACACCACAGTTCAAAAGCATCAATTCTTCGGCACTCAGTTTTCTTTATGGCCCAACTCTCACATCCATAAATGACTATTGGAAAAACCATAGCTTAGACTAGACAGACCTTTGTCGGCAAAGTAATGTCTCTGCTTTTTAATATGCTGTTTAGGGTGGTCATAGCTTTTCTTCTAAGGAGCAAGCATTTTTTTAATTTCATGGCTGCAGTCACCATCTGCAGTGATTTGGAGCCCAAGAAAATAAAGTCTATCAGTGTTCCCATTGTTTCCCCATCTATTTGCCATGAAGTGAAGAGATCGGATGCCATGATCTTAGTTTTCTGAATGTTGAGTTTTAAGCCAGCTTTTTCTCTCTCCTCTTTAACTTCATTAAGAGGCTCTTTTGCCTTGAAGGTTTCTCACTCCATCAGAAGTGCATTCTCTATCTGCATGAAAATCCAGTTTGTAATTTGCCAACTCTAGTAGAACTAGATTCATTAAGCCCCTCTCCTCAGAGATCCTGGTCCCATGCTCATGAGGTCCTTTCTTCTATGGTTCTGCTGCTGCTGCTAAGTCGCTTCAGTCATATCCAACTCTGTGCGGCCCCATAGACGGCAGCCCACCAGGCTCCCCGTCCCTGGGATTCTCCAGGCAAGAACACTGGAATGGGTTGCCATTTCCTTCTCCAATGCATGAAAGTGAAAAATGAAAGTGAAGTCGTTCAGTTGTGTCCGACTCCTAGCGACCCCATGGAATGCAGCCTATCAGGTTCTTCTGTCCATGGGATTTTCCAGGCAAGAGTACTGGAATGGGTTGCCATTGCCTTCTCCGTCTGTGGTTCTAAATTTCAATAACTTTGTCTCTTTTCCTCCCAAGTACGTATTAGAGATGAGGGCTGCTTACAGTACTTGCAACCTCTAAGAAATTTAGAATTCTACTTCCTGTAACTTAAATAACAACTTTACCCTTATGTAACATTCAAGCTTCTGTCCTGACTGAAACTTGACCCGTACAAGGTCATATGTACAGTTATTAAGTGATGGTCAGGAACTAGACTGAATATACAGTTCCTGCACTGCCCACATTCTGGCAGGGTAAACTGAGGTTAAACAAGTGGGTACTCTATGAAAAGTATGTAACTTTAGGTTGCTTATTTCTGAGTGTTTTTTGAGGGAGGTCTTTGGTGGAAATAATAAAATACCTCTTAATGTACAACTGGATGGTAAAGAATCAAAACTTTTAGATTTTTTTCTAGGAAATGAATTTATTATCTCAATCAAGTTTGTATTACACAGAAACTTTGCAAGATTAAGGAGCTACAAAGTGACAATGTGTTGATAACCCTTGTTTGCTGTTGTTTAGTCACTAAGTCGTGTGTGACTTTTTATGACCCCATGGACTGTAGCCTGCCAGGCTCCTCCATCCATGGTATTTCTCAGGCAAGAATATTGAAGTGGGATGCCATTTTCTTCTCCAGGAATCGAACCTGCATCTCCTGCATAGGCAGGCGGATTCTTTACTGCTAAGCCTACTTTACCAGGGAAGCCCACTGACATCCTTACTTTCCCTAATTTTAGGCCATGTTCCAAAACCTAAGTGTCCAAGCAAATACATAGTTAAGCATATTTGCCAGGTTGTTTTCAGTCACTAAGTTGTGTCCGACTCTGGGACCCCTTAGGCTGTAGCCCACCAGGCTCCTCTGTCCTCCACTATCTCCCAGATTTTGCTCAAATTCATGTCCATTGAGACAGTGATGGGGATACTATCTAACCATCTCATCCTTAGCTGACCCCTTCTCCTTTTCCCCTCAGTCTTTCCCAACATCAGCATCTTTTTAAAGTTGGCTCTTTGCATCAGGTGGCCAAAGTACTGGCTTTCAGCACTCTGCCTTCTTTATGGTCCAACTCTCACATCCATACATAATTATTGGAAAAAACCCTAGCTTTGACTATTTGGACCTTTGTCAGCAAAGTGATGTCTCTTCTTTTTAATATGGTATCTAAGTTTGTCATAGCTTTTCTTTCAAGGAGCAAATGTTTTTTAATTTCGTGGCTGAAGACACCGCAGTGATTTTGGTGCCCAAGAAAACAAAATCTGTCACTGCTCCCACTTTTTCCCCTTTTGTTTGCCATGAAGTGATGGGACCAGATGCCATGATCTTGGTTTTTTGTATGTTGAGTTTAAAGTCATATTTTTCACCTTTGTCTTTTGCCCTTATCAAGAGGCTCTTTAGTTTCTCTTCACTTTCTGCCATTAGATTGGTATCATCTACATATGTGAGATTGCTGATATTTCTCCAGACAATCTTGATTCCAGATTGTGGTTCATCCAGCCCAGGATTTCACATGAGGTACTCTGTTTATAAGGTGCAATTTCATTGCCTCTTGAGTCATATTTACCTTTCAGTGTAAATATGTACAGTTCTCACAACCCACACACCAAATGCTTTGAAAAGCTTTCTTTAGTGTTACTAGAGAGTGGCTGAGTTGGACTGTGGGAAAGATGCTGTGACTAGAGGAAATGAGAGCAGGGTATTATTTGCCTCTTGTGCTCCCATAACTCATTGTCTTCTCTTGTTATCCATGCCATGTGGGCATGCTCAGTTGCTAAGTTGTGTCTGACTCTTTGCTATCCCATGCCAAGCAAGTTTTAATCCTATAGTCTGCAACTTTTGCTATACCCAGACATCACCCAGGAGGCTTAGAAATGCAAATTTCTAAGTGTATAGTGTATAGATTTTTGAACTGCAATTTTCCAGATTCATTCAAAAGGTCTGGGGTGAAAGCCCACTTGGTCATGATGTATGATCTTTTTAATATGTTGTTGGATTCTGTTTGCTAGAATTTTGTTGAGGACTTTTGCGTCTATGTTCATCAGTGATACTGGCCTAAAGTTTTCTTTTTTTGTGTCATGTTTGTCTGGTTTTGGTATTATGGTGGCCTCAGTGAATGATTTTTGGAGTTTATCTTCCTCTGCAATTTTCTGAAAGAGTTTGAGTAGGTTAGGTGTTAGCTCTTCTCTAAATTTTTGGTAGAATTCACCTATGAAGCCATCTGGTCCTGGGCTTTGGTTTGTTGGAAGATTTTTTATTACAGTTTCGATTTCTGTGCTTGTTATGGGTCTGTTACGATCTTCTATTTCTTCCTGGTTCCCTTTTAGAAAGTTATACTTTTCTAAGAATTCGTCCGTTTCTTCCAAGTTGTCCATTTTATTGGCATATAGTTGCTGATAGTAGTCTCTTATGATCCTTTGTATTTCTGTGTTGTCTGTTGTGATTTCTCCATTTTCACTTCTAATTTTGTTAATTTGATTCTTCTCCCTTTTTTTCTTGATGAGTCTGGCTAATGGTGTGTCTGTTTTATTTATCTTCTCAAAGAACCAGCTCTTAGTTTTGTTGATTTTTGCTGTAGTCTCCTTTGTTTCTTTTTCAATTATTTCTGCTCCCATTTTTATGATCTCTTCCCTTCTACTAACTGGGGTTCCTCCTGTATTCTTTTTCTAGTTGCTTTAGGCATAAAGTTAGGTTATTTATTTGACTTTTCTCTTGTTTCTTGAGGTAGGCCTGTAGTGCTGTGAACCTTCCCCTGAGCACTGCTTTCACTGAGTCCCATCATTTTGGGGTGTCGTGTCTTCATTTTCTTTTGTTTCTATGCAAGTTTGGATTTCTACCATGATCTGTCAGTTATTCAGAAGTGTGTTGTTTAGCCTCCATATGTTTGTATTTTTAATAGTTTTTTTTTTTTTTTCCTGTAGTTGACATCTAATCTTACTGCATTGAGATTAGAAAAGATGCTTGAAATGATTTCAATTTTTTTGAATTTACCAAGGCTAGATTTATGGCCCAGGATGTTATCTCTCCTGGAGAATGTTCCACATGCCCTGGAGAAAAAGATGAAATTCATTTTTGGGGGGTGAAATGTCCTATAGATATCAATGAGGTCTAACTGATCATACATCATGACCAAATGGGCTTTATCCTAGGGTTGCAAGGATTCTTCAATATTAACAAGTCAATCAATGTGATACACCACATTAACAAATTGAAAGCTAAAACCATATTATTATCTCAATAGATGCAAAGAAAGCCTTTGATGAAATTCAGTACCCATTTATGCTAAAAGTTCTCCAGAAAGCAGGCATAGAAGGAACATACCTCAACATAATAAAAGGCACATATGATAAACCCACAGCAAACATTATCCTCAATGGTGAAAAATTAAAAGCATTTCCTCTAAAGTAAGGATCAAGACAAAGGTGCCCACTCTCATCACTGCTATTCAACATAGTTTTGGAAGGTTTAGCCACAGCAATCAGAAAAGAAAACCATATAAAAGTAATCTAGGTTGGGGAAAAAAGAAGTAAAACTCTCACTGTTTGCAGATGACATGATTCTCTATATAGAAAACCCTAAAGACAGCACCAGAAAATTACTAAAGTTAATCAATAAATATAGTAAAGTTGCAGGATGTAAAATGAATACACAGAAATCCCTTGCATTCATATACACTAAAACAATGAGAAAACAGAAAGAGAAATTAAGGAAACAATCCCATTCACCATTGCAATGAAAAGAATAAAATACTTAGGAATAAATTTACTAAATAAACAAAAGACCTATATATAAAACACTGATTAAAGAAATCAAAGATGACACAAATAGATGGAGAAATATACCATGTTCATGGATCAGAAGAATCAATCTAGTGAAAATGGGTATACTACCCAAAGCAATCTATAGATTCAATGCAATCCTTATCAAGCTTCCAATGGTACTTTTCACAGAACTAGAACAAATAATTTCACACTTCATACGGAATCACAAAAAAACCTCGAATAGCCAAAGCAATCTTGAGAAAGAATAATGGAACCAGAGGAATCAACCTGCCTGACTTCAGACTATACTACAAAGCTGCAGTCATCAAGACAGTACGGTACCGGCTCAAAGACAGAAATATAGATCAATGGAACAAAATAGGAAGCCCAGAGATAAATCCATGCACCTATGAACACTTTATCTTTGACAAAGGAGGCAAGAATATACAATGGAGAAAAGACAATCTCTAACAAGTGGCTCTGGTAAAACTGGTCAACCACCTGTAAAAGAATGAAACTAGAACACTTTCTAACACCATACACAAAAATAAACTCAGAATGGATTAAAGATCTAAATGTAAGACCAGAAACTATAAAACTCCTAAAGGAAAACATAGGCAGAACACTCTGACATAAATCACAGCAAGATCCTCTATGATCCACCTTTCAGAGTAATGGAAATAAAAACAAAAATAAACAAATGGGACCTAATTAAACTTAAAAGCTTTTGCAGGACAAAGGAAACTTTAAGCAAGGTGAAAAGACAGCCTTCAGAATGGGATTACTTTGCCAACAAAGGTCCGTCTAGTCAAGGCTATGGTTTTTCCTGTGGTCATGTATGGATGTGAGATTTGGACTGTGAAGAAGGCTGAGCGCCGAAAAATTGATGCTTTTGAACTGTGGTGTTGGAGAAGACTCCTGAGAGTCCCTTGGACTGCAAGGAGATCCAACCAGTCCATTCTGAAGGAGATCAGCCCTGGGATTTCTTTGGAAGGATGATGCTAAAGCTGAAACTCCAGTACTTTGGCCACCTCATGCCAAGAGTTGACTCATTGGAAAAGACTCTGATGCTGGGAGGGATTGGGGGCAAGAGGAGAAGGGGACAACAGAGGATGAGATGGCTGGATGGCATCACTGACTCGATGGACGTGAGTCTGAGTGAACTCCGGGAGTTGGTGATGGACAGGGAGGCCTGGCGTGCTGCGATTCATGGGGTCACAAAGAGTCGGACACAACTGAGCGACTGAACTGAACTGAACTGAATAGCAAATGAAGCAATTGGCAAAGAATTAATCTCAAAAATATATAAGCAGCTCAATACCAGAAAAATAAACGACCCAATAAAAGAAATGGGCCAAAGAACTAAACTGACATTTTTTCCAAAGAAGACATACAGATGGCTAACAAACACATGAAAAGATGCTCAACATCACTCATTATCAGAGTAATGCAAATCAAATCCACAATGAGGTACCATCTAATACTCACCAGAATAGCTGCTATCCAAAAGTCTACAAGCAATGAATGCTGGAGAGGGTGTGGAGAAAAGGGAACCCTCTTACACTGTTGGTGGGAATGCAAACTAGTACAGCCGCTATGGAGAACAGTGTGGAGATTCCTTAAAAAACTGGAAATAGAACTGCCTTATGATCTAGCAATCCCACTGCTGGGCATACACACTGAGGAAACCAGAATTGAAAGAGACATATGTACCCCAATGTTACAACAGCTAGGACATGGAAGCAACCTAGATGTCCATTGACAGATGAATGGATAAGAAAGTTGTGGTACATATACAGTATGAATATTACTCAGCTATTAAAAAAGATCATATTTGAGTCAGTTCTAATGAGGTGGATAAAACTGGAGCCTATTATATAAAGTGAAGTAAGTAAGTCAGAAAGAAAAACACCAATACAGCATACTAACACATATATATGGAATTTAGAAAGATGGTAAAGATGACCCTGTATGTGACACAGCAAAAGAGACACAGATATAAAGAACAGACTTTTGGACTCTGTGGGAGAAGGCGAGGGTGGGATGACCTGAGAGAATAGCATTGAAACATGTATATTACCATATATGAAATAGATGACCAGTCCAAGTTTGATGCATGAAACAAGGTTCTCAAAGCTGGTGCACTGGGACAACCCAGAGGGATTTGATGGAGAGGGAGATGGGAGGGGTTTGGGGATCGGAGGACACATGTACACCCATGGATGATTCATGTGAATGTATGGCAGAAAGTACCACAATATTGTAAAGTAATTAGCCTCCAATTAAAATAAAATAATTTTAAAAAAGAAAAAGGTCTGGAGTGTGGCTCACTACATTTTTAAGAACAACTACTAGTTGAGAATTGCTGATGCAAAAGAGTCATTGCTTCAAATGTTAGCTAGGTGCACTGGAATGAGAGTAAGCTAGAAAAGTGTGATATGGATTCAGGACCTGGAACACAATGTAAAGTAAATCCACATGGGTTCTGAAAACATCTTGGGAAGATGATCATCTGAAGTTCTACACACTTACCTGATGATTAGGGAACTTAGTGAAGCAGATCCTTCCTAGCTTTGTCTCCTAGGGCAGCGGTTCCCAATTTCTCCTGCTCCATAGAATCACGTGGGGGAATATTTTAAAATCCAGATATCCAGGTCACACAAAATGTCTAGGGCTTCGTCCAAGCCTGAGTATTTGTTCTTGGAATATAATTGACGTCAGTTTCATGTGGACAACACAATGATTCAATATTTGTTGTTGTTCTTGTGAAATGATCACCACAATAAGTCTACTTAACAACCATCAACGTGCATAGTTAACAAACGCTGGTTTCCTTGTGAAGAGAACTTTTAAGGTTTACTCTCAGAAAATTTTAATATATGATTTGCTGTTTTGTTGTTTAGTCGCTAAGTTGCATCCAACTCTTTTGTGACCTCATGGACTATAGCCCACCAGGCTCCTCTGTCCATGTGATTTCCCAGGCAAGAATACAATATGGTACTATTAACTATAGTCACCATGCCATACCATCCATCCTCATGACTTATTGATTTTATAACTGGAAGTTTGTACCTTTTGACCTGCTTCACCATTTCAACTCACTCCCTACTTCTGAACTTAGATAACTGCCAATCTGTTCTTTGTATCTATGAGTTATTTTTCATTTGTTTGTTTAGAATCCACATATAAGTGAGATCAGATGGTATTTGCCTTCCTCTGTCTGGCTTATTTCACAGGCATGAGTATTTTGTAAAGCTCTCCAGTGATTTCAATGTGCAACCAAGGTTGGAGTGATTAGAGAAGGATCCCAGAAGTCAGGGATGGTGACCAAGAATCAGTATTTTTTCGCAAAAGCTACAGGTGGTTCTTATGAAGACAAAGTTTGGAAGTTATTAAATTTGATATACAAGGATATATTTCAAGTTATTTAAAGAAATAGCCATCCACATATGACTAACTTTATAATATATAGTTCATAATATACATAAAGTCTTTCTTTTTGGAATTGATTCTGCCATTTCTTAGTTCAACATGCCTGCCTTTAGTTGCAATTGATGACTGCTTTAAACACACACTGTAGCATTATCACCCTTATATTGTGAAATAAGGACTAAATACACAGATGACAAGTTATGACCTTAATAAGATTGATTGTTTCTTGACTAATGTGATGAAATATTATTTCCTTAAATGTGTTTTAGGGTATGGTGTTGAAATTGCTTTTCCTGGATAACTTAACATTGATTTCTATCAATCCTTTTAAAAGTCAGAGTGGAGCAACTTGTTCCCAAGAAGGAAAGTTCCACCCTACCTTCCAGAAACATAAACTGGAACACAATGTATGTCCCTCTGAGTATAGCAGAACAGAGAATATGTCTTAAACTGTAACCAACCAGGCAGAAGGTTATTTATTAAAACATCTCAATGATATCCTACAAAACAGACACCAGGGTAGCACCATGGCTCGAGTCCATGAAACCTTGACTATGGTTTCCTCCATCATGTTATACAACCATCTCATAGAGCCATAAGACCTCAACTCTGAGCTGCACTGCAGAGACCTCGGTGTAGTCTAGCTGCCCTGTTTGAAAGGAAAGGAAAATGATGAACAAAAAAATGAACTGATTTGCGTCAAGTCAACACCACTAATGCCTGGTTTCCATATCCCCTGAGTGGAATCCCAGAACTCTTAAATGCCCCAGATGCTGTCTGTGTTCTCTAAATCATGCACCTTTAGACTAGCTGTTATTAAACACTCTAAACTCTAGCAATCTGGGGAGATCTAACACTCTTCCTCATTCACCCCTGAGGAGTAAAAAACAAGCAATATTTTCCTAGGAAGATGGAGCTTTGACTGTGATTCAATAAGCCTCTGTATAGTGACTTTTCAATAGATTTTCCATCTTTCCATTCCCTTCAGTCTTTTAGGGGTAAGAACAAGGCCTGAGTCAGGAAGATAATTACATGAGCAATTTATTAAACTGATTCGTAGCCTTTAAAGAGATTTCATTTTCTTTTGGCCCTTGTTTCCTTATGTCTCCCTCATCTTAATTCTACTGTAGCTGCTGTGATGTTAACACTGCATGAACAGGGTATGTGTTCATGGAAATGGCCTGTTTTTCATTTAGGTCAGAATTTCTCCAACTGGTATGTACTCTTTGATGTTCTAGAATTCTCTATGTGAAATCAAAATTAATTTGAGTGCATTCTGTAACTTTTGGAAGACAATCTGTAATTTGAGTGTTCACATTTCAGTTTGTGTCACAGGTGTGTTCTCATCAAATGAAACCCAGGTAACAGCATAAGATGCTTTAGGAAGGAAAGTTTTTCATTAGTTTAAGTTAAAAAATGTGGCAGAATGGAGTCATTACAGACCACACAGTAGGATAGATCCCATGGCAGTCAGACTCTATTGTAATTGGTAATCTGTTGGTTTGGACCCACTTTTTGTGCAAAGGCTCCTCTGCCCTCCATTGTTTCCCAGAGTTTGCTCAAACTTATGTCCATTGATTCAATGATGTTATCTAAGCATCTCATTCTCTTTTTTGCCTTCAATCTTTCCCAGTATCAAGGTCTTTTCCAATGAGTCAGCTCTTTGCATCAGCCCACTTTGGCCGTCTTTGACTCAGGTGGCCAAAACATTAGAGCTTCAGCTTCAGCATCAGTCTTTCCAATGAATATTCAGGTTTGCTTTCCTTTAGGATTGACTGGTTTGATCTTGTTTGGGTGTTAAATTTAAGCAAATTAAGAAGGAGGGCTGAGCTGAAGTTTTAACATCACTATACCAGACCTGGTGGGCACTGGGCTGCCCAAACAACTCGTAGCCTTGGTGATCACCCCGTCCTTGTGGAACCGCATAGCTGATGAGCATCACCTTCTGGCCTTTCCTCCTTCATTTTACTGTTTATTACAAGACCTGGCATGACTATACAGTGAAGTTAGGAGGAATGGCCCTTCCACCTCATCTCTCCTTACTGCTCAATGCATGTAGAAGATCTGTGGTGTAGCTCACAGAATTCCTGTTGACACACACACATAATTTCTTGCAAAGAAAAGTGGGAGACAAATGTGACACGGTCAACTTAAGGTTTCACAATGATCTCTTGAATTTTAGAACTCAAGGTGTTTTATAAGAGGAATTTAAAATAGCATACTATTATTATCTAAACAAATCTCTATGCCTTTATCCATGTTGTTTCCTAGAATGCCTTCTGGTGTCCCTCAGCACCATTGTATTTTATGTCTAAATACTACCCACCTAACCTCACTCAAATGCCAACCATAAAAATTCCAGGTTCACACAGCAAGAAATGATCCTTCCCTATCTGCAGGAGACATTAACTTCTGACAGAAAGTACATTAGGATTACATGTTAAAATCTTAGGATTTTAACTAGGATTAAATCTTAAAAAATCTTTCTCTTGTCCAATTTACCCAAACACCAGCCCTATTTATACTAATATATGACAAGTGCCTGACAATTGCAGGAGGATAGATGATTTCAAGTTGAAAAAATAGATAGATCTAAAAGAGTCATTACTTAGGACATAGGTGTCTTTATTAAAAATATGACCTTGTTGTACCATCAACTATTTTATCTACAGCAGCCCATGAAAAAGCTTTTGTATGGGTTAAATTTCTTGAAGGCTTTATATTCGGTTCAGTTCAGTTCAGTCACTCAGTCGTGTCCGACTCTTTGCGACCCCATGGACTGCAGCACGCCAGGCCTCCCTGTCTATCAGCAACTCCCAGAATTTACTCAAACTCATGTCCATTGCATCGTTGATTTCATCTAACCATCTCATCCTCTGTCGTCCCCTTCTCCTCCTGCCTTCAATCTTTCCCAGCATCAGGTTCTTTTCCAATGAGTCGGTTCTTCACATCAGGTGGCCAAATTATTGGAGTTTCAGCGTCAGCATCAGTCCTTCCAATAAATATGAAGGACTCATTTCCTTTAGGATTGACAAGTTGTATCTCTTTGCAGTCCAAGGGACTCTCGAGATTCTTCTCCAATGCCACAGTTCAAAAGCATCAATTCTTCCATGCTCATCTTTCTTTATAGACCAACTCTCACATCCATATATGACAACTGGAAAAACCATAGCTTTGACTAGATAGACCTTTTTTGGTAAAATAATGTCTCTGCTTTTCAATATGTTGTCCAGGTTGGGCATAGCTTTTCTTCCAAGGAGCAAGTGTCTTTTAATTTCATGGCTTCAGTCACCATCTGCAGTGATTTTGGAGCCCCCAAAAATAAAGTCTCTCACTGTTTACATTGTTTCCCCATCTATTTGCAATAAAATGATGGGACCAGATGCCATGATCTTAGTTTTCTGAATGTTGAGCTTTAAGCCAACTTTTTCACTCTCCTCTTTCACTTTCATCAAGAGGCTCTTCAGTTCCTCTTCACTTTCTGCCATAAGGGTGGTGTCATGTGCATATCTGAGGTTATTGATATTTCTCCTGGCAATCTTGATTCCAGCTTGTGCTTCATCCAGCCCAGCATTTCACATGATGTACTCTGCATATAAATTAAATAAGCAGGGTGACAATATACAGCCTTGACATACTCATATCCTGATTTGGAACCAGTCTGTTGTTCCATGTCCACTTCTAACTATTGCTTCTTGACCTGCATACAGATTTCTCAGGAGGCAGGTCAGGTGGTCTGGTATTCCCATCTCTTTAAGAATTTTCCACAGTTTATTGTGATCCACACAGTCAAATATTAGTTGACTGAATAAATTATTTACATAGTAAGGTAGAGTTAATGATCTTGTGTTCTAGAATATTGAATTAATTCCTTGCATTTCAAAACATCAGCATTCTCTGTAACTTTCTGCTACATCCATGCATGCATGCTAAGTCTCTTCAGTCATGTCCAACTCTTTGGGACTCTATGGACTATAGCCTACCAGGCTCCCTTGTTCATGGGATTCTCCAGGCAAGAATACTGGAGTGGGTTGCCATTCCCTTCTCCGGGATATCTCTGACCCAGGGATTGAACCCATGTCTCCTGTGTTGGCAGGCAGGTTCTTTACCAGTAGTGTTCTGGGAAGCCCTTTCTCCTACTTAGAGAAGCTCATATTCAAGTGATGAAGAGATCACGTCTTTGACTTCACAGCTTCCTCCTCCTTCCCCTGTTTCTTCAACCATAGTTTTAAACACTCCTGTTTATAAAACTGGCTAAATTTGCTCCTGCCTTACGTGATTTGTACTAGCCATTTCCTGAACCTATAATTCCCTTCTGCCAAATATTCTCTGTCTACATGATGGAAGCTTCATCTTTCAAGTCTCAGGTCAGATACCCCTTGCTCAGAGAAGCCTTGCTCAATCATCTAAGCTAAATTACCCTAGTCCAACATTCCACCATGTTTGATTTTCTTTCTAGTATTAACTGAGTTTATTGTGTCTATTTTTGCCTAGTTTATTTTTCTGCCTTCATAAGATTGGAACTTTATAGGAGAAGAAATCTGGTTTGTCTTTGTTTATATAGGGCCAGCTCCAAGAAGAATGTATGAAAATGGAAGATGCTGAACATGTAACTGTTGAATGAATGGATGAATAAAAGAACAGCTTCCAAATAAAAGTGCTTTTACATATATTTTCAGTGAAAAGCCTCGGGGCACACAAAAGCACATGACTTTATATGCTTAACTTTCACTGGGGAGGTAGCCTGGTTTAAATTTTCTGCTCCGTAGGAACTTGAGTCATAGCATCTGTAACACCTTATTAAACACCTTATTGGTCATACCTTAAAGAGAGAGCAGGCAGGCTCTTGCTGTTACATTTTTATGCCAGTGCTTGACACAGTTCATGACATTAAGTGGAACAAATTGAGTAATGGGTTAAGTAAATGTGGCTTGATTCTCAAACTCTTATTTTACCTTAGTACTTACCCATTTTTCAAGAATAATAACTATCATTTTTGGAACAGCTACTCACTAGATAGGTATTTTGTATTCTTTATCATATCAATTCACTTAAATAACCATTTAAGAAAGGATTACCATAATCCATTTTTAAAAACTTAAGCAACAAATGATTCTTTGGCATTGGACACAGGTCTAGTTTCCAAAATTCATAATCTTAGTTCAATCAGTCAATTGCCTGTTCTTATTAGACTAAAAGAAATTCAAATATACTTGACAGACAGTTTATTTGAACATTAACTACTATCTCAGACTTTGCTGACTAATTCCTAATAGTCTTCATAGCAAATAAGTACTTTGTAGCATGAATCTGTTCTTAATATATAAACAAATCTATGGAGATTTTTGCTATACATCTAGCCTGTCATTTTTAATAGTTTAACATAAAAATAATTTTGTTATGATTGTAAAAAATAATATTGTCATTGCAAAAAGTCAAATAATATAGAAAATATGGAGAAGAATATACAGACTAAAATCCCATCTTGTGTGGGCTCAGTTGCTCAGTCATGTTTGACTCTTTTTCACCCATGGACTGACTGTAGCCCACTCCTAATGTAGCCCAGGCTCCTGCATCCATGGAATTTTCCAAGCAAGAATACTGGAGTGAGTTGCCATTTCCTACACCAAGGGATCTTCCCAACCCAGGGATCAAACCTGATTCTTCTGCATTGGCAAGCAGATTCTTTTACCACTGAGCCACCTGGGAAAGTCCATCCTAAATATGTACAAAATTTTATTTAAATAGAATCAAATTGTATATGATATTTTTTTCTTGTCTTTCACTTAGAATTATATCATGCTACTACTTTCACAAAAAAAGTTTAGGCACTATCATGGACATTTGGATTTATTGTCTCTATTCAACATGGATGGCACAGGTGACTTAAAATCTAGCTGAGTGAAACCTATTCTGACTTCTGAAGTACTACTAATCTAACTCTGCTACTGCTGCTGCTAAGTCGCTTCCATCATGTCCAACTCTGTGCAACTCCATAGACGGCAGCCCACCAGGCTCCCCCGTCCCTGGGATTCTCCAGGCAAGAACACTGGAGTGGGTTGCCATTTCCTTCTCCAATGCATGAAAGTGAAAAGTGAAAGTGAAGTCACTCAGTCGTGTCCGACTCTTAGCGACCCCATGGACTGGAGCCCAGCAGGCTCCTCCGTCCATGGGATTTTCCAGGCAAGAGTACTGGAGTGGGGTGCCATCGCCTTCTCCAGTGCATGAAAGTGAAAAGTGAATGTGAAGTCGCTCAGTCTAATTGGTTTAGTTTGTCAGGTTTACCATCACATATGCCTTCTCTGAGGCAGAAAATCTACAGAAGTCTTAAACTGGGAACTGTATTCATATTTATTCAATAAACTACAAAGAACTGAAGCAGACTGGTTTTTATTTTTTAAGGCTTTCTCTTTTCTGCTGCTTTTCAACTTTTGACAATGACATGTTTTCATCAAGACTCATGTTATTGAAGGTACCAATGGTTCCTCCTCCCTTACGCTCTGCATCCTTTCTCTTTCACTCCATCTACCTCTGTCCAGTGTTAGAAATCTGAGCCCAGGCTATTACAATTCTCACATATATCTTATCCACTCCAACTCATGCTGTATATAGCAATCATCAGATAGATATTTCTGAAATATCCAATTTTTTATAAGATCATATCCAAGCATCTTAATCAGACATTCCAAGTCTTTCACGACCTGGACTCTATGGATTCTCCAGATTCTCTCAACCTCATGGACTCTGTGTTACATCCAGGCTACTGTACACAGAGTTCTTTCATTCAGGAGACATGCTGTCCGAATCCTTAGTACCTTTTAACACTAAAATAAAGTTGGCTCATTGGAAAAGACCCTGATGCTGGGAAAGATTGAGGGCAGGAAGAAAATGGAGTGACAGAGGATGAGATGGTTGGATGGCATCATTGACACAATGGACATGAGTTTCAGCAAACTCAGGGAGTTGGTGATGGACAGGGAAGCCAGGTGTGCAAGGAATTGGACACAATTTAGCAACAAACAACCCTGAAATATCATCTTCCCCTGAAATCTTCTGTGACTATTCCATTTAATATGTTTCTGCTTAATTGCAGGTATCTTCCATATAATTCATTCATTCCAGAAATATTTTTATTGAATATTTGCTGTGTATCAGACATTGTTCAGGGCACTGGGAATATATCAGAAAATAAAGTGGACAAAATTCTCTGACTTAGTGGAATTTGTGCTCTTATAGAGATACAATATACATAATTTACAAAGACAGTGCATGGTACAATGTGATAAATGTTATTTTTAAAAATTGAGAAGGCGAAGGCATCAGGATTGCCAGTGAGTGCTTCCAGTAATTAACAAAATGTTAAGCTTATCCTCAGGGGTGGGCAAACTTGTTCTGTAAACGAGCAGATATTAAATACTTTAGACTTTCAGGGCCACATGGTCGCTGCCATAACCATCTAACTTGACCATTTTAGCACAAAAGCAGCCTGTGTTTCAATAAAACTTTATTCATGAGCCCTGAAATTTGAATATCATGTGATTTCCATGTGCCACAGAACATAATTCTTCTTCTGACTTATGTGTTTTTAAATAAAAATCTAAGTTCTATTCTTACTTTGTGGGCCACACACACACAGGCAGGAGGCCAGATTTGGCCCACGGATGATAGTTTGCCAACCCTTTGTACACCACTGAGAAGCTGAGATTAGTGAAGACATGGGGAAGATAACAGAGTGAGCATGGGGACAGGTAAGAGTAGAGTATTCTAGGCAGAGGGTACAGTCACTGCAGAGTTTGTGAGACAAAGACATGCCTCCAGTGTGCCAGAGCAAGCTGAGTGAGAGAGAGAGGGGCAGGAGATGAAGGAGGAGGAGCAATAAAGATGAGAATGGATAACACAATTGATCTACAATCACGGTGACAACCATAGGCTCTTAGACCTGCAGAAGGAAACCCCAAGAGATTCTCTAGTTCTTGCCTGTCCAATAGGCTTCAACTCAGAAAGCCAGCTTTGATTGGCATACTGTTGAGTACCGCTCTAAGACCGCATTCTGTCTTAGCCAGAATCACTTACATGATCAATTAGCAATATGTGTTCAGGGGTGAGGGTAGTGGTTGTTCTACATTTGTGTTCTTCATCTAGTCTGCCCACAACATTTCACCTCTAGGACACCCTGAGTTCCCAACAATTTACATGGCATCCTCAACATTACCATCTAATTAATGACAGGAATTCTGAGTGCCAGATTGTGATCTTCATTGTATCTTGGCCCTTCCTTGTTTCAGGTTTTACACTTAGGGCAATGATCAGTATGTATCTTTTCTGAAGAAGCTGAAAAGATACTGAAATTGAAAACTGAATAGAGATGAGAATTGCCAATGCAAATTTTACTCCCTTAGACCTATAAAACCTTTACCGCTTCTAAAGCACTTTTGTCTTTATCCCTTCTTTGAGCTTTAGGATGGCCCTATGAATCTTTAATAAACCCATAAAACAATCCTCAGGCCCTAAAATGAAAAATCAGGCTGCTCTTATCTTAAATTGCATTTGCCTGTGATCTGTGAGATTTTTTTTCCCCACAATTCCATGTATTAAAATTTAGCTTAAAATTATTACCAAAGATTTTTTCATAATTGTTACTAAAATACTTCTTAGTGTACTTAGAGCAAAAGGAAGGAAGAACCAACTGTTCCAAAATGTTCAATGATAAGCTTAAAACTGCCATTGTTTCTCTGCATTGTCAGAAAAAGAGGAGGAGTTCGTGGTGAGCTACTGTGATGACTAATGAAATTTTTATTCTTTTCAATAAGAAGAGCTTTAACAATTAGGCTGTGTTATAATGAAATGTTCATTTGTCCAAACTCTGATTCCTGGTCCATCAATACCTCTTTGTGAGAGGTACATCCCTAAAACATGCCTTTGTCTTGAATGGAATGCAACCAGAGGCGTTTAGTGCAAGGACTCTCAGTAAGGCAGCCTGAAATGAACAATGGACTTCAGATAAAGCTAAAATTAAAATGTATATATATATATTTCCCTGTACCATCTGCTATTCATTAGGCAGCTTTCACCTGACTAAATAGCTAAAACAACGAATGAAACGTCACATTTTAAAATAAGCATAAATAAATGTTTAAAAATCCAAATTGTAAGGGAAGCATATTTTACATTCTCTGTATCAGTATAAAGGACATCTGGAAAATACTTTTTTGCTGTGTAGATTTAAAGGATTTCAGTTAAAACTATCTAATGAGTTTAAACGGCCTATAGTTTCCTAGAAATATTTTCAGTTTTATATTTTGATAACATTCTATTGCAGCTGGAACCAGTTGGGATCTATTTTAAATACTTTCTTGTTCCTCCTCCTACTAATCTCTTCTAATTACTATTCAACATTTAGAAAGCGGCAACAAATGCTGGGTCTGTATTTAATGTGACCTTAGTGACAATGGGCTCACATTTCCACCATGATGGGAAAGAACTTTGCATTTATAAAGAATGTACATAGCAGAGAATGGAAGCAAAATGATAATAATTATGGGGATTTGCATCACCTATAAGTTGATTCTGGTTCTCTTCATAGCTTGAGGTAATTCCAAAATGCCAGTGATGGTGCAAAAGGCAGAAATTTTTGCAGGAATGGCATTTGAGTAGAGTAGTGGAGATAGTCAGGCTCCTAGAAGTAGAGACAAGGGAGGCACAGGCAGAAGTGGGAGCAGTGGCAGCAATGACAGTTACGAAGTGTCCATGACATTCCTTATTTCATCTTACACTCTTACATGGTCAGCCTGTGGCTCACTGGACACTAAGCAGCCTCCGGTCTCCATTCTGCTCTCTCCGTCTTCCCACCCACGTCAGAGCATCTAATGGGGTACTGGAACCACTGGGCCTAATTATGTTCTCATGGACAATGCTGATATTGTTTTTCTCGCTCCTGGAATGAGAACCCATGTTTTGTGCCTAGGCAATTTTAACACACACACACACACACACTTCAGTGAAAGTCACCTGCTCTGAAAAACTTCTGTGGTATCTATAGTCTAAATGAAATGCCCTTCATTTGAACTCTTATAGTAACTTGCACACACTTCTATTCTTATATGATTAGTCCTTTTTTATCCTTCTAAATTTCTCTTAAAAATTATAAACTACTTGACAAGGAAAATATCTCATTAAAGTGCATATATATTTCTAGTGCCAAACACACTTCCTGGGAGAGTGATAGTCACTCTAGAAATGCTTTCTGTTCTTCCTTTGGAAGAACAGAGGAATGATATTTCTCATTGCTTTTTTTTTTTTCTTTTTGCCCCATTTAGGTAATTTTTTCAACTGTTAGAAAGATGTTCTAGGTGAAGAGAAATAAAAATCCAGGCACTATGGCTTTATAGAATGTTTTGCAAAAGTGGAAATGATTCTAAAGTGATAAAAAGTGATCCGTTGTCTTTAATCAACACTTAGTCTGTGTTAGCAATGTCACTCATAAGAGTTATAGTGCAAAACTATTGCAGATAAAACTAGCTTGTCTTAGCAAGTTCTTTTATAAAGCTTGTATAAAATACCATTTCAGGCAGAATTGACCCAAACAAGGAACATGTTCTATCTTCAGAAATAATTTACTTAGATACTGATAGAAAAATTTAATGCCTGTGCTGTGCTGTGCTTAGTCACTCAGTCATGTCGGACTCTTTGCAACCCCATGGACTGTAGACAACCAGGCTCCTCTGTCCATGTGGATTTTCCAGGCAGGATTACTAGAATGGGTTGCCATTTCCTTCTCCAATTAAGTGCCTACATATACTAATTTTATGGTCCTGAGAAGCTGCCAGCATCCAAACCTGTCATTTCCTCTGCCTATGGTCATATTGAAATCATCATGAAGTATTTTAGGCTAATGTTTTATCTATTAGGGGAGATAAGACTAGATTGTTGTCATTTCTCACTTGTTGATGCCAAGAAGAGCTTTCTACTCACTGCTTTCTAAGAACAATTTGCAAGAATAGGAGCTGAAGACAGGTTGTGCATTAAGAAGAGAAATTTGCAAAACCACAGAATCCAACATTTATCTTATAACAGTGCTAGCTAGAAAATATTTGTGGGACTTTGAAAGACATTCTCAGTTCAGGGGGGCTTTTCCTGGTCATCTATAAAATAAAGGAGTGGAAATTTTGAGATTTATAGTACCATATTTCTTTTGTTTGTTTGTTTTTTTCCCCAAGTGAAACAACGATTTTATTTGAGGCATAAAAGTGAATGCATTTCTGTCACATAGGATGAGGACAACGTGAGGGTCCTGGTTTCTAAGATAAAACTTTGTCTTAGACACAGTTTCCGTCAAGCTTCTTGGGAAATGAATCAGAAAAGGAGCAAGCAAGACATGGCCTGAAAAGAAAGCATTACTGTTGCTGGGAAGTAGTGAAGCAAGAGAAGAACTTACTCAGATCAGTGTACATGTTTCAGAGGTCCAAGGAGGAGGAGAGTGGTGTGGGAAAAATGGTCTAATTTCCTCATCTTGGCAGGAGATATGGCCCTCTCCTTCCAGGGAAATAACTTGCCTCTAATCAGAGGCAGCAGTGCTGACTTGGCAGTTTTGACTGCAGCAACATCTCAGGGCTCCCCAGTTCCCTGGATCCCCTGAAAAACTCAGAGACGAAGGGTGGGGTCTATGTCACGGACCCTGCCACTTGCTCCCTGAAGCTGGCCGTGTTTATGTCCCTTTCTGAAAAGCCCGCACACTTGTGGGTACTCAGGATGGTGTGGGCCTTGGTGCACAGGTTAAACCATTCAGGATGCTGGTCCAGTTTTTCAGTCTGCAGGCCACTGTCATCCGGAGACCAAGAGCCCTACTGAAGTCTTTGAAATGGAGCTGCCTGCAGATGGCATCCTGCCCATCTGGCTCCCTCCACCTCATGGCAGGTGGGTTTGGCAGCAGCTGGTCCTCCTCCTCAGCACTTAGTTTGTGGGCTTAGCCAGTCATGAAGTGGGGAAGGAGGTGGGGGCATGGACACGGGCAGCTGTGATAGCAGTGGAGTGGAGGAGTATGACTTACTGTTCCATACTTCTAAGAGATACTTACCATCTAAATTTTTACAATAATTGAGAGAATAAAATGAAAGGTCCATACCATATCATTAGAAGGCTTTTGAGTGGCATGCCTTTTTTTGTACATAAACTCTCAATCTTTCCTTCTTTTGTAATTAATTTTTATTGGGGTATAGTTGATTTACAAGTTTCTGTTAGTTTGAGGTGTTCAGCAAAGTAAATCAGTTATACATACACATACATCCACTCTTTTTTAGATTCTTTATTCCATATAGGTCGTTACAGAGTACTGAGTAGAGCTCCCATGCTATACAGTAGGTCCTCGTTAGTTATCCATTCTATATATATGGTGTGTATGTGTCAATCCCAGTCTTCCAATTTATGCCTTCCTAGGGAGATGCTTAACAAAGAACCAAGACAGGCAAGGAAAAATGCTTAAAGCTAATAATTCAGACTGTGAGACAATGGCGTTAGGGTTAGTGATTACTGATCTCGTACCTTTCACAGCTTTGTTTAAAGCTGGTAAGAGAAAATGGGGAATTATAGAAAATGAGGTGGATGAAACTGGAGCCTATTATACAGAGTGAAGTAAGCCAGAAAGAAAAACACCAATACAGTATACTAATGCATATATATGGAATTTAGAAAGATGGTAACAACAACCCTGTATGCGAGACAGCAAAAGACACAGATGTATAGAACAGTCTTTTGGACTCTGTGGGAGAGGGAGGAGGGGGGATGATTTGGGAGAATGGCATTAAAACATGTATAATAGCATATAAGAAACGAATCACCAGTCCAGGTTCGATGCAGGATACAGGAAGCTTGGGGCTGGTGCACTGGGATGACCCAGAGGGATGGTACGGGGAGGGAGGTGGGAGGGGGGTTCAGGATGGGGAACACATGTACACCCGTGGCGGATGCATGTTGATGTATGGCAAAACCAATACAATATTGTAAAGTAAAAAATAATAATAAAAATTGAATGACAAGAACAAAGATGGATGGCCCAGAGAGCAATTAGAATCTTGAAAGATTCTGACCAGTACATCTGAATATAATACAAATTAAAAAGAATGAAATGCTAGTGAAGTTCAGGTTTAATAACCACATTTATCAACTATCTGAGGTTTTAGTTATAGAAATCTGTTTGTTTTACATAGAAACAATATTAATAACTAATAAACATTGGCCATTCTATTGATAAACACTTGCTAAGTACCTCTTTTATCATCTCCGTTATCCTGAGGTACATATTCTTTTTATTGGCAGTTTATTAATAAGGAAAATAACACACTGCTGCTACTGCTGCTGCTAAGTCGCTTCAGTCGTGTCCGACTCTGTGAGACCCCACAGACGGCAGCCCACAAGGCTCCCCCGTCCCTGGGATTCTCCAGGCAAGAACACTGGAGTGGGTTGCCATTTCCTTCTCCAATGCAGGAAAGTGAAAAGTGAAAGTGAAGTCGCTGAGTCTTTCCGACTCTTAGCGACCCCATGGACTTCGGCCCACCAGGCTCCTCCATCCATGGGATTTTCCAGGCAAGAGTGCTGGAGTGGGGTGCCATTGCCTTCTCCAAAGGTTAAAAAATTTGTTCAAAGTAAATGGTAAAGTGTATTTTGACACAGGGCAGTCTAATTCCCAAAGTTGAACTCATATCCATTAGACTATAATACATTGATTAAAAATTATCTTACAGTAGATCTAAAAAGAATTCCTTAAAAACTCAACACTGTTTTAAAGAGTGATGTTCTTGGAATGATGTAAAGCGTGTAGAAGTTACTTCATCCCTAAGGTATCTGTCAGTTCCTTCCTGTTGTTGCTAGTAATCGACTGTTATCATGACCTGCCGAGGGGAGGCAGAGTTTGCTCTGGCCACAGTGACCTTCTCCTCCACCACTTCCATCCTGTGGGCGACTGCGGTCCTCTTGAGATGCTGGCGCTCTCCAGCCTCCAAATCTCTCTGTCCCAGTAAAAGCAAGCCAGAGGAGGCATAAGCGTCTCTACACAGAAAAATGAAATGGATCATATCTCTGTTTGTCCACGTTCCCCAAAACTCCGACATAGGACTTATTGTGCTCACATAGATGAAGGCGTTTCTCTTTCTGATGGTAGAGATTTAGGTCTCTGGCAGGCAACTCAACCCCAAGAATGGCATTAAGACTCAGATTACCCTAGATATCCATTCACCACTTGCATTTTTTTTTAGCTCTGTAACAACACATATACGGGTTTCTTTTGACAAAAGATAGACAATTAAATACTAATTACTACTAGAAACTTGAGAATAAACCCACAAATAAAATATTTAAAAATTTTCCGTTCATTATACCACAGCATTCCTTTAAAATTCTATGATTTTATGCCAGTATTTTTTGGTGGTGTTTTCATGTATATCATATTCACAAAATCACAGAATTATACAGCTGAAAGGTTCTCACACAATCTAGTCCTGTGCCTAACATTCAGAGAGACTGAATAGCTACCACCTTATGATGGAAAGCCCTCCAGTTCCCATGTCCATGTTTTACCATTATTCCTCATTGTCTTGGAATTTTGACAACTTACAGATGTAAAGAGCAATGAGTTATCACAGAGTCTTAGACCACTTGAATTGTCAGATGGCAGTGTAGCAATCTTTTAAAACATAGTACTCTCTCTCATATCAATAACCTGTTATCCATCACATAACATCTAACAGTTAAATTTCCCAACTCTTGTAACTTCAATGAGTATTCTTTTAGGAGCCATCTCTGAGAACTTCTCAGTTTAGATCTGATGATAGTTTTGCACATATCTTTGTCTCATATCATGTATACTATCTCACCAAATTTTTATCTTACAGATAATGACCATATCTGCTGGTTTACATAAACCTCCCTGCAGTGCTTATTCCAGTTTTATTAAATCACTTTTTGAATAAATCACTTTTACTTGGACAAGCCATATCTCCCTAAGTCCTTTTGTTGGCTGTTTCTGAATTTAATCTGTGAAACATCTTTCCACTTTCCAAAGAAGATAGATTTCCAAAGAAGGCATCTATCACATTCCCCTATGTCTGAATGTATACCTTAGACTCGGATGGTTGCCTAAATACACACCTTAATAAGAAAGCCATAAATAGATTGCTTTGACCACTTGGGCAACTGCCTATTTCAACACGACTCAAATTCACTATTTCCACCGACTTACCAAAAGAACTCTTTTGGGCAACAGGTTCCTTTCTCTGAGCTTCAGGAGGATGTTCCAGAGATTATAGAGTCCCTGCATCCAGGCAGCTGACTTAAATTTGAGTTACAAAGCAATAACATGAAATACCAGCCACACCTAAAATAAGTTACTTCATTTTCCCAGCAGATCCAAATGCATGCTTAAATGAAACTGCAGCCCATCTTTAAGACATGGCTCAGAAGATAAGATCTTCTTGTCTAGGATGTTTATTCACCTGCTTGCATTTCTGTCTGAAATCTAACCTCTAAGTTTGATTATTCTGGAGCAAAGTAATAGATCTGTGCTCATCACATATGCTGTTAGAATACACGATAGTAAAGGATGCAGTCACTTCTCTTAGCTACCCTTTGTCACTTGTCCTTTTCACTATAATAATCCAAAATAGCTTCTGATAGGTGACATAGTAAAAGTGGAGATAAATGAGAACTATGATGAGAGTATGGGGTTCCTGGGGTATAGAATATGATGGAAGACAGAATAAATAAGAAATAAAAAATTATCAGACAATTCTCAGCTTGAAACTTTTCTTAGGATTAGCTGTGTTTCTCGGGGTTTCTGGAACATCTTGGAGCACAGTCAAGATGTAAGTGTTCCCCGCAGAACCTGAAACCTAACTATGGTCGTGTCCTTGGGCACACATTGTGGACAGCACACACTGTCCTCAGACAGGAAGATCCTGAATTCTCAGAAGTCATGCCAGGCCAAATCATGCCAGACTCTTGCCCTTTGTCAGGGACCCAGTCCAAAGAAACCATAACATGTTTTTCCTCTAAAAATTTTTTTAAATAAATATGTGCTCTCTGAAGCCCAGTTAAGATACTGTGGGTTCTTACAGATTTCACACAGCTTATACATATGGCTCAAATGAACTGGACAAAAAGGCAATCTCACAATGAAAGGACTTTGTTCAGCCTGAGCAAAGTTG
Organism: Bos mutus; assembly: GCF_027580195.1. Lineage (NCBI taxonomy): Eukaryota > Metazoa > Chordata > Mammalia > Artiodactyla > Bovidae > Bos > Bos mutus. Next base: position 11,094,043 of record NC_091622.1, read on the forward strand.
AGCAGCTTAATAACAGTGACTTGGTACATTATAAAGGTGAAAACTGCCAACTCATCACTATTGTGCTGTAGTTAGTTATAATAGAAAGAAGTAGATTCAAAGTATAGGAAGTATGTGAAATGCAAAGGAGAACGTTTCACTAGTGGCAGGGCCTGGCTGCAGCTCCCTTTTCTTGTTGTGGTTTGACAATATTTTTCAAAGGATGATACTGAGTAATTTGTAAAGGTAGTTCACTAACTTTTATTTTAATTATCATTAAGCTTCTAACTACAAGGATAAGAATTGTTTCCTAGTATTTTGTAATAAAATAGCCTATTTTGTCCGGCTTCCCTGGTAGCTCAGCTGGTTAAAGAATCCACCTGCAATGTAGGTGACACCAGTTCAATTCCTTGGTCAGGAAGATTCCCTGGAGAAGGGATAGGCTACCTACTACAGTATTCTTGGGCATTTCTGGTGGCTCAGATGGTAAAGAATCCACCTGCAGTGTGGGAGACCTGGGTTCGCTCCCTGGGTTGGGAAGATTCCCTGGAGGAGGGCATGGCAACCCACTCCAGTCTTAATCCCATGGACAGAGGAGCCTGCCAGGCTACAGTCGACGGGGTTGCAAAGAGTTAGATATGACTAAGCACAGCACAGCCTATTTTTTCACCAACATGATGTTAGCAAAGTACAGTGAGGGAAAAGATTATTAAAAAAAAAAAACTGTATGTGTTTAACTTCTGCACATCTTCCAGCTAAATATATAAAAGTGGAGTTGCTGATAGAGGTCTAATATATTCCCTTAGATAATTTCCGGATCTGTAAAACTCTAGAAGTTCTGCGCTAGGAGAACCCCATCACTCTTCCTTCTAATTTCACATATAGTTTTGTTCTAAGTTTAAAAGTGTTCCAGCTAACTATAATGGTGTAAGAACCTCAATTTACTGTTACTTGTGTGTTACTTAGAAAGATATATTCTTATTTCCCAGTGGTGGGATGATTATCCTCTCTGATTTTCCCCATGCCCTCCTGAATACATGTATCCCTTCTCCCAATCAAATTTTAATTCAAATGAAATTTCTCTTCAGAATTTTCAATTCAATATACTTTGCTTTATATTTTATCCTTTTTCTTTATTTCATCTTTTTATGGTGGAAAAGCATTTGCTCTAGTTTACTTTTGAACTAAAAATTCAATACAATATTACACAGATGTAATAATTTAAATTTATAAACTAAATTTATATGAGGAACAGGGAATTATAAAGCAGTGAGTTGGGAGAAACAGGGAAATTGAATATCACTAAGTATCACTCAACATTACTAATTACTAGAGAAATGCAAATCAAAACTACAATGTGGTATCACCCTACCCTGGTGAGAATGGCCATCATCATCAAAAAAAAAAAAAATCTACAAACAATAAACTCTAGAGAGGATGTGGGGAAAAGGGAACCCTCTTACGTGATGCAGGGAATGTAAATTTATACAGCCATTATGGAAAACAATATGGAGATTCCTTGAAAAATGAAATATAGAGCTACCATATGATCCAGCAATCCCACTTCTGGGCATATATCCAGAGAAAATCATAATTTGAAAAGATATATGCACCCTGAAAGAAAACTGCAGCACTATTTACAATAGCCAGGACATGGAAGCAACCTAAATGCCCATCAACAGGTGAATGGATAAACAAGTTGTGGTACATGTATACAACAGAATATTATTCAGCCATTAAGAAGAATGTAATAATGCCATTTGCAGCAACATGGAAAACCTAGGGATTGTCATACCAAGTGAAGTAAATCAGACCGAGAAAGACAAATGCCATATTACATTACATTACATATTAAAATGTAATGTAATGCCATATTACATTACATGTGGAATCTAAAAATTTGGTACAAGGTAATCTATTTACAAAACAGAAATACAGTCACACATGTAGAAAACAAACTTATGGGGGAAGGTGAGGAAGGGATAAATTGGGAGACTGGGATTGACATACACACACTACTGTATATAAAATAGATAACTAAGTAGAACCTACCGTGTAGCACAGGGAACTCTATTCAATCATTTGTAATGACCTATATGGGAACAGAATCTAAGAAAAAAGAACAGATTCATATATATTTATAACTGGTTCACTTTGCTGTACAGCAGAAATTAATACAACATTGTAAATCAACTATACTCCAATAAAAATTAACTTTAAAAAGTGCTAAAAATAAAATAAATACATTTCTAAAGTAAATTACATCTAAGGAACAGGGAGTTATAAACCAGTAAGTTGGTAAAACAGGGAAATTGAAATGGTTTGTGCATCCAAAGTATTTGCCTTGACACTATCACCACTCCTGACTAAACCCACAGTCATGATGGGAGTAGCAGTGGGTATCTTTTGAGCAATTAGAAAACTTATTCATTCAGTTCTGCTTATAAGCTAAGAGCATGTCCATTTTTAAACTCAAAGGAAATTTTGAGTGTTTTCTTGATAAATAGTAGCAGTTTTCTTCCTCAGAACTCATATTCATCAAAGAATATTATCACAGCTAAAAAGAAATGATCAGTTAACAAAAATAATCCAATATTAAATTCATTTTTTCATTCAAACTTACGAAATCTAAGTTGTTCTGTTTCTCACTTTCAGATACATGACAAAATAAATGCAAAACATCAATGTTTAATAAAAGTGTTAGAGACCAGTTGTCCTCTGGAATCTGTTCTATTCTCCATCCATAGGAACAAAGAATTAAAACCATACTTGGTCATTCAGAGCTACTCAGTCACCTATTCTTAGAGCCAGAGTAAACACATGAGAGAGTTCTCACTGATGGAATGTGAGCAGAAGGGACTTGTGCCATTCCAAGGCTGGGTCTTACCACACCACGAGTGCTCCTTTGTACCCTCCTTGGTTTCCACTGGGAGAAACTGGACATCGTAGCAATCAGACTTCAGTGTCTGATTGGACAGACACTGAGGCAGATGAGGGCAATGCCTTGGTGAATGGTAAAGCAGCCATTGCCTCTGGGAGATGTCATAAAGCCCAACTACCCTTCCTTGACTTTTACATAGAAGAAAATAATAAACTATCTCTATTGGACCCATTGCATTTTTTGTACCTCTTTGCTGCACAGTCTTCACCATAAACTAACATCAAAGGAAAACTAATATAAATTCATGAGGCTTTTTTTTCCCCCTAAAGTGGGACATTTCATTACTAGAACTAGATATGATTCAAGTGATTAAATAGAAGGAGACATAATCTATATATATTTATCAGTTCATGCTAAAATTGCTGATTATAAACAAGCAAGATCAAGAATGAGCAGTTATTAGGAAAAGTCATTGCATCAGTATAAAAAAAAAAAAAAAGTTGAGTAGACTATACAGTTGTTAACTTAGGGCTTTCTGCTTTGTTTAATGTGTAAATGTGTTTTAAGAGTGATGTATATAAGGAGCAATGTAATTGAATTGGACCTGACCAGTGATGTTTGAACTTTACAATAATGTTTCTAAGAGCAATAAAACGGCTTTACAGTAGAAATCATCTATAGGGTAAATAAACTTACTGTATTTATTCTTAAATTCTCTAGACCTTAATACCATTCTTGCCTAAAAAACAATTTTTAGAATTAATTTTTTACAATATGTGGGTTCTTAGGTCTTCAACTACTATATTATAGCGTAACAGTAATGAAATTATAAAAATTCTTGAATGATCTAGAAACCAATGTCCATTTAATTATGGCCAGAATTTATAGGAAGCTGGAGAACGTTCTCGTCTAATAAGCACTTGGTCAGTGTTGAACAGCTGAAGGGCTCCAAGCACTCCAGCTACACAGTGAAGTGAAAATGTTAGTCCCTCAGTCATGTCCGACTCTCTGTAACCCACACACTGCAACCTGCCAGCCTCCTCTGTCTCTGGAACTCCCCAGGTAAGAAGATTGGAGTGGGTAGCCATTCCCTTCTCCAGGGGATCTTCATAACACAGGAATTGACCCAGGTCTCCTGCATTGCAGGCGGATTCTTTACTGTCTGAGCCACCAGTGAAGCCCCCTGCAACGTAAGACTCAGTTCAGTTCAGTTCAATCACTCAGTCATGTCCGACTCTTTGTGACCCCATGAATTGCAGCACGCCAGGCCTCCCTGTCCATCACCAACTCCCAGAGTTCACTCAAACTCATGTCCATCAAGTCGGTGATGCCATCCAGCCATCTCATCCTCTGTCGTCCCCTTCTCCTCCTGCCCCCAATCCCTCCCAGCATCAGGGTCTTTTCCAATGAGTCAACTCTTCGCATGAGGTGGCCAAAGTATTGGAGTTTCAGCCTCATCATCAATCCTTCCAATGAACACCCAGGACTGATATTTAGGATGGACTGGTTGTATCTCCTTGTATTCCAAGGGACTCTCAAGAGTCTTCTTAAACACCACAGTTCAAAAGCATCAATTCTTCGGTACTCAGCTTTCTTCACTAAGGGAGTATTTTTTTGGTGCGGCAAATATTGAGCTAAGCTGACATGGTCATTGTGCTTCCTGATTCAAATGACTTAGTCATTTGAAAGTTTCAAAGTGTCTGGGCCATGCCATTAGAGAGCAAGCTGTATTCAGAGAAAACAAACAGGCTTCCAAAGAACCAAGCGGCGAACGAGGCGGAGCTTGAAGGACAGCTGATGAGGTTCTGACTGTTCCACCGAGGCATGCCAGGCAGTAAATCCCCATTTACAAGCACATCTTCCATCTCTCTAAATCCTACCACTTGGCAATGACTCCTGACAACAGTTTATGTCACTGGAAAGTATCCTTTGACTAATAGCTCTTTTCCTTGTATGTACACTGACCTTAAAAACACGGGAACATTTTCTTTTGGGAGATGTTACAGTAGACATGTTGTTCAGTAGTCAGAATTCATTATCTCCTTCACCTTCCATAGTGCACCCTGATACTATTTAGTTACCTGCCTCTCAGCCTAAGTGCCTCTTAGAAAGTTGGGTCTGGTGGTTCTAATGCTCCTTCCACTCCCATTTTTAGTTTTTGGCTCAGAGACAGCCAAGGGCAACAGTCAGAATACTGAGATTCTTATAGTGATTTGCATGAAGCTTGTGGAAAAGATCCTCTTCATTACTCTGAAAGAACTCTGGAAGCCACCCTCTCTTACATCTGATATAAATCAATATGCATGTATCTTCTGTTGCAACTGTCAGCCGTTCTAGAACCAGGTAAGGAATTAATATTAAAAGGTATATTAGAAGGATGATGAAGATCATGACAGAGATACAATGACTCTGAAGCTTGAGATAATTCTTAGAGTGCTAGAGCTACCGAACTCAAAGCCTGTTTCTCTTTGAATTTTTAATTTCATTTGTCAACACATTTTCCTACCATGTAATCCAGCCTCAACTGGTTTTTTGTTTACTTTTTTTTTATTTAATTATGCCCAAAGGTCAGTTTTCATTCCATTCCCAAAGAAAGGCAATGCCAAAGAATACTCAAACTATCGCACAATTGCACTCATCACACACGCTAGTAAAGTAATGCTCAACATTCTCCAAGCCAGGCTTCAGCAATACGTGAACCATGAACTTCCAGATGTTCAAGCTGGTTTTAGAAAATGTAGAGGAACCAGAAATCAAATTGCCAGCATCTGCTGAATCATGGAAAAAGCAAGAGAGTTCCAGAAAAACATCTATTTCTGCTTTATTGACTATGCCAAAGCCTTTGACTGTGTGGATCACAATAAACTGGAAAATTCTGAAAGAGATGGGAACACCAGACCACCTGACCTGCCTCTTGAGAAACCTATATGTAGGTCAGGAAGCAACAGTTAGAACTGAACATGGAACAACAGACTGGTTCCAAATAGGTAAAGGAGTACATCAATGCTGTATATTGTCACCCTGCTTATTTAACTTCTATGCAGAGTACATCATGAGAAACGCTGGGCTGGAAGAAGCACAAGCTAGAATCAAAATTGCCGGGAGAAATATCAATAACCTCAGATATGCAGATGACACCACCCTTATGGCAGAAAGTGAAGAGGAACTAAAAAGCCTCTTGATGAAAGTGAAAGAGCAGAGTGAAAAAGTTGGCTTAAAGCTCAACATTCAGAAAACGAAGATCATGGCAACCAGTCCCATCCCTTCATGGGAAATAGATGGGGAAACAGTGGAAACAGTGTCAGACTTTATTTTTCTGGGCTCCAAAATCACTGCAGATGGTGACTGCAGCCATGAAATTAAAAGACCCTTACTCCTTGGAAGGAAAGTTATGACCAACCTAGATAGCATATTCAAAAGCAGAGACATTACTTTGCCAACAAAGGTTCATCTAGTCAAGGCTGTGGTTTTTCCAGTGGTCATGTATGGATGTGAGAGTTGGACTGTGAAGAAGGCTGAGCATCGAAGAATTGATGCTTTTGAACTGTAGTGTTGGAGAAGACTCTTGGGAGTCCCGTGGACTGCAGGGAGATCCAACCAGTCCCTTCTAAAGGAGATCAGTCCTGGGTGTTCTTTGGAAGGACTGATGCTAAAGCTGAAATTCTAATACTTTGGCCACCTCATGCTAAGAGTTGACTCATTGCAAAAGACTCTGATGCTTGGAGGGATTGGGGGCAGGAGCAGAAGGGGACAACAGAGGATGAGATGGTTGGATGGCATCACCAACTTGATGGACATGAGTTTTAGTAAACTCTGGGAGTTGGTGACAGCGAGGCCTGGCATGCTGTGATTCATGGGGTCGCAAAGAGTTGGACACGACTGAGCGACTGAACTGAACTGAAATCATCCTAGGCAACACTTATGGTCATAAAACCTACTGTGTAAACCTCATTGAGGTATGCGACATGTGACAAGTAAACTTTTCCAAACAGGGATATATAAGAAATACTTTAGCAATTTAGTCAATAATGTTTGTTGGTTGGACCCATCAATATTTTTGACCCCACTTTTTAATTTTATATTGAAGCATAGTTGATTTATGATATTATATTAGTTTCAGATATGTAACATGGTGATTCAATTAACTCTAAAGTCATAAAATATTAGCTATATTTCCTGTGCTGTATAATGTACTTTATATTATATATAGTGGTTTGTATATCTTAGTCCCCTAATTCTTTTTTCTTCCTCCCCCTTGCCTCTCTCCACTGGTATCCACTATTTTGTTCTCTATATCTGTAAGTCTGCTTTTATTATATTCACTCAGTTGTTTCATTTTTTAGATTTCATGTGTAAGTGATAACATATAGTATTTGTCTTTCTTTCTTTGACATATTTCACTAAGCATAATCCCCTCCAGGTCCTTCTGTGTTACAAATGAAACAAAATCTCATTGTGTTTTATGGCTGAGTAATATTCCATTGTTTATATACATCACACCTTCTTTGCCTATTCATCTGTCAATGAACACAAGTTGCTTCATATCTTAACTATTATAAATAATGCTGGACATTATTATTATAAGAAATAATATACAAAAAACAATGAACATTAGGGTGCATGAATTTTTTGAATTAGTGTCTTCATTTTCTTCTGAAATTACCCAGGAATGTAATTTCTAGTAGCTCTATTTTTTAGTTTTTTTGATGAAACTCAATGCTCTTTTCCATAGTGGCCATTTCAATTTACATTCCCACCAACAGTGTACCAGGGTTCCATTTTCTCCATGTCCTCACCAACATTTATTATTTGCGGTTTTTTGCTGATAGCCGTTCTGACAGGTGTGAGATGATCACTCATTGTGGTTCGGATCTGCATTTCAGATGGTTAGCGATATTGAGCATATTTTTCATGTGCCTGTCTTCTTTGGAAAAATTTCCGTTCAGATATTCTGTTCACTTTCAGTTGAGTTATTTTTTTGATATTGAGCTGTATGAGCTATTTATGTTTTGGATACTAACCCTTTGATGGGCACGTCATTTGTATATATTAATTTCTCCCGTTCACTAGGTTATCTTTTCATTCTTTTGATGGTTCCCTTTACTGTGCAAAAGCTTTTAAATTTAATTAGGTCTCTTTTGTTTATGTTTGCTTTTGTTTTCTTTGCCTTAGGACATAGATCCTTATAAATATTGCTATGGCTTATATTAAGGAGTGCTCTGCTTTGTTTTCTTATAGGAGATTTATGGTTTCTAGCCTTACATTTAGGTCTTAAATCTATTTTGAGTTTATTTTGTATATGATGTAAGGAAATATTCTAATTTCATTATTTACATGCAGCTGTGCAGTTTTCCCAGCACCACTTTATTGAAGAAATTGTCTTTTCCCCCATTGTTTTGCATGTTTTATCATAGATAAATTGACCGTAAGTTTATGGGTTTATTTCTGGACTCTCTATTCTGTTGCATTTATCTATATGTCTGGGTTTGTGACAGTACCATACTGTTTTGATTACTGTAGCTTTGTAGAATTGTCAGAAGTCAGGAAGTATGATACCTCCAGCTTTGTTCTTTTTTTCTAAAAATTGCTTTGGCTATTTGGTTGACCAATTTTTTTTTTTTTAATTTTATATGGTCAGATATCTATAAATGGTCTGAATAAATCACCTAAAATTAATATCACAATTTGTCCATCTGTTCCTGTTTTCCAACATTGCACAGTTAGACTTCACCGTTCCTGGAAAACATTTCTTTTTAATTATAGTGACTCAAATTTATTCAAATAATAATGGCATTATTATTCTATTCAAGTTTAGTTTATATTTAAATAATAATAACTTGACGGTATTATATGAGTCACTGTTGGTGTGCCCATCTTAACATTCATATTCAGAATGACTAAGCAGTCACTCATAAATGATAATGCTCATAATGTGCACAGTTTGAACACAAGTACTTCCCTGGCTAACATAAATTAGCCAAGAGATTAAGGCTATAGTGGCACCATTTTTCATCTATCAGATCCTTAAAAATGTTCTAATCTTCTTTCTCCTTTTTTGTATTACATAACAAAAGTTCCCCTCCCCCAAATTCTAATTATTTGAATAATATTGCTTTACTTCTTGTATCAGTCTTTGCCCATATCTACTGTAGGCAATTGTCTCATTGTATTTAGGTTCATAGAATCATTAGAATTACACTGAAGAAAATTTAGAAATTGATATAATCCCAGTACTCATGGCAGATATTTCACTCATTCACTTTTTCATATGCCTATATCTACACATATAAAAGTTTATCCGTAGTCATGCAGTTGGAAAATAAGTGATTCTGTGCTTTGATGATTCCAACCAATACATATCATATGATCTTAAACTTCAGGAGGAACACCACAAACTGTTAATTGTGATCACCTCTGCAGAAGTCTCACTGGATATTTGATAATGGAAAAATCTTTCATTTTATACTTTATATGATAATTTTATAAATTAATAGATTATGTTTACTTCTTTGTTTTACATTTTCTATATTTTTCTAGTAAAAAAGTAAGATATAACACAGTAAGCTGTAAAAGTGCTACCAAGAAACCAGAACTAAACAAAATATATGTTCCACTTTGACATAAGACCTTCTTACAAATCTTTTAAATGGTCTGTAACATATTCAAGTGATTGAATATACTAGATTTTCATCAATAAGTTCTTAGCCAATAAACATACAAGTTGCTTAAATTTTTTCACTAGTCTATTTAGAACTATATTGAAAATGTCTGTACATAAAGCATTTGTCTTATTTTGATAAATTTTGAATATAAATTCCCAGAGGAATGATTATTACATTTGAAAAATTGTGTCACTTATCACAAGTTTTCAAATTAATTTTCAAAATGATTTGAATCAGTTTACATTGCCATCAGCAATATAAAGTTCTATTGCAACATTTACCAAAAAAAGTATAGTGATAAATATTTATGGGATCTCTTTGTCTACTGCTCTTAATTTTCATGTTTGTTTGTTTATCCATTTATTCATTTAACAAATATTGAATGAGTATCAATATTATGCCAGATACAGATAGTCACTGATGAGAAAAAACAGAAATGATCCTTTTCTTCATAACTTATCTCAATTCCAGGAAGAAAATATTTTATCTGCAGATTTTCAGAAAAGAAAAAAGTAGTTCAGCAGGATAAGAATGTATTAAAAATCACACAGCAATTAAAAGAGCTAGGGCTCTAGGATTCAAATCTGAACTGTCAGACATGGAAGCCTATGTCCTTTTGAGCCAATCTGGGCATCACTAAGTATTATTACTCTAGAAGTTTCTACTATTTTTGCTGACTTAATGATTAAGTTTAATACCTTCATATATTTTCAGGTTTTTTTTTATATCAAACAAGGTTGAAATTTTTTTTCTCTTTACTAATTGTATTTCTTAATGGAACAATTACTTGCTCTTGTGTTTAATCATTTGTAACTGCTGTGGTTTTGATGATTTTCTTACTAACCTACAGAATCTGTAGATGAAGGTATAGAAAAATTATTAGTTTTGGGTAATGTTTGTTTAATGAAAATTTACATTTTTAAGGTTTACTTTTAAACTTTGGTTATATGAGTTAAAAATTCAAATTGATTTAATACAGTGCATTTTACCTTTATATTTACTGATGTGACAAAATCAAGGATATTAATGAAATAAGTGGCAATCTTATAAGATGTGAGGAGATTGCTCTTGTACTCAGCACTCTTATTTTGACCATGTAACTATATTTATGATTCATGTAATGAATCACAGGGCCTACTAATGGAGAAATCTTGATTGATCAATAATTGTTTGAAAGGCAAACTAATTTTTTATTAAAGAGCACTTTAACTTGAAGTAGGTATTTTGATGGGGTATTTAAGAGCTTTTCTAATCCCAACCTTCAGAAACTTTAATCCTTGCCCATATTTTCTGTTAATATTTTGCTTTTACCATCATGGTTATATGTATAGTCGCCCTAATAAATGATAGCATATGACTCCACATAATGTTTTATCACTACAATTTAGTCAATAGAGCTGTATTTACTTTTCTTAATGAGTCATGTTTTCTTCATACATTTATTAATACTCTTTACAAGCTCATGCTCACCACCATTCGTGTCTCTGATTAACTGCTTGAATGATTTTATATGGTGAATTGAAATCTCTAGGAAGAATTTTCTAGAAATAAGCTTAATATTATTTTACAGCTTACCTGATAGACTATATGTATAAAGAATAAAATATTGCACAAAGCTATACCGGTGATGATGATATCAGTGACTTATGACATAAGAAACTTAAGGGCTATTTCCTGCTACTGCCATTATGGCTACTAGCTACCATCTACTGAGCACGCACTTACTAAGTGCTACATGCTTTGTGACCCCATGGACTGTAGCCTGCATGGCTCCTCTGTCCGTGGGATTCTCCATGCAAGAATACTGGCATAGATAGCCATTCCCTTCTCCAGGCAGTCTTCCCAACCCAGGGACTGAACCCAGTCTCCTGCATTGCGGGCAGATTCTTTACCATCTGAGCTACCAGGGAAGCCATTTCTCTCTTTTTTTTTTCACTACTAAGCACCACATGCTAGCTAAGTGCTTTATTTTGTATTATTATTATTTAGTTTTCATAATTCTTATATATGTAAACATACATAATTTTAAAATGTAGACTTTGTTCTGATTGTGAAAGGTATTTAGTGCAGGTCATTTAGCTAGTCAGTAGGCAGAGAATATGAATTAAAATCAAGTTCTAAATTTATCTGAGAATGGAATATAAACTTCAGAAACACCTCTTTATAATTCTTGAGACAGCTGTATTCTCTGTGCTGTGCTTAGTCACTCAGTGGTGTCCAACTCTTTGTGACCCCATGGACTGTAGCCCACCAGGCTCCTCTGTCCATGGAATTCTCCAGGCAAGAATACTGGAGTGGGTTGCCATGTCTTCCTCCAGGGGATCTTCCCATGCCAGGGATAGAACGCAGGTCTCCTGCATTGCAGGTGGATTCTTTACCATCTGAGCCAGCAGGGAAGCCTGCTGTATTCTTTAGAACAGTCTAAAAGTATTGTTTTAGGTGTTCCAGAGTTGATCAGACTTTAGAAGTACCAGTACTTCAAATAAGGCTCAGAAGACAAATAGAGAGAAACTAGAATACAAATTTCATCAATGGTAAGTATAACTGCTAAAAGAATTAAACACTTAAAGTTCTTCTTTAGGTGGATTCTACTCCTATAAGTAAGTTATAGGGAAAGTAGCATTTTAGAGAATTTCTGCATGTTGAAAAATTACAACAGGAAAAATTGATTATTTGAAGTGGATATTTAAAAGCATCAGGCCAATGCATCTCTTCCCACAAAAGACACATCTATCATTAGACTGGGTAACTCAAATTCTTGGATTAGGAATCCCTTTTCTTTGGACAGTTCTTGGATATGAAAAGCTAATGTTTGCCTCTGTGATCATGTCTTCTATAATGCCATCACCTAAACCAACTTTTCTTTGATAGATACCATTTCTTCAAATCTGTTAGACTTTCAACAAAAATATAGCAAGCTTGAAGAAAAATTTGGTTCCTGGATATTATTTTGTATATTTTCATTTTACGTTGATTTGCATAAAAATTTTGTTTCCAAGGTGAATGCATCTCAAGGCAATCCCAACTATCAGGTGTCCCAAATAATATAATAGACACTCATAAACATTGTGTTATAATGAATGAACAAGTGACTTAGGGAATAAATGGGCTTCGCTTTTGATGCCCTTAAAATTCCTTATTTTATTGAGGAAAAAGGAAATGTAAGTTAAGTCTTTGTATAACTCCTGGGTTGCTTTCATTATCAACATCATATAAAATCTGATACCCCAAGACCTGTCTGGCACCTCTTTGTGTAGGATGATTTTATTTTGTTTATGCACCTTGAATAATAGATCACTCTGTGCTTTAATATAGTGAGTTCCCTTTGATTTCAGCTAGACAATGTTTAGGACATATTTTGGGGTTTAATCTCCTGCTTAGAGTAAATGGCTGTAATACAGAACTTAGCAATTGCTAAACTCTGGCAGTGCAAAATCCCTGTGTGTGTGCTCAGTCACTCAGTCGTGTCGGATTCTTTGCAGCCCCATGGACTATAGCCCACCAGGCTCCTCTGTCCATGGAATTTTCCAGGCAAGAATACTGGAATGGGTTGCCAATTCCTCCTCCAGGGGATCTTCATGACCCAGGGATCGAACCCAAGTCTCCTGTGTCTCCTGCACTGGCAGGTGGATTCTTTACCACCGAGCCATGTGGGAAGCTCTCGATGATTTACTGATTTCTAAGTTTTCTAGCTGGAAAGATAACAGAAAGACATGGATGGAAGTAAAGGTTAAAACTTTTAAACCTTTACTTTTCATCCTTTTTCCTTAATACACTAACCCTCTCAGTCTCTCAAAACATATCTCTTCAAGACTGCCATCTGGTATTTTTTAACCAAGGAGGCCAAAAATTTTACTAATATTTTTTGTTCTTTGATACAAACTATCACTGGGTTTATTTGAGAACTTCAAATCCAGCTGCTCTTTCGTTTGGAAACCATTACATAAGTTTTAAAATCTCAGACTGAAGGACGCCTGGCAATTTAATAGTCAATTATATATTTAGTTAATATTCATTGAACTAAAATTAATGCAAAATAATGAGCATTCTTAATATTAAATAATAAAAACACAATCTTTACCAGAGGAGAGTGAGCTTGATATTATTTCTAATGTCAAAGAAAAGTTAGATGATGCAAGCTCATAGCATTTGCTATAAAATCCTATGAAATTAATTTATTCCTCTGATGTAATTTTCTTTCTTTTCACTTATCATTATATAACTCAAATAGGCAGGTATTTATTATGTTTTTATAATGTGTTTAGTTGGGAATGAAAGAACAGAAAGAAGACTAAGACATTATGCTTAGTCTAGAGGTGATGGTACTGTAACTGAATTCCCTGGTCACAAGCCCCTTACAATGGTTCTTAAATAGCATACATATCTAGCATGTCTTTTCTTTTCTTTTCTGTGTCAATCTTATTAGCCTGTTTTTACTCACAATTGTTGTATGTCCATCTATTTCAACATTTCTCCCAATTCTCATAACCTAACTGGGTGTGGCACAGAAGTTTCTAAACTTAACTTTGGGAAATGCTATCTAGAATTCCTCCTATTTGATTTCTGCACTCAGAAAGCCTAACTGCTCTTCCTCACTTGTGTTTTGCATGCTAATACTCAACTTTAATTGACCAATATTAGATAGCAATAAATAATGGACAGAAAAGCAGAAGTTGAAAAGCTGGAAGCTATAAAGATGAAGTTAAATAGTTATTGATCAAACTACAGTTAAGACTGTGATCATAATATCTGATGGAAATTTTGAATAAAAATAATCATGCGGCAGGGGAAAAAGCAGATTGATTGAGTTTGAATGAACAGTAGAAAGCAAGAAGTGGGATTGAAGTATGGATGAGTTCAAAATGATAGTTTTAAAAAGAAGAATAAGGGAACATACTTAGAATATGACTGTAAGAAAATATAGGTGAAGGGGAGTTGTTTTATAATTTAAAGGAAGAAATTATAGGAGTGGGGAGAGATAAGACGCACTTTCCAGGGGGTTGTGAGGATTGATAAGATTTACTCGGCTCACTTTCACTTTTCAGTTTCATGCATTGGAGAAGGAAGTGGCAACCCACTCCAGTGTTCTTGCCTGGAGACTCCCAGGGACGCGGGAGCCTGGTGGGCTGCCGTCTACGGGGTCGCACAGAGTCGGACACGACTGAAGCGACTTAGCAGCAGCAGCAGCAGCGACAAAGATAAAAAGCTGCTTTGGTGGCATGATGGTGTGCCTTGTTACTCGTGTGGTCTGTGGACCTGCAATATCAGCCTCCCTCAGGCACTCAGTAGTAATACAGAATCTCAGGCCAAACCCCAGAGCACCTGAATCAGACTCTGCATTGAATAGTATCCCCATGTGAAGTATTTGCATTAATAAATGAGAAACACTCATGGAGCAAAATCTTCTAACCACTCTATTTTGAGATTTGTGTTTGTTTTGCATTGGTTGTAATCTTTACAAAGAGATGACTTTTATGACATCATAGAATTTGAACATTATTAATGAAAATGTATACTAATGTTTAGGCATGTGATCAATGCTTAGTAAATATTGATCTATATTCTCTTTTGTTAAAGATTTCTCTCCTGCTAATTTTCTTTCACAGAAAAGAAATGAGAAATTAATGGAAGAAATTTTAAATTTCAGTACAGGAAGATTAGATAATTAAACTCTACCCTTGAACTGAAAACAACTAGAAAAAGTAGACTACTGCAAGAAACATATGTGTAAAGCCATTGGAAGAGCTAAGGAAAAAATGCAAAGAGGAATTGTGAAAATAAAAATCTGTGAGAAGGAATTGCAGAGAGGTGAGTCTGGTAGTGCAATTTTTCTGAAAGAGGAAACTGAGAGGATGAGAAATTGAACAAATAAATCAACAACCTCAGTAGACTCAGAGGCTGAAAACTGAAGTTAGAGCTTACCATTTGGGAGAAGGGTACTGATAAGTTCACAGGTCTTGGTAGGTGCTCCAAAAAGTTAAGTCCTAGGAGTAAGGAAAAGCAAAGCAAAAATAAATAGACTCTTTTGCTAAAGTCCAGCTGCCAGTCATCTCAATTTCACAGTTACATTAAGGAGGTCTGAGACTGATCCTACCCTTATGCGAAAAAGAAACTATAAATCATTTCTGGAGGAAACTAATATCATTTAAGTCTCAAAATATTTCCATAATTTTCACATAAATATCTGATATTAAATATGAAAGTGTTAGTTGCTCAGTCGTGTCCGACTCTTTGCAACCACATGGACTGTAGCCCGCCAGGTTCCTCTGTTCATGGGATTTCCCAGGCAAGAATACTGGAGTGGGTTGCCATTCCTGTCTCCAGGGGATCTTCCCGACCTAGGTATTGAACCCAGGTCTCTTGCATTGCAGGCAGAGTCTTTACCGTCTGAGCCAAGATAAATTAAATATAAAATATATTAAAGTGGCAGAACATACAAAGAGATATAAACAAAACTGAAGAAATAGAACAGAAAGTAGAAAACATTTCAGAGAATCCAGACAATTGAATTAGCAAACATATACTTTCAAATAGTTATGTTTAATACATTTATAGATATATAAATGCAGAATTTTGACAAAAGTACTGGAATTATGAAAGAATTAGGAGAAACTCTAGGATTGAAAAATACAATAACTAAAATTAAGAACCCAATGGATGGGTTAATAATAGATGAGATACAACTGAAGAGCAAGTTAAACTTTTGATATAGTTAGAATAAAACACTAAAAATGAATCAGGGAGTGACAAAACACTGGAAAATACAAAAGAGAAGATCAGATAAGTAGGCGGTACTGTGAGAAGTTCTAACACTTGTGTAACTAGATTTCCAAGAGGAACAGTAAGATGATGAATGGCTATAAACTAGTTTGAAGAGGTAAAAATTTCCAACACCCTATCTTCAACATTATATGAGCCATTCTAACTGTGCAGCAAAGAAATAACTATTTTTAAAAAATTAAAAAGATTGGAAAAGAGAAAATTGCCCTTATTTGCAAACACTCTGATTGGGAGAAAATATTTACAAATGATATATCCAATAAGGGGCATTCCCAGGTGGCAGCAGTAAAGAATCCACCTGCCAATGCAAGAGACTCAGGAGACACAGATTCGATCCCTGGTTTGGGAAAATACCCTAGAGGAGGAAATGGCAACCCACTCCAGTATTCCTGCCTGGAAAATTCCATGGACAGAGGAGCCTGGTGGGCTATAGTCCATAAGGTTGCAAAGAGCTGGACATGACTGAGCACACAGGCATGCATGATATTCAATAAGAGGTTGATATCCAAAATATATAAAGAGCTCATAAAACTCAATATCAAAAAAAAAAAGAAAGCTTATTTAAAAACAGGCAGAGACCTGAATAGATATGTTTTCCAAAACAGATATATAGATGGCCAATGGGCACATGAAAAGATGCTTAACATCACTAACCATCAGGAAAATGTAAATCAAAACCAGAATAAGATACCATGTCATACCTGTCAGAATGGCTGTCATGAAAGAGATAAGAAACAAGTGCCAGGAAGAATGTGGGGAAAAGGAAACGTTTATGCACTGTTGATGGGAATGTAAATTGGTACAGTTATAATGGAAATCAATATGAAGAGTCCTCAAAAAAAAGTAAATAAAAATAGATCTACCATATGATCCAGTAATTCCACTTCTGAGTATTTAGCCAAAGAAAATAAAAATACAAATTCAAAAATATGTATGTACCCCTAGGTTCATCACAGCACTGTAACATCTTACAGAAAAACCCATATGAACTTTTTGACCAACTCAGTACAATAGCCAAAATATGGAGGCAACCTAACTGTCCATCTATTTATGAATGGAAAAAGAAGATGCAGTGTATATACACAATGGAAGATTACTCAGCTATTAAAAAAAGAAACAAACAATGACATCTTACCATTTGGAGCAATATGGATGGATCTGGAGGTTATTATGCTAAGTGAAATAAGTCAGATGAATCTTCACAGTTTTCATGTGGCTGTCAAAACCTGGTATCCTAGTTGAGGTCTTACATGCTCTTAACTAATTTTCTGACAAGAAGAAACAAAGTCTATTGAGCGACAGTAGTGGAGTACAATAGATTAACTGTGTACTCTCCTTTGTGCAACAGCTGCAGTGAGTGTGATGGGCTACTTATGAAATTATTTTCTCTTCTATCCCAATTAGTTTTAGCTTGCAACATTATTCCCATAATAGCTAGCCATCTTTATAAATACTGGTTGCATTCTTTTAACTTTTCTGTAGCAGATCAAATTTGCAGATAATTCAGTTGCCAGAATGCATACTCTAGGTGACTAGTTACTTCTGCTAGATAAAGAATCACTGGTTGTCCCCTGTAATAACCACTCAGTTCCAAAGATGTTCTGGAGCTTTCTCTGTCCTTTTATTGTTACATAGAGCTAAAACTCTGACTATAGGAACAGGGGTAAAAAATACAAAATAGTAGATCAGAAAAATATGTATTTTGTAGTTCTTATGAAACTGGAAAAGTTGTATTTCACAGATGAAAGAAGCTGCTGGTATAGTCCTATTTCCAGTGATCCCAGCTCAATAATTTTCATTAAAACACATGTCGGAAGGTGACCTTTTACAGTCCATCCTCATTGACCCCTTCACATTCAGAACACAGAAAGCTGATGGTATAACAAAAGAGATGGTTCTACTGCTATGAATGAATTAATTGTGCTCCTTACTTTTACCAGTTAACTGAAAAAAAGCAAACTGACTTTGAAACCTGGGGAAGAACAGGACCAATGACTTAATTCTTCTTATTAATAATATAGCAACATGTGCTTGTGTTAGTTCCATCTAAATCTCCACACTTTATTTGTTCACTTTAGGCAAATCTGCTGAATCAAGCAAGTGCTCCTCATTGTGAAAGTCAGTGACGGCTTTTTCAGGTGTGGTGTGGAAATAAAAACATAGAACCAGTACCTTATATGCAGGATCAAGATCTGAACTGAGTTAATTTGGTCAGAAGGAAAACATTTGTTTTGACTTCGATGTGGAATGCTCACTAATATAGACAATAGGCTGCATAATGAATTAATCTCAGCAAATTTCAAAGGATTTAAACCTTAGCATGTTCCCATATCCCCAAACTTATTAAATAAAAAATCAGTAGCAAAAAGATTTCTGGGAAAGCACCAAATATATTGAAATTATAAAATATATTTCTAAATAACCTGAAGATCAAATAATATGTTACAAGAGAAATTAGAAAATATTTCTAACCGATTGACAGGGAAAACACAATGCAACAGATATTGTGGGGTGCAGTGAAAGAAACGTTTAAAGAGAAATTTTTAGTTTTAAATTTAAAATTAAAATTTTGTATGAGATAGAAAAATTTTAAATTCAGTGAAAAACAGAGTGATATCAGCAAATATAGCAGAGAAGTTAGCTCCAAGTTTTTCTCCACAAAAAGTTAGAAAAGCTGAGTGAAAACTGCCAGAATCAAGTGGAAGAACCCTGGGAAATACCAAAAGGTTTTACAGCAACAAAGCATATGTTGATCAAGAAAAGGCAACTTTAAAACAGCAGGAGTGCTCCGTGGCGTTTTTTCTGTGACCTTGTCCAGCTTGCTCCTCAGCTCACTAGCAGTCTTAAGGATAAGAATCTATGCTCCCAGTTTGGGACCTTCACCCAGGCTCTGGA
The DNA here is from genome assembly GCF_027580195.1 of Bos mutus. NCBI lineage: Eukaryota > Metazoa > Chordata > Mammalia > Artiodactyla > Bovidae > Bos > Bos mutus. The sequence goes on from NC_091622.1 coordinate 11,113,240, forward strand.
GTGATCAAAGCAGAACTTCTGAAAGAACAGTGTTCTGTTTTTGCCTGCCTTGGCGCTACCTGAAGGGATGATGGGAGGTACCTGTCTTTGTTTCTCCCAACTCAAGAATTGTCTCCTATATTGTCTCTAGGAGACAATAGTCTCCTAATAGTCTCTGCTATATTTGCTGATATCACTCTGTTTTTCACTGACTTTAAAATTTTTCTATCTCATACAAAATTTTAACTATTTTAAGTTTAAAACTACAAATTTCCCCTTAAACGTGTCTTTCACCGCACCCCACAATATCTGTTGCATTGTGTTTTCCTTGTCAATCAAAGGCAGAAAAGTGTCTTCAGAGAAGGCATTCCTAGAAAACACCGAGGCAAATGAACAGCTCACTGTCTCTGCTGTTTGGGACAAAAGACTGTAGTTGAAGCAGACAATAGGCATGCATAGGAGGAAAAGCTGGGAAGACAATGCTTTCTTTTGGAAAGCAAGGCACCGAAAAGCACTTGCATATACAAGGAATTTAGAGAGCCACATACTGCACAGGGTAAGATGCACGGGTCAGAAAAATCCAAGACGACTACAAGCTTTTTACCTCTGACTGTTCATTATACTCACCACAAGTTAAGAACTAAGGCTAAGGCATAGTTGTAACTAGCCTGGCTAAGCACTGAGGGGGTGCCACAACACAGAGCCAGCCTGCAGAGAATGGCAGAATTGTTTTAATTTTTTCCCCCTTTTCTTTCTTTTTGTTCCTTCTTTTTTGGGGGGGTGGGGAGGGGGGGGCGGGGGCAGGGGGGAGGAAGTCCAAGTATTCAAGGAAATTTCTGTCAAAACAGTAGCTGACCACAAGCTTAAGGAACAGATTTTAGACACCACACATGACAAAAAGAGTTTACAAAAAAAAAAGTTACAAAAATAATTTACTAAGTCATTAAATGACTAACTAAAACCCACAGCAAACAATGAGAACATACCCTGAGACGGGTGAAGAATATGACTTCCGTATTTACCACATTATAATATCCAAATGTTTTAAGGACTGGAATGTTATCAATTATTCTGCCATGAAATATTTTTCATCAACTATCTCAGGAATGATCAACACCAAGAACACATATTCCTCATAGACTGAAAGAGGAAAAAATTAGAGGAGAAATACAAGTTTCTGTCTGTCAGCCATACACAACTAACATTTTGTAGGGAAGCAGGAATTCTAGAGATGCTTGCATTGCTGAACCACAAACCACAGGCAGGGAACTTAATGATTTCAATACACACGGTAACTTAACACAGCCATAGGGGTTCAAGAGCATTAATATCTTAACAGCTTAATAGGTGCTCCTTCACTCAGCAGATGCTAAAGAACAAAGGTGTGCCTTGGCAAACATTCTCATAATTAAACTCTCATACTTTTAAAATCTAGATAAGTGAGTATGTACACACTGCTAGATTTAAAACGGATAACCAACAAGGACCCATTGTATAGTACATGGAACTCTGCTCAATGTTATGTGGCAGCCTGGATGGGAAGGGGGTTGGGGGAGAAGGGATACATGTATATGTGTGGCTGAGTCCCTTCGCTGCTCTCCTGAAACTATCACAACATCATTAACTGAGTGTATACAAAATAAAAAGTTCAAAAGGAAATAAAAAGGAATAAGAATCAGAGACCCAGTATATCATATCACTAAATCTTATTAGCTGAGTTCTAAAATGGGAAAATCAATGCATTTATTTAATATAGTCCCCCTTATTGTCTAGTGGGTGACTCTTCTCCTTGATGAATACTTTTTTAAAATTCTTTTTATTTATTTATTTTTGGCCGTGCTGAGTCTTTGCTGCTCTCCAAGGGCTTTCTCTAGTTGCAGCAAGTGGGGGGCTACCCTTCGTTGCAGTGTGCAGGCTTCTCAATGCGGTGGCTTCTGTTGTTGCAGAGCACAGCTAGGCTTCCAGGCTTCAGTACTGGCAAATGGGCTTAGTTGCTTCATGGCACGTGGGATCTCCCTGGACCAAGGATCAAATCCATGTCCCCTGCATTGGCAGGTGAGTTCCACTAAAGAAGCTCAATGAATACTTTTAAGAGTCCATAATGGACTTTTAAGAAGTCCAGGAATACTTTTAAGAGTCCATTAAGAATTTCTGTGTGTACCTACCTTAAGACAAACCTATTGTCAACAATATTTCCCTGTAAAGTTGTGATTTTTTTTCTTCATCAAATCTTATACTTATTATGCATCTGAATATATTTAATGAGTAAAGAAGGAGTTAAATTAATGTTTATGATTCTTACAAAGATTGCTACCATCTCCTCATCAAATGAGCACTTGGCAAAATCCTACTTATTTATTACTTTAAGCAACTCCCTCAGGGTACTCACTCTAGTGTTCTTTATTACTTTTATTTATGAAATATATTTGTAAAAAGCTATCTATTGTGTCTACATTTTCTATATCCTTAACATAAGTTCATAGTGAATGCAGTTTTGCTGAACTATTTTACCGCTTTGCAGCATAGTTTATCTTTATATATGACCAGAGCAAGATATCTCTTAGGAATGTCCTTATTAGATGACTGCTGGATAGAAAAATAGACAGATATCTATCTACATCCATACTTATCAAGCTGAAGCCCTGGAAATCATTGGCCAGGATAAGTAAGGCAAGTCACAGACCTAAAACATTCTAGTAAGTTTATTAAAAGTCAACATATTGAACACATAATCTAGAACATTGCCCAGATGGGCATAAGAGGAGTCAACTCCTTTATAGCCAGTAGATGAAATCAATGTCTGCTTTGATGTTAACCATTTAAATAATATTTATTCCTGCCTCTTGTTAACATACATAAAGTCATTACCCAATAAGCCAACCTGCTTTTAACATATGCCTTATTGCCATATAACTTGTTTCTCAGTTCAGTTCAGTTCAGTCGCTCAGTCGTGTCTGACTCTTTGCAACCCCATGAATCGCAGCATGCCAGGCCTCCCTGTCCATCAACAACTCCCAGAGTTTACTCAAACTCACGTCCATCGAGTTGGTGATGCCATCCAGCCATCTCATCCTCTGTCATTCCCTTCTGCTCCTGCCCCCAATCCCTCCCAGCATCAGGGTCTTTTCCAATGAGTCAACTCTTCGCATGAGGTAGCCAAAGTACTGGAGTTTCAGCTTTAGCATCATTCCTTCCAAAGAAATCCCAGGACTGATCTCCTTTAGGATGGACCGGTTGGATCTCCTTGCAGTCCAAGGGACTCTCAAGAGTCTTCTCCAAAACCACAGTTCAAAAGCATCAGTTCTTCGGGGCTCAGCTTTCTTCACAGTCCAACTCTCACCTCCATACATGACCACTGGAAAAACCATAGCCTTGACTAGACAGACCTTTGTTGGCAAAGTAATATCTCTGCTTTTTAATATGATGTCTAGGTTGGTTATAACTTTCCTTCCAAGGAGTATGTGCCTTTTAATTTCATGGCTGCAATCACCATCTTCAGTGATTTTGGAGCCCAAAAAAATAAAGTCTGACACTGTTTCATTCTAGAGCAAGTTAAATTGCTGTAGGAATGCAAACTAGTACAGCTACTATGGAGAACAGTGTGGAAATGCCTTAAAAAACTGGAAATAGAACTGCCTTATGACCCAGCGATCCCACTACTGGGCATACACACTGAGGAAACTAGAATTGAAAGAGACATGTGTACACCAATGTTCATCACAGCACTGTTTATAATAGCCAGGACATGGAAGCAACCTAGATGCCCATCAGCAGATGAATGGATAAGAAAGCTGTGGTATATATACACAATGGAGTATTGAGTTGAGTTGAGTTCAGTCGCTCAGTCGTGTCCGACTCTTTGCGACCCCATGAATCGCAGCATGCCAGGCCTCCCTGTCCATCACCATCCCCCAGAGTTCACTCAGACTCACGTCCATTGAGTCAGGGATGCCATCCAGCCATCTCATCCTCTGTCGTCCCCTTCTCCTCCTGCCCCCAATCCCTCCCAGCATCAGAGTCTTTTCCAATGAGTCAACTCTTTGCATGAGGTGGCCAAAGTACTGGAATTTCAGCTTTAGCATCATTCCTTCCAAAGAACACCCAGGGCTTATCTCCTTTAGAATGGATTACTTAGCCATTAAAAAGAATACATTTGAATCAGTTCTAATGAGGTAGATGAAACTGGAGCCTATTATACAGAGTGAAGTAAGCCAGAAAGAAAAACACCAATACAGTATACTAACGCATACATATGGAATTTAGAAAGATGGTAACAATAACCCTGTATGTGAGACAGCAAAAGAGACACAGATGTATAGAACAGTCTTTTGGACTCTGTGGGAAAGGGCGAGGGTGGGATGATTTGGGAGAGTGGCATTGAAACATGTATAGTATCATATAAGAAATGAATCACCAATCCAGGTTCGATGCATGATACAGGATGCTTGGGGCTGGTACACTGGGATGACCCAGAGGGATGGTACCAGGAGGGAGGTGGGAGGGGGGTTTGGGATGGGGAACACGTGTACACCCGTGGCAGATTCATGTTGATGTATGGCAAAACCAATACAATATTGTAATTAGCCTCCAATTAAAATAAATAAATTTAAATTAAAAAATAAATAAATGGCTGTAGGAGAAGACAACTCATTTATAAACTCATTTAAAATGTTTTGATTTTTATTCATCTTGTGTTCATATCCTTATTCCTCTTTTCTTGCACATATTGGTCATGTCTGATTTTTCCCATACTTACTCACAATGTTTTCTGCATAGTTCTGGGTATTAATGATTGCTAACACACGCAAACATGCATGAAAAAACATATAATGTCATATTTATTGTCATCTCTACCTATCTCTATTTCTTTTCCAGGTTTACTTCTGTTTCAGTTCAAGCCAGAGATATCTTACTTACACATTCTGGCCATTAGTTAGGCAACTCTACTACTCGGAGTTACTCTTTTCCCTGAGTTGTCCCTTTCCTCAGCTAGTTTCTTGTTGCACCATTCCCAAAACATTACTCCATCATAACATCTTCTGCAACTTCTCTAAAATCTTGATTCTCATTTTACTTCTTTACCTCAAGACTGACCTGCACCTTTGCCATTTCAGCCCCAAGAAAACCAAAGTCAAAGGGAATTTTGTTCTCAGCAGAGATCTAGTTCAAGGGTTAGGAAATCAGGGCCTCTGAATTAAATCCAGTCCATATCCTGTTTTCTGTACAGTTCATGAGCTGGGAATACTTTTCATATTTTTAAATGGTTGGGGGAGAAATGAAAGAAAATAATAGTTCATGACATGAAAATTGTATGAAAGTCAAATTTCAATGTCTATGAATAGTGGAATCTAGCCATGCCCATTTAGACATGTGTCTGTGATTGCTTTTTTTTTCCCCAAGTATCACAATGTTTATTGATAGATACAAGTACATAAAATCAGGGCATGAACATGACTTGATAAATTAAGTAGACTTAATTTCAATACTATAATAAGAGGGACCAATTCAAATTCTCACCATTTGTTTCACACCCACAAAGACCACTTCAAGGGCATTTACGATCTCTCAAAACTGATCAGTTTTGTGCAAGTAAACCATGTTTCTTTTTAAAAAGACTTGATTTTTATTCATTAGGAAAGACTGAGCAGGCCTCAAGCTAACCTCATCTGCATTAAGCTGTCCTTTCTTAAAAAACCGAGGTGGCATATCCTTCGACTGTCCTTGCAGCTGGGATAAGAGTCCCTGACTCTGGTTATGGTAGAGCTGGCTTAGCCCCTGGCTTTTCATAAACTTGCCTCCCATCTCCCCAAACTGCGACTGTGTGGGAGGCATGATGTGTCCCCCATGGCCACTGAAGAGCTGATTTGAACGATGGCGCCCCATGGTGGGTGAAAATCTATCCTGGATAACTCCTGGACCAATACCAATTCCGCTTCCTGGCATTTGTCCAAACATATCAGCAAGTCCTCCAAGTGGGTCCCTATCTATTTTCATCCTGGGTGGCATAAACAGTCCCTCCAGAAAGAAGTCACTTCTCATCCCTTGAGCCATAGGAGCAGGAATAAATATTCCTAGATCTTTTACTGCATCTTGATGGATTTGATTGATCGTCTTTGGTCCATTGTCAAGAAAAGCTTTGCAAGGAGCCCAATGGTATTCTCGCAACTCTACAGTATCCTGCAGCAGGGAACGAATCCTCACCGGCAATTCCTTACTTAACATCAAGGAGCACATTCGGGCAAAGTACTGATCCATTAAGGACTTGGCTCGTTCATGGTCTAATCTAGACCCCACTGTCCTCATTATCTGACAGAGGCACTCCAAATCCTCTCCCATATCTTTGAGTTGGACTCTCTTCTTTTTTTCCAAAAGTGTTTTGATGCACTTATGAAGGATAGATTCATGAATAAGATCAAGCTTTCCAAGTTCTCCAATGAATTTGATGTTTCCCAACATCTTGATCTTAGCAATAGCTCTCTGTTCCTCCTCCTCAGGGAGGAGGGGATTTTCACGCTTATCATAGACGTCAACATTTCTGCTTTGGTTTTCAAATTCATCTTGTAATTTGGAAATTAGGAGGCGTCTGAATGTTGTGCTTTGCTTCTGTCCTGGTTGACCCTCTGCTGCTGGGCCATCAAAGTTTGGTGCATCTTCTGCCAATCGCAGACATAAGTGAGCATACAGTGAGCTATACTTTGGCTCTTCTAGGGCTTTGTCCACAATCAGCTGTATGACCCCTTTAAGGATGAGTTTAGACTCTACACCCACACTGAGGAGCTCAAGGCATAGCTTGCCAAACTTCTCAGGAGTAAGCTTGTTTAATATGCCTCTTACTTTCCTGAAGATTGCATCATGTCGTTCTTTTTCATTTGCGGAGTTGTTTGCTGCGGAGTTGTCATCTCGTCTAGGGCTTCGTGCAGGAATCCATTTCTGAGCGTTTTGCCCTGGGGTTTCCCCGGGGAACTCGCTGTTACCAGCAGTCTTGGGATAGTGCTGAGGTGCACCCCTACTTCCTCCTCCGCCCGAAGAAGCACTGAAACGAGAAGCACCCACTTCTGCGATCGCATTCTCCACTTTGGCGGCTTGACAACGAAGAATCTTCAAAAGAATAATATTAATGGATGGGGTGGGGAGGGAAGAGGATGGGAGAAATGAAAAACCTTCACCGAGAACTCAGCAGCTGCTACAGCAGCTGCCTCCTCAGGATCCGGTCGTCGGGGACAGGGAAGGGAGGGGGAAGGGGAACGGAAAACAAAAAAGGGGGAGGGAAGGGGGAGGAAGGAGTCTGAACCGGCTTGAAACGGCTCAGAAGAGTCGCTGCTGCAACCACCACCCGATACTCGCCGCCACCTCCATAGAGCTCCGACTCGCTGCTGGCCTGTGATTGCTTTTTGCACTATGACAGCAGAACTAAACGTTGCAATAGACACCAGATACCCTGCAAAGCCTAAAATATTAATTACTGTTTATAGAAACAGTTTGCCCACCCATGATCTAGATAAGACTTCCAAGTTTTGCAAAAATGTGAATTGTTTTTCACAGAGGTTAAATGATTTTCCCAAGGTCATGATAATTTATTGCTGAGAAAGGGCAGGGACTTTGATTCACACCCTCCTCACTGTATCACATGCAGCCTTCTTTTTATAAATATATAGTTAACCTTGTAACTGAAAAATAGGGGGAAATACAACTTTTCCTGAGATCTCCTGCATTTCCAACGTTAGTTACAAAACACACCATGTAGGAAATCAACACTTAAGATGACTACTGAAACAAGGATTATTACAAAATACATAATTTGGCAGCAAAGATTATTTATACCTTCCCTAAGCAATAGATTTTAAAAATCAATGTTATTTCCAGTTAGGCAGAGTTGTACCAATACTCAATCTACTCTATAGTATTCTATTTACATGTTATTTTTATATACAGATATATTCTTAGAGGAAAATGAGAACAATTCTCTGAGATAATTTATCATCTTGCTTTTAAATGAAAAAAAGAAATAAGTTCTGTTGCTGAAATGTTCTCCACGTGTTCCACCCGTGTCAGGATAAATAATTGTTTGATCAAAATAGAAGTTGCCTATGGGCCCCTGGCTGAGGAGTTGATTCATGAATTCTCATTAGTAATTACAACTCTAGAACGATCTAGCAGCCTTTTGACATCCTGATCACCTACCTCCTTCCCCAGTCTTCCACCTTGGGAGAGACGGCAGTGTCTCCTTCAGGCAACTACAGATCTGTAGGGAAACAGAGGATACGAGCAAGGATTGCAGTAGGCCCTTGTTTATTCTTTCCCAGACAAAAGGAACAGGAAACTTCAAACAAAATGCTCTAATTATCACTCTGTAACTGTATTCCAAATTTCTACTTTCTTTCCTTTGGCGAAAATACTGCTCCTACTATATTCGAGAAAGGGGAAGGAGTCCTCTGCCATCTTATTGGAGCCCATCCGCGCTGCTACAGCGTCTCACACCAGTTAACTCTGCATGGGCCTCTGGTCACTGCGTTTTGATCAGCTTCCCTGGAGCAGTGGCCTTACTGCTGCCTGGGCCTCAGTGCAAAGCATGTAGGGGAGACAACACTACCCTTTACTCTCTGCCCCCTTGACTCCCCACACCATCGCAAGCCCTGATGTGACCGTGATCTGAGATTAAGGCCTAACTAGAGCAGACGGGACAATCCACGTACAACCATATTCTAGGGGACTTCACTCACGGTTCAGTGCTTAAGGCTTCCCCTTGCAAGGCAGAGGGTATAGGTTTGATTCCTAGTCAGGGAGCTCAGATCCTACATGCCGCACAGTCAAAAAAATAAAACAACATAAAACAGAAGCAATACTGTAACAAATCCAATAAAGATTCAAACAAATTGTCCACATCAAAAAAAAAAAAAATTCTTTAACGCCCCCCCGCACCCCCCACCGAAAACCATATACTAAATCTGACTGCTGCCAGAGTCCAAGGACTAAGCTAACCTCAGCCTTATGTCTCCTCTGTGGACACAACCAGTCCAGAGACCTGCTCCTCATCTTGTCCCACCTCTAAAGAAGATATCCCCCTTTGTCAGACAGAGAATAAATTTTCTTATCACTTTAGGAAAATAACTACCGGTACCAACACAAATGGAATCTGTCTGGGGTGTTTTCTCCTTTTCTTATTAGGGAAATGCATAGGCTTAAGTAATAAGACAGCATTGGCTGGGGCTTTGGCAAGAAATGCCTAATATCGAATTCCTGAAAGTATCATCAGACCCCGTGTAAATAAAGACAAATGAAGTTTAACTCACTGTAGTGAGAAAGTCAGAGTCTTGGCAGTATCTCAAAAGGAGGAAATCTAGAAGTTCTGAGGTCTAGGCAGATCTTTGAAGGCAGGGGAATAATAAAGATTGGGCAACATTTATGATACAACAGTTTAGGATTGTTGCATACAGGGAGGTGAAGGTTCTGAAGTGATAAGTAAACTACTGTTTAATAAATGATCTCCGTATATGAGCCGAATGCTATCTCTGATAAATGAATTTGTAGGAATTTCTTCAGAGAAGGCAATGGCACCCCACTCCAGTACTCTTGCCTGGAAAATCCCATGGACGGAGCCTGGTAGGCTGCAGGAGTCGGACACGACTGAGCAACTTCACTTACACTTTTCACTTTCATGCATTGGAGAAGGAAATGGCAACCCACTCCAGTGTTCTTGCCTGGAGAATCCCAGGGACGGGGGAGCCTGATGGGCTGCCGTCTATGGGGTCGCACAGAGTCAGACACGACTGAAGCAACTTAGCAGCAGCAGCAGCAGGAATTTCTTACAGCCAATAGTAAAATCATTTACTGATTTTGTCTTGTCCTTTCCTGCCCCACTCTTCCCCCAAAGAAAACAATTAAGTCATGGTGACATAGCTGGTTTCAGTCACTAGGGTGATCTTTAGTACTCATAGTAGCAGAAAAGGCCAGGTGTAGTGCTGACAAATCCAATTTGTGATTTGGAGGAACCAGAGATCAAATTGCCAACATCCACTGGATCATTGAAAAAGCAAGAGAGTTCCAGAAAAATATCTATTTCTGCTTTATTGACTATGCCAAAGCCTTTGACTGTGTGGATCACAATAAACTGGAAAATTCTGAAAGATGGGAATACCAGAGCACACGACCTGCCTCTTGAGAAACCTGTATGCAGGTCAGGAAGCAACAGTTAGAACTGAACATGGGACAACAGACTGGTTCCAAATAGGAAAAGGAGTCTGTCAAGGCTGGATATTGTCCCCCTGCTTATTTAACTTATCTTCAGAGTACATCATGAGAAATGCTAGGCTGGATGAAGCACAAGCTGGAATCAAGATTGCCGGGAGAAATATCAATAACCTCAGATATGCAGATGACACCACCCTTATGGCAGAAAGTAAAGAAGAACTAAAGAGCCTTTTGAAAGTAAAAGACGTAAGTGAAAAATTTGGCTTAAAGCTCAACGTTCAGAAAACTTAGATCACGGCATCTGGTCCGATCACTTCATGGCAAATAGATGGGAAAACAGTGGAAACAGTGTCAGACTTTATTTTGGGGGGCTCCAAAATCACTGCAGATGGTGATCACAGACATGAAATTAAAAGACACTTGCTCCTTGGAAGAAAAACTATGACAAACCTAGATGGTGTATTAAAAAGCAGAGACATCACTTTGCATACAAAGGTCCCTACAGTCAAAGCCATGTTTTTTTCCAGTAGTCATGTACAGATGTGAGAGTTGGACCATAAAAAGGCTGTTCTCTGGTTCCTCTGCCTTTTCTAAGTCCAGCGTGTACGTCTCAAAGTTCTTGGTTCACTTACTGTTGAGGCCAGCGTGAAGGATTTTCAGTATTACCTTGCTAGCTTGTGAAATGAGTGCTTACTGTTTCTCTTCTTTTGGTCTTAATTTTTTTAAATTATGAATTTGGTCTAGGTATTTAATCATTTTCATTAGCAAATTTCTTAGAGCACCTCTGAGACTTTTTTCTCCTTTATCTTGAGTATGTGCATGCTAAATCACCTCAGTCATGTCTGACGCTTTGTGAGCCCATGGACTGTAACCCACCAAGGTCCTCTGTCTATGGAATTTTCCAGGTAAGAATACTGGAGTGGATGGCCATTCCCTCCTCCAGGGCATTTTCCCTATTCAGGGATCAAACCCATGTGTCTTATGTCTCCTGCATTGGCAGGAGGGTTGTTTATCATTGGCAGCACCTGGGAAGCCCAGTTATCTTGAGTACTTCTTCTAAAAGTGTTTTTAATGTGGATTTTTGTGAGGCAAAACTTCTTAGTTCTTGTATGCTTAACAAGGTTTTTACAGTACCCTCACTTTCAAATGGCAATTTGGCTACATATAAATTCTAGATTGAAAGTTCTTTTTAATACTTTAATGGTATTAATGCATTGTTTTCTTAGAGTATTGTTATCTTTTCTTTTTTTCCTTTAAAAGTGATCTGTTTTTCTATGAAAATTTTAGAATTTTTCAGTATTCTTAATTTTTAATTTACTGAGATGTAGCTTTTCTTAATATTTCCTTTTGGTCACAGTGGATTCTTTTAATCTGAGACCTTTCACTTTTTTTTTTTAAGTTCTGCTGCTGCTGCTGCTGCTAAGTCACTTCAGTCGTGTACGACCCCATAGACAGCAGCCCACCAGGCTCCCCCGTCCCTGGGATTCTCCAGGCAAGAACACTGGAGTGGGTTACCATTTCCTTCTCCAATGCATGAAAGTGAAAAGTGAAAGTGAAGTCAATCAGTCGTGCCTGACTCTTAGCGACCCCATGGACTGCAGCCTACCAGGCTCCTCCATCCATGGGATTTTCCAGTCAAGAGTACTGAGAAATTTCTTTTCATTATTAAAAAATTATCTTCTATTTTTTCCCTTTTTGTGATCCCTATTATATGGCTGCTGATATTTCTCTATGTAGGTTCCATATTTTTAACATTTCCTTTATCTTTGTATGCTCTCTTCTAGGAGAACTGCCCAATTAGACTTTCCAGCTTTCTTGTTTCTTTTTTGTCTGTATCTGTTCCATTTTGGGGGGCTTCCCAGGTGGCTCAGTGGTACAAGAATATGCTCGCCAATGCAGGAGGCTCAGGAGACACGGGTTCAATCCCTTGGTTGTAAGATCCACTGGAAGAGGGCTTGGAAACCCACTCCAGTATTCTTGACTGGAAAATCCCACGGACAGAGGATCCTGGCAGGATGCGGTCCATTGGGTCACAAAGAGTCAGACACGACGTGTTGACTGAGCACAGTACAGCACACATTCTGTTTGTTGAATCTATTATGTGTTTCATGTCATATGGACTATTGTGTCTAATACTTTTCACACCTAACATCGCCAACTGATTTTCTTGACAGTGTCTATTATTTTCTTATTGTTATCTTAACTAAATCATGTCTACTGTACCTATTTAAAATTCTCTATTTAGGCAATTCCCTGGTGGTACATTGCAGGACTCCGTGTTTCCACTGCAGGGGGCCTTGGTTCCATAACTGGTTGGGGAACTAAGATCCCCAAAAGCTGTGGGGCATGGCCAGATAAGCAAATCAATCAATCCATCCTCTATTTAAAAACACCAGTTTCTTTTGATGCTTGTAAAAAGTTAATATTTTAAAATTTTGAAATAAAAATTCACTCAGTTGACATCTCTTTATTTAGAATGATCTACTCATATTCCTCTGGGTATATATATAGGCTACTCTGTCCAGGAATGCATATTTGGGGAAAATGAAAGAAAGAAATCTATTGTAGTTATTCAATTAGATCTCTTAACTCTCTCCCACAACATTCTAAATTTGTTGAAGGTCAAAAGCATCTTTTACATGTCTTGTAAAAAGAGCTCTGGAGCTTTGTATAAAGATTTCCTTGAGTCTATGCTTAAGTACTGATTTGTCTATTCATAAGAAGAAATTACAAAGACCAAAGAAAGAATCACCAGAAAGCAATAGGCAATTAATTTCTGGGGCACAATCAGTTCAGTTCAGTTCAGTCACTCAGTCGTGTCCGACCCTTTGCGACCCCATGAATCGCAGCACACCAGGCCTCCTTGTCCATCACCAACTCCCGGAGTTCACTCAGACTCACATCCATCGAGTCGGTGATGCCATCCAGCCATCTCATCCTCTGTCGTCCCCTTCTCCTCCTGCCCCCAATCCCTCCCAGCATCAGAGTCTTTTCCAATGAGTCAACTCTTCACATGAGGTGTCGAAGTACTGGAGTTTCAGCTTTAGCATCATTCCTTCCAAAGAAATACCAGGGTTGATCTCCTTCAGAATGGACTGGTTGGATCTCCTTGCAGTCCAAGGGATTCTCAAGAGTCTTCTCCAACACCACAGTGGCTGGGGTTATATTGAGTTTCACCTGACAGAAATCAGAGTCACACCATATACAATAAAAAATGAACAAGTGTGCAAAGAAGCAAGAATAATAATTAATGACTTGCAGAAAGAAAAAAAATCTCAGTGGAAAACCCACAAAAGGCAATACAATTAAAAGATAAGAATATTAAGGCTGCTTTTATAAATATATACCATATCTATGATTATTCTAGGTTACTGCCTGGAAAGAATTTCTGTACTACAGAAGAGGGAATGGGAAACCAGGAGGAGATGCCAGCAGTCTAAGAGATAAAACTGGGAGTCTAAGTATAGAGAGAAGAAGTCTAGCATTCATCTAGAAGGAGGGAGAAGAGTAGATAGAAGTACAGAGCACACCACAGAGACCTGCTGAGAAACCCATGTAAGTCTTCAGTTGATTTCTGATCATTGCATGTGTATGACGATCTCAAATTAAATGGACAAAATGAACCATCTTGAGCACGTTAATCCCTTTTTCCCAATCACCCCGTACTAATTAATAACTTCTAAAGTTTGGGGAAGAAGTGCTTGTGGTGGCATAGATGCTATTTGTGCATTCAAGAACATAGGCATTCATTCATCAAGACTGATATGACTACAGTCAGGGCTAAGTACTCAGTCTTTGAACAAAAGAGATATTCCCCATGGGAACTAGCTAGGTCTCGGTGACTAATTGATTGTATTGGATCTTTTCTAATACAGGAAGGACAGAGAATTGGCTTTACTGAGATGGTCATAGATTCTTGATGTCAGTAGGCAATCTCCATCCACAGTCCTTCTGCCAGCAATACCATCTGTGGACTTACAGAAAGCCTCATCCATTTGCCATGATATCTCATCAGACAACAAAACCAACTTATACCAGAAATGTAGCAATGGACTCACAGCCATGGAATTTGGTAGGCATTTTACTAAATTCTCCAATAACTAGTATTAATCTACTTCATTTGGTAGAATAGCCTTGTGTTCAGTAGCTGTACCAGCTGGTGCAAAGTGAAAAGGTAACAATGGTTACTCTACTACAAAGCAAAGTTGTAACATTCTCAAACTTATAGCTTATCACCAAGAACAATGCCAAGTACATAGTAGATACTCAATAATTTTTAAGTAAATAAATGAATGGCTCAGATCTTTATGATTCTCATTTTCTCATTTTGATAAGAAGCAGGTGTAAATTCTATTTGGGTTTAAGGTTGTTGCATCAAAACAGGTCACTTACTTTTCAGTAAAACATTAATTACTAAGAATTGATCAGAAATGCAGCTGCTTCTTTTTGCTGCTTTAAATTTTTATAGTACCTAGGAGAAAAATAATCAGTATACCAAACTGAAACACTCTTATGGCCATATCTCTTTAGCTAAGCCAAAATTATCTCTAATTTATCTCATAACAAAAACTCACATACTCAAAGTATATCTTTTACTTCTTGGATTTTCAAGATATTATCAACCCAATAATGTGTGTGCATGCTCAGTCTCTTTGGTCATGTCAGACTCATTGCAACCCTGTGGACTGTAGCCCACCAGGCTCCACTGTCCATGGGATTCTGTAGGCAAGAATGTTGGAGTGGGTTGCCATGCCCTACTCCAGGGGATCTTCCCAACCTAGGGAACGAACCCATGTCTCCTGAATCTCCTACACTGCAGGTGGGTTCTTTCCCCACTGAGTCACGTGGAAACCCCACCCCAATAATGATGGTGCTCAGTGGGAAAGTTCTCACATACAGGACAGACGGGCATGAGCTCTTTTTCTGTCACCTTGAGAGATAAGTAGGAACAGAATTTCAATACATCTTTTTTAAGAGATTAATTACTTAATATGATGGCATTTCCATTTGCATATTAGCTGTGTCTTGCTTCCTTTTGGAATTAAAAATTCAGTGAAAGCAAGCTGGGACTTAGGTTATTGCAATAAATCTTGCACAGGAAAATGGAAAAAATGGCATTAATGAACATACAATACTTAAATACAGATGATTAAACATTTGGGACAAAGCTAGGGAAGTTCTAGTATATTTTATACATATTGATATCCTCTATCATTCCTCAGAGTGTTTGTAAACATATTAGAACAAGCAAGAAAAGTTACAAAATAAAAATTTAAAGTGGATCTTGGCATGTAAAAATGAGAATAAAAAGTTAAATGTGTTGGATATAAGTTTCTCTATGTAGATGGTTTTAGTATATCTTAATAAAAGTTTTCTTTATGTTTATTAAAAATGACTCAGTCCAAAAAATATTTATATCATTTATAGAACTGTTACATTTTAAGAAAAATTGCTCCTTCTATAACCCTGAAAAGAATTACATAGGTTAAGAAAAACTATTGCAAATTTTTTAAAAGCACCCTTGTGCCATACTTTACTTGTTTAGCAACATTTGCTCTGATTTAGCAGTATGATGTAAAGCATTTAGTTGAAACAAGCAGTTAATAGCATAGAAGCAATATCAGGTAAGCCATATGAGCTTGTAATTAAATGTTAATTGTCTTCTGATCCTTAAACTAGATACCTAAACTGCATAGACCACTATCAGCAAGAGATGCAAATTATATGAATGCTGTAGGTACCCCAACACAAGTGGATTGATAAATATTTTATTGCTTTCCTAAGTGTCACTGAAGAATTCTACATAATTTCCCTCATGCTCTAAAAGAGGTAGTTTCAAAATGTTTGTCCTACTATAAATAATCAGAACTTATTTTAAATACAATTTTCCTGAGTGCCTCAGAAAGCTAACCAGAGATTGCATTTTGTATATTTTCTTTATGTAGATGAGAACTGGGGGCAATATACTTTTATATTTTTGATGATAAAATATCAATATTCTTCCATTCCAACCTCTTTAACTTATGCATGTTATATGTATGGCTAACTGAACAATTTACTTTTTCATCTAAATACCCAGCATTCTCATACCTTTGTATATTTGCTTGCATTGTTAATACAATGTTTTCTCCCAACATCTATGTTGCCCAACAAATTCTATCTCCTGTCGCTAATATTTTACTCTTGTGTGAATATACTGATCCACATAGATAGAAATTAACTTTCCCTTCTTTGAATTTTCACAATGCTTTGATATTAGTATTTTTGGCATGACTCTCATTCTGTTGTATGATGTAGTTAGCATTTCAGAACTCAAAATTACTTTCATAAACTAAAGAACCTATAGGAAATAAAACTCGACATGTGAAATGCAAAGTATTCCATTTAGTGGGGTGGGGAACCCACTAAAACCCAAGAAGTGAATATTGTACATATAATAATAAATAATTATGGGATAGTGAATATGAATGGAAAATAGCCAGGCTGTCACATCTGGTTGTACTTTTTTATCTTATAATCAGAGAAGTTGACTAAGAAACACTCATTATATAAAGGAGGTCAGAAGCTACTAACTTCCAGTTATAAAATCTCCTAATAATGAATGGCACGGTGTCTATAGTTAATAATTCTGTATTAAATATTTAAAAGTTGTTAAAAGTAGATCTTAAAAGTTCTCATAATTTTTTTTTACTATGTGTGATGATGGATGTTATATAGACTTACTGTGGTGATCATTTCATAATATAAACAAATATTAAATCATATTGTACACCTAAAACAACTATTTTAGCAGTGTACAATCTTATTTTATTTTTGCTTCATTTACATATATATGTATCAATTCTTTCTCAGATTCTTTTCCCATTTAGGTTGTCACATAATATTGAGCAGAGTTCCCTGTGTTATACAGTAGGTCCTTGCTGGTTATCTGTTTAAAATTAACGGTGTGTACATATCAATCCCAAACTCCCTAACTATCCTTGAAACTAATCTAATGTCATATATTAGTTACATCTCAAAAAAGAACAAAAAATACATTATAGAAGCTAGGACCTTTTGAGGGGGAAAAGGGTAAAAGGATTTTTTTTTTTTTAAGATTTAAAGGTTACTGTGCAAAAACTGATGTTTCATTTTATTCCAGTGATGGTAGAAAAATGAAGAATTTTTCTGTGAATTAAGTCTTTTAAACAGTCATTATTTTATTAATGGTGGGAAATACTGGTGTCTTCTTTTTTAGAAATTTTTAGTAAGTAGAGAATTTTATTTTTCTGAAATATTTAAATTAATTCTACCTAAAAAGGAAAAGTAACCTTGTAAGAGACAAACTTAATAGGTGCAACCACAATCAACTTTATATTGTTTATTTTATTAGTCCTTTCCACATAGAGTCTCAGACCCGATACTGAACTTGAAAAGGAAAATAAAGTCCTGGGTAATTTGAAAGCTAGGAAAATAGTGTCAGTTTTCTTGTTTGATTAACTAGGGGTTAAATAGAAAGCCTTATGGAAGGTTATGTCACCTTTTTTCACTGTTGAAATTTTTTCCAAAACTTACCAGAGCAATTATATTTCACAGAGTATAGCATTTGAACACAGTTTCATTTTCACAGAAGCTTCAGGAACTTTCAGGGTATAAGGTTTATTAACACTAATGATAAAATCCTGTATTTTGAGGCACTATACAAGTGGGTATCAGTTCAGTTCAGTTCAGTTGCTCAGTCGTGTCCTACTCTTTGCGACCCCATGAATAGAAGCACACCAGGCCTCTCTGCCCATCACCAACTCCTGGAGTTCACTCAAACTCATGTCCATCGAGTCAGTGATGCCATCCAGCCATCTCATCCTCTGTCGTCCCCTTCTCCTCCTGCCCCCAACCCCTCCCAGCATCAGAGTCTTTTCCAATGAGTCAATTCTTCACATGAGGTGGCCAAAGTACTGGAGTTTCAGCTTTAGTATCATTCCTTCCAAAGAAACCCCAGGGCTGATCTCCTTCAGAATGGACTGGTTGGATCTCCTTGCAGTCCAAGGGACTCTTAAGAGTCTTCTCCAACACCACAGTTCAAAAGCATCAATTCTTCGGTGCTCAGCCTTCTTTACCATCCAGCTCTCACATCCATACATGACCACAGGAAAAACCATAGCCTTGACTAGATGAACCTTTGTTGGCAAAGTAATGTCTCTGCTTTTGAATATGCTATCTAGGTTGGTCATAACTTTCCTTCCAAGGAATAAGTGTCTTTTAATTTCATGGCTGCAGTCACCATCTGCAGTGATTTTGGAGCCCCCCAAAACAAAGTCTGACACTGTTTCCACTATTTCCCCATTTCCCATGAAGTGATGGGACCGGATGCCATGATTTTCGTTTTCTGAATGTTGAGCTTTAAGCCAACTTTTTCACTCTCCACTTTCACTTTCATCAAGAGGCTTTTTAGTTCCTCTTCACTTTCTGCCATAATGGTGGTGTCATCTGCATATCTGAGGTTATTGATATTTAATTCTATTCAAATGATGGGGTGAGACATTTTGTGTTCCATATTATCGAGTATCAATCTTATTAACTATTGCATCATTGCCTTAGGGCACATACTACACAGTCTTCTGTAAAAATCCATATTTAAAAGTAAGATAATTGCTGCAGATCACTGACTGAGGCCTTTGGTTTTACCCTTAGAGTGGAGATATTGTCCAAAATAAGTAGGGAATTCTGGAGATGCTATTGACCTGCTTAATTTGGCATGAGTGTGTGCAGTGGGAGTAAATCTGCTGACAAGCTCAGTTTCTCTCACTCGTCTGATCTAAGGAGACACTGAGTCAACAGAATAGAATTCCAATAGCTTCCCTACTGCAAAGCTCATGCCCTTCAGAGTGATACCTTTGTCCTCTGAGGTTTATTCAACTGCTTTAGGAAAGTGATTGCCTGAGCAGTAAAAATAGAACAGTGTCCAATCAGAAGAGGGGGAAAAATAAGTTAGATTTAGCTTAAAACAGTGTAGCACATTTCAAAAAATTTATCTATTTTATTTATTTTTTTGGCAAATTTGTGTAAAATTAAACCTTCTTTGGAGCATACTTTATAGCTTTTTTTTTTTTTTTTTTAGGATATCTGACTCCTCTCCTTATCATTCTCATTCTCTCATAGAAGCAGGATGGTTTACAAATTTATCTCCCTATCTACAACTCACAACATGAAAAGAAGTGGGGAAAATTGGTGCTCTCCTGAATTGGCAGCAAATCTACTGCTGCTAAGTCACTTCAGTCATGTCGGACTCTGTGTGACCCTATAGACATAGACGGCAGCCCACCAGGCTCCTCTGTCCATGGGATTCTCCAGGCAAGAACACTGGAGTGGGTTGCCATTTACTCCTCCAATGCATGAAAGTGAAAAGTGAAAGTGAAGTCGCTCAGTCGTGTCCAACTCTTAGCGACCCCATGGACTGCAGCCTTCCAGGCTCCTCCGTCCATGGGATTTTCCAGGCAAGAGTACTGGAGTGGGGTGCCATTGCCTTCTCCATTTCTACTTATTTATCCATTCATTGACATCTGCTCAGTAACTCCAAAGACAGGAATTGAGTCTAAATAAATAACCACACCTTGATCCTGCCCCAGGCAGGTATTCTAGCATTCACTTGTCCCTGTGGCATGTAGTTTGTGTGTTTGAAGATTATATTTGGAATAAGCTTATTTCAAAACAGCTTGGGACTATAGCCAACTCCAATCTTTTGACCTTCCCTATGAGAAAATTAAGGAAAATAACTTTATAAGGTTACTAGTAAGTAATTAACAGAGGTAAGACCTATAGGGTATCTTAGAGAATTGGGAAGTTAAAGAGTCATAACACCCTTTCAGTGATAGATTTCTATGAATTCCTAGGAATAAGACACTTCAGGTTCATTTTCTGTAGTAGTCTAGTCATTCATTCTAATATTATTCAAGCACCCACTATGGCTGGGGAAGGAAATGGCAACACACTCCAGTATGCTTGTCTGGGGAATCCCATGGACTGAGGAGCCTGGTGGGTACAGTCCATGGGGTCACAAAAGAGTAGGACATGACTGAACAACTAACACACACACACACACACACACACCTTCTATGAAATAGGCTTGTGCTCCAGACAAACTGTAATTTTGACAAAACATGGCTTGTGTATGTTAAGTGATACAGATAATCTGGAAGTTGCAACGCAATGGATTAAGTGCTCCTTGAGATACAGTGATCATACTGAAAAAAGTTGGCTGAGAAGTATTTGAGGCACAAAGGTCCCAGAGAAAATTTGTGGATATTTTGGGTACAGGGTCACATTCTTGGAAAATGAAAAGTGATTTGTGAGGAAATGAAGTAACTGTATATAAATTCTGCTTTCAAGAAATCTGATTAAGCAAACAACAGCAAAAGAAAGGCTTTGTGTTACAATGACAGGCATCAAAGAGGGATCCCCCCACTCCACCCCCCCACCGCCCCAATGAAACAGTTAAGTGTATTTATACACCATAAGAAAGAATCCAACACATAGAGATATAATTAATGGGACAAAACACCTTCAGAAATGAGATGCATTGGATCTAGATTATTGGCTACACTTTCTAACAAGGAAAATAAGATAATGACAAGGAGTAGATACTTGACATCCAAATATAAAGCAAGGTTGCCAGCTAACACAGAAAGAAAGCCAGGCCAGGAAAGGAGTAAGATGAGAGGGGTGAATACTATCCTTGTATTTGTGGGAGCTGGAAGACAGAGAAGAAATGGGAGAAGCAACTGACCAAGGATGTTTTGTATTTTTGTTCTTTTGTATTGAAAGACAAGCAGAGATTAGAAAGTGTTCACTTTTAGTACCAACGATAAAGCTCAGAAATGCAAGAGGTGAGGAACAATCAGGTGAGAGGAAGAGTTGATGGTTTGGCCATTTTCAGGACAGTGGAGAAGAAATACTCGAGAAAGTATCGGAACTTCCAAACCTCAAAATGCCCAAAATACAGAGAAAGAAGTCAACACAGGATAAAGAGAGGGAAACTAAGGGTCTCAGTATAGTAAAAGACCATAGATACATGGGAGGAGGAGATAGAGAAAGCCAGGGGGCTTAGATGACTAAAAGGGTTGGTGGATACTAACAATCCCAAATTGGGGAACCTTCAGCTGGTAACTTCCTGTGTGCTATCTTGAAGTGTATATTGAAGCACTGCTGCTGCTAAGTCACTTCAGTCATGTCTGACTCGGTGCGACCCCATAGATGGCAGCCCACCAAGCTTCCCCGTCCCTGGGATTCTCCAGGCAAGTGATTATATTTGAAGATCAAATAAATAGGATAACCATGGAATTGGATAGGACCTCAGCTTGCATATGGAAACCATCCAGAAGAATGAAGAAAAATGAGATGGAAAGAAGACTGTAAAATGGGAGCCAAACCCCTCAATGAATATGGAGAAGGACTGATTCACCAGAAAATTGACAAAAGAGGGGAAGTTTATGTTACAGAGCCCAAGCTCACTCTGCTTTCCACACAACAGATCAATGAATAAGAGATGAGGTGTTGAGGCAAGGAATATGACTTTATTCAGAGAGCCAACTGGCAGAAAAGGTGGCAGACTAATGTCTCAAAATATCCATCTTATGAAGGTCTGGATGTCAGGTTCTTTTATAGATCAGAGATGGGGGCAGGTGAGTAAACACAGTGAAAAGACCATTAGTCTTGCAAATATCTCAGAATGGCAAGCCTCTGCCAGAGGATGTTTTCATTTCTTCTTTCCTGCCATCAATAGGTGGACAGGGTTCTGAAAAAGGCACTTTACCAGTCAGGCAGAGGGGCAGGATTCTCTGAAACAGGACATTATGTATGATTTTAAAAACAAAAGCAAGTTTCAATGCCATTCTCCCAAATCCGAATCGCCAGTCCAGGTTCGATGCAGGATACAGGAAACTTGGGGCTGGTGCACTGGGATGACCCAGAGGGATGGTATGGGGAGGGAGGTGGGAGGGGGGTTCAGGATTGGGAACACGTGTACACCCATGGTGGATTCATGTTGATGTATGGCAAAACCAATACAATATTGTAAAGTAAAATAAATAAATAATAAATAAAAATTTTAAAAAGAACTTAAAAAAATAAAATAAATAAAAACAAAAGCAATGAAAAGCAAGTCAAAGAAACAATTCCAAGATGGAATCAGAATTGGCTCTTCCCTGAAACCTTTAGAAGGTGGTAAACTTGATTACTATAAACTTTATAAAGACAAGAGGTTTTTCTCACATGCATATGTAATAATGGTCTAGAACTGGCCAAAAAAAACCCACAACAACCTAGGAAAAATGCTATGATTGCGTTAGAAACCTTGGGGTGTAGGAGAATGAACAAGACTGTGCTTGAAAGGGCAAAAGTGAAGTCAGGTGTTTGGAGGACATCCAGGTTTCAGTTGAGGCATAGAGGAGAAATGTATAGAGAATTTGTCATATGCTTCCATCTGGAATATTACAACATGTACTTAGTTTTAAAGAGAACCATTTCAAAAGCTTCTGGTGCCCTTTCAAGGTGATTTCTTAAGGGGAAGAGTAAATGCACATGTTTATCTCTGTATCTATCCCAAGTAGGCATCTGTATACTTGAGATAAGGGACTGGTCCTGTTTGTTGAATCCTCATCTGATATACAGTTTAGCAAACAACAGACTCTTAATAAATACTTGTGCCTGCCATATTATAGGTGACCCACCTATACTTGTAGAATGACTGTTATCCAGGACATAGTATATAAAGCCTTCTTCATGTTTGCTTCTTGTTTGTTTTAACCTTTGAAGAATAAGGGCTTCCCTGGTGGCTCAGATGGTAAGCATCTGCCCGCAATGCAGGAGACCCAAGTTCGATCCCTGGGTTGGGAAGATCCCCTGGAGAAGGAAATGGCAACCCATTCCAGTACTCTTGCTTAGAAAACTCCATGGATGGAGGAGCTTGGTTGACTTCAGTCCATGTGGTCACAAAGAGTCGGACACGACTGAGTAACTTCACTTTGAAGAATACAATGGCTTCCAAAGTGAAGAGTTTTTCCCAGCCTGTGCATCTAAAAAACTGGTCTGAGACCTTCTCTTTAAATAATTAAATTCTATAAAACAGGACATCTTTTCTCCCAGTTTGAAAAGGGTAGCCATTTTTCTACCTATGAGAACCTTCCATTTCTTTTTGTATTATGGTGTAATTCATGGATTTTTATTTTAATGATAAAAAAATCCAGTCAGAAAACTGCCATTTTTTTTCAAGCCTTCTTTAAGTAGACACCTAACTACTATCCAGTTTCACAGTGGACATTTATATTTTTTTCTCATGCTTGTAGCTGTTTTGCGTTAGTACTGATAGATGAGCATAATTACTGCTGCAAAAGTAAGTTAAAAAAAAAAAAAAAACCTTTAAAAATCTAAAAGTGTCATTATCAGTGAAAATTCTATTAAATTCTAGGTTATATATGAGACATTTTGCAGTTGATACTTCCATGTGCTCATAATAATACAGATAAATTTAGTTATTGGATATTCCCCCCTAACTAGGATATAAAGTTATTCCATTTTATCTAACACGTGTCCATTTAACTTCACAAAGAATTTTAAAGATTTCATTTTATGTAATTTTATAAATATTAGTCCTGCTAATATAAATGTTTGTTTCCTTAGACTCATTTTGAGTTTGAGTATTCATTTTCAAATAGTCAAATATTTATAGAGTACCTACAATGCAAAAAGTGACATGCTAGATTTTTGCTAGAAGATTGGGATTAAACTGACTTCAGATACAAAAAGTTCAATATGTATGCATAATGAGACATGCTATTTGTTTACAAAACTGTAGAGGTCTATTATAGAATGATCAATGATATCTATTTTTTTAATTACTACAAACAATTCTGATGATTATATATAAAAATATCTGAGTACTTCTGAGTACTGACAAAATTTGTTCTTGACAAGGTTTATTCTTTTGGATTTCTGTTCTCCTATTTCACTAAACTGTGTTCTATTCTGCTATTGTATTCCCTTGAACTTGGCAGGATGCATTATGCAAATAAGTACCTGGTTCCTATCTATCAGCATGTGAGATCCCCAAAATGTCTGCTTTAACATGCTGATTAAAGTTAACCCCATGCAAATAGGAGAGCACACTAACTCAGTGCAAGATAAATGTCAAGGGTGTTCTGTATTCTTTCATACAAACTTTCCATTATAAATGTGACAGAATTAAGATGTTTTCAGTATACCATGATAAAAGACTGAAAGACTGAATCCGTGTTTCACAACAAAAAGCTTCTTAAATAAATCCATTGATCTCATTAAGATTAACCAAGGAGAAGGCATGTATTGGCACTGAGGTAAGTCATGAATGTATAGGGACAGTTTTAAATAATCATAAAATTAATATATCTTCAGAATACATCCTATAGGCAAAAAATTCTATTGAGTAGTATAATTAATAGGATCCCTGGTGACTCATGATGCAGAGTACATCATGAGAAATGCTGGGCTGGAAGAAGCACAAGCTGAAATCCAGATTGCCGGGAGAAATATCAATAATCTCAGATATGCAGATGACACCACCCTTATGGCAGAAAGTGAAGAGGAACTAAAAAGCCTCTTGATGAAGGTGAAAGAGGAGAGTGAAAAAATTGGCTTAAAACTCAATATTCAGAAAACGAAGATCATGGCATCCGGTCCCATCACTTCATGGGAAATAGATGGGGAAACAGTGGATACAGTGTCAGACTTTGTTTTTTGGGGTTCCAAAATCACTGCAGATGGTGACTGCAACCATGAAACTGAAAGATGCTTACTCCTTGGAAGGAAAGTTATGACCAACCTAGATAGCATATTCAAAAGCAGAGACATTACTTTGCCAACAAAGGTCCGTCTAGTCAAGGCTATGATTTTTCCTGTGGTCATGTATGGATGTGAGTTGGACTATGAAGAAAGCCGAGCGGTGAAGAATTGATGCTTTTGAACTGTGGTGTTGGAGAAGACTCTTAAGAGTCCCTTGGACTGCAAGGAGATCCAACCAGTCCATTCTGAAGGAGATCAGCCCTGGGATTTCTTTGGAAGGAATGATGCTAAAGCTGAAACTCCAGTACTTTGGCCACCTCATGTGAAGAGTTGACTCATTGGAAAAGACTCTGATGCTGGGAGGGATTGAGGGCAGGAGGAGAAGGGGACGACAGAGGATGAGATGGCTGGATGGCATTGCTGAGTTGATGGACGTGAGTCTGAGTGAACTCTGGGAGTTGGTGATGGACAGAGAGGCCTGGCGTGCTTCGATTCATGGGGTCGCAAAGAGTGGGACAGGACTGAGCGACTGAACTGAACTGAACTGAACTGGTGACTCAGATGGTAAAGAATCTGCCTACAATGCAGGAGACACCGGTTCAATCCCTGGGTCAGGAATATCCCCTGCAGAAGGGAAAGGCAATCCATTCCATTATTCTCGTCTGGAGAATCTAAAGGACAGAGGAGCCTGGAGGTCCATGGGATCACAGAGTCGGACATGACTGAGCAACTAACACTTTCACATAGACTGCAGACTAGGACAGATATCAGTCAAATGGATTTCAAAGCTTGGGCAAGTGACAACATTACCTTTCTGATATTGTCTTGCCTCACCAGGAAAATGCATATAACACTATCTATTTTATAGTTGAGAAATGGATTATTTCCTGCCATTTGGTAATAAGAAACTAATACAGACATCAGAAATATACCTTCAGACACAGAAGTGCATGCAGACCATCAGATGAGAGCAGACAGGAGTACCTGAATATATAGACCCACACAAAACTTGGTAGAATGAAGGAACTAGGAGGGGAAATTGGAGTGTTAGTAGGACAGGACCAGCCCTCGACAGGTGGGGAAAATGAAGTAGGGGTCCAATCCCCACATCGGGGCAATTGTCTGAGTCAGAGAAGAAACATTAAAGGCTGAGAGTGAAACAGCTGATCTGTGGCAGCCTAAATGGAATGAGAATCAGTCCTTGCCACAGCCATATATACCCTAGATGGCGCAGTGGCTGGGAGCTGGAGTTTAGAGATTGTGGAGGTATCCCAGGGCGAGGGCTGCTGTTGACTGCAGAGAGATGGATCGAGGGGATGTGAAGGAGTAGATTGTGGTGGGAAATGCCTGTGGAGGAAAACAGATAGGCTGGCCCATCAAACACCTGATGAACCAAACTACAGAGTAGGAGCCCACCCAGCGTGGCCCGTTAAGTGCCTGATGTTTCGATCTACAGAGTAGGACCCCAGGAGAGGGGCCCCTCTATGTGCCTGATGCACCGAGCAACAGAGAAGGACTCCAGGCAAGGAAGCCCTCTAAGTGCCTGAATCAGCAGCGTTACAGAGAAAGACTGGCCAAAGAGGCTTTCTGATCACCAGCTACAAGAGGCTCGATAATAGACTCTGATAGGGCCATAACTCCTACTGTGGATGGAGGCAGTTCATGTCCCTGCACACTTGGTGCCACCAGGGTACCTGCAAGCCCAGCACTGCGCTACCTTCACGCTTAACTGTCAATGGGGCAGAGCTGCCCCAGCAAAAAAAAGTCTTGTGCCTATGCGTGCAGGGTCACTTTGGCAGTGCCTGACCCTTTGTGACCCTGTGGATGGTGGCCTGCCAGGCTTCTCTATCAGGGAGCGGGTTTCTCCCGGCAAGAATACTGGAGTGTATTGGCAAATACTGGTTGCCATACCCTTCTACAGCACTAAATTTCCTGCTGTCCTAGCTGCCAACTCCCCTGAGAACCTGGTGTTGCCCTGCGACTCAAGCAGCTGCACCACCTCCACACCTGTCCCTCACAGGGGCAAACCCAAGCCCTCCAGGGCAGCCTCAGGAGCAAACCCCAGTAGATGAACCATACCCAGAGGTGGAAATAAAGCCACAATTGAAACCCAGGGGCAGTGTGATTAAGGAAGAAGACCCAAAAACCTTCCCATCAACTGTACAAGCTGCAGGTTAAATCCACATGATCAGCTAGGAAGACTCTGCGTCTGTGGAATATATAAAAGGTCATTGAGGGCTCCCACAAAAGAAAGACACTGGTTCTGATAGCTGTGGACATTGGAGGCAAGAACACAGAGGAGGAGATTAGATCTGAGCTGCCCTCACAGCAAGTCCAGAGATCAGCACGGTGTTACAGGGGATCCTAGGGAGGCAAAATGGACTTTGACTCCTAGTGAGGGAAAGGAGTCTGACAGCAGTGACTCAAGAAAACATTTATTATTCCTATGTTTTGACTTGTTCTGTAGATTCTTTTGGATTTTTTTTCTATCCCCTACCTCCACCCGGTTGCAATGGTCAATTTTATTGGCACTACAAAATCTAAGCTTTTGAGCCTTTTTATTTTTTTCTTTTTTTTCCCTCAGTCACATTTTTTATTGTTATAAATTTCTGCCTCTATGTTGGGTTTTGCAGTTCTGGGGAGTTTTTATTTTTCTCTTTTTTTTAATTTTAATTTTAAATTTTGAAACCTATTATTATTTTTCTACATTTATTTCTTTGTCTGCTTTTCCTACTGTTCTTTTCCCCTTGCGGTTAATTTTCAATGTATATAAATCTTCTTCATTTACCTCTATTTAGCTTTGAATATCTATTCTTTTTTTTCTTTCCTTTCAACATATTTGTTAGTTTTGTTTCATTGCTTTATTCCCCACTTGGTACCTTCCTTTAGTTTTGTTTTCCAGTTCATGCTTTAGTTTTCATTCTTAACTGGTAAATATAATTTTTTATTTCCTTTGTTCACCAAGTCTAACTATCGTACTTTTTTTTTTGTTGGACTGTTTTGACTTTGCTCATGGGTGTATATTGTATATTCCATTATTTTAATTATTATTTGCCTGATTTTGTAACTGTCACTTGTATTGGGTTCATCCTTGGTTTCTCATTTTTAGATATTTGTTTTAATCTCACTTAATGCCATAAGAAACCACTTGTGAAATCTTCATTCCTGACCAGAGATCAAGCCTTGAGCCTTTGGGGTGGGAGAACTGACTCCAAGACCCTAGACTGCTGCTGCTACTGCTAAGTCATTCAGTCATGTCCAACTCTGTGCGACCCCATAGATGGCAGCCCACCAGGCTCCTCTGTCCATGGGATTCCCCAGGCAAGAACACTGGAGTGGGTTGCCATTTCCTCCTCCACTGCATGAAAGTGAAAAATCAAAGTGAAGTCGCTCGGTCGTGTCCGACTCCTAGCGACCCCATGGACTGCAGCCTAGCAGGCTCCTCCATCCATGGGATTTTCCAGGCAAGAGTACTGGAGTGGGGTGCCATTGCCTTCGCCTACCAGAGAACAAACCCTGCTGCTGCTGCTACTGCTGCTAAGTCACATCAGTTGTGTCCAACTCTGTGCAACCCCATAGACGGCAGCCCACCAGGCTCCCCCATCCCTGGGATCCTCCAGGCAAGAACACTGAAGTGGGTTGCCCTTTCCTAATCCAATGCATTAAAGTGAAAGTGAAGTCACTCAGTCATGTCTGACACTTCGAGACCCCGTGGACTGTAGCCCACCAGGCTCCTCCATCCATGGGATTTTCCAGGCAAGAGTACTGGAGTGGGGTGCCATTGCCTTCTCCGAGAACAAACCCTAGGGGGTATCAAATAGTGAGAACTCACACAAAGGAAACCACTGCAATACAAGACCAGGCATCACCCAATGACCAATAGCACCCTGTGCAGGACACCTCATCCAAGTAACAAACAAAACAAAAAAATTCAAACCCAGTCATCAGCAGACAGGATTACCACCTCACTCAGCCTTGCCCATCAGAGGAAAAACAAACAAACAAAAACTCAGCACAAATCTCACCCTATACAAAGCTTACACAAACCATTGGACCGACCTTAGAAGGCAGAAACCAAAAGGAAGAAAGAATTCAACCTTGAACCCTGGAAAAGGAGACCTCAAACATAATGTTAAAAAAAAAAAATTAATGAAAAGGCAGAGAAGTGCTACACAAATGAAGGAACAAACTAGAAACACAGAAGTCCAAACAAATGAAGAGGAAATAGGCAAACTACCTAAAAAAGAATTCAGAATAATGATAGTAAAGATGATCAAAAATATTGAAAGCAAAATGGAGAAAATGGAAGAATCAATTAATAAAAACCTAGAAGAATTAAAGAATAAACATACAGAGACAAACAACACAACTACTGAAATTAAAAATACTCTAGGAGGAATCAATAGCAGAATATCTCAAGCAGAGGAACAAATCAGTGATCTGGAAGATAAAATGATGGAAATAACTTCTGAAGAGCACAATAGGGTATAAAGAATGAAAAGAACTGAAGAGAGTCTCAGAGACCACTGAGACAGTATCAAATGCACCAACAATTGAATAATAGGGGTCCCAGAAGAAGAAGAAGAGAAAAAGAAAGGGTATGAGAAAATTTTTCAAGGTATTATAGTTGAAAAATTCCCAACATGGAAAAGGAAATGGTCAATCAAGTCCAAGAGGCACAAAGAGTCTGATACAGCATAAACCCAAGGAGAAACACGCCAAGACACATACTCATCAAACTAACCAAGACTAAAACACAAAGAAAGAAAATTAAAAGCAGTGAGGGAGAAGCAACAAGTAACATACGAGGGAAACCCCATGCGCTTAACAGCTGATCTTTCAGCAGAAACTCTTCAGGCCAGAAGGGAATGGCAGGATATATTTAAAGTACTGAAAGGGAAAAAGCAACAACCAAGATTACAGTACCTGGCAAATATCTCATTCAAAACTGATGTAGAAATGAAAAGTTTTTCAGACAAGCAGAAGTTAAGAGAATTCAGTACCACCAAGCCAGTTATACAACAAATGTTAAAGGGACTTATATTTAAAGTCAAGTTAAAGTCAAGAAATACAAGAGAAGGAAAAAAAATCTACAAAATCAACCGCAAATAATTAAGGAAATGGCAATAGGAACATATGTATCAATAATTACTTTAAATGTAAATGGATTAAATGCTCCAACCAAAAGACTCAGACTGGCTGAATGGATAAAAAAACAAGACCCATATATATGTCGTCTATAAGAAACCACTTCAGACCTCAAGACATATGTAGACTGAAAGTGAGATGATGGAAAAATATATTCCATGCAAATGGGAAGCAAAAGAAAGCTGGAGTATCAATCCTCATATCAGACAAAACAGATCTTAAAGAAAATTACAAGAGATAAGGGAAGATTACATAATGATCAAGGGATCAATCCAAGAAGAAGACACAACAATTGTAAATATCTATGCATCCAACAAAGGAGCACCTCAATACATAAGACAAACACAGACATAAAAGGAGAAATTGACAGTAACACAATAATACTAGGAGACTTTCACACCCCACTCACACCAATGGACAGATGGTCAAAACAGAAAATTAATAAGGAAATGCAAGTCTTAAATGATACATTAGATGGGATGGATCTCATTGATATTGTTAGGACATTCTATCCAATTGCAGAAGAATACACCTTCTTCTCAAGTGCACATGGATAGACCACATCAGTTCAGTTCAGTTCAGTCCCTCAGTCATGTCCGACTCTTTGCCATCCCATGAATCGCAGCATGCCAGGCCTCCCTGTCCATCACCATCTCCCGGAGTTCACTCAAACTCACGTCCATCGAGTTGGAGATGCCATCCAGCCATCTCATCCTCTGTCGTCCCCTTCTCCTCCTGCCCCCAATTCCTCCCAGCATCACAGTCTATTCCAATGAGTCAACTCTTGGCATGAGGTGGCCAAAGTACTGGAGTTTCAGCTTTAGCATCATTCCTTTCAAAGAAATCCCAGGGCTGATCTCCTTCAGAATGGACTGGTTGGATCTCCTTGC
The DNA here is from genome assembly GCF_027580195.1 of Bos mutus. Lineage (NCBI taxonomy): Eukaryota > Metazoa > Chordata > Mammalia > Artiodactyla > Bovidae > Bos > Bos mutus. The sequence continues at coordinate 11,144,235 of NC_091622.1, forward strand.
AGTCCAAGGGACTCTCAGGAGTCTTCTCCAACACCACAGTTCAAAAGCATCAATTCTTCACCGCTCAGTTTTCTTCCCAGTCCAACTCTCACATCCAAACATGACCACTGGAAAAACCATAGCCTTGACTAGACGGACCTTTGTTGGCAAAGTAATGTCTCTGCTTTTGAATATGCTGTCTAGGTTGGTCATAACTTTCCTTCCAAGGAATAAGAGTCTTTTAGGATGCAATCACCATCTGCAGTGATTTTGGAGCCCAAAAAAATAAGGTCTGACACTGTTTCCACTGTTTCCCCATCTATTTTTCATGAAGTGATGGGTGAGCGATCACACCATTGTGATTATCTGGGTCGTGAAGATCTTTTTTGTACAGTTCTTCCTTTACTCTTGCCACCTCTTCTTAATGTCTTCTGCTTCTGTAAGGCCCATACAATTTCCGTCCCTTATCGCGCCCATATTTCCATGAAATGTTCCCTTGGTATCTCTAATTTTCTTGAAGAGATGTCTAGTCTTTCCCATTCTGTTGTTTTCCTCTATTTCTTTGCATTGATCGCTGAGGAAGGCATTCTTATCTCTTCTTGCTATTCTTTGGAACTCTGCATTCAGATGCTTATATCTTTCCTTTTCTCCTTTGCTTTTCACTTCTCTTCTTTTCACAGCTATTTGAAGGCCTCCTCAGACAGCCATTTTGCTTTTTTGCATTTCCTTTCCATGGGGATGGTCTTGATCCCTGTCTACTGTACACTGTCACGAATCTCTGTCCATAGTTCATTAGGCACTCTGTATATCAGATCTAGACCACATATGGGTCACAAATTAAACCTTAGTACATTTAAGAAAGTTGAAATCGTATCAAGCATCTTCTCTGACCACAGCACTACAAGACTAGATATCAATTACAAGAAAACAACTGTGTGAAACCAAACATATGGAGATTAAACAACACGTTTCTAAATAACCAACATGTTACTGAAAAAATCAAAAAATTTCTAGAACAAATGACAATGAAAACATGACAACTCAAAACCTATGGGATGCAGCAAAAGCAGTTCTAAGAAGGTAGTTTATAGCAATACAATCCTACCTCAAGAAACAAGAAAAAACATCAAATACACAGCCTAACTTTAAAACTAAAACAACTGGAAAAACAAGAACCGAAAAAACCCAAAATTAGTAGAAGGAAAGAAATCATAAAGATCCAAGCAGAAATAAATGAAAAAGAAATGAAAGAAACAATAGTAAAAATTAATAAAACTAAAAGCTGGTTCTTCAAGAATATAAACAAAATTCACAAACGTTTAGGCAGACTGATCAAGTAAAAGAGAGAGAAGAATCAAATTCAGAAAATGAGAAATGAAAAAGGAGAGATTAAAGCAGACAATGCAGAAATACAAAGGATTATAAGAGACTATTGTGAACAACTATATGGCAATAAAATGGATAACCTGGGAGAAATAGATTCTTAGAAAAGTTCAATCTTCCAAGACTGAACCAGGAAGAAATAGAAATTATGAACACCCCAATTACAGGCACTGAAATTGAAGCTGTGATCAAAAATCTCCCCAAAAACAAAAGCCCAGCACCAGATGGCTTCACAGGAGAATTCTGTCAAACATTTAGATACGAGCTAATGCTATATGGCAAAACCAATACAATATTGTAAAGTTAAAAAAAATAAAAGAAAATATATTTTTTAAAAAAGAGCTAATGCCTATCTTTCTAAAACTCTTTCAAAAAACTGCAGAGGACAGAACACTTCCAAACTCATTCTATGAGGCCACCATTACCCTGATACCAAAATCAGACAAAGACAACATAAAAAAAGGAAACTAAGGCCAATATCACTGATGAACATAGATTCAAAAATCCTCAGCAAAATTTTAGCAAACAGAATTCAGCAACACATCCAAAAGCTCATACACCATGATCAATTTGGGCTTATTCCAGGAATGCAAGGATTCTTCAATCAATCAATGTGATACAGCATATTAACAAATTGAAAGGTTAAAAACCATATGATAATCTCAATAGATGCAGAAAAAGCCTTTGACAAAATTCAGCTCCCATTTATGATAAAACTCTTCAAAAAATGAGCACAGAAGGAACTTAACTCAACACTGTAAAGGCCATAGAAGGCAAGCCTACAGGAAACATTATTCTCAGTGGTGAACAACTGAAAGCATTCCCCCTAAGATCAGGAACAAGACAAGGGTGTCAACTTTCCCCACTGTTATTCAACATAGTTCTGGAAGCCCTAGGTACACCAATCAGAAAAGAAAAAGAAATAAAAGGAATCCAGATCAGAAAAGAAGTAAAGCTCTCACTGTTTGCAGATGACATGATACTGTACATACAAAACCCTAAAGATAGTATCAGAAAATTACTAGAGCTAATCTGTGAATTTAGAAAAGTTGCAGGATACAAAATCAATACACAGAAATCATTTGCATTTCCATATACTAACAATGAAAAATCAGAAAGAGAAATTAAGGAATCAATCCCATTCACCATTGCAACAAAAATAATTAAATAATCTAGGAATAAACTTACCTAAGGAGACACTTATTGCCAAATTCAGACTTAAATTGAAGAAAGTAGGGGAAACCACTAGACCATTCAGGTATGACCTAAATCAAATCCCTTATGATGATACAGTGGAAGTGAGAAATAGATTTAAGGGACTAGATCTGATAGACAAAGTGCCTGATGAACTATGGATGGAGGTTCGTGACATTGTACAGGAGATAGGGATCAAGACCATCCCCAAGGGAAAGAAATACAAAAAAGCAAAATGGCTATCTGAGGAGGCCTTACCCTGTGAAATAGCTGTGAAAAGAGGAGAAGCGAAAAGCAAAGGAGAAAAGGAAAGATATTCCCATCTGAATGCAGAGTTCCAAAGAATAGCAAGGAGAGATAAGAAAGCCTTCCTCAGCGATCAATGAAAAGAAATAGAGGAAAACAATGAATGGGAAAGACTAGAGATCTCTTCAAGAAAATTAGAGATACCAAAGGAACATTTCATGCAAAGATGGGCTCAGTAAAGGACAGAAATGGTATGGACCTAACAGAAGCAGAAGATATTAAGAAGGGGTGGCAAGAATATACAGAAGAACTGTACAAAAAAGAGCTTCATGACCCAGATAATCATGATGGTGTGATCACTCACCTAGAGCCAGACATCCTGGAATGTGAAGTCAAGTGGCCCTTAGAAAGCATCACTACAAACAAAGCTAGTGGAGGTGATGGAATTCCAGTTGAGCTATTTCAAATCCTGGAAGATGATGCTGTGAAAGTGCTGCACTCAATATGTCAGCAAATTCGGAAAACTCAGCAGTGGCCACAGGACTGGAAAAGGTCAGTTTTCATTCCAAATCCAAAGAAAGGCAATGCCAAAGAATGCTCAAACTACCGCACAATTGCACTCATCTCACAACACTAGTAAAGTAATGCTCAAAATTCTCCAAGCCAGGCTTCAGCAATAAGTGAACCGTGAACTTTCAGATGTTCAAGCTGGATTTAGAAAAGGCAGAGGAACAAGAGATCAAATTGCCAACATCCGCTGGATCATGGAAAAAGCAAGAGAGTTCCAGAAAAACATCTATTTCTGCTTTATTGACTATGCCAAAGCCTTTGACTGTGTGGATCACAATAAACTGTGGGAAATTCTGAAAGAGATGGGAATACCAGACCACCTGACCTGCCTCTTGAGAAACCTGTATACAGGTCAGGAAGCAACAGTTAGAACTGGACATGGAACAACAGGCTGGTTCCAAATAGAAAAAGGAGTACGTCAAGGCTATATATTGTTACCCTGCTTATTTAACTTCTATGCAGAGTACATCATGAGAAACGCTGGGCTGGAAGAAGCACAAGCTGGAATCCAGATTGCTGGGAGAAATATCAATAACCTCAGATATGCAGATGATACCACCCTTATGGAGGAAAGTGAAGAGGAACTCAAAAGCCTCTTGATGAAAGTGAAAGTGGAGAGTGAAAAAGTTGGCTTAAAGCTCAACATTCAGAAAATGAAGATCATGGCATCTGGTCCCATCACTTCATGGGAAATAGATGGGAAACAGTGGAAACTGTCAGACTTTATTTTGGGGGGCTCCAAAATCACTGTAGATGGTGATTGCAGCCATGAAATTAAAAGACACTTATTCCTTGGAAGGAAAGTTATGACCAATCTAGATAGCATATTCAAAAGCAGAGACATTACTTTGCCAACAAAGGTCCATCTAGTCAAGGCTATGGTTTTTCCAGTGGTCATGTATGGATGTGAGAGTTGGACTGTGAAGAAAGCTGAGTGGTGAAGAATTGATGCTTTTGAACTGTGGTGTTGGAGAAGACTCTTGAGAGTCCCTTGGACTGCAAGGAGATCCAACCAGTCCATTCTGAAGGAGATCAGCCCTGGGATTTCTTTGGAAGGAATGATGCTAAAGCTGAAACTCCAATACTTTGGCCACCTTATGCGAAGAGTTTACTCATTGGAAAAGACTCTGATGCTTGGAGGGATTTGGGGCAGGAGGAGAAGGGGAAAACAGAGGATGAGGTGACTGGATGGCATCTCCAACTCGATGGACATGAGTTTGAGTGAACTCCAGGAGATGGTGATGGACAGGGAGGCCTGGCGTGCTGCAATTCATGGGGTCGCAAAGAGTCGGACACGACTGAGCGACTGAATTGAACTGAACTGAACTGAGAACATGGAAGCCACCTAGGTGCCCAATGATAGATGAATGGATGAAGAAGTTGTGGTACGTATACACAATGAAATATTACTCAGCCAAAAAAAGCAACATATTTGAGTCAGTTCTGATGAGGTGGATGAACCTAGAACCTATTACACCGAGTGAAGTGAGTTGGAAAGAGAAATATAAATATTATATTCTAATGCACATATACAGAATCTAGAAAAATGGTTCCGAAGAATTTATTTACAGGGTAGCAATGGGGAAACAGACATAGAGAATAGACTTATGGACATGGGGAGAGGGTAGGAGAGGGTGAGATATATGGTAAGAGTAATATGGAAACTTACATTACCTTATGTAAAATAGATAGCTAACAGGAATTTGCTGTATGGCTCAGGAAACTCAAACAGGGGCCCCTTATCAACCTAGAGGGGTGAGATGGGGAGGGAGATGGGAGGAAGTTTCAAAAGGGAGAGGATATATGTACATCTATAGCTGATTCATGTTGAGGTTTAACAGGAAACAACAAAATTCTTTAAAGCAATTATCCTTCAATAAAAAAATAAATTAAAAAAAGAAGCTAATACAATGATGGAATTTTGAAATTGTCTTTTAAACTAAGCCAGCATTGTAGATAAGAATTTGACAGTTTTTCTCAACAAACTAGGCTTATAAATTAAAATTTATAACATTATATTTTAAAAATCAACTTACTGAAACTGTTCAAGTATCTTTATTTACAATTGTATTTCATACACTTTACAGTTATACATTCACTTATATTTCAGCAGTGTCTACACTGGATTTGTAATGTACACAGCTTCATATAGAAAGATTAAATGTAAAGCAAATATAGACTATTACGTGTCAATTACTAAAGATGAAAAATAAATCCCTTATATTGTATTTTAAAAGTGAATTGAGTAAAGGTCGCTTTACTAAATGTTACGAGGGAGCATTAAAGTGAATAAAACTTAAAGTGAATATTCCATTGCTGAGATAGAAGCTAAGAGTATGGGGACTGATGCTGAATCAAAAATACACTGGCCACCTGATGGGAAGAGCCAACTCATTGGAAAAGACTCTGATGGGGAAAGATTGAGGGCAGGAGAAGAGGATGAAAGAGGATAAGATGGTTGGATGGTATCATTGACTCAGTGGACATGAGTTTGAGCAAACTCCAGGAGACAGCAAAGGATAGGGGAGCCTGGTGTGCTGCAGTACCTGGGGTAACAGAAAAGTCGGACAAGACCTAGCAACTGAACAACAAAAAATAATAACAAAACATCAGTTTCCAACTTCCTGCTCTGAATTATAGCCTGAGGGTTTTAGCATTAATTATTGGTGGCTCAGACTGTAAAGAATCTGCTCGTAATATAGGAGAGCTGGGTTCAATCCCTGAGTTGGGAAGGGAATAGCAACCCACTCCAGCATTCTTGCCTGGAGAATTCCATGGATAAAAGAGCCTGGTGGGTTACAGTCTATGGGATCGCAAAGGGTTGGACATGACTGAGTGACTAATACTTGTAACATTTATAGTAATTATAATTATTGTAATTGCTCTATTGGTTATTCTTCAGTGAGGGTATGCATTATCAAACACTCTAAGCTATAAACAAAATAATACTTATAATTTTAATCTCCAAAGAAAGAAAATGTAGTGTGTTTTATCTGTTCAAGAAGAACAGAACTTTCAACTAGACCCCAGTACCACGTAACGATAGAGATATGAGAAGGTATGGTACTGAGACAAATGTGAACACTGTAAAAGCTAAATAGGCCATTGGCTACTTTGCAGATATAGAGAGGATCTCCAGAGGGAAATGGGATAAGTTAGTAAAAGGACTGGGGGAGATTGTTTCCCTCTGGCATATTTAACATGAGCAGAAGAGAAAAGACAGAAAGTAAGGTGCTAAGCAGGTAGCCAGACAACACTGGACCAAGATTCAGATGAGCTAAACGCAGCAAGTCTTAGGCAATAACGTTAGTTTAATTCCCCCTATAAAACAACTGGGCTTCCCAGGTGATGCTAGTGGTAAAGAACCTGCCTGCCAATGCAGGAGACATAAGAGATATGGGTTCAATCCCTGGAGGAAGGCATAGCAACCTACTCCAGTATTTTTGCCTGGAGAATCCCATGGACAGAGGAGCCTGGTGGGCTACAGTCCATAGGGTCGAAAAGAGTTGGACACAACTGAAGTGACTTATCATGCACACATAAAAAACTACATCCCAAGAGTTTAACAGAATTGAATTATATTCAGTATGTTCCCCTTTTGGACACTGAGGTGAAGGGAAGTAGAAGGTGCCAGCCCCAAAGATGCCTCATTGGCATAAGGATTACTTTGAGATTATTTTTTTGAGAAAAAATAGATACAGGAGAACTCTGAAAATAGAACTAGTTATGCTTTTATGCTTATAAATTTACATTTCTAAGGGGAAACAGTATTTGTAAATCTGTCTCCCTCTCTATGGGCCTCCCTGGTGACTCAGACTATAAAGAATCTGCCTGCAGTGCAGGAGACCCAGTTTCGATCCCTGGGTTGGGAAGATCCCCTGGAGAAGGGAATGGTGGCTACTCACTCCAGCATTCTTGCCTGGAGAATCCCATGGACAGGAGCCTGGAGGGCTATAGGCTTGCAAGGACTCCCTCTCTGTACCAAGAAGAGAAGGATGACTAAGTCACAAGAAACTTCTATCAGTAAGTAGGTCCCCACTTAAATCTACATAACAACCTTACCCTTGTTTCCTATGCTTTTCCTTATAAGCTCCCTTAATTGGCCCCCTACACAATGTCTCCAAACATCTTTCCTTTGTCTTTAGCTGAAGATGGTATTTAAGGTAGTGGCCTGGGCCTAATTCAGGGAATGTACTCATTTTGCCTGGGTATATCCCATGCAGACATGAGGTATACATGTTAGTAATCTTCTATTTATTATTCTCTTGTTAATCTTTTATTACAGTGAGGTTCCTCAGGGAAGATTATTTTTCTCTCCCTACACAGGCTAACTGAATCAGGATTATAACATTCATGCATTTAAATGTAAAAATGTAATGTTTTTAAACTTAAAATTTATACATTTTAAATGTAAAAATGTAATGTAATATAATGTAATATAAATATGTACTTGTTATGTGCTGCTGCTGCTAAGTCGCTTCAGTCGTGTCCGACTCTGTGCGACCCCAGAGACGACAGCCCACCAGGCTCCCCTGTCCCTGGGATTCTCCAGGCAAGAACACTGGAGTGGGTTGCCATTTCCTTCTCCAATGTATGAAAGTGAAAAGTGAAAGTAAAGTCGCTCAGTCGTGTCCAACTCCTAGCGACCCCATGGACTGCAGCCTACCAGGCTCCTCCGTCCATGGGATTTTCCAGGCAAGAGTACTGGAGTGGGGTGCCATTGCCTTCTCCGACATGTTATGTACTGTAATGTAAAAAAAAATGTAAAAGTGTAAAAAAAAATTTTCCCCAAAATGCAATCAAGATTGATTCTGGTGACTGATTGATTCCAATTATATGTAACCAAGAATTAAGAGATAAATTAAGGCATGTTACAAATTTTAAGAGTTTATTTGAGCAAAAATCGATTTGACTCTGGCAGCACCAAACTGGAAGTGGCTGGGAGCACTCCACCGGTAGAAGCCCAGGAAAGGACTCACATCGAGAAAATGTGGAAGCAAAGAAAGGAAATTTGATTGGCTATGGCTTAAAGCAAAGCTGGCTGGCATTTTGATTCCATGACCTGGAGGGGTTTACAGGCTTTGATTTGGGTTCGATTATTTAGGCCATGATGGCATTAAAGCCACACATCAGTCTAAAGGCCTCTTTGTTTAACAAAAACTATTATCAATTACCACCATTTCTTCATCATATCTTAACACTGCTCTGTGAATGGAACATTCTCATGTACTTGACACAGGGTTCCGAACTGGAGAATGTGAGCAGACTTCCCCGATCCCACTACGTTATGAATGACAAGCTGTCATTCTCCACACCGTGTGCACAGAGCAGTGGCAGCCACCGTCCATTCACTGCATTGTCTAAAAATTAATATGTAATGACATATCACAATTATGATAAAATGAAAGTTTTGTTGACTATCACATGCCAGGCATTGTAGGAGACAAAATTCTGTAGGAGAAGAAATTCTTCTCCCTATTACATTGTAGTAGAGAAATCGGACAATGAGCAAGATAAATATAATGGTAAACATGGAGGAGAAAAAAAAAAAAAAAAAACAGGGAGAAAAATTGGGGAATGGAGATGGGCTTGAGGAATATTACTACTTGGATTTGGCAAGCAAGGTTTTCTGGAGCAGCAACTCAAGAATGTATTTGAGACCTGAATGAAATAAGTCAATGGACCACGTGGATCGCTCAGTGAAGGGCATTGTGGGTAGAAAGACTGTTAAAAGCAAAGGCTATGTTGCATGTGGATACTTAAAACATCACTGAAGGAGCCAGCAGAACTAAGCAGAGTGAAGTTGGGATGAAAGAGAAGAGATTATAGAGGAAAGGCAGGCTTCCCAATTGGTTCAGGGGTAAAGCATCCACCTGCCAATGCAGGAGACAAGGGTTCAGTCCTTGGGTTGGGAAGATCACCAGGAGAAAGGAATGGCAACTTACTCCAGTATTCTTGCCTGGGAAATACCATGGACAGAGGAACCTGGCCAGCTACATCCCTGGGATTGCACAGTCAGACACAACTTAGTGACTGAACACCAGCACGAGATAGAGGAAAGTCAGGGAGAGTCAGATGAGGGCTTGTAGGTCATATTAAAGACGTTGGCATTTACTTCAAGGGAAATGACCAGCCCTTACAGGTTTTTCAGCATTGAAATAACGCAGCTGGACTTTTCCTTTTTTTTGACAAGATCCCTGGCTACTTTCTTGAGAATTAACTAGAAGACTTAAGGTAAGATGAGCCAATGTTAGAAGCAAGGACATTTAGGAGGCTGTTGGAATACAGATGAGAAGTGGGTAGTTAGATCATGGTAGTGGTAGAGAGAAATTGGTGATTTACAGATATATTTTGATAGTAGAGTCAACAGAATTTGCCTCAAATTTGGGATGAAAGGACAAATGGCTTAATATCAAGCTTTTTGGCTTTTGCAGCTAAAGTATTGAGGTTACTGTAAAATCTAATAGCAAGAACTGCAGGAAGAGCAAGATTTGGGGGAAATATTAGGAACTAAGAGCAAACATGGTAAGTTCAAGATGCTTATTGAATCTTCAAGTAGAAATGTCAAGTAGGAAAATAGTCTGAAATTCAGGGAGAGGTTTAAGGTAGAGCTTATTAATTTGGAATTTATAGATGATATTTTAAACCATGAGACTGGGTAAGTGAAGATAGAGACAAGAGGCTCGAACATCAAGATGTCTGAGAGAGAAACAGAAGCCGGCAAAGGGGCTGAGAAGGCAAAAGCAGGACTGTGGCATCCTGGAGGCAAAGTGAAAAAAGTATTAAAGGGAGGAGGGAGAGATAAATTGCTACTGACAGGTCAAGAAAATTGAATATTGAGAAATGATTAAAGGATTAGCAATGTGGAGGTTGAAGGAAATCAGAATGCCACCACACAATATGCCACTTTGACATAAGGATTATTTTGAGCTGAAAGCAAATAAGAAGCAAATACAAGAAAAGTTCTCTGCCCCCAGCTTATTTACCAAAAGTGAAAGAAAGTGATAGTCACTCAGTCATGTCTGACTCAACTGAATGAACTGGACTGTAGTCCACCAGGCTCCTCTGTTCATGGAATTCTCCATGCAAGCATACTGGAATGGGTTGCCATTCCCTTCTCTAGGGGATCTTCTCGACTCGGGGATCGAACCCCGGTCTCCTGCTTTGCAGGTCTGTCTGAGCTACCAGGGAAGCAGGACATAAATTTTCAAAGATGTCCCTCCTCCCTCTACCAAGAAGGATAAAAGTTAGGCACCAGAGATAACTTTAGACACCCTTATCCTGGAGACTGCCAGAGGACTTTATGTGAAAAATTTTATTAACTAGCCTTTATCTGCCAACAGTTTCCCATGAATCTGCTTTCCCACATTTTGCTATCCCTGGAAGCCTAAAGTGACTTTCCTTTGTGCTATCATTTCTTACAAAGTTATTGTCTGTGTAGCCTGAATAGCCTGAATTCTAAGCCACTCCTTTGAGTTACTCATTTCTGGGTGTGCTCTTGTGACACAGGCATGATACAAACATTAATAAACTTTTTATCTTGTTAATTGTATTTTTATTATTATCATAGATCACCAGCTGAGAACCTAAGATGCTGAGAAGAATAATATTTCCACTTGGATAACAGTTCCGAGGTAGCAGTATGGAAAACAAACTTCAACAAAATACGTCCAAGAAAGAATAGGCAGAAATCATTTGGAGATGCAGGGAATATGGAGAATCCTTTCAAAGAGTTGCACTCCAGTTTTGAGGAGGGAAATGGTGCAGGAGCTGGAAGATAGAATGGAGACAAGAAAAGTTCTTAGGGGGTCTCTTTGCTTTTTAAGATGAGAGAAATAACAGTATGTTTGTACACTGATGGTATTGTGCTTTAGAGAGGGGGAAAAAACAAACAAGCAAAAAACAGTGCTAGAAAAAAAGGGTGGGGGGTGGATAATTGCTGAAGCAATGACCTTAAGTGGGAGATGGGGAATGGAATGCCAGCTAGATGCACGGGGAATTCTTTCACAGAACCAGAAGTTTGACCTAAGGAATGCGGACACAGTAGGTAGGTGGATGAAAGTGAAAGTCGCTCAGTTATGTCTGACTCTGCGACTCTATGGACTGTAGTCCATGGAATTCTCTAGGCCAGAATACTGGAGTGGATAATGGTTCCCTTCTCCAGGGGATCTTCCCAAAACAGGGATCGAACCCAGGTTTTCTGCATTGCAGATGGATTCTTTACCAGCTGAGTGACAAGGGAAGGTGGATAGAGTGGTGGAAAACTGTTGAGTCTCCTTGCCTCGATTTTCTCAGTGAAGTTCTATTCATCTAAGGTAATGTGTAAGTGAAAAGATAAAGAATATATAGATCTAAAACAATAACAACAAACCCTTCCCAGTAGGTCCACTTCACTTAATTCTCTACTTAGCCTGACAGTTATTTTAAATGATCCCATGATGTGGGTTTTGAGCAGTAAAGGGGATTCATCTGTCAGGATATTATCTATGTACTGCTTGTGCATTCAGTCCTTGCTGCAGAAAAAGAACCTAGAGCATCTTACAAAGGGGAGAAAGAAACTCTAGACTCCTTGCCCTTATAACACAGCGCATATATCAGCATAACATCTTCTCAGGAGTGTAGATACCCCATTAAGATACTAATTAAGTACTTGTCAGGGAGAATTATTTGCCCTTCCTCTCTCATCTGTTTTTCCTTGCATTTGAAATCTAATCTTTGGCTGCAGAATTTCAATTCACAACAAAGATATTGCTGGGAAAGTGCAAACATCTCTGGAAGTCACAAGCAGTGCTTAAGTTCTCACGTGGTAGAAATTTCTTCCTAATTCCATCAAAATTTGGCACTTGTACTTAAAATGACTTGAGTGAATTATCCATGAGGAAGATGAATTTCAAACCATGTGACCCTAAGGCATAAATGTCGGTGTGAAGACCTCAGAGTACTAGAGAGATAATGTATAAATTCTTGATTTTGTTGGTCTTTATGGGTGGTAACAAAAGGCTAGCCATTATGACTCATAAAACTCAACTATAATTAACTGAATTTTAGGTATTAAGATGAGTAGCTCAGAATGGGGAAGAAGGGTGTGGTAAATTTACATGTGATTGATCTGAACTTTTTAATAATCAGTAATTTATGTAAATAAGTAGTATAAGTAGTCAGTTGTATGGTTATTTCTAAAATAATTTACTAATTGGTACTTGGTTTATATGTATGTTTATAGGAAATATGATCATATCTTAATATTTACATTAGTTTGTTTCTTTTAACACATAACCTACAATGGTCTGACAGCATAAGCTATGAGAGAGGATCCTGTGATAATAGCAGCTAACCTGGGAGATTATATTTATATATGTAGTTGTGGCTCAGCTGGTAAAGAATCCGCCTGCAAGGTGGGAGACCTGGGTTCGATTACTGGGTGGGGAAGACCCCTGGAGAAAAGAAAGGTTACCCACTCCAGTATTCTGGCCTGGAGAATTCCATAGACTGTATAGTCCATGGGGTCGCAAAGAGTTGGACACCACTGAGCAAATTTCACTTTAACTATATATATGTATATATATATAAAATTGGACATAGAGCAAAACTGAACAATATATGTGGCTTTTCAACAGGTAATTTAACTTGAGAAAATGTGTAATTCCAGCCATTTATATGCAAAATGCTCTATAAGAAATATATTCTATTTTTGATATATTAATAAATATTAAGATCATACCTAAATTTAACTTCAGAACTTACCCATATATTATTTTAGGCTTTAGTCTTCAAGTATATTCTAATCTAAGGTGACTGTAATAATAATCTTTTTGAAATAAAAAACTTGGGTAATTAGGTTATATTAGGAAAAAATATGCTTCTAAATGAGTTATATTTTAATCATTGGAAATCACCTAAGCCAATAAAGTTGTGTTGCTATTTAAATTTTAGAGGTGTAGTAATACATCTTATAATTTGAAAAATGAAGCTGTCATCTTAGTGATGCGTAGACATGTAAGAGTGTGGCTGGTAGGTTTGTGCAGCAAAAGTATCCCTATATGTTACAGCACATTTAACTACTGCTTTGTATGACTACTGCTCCATAAATTATTTTTTTTAGGGCAACAGTTGGGTACAAATGGTCATTATTACCATTTGCCAAAAAAAAAAAAAATCATGGAAATGTCAATAGAATAAAATTTATCCTGTGTAATTAAATATACTCAATTCCAGAAAGTTTATTTAGCAGTTGTTTGACCCTTTTCAGTAATCAAAATGTGTGATTCATGGATTTGTGAATATTGACCTAGGAGAGGAAATGCTATCTATATTCTCCCACAAGTTTTGTTCATTCAACAAATATGGGTGGTTATATTCTCTTGATATTTTGTAGGAGAGGAAGCTAATGATGGACAAGAATGATATGAATGGGCAGAGAGAAGCAGAAACAAAAGAAGGAGAGAAAGAACCTGAAGACACTTAAGTTTGGTGACAGTTCCATATGCAAGCTCACATTGATTCTTGCCTTGGGTTCCATAAGTGATGCCAGAATCCTTCTAATTAATTACAGTCATGCTCAAAATAACATTGATTTTGTGACAAACGACTAAAAATATTCCAACAAACATTTGACGAATAATTACATTCAAAGCTGTGGATAAAATCTAGGATTACTACCAGTCATTGCTTTGGGTAGATGTAGAGGCAATTCACTGAAATATTTGGTGGAAAAAAGAAAAACAGAGAAGGACTTCTAAGCCAAAGAATCTTAAACAGGTTCTGGCAGCCCACCAGGCTCCCCTGTCCCTGGGATTCTCCAGGCAAGAACACTGGCGTGGGTTGCCATTTCCTTCTCCAATGCATGAAAGTGAAAAGTGAAGTCGCTCAGTCATGTCCGACTCTTTGTGACCCCATGGACCGCAGCCCACCAGGCTCCTCCGCCCATGGGATTTTCCAGGCAAGAGTACTGGAATGGGTTGCCATTGTCTTCTTCAATGGAATATATATATATATATATATATATATATGTGTGTGTGTTCATACACACATATATATATATATATATACACACACATATATATATACACATATATGTGTGTATATATATATATATTATATACACATATATACATACACTGCTGCTGCTGCTGCTAAGTCGCTTCAGTCGTGTCCGACTCTGTGCGACCCCATAGATGGCAGCCCACCAGGCTCCCCTGTCCCTGGGATTATCCAGGCATGAACACTGGAGTGGGTTGCCATTTTCTTCTCCAATGCATGAAAGTGAAAAGTGAAAGTGAAGTCGCTCAGTCGTGTCCGACTCTTTGCAACCCCGTGGACTGCAGCCCACCAGGCCCTTCCATCCATGGGATTTTCCAGGCAAGAGTACTGGAGTGGGGTGCCAGACACAGTCAACCCTTATTCATGGATTTCATATTTGTAATTTAGTCTGCTCACTATAATTTGTAACTCCAAAATCAATACTCCCGACATTTACTCACATATTCAGGAACATACACAGAGCACCAAAAAAATTTGAGTCGTCCAATATGTCTGCTCCTAACTGAGATCAAACAAGGTGATGGCCTTCCTGCCTCAGCTCTCAAGTGTCCTTTTTGCATCTATTCAGTGCCATGCTTTCTGCATTTTTGTGCTTTTGTTGGTAATCTTGTTAAAAATGGTCCCTGGGTGTAGTGATAAAGTGCTATATAGCATTCCTCTGTGCAAGAAGGCTATAATTATAATATGTTTCATTGACAAAATACATGTGTCAGTTAAGTTTCATTCAGGTATGAGTTAAAGTGCTGTTGGCCATGATTTTAAAGTTAATGAATCAACTATATATATATATATATATAATATGCATATATATGTATAGATATATAAATATAAATAAAATGTGTATTTCTATTTAAAGACACCTTAAAACAGAGTTATATAATAGTTGCAAAAATGTATTCAGAGATTTGTAGGAACTTAACCCTATATTTCCCCTAGGAGCAGTATTTCACTAATTCAGTGTTTCTTGTGATGCTATAAAACATAACCATGAATAGTGGGAATCAATTTTATATATATATATAACATATATATATATACACTCCATTTCACTGTATTAGTGAAAATAATGTTGAATAAAATAATGTAAGTTAGTAATTGAATGAAAAACTTATGTAAATTATAATTATTTTTAAACAATCTAAAATTTCCTAAATCAAAATTTTATTAAGATATATCTCTCTTATGACTTAACCAGTTCTACTTTATTGCCAGAGAGCTAATTTTGCTTAAAGTTCAAAACATCTATCAACTGAGTCATTTTAGAATATTAGACTAACAAATGGCTTATTAGGTTGAGTTTTCTTTTTCCAAGATATTAAACATACCATTAAGAACAGAGTATTTGTTTTCAAGCACTTATATGCATTTAAGGATGAAAATTACCCATATGCTCTTACATAAAAGATGTTTCCAGCTGGAGAGGTGTTTCTCAATGAGAGCAGAATATTCTCTATCATCCTTTTTTATTGTCAAGCTAATATATCTCACTAACTACCTCAGTTGTTTCTGTATCGCATTCTTCCTTCTTTTTTCCTCAGAGATGCCATTGTTAATGCTGAGGCATGGTCCACTGTTGGTCTATAATTCTTCACTCCTTTCAATTACAATTTCCTCTGAAACAAAGTGCCCCCAAAACTTACTTCCTCTGTTAAGTTTATGATTAACTTTTCTATCCAAAATGTTAGCCCCTTTCTTGTCCAACACCTGTTCCCCTCAAGATTGAGAAGTAACAAAGAAAAGGGGAAGTGGAAACCGAGCAGAGCCCTGTGGGACCCTCCCAGGTGTAAAGCCTTTTCCTGTCTCCCATTTCTTGCTTGTGGGATAAGGTTTCAGCCTCCTAGACCTTCCCTGAGTTCTAAAGGGCAGAATCAAATAGTTATTAGTTTGAGGAGTGAGGAAATGCAAAAACAAATGAAAGTCAGTCAGTGGGGCAGGCTCCCGGCCCCTCCTTGCTAACTACAAATTGGTGCTTGCCAAGGGCATTTGCCATCTGCCTCTGTGCCACTGCAGCTGTTGACCTTTGACACACCCTGAAGGGAGCTCAAGGTAGAGAGTGAGACACTCTGCTCCAGGGAAACTGGTGAAACAGGTCTTTAGACAGATACTTTCAGGAACTGATTTCATGATCTCTTCTCGCTGCTGTTCAGTCATTAAGTCATGTCTGACTCTTTGTGACCCCATGGACTGCAGCATGCCAGGCTTCCCCGTCCTTCACTATCTCCCGGAGTTTGTGTGAATTCATGTCCATTAAGTTGGTGATGCTATCACAATTGTTGCATCTCCTCATATCTAGAAAAGCACTAAATCTCTTCATGGTGACATCAGCTCCTCATGACTAATTGAGAACCTTTTGTAAAATAAACACTTGATTGCACTGAATTCCCCTTTCACCAAAATCATATATATTGACCTTCCCCTAACTACCTCTTTGGAGCAGTTTCTCAGAGCTGTCTGAGGTGCTGTCTCCCCAGCTGCAGTGCTCATTTTACCCCAAATACAACTTAACTTGCCACTCTCACATTATGCATCTTTTTGAAGTGGACACCCTGAAGGGATATAGGTAGCTCTGAGCTCTTCTCCAGGAACTAACGCCCCCACTCAGGTGGAATATGGTAGCTTCAGGCTGTGCACAAGCACGTGGACTCTAGACTGGTTATAAGCAGAAGGCTGACAACTGAGCTTTCTGGAACACCACCCTGCTGCCTCACACCAACCAATCAGAAAAGGGTTACACACCCTGCAGACTTCCTCCCCAGATTTTCCCTGGCAACTGATGACTACTCAGAAGCCAAGCTTGTTATCCTAAAAATCCCTTTTGTGATACAGTTGTTACCCTAAAAATCCCTTTTGTGATACAGAGCAAGAGCTTTTATTTGACAGAAGCTTTAGGATTCCTGGGCCACTGTAAAAAGTACTCCACCTCTTTTTAAAATTATAAAGCCTAAAATAAAACTATTTTTTCACAGATTATGATTGAGATTACATAAAAATCCAGATATATTCTCTAATATATTGTTATATCCAGTATGTATTCCTCAGAAAGATTTTGCATATTTTTTGTGCGATTGATTTATTCTTAGATACTTGATGTTTGTTGAGATAATGGCAATTTCATCTTTTAAAAGAATATTTCATTTTAACTACTGATGGTATAAAGAAACGGAACAGACTTTTTTGCATGTTTGTTTTTTGCCCTGAAACCTTGCTTAAAAATTCCTTTTTAAGGGCGCAATAGTCACCGCACATGAGGCCTGGAGGCTCCCAGTCTCTCCTGTCACCCACAGAAGAGAATTGTGATGGATGCATTTTGTTTTGCCCTTCAAATACATGCTTCCCTCTCTACCACTTTGGGGGTGTTTTGGCATGAGTGAACACATCATGCTATGAAGGATGCATGGTTTCATACAGTGAATGTTGAGCTTGAAACTAGTTTTTGAAGGTTGTTGCAAGCTGTTTTTGAAAGCATTAGATATTAAAAAGTAATTTTATGGTCTTAAAAGATAGAATTGGTAGGTAATGTTTTACAAATTTAAAGTGCAATTTGTGGCATTAGTGTTCAAATAATGAATAGATATGAAAATATCTATACATGGGTAAGCTGAACTCACCTCTCAGATTGTTGTAAAAAGCATAGGAAATAGAAAGAAGCAATTAGGCCTGTGTTGCTCTCTTGCATGGGACAAGCATTAACAAGAATATGTTTATTATCATATGATTCACTAGCTACCTCTGTAGTTTCCTGCTTGTGTGAAAAGTGACTTGCCTTTATTTTCAGAAGACCTCTAGTCCATCAGGAACCATGTTTCAGCAGCAATTTTGAAGCTAGCCACTTGAGTCATCATCTGTAGAGCTTTCCCTTCATATGAGGGAATTCTGGGCCCAATATTAGTATTTTCTTTAAAATCACATTAAATTTTCTTTGGAAATTGTTACTGTTTGAATCTTTAAAGAATATCCTCATATTTAATTGCTGTTGAGCTTTTCTTTTTAACTGATTGGCTGCCTCATTTTGATGTCTTATATTTTAACATTTATGTTCTTAGAGCTATTTATTGTTATTTGTTGAAATTGTTACTTTAAAATTTACTCCATGTCTTCAAAGTTGCAAAAATATATTTATACTTATATATATATTTATATATATATATTTATATTTTTATATATTATATTATATATTTATATTTATATACATATTTATATTTATAAAATATATTTATATTATACATTACATAAATCTCAGAGAAGAAAAATGACATTTATTGACTGCCAACCATAGACCAATTACTGAGCTAAGTACTTACTATAATTTAGCTCATTTAATATAAGATGGCTTAAGTCTAAGATATACTTCTGGAAAATGCATAGGTAAGGACATTGCAGAGCACACAAGGAAATATTTTACTGGTTTCATCCCATGACCTGTTATGTTTCAAATATCCAAGATACTATGATGTTTCTTCATAAACTTGAGGATATATATTTCTTACAATCGTTATTAAATATTTCTAGGATTATCCTTACAATTCTATGTTCTTCTACTGGTTTAGGGTAATCCCAAGAATAACTTAAGTGAAATCAAAATGAGATTATTTGGCATATAACACAGAACATTCTTCAGACACCCACAGTAGATAGCATTCATAACATTGCCTAAGTAAATGGGCAAGATTTACAGAATAGTGAATATTACCGCAGAATAAATTGTACAATTCCCAAAATCTACTTTCTAGCACACACTGATTTTTACTACACTCTAGGAATGTTTTTTGACTTTTTATTTTAAAGACACATTTCATCAAGTTCAAAGTTAAAAGAAAAAAGTACTCATTTAAATATATTTTTCCTTGGTGGAGATAAAAAAGGGCATAGCACTCTACACTACATTCCAACCAAGAAAGAAAGGTTTGCAGTTTGACAGGTATCCCACTATTTTTTTTTAAAGGAACTATGTATGTCACATTAGAAGAAATTCTCTTTTGAGTAAAATTATTCAGAAACAGAGAAACCAATTTTTAAAGCCATAGTTTTTCATATTTGTATATTTATCCTAATTATCTCCTTACCCTAATTAGAAAATGTAAATGAAAAAAATACTCAAGTATTCTGAAACCAGTAAAAGAAATGAATGAATCAGGGTTAGTCCTAACTGTTACACATTTGTAATCTGTATGTCCTTGGATGTTGTGTCTTTTACCACTTCTTCCCTAAGCCGGGCCCCACTGAGGACACTAACCTCAGGCCACTAAACAGGGGATGATCATTTGAGACCTCACTCAGTCTGCTTGATATGAGGTGGTTGAGGAGTCGCCTTCACCCCCACCAGGGAATAGGCCCTGCTGAACTGCTGGTCCACAGCACTTCCTGGAGTAAGCTCAGAGGCAATAACGTCATACAAATATGTGAACTGAGAACTTCCAGATGTACAAACTGGGTTTAGAAAAGGCAGAGGAATTACTCTAATGGCAGAAAGTGAAGAACTACAGAGTCTCTTGATGAGAACAAAGAGGAAAGTGCTTAAAACTTAACATTCAGAAAACTAAGATCAAGGCATTTGGTCTCATACTTCATAGCAAATAGAAGGGAAAAAAGTGTAAACAGTGACAGGTTCTACTCAGAGATGGAGGGCGGGTGGGGATAGCGAAATGAGATGGAAAAAAAAAAAAAAAAACAGTGACAGGTTTTATTTTCTTGTACTCCAAAATCACTGCAAACAGTGTATTGCTGCCATGAAATTAAAAGGCACTTGCTTCTTGGAAGGAAAGCTTTGACAAACCTAGACAGTGTATTAAAAAGCATAAACATCACTTTGCCAACAAAGGTCTGTCTAGTCAAAGCTACGGTTTTCCCGGTAGTCATGTACAGATGTGAGAGTTGGACCATAAAGAAGGTTGAACCACTGAAGAATTGATGCTTTCAAACTGTGGTGCTGGACAAGACTCTTAAGAGTCCCTTGGACAGCAAAGATATCAAACCAGTCAATCCTACAGGAAATAAACTCTGAATAGTCATTGGAAGGACTGATGCTGAAGCTGAAGCTCCAATACTTAGGTGGCCTAGTGTGATGAACCAATACATTGGAAAAGACCCTGATGCTGAGAAATATTGAAGCAGGAGCAGGGGGAGGAAGAGGTTAGATAGCATCACTGACTCAATAGCTATGAATTTTAGCAAACTCCAGGAGACATGGAGCACAGAGGACCCTGGCATGTTGCAGTCCATGGGGTCACAAAGAGTCGGACACGACCTAGCAGCTGAACAACAACCACCACAACAACATTTTGGTAGGAAAAATGATACAGAAGTTCCATTAACAGAGGGATTATAGAATTGCAACTAAAACTTCAGATATTTTTGGTTATTGGCTCTTGACTCAAAATTAACAATTTATCTCATACCTGATAAAATTTATCTTACACTACAAATCTTTGATTCTTCTTCATCCTTGTATCTGATCAGATCAGATCAGATCAGTCGCTCAGTCATGTCCGACTCTTTGAGACCCCATGAATCGAAGCACACCAGGCCTCTCTGTCCATCACCAACTCCCTTTCACTCAGACTCACGTCCATCGAGTCAGTGATGCCATCCAGCCAGCTCATCCTCTGTCGTCCCCTTCTCCTCCTGCCCCCAACCCCTCCCAGCATCAGAGTCTTTTCCAATGAGTCAACTCTTCGCATGAGGTGGCCAAAGTACTGGAGTTTCAGATTTAGCATCATTCCTTCCAAAGAAATCCCAGGGCTGATCTCCTTCAGAATGGATTGGTTGGATCTCCTTGCAGTCCAAGGAACTCTCAACAGTCTTCTCCAACACCACAGTTCAAAAGCATCAATTCTTCAGCACTCAGCCTTCTTCACAGTCCAACTCTCACATCCATACATGACCACAGGAAAAACCATAGCCTTGGCTAGACGAACCTTTGTTGGCAAAGTAATGTCTCTGCTTTTGAATATGCTATCTATGTTGCTCATAACTTTCCTTCCAATGAGTAAGCGTCTTTTAATTTCATGGCTGCAGTCACCATCTGCAGTGATTTTGGAGCCCCCCAAAACAAAGTCTGACACTGTTTCCACTATTTCCCCATTTCCCATGAAGTGAAGGGACCGGATGCCATGATCTTCGTTTTCTGAATGTTGAGCTTTAAGCCAAATTTTTCACTCTCCACTTTCACTTTCATCAAGAGGCTTTTTAGTTCCTCTTCACTTTCTGCCATAATGGTGGTGTCATCTGCATATCTGAGGTTATTGATATTTCTCCCGGCAATCTTGATTCCAGCTTGTGTTTCTTCCAGCCCAGCGTTTCTCATGATGTACTCCGCATATAAGTTAAATAAACAGGGTGACAATATACAGCCTTGACGAACTCCTTTTCCTATTTGGAACCAGTCTGTTGTTCCATGTCGAGTTCTAACTGTTGCTTCCTGACCTGCATACAGATTTCTCAAGAGGCAGATCAGGTGGTCTGGTATTCCCATCTCTTCCAGAATTTTCCACAGTTTATTGTGATCCACACAGTCAAAGGCTTTGGCATAGTCAATAAAGCAGAAATAGATGCTTTTCTGGAACTCTCTTGCTTTTTCCATGATCCAGCAGATGTTGGCAATTTGATCTCTGGTTCCTCTGCCTTTTGTTGTATAACTGTGTACAAATATCACTTTGTCTACATAACATGGTATCTGTCAAGTTACACAGATAACGAGTCTACCATGCTTTTATACACACTGTGGATGAAATTTTCATGTTCTCCCAAAATTCATATTGAAGCCCCAACTCCCAACATGATGGTATTTGAAGGGGGGGGGGCTTTGGGAATTAATTAGCTTTATATGAGATCATGAGGAAGAATATCCTTAGAAGAGGTCTTTTGCCATATAAGGACACATACAGAAGTGGTAGTCTGTATGCCAGGAAGAGGTTCCTCAACAAGAACCAAATCTGCAGCCATCGTATTCTTGGACTTCCCTGCTTTTAGAACTGAGAAATAAAAATCTGTTGTTTAAGTCTCCCACTCTGTTATTTTGATAGAACTGGAAGAGAAGACTTAAAAATATATCCTTATAGTTTAACCAAACTATAATTTAAAAATAAACACACTTGAAGTTTAGGATCATACCCATTTAAAACATTCATGTTCATTCAATTTCTTTTTATTGAGATGAAATTTATATTCATCTTTCAAACTCAATGGTAATGATGCCTAGGTCTAATTCTTTAGTTTAAAATTCTTATTGACCTTCAAACTTTCATCCCTGTCTGCTGTTTTTATTCCAATGGATACAATGTCTCCATCCAAACATCCTGAATTAAGAAAAAAATACCTCTTCATACTTCTCAGATGCATTATTGTTCCTCCAAGCAAAGGAATTCTTTTGTGGAATATCTATGTTTATATTAATAAAAGAGGCTATTGATTCTTTGGTTATATCTTTGTCAAATATCTGTAATTGTCCTCACCACATTCACTCTTTAAAATTTCACTCTTGATATAAGATATCACTTATAGATTGGAAAGAATAGAAAATAAGAATTATGACAAAGATCTTAACTTGAAAACTGGACAAGTAGATTTATTGTTATAGACAGAAAACTATATTCAAAGTGCTGTACTCTCCAGCTATTTTGGGCAAACGAATGACTACTATTAATTAGAAATTAGTTTGTCATGTTTAAGTATGGAAGAAAATAAAAAATTAAATAAAACAATTTAATAGAATCATTAATCCATAATTATTTTAAAAATTTAGAATATATGATATCCAAAATGGAATACTGTTTATAAAATCACCTATAATTTTTTAAAAATAATCTATATTTTAGATATTTTACATACTTTCCTTGTTAATACAAGCAAATTCGGTAATTACATTTATCATCTCTTTTTATTTAAGGAAAAATGTCAAACAGTATAATTTATCCAAGGACACAAAGAACTGGTAAGGAGCCAAGTAGAAATTTGAATGGTTGTTCTGAGGTCATATACTTCCCTTTACCCAAGATACCACACCCTCAAAAATTAATTTTACAGAAATAGTTCAACTACATACATATGAATTTCAACACATGTTCTGAGTGTTTATTGTGGTAAGAAAAGAATCAAATCTCTGAAGAGCTTAAATGTTTTTGAGACTATTCAAACATTTTGTGTATTTCTTAGGGTATCTGGCCACCATTTTACAGATGTCTCAAAATTAGTCTAGGCAAAGAAAGAAAGAAACAAGGCAAAAACGTAGTTAGGAATTTAAGTCATGCCTTAGGAGAGTAGCAATAAGGATCACCCCCTTCATCTCTCCACCTCAGCACCCTATTAGAAAGGTCAGTTTTAAGTGACCCCAACTGAATGCGCTTGGAAAGCAATTAAACATCAGCTGTTTATAAATCATGTCAGAAAGAGTACAAATCAACCACTGCTTCCAAGAAAGGCTAACTGCATCTGAATATAAAGAACTGATATTGGGGGGAAATCCTAGAGGGTAGAAAGGTTATAGCTCAAACAGAAGTAAAGTACATTTGTCCACTTAATTTTGCAGCTCATATTTTCCAAATAGAAACATCTGAAGAAACGAAGGTAGTATGCAATTGTTATGTTCTACTTTCAATAAATCTAATTATGAATTAGAGTGGTTATTTAATTTACAACAGGATGAGTTTTTTTAAAAGCCTTGTGGTTTTTAGCAATTCAGTTTATAAAAAGTTATTTCTTTTTTTTTCTTTGAATCAACATTTTTTAAAAATTTTATTTAACTTTACAATATTGTATTTGTTTTGCCATCTATATAACCATAGATATATTTTGAGGAAAGAAGTTGAATTGGGAATAGATCCCTTGTGCTCAGTCGTTTCAGTCATGCCCTACTCTTTGTGACCCCATAGTCTGTAGCCCACCAGGCTCCTCTGTCCCTGAGATTTTCCCAGCAAGAATACTGGAGTGGGTTGCCATGCCCTCCTCCAGGGGATCTTCCCCAGCCAGGGATTGAACCTGAATCTCCTGGGTAGCAGGTGGATTATTTACCTGCTGAGACATTGGGGAACACTTTGCATCTGCTTAATTCTGGATCTGCAGTTCTCTACTTTGTTTCACAACCTGTTTTCTCATCCAAAAATCGTCACCTGTATCAGTGAGGAACTTAATTTACATATCAGAATCCACCAAATGGAGGTTAGCCCAGGTCAGAAATCTAAACCTGTCAGTCTCCACTTACTACAGAAAGCACTTGTCAAGAAAACCTAACATGCATAATCCTCCAGTTCAGCTTTAGCTAGCTTACCTGACCTTAGACAGTAAGATCTATTAGCCTTATATGTAAATCCCCGACCTTCTAGTCATCTGTGCCCTAAGTTGCCTCTTGTAACAGTCTGAAACTTGCTCTTGCTTCAGACCCTTCAGGAAGGGTGCTCCATTGCATGTAAGGCAGTGTGCTCCCCAGTTCATGGATTTTACATTGAATAAAGGATATCAGAGTCCTTACTAAATTGTTTTAGTCTTGTCAGTTGACAAAAGCAATGTTCACAGCTGTAAAAGTCAGGGCTTCCATTCCTGTACTAATTTGGATTGTTCTTCCTTATCAAATGCCTTAGTAGGTATAGTATAAGCATTTTTATGTTAAAAAAAAAAAACAGAAATTATTTCAAATCTTATTTCCTGGTGATGGAATTGTAAATTGACTAAGGTTTAAAAACTTTATCAGGTATTTTAATCTTCTGGCATTAGTTTGGAACAATAGCTTTAAAGGCTTCTAAATAGACAAGCAAACAGTCTTAAAGAGGATTTGTGTCCTGTGTGCTTGGGCACCACCAAGCTGATCCCTGAGCAATAATACGGCATTGTAAACACCCCCAAAGCTACATGAAAGCTACAGTGTGCTAAGTCTTTTGAAAAACATTCCTAAGAAGAACAGTATAAATTGTAGGCAGCTTTCTCAGAGCTTAAGGATAATTATGGAAATAGTTGTAAATAATTTTAGAATGCCTCCAGCTAGAGATCACAGTAAATTTTTTCCAAAGAACTTTGAAATCCATGGAAATCCATGGAGTCAAATTTATGCTTGCAGTTGTACAAAATGAACTCAATTTAACTTTGAAGAACACTAAACCCTTAAGTTTCCTTTACATAAGTATTATAAATATTCACAAGAGAAGAAAACAAGAGGAAAGGACAATAAAACAGAAAGGCACTGAGTGGTCTGTGGCTGGGGTTGAGGCAGGGGAGAGAAAGAAGCAAAAACTGTAGAAAACTCAAGAATAAAATACCATGGCCCCTAAAATGTGAGATACCTATGAAATGAATATAATAATCACAGCACATTTTTTTTTTTTTCTCCTAAGAGTGCATGCTTGCTGAGACGCTTCAGTCATGTCTGATTCTATGCAACTCTACGGACTGTAGCCCGCCTGGCTCCTAAGAGTAGGAACATATACATGTCACATTATCTTAGATAACATGGAGAAAGAGAAATGAAGCCTGTGACTTGTTCTTGATAATGGAGTGGTATTCATATAATAAAATTCAAGAGGTTGATTTCACTCTTTGTATAGCAATTAGTGGCAGGCAGAAATCTGAGATGCCCCTACGTGATATTTCCACCCCCTGGTGTACAAACCCCATACAATCTCCCCTTAAGTGTGTTATGTGGTGGGCTCTCACTCCTGAGATTAGATTTCATTAATAGATTCTGGAGGGGAGTTAATGCTTGTAAAATAAACAAATTTTTTTTATGCAAATCCTCAGGAAATCCTCAGCAACCCACTCCAGTATTCTTGCATGGAAAATTCCATGGACAGAAGTGCCTGGCAGGCTGCAGTCTATGGGGTCCCACAGAGTCAGACACGACTGAACAGCTGAGCATGCGTGCACAGGCAGGCAGAAGGCAGCACAAGTGAATTACCTTTATATGAAGTTTCTAGTCCATATGGTGAAAAAGAATATAGTTTTCAGAGCAACCACTGGTGTTAGAAATAAAGGTGGGAATCCTGGAAAGGAGATAGCCAGTGGGTAGAAGCCCCAAATTCTGTTGATACACTCCAGAAATCTCTGGCTGATCCCAGAAAAATACACTGAAAAGGAGAGATCCAATTATACATAAAAGAACTTAACTGAGAGGTGAGCTGCTTCTCTAGACTTAGGTTGTAGTGGAAATCTGGCCCCAAACATGTATACATCTAAAAAGAGGACTTCAATTTAGACAAAGCAAAAAAATCAGGATTAAAGGAATGAAGACAATTCTAGAGCCCGATTCCTCTCTGAGCAACTGGAAAGACAACTAGACAAAAACTCAGTATAACACAGATGATCTGAAGAGTATCATGAATCACCCTGATCTGTATGTTAGTTTCCTATTACTTCTACAGCAACTTTCCAAATTATTTAATGGCTTAAAACAATTTGTTATCTTACCATTTCAGAGATCAAAAGTCCAAAATGGGCTTTACTGGGTCAAAACCAGGGTGTTGGCAAGGCTGCATTCCTCTAGAGGCTCTAGGAGAGAATCCATTTCTTACAAATCTTTCAGGTTTCTCGAGGCTTCTCTAGGCTTAGTTTGTGGTCCCTCCCAGCATCTTCAAAGTCAGCAGCTTAGACTCCTCTCTAACTTAGTCATCAGATTGCCTTTTTTTCCTGTTTGACCTTACTCCTTCCCTCCTATGAAGGCCCTTGGAATTCCGTTGGGTCCTATAGGAAATCCACATTATTTCCCCATTGAAAAGTCCTTAACATAATCATGCCTGCAGTTCCCATTTTCCACACATGATAAGAGATTCTAGGGATGGTGTTTACTTCTTTGGGCACTCTGCTAGGTACTGCAAGCTAACCAATGGTTATAAAATACCACACCTGATAACTACAAAATTGATTTTTTGAGTGCATATAGTAAATTCACCAAGATGGCCCATGTAGGCCATAAAAAAAAGACCCAATTCTTATTTCAATAAGTAATCATGGAAACCATACAGGGTTTTTCTGACTATAGTGGAATTACATTGGAAAACAGTAGCATATATCTTGAACCCACCTCCTCCCCCATACTTGGAGACAGTGCAAAATACTTCTAAATAATATGAGGCAGAAAAGAAATTAAAATGAAAATAAAATATTTCAAACTGAATAGAAATGACAACACAACACAATATATTGAAATTTGTGAAATATGGCTGACCTTTTTAAAATATAAGGAAAGATGAGCACTTTAAATGTTTATATTTTGAAAAGGTCTAATATCAATGACAAAGAGATAAATTCAAAACAAGTGGAATAAAAATGTTTATTGTAAAACACTCAATTTTATATTCACTTATTCAAATATAATGACAAGAAAAAAAATAAAACACCTGTAATCTGCAAAAACTCAAGATATCTAATTTCCATAAGCCCTTCATGAAGAAACTATTTGTGAAAGAACTGAAGTCAGCCAGAAAATATAGGAATAACGCCGGCTGTAAACACAGATTTAATTAACTACAGGACTAACCATAAGAAATAAAAATGATGACTATGGAATAAGAAAATTGAAAGGATGTGAAAAAGAAGAAATATTCTAATTTTGTCACTGCTTATGGATTCTGTTTAACAAAATGGAGGATTAAGTGTAAACACCCACAATGATTATCCATCACAACAAAAACCCAGTCTTCCAGATTATTAGAGCACACACATCAGAGTAAAGCAAATGGACAATATAGTGAAAATATATAAAAACAAAAAGAAACCATAGAGCATAAATAAAATATGATGATGGAACTAAGAACAAGCATACTTTTTTCTCTCAATATATGCCATGCACCAGACTCACTAATTAAGCAGAGTCAGAGAAATTCAAGTGACTTATTAGAAGACAGTGCCTCAGGAGGAGTAAGGGAAGCAGGGGAAGGTGAGGATTAAAACCTAATCCTTCATTGCATCAGAGATTAATATCACTTTAGTTCCACAGGAAAATTTTGGAACCAAAACTCACAATTGCCTCTGTTGCATGCATTTCATGTCAATGCATGAAAGGATTAGGTTTTAATCCTCACCTTCAAAGGGTAATTAGTTCCCCTTTGAGACCAGGTTTCCCTGATATCTCAGTTGGTAAAATACCTGCCTGTAATGCAGGAGGCCTGGGTTTGATTCCTGGGTCAGGAATATCCCCTGGAGAAGGGAAAGGCTACCCACTCCAGTATTCTGGCCTGGGGTATTCTATGGAATTTCCATAATCTATAGAGTGGCAAAGAGTTGGACACCACTTTCACTTGGGTCCAAGGGGCTAACCTTTTATATTTTGTTGTCAGACAGTCATTGACTTAGGTCTACCTCCTCATGAGGACGTGGGGAAGCGGTGGTCATTCCTAGCTTCAGAGAAAGTGGCAGCTGCTGCTGCTGGTGGTGCTAAGTCGCATCAGTCGTGTCCAACTCTGTGAGACCCCATAGACGGCAGCCCACCAGGCTCCCCCATCCCTGGGATTTTCCAGGCAAGTAACACTGGGGTGGGTTGCCATTTCCTTCTCCAATGCGTGAAAGTGAAAAGTGAAAGTGAAGTCACTCGGTCATGTCCGACTCTTAGTGACCCCATGGACTGCAGCCTACCAGGCTCCTCTGTCCATGGGATTTTCCAGGCAAGCGTACTGGAGTGGGTTGTACTGGAATGGGTTGCCATTGCCTTCTTCAAAGTGGCAGCTGAGAAACATTAATAGCCAACAATCAAGGCAGTTGGAGAATGGGCACCTAAGTGGGGTATTAAGAGCATCCACCACAAGCCATCTCCTGTGCCACCCAGACCTACTTGTTTCCTGTGTTAAGTATACTCCATCAGAGCAGTTTCTCTGGGATCCTGCTTGTGCATGTTTCTAGGGAAATTTACAAGAAAAGATTAGTTGGCCAAGCTATAGCACCGATAGGGGCAATTGGTCCTAAGGCTGCAAGGCATATTGATAACCCCTTTCTTTCCTGCCCATGCTACATAACAGCCATGAAAACTGGAATCTTTCCCTCCCTGTCTCTCCTTAAACAGACTGAGTAACCTTTGTTTACTTCTTCAGTGGGATGTGAAAAGAACAAGTTTTTTTTTTTTTTGAGTGAAAATCAGAAAAGCAACACATTATAGCTACACTTGCAGGGGTTGATGGAAATTTGGCATGGGGGTTCTCTGGTGGCTCAGTTGATAAAGAATCTGCCTGCAGTACAGGAGGTCTAAGTTCAATTTCTGGATTGGGAGAATCCCCTGGAGGAGGGCATGGCACCCCACTCCAGTATTCTTGCCTGTAGAATCCCCATAGACAGAGGAGCATGGCGTGCTGCAGTCCATGGGGTCGCAAAGAGTCCGACACGACTGAGCGACTACCCACAGCACACAGCACAACAAATAAATATTCATGGAGCATACCCTGTGATGTCAGTCAACACACCATGTATTGTATTAGCAATAAATCACTTATATTTTCCATGATTTTATACTTTATGGTCACTCCTGTAGAGTGTCCCTTCCTTTCGACTGGAAGATCTGCTAGTCTAGGTTAGTGAAGGGGAACTGAACATGCCACCCCAAAATATGCTTCTTTGGCATAAAGATTCTTTTGAAAGGATTACTTTTTTTTTTAAAGAAACTAGAAATACAGAAGAAGCTCTGAAACAGAGCTGAAGTTATCTTTTTGTAATGGAAATCTACTTTTAAAAGGAAATTTACATTAGAAAAGCTGGATGAGAGCTATTACCAGAGTATCTACCTTAACTGAGATTTACCTGCTGGGCAGGACCATCTCTACTTATGCAGCCCAGCCAGAGTCAGACTGGAGTGTTTCCTTTCTCACCTTCCCATGAACTGCCTTCTCCCCTTTGAAGCTCGAAGTTCAGTTCAGTTCAGTCCCTCACTCGTGTCCGACTCTTTGCGACCCCATGAATTGCAGCATGCCAGGCCTCCCTGTCCATCACCAACTCCCGGAGTTCACTCAAACTCACGTCCATCGAGTCGGTGATGCCATCCAGCCATCTCATACTCTGTTGTCCCCTTCTCCTCCTGCCCCCAATCCCTCCCAGCATCAGAGTCTTTTCCAATGAGTCAACTCTTCCCATGAGGTAGCCAATGTACTGGAGTTTCAGCTTTAGCATCATTCCTTTCAAAGAACACCTAGGACTGATGCCTTTAGATTGGACTGGTTGGATCTCCTTGCAGTCCAAAGGACTCTCAAGAGTCTTCTCCATCATCATAGTTTAAAAGCATCAATTCTTTGGCACTCAGATTTCTTCACAATCCAACTCTCACATCCATACATGACTACTGGAAAAACCATAGCCTTGACTAGACGGACCTTTATTGGCAAAGTAATGTCTCTGCTTTTTAATATGCTATCTAGGTTGGGCATAACTTTCCTTCCAAGGAGTAAGCGTCTTTTAATTTCATGGCTGCAATCACCATCTGCAGAGACTTTGGAGCTCCCAAAAATAAAGTCTGACACTGTTTCCACTGTTTCCCCATCTATTTCCCGTGAAGTGATGGGACCAGATGCCGTGATCTTAGTTTTCTGAATGTTGAGCCTTAAGCCAACTTTTTCACTCTCCACTTTCACTTTCATCAAGAGGCTTTTGAGTTCCTCTTCACTTTCTGCCATAAGGGTGGTGTCATCTGCATATCTGAGGTTACTGATATTTCTCCCAGCAATCTGGATTCCAGCTTGTGCTTCTTCCAGCCCAGCGTTTCTCATGATGTACCCTGCACAGAAGTTAAATAAGCAGGGTGACAATATACAGCCTCAATGTACTCCCTTTCCTATTTGGAAGCAGTCTGTTGTTCCATGTCCAGTTCTACCTGTTGCTTCCTGACCTGCATATTGGTTTCTCAAGAGGCAGGTCAGGTGGCCTAGTATTCCCATCTCTTTCAGAATTTTCCAGTTTCTTGTGATCCACACAGGCAAAGGCTTTGGCATAGTCAATAAAGCAGAAACAGATGTTTTTCTGGAACTCTCTTACTTTTTCCATGATCCAGCAGATGTTGGCAATTTGGTCTCTGGTTCCTCTGCCTTTTCTAAAAGGCCAGCTTGAACATCTGGAAGTTCATGGTTCACATATTGCTGAAGCCTGGCTTGGAGAATTTTGAGCATTACTTTACTAGCATGTGAGATGAGTGCAATTGTGTGGTAGTTTGAGCATTCTTTGGCATTGCCTTTCTTTGGGATTGGAATGAAAACTGGACTTTTCCAGTCCTGTGGCCTCTGCTAAGTTTTCCAAATTTGCTGGCATATTGAGTGCAGCACTTTCACAGCATCATCTTCCAGGATTTGAAATAGCTCAACTGGAATTCCATCACCTCCACTAGCTTTGTTCGTAGTGATGCTTTCTAAGGCCCACTTGACTTCACATTCCAGGATGTCTGGCTCTAGGTCAGTGATCACACCATCGTGATTATCTTGGTCATGAAGATCTTTTTTGTACAGTTCTTCTGTATATTCTTGCCACCTCTTCTTAATATCTTCTGCTTCTGTTAGGTCCATACCATTTCTGTCCTTTATCAAGCCCATCTTTGCATGAAACGTTCCCTTGGTATCTCTAATTTTCTTGAAGAGATCTCTAGTCTTTCCCATTCTGTTGTTTTCCTCTATTTCTTTGCATTGATCACTGAGGAAGACTTTCTTATTTCTTCTTGCTATTCTTTGGAACTCTGCATTCAGATGCTTGTATCTTTCCTTTTCTCCTTTGCTTTTTGCTTCTCTTCTTTTCACAGCTATTTGTAAGGCCTCCCCAGACATCCATTTTGCTTTTTTGCATTTCTTTTCCATGGGGATTGTCTTGATCCCTGTCTCCTGTACAATGTCACGAACCTCCGACCATAGTTCATCAGGCACTCTATCTATCAGATCTAGGCCCTTAAATCTATTTCTCACTTCTACTGTATAATCATAAGGGATTTGATTTAGGTCATACCTGAATGGTCTAGTGGTTTTCCCTGCTTTCTTCAATTTAAGTCTGAATTTGACAATAAGGAATTCATGATCTGAGCCACAGTCAGCTCCCAGTCTTGTTTTTGCTGACTGTACAGAGCTTCTCCATCTTTGGCTGCAAAGAATATAGTCAATCTGATTTTGGTGTTGACCATCTGGTGATGTCCATGTGTAGAGTCTTCTTTTGTGTTGTTGGAAGAGGGTGTTTGCTATGACCAGTGCGTTCTCTTGGCAAAACTCTATTAGTCTTTGCCCTGCTTCATTCCGTATTCCAAGGCCAAATTTGCCTGTTACTCCAGGTGTTTCTTGACTTCCTACTTTTGCATTCCAGTCCCCTATAATGAAAAGGACATCTTTTTTGGGTGTTAGTTCTAAAGGTCTTGTAGGTCTTCATAGAACCATTCAACTTCAGCTTCTTCAGCATTACTGGTTGGGGCATAGACTTGGATTACCGTGATATTGAATGGTTTGCCTTGGAAATGAACAGAGATCATTCTGTCGTTTTTGAGATTGCATCCAAGTACTGCATTTCAGACTCTTTTGTTGACTTTGATGGCTACTCCATTTCTTCTAAGGGATTCCTGCCCACAGTAGTAGATATAATGGTCATCTGTGTTAAATTCAACCATTTCAGTCCATTTTAGTTCTCTGATTCCTAAAATGTCGACGTTCACTCTTGCCATCTCCTGTTTGACCACTTCCAATTTGCCTTGATTCATGGACCTGACATTCCAGGTTCCAATGCAGTATTGCCCTTGCAGCATCATACTTTATTTCCATCACCAGTCACATCCACAACTTGGTGTTGTGTTTGCTTTGGCTCTGTCTTCTCATTCTTTCTGGAGTTATTTTTCCACTGATCTCCAGCAGCATACTGGACACCGACCGACCTGGGGAGTTCTTCTTTCAGTGTCCTACCTTTTTTCCTTTTCATACTGTTCATGGGGTTCTAAAGGCAAGAATAATGAAGTAGTTTGCCATTACCTTCTCCAGTGGACCACGTTTTGTCAGAACTCTCCACCGTGACCCATCCATCTTGGGTGTCCCTACACAGCATAGCTTATAGTCACTGTTAAACAAGGGTGTAGTCCATGTGATCAGATTGGTTAGTTTTCTGTGATTGTGGTTTTAAGTCTGTGTGCCCTCTGATGGAGAAGGATAAGAAGCTTATGAAAGCTTCCTGATGGGAGAGACTGACTAAAGGGGAAACTGGGTCTTGTTCTGATGGGCAAGACCAAGCTCAGTAAATCTTTAATCCAATTTTCTGTTGATGGGCAGGGCTCTGTTCCTTCCCTGTTATTTGACCTGAGGCCAAACTATGGTGGAGGTAATGAAGATAATGGTTCAGTTCAGTTCCATTCAGTTCAGTCGGTCAGTCCTGTCTGACTCTTTGGGACCCCATGAATCACAGCACACCAGGCCTCCCTGTCCATCACCAACTCCCGGAGTTCACTCAAACTCACGTCCGTCGAGTCAGTGATGCCATCCAGCCATCTCATCCTCTGTTGTCGCCTTCTCCTCCTGCCCACAATCCCTCCCAGCATCAGAGTCTTTTCCAATGAGTCAACTCTTCACCTGAGGTGGCCAAAGTACTAGAGTTTTAGCTTTAGCATGAGTCCTTCCAATGAACACCCAGTACTGATATCCTTTAGAATGGACTGGTTGGATCTGCTTGCAGTCCAAGGGAC
This sequence comes from Bos mutus, assembly GCF_027580195.1. Lineage (NCBI taxonomy): Eukaryota > Metazoa > Chordata > Mammalia > Artiodactyla > Bovidae > Bos > Bos mutus. Next base: position 11,178,229 of record NC_091622.1, read on the forward strand.
TCTCAAGTCTTCTCCAACACCACAGTTCAAAAGCATCAATTCTTTGGTGCTCAGCTTTCTTCACAGTCCAACTCTTACATCTATACATGACCACTGGAAAAACCATGGCCTTAGACGGACCTTTGTTGGCAAAGTAATGTCTCTGCTTTTGAATATGCTATCTAGGTTGGTCATAACTTTCCTTCCAAGGAGTAAGCGTCTTTTAATTTCATGGCTGCAAACACCATCTGCAGTGATTTGGTGACCTCCTTCGAAAGGTCCCATGCATGTACTGCTACAATCAGTACTGCCAACCAATCAATCAGCCACTGCCGACCCACACCTCAGCTGGTATCTCCTGGACACTCCTGGGCAAATCTGGGTCAGTCTCTTGTGGGGTCACTGCTCCTTTCTCCTGGGTCCTGGTGCACACAAGGTTTTGTTTGTGTTTCCAGTCCTGTGTAAGTTCTGGCGGCTCTATGGTGGGGTTAATGGCGACCTCCTCCAAGAGGTCTTATGCCACATCCAGGTCCCCTGCACCCAGAGCCTCTGCCCCTCTATGGTGGGGTTAATGGCAATCTCCTCCAAGAGGGCTTATGCCACATCCAGGTCCACTGCACCCAGAGCCTCTGCCCCTGCGGCCGTCCACTGCTGACCTGTGCCTCCACAGGAGACACTCGAACACAGTTCTGTCTCAGTCTCTGGGTCCTAGTGCACACAAGGTTTGCTTGAGCCCCCTGAGTGTCTCTGGAGGGTATGGCATTTGATTCTAAATGTGATTTCGCCCCTCCTACCATCTTTCTGGGGATTCTCCTTTGCACCTGGATGTGGAGTATCTCCTCAAAGTCGCTCCAGCACCTCGAAGCTGCTGCTCCAGCGCCTACCATCTTGCTGGGGCTTCTTTGCGCTTGGATGTGGGGTATCTCCTCGAAGTCGCTCCAGCACTGCACAGTAAAAATTTGATCTTTTATAGATAAAAGATAATAAAGTGAAAAAGAAATGAAATCTCCTTGGGAAAAATTGCTGACACATTATTTGACAGGGAAGCTTGGTATCTGAGAGAAAGGAAATTAGCTCTTCTTTTAGAATTAGCCTGGATAGGCATGTTCAGTCATGTCTGACTTGTTGTCACCCCATGGACTGTAGCCCACCTAGCTCCTCTGTCCATGGAATTTTCCAGGCAAGAATCCTGGAGTGGGTTGCCATGCTCTCCTCCAGGGGATCTTTCTAACCCGGGGATCCAGTCCATTCTCTTATGTCTCCTACATTGGCAGGTAGATTCTTTACCTCTGAGCTACCTGAGAAGCTCCCGCCCAGGATACAGGGACCTAGAGACAAAACTAAGTTTTTTGGGGATATATTGCCATCATGTGGTCTTAAGGGAGGAAATGTGTTAAAATACAGACATCCAGTGTAGAATAGTATTTGGCATCTATTTTTAAAGATGACCTTAAGTCTAAATATAGGACCTCAGTTTTTTGATTAGAGATATTACTTCTCTGAAAATATAATCAATCCATTTTATTGAAAACTTGTTTCTCTTGTATGACTTTTAGTGTGAGAATTAGTCTTTATTTTTGTTCTTCTGTCCCAGAAATATGGCATTTAAAAACTAAAATGCATTATGATGCATAAGGCTCAACTGACAAGCAATAGTAAAGCAAAATTGAAGAGGAAGATATATATCACATTAAAGGAGAAAATCAGTATCTATATCAGAGGCAGTCCACCTGCAATGCAGAAGACATGGGTTCGACCTCTGGGTCAGGAAGATTCCCTGGAGAAGGGAAGGGATACCGACTCCAATATTCTTGCCTGGAGAATTCCATAGACAGAAGAGCCTGGTGGTCTACAGACTACGGGATAGCAAAGAGTCAGACATGACTGAGAAACTAACACTTTCCATTTTATTTTTCCCACCTTCTTGTTAAGTTAGTGAAGCTCCAGCTTAGGGACTCTCAGATCCCTCTCCTTAATTTTGTACCAGCAATTTCTAATTACTTTCCATAAAGATGGTCTCCTAAATTAAGTGAACTTTAGGCTCCACACAGCCTCACTGTCTCTCTTTTGTATCATTGTTATACTAATTAGATGATAAATTCAACACATAGAAGACTCTGCTCCAGATACTGAGGTTGGAGATAAACAAACTCCTGCATTCCAAGAAATTTAAAGTCAACAATTTCTCACAGTTCAAACGATCAGTCTTTTAAATAATAACAGTACTCTTTAGAAACTCAGAATTCAGATGAAAATAAAAAGCATCTTATAGATTATAATTCATGAAAGATTAGGAAATGTGGTCCTTTATAAACTTTTCTGTAACTTCTAAAAAGGTACTAAATTTTGCAGAAATGATGACCCGAGTCACAAAATCCACTCAGAATCAAACCCTGCCTAACTTCTTTTACCAGGCCAGAGAAACCATATGTAGAGACAATTTCATTGTAGTTTAACATTTTAAGAGCCCAGAATTTTCAAAATCATATAATATGCTAGAAGGCAATGGTTCTTTCCTCTTAAAATTATACCCTGACAAACCTACTAAATGTTAGAATTATAAATATAATCTAAATGTTCGTTCTACAGCCTTGTAAAAGCATCTGTCCTTTTAGCTGACTATGTTTTTATAGCCCCACCCCATTGCTTATGGGAAATTTAGAAGTTGACTAAATTCCTGAAGATTTGTGGGTACAGGCCATGGCATTTTTATTCAGTAACAATGATTTCAAATCCCTGCTCTCAGATCTCAGTTCTCAACTGCACTTGCCCTATTGTTTCTTATAACTTTTAAACTCTTTCCATATCACTTCACTCCCAAAGGTGTATGTGTTTAATTTCTCCTTTAATTACCAAAGCATCACTAACATAATCTTGTGTAATGGTTTGTGGCAAAAGGGCAACGAGGTACAAAATAGTACAGAACTAAAAATTTTTCAATGGTATATATCAGTTTCCTTAAAATTCCTTGGGTGGTCAGAGTATGGTAATTTCTCAGTGGTCATCTTTTTCCTCTGAACCCAGTCAATTATCATATTGATGGAGTATATTCTCTCTATCATAAATCTTTTCCAAATTATTCTTTATCCAGAGTTACTGATGTCCCTAGAACATTTTTTACTCATCAACTGTATGATAGCAACCAAAAATTCTTGTTTTTATTATGGGATAAAAGGTATTTCTTTTAGTTTAAATTTATTCATGGACTGTAGCCCACCAGGCTTCTCTGTCCATGGGGTTTTCTAGTCAAGAATACTGGAGTGGGTAGCCATTCCCTTCTCCAGGGAGTCTTTCTGACCAAGGAATCGAACCTGGGTCTCCTGCATTGCAGGCAGATTCTTTACCATCTGAGTAACCAGGGAAAGTTAAAGATTTGCTTTATTGTGACTTATATATCAATACCACACATATTATTTTCATAAATTGCAACTCTAGTTCATCCTTTTAAGTCCATTCATATCTTATTACCATCTCTATCATTGTCTTCATTCCTGGTAAATCAATGCATAGTTATTAAGTCATAATGCAAGCTTAAATTTAATTTTAAACTGCAGTATTGTGTTTGCTGTGTATATCATAACCTCAAATAGATTTTTTAAACCAGTAATGATATACACAGCATTGGTACTCAATAAGTTCTGCTTGATTTAATTATATTGTTTCAATAATTTTTATTTTGGCTATATATTCTTATCTTCTTTAGAAAGTTCCATTAACCTAGACAGGTTAGAGACCCTTGACTATATTTGTAGGACCCTTCTGTACACTCACCCATATCTATCACATTATCTGTTCATAGGCACAATGGGATTTGTAGAGCTTCTTCAATTAGTGGTTTTAGATCGCTGATGAATTTTGACTAGCGTATTTTCAAATATGGCTTTTGTGTCATTCTCTTGTTTTGAGACTGATTACATAGACTAGAACTTTTCACCATGATTCACACATTTTTTTTTTTATGCTTTTCAGTAATTTTCTCTTTTTTTCTCTGCATATTTTAACATGGATAGTTTCTACTGACCTGTCTTCCAGTTCATGAATCCTCTTTTTGGAAGAGTCCAATCTACCAAAATCACTGCAGATGGTGACTGCAGCCATGAAATTAAAAGATGGTTACTCCTTGGAAGAAAAGCTATGACCAGCCTAGATAGCATATTCAAAAGCAGAGACATTACTTTGCCAACAAAGGTCCATCTAGTCAAGGCTATGGTTTTTCCAGTAGTCATGTATGGACGTGAGAGTTGGACTGTGAAGAAGGCTGAGCACCAAAGAATTGATGCTTTTGAACTGTGGTGTTGAGAAGACTCTTGAGAGTCCCTTGGACTGCAAGGAGATCCAACCAGTCCATTCTAAAGGAGATCAACCCTGGGTGTTCTTTGGAAGGAATGATGCTAAATCTGAAACTCCAGTACTTTGGCCACCTCATGCGAAGAGTTGACTCATTGGAAAAGACTCTGATGCTGGGAGGGTTTGGAGGCAGGAGGAGAAGGGGACGACAGAGGATGAGATGGCTGGATGGCATCACTGACTCGATGGACGTGAGTTTGAGTGAACTCCGGGAGATGGTGATGAACAGGGAGGCCTGGCGTGCTGCGATTCATGGGGTCGCAGGAAGTCAGACATGACTGAACTGAACTGAATCTGCTACTAAACCTTTTTTTTTTTTTTTTTTTTTTTACCACTTTATTTTTTTTAGTTGAAGGATGATTGCTTTACAGAATTTCATGGTGTTCTGTCCTACATCAACAAGAATCAGTCATGGGTATACCCATGTCCCATCCCTCTTGGACCTCCCTCCCGTCTCCTTCCCCATCCCACCCTTTTGGGCTGTCACAGAGCCCCTGTTTGAGTTATAGCAAATTCCCACTGCCTATCTCTTTTACATATGGTACTGTAAATTGTCATGTTACTCTCGCCATAATCTCACCTTCTCCCTTCTCCACTCCTCCAGTGTCCAGTGTTCTCTGTGTGTGTTTCTCCATTGCTTCCCTGAAAATTAATTCATCAGTAGCATCTTTCTAGATTCCATATATATGCATCAGTATACAATATCTATATTTCTCTTTCTGACTTACTTCACTCTAGATTTGTCCATCTCATTAGAATGGACTCAAATGTGTTCCTTTTATGACTGAGTCGTATCCATTGTATATATGTATCATAGCTTCTTAATTCTTTCATCTATCAATGGACAGCTAGGTTTTCCCCATGTCCTAGCTATTGTAAATAGTGCTGCAGTGAACATTGGGGCACATGTGTCTTTTTCAATTTTGGTTTCCTCAGGATATATGCCTAGCAGTGGGATTGCTGGGTCATATGGTATAAACCTAACTATTGAGCCCTTAGTTTTAGTTCTTATAACTTCTACTCATGGGTTCTAGGAACCTATTGAAATTCCCAATCCCTATTTCTAATATATATTAATATTAATGATATTTTTTAAAAATTCTGTTTGAAAATATAATAGCTGTTGTGTCTGTTTCAACAGCTAACTATTTTCCTCTGGGTTTTTGATAATTTTGTCCTGAATTTTAGCATGACTCATCATTTTATTAGATGTTGAGCATTTTGGATTAAAAAATATAAGAAGATATTATCTTCGTCTTAAGAAGGTTAATCTTTCTTTTGGAATGTAGGGAGCAAGCAAATCACTACAATCTTCCTAAGTATTCCTTTGGGTTTGTTTGGGCTGCTCTATTTCAGGCCTCTCTGGGCCATTCAGGGCAAGGCTGAGATGCTTTTCTCCACAGGATTTGAACTCCAGTGTTTCTCTTATCATTGAGTGGGTGCAAAAATGTTGGTCCAGATCTTTAGGCTCTGGGCTGCTGTCTCCTGCTGGGCTTATGGCAGTTTTACTCTGCCTTACATACAACTCCAAGGGTTCAGAGTTGTGTGTAAGAAGAGGTTGAAAAGAGATTTAGGACTTCATTTTCCAAGTTTCCTTCTCTTTGGGAGTCACTTCAAATCTCAACTTATTTGGATGCTCCAAGCTCGACATTTGTCTCCATAGAAGAAAGATGACACTGTCACCACTTGCTAAGACTCTATGCCAAATAGGGATTAGACAGCACAAAGGATTTTTTCAGATTAGCCTTAAGAGGATGAAAAGTCAAGTGTAAACAGATATAGATGATCAATTAATAATTGATACCAATACAAAACTAAACATTCTTCAAAAGAATATAAAGTCTAAAGACTTGACAGCATGTCATTCAAAATTTCCACTATGCAGTAAAATATTACAAGACATGTAAAGAAATAGGAAAATGTTACCATAGTTAGACTAAAAGGCAGCCAATAAAAAGCAACTCTGAGGTGATCTGTAGATTGGATTTAGCAAAGATGCCTTTGAAGTACCCATTAAAAATATATCCAATTAATGATTTTTCTTATTCTTTTATAAAAGTTTTATTATTGAGATAAGATTGACTTATAACATTATATAAGTTTATGTGTATGACAAATTTCTACTTCTGTAGTGATGTGTCTGTTGGCCATCTGTATTTCTTCTTTGGAAAATGTCTAGTCAGCCCCTCTGCCCATTTTAAAATCAGGTTGTTTGCTTTTTATTGTTGAGTTGTATGAGTTTTCAATAATACTTTGATATTAACCCCTTAGCAGTTATATCATTTGTAACTATCCCATTCAGTAGGGTGTCTCTCTGTTTCCTTTACTGCACAGAAGCTTCGATGTAATCTCATCTCTTTTCTTTTGCTTTTGTTTCCCTTGCCTAAGGAATCAAACCTAGAAAGATATTGCTAAACCATGTCAAAGAGCATACTGCCTACGTTTCCTTCTAGGAGTTTTATGGTTTCAAGTCTTGCATTCAAGTTTTAATCCATTTTGAGTTAACTTTTTGTGTATGGTGTGAGATAGAGGTCTAATTTCATATTTTTACATGTGGCCATCCAGTTTTCCCAGTACAATTTTTTTTTTTTAATTGGAGGCTAATTACTTTAAAATATCGTGGTGGTTTTTGCCACACATTCACATGAATCAGCCATAGGTGTACCATTTTTTGAAGAGATTATTGTTTCTCCAGCCTATGTTCCTTACTGTTGGTCATAAATTAATTGTCCATAAACCCATTGATCATGGTGTATGATCCTTTTGTTGTACTGTTGAACTCTATTTGCTAATATTTTGTTGACCATTTTTGCACCTATATTTGTTAGAAATATCTGCTTCTAGTACCAGGGTGATGTTGGCCTCATAAAATGAAATAAAAAACATTCCCCCTCTGCAATTTTTTGAAAGAGTTTGAGAGGGATATGAATTAAGTCTTCTTTGTATGTTTAGTAGATTTCACTTGTGAAGCCATCTAGTCCTAGACTTTTAGGGAGTTTTTTGATTACACTGATTTTGATTATATTTTTTTTTTCTAATTTTATTTTATTTTTAAACTTTACATAATTGTATTAGTTTTGCCAAATATCAAAATGAATCCGCCACAGGTATACATGTGTTCCCCATCCTGAACCCTCCTCCCTCCTCCCTCCCCATACCATCCCTCTGGGCCATCCCAGTGCACCAGCCCCAAGCATCCAGCATCGTGCATCGAACCTGGACTGGCAACTCGTTTCCTACATGATATTTTACATGTTTCAATGCCACTCTCCCAAATCTTCCCACCCTCTCCCTCTCCCACAGAGTCCATAAGACTGTTCTATACATCAGTGTCTCTTTTGCTGTCTCGTACACCGGGTTATTGTTACCATCTTTCTAAATTCCATATATATGCATTAGTATACTGTATTTATGTTTTTCCTTCTGGCTTACTTCAGTCTGTACAATAGGCTCCAGTTTCATCCACCTCATTAGAACTGATTCAAATGTATTCTTTTTAATGGCTGAGTAATACTCCATTGTGTATATGTACCATGGCTTTCTTATCCATTCATCTGCTGATGGACATCTAGGTTGCTTCCATGTCCTGGCTATTATAAACAGTGCTGCGATGAACATTGGGGTACACTTGTCTCTTTCCCTTCTGGTTTCCTCAGTGTGTATGCCCTGCAGTGGGATTGCTGGATCATAAGGCAGTTCTATTTCCAGTTTTTTAAGGAATCTCCACACTGTTCTCCATAGTGGCTGTACTAGTTTGCATTCCCACCAACAGTGTAAGAGGGTTCCCTTTTCTCCACACCCTCTCCAGCATTTATTATTTGTAGACTTTTGGATCGCAGCCATTCTGACTGGTGTGAAATGGTACCTCATAGTGGTTTTGATTTGCATTTCTCTGATAATGAGTGATGTTGAGCATCTTTTCATGTGTTTGTTAGCCATCTGTATGTCTTCTTTGGAGAAATGTCTATTTAGTTCTTTGGCCCATTTTTTGATTGGGTCGTTTATTTTTCTGGAGTTGAGCTGTAGGAGTTGCTTGTATATTTTTGAGATTAGTTGTTTGTCGGTTGCTTCATTTGCTATTATTTTCTCCCATTCTGAAGGCTGTCTTTTCACCTTGCTAATAGTTTCCCTTGATGTGCAGAAGCTTTTAAGGTTAATTAGGCCCCATTTGTTTATTTTTGCTTTTATTTCCAATATTCTGGGAGGTGGGTCATAGAGGATCCTGCTGTGATGTATGTCGGAGAGTGTTTTGCCTATGTTCTCCTCTAGGAGTTTTATAGTTTCTGGTCTTACGTTGAGATCTTTAATCCATTTTGAGTTTATTTTTGTGTATGGTGTTAGAAAGTGGTCTAGTTTCATTCTTTTACAAGTGGTTGACCAGATTTCCCAGCACCACTTGTTAAAGAGATTGTCTTTAATCCATTGTATATTCTTGCCTCCTTTGTCAAAGATAAGGTGTCCATATGTGCGTGGATTTATCTCTGGGCTTTCTATTTTGTTCCATTGATCTATATTTCTGTCTTTGTGCCAGTACCATACTGTCTTGATGACTGTGGCTTTGTAGTAGAGCCTGAAGTCAGGTAGGTTGATTCCTCCAGTTCCATTCTTCTTTCTCAAGATCGCTTTGGCTATTCGAGGTTTTTTATATTTCCATACAAATTGTGAAATTATTTGTTCTAGCTCTGTGAAGAATACTGTTGGTAGCTTGATAGGGATTGCATTGAATCTATGAATTGCTTTGGGTAGTATACTCATTTTCACTATATTGATTCTTCCAATCCATGAACATGGTATATTTCTCCATCTATTAGTGTCCTCTTTGATTTCTTTCACCAGTGTTTTATAGTTTTCTATATATAGGTCTTTAGTTTCTTTAGGTAGATATATTCCTAAGTATTTTATTCTTTCCGTTGCAATGGTGAATGGAATTGTTTCCTTAATTTCTCTTTCTGTTTTCTCATTATTAGTGTATAGGAATGCAAGGGATTTCTGTGTGTTGATTTTATATCCTGCAACTTTACTATAGTCATTGATTATTTCTAGTAATTTTCTGGTGGAGTCTTTAGGGTTTTCTATGTAGAGGATCATGTCATTTGCAAATAGTGAGAGTTTTACTTCTTCTTTTCCATTTTGATTCCTTTTATTTCTTTTTCTGCTCTGATTGCTGTGGCCAAAACTTCCAAAACTATGTTGAATAGTAATGGTGAAAGTGGGCACCCTTGTCTTGTTCCTGACTTTAGAGGAAATGCTTTCAATTTTTCACCATTGAGGATAATGTTTGCTGTGGGTTTGTCATATATAGCTTTTATTATGTTGAGGTATGTTCCTTCTATTCCTGCTTTCTGGAGAGTTTTTATCATAAATGGATGTTGAATTTTGTCAAAGGCTTTCTCTGCATCTATTGAGATAATCATATGGCTTTTATTTTTCAAGTTGTTAATGTGGTGTATTACATTGATTGATTTGCGGATATGGAAGAATCCTTGCATCCCTGGGATAAAGCCCACTTGATCATGGTGTATGATCTTTTTAATGTGTTGTTGGATTCTGATTGCTAGAATTTTGTTAAGGATTTTTGCATCTATGTTCATCAGTATTATTGGCCTGTAGTTTTCTTTTTTTGTGGGATCTTTGTCAGGTTTTGGTATTAGGGTGATGGTGGCCTCATAGAATGAGTTTGGAAGTTTCCCTTCCTCTGCAATTTTCTGGAAGAGTTTGAGCAGGATAGGTGTTAGCTCTTCTCTAAATTTTTGGTAGAATTCAGCTGTGAAGCCGTCTGGACCGGGGCTTTTGTTTGCTGGAAGATTTTTGATTACAGTTTCAATTTCCGTGCTTGTGATGGGTCTGTTAAGATTTTCTATTTCTTCCTGGTCCAGTTTTGGAAAGTTGTACTTTTCTAAGAATTTGTCCATTTCTTCCACGTTGTCCATTTTATTGGCATATAATTGTTGATAGTAGTCTCTTATGGTCCTTTGTATTTCTGTGTTGTCTGTTGTGATCTCTCCATTTTCGTTTCTAATTTTGTTGATTTGATTTTTCTCCTTTTGTTTCTTGATGAGTCTGGCTAATGGTTTGTCAATTTTATTTATCCTTTCAAAGAACCAGCTTTTGGTTTTGTTGATTTTGCTATGGTCTCTTTTGTTTCTTTTGCATTTATTTCTGCTCTAATTTTTAAGATTTCTTTCCTTCTACTAACCCTGGGGTTCTTCATTTCTTCCATCTCTAGTTGCTTTAGGTGTAGAGTTAGGTTATTTATTTGACTTTTTCTTGTTTCTTGAGGTGTGCCTGTATTGCTATGAACTTTCCCCTTAGGACTGCTTTTACCGTGTCCCACAGATTTTGGGTTGTTGTGTTTTCATTTTCATTCGTTTCTATGCAAATTTTGATTTCTTTTTGATTTCTTCTGTGATTTGTTGGTTATTCAGCAGCGTGTTGTTCAGCCTCCATATGTTGGAATTTTTAATAGTTTTTCTCCTGTAATTGAGATCTAATCTTACTGCATTGTGGTCAGAAAAAATGCTTGGAATGATTTCTATTTTTTTGAATTTACCAAGGCTAGCTTTATGGCCCAGGATGTGATCTATCCTGGAGAAGGTTCCATGTGCGCTTGAGAAAACGGGAAATTCATTGTTTTGGGATGAAATGTCCTATAGATATCAATTAGGTCTAACTGGTCTATTGTATCATTTAAAGTTTGTGTTTCCTTGTTAATTTTCTGTTTAGTTGATCTATCCATAGGTGTAAGTGGGGTATTAAAGTCTCCCACTATTATTGTGTTATTGTTAATTTCTCCTTTCATACTTGTTAGCATTTGTCTTACGTACTGTGGTGCTCCCGTGTTGGGTGCATATATATTTATAATTGTCATATCTTCTTCTTGGATTGATCCTTTGATCATTATGTAGTGACCTTCTTTGTCTCTTTTCACAGCCTTTGTTTTAAAGTCTGTTTTATCTGATATGAGTATTGCTACTCCTGCTTTCTTTTGGTCCCTATTTGCATGGAAAATCTTTTTCCAGCCCTTCACTTTCAATCTGTATGTGTCCCCTGTTTTGAGGTGGGTCTCTTGTAGACAACATATGTAGGGGTCTTGTTTTTGTATCCATTCAGCCAGTCTTTGTCTTTTGGTTGGGGCATTCAACCCATTTACGTTTAAGGTAATTACTGATAAGTATGATCCCGTTGCCATTTACTTTATTGTTTTAGGTTCGAGTTTATACACCATTTTTGTGTTTCCTGTCTAGAGAATATCCTTTAGTATTTGTTGGAGAGCTGGTTTGGTGGTGCAGAATTCTCTCAGCTTTTGCTTGTCTGAAAAGCTTTTGATTTCTCCTTCATACTTGAATGAGATCCTTGCTGGGTACAATAATCTGGGCCGTAGGTTATTTTCTTTCATCATTTTAAGTATGTCTTGCCATTCCCTCCTGGCTTGAAGAGTTTCTATTGAAAGATCAGCTGTTATCCTTATGGGGATTCCCTTGTGTGTTATTTGTTGTTTTTCCCTTGCTGCTTTTAATATTTGTTCTTTGTGTTTGATCTTTGTTAATTTGATTAATATATGTCTTGGGGTGTTTCTCCTTGGGTTTATCCTGTTTGGGACTCTCTGGGTTTCTTGTATTTGGGTGATTATTTCCTTCCCCATTTTAGGGAAGTTTTCAACTATTATCTCCTCAAGTATTTTCTCATGGTCTTTCTTTTTGTCTTCTTCTTCTGGAACCCCTATGATTCGAATGTTGTAGCGTTTAATATTGTCCTGGAGGTCTCTGAGATTGTCCTCATTTCTTTTAATTCGTTTTTCTTTTATCCTCTCTGATTCATTTATTTCTACCATTCTATCTTCTAATTCACTAATCCTATCTTCTGCCTCTGTTATTCTACTATTTGTTGCCTCCAGAGTGTTTTTAATTTCATTTATTGCATTATTCATTATATATTGACTCTTTTTATTTCTTCTAGGTCCTTGTTAAACCTTTCTTGCATCTTCTCAATCCTTGTCTCCAGGCTATTTATCTGTGATTCCATTTTAGTTTCAAGATTTTGGATCAATTTCACTATCATTATTCGGAATTCTTTATCAGGTAGATTCCCTATCTCTTCCTCTCTTTTGTTTGGTTTGGTGGGCATTTATCCTGTTCCTTTATCTGCTGAGTATTCCTCTGTCTCTTCATCTTGTTTAAATTGCTGAGTTTGGGAGTCCTTTCTGTATTCTGGCAGTTTGTGGAGTTCTCTTTCTTGTGGCATTTCCTCACTGTGTGTGGGTTTGTACAGGTGGCTTGTCAAGGTTTCCTGGTTAGGGGAAGCTTGTGTCGGTGTTCTGGTGGGTGGAGCTGTATTTCTTCTCTCTGGAGTGCAATGAAATGTCCAGTAATGAGTTATGAGATGTCTATAGTTTTGGGGTGACTTTGGGCAGCCTGTATCTTGAAGCTCAGGGCTGTGTTCCTTTGTTGCTGGAGAATTTGCTTGGTATGTCTTGCCCTGGAACTTATTGGCCCTTGTGTGGTGCTTGGTTTCAGTGTCGGTATGGAGGCATTTGATGAGCTCCTGTCAATTAATGTTCCTTGGAGTCAGGAGTTCCCTGGAGTCAGGGTTTGGACTTAAGTCTCCTGCTTCCGGTTATCGGTCTTATTTTTACAGTAGTTTCAAAACTTCTCCTTCTATACAGCACCATTGATAAAACATCTACATTAAAGATGAAAAGCTTCTCTACAGTGAAGGTCACTCAGAGAGGTTCACAGGGTTACATGGAGAAGAGAAGAGGGAGAAGAGAGTTAGAGGTGACCCTAATGAGATGAGGTGAATCAATAGTGGAGAGAGTGGGCTAGCCAGTAGTCACTTCCTTATGTGCACTCCACAACTGGTCCACTCAGAGATATTCACGGGGTTATACAGAGAAGAGAAGAAGGAGGAAGGTAACAGAGGTGGCCAGAAGGATAAAAGGGGGGAATGAAAAGGAGGGAGACAGATCCAGCCAATAATCAGTTCCCTAAGTGTTCTCCACCGTCTGGAACACACAGAAATTCACAGAGTTGGGTAGAGTAGAGAGGGGTTAGGGAGGAGACACAGGCGACCTGGTGGAGAAAAAGGAGAGTCAGTCCAAAGGGAGAGAGAGCAGTCAAGCCAGTAATCTCGCTCCCTAGTGAAAAATGGGTCCTGAAGATTGGGTCCTTAAAGGTACAAAATTGGTAACAAATACATAAAAGCAAAAATTAAAAATCTAGAGTAGAGTTTGGAATTTCAAAAATACGATGTTAAAGAAAAGAAGAAGGAAAAGAAAAAGAGAAAAAACGAACAAACAAAAACAAACAAGGTCGCGAAAATTATAAAGAAAGTACAGGTACAAAATTGATAACTAATACCAGAAAGCAAAATTAAAAATCTAGAGTAGAGTTTGGAATTTCAAAAATACGATGTTAAAGAAAAGAAGAAGGAAAAGAAAGAGAGAAAAACCAACAAACAAAAACAAACAAGGTCATGAAAATTATAAAGAAAGTACAGGTACAAAATTGATAACTAATACCAGAAAGCAAAAATTAAAAATCTAGAGTAGAGTTTGGAATTTCAAAAATACGATGTTAAAAAAAAAAAAAAGAAGAAGAAAAATAAAGAGAGAAAACAAACAAACAAATACAAACAATGTCACAAAAATTATAAAGAAAATACAGGTACAAAATTGATATCAAATACCAAAAAGCATAAATTAAAAATCTAGAGTAAAGTTTGGAATTTCAGATATACAATGTTATATAAAAGAAGAAGAGAAAGAAACAGAGAAGAAGAAAAAAAACAAAAAGTCACAGAAATTATATAAAAAAACTATAGGTACAAAATTGATAACATATACCAAAAAGCTTAAAATTAAAAATCTAGAGTAGAGTTTGGAATTTCAAAAATACAATGTTAAAAAAAAAAAAAAAGAAAAAAAATAAAGAGAGAAAACAAACAAACAAATACAAACAATGTCACAAAAATTATAAAGAAAATACAGGTACAAAATTGATATCAAATACCAAAAAGCATAAATTAAAAATCTAGAGTAAAGTTTGGAATTTCAGATATACAATGTTATATAAAAGAAGAAGAGAAAGAAACAGAGAAGAAGAAGAAAAAAAAACAAAAAGTCACAGAAATTATATTAAAAAAACTATAGGTACAAAATTGATAACATATACCAAAAAGTTTAAAATTAAAAATCTAGAGTAGAGTTTGGAATTTCAAAAATACAAATGTTAAAAAAAAGAAGAAAAAAAAAAAAAAAAAAAACAAGGTCAAAAAATTATAAAATATATATATATGAAGTTTGCTGAAGAAGAAAAAAATAGGGTCTTTTTTTTTTTTTTTGCAAAGTAATAGGTTATAAAAGTGAAAATTAAAGGAACAATAGAGGACTTAAAATTTTTTTAATTAAAAAAAAAAGAAAGAATGATCGTAAAAATAATAAAAATATATCTAGGACTTTTTTGGGTTTTTTTGTGGGTGTTGTGGGTTCAGTTCATTTTTGGCTAGTTCCTTGGTCAGATTTATATTTCTCAAGATCTATAGGCCCCTTCCTATGTAGTCCGTCAGAGCCACAGGGTTTTGATCTATTGCCTGTAGCTTCCAAGGCGTTTCCCTCTGTTATATCTTCTTCTGTTTGCTAGTCTCTTCAGTATCTGGTTTCCGCCCTGACACAAAGGGCACGGTGGAGGACACTTTTTTTTTTTTTTTTTTAAGGCTTACTTGTTCAGTCGCGCTGTGGGGAGGGAGGGAGGCATGCTGCAAACAAATAACACTGGCGTGGGCTCGCAGGGCCTCAGCCACCCTGGGTCTGTCCCCGCTCACGGCGCGTGTAGCCTCCCTGTCCACACTGCTCGGACTCTAGGTTGTTCCGCCAGGAACAATCCGAGGCCGGCCCTGGGCTGCATGCACCTCCCAGGTCCAAGCCGCTCAGGTTCAGGCACTCGGGTAGTCCTCAGAGGCGCAGACTCAGTTGGGCCTGCGTTTTGTGCTCTTCCCAGGTCCTAGCAGCTCAGGTGATGAGGTGTTTGGCGAGCACCAATGCTGCGACTTATCGCCTCCCCGCCACTCGGTTATCTGGGTGTAAAACCAGGGCACCTTCTCAGGCAGATGTTGACCGTCCAGACCCCCAAGAAGTTTTAGTTAGCAAAGAAGCCTGCTTACAGTTTTATAGATAATGTCTCTCTGGGGCTGCAATTGCCCCCTTCTGGCTCTGGCTGCCTGTCACCGGAGGGGGAAGGTCTGCAGCCGGCTATCTCTGTTCAGTCCTTTGTTCCGTGCGCGGGCCTGGCGGTCTTAGGTTAGGGCTGGCTTTTCGCGTGGTAGATATCCCACAGTCTGGTTTGCTAGCCCAAATTATTTCGCTCAGATAGCGCTCAGGGTATTCAGGCCAGATTCTTACTCTCAGCGATGCAGCCCACGCCGCGCCTCCCTGCCCAGCCCCCGCTTGCTAATGGCGGATGCAGGCGTCTGCGCTGCTTCTCTGCTGGGGGAGTTACCGTAGGGCTCGCAATCTTTGAGTTTTAATTGTTTATTTATTTTTTCTCCCTGTTATGTTGCCCTCTGTGCTTCCAAAGCTTGGCACAGATTCGGCAGTGAGAAGGTTTCCTGGTGTTTGGAAACTTCTCTCTTTTTAAGATTCCCTTCCCGGGACAGAACTCCGTCCCTCCCTCTTTTGTCTCTTTTTTTTGTCTTTAATATTTTTTCCTACCTCCTTTCGAAGAGTTGGGTTGCGTTTCTGGGTGCCTGATGTCCTCTGCCGGCATTCAGAAGTTGTTTTGTGGAATTTACTCAACGTTTAAATGCTCTTTTGATGAATTTGTGGGGGAGAAAGTGTTCTCCCCGTCCTACTCCTCCGCCATCTTGGCTCCTCCCCCTGATTACAATTTTTATTAGATTTTTTATTATATTACATTCTCTGTATTATAGTGATCACTGTAGTGATCATTGTAGTGATCAGTCTATTCAGATTTTCTTTCTTCATGATTCAACCTTGGAGGATTGTATGCTTCTAAGAATTTGTCCATTTCTTCTAGGTTTTCTAATTTGTTGACAAATAATTGTTTATTGTATTCTCTAACAATTTTTTGTATTTCTGTGGTATCTGTTTAAAAACTTCCCTGGTGACTCAGACAGTAAAGAGTCTGCTTGCAATGCAGGAGACTCGGGTTTGATCCCTGGGTTGGGAAGATCCCCTGGAGAAGGAAATGGCAACAATGGTATCTGTTGTTATTTCTCATCTTTCATTTCTGATTTTATTTATCAAGGCCTTTCTCTTTTTTCCTTTGTGAGCTTACCTAATAGTTTGTCAATTGAGTTTATCTTTTCAAAAACAGCTCTTAGTTTTAATGACCTTTTCTATTGTCTTTTTAATCTCTACTTTATTTATTTCTGCTCTGATCTTTATTATTCACTTCCTTCTACTAACTTTGGGCTTCATTAGTTCTTTTCCTGGTTTCTTTAAGTGTAAGTTTAGATTCTTTATTTGAGATATTTCTTGTTCCTTGAAATGAATGAGAAATGATATAAAAGATAAAAGAGCAGAATTAGGATCATTTTATTAAAATATTCTCACATTGCCTATATAGTAGTGGCACCCCACTCCAGTACTCTTGCCTGGAAAATCCCATGGATGGAAGAGCCTGGTAGGCTGAAGTCCATGGGGTCTCAAAGAGTCGGACACGACTGAGTGACTTCACTTTCACTTTTCACTTTCCTGCATTGGGAAAGGAAATGTCAACCCACTCCAGTGTTCTTGCCTGGAGAATCACAGGGACGGGGGAGCCTGGTGGGCTGCCGTCTATGGGGTCCCACAGAGTAGGACATGACTGAAGTGACTTAGCAGCAGCAGCAGTATATGATTATTTGAAAGTAGACTTGAATCAGGTATAAATGTATATTGTGGACTCTAGAGAAACCACTAAAAATATAAAATATGAAGTATGACCGATGTTCTAAAAAAGAAGAAAAATAGAATCATATAAAATTCTCAGTTAAAACAACAAAAGCAAAAAAACAGTGGAAGGCAAAAATAGGAACAAAAACAAGAGAAAGAAATAGAAAACAAACCAAATATGGCAGATACTAAGGCACTATATCAGCAATCATTTCAAATGTCAATAGTATAAAAGTGGTGTAAATATACCAGTAAAATACAGAAATTATCAGAGTGTTTCAATAAACAATCAGATCAGATCAGATCAGATCAGTCGTTCAGTCGTGTCCCACTCTTTGAGATCCCATGAGTCGCAGCACGCCAGGCCTCCCTGTCCATCACCAACTCCCGGAGTTCACTCAGACTCATGTCCATCGAGTCAGTGATGCCATCCAGCCAGCTCATCCTCTGTCGTCCCCTTCTCCTCCTGCCCCAAATCCCTCCCAGCATCAGAGTCTTTTCCAAGGGGTCAACTCTTGGCATGAGGTGGCCAAAGTACTGGAGTTTCAGCTTTAGCATCATTCCTTCCAAAGAAATCCCAGGGCTGATCTCCTTCAGAATGGACTGGTTGGATCTCCTTGCAGTCCAAGGGACTCTCAAGAGTCTTCTCCAACACCACAGTTCAAAAGCATAAATTCTTCGGCACTCAGCCTTCTTCACAGTCCAACTCTCACATCCAATACATCGACATCACCAGATGGTCAACACCGAAATCAGATTGATTATATTCTTTGCAGCCAAAGATGGAGAAGCTCTCTACAGTCAGCAAAAACAAGACCAGGAGCTGACTGTGGCTCAGACCATGAACTCCTTATTGCCAAATTCAGACTAAAATTGAAGAAAGTAGGGAAAACCACTAGACCATTCAGGTATGACCTAAATCAAATCCCTTATGATTACACAGTTGAAGTGAGAAATAGATTTAAGAGCCTAGATCTGATAGATAGAGTGCCTGATGAACTATGGAATGAGGTTCATGACATTGTACAGGAGACAGGGATCAAGACCATCCCATAGAAAAGAAATGCACAAAAGCAAAATGGCTGTCTGGGGAGGCCTTCAAATAGCTGTGAAAAGAAAAGAAGCAAAAAGCAAAGGAGAAAAGGAAAGATATAAATATCTGAATGCAGAGTTCCAAAGAATAGCAAGAAGAGATAAGAAAGCCTTCTTCAGCGATCAGTGCAAAGAAATAGAGGAAAACAATAGAATGGGAAAGACTAGGGATCTCTTCAAGAAAATCAGAGATACCAAGGAACATTTCATGCAAAGATGAGCTCTATAAAGGATAGAAATGGTATGGACCTAACAGAAGCAGAAGATATTAAGAAGAGGTGGCAAGAATACACAGAAGAGCTGTACAAAAAAGATCTTCACGACCCAGATAATCATGATGGTGTGATCACTGACCTAGAGCCAGACATCCTGGAATGTGAAGTCAAGTGGGCCTTAGAAAGCATCACTACGAACAAGCTAGTGGAGGTGATGGAATTCCAGTTGAGCTATTCCAAATCCTGAAAGATGATGCTGTGAAAGTGCTGCACTCAATATGCCAGCAAATTTGGAAAACTCAGCAGTGGCCACAGGACTGGAAAAGTCCAGTTTTCATTCCAATCCCAAAGAAAGGCAATGCCAAAGAATGCTCAAACTACCGCGCAATTGCACTCATCTCACACGCTAGTGAGGTAATGCTCAAAATTCTCCAAGCCAGGCTTCAGCAATATGTGAACCTTGAACTTCCTGATGTTCAAGCTGGTTTTAGAAAAGGCAGAGGAACCAGAGAATAAATTGCCAACACCCGCTGGATCATGGAAAAAGCAAGAGAGTTCCAGAAAAACATCTATTTCTGCTTTATTGACTATGCCAAAGCCTTTGACTGTGTGGATCACAATAAACTGGAAAATTCTGAAAGAGATGGGAATACCAGACCACCTGATCTGCCTCTTGAGAAATTTGTATGCAGGTCAGGAAGCAACAGTTAGAACTGGACATGGAACAACAGGCTGGTTCCAAAAAAGAAATGGAGTACGTCAAGGCTGTATATTGTCACCCTGTTTATTTAACTTATATGCAGAGTACATCATGAGAAATGCTGGGCTGGGAGAAACACAAGTTGGAATCAAGATTGCCGGGAGAAATATCAATAACCTCAGATACGCAGATGACACCACCCTTATGGCAGAAAGTGAAGAGGAACTCAAAAGCCTCTTGATGAAAGTGAAAGTGGAGAGTGAAAAGTTGGCTTAAAGCTCAACATTCAGAAAACAAAGATCATGGCATCCGGTCCCACCACTTCATGGGAAATAATGGGGAAACAGTGGAAACAGTGTCAGACTTTATTTTTCTGGCTCCAAAATCACTACAGATGGTGACTGCAGCCATGAAATTAAAAGACGCTTACTCCTTGGAAGGAAAGCTATGACCAACCTAGATAGCATAATCAAAAGCAGAGACATTACTTTGCCAACAATAAACAATACCCAACTATATGTTGTCTATAAGAAACCCAACTTAAATATAAAGATACATATAGATTAAATGTAAATTGAAGGAGAAAAATAAACTAATTTAACACTAATTTTAAAAAAGGAGTAATTTCAGATAGAGCAAATTTCAAAGCAAGAACAATTATAGGGGTAGATGGAGAAGGGTATACATAATTTTATACATAATTATACATAATTTATACATAATTATAAAGCAGTTAATTCTCCAACATGACATTTTGTGTCTTGCACCTAATAACAGAGAGTCAAAATGTCTGTGACAAAAACGAATATGATTGCAAAGAAAAATAGATAAATCCAGTCTCATAGTTGGAAATTTTAATATCTCAGTCAGAAATGAATATATTCATCCAGCAGAGAATCGGGAAGGACAGAGCTGAACTCAAGAGCATTAATTAACTGCATATATACGCACCACTTAATTCAAGAACACTAGAATGCATATTCTTCCCAAGCTCACCTGGAACAGTCACCACAACAGACTATATTCTGGGTCATAAGACATAAAATGCCAAGTTTAGAAGAATATAAATCATACAGTGTCTGCTCTCAGACCCCATGGAATTAAACCAGAAATTGATAACAGTAAAATAACTGGAAAAAACTCAAAATATGCGGAGAGGAAACAACATACTTTTATATAACACATGGTCAAAGAAGAAATTTTGAGAGAAATTTAAAAATATTTTGAACTAAATGAAGATTAAAACCCAACTTAATAAAATTTACATGATGCAGTGAATGTAGTGCTTAGATGGAAATTTAGAGCATTGAATGTGTATATCAGGAAAAAAATAAAAAATCAGTCATCTAAGTGTCCACTTTAGAAGTATGTAGAAAAGAAGAACATATTACATGCAAAGTAAACAGAAGAAATGTAGTAATAATTAGAGCTGAAATAAATGGAATTAAAAGCAGGAAATCAATTGAGAATATCAATAAAATAGAAACATAGCTCTCTAAAAAGGTCAACAAAATTGATAAGCCTCTAGGCAGCCTAAGTAAAAAAAAATTTTAAGGGAGAGGACACAAATTACTAGTATTATAAATGAAAGACGGACCTCACTATATATCTTCTACACTTTGAAAGGATAATAAAATAATTTTATGAACAACTCAGTGCCGACACATTTGATAATCTAAATCAAACAGACCAATTTTTGGAAAGGCATAATTTGCCAGTTGTCATGCACGAAGAAATAGTCAATCTCAATAGGTCTATATCCATTAAAAATTGGATCCATAATTAATAAACTTTCATAAGAGATAACACAGATGTGTCCACTAGTGAGTTCTACCAAATATTTAAGGAGGAAATTATTCCAGTTCTATACAATCTCTTTCAGAGGATAGAAACAAATGAAAGTCTTCCTAACTCATTCTATGACACTAGCATCACCCTGATAACTAGAACCAGATGGGAATTCTGCAAGAAAAAAAAATTATGGAACAATATTTCCTATGACTATGGAAACAAATATCCTCAGCAAAAATATTAACAAACTGAATTCAACAATGTCTAAAAATAATTATGAACTATGATTTTCTTGAGACTTTTTCCCCAGGTACATAAGCCTAATTAAATATTTAAAAATCACTTTATGTAATATATTAAACCAACAGACTAAAGGAAAAAAATCACATGATCGATCATATCAATGGATGTATAAAAAGATGGATTTTAAATAACAAAACCCAACCAAAAAAACCTCTAGGTAACTATAAACAGAGAAGAAATTCCTCAACAAAGAATAGCTACAAAACATCTACAGATAACATAATATTTAATGGTGAGAAACCTGAAGCTTTCGCATTAAGATCAGATACCAGGCAATAATGTTTCCTCTCACAACTACTTTTCACCATCATGCTAGAAGTTCTAGCTAATGCAATAAAACAAGAAAGGGAAATCAAAGGCACACATATTGGGAAGAAAGAAAACTGTTTTTCTTCCTAGATGATATGACTACCTATGTAGAAAGTCCTAAGGAATCAAAAACAACAAAAACCAAAACCTCCTGGCATTAATAACCAACTTTAGCAAGGCTGCAAGATACAAGGTTAAATCCATCACTTTGGTATATACTAGCAATGGAAAGGTAGAATTTCAAATTAAAACACAAAACCAATTATAGTTGCACCCCAAAATGAAATACTTAGGTATAAATCTAACATAATATGTACAATATCTATATGAGTAAAACTACAAAATTCAGATGAACAAAATCAAAGAAGAACTATATAAATGCAGAAATACTCCATGTTTATGGACAGAAGATTCAACAGAAGATTAGATTTTGAATGAGAAGAAGATTCATTCAAAATGTCAGTTCTTCCCAAATTGACCTATATATTCAATGAATCCCAACCAAAATCCCAGAAAGTTATTTTATAGATCAGCTCACCAAAGCTACTCCACACTGGACGTGTTCTCAGTTGCTCCATTGTGTGTGACTCTTTGCGACCCCAAGGACTGTAGCCCTCCAGGCTCCTTTTTCTATGGGATTTTCCAGGCAAGAATAATAGAGTGGTCACCATTTCCTCCTCCAGGGGATCTTCCAGACCCAGGGATCGAATCCGTATCTCAAGTCTCCTGGCATTAGCAGGTGGGTTCTTTACCACTAGAACCACCTGGGAAGACCATAGATACCAACAAACTGATTCTAAAGTTTATATGGAGAGCCCAAAGACCCTAAATCCAATTTAATATAGAAGGAGAGTAACAAAGTTGGAGGACTGATACTACCCAACTTCAAGATTTATTATAAAGCTATAGTAATCAAAACATATGGTACTGGCCAAACAGTAAAGAAAGAGATTGATGGAATAGGATAGAGATTCCCCAAATAGACCCAAATGGCAACCCACTCCAGTACTCCTGCCTGGAAAATTCCATGGACAGAGGAGCCTTGTAGGCTACAATCCATGGGGTCGCAAAGAGTCGGACACGACTGAGCGGCTTCACTTCATTTCAAATATAGTCAACTGATCTTTGACAAAGGTGCAAAGACAATACCTTGGAGCAAGAATAATTTCTTCAACAAACTGTATTGAAATGAATGGACAAAAAAATGATATTGGAAGGAAAGCAAAAAGCCAACAAACAAAAAAACAAAAAAGGAATCTAGTCAGAGACCTTACATCCTTAACAAAAATTGACTCAAAATCAATCTCAGACCTAAATGTGAAACACAAATTATAAAACTAGAAGGCATCATAGAAGAAATTTACATGACTTAGGTATGGCAATGACTTCCTAGAAATAAAGTCATGATGCACAAAAGAGAGGATTGAAAAGTTTGTCTTCTACTCTCTGAGAGACGTTGACAGATATGAAGACAAGTCACAGATTGAGAGAAAGTATTTTCAAACAACACATTTGATAAAGGGCTATTGTGTAAAATATACAAAGAACTCTTAAAATTCAATGGAAAAGTAAAAAAATGTATTAAAAATGTATTACAAAGATCTTAATAGACACATCACTAAAGAAAACATACAGATAGCAAATAAGCATATGAAAAGATGCTCCACACCATGTTATCAGGGTAATTAGAATCAAAACAGCAGTGAGATATCCCTACAGACCTATTAGAGTAGCTAAAATCTGGAAAACTGATACCCTTAAATGCTGACAAGTATGTGAAACAAGGCTATCATTCATTTCTGGTAGAAATGCAAAATGCTACAGTCACTTTGGAAGACAGTTTGACTGTTTCTTAGAAAACTAAACATATTCTTATGATCTAGCAATCACATTCCTTGATATTTATCCTAAAAAGTTGAAAACGATCTGCACACAAAAGCATTCACATTCTTTTTAGCAGATTTATTTATAATTGATAAGACTTGGAATCAATCAAAACATTCTTCAGTTAGTGAATGGATAAATAAACTGTGGTACATCCAGATAATGGAATATTATTCAATAGTAAAAAGAAATTAGTTGTTAAGCCATAAAAATACATTTTGTTGTCCCTGTTTAGTCTCTAAGTCATATCTGACTCTTTGCAACTCCATGGACTGTAGCCAGCCAGGCTCCTCTGTCCATGGGATGGAGGAACCATGATGCATATTACTGTGTGAAAGAAATCAATCTTAGAAGGCTATATATTCTATTATTCCAACTATATAACATTCTGAAAAAGGCGAAACTTTGGATACAGTGAAAAGATCAGTGGGCGCTGGAAATTAAGGACAGATGAATAGTTCAGAAAATAGTCAGAGGATTCAGTGAATCTATTCCTTATGATAATATAAGGGTGGATACATATCAGAGACATTTGTCTAAACCAATAGAACACACAACTCACCAAACTTCTGCTTGTATCTCATTAAGCAGAAAAGGATTAATAGCAATGAGTATCTGCAAGATGGTACTTGGAAATTACAATTTTTAGCAGAGCACTTTGCTGACTTCTGTTAAACAAACCAGGTTTATTCAGTTTTATGTTTCTTCTTTGGCCAACTTCTACAAATTATTTTTTTGAAAATTGCCATCTTATCTCAATTTTCAAATTTAATGGCATAAAATGTTTCAAAAATAATATCCTTTTATTTTTCAAATGTCTACTCAATTAGAATCAGAATACTTTATTAATTCCTAATTTGGTTATTTGTGCCTTCTCTCTCTTATTCCTTGAATGATTTTGCCAGCAGTTTACCTATTTTAATTTTCTTTACAAAGAATTGGTGTTAGAGAGAAATATATTCTTCATGCTTTATATTTCAACATAAGGAAAATACAAGGGACTAAAGATAAATTTGCTGCCTCCATTTCCCAATGTGTTAATTATAACTTTAATTATGAATATGCTTTTAGTATATGTTAATATATAGGACTTCCCCATAACTCAGATGGTAAAGAATCTGCCTGCAATGCAGGAGACCTGAAATCAGTCCCTGGCTTGGGAAGATCCCCTGGAGAAGGAAATGGCAACCCACTCCAGTATTCTTGCCTGGAGAATCCCATGGACAGAGGAGCCTGGCGGGGTACAGTCTGTGGGGTCGCAATGAGCTGGACATGACTGAGCAACTAACACTTCTAATGTATAATGGTTAATATTTGCTGTAAAATTTTAATTAAATTTTGAATATTATTAAATAATGAATGTTATTCATAGAGATAAAAAATAAGGTTATTAGCTACTGTGAAAGACAAATTTTTAGCACTCTATAATTGCTGTTTCTCCTTCCACTTCTTTTCATTTTTAAATATCTTCTTCTCATTATTGATATTGATTTTTATAGGAGCTGGAGTGTTAAATAATCAAAGGAAGAAGGTGAAAGAATTAGAAGCAAGTTCTTGCTTCTTGCTTCTTGCTTCTTGCTTCTTGCTTCTTGCTTCATATTACAGTAGGAACAGCGGGAGAGGTATGTACAATGATTTTGACCTGTAAAGCTATTAGCTAGAACTGAAGTGTCTCGATGTTCCCTCAACTTCAAAAAGAAAATTTATGAATTTAACCTCAATACCATTTTCAAATACACGTTTTATCATGTACCTTCAATGGATGGAGTTGCACCACAAGTTAATTCAACTTTGCTCAGTTTCATAATAAAGTTTTTTATCATGTACTACATGCCATAAGAAATAACTCTAACTGCCTAAGAACACATTTGATTAGATGAACTTGTGTGTGTGTTTGTGAGAGAGAGAGAAAGCAGAAGGTGACTTGTGTTAAATATGTGACAATTTTAATTAAATTTGAGAGAGGTCATTTTTTTTTTTAATGACCCCATTTTTCTGTCTCTTCTAATTTCAGAAATTGTGATTCAAATAGAAAAACAGATAATAGACCTATGAAGTCAGGGGTTCTGGAATGCTGAAGTTATTAGGTGACATGCAGCCTTAAGTCTAATGTATGATAGATACAAAGTGATAAATTTCTGCAGGCACAAATATTACTGAATCTCTATTTGGAACAAATAAACAAACAAAACCCTGTAAAACCATTTTTCCCTTTTTCATTCCCAGAGCATCTAAGAAGAAATACACAGTTAAAAGCATTAGGTTGTCCATGAAGACATCTAAAATGTTTCTTTCATTTCACTCTCCGCAGCAGAGGCTTTTGGCCTTAAGAGTGGAGTGAATGCCTCCCACAGCTGCACTCTGTAGTCCTTTTTAAAATCTACCACCTGAATTGAACATAATAGGCTTAACACCTCAGACACTCCAGGGGGCAGAAATCCTTGCTTTTCTAAGTAAGAGCTATCTCCTGTCAGCCTATGGAAACATTACAGAAAATAGAAAGTGTCTATAGAAATGTCAACTAAAACCGGTGCTCCTATGAGACTAACGATTCTGTATATTGTTTTTGACATTTGCTTATGTTCTGTGATGCATTGATGGTATCTACAAACATCTTTGCTTTATAAAAATGTTCTAACCAATCCACTTAATTCCTGCAGATACTTTATACTATACATCAGTTTGTAATACCGTTCTCAAATGATCAACGTGAAACTGAATCCGATAATAACTGACCACTTGGAATAAATGCTACAATGAGTTTTCTTCTAATGGTTCTCTCAAATTTCCTTATGTTACAGGTTCAAAATTTTCCATGAAATTCCTTAAGAGACCTATGATTAAATAAGTTTGGAAAATGATCTATTGGCTCTGTCTTTAATATAAAGTCTCTAAATAGGAAAGAAGTAAAGAAAAATATTTAATTATATCATTCCAGTCTTCCTTAGCAAATATTCTCCGTGACACTACACTCCTCAAATAAACATGTGAATATCATGTATCATTGATTTTTTTTGTAAGTACATTTTGGGAAATAATTAGTGCCACTATGAAGATTCATACTTACATATACATTTTAAAGACTCTAAAATTGGCTTTAGGAATTGTCTTTGATTATTTTATTTGCTTTGATAGTGTACTATGAGAGATGAGTAATGAAAATGATAAACACACCCACATGATGATTCTGCTCAATGTGCATATCCACTGCTGCTGCTGCTGAGTCACTTCAGTCGTGTCCGACTCTGTGCAACCCCATAGATGGCAGCCCACCAGGCTCCCCTGTTCCTGGGATTCTCCAGGCAAGAACACTGGAGTGGGTTGCCATTTCCTTCTCCAATGCATGAAAGTGAAAAGTGAAAAGTGAAAGTGAAGTCGCTCAGTCGTGTCCGACCCTCAGCGACCCCATGGACTGCAGCCTACCAGGCTCCTCCGTCCATGGGATTTTCCAGGCAAGAGTACTGGAGTGCGGTGCCATTGCCTTCAAGACCTAAAAACAATTAGTTTAGGGCAAACCTTTATAGACTAGGATTTGAGTGGTGCCATTTAGTGCTAAACAGCATGGCAGACTTTTAATGACAGTTAAAAATCAAAAGCAGAAAGTGGTTGAAAAAAAAAAAGAAAATGGTTGAAACAGCATGATCAATTCATTTGTTATTTACTAAAATACTCAATTCTGTATCTAGTATGTATTATCTACATACAGAATGACTGCTGTAGAGTCAGTATGCAGTAAGATTAATCATTATGATGATTTTAATATTATATTAAGAAAAACTGAAGCCTGGATCACTCATACATTGTTGATAGGCATGTAAAATGATAGAACTACTCTGGGACTAGGGTCATAACTTCTTAAAAAGTTAAACATGCACATACCATTAAAGTCAGCAATCCCACTCCTAGCTATTAACCCTAGACAACATAGATGGACCTCATGGGTATTATTCTAAGTTAAGTCAGACAGAGAAAGCCAATGTATGGTTGCACTCATATGTGAAACAAACAAGATAAATGAACAAACCAAACAAATATAAACACATAGATACAGAGAACAGAGTAGTGGCTACCAGACGGAAAGAGGCTTGAGGGGAGGGCAAAATGGGTAAGGGTGGTCAGCTGCATGGTGTCAAATGGAAACAAAACTTTTGGGGGTGAGGACAGTGTGGTAGATACAGAATCAAAATATATTTTGTATACATGACCCTTACATAATGTTGTAGGCCAATGTCACCTCAATAAAAATAAAGAAGTAAAAGCACACATTACTAGCAAAAAGAAAGAAAGAACAAAAGAAAAGAATAACTCGGATAGATCTCAAATATATTATGCTAAGTGAACATAGTCAGAGTCAAAAATTGCTTACCACGTGATTCCACTAAAATAAAATTATGAAACAGGCAAAATAGATAAAGGACAGATAGGTGGTTGCCAGAGATTAGGGCTGTAGGGTGGATCCGATAAAAATTAAGTAGTGGAAAGACACTTTTTGAAGTGAGGGATCTGTTGTGTATCCTAACCGTGGTGATAGTCACATAATACAACTCACCAATTTGTCATATCTCACAGAATTCTGGGGGGAAATGTGAATTTTACTGTATGTAAATTGAAAAATCAGTATATATCACCTGTGATTAATTATAAAAACTAAACAAATGGCAACATGATATTTATTTAGAAAGTAGTCCCCCCAAATATATTTAGCATAATGTCTTTTTAAAAAATTATATACTGAAAATAAAATAGTTATTAGAAATACATAGAAATTTGAACAACATTCAAAGAAAAAACAAAATCTTCTATCATCCTTAAGCTAGACTCATGGACAAGTAAATTGAAATTCTCAGACAATGTATAGCATCTCTGGTATGTATTTGAACATGTATATTTTTCAGGAATGGGTTCATTATTTTCCTCATGTTCACAAAGGAGTTCAAGAACAACAATAATAAAAAGAGAAACAACAAAAAGGAAAAGGTTAAGGGCCATCTGCTTTGAGGAAAGAACACTAAAATAAGACCTTAAGGCAATTCATGGTTTGTACCATTTACCAGCTGTGTGGGCATATCACTTACTACCTCTGGGGAATCAATGATTTCTAAAGTCCTTGAAATTTCCATGATTCTAAGTCCAGAACCTTTCTCAAATGCAGGTTCCTCTGACAAATGCTTTAACAATAAATCACAGACATTCCTTCCTTGCTATCATCATCATGTGGTACAATAACCCAATTTGCTACAGTCAGAATTGTGGCCAGCTGACTGTAAAAGCTATAAAACACTCTTAGTCTTACTCCTAAAGGACACTGAAGACCTAGAGTGCACAGATTCTAACTCTTAGAGCAACTATCTTTTATGACATTTAGATTGAACTTTCAAGGCCAGAGTTAAAAGAACACTTAATTTAGAAAGAAAATTGCTGTGGACAGCAATACAAAGTTCACACAGCGGGGAAAAAAATGGTTGTTCTTCTCTGGTTATCTTTACATTCAGAGTAGAAGTAAAAGTAGGGAGAAATCACTCAAAGAAGATTTCTAACAATCTGTCACCCACTCAAACTCTTATCTTTCACAGTTTATTACATAAAAAGGAAACAAAAACCTTACTTTTGATATAAGAGATTTGAGTCTGTATAAAGATAACATTCAACAGGCAGCAGTATAACCTGGAGAATTATGACATAAGACTACCCTTTAGCTAGTGGTATTCAAACCGGATTCCTTAAAACCCAACCTTAATGGTAATTTTTTTGGGGAAACGAGAATCAAAATAGACAACACAAGAGGACACATCTTTTAATCAGAATTTTCTTTTTAACTATGATGATTACTTATAAGGTTTTGAATGAAAAATGTTTCAGCACTAGATAAATAAATAAATAATTGGTTTGAAAATCACAACTAGAAATCAGAATGAAATTAACAAGACCATGGTGGAATTATCATTAAGGAGGAGCTACCCGCTTAATGTCATGGGACTTGAAGATATAAAAGTCAGTCAGAACATGCTCCTTGTTTTCCAAAGGGTAAATAGTACTATAAATCAATCTCCAAATAACTTACTCCACAGATTAACAAGCAATGTAAAATATGCTGATTTGCTAAAAGCATTTGGCTAGGGCACTGACCTCTGCTATGTTGTGTTCTATCGCTTTTGAATCATATTTTTACCAAGAATTGATTGTCTTTTTCATCAAGACCTGTTACATCACTGTAATTGTCAGCATAATTATGTAATTTAAATATCGTATAAACAAATAAGTGAGTATACAGCATCTTTTCTATTAGTGTTTTTGAAATGTTATATAGTTGTGAGGTACTAAAAAAAGGTTGCTTGCCAAAATTAAAGTAAACAAGGCAAGTCTTAAAATCTGGAAAATTTATAAAATATAGGAATTTCTGAATTAGAGCTCTTTTCACTCCACTTTTGAGAAAATAAAACTAGATGTGTTTTTTGTGTGAGAGATGGACACAGACAGATGTCACACTCAAAGGAAATGCCTTCTCCCCAAACTGACCATTAAATGTACATTTATATGATTTAAACTAAAATAAAATGTTTAAGAGATTTATACATCCTTACTTTTTTGTTACTTCAAATAACATTTTTAAACAACCAATCAACTATTATATCCCAAGAGTTGGGTAAGACAGCTTCTACTCTATATGCCAGGAAGGGAATATATTTAAGTGGGAATTTCCTAGCATTAGATACAATGAATGAAAGAGATTTTGAGACCCTTTTTTTTTTTTTAAATCAGGAAAAGTATTCCTGCAAAATGACACTTAATATGTAAGGAGGTATGGTGCAGTTTCTAGCAATATAGTCTTAATGTTTGTATGGCAAGCATAAACATGAAATCCAGAATGTACTAACAGTTCAAAACTTCCGTTTCCGGTAATGATTTAGCACACCACATTCAGAATGCACTAAAAAAAGTTGCTGCTCAAATAGAGCAGCAGAAAGGAGATTGGGGTGTGTCTTCACTCCATGCATCTCACCATAAGCTTCTCTAGTGGGTGTCGGGTAAAGTGGTGCCATTGGTGCCTTACTCAGGTTCCATTTTCCTGGATGCTGCACTCATTAGCCAAGGGTTGTGAGTGATGAAGCTGCTTCCTCCTTGAAAGAAGTAACCACAGGGAGATAGAAAGCCCCTAGCTTGGAGACCTCTGCTCAACTACAGATCACAATGATTAAATGGCCCGAAGGTATTGGTCAGGTTCCATGTATTGGAATGAACCAGAAAAGAATTCCTAGGAGTGGATATTGAGGCTGCTGGGTCAAGCAGGGAGATGGATAGTGGAGAGTTTGTCAATAAGGAGGTTTTAACATAGCTCCAGGATGATTCTAACGTGCTGCAAGATGGCTCTTGAAAGCAGTGTACATGATAAGTCGCTTCAGTCAAGTCCAACTCTTTGTGACCATATGGACTGTAGCCCGCCAGGCTCCTCTGTCCATGGGATTCTCCAGGCAAGAATGCTGGAGTGGGTTGCCATGCCCTCCTCCAGGGGATCTTCCCAACTCAGGGATCAAATCTGCTTCTCTTATGTCTCCTGCATTGGCAGGCAGGTTCTTTAATACTAGTACTACCTGGGAAGCCCTCCTTGAAAGCAGCAGCTCACAGGCAATGAAGCGGAGAAAACCAGCAAACTGGAAGAAGGAATTTGTGCTCCACTTCCTATGCCATTAGGCTTTGTGCATCTGGAGGCTCCAATTCCTAGAGCAGGGCTGTTTTTACCAGGGTTTGTGGTAAGAGCCTTCCCGAACCTATGAATTTTACAGCTCTCTGGTCACTTCTCATACCAAAAGGAAAGTAATCAGACAAGTTACATACTGGCATGGTGTTAGACCTCGTTATCATTAGGAGGTAGGGCTGCTGCTAAATTGTAGTGAGAAGCAGGAATTTATGTGGCATAGAAGTGATTTATTAGGCTGTCTCTTGGTATGTTATGCCCGTGGAAAGTGTAACTAAGCAAATTTCACAACTACAGCCTGATGAAAGGATATGGTAACAGGTGCCTCATGATGAGTGATAAAATCTTCATTTGCCCAATGAGTAAGTCACACAGCACTAACCAAAGGGGAAGGAAATTTAGAATGTGTCATGCAGGAGGGAGATGCTCAATATCAGTTATAATCTCAGGACCAACTAAAGCATTAGGAACCATAGTTCAACCTACTAACTCTCCTCTGAAAAATTTCCACAGGATTATGATGAATTATAGTCCTGGAGAACTTGGCTTGGGTGGTGTGAACATAATATGAGAAGCTTGATAACAAAGTGTCTATAGTCAATAAAACTAGTATTCTGACCAGCTTCACTTTACCATCCAGTGCACCCACCCCCAGCAGATGTGAGGGTTGGCTGACAACAATGACCAAGTTGCACCTTTTCCGGAAAATTTCTCCTGGCTGAATAAGAGCCACCTTGATCACTTGGATATGGTCTTCTTACCCCTCCCGCCTCAATATAGGATTGTGAGATTATGATCTCAAAAGCTGTTCTAGAGCTTTACTATGAGATTTGACTAAAGCTAGTCTCCACCTGAGAACATGTTTCTGCTTGCTTGACTTTTTTTTTTTTAACTCAAATTTGCATTCCTAACTCATCTTGTCTCAAGAGCAACTTCTTAATAAATCATTTGAATAAGAATCCTCACTCAAGGCTCTGCTTCTCAGGAAACCTCTGTAAGACATGAGCTACTAATTTTTTATTTGCTTGCTGCTGCTGCTGCTAAGTCGCTTCAGTCGTGTCCAACTCTGTGCAACCCCATAGATGGCAGCCCACCAGGCCCCGCCGTCCCTGGGATTCTCCAGGCAAGAACACTGGAGTGGGTTGCCATTTCCTCCTCCAATGCATGACAGTGAAAAGTGAAAGTGAAGTCGCTCAGTCATGTCCGACTCTTAGAGACCCCATGGACTGCAGCCTACCAGGCTCCTCCGTCCATGGGATTTTCCAGGCAAAAGTACTGGGGTGGGGTGCCATTGCCTTCTCCCTTTTATTTGCTTAGGGTGTGCTAAATAACCTTTCCTTTTGCATTGTACTGACTTTTATTAGTTATTTTTAAAAATATAATAAGAATCCAATCTTTACTTCTCTGTATTTCTTATATCATCAAAAATGAACAGAAACACAGACTTGAAGAACCAAATACTATGGATATTCAGTTTTTTAAAAATCCTCAAATTACTATTTCTTTTGTCTTAGAACATACCTGCATGAATTAAGGGTTTTGTATTATTTGACGATGCTCCTCTTTTGCACAACACGTGTCTTCTCATGAAGAGAAGATATGCATTGCTCAGAAACCAGGGAACCAATAAAGTTAAGGCTGTTCAAACTCAGTTCCTTGGGCTCCTAAGTGGGAAGCACTGGTTGCAAACTATCCGCTGTTGATTTCCAAACAAACTGTTTGTTTTCCTCCATTTAGATATGGTATATCTTTAACATTTCTGGAGCATTTTAGGAGTGTGGTTAAATTCTTTCCATAACCTGTTTGTGATAGTAGTGTCAGACACTTGAAAGAAGCCGGTGTTAATACTGAGTATGTATCTACTTCAGTAATACTTTCAAGGTTATACTCACACAGAAGTATTCAATCTTTATTCTGCCAACCTCAAAACTTTCTCTGGAAACTCCATGCTGACGACAGTCAACTCTTGTACTTTTATCTTTGCATTCAAGCCACAAAGGCAGAATCGTAGCAAATTTTATCAACAGAAATTGGTGAGATAGGCTTATACAATTACTGAAAATTTTAAAGTGACTTGGCATGTTCCACACAAATTGACAAAGTTCTCACTTTATCTGAATCTATACTTTCGACCAACCCAAGGCGAAGCAAATTTGAGGTAGGGTGGAATTGAAGTGGGGGTCACAGAGCTGTGGAGTGAGTTGGACCCAGTGATCTGCAAAACCCAGCTGCACCAGGCTATAGAACCCTATGACCTTTTGGAGATTGTTCTAAACATTCCCTATTGTTTACAACACAAATGAGTGGTTACATGAGAGCATGTCACTTGGAGATTTATGCAGCCATGAAATTAAAAGATGCTTGCTCCTTAGAAGTAAAGTTATGACACAACTAGATAGCCTATTGAAAAGCAGAGACATCACTTTGCTGACAAAGGTTCATACAGTCAAAGCTATGGTTTTTCCAGTAGCCATGTACAGATGTGAGAATTGGACCATAAAGAAGGCTGAGTGCCAAAAAATTGATGCTTTTGAAATGTGGTGCTGGAGAAGACTCTTGAGGGTCCCTTGGATAACAAGGAGATCAAAGCAGTCAATCCTGAAGGAAATCAATCCAGTGAATCCTGAATATTCACTGGAAGGACTGATGCTGAAGCTCCAATACTTTGGCCACCTGATGGGAAGTGCTGACTCATTGGAAAAGATCCTGAACCTGGGAAAGACTGAGGGCATTAGGAGAAGGGGGCAACAGAGGATGAGATGATTGGATGGTATCACTGACTCAATAGACATGAGTTTGAGCAAACTCTGAAAAACACTGAAGGACAGGGAAGCCTGGCATGCTGCAGTCCATAGGGTAGCAAAGAGTTGAACATAACTGGGCTACTGAACAACAATAACTCTTATTAATAACAAGAGTTGGGATATATTTGCCTGGAATTTAAACACAATCCTCCTTTTGATACATTACCTTCCTTCCCAAAGTTTGAGCATGTGGATTTTTGACTCCCACTGCTGTCTCCTGAAAACTTTTGTACCACAAGCTTGGTGCTGAGCCACCACTCCTGTCAATATATTTCAAATGAAAAATTTGCTGTGTTCTCAGCTTCTTTTCCACCTAAGTTAATTGCATTATGTGAGAAATTTAAGAAGGCACTGAAGTTAATTTTGTCCCTGATTTTGACTTACATTTCTTGGCAATAAATGCTTCCTCATAATACTTCTTTGAACTATACTGGTTTCCTGGTCAAGTTCCATGTGTCCTCTGCATTGTTCAGATTTTCATAAATCCTATTACTTAGTTCAAAGTCTTTAAGCAGTCTACCAGAATGGGTCATGCAAACATGACACATGTATCCTTACTACATTCCACTCTTTCAAAGACATATTCTAAAATCAGTAACAATAAGTTAATTAAAAACAATAAAACCAGTAACAAATCATGCACCAAGATTGATACCTACATCCTTGACTTGCAATTCATATGTGACTTTAAGAAAAATGTCTGGGAAACTCTCTAGAACTTGAAGGGTAGCAGGATATACCAGTACAAGATATGACTATAAGAGATCTGGACATGCCATCCCCAAATATGCACCTTGGTATATTGATTATTTTCAGTTGTACATGCTTAAAAAAATAAATGTGGGGAGAGGCCTTCTCTGTACTGTCTTTATTTGCCTAAATACAAATCTATCAAAAGAACTCAGTTGTCATAAATCCTCTCCCTGGGAGTTTCACAAATGAAGAGAGACTGACATCCCAGGAGAGGAGACTAAAGCGTGATAACACACTTCATCACAAACTATCATTCCTCTCATCCACTCATCTTTCTTAAAAATTATGTATTCTCTCATAAGACACCTAGAGGGGGCTTTCCTGGTGGGTCAGATTGTAAAAAAATCTGCCTGCAATAAGGGCAACCCAGGTTTGATCCCTGGGTGGGAAAATCCCTTGGAGGAGAAAATGGTAACCCACTCCAGTATTCTTGCCTGGAGAATCCCCATGGACAGAGGAGCTTGGTGGGCTACAGTCTATGGGGCTACAAAGAGCCAGACATGACTGACTAACACATAACACACACACATACACAGTTCAGTTCAGTTCAGTTCAATTGCTCACTTGTGTCCTACTCTTTGTGACCCCATGAACCACAGCACTCCAGGCCTCCCTGTCCATCATCAACTCCCGGAGTTTACTCAAACTCAAGTCCATTGAGTCAGTGATGCCATCCAACCATCTCATCCTCTGTCATCCCCTTCTCCTCCTGACTTCAATCTTTCCCAGCATCAGGGTCTGTTCAAATGAGTCAGCTCTTCGCATCAGGTGGCCAAAGTATTGGAGTTTCAGCTTCAACATCAGTCCTTCCAATGAATATTCAGGGCTAATTTCCTTTAGGATGGACTGGTTAGATCTCCTTGCAGTTCAAGGGACTCAAGAGTCTTATCCAACACCACAGTTCAAAAGCATCAATTCTTCCCTATTAGTATAGTATTTAAGTCTAAATCCTGAGCCACCTCTTTCAATCACTCATTTTCCCCTTGCTGTCTCTCATGTATACATGAGGTACACATGTTTATAAATATCTGTTTTTCTCTTATTAACTGTCTTTTATTACAGACGTCTCAGCTAAGAACTCAAAGGAGTAGAGGGAAAATTATCCACCCCACACAAGCCTATGTTTTGCTTCTTAATTTTCACACTTGAACATTTGCATAACACATTTTTTTTTGTGGTTCAAAATTATCATCCCCAACTTTTGCCTCTCCTCAAAAACACTTTAGCTTTTAGGACCTGGAATAACAAACAAACAAAACGTGAATATGTGCATGCTAAGTCACTTCAGTCATTTCTGACTCTTTGTGACCCCATGGATGGTAGCCCACCAAGCTCCTCTGTCCATGGGATTCTCCAGGCAAGAATACTGGAGTGGGTTGCCATGCCCTTCTCCAGGGGATCTTCCCGACCCAGGGATGAAACCGTGTCTCTTAAGTCTCCTGCGTGAGGAGGCAGGCTTTTTACCTCCAGCGCCCCCTGGGAAGCCCCAAAAAACACAGGGGCTTCAAACTGATTTGAGGGTGGTGGTTTCAGGTGACCTGTCCATGGTACAAATGAAAGGGCCCCTAATCACATCTGCTCCAGCCCATTTCCTTCTCTGCCACACCACTAGTGGATACGCCTTTCACTTGATCTGAAAGCAATTTATCTTTTTAAAAAATAATCTTTAAGAATCCTTGCCAAACAGCTTGGGCTTTTAAAACACAGCACAGGTGACATTTCTTGTCAGAAATTTTGGAAGGATACCAACAAAGTAACCTTCCAGCATAGCCTAACTCTTGTTCTCTCGTTAAAGCATTTATCTCAAATTCTGGTCTCACAAACTGACTCCAGTTGTGAAATCATTACTGAGCATTCTGTGTACTTTACTTGAAAGTATTTTCTGTTTTTTCTTTAGTTGAAATAAAAGTGATGTACAATATTATGCTAGTTTCTGAAAGTATTTCTAAACTGATTTACAATTTGCACTAAAACCATTTTTCCTCATTGGCACGTTTCATTAACAATTTAAATGATATGATGGAATAATCCTTCCATTAGAAATAATGAATATTTTGATATAGAAATAGATTTAGACATATTTATATATATATATACCATGCTGAACAATCTCAGGAAGTAGCATCTGCTTTTCTGTTACAGGTTATTGCAGCATTTTTACCTCCACCAAAGAGAAGATAATTAAAGTCCATAATCATATGATTAAAACCAGCCAGGAAAATGGACATAAGCAGATAAACTTTTACTTTTGTGTTTGCATCACTGCAGGATAGATATATGAAAGTGGTTTTCTCTTTCATTAACTTTTATCCAAAATGTATAGGGTTTTAGTTTTGAATACTTGGACCACCTTATACAGTCACCCACTGACTGTGGTCACTTTCATCACAGTATTTCTCCAGCAAGTCTCCATCCTTTTAACCGCTTCTTCCCTTGAGGTCTTGTACTTGGTTTGTGTTTTGGATTGTTGACTAGTAATCTTTGTACAGTTTTGTTATTGGATAGGATCCAAAATATATGTGTGTATGTGTGTGTATTAGGAAAAATTTGGGGAGGCAATGGGGGTGGAGGGGCAGTTACACTCTGTGTTGGAACAGGGAAGCCAGAGTCTTATGGTGATCTGACTTATTCTTAGGTCTATATGGGCTTCCTAGGTGGTGCTAGTGGTAAGAACCTGCCTGCCAGTTCAGGAGATATAAGAGACATGGGTTCGATCCCTGGGTGGGGAAGATCCCCTAGAGAAGGGAATGGCAACCCACTCCAGTATTCTGGCCTGAAGAATCCCATGGACAGAGGAGCCTGGAGGGCTATAGTCCATAGGGTCACAAAAGAGTCGGACACTATACAAAAAGTATTAAGCACTGGCAAGATTAAATCCTGCATTATTAATCTTAGATCATTTCTAGTGTACATTTATACTAAAATAACATTTCCATATTGTGTTGCAATATGAAAAGCCATTCTCTGTTTCCTAGGCTTATTCTGATACAGTATTTCACACTACATTGACCACTGCCTGCTGAAATGATGGAAGTGCATCCTGGATCTGGCAATCAAGAGCAGTCCTTCCTCAGTGACTCTGTCACAGACAGTGAATGACAAACTCCTACTTACTCAATCTACTCCTTGTCTGGTGAGTCCATTTTTGGTTTCTAAGAGATTGATCACCTTGAAGATACTGGGACAGATTTGTTGTACATAGAGAAGGCTATAAATAATAAATGGAGTATGAATAGAGTTTAGCATTGTACTCAACTTATTTAGTAGAATGATGATTCTATGCTCTTTAGTAAATAGTTATTAATAACATTCTTATCAAAACAGCATGTCAAGGTAGAAACCTATATAAAATCATCTTAAGAAAATAGGACAGACAGTTACATGTATAGCCAGAAAAGAATCACAAATCACAGGGAATATTTGGCACTACCCAGGAAAAAGATCTAGAATGCAGTGATATAATGGGTGCCCCTGGTTGCCCCTCAGACCAAAGGCAGAAGGGTCTGGGTTGAATGGGGATTGTGACAAATGAGAAAGAAGAGAGTTTGCAAAAGGAAAGTGAACAGAATTGATGAAAAATAGCTCTCCTTTTGCATCTTTGCTAATGGTTTGTTTTTGTGCGGTCAATCATAGTGTGTAAATGGAAAGAATTAAAGAAGGGAAAAATCTGTATTCATATTTAGCTTACTTCTTCTTCCCATGCCTACCATAGTAACTATTGGTATCTATTGTGGACTGAATATTTGTATTCCTCCAAAATTCTAATGTTGAAATCCCAATCCCCAATGTGATGATTTTCAGGGATGGAGGCTTTGGGTGGTGATTAGGTTATGAAGATGGAGCCCTCGTGGATGGGGTTAGCGTCCTTATAAAAAGAGACACCCAGAGAGGTCTCTCATTTTTTCCTCAGTCATATAAGGATGCCACTAGAAGACTTTGGTCTATGAAAGGAAGTGAGTTAGGTGTCTCCGGACACCAAATCTGCGAGTGTCTTGCTCTTGGACTTCCCAAACCTCCAGAACTAACAGAAATAAAGGCACGTTGTATAAGTCACTCAGCCTATGGTGTTTCTAAAGCAGCCCAAACAGACTAAGACAGTGTATAATATAGGAAAGTAAGTTACTTGAGCCCACGGACTTTATTCCGATTACTGCTATCCTACCTGCACCTATAAAAGTGCTGGGCACTTAGATATTATTCAATAATACTTGTTAAGTGTGTGAAAATGAATCAGTGAGTGAATGAATGAATGCATTATATACTGTAAAGCATTTCATACATGTACGAAGAAAGGGAGTTACCTCTAACAAACTCACACGTTCTCTACACAAAAGGTCCATTTGAAAATAAGAAGATATACTATTAGATAGTATTTTATCATTGTGCTGTGCTTAGTCACTCAGTCGTGTCCAACTCTTTGTGACCCCATGGACTGTAGCCCCCGAGGAGCCTCTGTCCATGGGATCCTCCATATATTAAATTAACTATAAAAAGAAGCTGGTGATTATTCCACAGGAAATAATATCACTGCAACATAGACCTTCAGAATGCAAATCAGAAAATAACTTTGGAAATGAGCATATGAGTTCATCTTATGAGGCTTCATACACATTTAATTCTGTGATTATAAGTGGAAACATCTTATATTATAGCTGGCAGAATCATGAACTTCACCCCAATAGGTGAATACAAAATCTACTGAACTGTGGAACTATTGAAAATAATGGATGGTATGAAGTGTATTTCATTTTCAGTAAAAATGAAAGGTATTTAAGGAAGTAAAAGACAAAATTGCATGTAATTTCTCTGCCTTACTCATATTTTCATACAGCTTCAAATGGTAAACATTTAGAGGGCTTTATGGTGACTCCTGCAAGTTGGTTTGTCATTGTTACATAAACCTGCACTTTAAAATCATGTCTATTACTTAAGGCAATATAATTTGGGGAAAATTTCTAACTCAATTTCTGAGTCAGTAAAATAGAAAAACAAAAAAAGATATTCATGCCAAGTATGAACTAAGAGAGATAACACATATAAATAATCTAGCACAGTGAAAGTCAAAGTCGCTCAGGCATGTCCAACTCTGCTACCCCATGGACCACACAGTCGGTGGGATTCTCCAGGCCAGAATACTGCAGTGGGTAACTTTTCCCTTCTCCAGGAGACCTTCCCAACCCAGGGGTGGAACCCAGGTCTTCCACATTGCAGATGGATTCTTTACCCGTTGAGCCACAAGGGAAGCCCAAGAATATTGGACTGGGTAGCCTATCTCTTCTCCAGCAGATCTTCCCAACCCATTATAAAATGTTTATAAATAAGAAAGACAATCTGGTTGCTGACGTCCTAGTTCTACACTATTATCTTGTGACCAAAGACCAACATTATTTGGGCCACAGGAAAATGAGTGTAGGGATTGCTGCTTTCTCTTGTGTCCTTTTCATGAAGGAGCACTTTGATTTCACTTTAAAGAGAATTAAATTCTACTAAGAAACATTTCTTAGGTATGATCACAATGAAAATGTCTATATTTAAATTCCATTACCTTCAGTTTTTAAGAATGAGCTGCTGCTTCTTTTCTTGGTGTTGCCAATGCTGCTGGAAGTTCTAACACAAATCGGTCAGCCCCCATGTCAGCTTTCAAGACAGTGCTTTGATGTGGTGGTGAGCTGGAGGCTATAGAAGAGTGT
This sequence comes from Bos mutus, assembly GCF_027580195.1. Taxonomy (NCBI): domain Eukaryota; kingdom Metazoa; phylum Chordata; class Mammalia; order Artiodactyla; family Bovidae; genus Bos; species Bos mutus. Next base: position 11,218,678 of record NC_091622.1, read on the forward strand.
TAGAGAAGAACTCACTCTCAGATGACAGTGCTGGTCCTGGGGATCTCAGGCATGAACTTCAGCTGTATCATTTGTAAAATGAAATTAGAATGGGGGTGGGGGTGGTCCTAGTGTCCTTTAAATTTTAACAATGAATGATATCTCGCCATCTTAAATTCTTTTCTGTAAGGATTTGGATGCTAGTTGCCAACATCCGATGGATCATGGAAAAAGCAAGAGAGTTCCAGAAAAGCATCTATTTCTGCTTTATTGACTATGCCAAAGCCTTTGACTGTGTGGATCACAATAAACTGTGGAAAATTTTGGAAGAGATGGGAATACCAGACCACCTGATCTGCCTCTTGAGAAATTTGTATGCAGGTCAGGAAGCAACAGTTAGAACTGGACATGGAACAACAGACTGGTCCCAAACAGGAAAAGGAGTACGTCAAGGCTGTATACTGTCACCCTGTTTATTTAACTTATATGCAGAGTACATCATGAGAAACGCTGGACTGGAAGAAACACAAGCTGGAATCAAGATTGCTGGGAGAAATATCAATAACCTCAGATACGCAGATGACACCACCCTTACGGCAGAAAGTGAAGAGGAACTAAAAAGCCTCTTGATGAAAGTGAAAGTGGAGAGTGAAAAAGTTGGCTTAAAGTTCAACATTCAGAAAACGAAGATCATGGCATCTGGTCCCATCACTTCATGGGAAATAGATTGACAAACAGTGGAAACAGTGTCAGACTTTATTTTTCTGGGCTCCAAAATCACTGCAGATGGTGACTGTAGCCATGAAATTAAAAGGCACGTACTCCTTGGAAGGAAAGTTATGACCAACCTAGATAGCATATTCAAAAGCAGAGACATTGCCAACAAAGGTTCGTCTAGTCAAGGCTATGGTTTTTCCTGTGGTCACGTATGGATGTGAGAGTTGGACTGTGAAGAAGGCTGAGCGCCGAAGAATTGATGCTTTTGAACTGTGGTGTTGGAGAATACTCTTGAGAGTCCCTTGGACTGCAAGGAGATCCAACCAGTCCATTCTGAAGGAGATCAGCCCTGGGATTTCTTTGGAAGGAATGATGCTAAAGCTGAAACTCCAGTACTTTGGCCACCTCATGCCAAGAATTGGAAAAGACTCTGATGCTGGGAGGGATTGGGGGCAAGAGGAGAAGGGGACAACAGAGGATGAGATGGCTGGATGGCATCACCGACTCGATGACGTGAGTCTGAGTAAACTCCGGGAGTTGGTGATGGACAGGGAAGCCTGGCGTGCTGCGATTCATGGGGTGGCAAAGAGTCGGACACAACTGAGCGACTGATCTGATAGGTTTTGGATGCTATCACTCATGATTTTTTTTTTTCTGTTTATTTAGTCATTCTAGATATAAAAAAAAATGTGTATTTAGAGTAACATGCCATCAAATGGTAGTCATGTAATGCCCTCTTCTGGCTAAAGGTCAAAATGCAGGCTTTTTCTGCTAACATTAGTACCTGAAAATTTGCATGTTCTTAGTTATTTTCTATATATAAACTTTAAGTTATTTTTTCAACAACTTTTAGCCTGTTTATCTCTTACTAACTCTAAAAACAAATGCATTTTATTAGTGATGTAAGCATTCACTTGCTTAACAACTCAATTTAATAAATATGCTGCTGCTAAGTCGCTTCAGTGGTGTCCGACTCTGTTCGACCCCATAGACGGCAGCCCACCAGGCTCCGCCGTCCCTGAGATTCTCCAGGCAAGAACACTGGAGTGGGTTGCCATTTCCTTCTCCAATGCATGGAAGTGAAAAGTGAAAAGTGAAAGTGAAGTCGCTCAGTCGTGTCCGACTCCTAGCGACCCCATGGACTGCAGCCTACCAGGCTCCGCCGTCATAAGCAACCTAAAATAATTTCTTAAAAATCTTGGACTGTAATCTGTCTAGTTGGGATATTTTTGCTGGTAAAATTGATCAACTTAACTAGACCCACATTTTACATTGTATTTATGAAGGACAAAGTGATAGACGAGCTCTAAAGACAACTTATTTTATAATTACATTTTCCCATATGTTCGAGTTTCTGCTGCTAGATTTATGTGGGAGCTAGCTAGTGATTTGGAGAAGGCAATGGCACCCCACTCCAGCGATCTTGCCTGGAGAATCCCAGGGACGGGGGAGCCTGGTGGGCTGCAGTCCATGGGGTCTCACAGAGACGGACACGCCTGAAGCAACTTAGTAGCAGCAGCAGCAGCTAAATGATTTGTGCTGCTCCCTAATCAAGGCGTAATCACTGTGACACTATTTTATCATTATTTTTCTTACAGTTTTAACGATCTAAAAAAGTGACTATGAACCGTTAGCGCCACATAAGAATCACTTGGAGGTATGGTGAAGTGAAGTGAAGTCGCTCAGTGGTATCTGACTTTTTTCGACCCCATGGACTGTAGCCCACCAGGGCCCTCCAACCATGGGATTCTCCAGGCAAGAATACTGGAGTGGGTTGCCATTTCCTTCTCCAGGGGATCTTCCTTATCCAGGGATCGAACCCAAGTCTCTCATATCTCCTGCATTGGCAGGTGGGTTCTTTACCACTAGTACCACCTGGGAACCTATGCATTAAAACAAATAATAAATTTATTATCCTAATTGCAACACTTTTGAGAGTGAAAGAATTAACAATAATGCCAGGATATTGGCCTAAATTAGGGCTATTGAAGGTGAAGCAAAAGCACTGTCTTTGTATTTTAAAATGTATCAGCTGGAATAGTAGGAAGCTGAGAATCACTGTGGAAAATCTGCTTTTATCTTTATTTTCAATGGTGTTCCTTATCTTCAATTTACAATTTCTGTTGTATGGCAAATAGAAATCATCTTGAACACTGTATTCTCCTTGGAGCCAGATGGCCCAGTTTCAAATTTTGACAACGTGCTTAATTTTTCTGGGCCCCCCTTTGCCTTATCTGTGTGATGGAATTAGTAATAGTATTATAGAGTTGTTACAAGGATTAGAGAGTTGACAATTAATGAGTAAATCTGTAGTAAAACATTTAGAATAGTTTATCTGGAGCACTGTACTGTGTGCGCTGGTTGCTCAGTCGTGTCCAACTCTGCACCCACGTGTTCTGTATTCCCTCCAGGCTCCTCTGTCCCTAGATTTCTCAGGCAAGAGTACTGGAGTGGGTTGCCATTTCCTCTTCCAGGGGGTCTTCCTGACCTAAGGATCAAACTTGCGTCTCCCGCACTGTGCCATCTGGGAAGCCCAGAGCATAATAATAAACCCTAGTATGCATAATAAAATTATTAGTGACTGCGAGTGAACGATACAGTATTTGAATTTTTATAAAGTGTGAGCATTTAGGGGTTATGCATTTATTTCAGAGAAGCACTGTGGTAGGCAGCCTCTAAGATGACCCCCCAGAGAGCCCTGCCTCCTGGTGTTTCTGCCATCTGTAACCCCCTCCCCTTGATCGTGCGCTGGACCCAACTCTAATAAACAGAAAAAATGACGATGGTGGTGGGACGTCACTTCTGAGATTAGGTCGGAGAGAGACCGTGACTTGACTTTCGCTCTTGCTGCCTCGCTGTTTCTCCTCCTTTCTTGGATCTGTTTCTCTGAATGACAAGCAAGACGGAGGGTTGTGAGCACCCGTAAGCAGAGGCCCACATGATAAGGAACTGCCTCTGGCCAAACGTCAGAGAGGACCTTAGGCCTGACAATAGCCTTTTGCAGTAGCAAATGGTAATTTATAGATAGTAAAGAATCAAAACAAATAGTAGGAAGGTGTGCTTTCTTCAGTGTCTATACCTGCCTCCTCCCCACTCCCCCAAATCTAAATACTCCATATCAGGTCCATAAATAAAATCATCAGAATTACCAAATTAAAAATAGCTCAGGTTGTGCTTTGAAATGAGGAGATATTTGATTATAAACACAGCCTTGGTAGGAATTCTAGAATGGAAGTTAAACTCGCATTTTGAGACTAAGAATATAATCCTACAGTTTCATGTCAGTTTTACCACTTGGTGGCACCATAACGCCAGATAACACTTTTGTACGCTTCCATGTAAAAACCATAGGGTTTACATGGAAGCAATCTCTTTGAGAAACGTAGATAGAATGTATATTCTTAATTATTACATATAAGTACTCGCTCCAGTGATTACTTTTCATCTTTGCCAAGAAATTTTTGAAACATGTCAAAGAGAAAACTTTATATAATCATGAGCTGTTAGTGGAGGATAATTTGCTTATTTTTAATTCAAAAGATTTGAGAATATTTCTTAAAAAATACTTAATATATTTGTACTGGGAAAGATATAATCTAGTAAAAATTTAAAGATGAACATTAGGTCTTCTAAGATGTCAGTGTCTGGAGATTATGAGAAGGAAAAGTGAACCTTTGTCAACCACAAATTAGCACTTGCCAAGAGCATTTCCCAGCGACTGGACAACAACGACAAGGGCATTTACCATCTGCCTCTGCAGAGACTGAACCCTGAGCTGCTGCAACTGCGGACCTTCAACATCCCCTGAGGGGAGTTCAGGGTGGAGAGTGGGGCAGTCTGTGCTTCAGGGAAGCTGGCGGAACAGGTCTTTAGACGGTTAGTTATTTTCAGGAGCTGATTTCATGATCCCAATTTCCAGTGGTCATGTACGGATGTGAGAGTTGGACTGTGAAGAAGGCTGAGCGCCGAAGAATTGATGCTTTTGAACTGTGGTGTTGGAGAATACTCTTGAGAGTCCCTTGGACTGCAAGGAGATCCAACCAGTCCATTCTGAAGGAGATCAGTCCTGGGTGTTCTTTGGAAGAACTGATGCTAAAGCTGAAACTCCAGTACTTTGGCCACCTCATGCGAAGAGTTGACTCATTGGAAAAGACTCTGATGCTGGGAGGGATTGGGGGCAGGAGGAGAAGGGGATGACAGAGGAGGAGATGGCTGGATGGCATCACCGACTCGATGGACGTGAGTTTGGGTAAACTCCAGGAGTTGGTGATGGACAGGGAGGCCTGGCGTGCTGCAATTCATGGGGTGGCAAAAAGTTGGACACAACTGAGAGACTGAACTGAATCCTTACATCTCCTCATATCTAGAAAAGCACTAAATCCATTCATGGTGACACCAACTCCTCCTGACCAGCAGAAAACTTCTTGTAAAGTAAGCACTTCGTTGCATTGAATTTCCCCTTCACCAAAATCTTATATGTTGACCATCCCCTACTACCTCTTTGGAGGAGTCTCTCAGAGCTATCTGAGGTGCTGTCTCCTGGACTGCAGTACTCATTTTGACCCAAATACAACTTAACTCACAACTCTCACTTTTTGCATCTTTTTAGTCGACACCTTGGAGAGCAAAAACTATGAAAGTTTCTTGGATCAGGCAGTAGTAGAGGAAGACTGATTTTTGCAAAGAAGAAAGAAGACAACAGGTAGACGTGTTGGTCACGAGCAAACATAAAAGATGCCTAAAAGATCTATAATATAATCTTCATGGCATCTTTCCCCTGTTCCATTTTATTCACTAAACACAAGTCTGAAATACCTTTTCTGAAAACACTGGGGCCAACGACACTTTATTTTTATTTCTTTTAATGTCGTAGAAGCTTTATTTCCAATCCCAATATCTTGAAATAACCCAAACGCCTTTAAATGTATCACACATTTAACTGTTCCACATCATACAATGAAATACTCCTCAGCAACAAAATTAATAAACAATATATGCAACAATTTGGCTTAATATTATGGGAATCAGGCTTAGCTGAAAATGCCAGACTCAAAAGTTTACATACTATATGATTCATTTTGTATAAAATTCTTAGAATAAAAGAAAAAAAAAAAAGAGTGCACAGCTATTTCCAGAAGTTAGGGAAACAGGATGTATGCGCCTGTCAAGGGCAGAATGAAAGAACTGCTTTGTGGGACAGAACATTTATGTACCATGACTTCAGTGATGGACATACAAAAATCAACACGTGTAAAATATAGCATTATACACAAAAACATGCAAAATGTGAGGACTTAAAAAAACAGTGAAATCTGAGTAAGGTCTGTTCTGTAGTCTGATTTATCGTATTGTTCTCATCAGTCCCCTTGTTTGATAATGTACTAGAATTATGTTGGGGAAAATGTGTGATGCGTACATGGGACCCCTCTGGACTATGTACTGTTTTTGAAACTTCTTGTGAGTTTATAATTTTTACAAAATCCAAAAGATTTTTTTTCTGTGACTTTTCTTTTTTTTTAATTTTATTTTATTTTTAAACTTTACAATATTGTATTAGTTTTGCCATATATCAAAATGAATCTGCCACAGGTATACATGTGTTCCCCACCCTGAACCCTCCTCCCTCCTCCCTCCCCATACCATCCCTCTGGGTCATCCCAGTGCACCAGCCCCAAGCATCCAGTATCGTGCATCGAACCTGGACTGGCGACTCGTTTCATATATGATATTATACATATTTCAATGCCATTCTCCCAAATTATACAGAGTGAAGTAAGCCAGAAAGAAAAGCACCAATACAGTATACTAACGCATATATATGGAATTTAGAAAGATGGTAACAATAACCAACAACACTTTAAAATTAGAAGCTTTTCAGATTTTAAGAAAGGAAGGCAGTATTTATACCATATGCGTGTGTGTGCTTAGTCGCTCAGTTGTGTCTGACTCTTTGCGACCCCATCGACTGTAGCCCACCAGGCTCCTCTGTCCATACGGAGTCTCCAGGCAAGAATACTGGAGTGGGTTGCCATGCCCTCCTCCAGGAGATCTTCCCAACCCGGGACTGAACCCAGGTCTCCTTCATTGCAGGCAGATTCTCTACCATCTGAGCCACCAGGGAAGCCCATTATACCACATAGTATATGACATTTCCAGCCCATTGGAGGAGTCACCTTTAAATAAACATGAATCTCAGACTAGGTTCCACAGGAATCTGACTCTAAGACAGAGGTTCATGGAAGGACGTTTATCATTCCTGTGGCATGATCCAGATCAACATTCCTGAGGTTTCTGAGACCCAGATAACCTAGCTTTATGCAGAAAAATATTACTAAGTTTTTCCACCAAGCTTTTCCATTGACTACCAAAACTTGGGAAGGGGGCACCAAGAGGTACCCCAATGATCATCTGAGTATCAGACATATTGCTCCCTGCCTACTTTGTATTACTTCTGCTGGTGAAAATGGTCAATTACTCCTATCGACGTACTAACCCCACTCACTTTCTCGTCATTTGCAAGAGGAACATGATACATCCAGGAGGCAACCCTCAGCTGATAGGTGAGTAGAGGTCTTGTCGTGTCCTGGTGGAAATGCTTCTTTTTGAGGGAAGAGTACCCAGAGTGGCAGGGATGGGAACCACACATTTGCCAGGTGAGTCACTTGGACTGATGACAAGTGGGATTAATCCTGCTCCTGCATTTTGGTTTCTGGATTTATACATTCTATTTACTAGGGACACAGCATCATATAAAGTGAATTAAAGTGGACACTATGTCCAGAAGGAATGAAGTCATCGTAACGTATCATCTCTGAACTTGTACATACTTCCTTCTCCTGCGGCAGGCAATTCCGCTGCTCTATCTGGCCAGCAGCTTCTGTGTGGCACTGTGTGTAATACGACTGGTGGATCAAGTGTCACAGACCATCAGCAAACCCCCTTTTCAATAGAGTTGGTCCTTTGACCTGACATAACATTTGTGGAGTCTTGTAGTGATGACTCATACGTTTTATAGATCCTAGAACAATGGTGCTGGCTAGGGATTCATGGGTAGGAAAAATGACTCCATAACTGTAGTATGTCTGTTCTTGTCAAAATGAATCTCTATACCTTCCAAGGTGGAAGGAGTCCAGTGTATTCTGCTGGCCTCCCAGCGACCAGCTGGTGCCATAGAGACAGCTCAACAAAGGTCTCTATTACTGGCAGGTTGGGTGTTTTGTGGCTTCGGCAGGTAGCAGCCCATACTGTTGCATAGCCTCCAACTCTGTCATCACGGATACTTCTTCTACGTACCCAGTGTGTCAGCACTGGGGTGGATGATGACAGAGGCTGGCTCTTGTAAATGGGCTGATTCAATTAGATTTACCAGGGTGTTTAGTGTTGTTTTCATGGTGGAGATCTCTGGTGGGCATTAACACGTGATACAAATATGTCCACAATTTTGTGACCATACTCACATATCCAAACCCATGTTTCTAGCCAGAACTCACTGAAACTGACCTTTCAATATTTCTCTTTCCAGGACCCTGATCAGCCAAGCCACTTCCCATTGCCCAGAATTCCATGTATCTTCTAAGCTTGGACCACTTCTGCATCCCCACAAAATGGATGAGTAGGGCACTGCCTGAAACCTCTGATCATTGAGATGATTTCCTGTCATCACTGTCTTACCTTGAATGAAGCTATAGTAGAGTTGTCATCTAATTCTGTCTTGTACCCATATCCCCAGCTTACCCATTCATGAACCCAACCGTTCCATCAGCTGGTTGTAACTGATCTTTGTTGCAACCATAGATGTGAGCTGAGGAACAGGAGCTGGTGCAAAAGTGATAGATAGCATGAGGGTCATTATGATCAGTTGCACCCACCAGGCTTCTGATGGTTAAGCAATACTACCAGCCTTTATCGTGTGGGGACTTTACTCATTTCTACCGTTACTAGTGAGGTTAGCCTTATAACACATTCTCCTGCTTCAGGCTGCAAGAGAGAGTCACCACCTCAATTCTTAGTAATGTTGGTGCTCTTCTCACCATTGAAATCCTTACTGTATTGGAAAATCATGTGACATCTGGGTTATTTGATTTATTGCCTTTATTAATAGTAATTACAACTATAAATGTCATCATGTCACTTCAACTAATTTTCTGCTGCCAAATGAGTTTGCAAAAAGAAAAATAACTGTTGGATGTCAGAGGTCTTTGGATTTTAGAATTGTGGATAAGGCATTGTCAGATGGACAGAGAAAGTAGGAAAGACTACATTCTATGGGATTCCTGTGACAATCTTTTATGAACGAGGTGCCATGGTCCTATACCCAGAGACAGCAAGGCACTTTCTGTTCTCCACATGTGCCCATTCTCCTATGTCGATCCACACGCCTCTACACCAGACCTCCTTGAACTTGGTCTTTTAACCATTTTCCTTCCAGACTCCTGATCAGCCAGAACATTTGCCATTGCACATGATTCCATATATGTAGTATGCTTGGGCTTAGATATGTAGTGGGAGGTAATTCTGGCATATAGGGGCAGGAATGGAAGTAGGTCGGGAGCCTGGGGTCTCATGTCACAGCCGATCATTGCAACCAGTCACCTATGACTTGGTACCAATGTGGAACAGGAGGAGTAGCCCAGCTATAGTAGGAAGTTAGAGGGAAGACAGAAACTCCTGTTTATCCGGCGCCACTAGCTCACAACACAATTAGTGCTTATAATGAAATATAACAAAACATGAGTTTGGTTATTTAAGAATGTGTATCAAAGACAGAAAAAAAAATTCCCAAGACTCTTCAGTGTTCATATTTGTAAACTGTTGTCACCATAAACTGTTTACTTAAAATCTAATAAAACAAACTTTGAGAAAAACAATGGGGCAGCACACCAACATTTTATGTTTCTAGCACTGGTACATTCTTCTTAGTCTCAAATTTTGGGATCATTTGTGACATATCTCTTTAGAACGTACATTGAACCAATTCCTATCATTCTTCCCTTAAAAAGTTTGTGTGCATGCTAAGCAGTTCAGTCATGTCCAACTCTGCGACCCCATGGAGTATAGCCCAGCAGGCTCCTCTGTCCAAGGGATTCTCCAGGCAAGAACACTGGAGTGGGTTGCCATACCCTCCTCTAGGGGTTTCCCCAACCCAGGGATCAAACCCACATGTCTTTACATCTCCTGTGCTGGCAGGTGGGTTCTTTACCACTAGCACCACATCCTTTAAAAGGCATCCGACGCTTATTCATTAAATTTTGTTTCCATCTCTGGCTTTTGACTGCAGAACCTTGTCTCATTTTTCAATTATGAACTGATGTACTAATTGAGCTGTCCTTATCTAAACAACTCTGCCTACCACTGCTAGATTAGTTTCCTGAAAAACTATTTTCAGTACCTCACATTTTTTTTTACCAAAAACTATAAAAAAATAAATAAAAGCTGCTTGTTAAAACAATTTTAACAAGATCTTTGTTAAACAATTTAAAAAAGAAAGTCTAAACTGAGAAAGTATTTTAGCACCCCATTTGAGGGATTAGTGTTGAAGCTAGCTGTTACATAAAAGATGTTTCCAACTTTGCAAAAATCAGTTTCTAAAGAAAAACTGGAAAACATCGTGATCATTCACTATATAAAGACATATAAACCGACAGTGCACCTGAAAACCTGTGTGAGTTGATAATAATAAAAGTCCAAATTGCAGGGAGCGAGCTCCGCCTCTGGCAAAGGTCATGAGGAAGGAGGCTTGGCATACGCAAAGGCGGGATCAAGCCTCAGGAGTCTCCCTGGAAATTCTCGAGCAATCTACCCCCAAAACCAGAGTCTGCCTACTTTCTGCTTTGTGCTTTCACCTACACCTCTGACTTTACGGGGGGCTGTCCCCCACGACCTCTCTGAAAAAAGAGTTAGCTTACAGCTCCAGTTAATAATTCCTGGGTGTGACAGTGTTTAACCTACAAACTCCTTTGGAAATCCTCTAGCCTGCTTGAATAGGTTTTTCCGGCCACATGTGATTGTTCAGAGCCTCCCAACTGTGAGAGGCAGGAGATGTTCTAAACTGTCTAAACACAGATTCTTTTGAGTAGTTAAAAGATTGATTAGAAATTGTATTGGTGAAGGGATTTTCACTTGTTGAGCCAATGTTTGCTGCTAAGTTTCCATATCCCTTACCTGCTGTGTCCCTGGCAGTGTATTGATTAATATAGTTGGTGTAAGTAGTCGCTTTAATGTTTGTAACCTGGGACCCTTGAGTTAATTCTTTTTCTTGTTATAGCCCACCACACCTTTGCTCTGTAGGAATGCAACTTTATCTAATGCTTTTTGGAGGCTGGCGCCTGACTTGAGAATAATCACCTTTAGAGAAAAAGGCCTCCGGGCCAGAAGATGATGCAAATCACCTAAACTTTTGCATATGATATGTTTGCAGGAAGAAAGCCTGGCTTACTGCATGACTCTACCCCTTCCCCCCATTATCCTCTATGCATAACTTAAGGTATAAAAACTACTTTGGAAAATAAAGTGCGGGCCTTGTTCACCGAAACTTGGTCTCACCATGTCGTTCTTTCTCTTACCTTCTGGCTGAATTATTCAGCCTCTTTTCTACACTGAATTTCCTCACTGAGCTATCCTTATTTCAGCCTCTTTTCTCCACTGAATTTTCCTACTGAGCTATCCTCATTCTATTACTCTTTATATCCTTAATTAACGTTTAATTAAGCAATTGTTTCCTGATCTTCGCCGACGCCGTCCCCGCTTCGAATTCCCTGGATCAGCCGGGGCTGGTCCCCGGCACCAAATAAAAATATAACTCACTTTTCTGGGCTAACCAGAGAGGAGTCCACATAGCATTGTTCTGGGCTCCTATTGTAACTTAATGGGAAACTTTCATGACATCCAGAGATCTTGATGTTTTCCTAATGAGAAATAAGGATGCCCATAGATTCCTTGCAGCAGTAACCCACTAGGTGACATTAACCTTGACTTCCAAATGGAACAGCATATCTACCAAAAAAAAGTGGAATTTAATTCATAAATCTGTACAGAAACTGGGAAAAACTTAGAAGCTTTTGCTGGCAAACTCAGCTGATACCAGTATCATATAACCCAAGAATACTGGCGATTGAGCTGTGCTAAAGTTTGCAGCTGCCACTGGAGCCACTCCGACTGCTGGCCACTTAACTCCTGGAATCTTCACCAGCCAGATCCAGGCAGCCTTCTGTGAGCCATGATTTCTGGTGGTGACTGACCCAGGGTTGGTCACTAGCCTCTCACAGCGACACTTTATGTTAACCTGCCTACAGTCACTCAGCAGAATACAGACGCTCCTCTGCACCATGTGAAAGCTCTAGTGAGGATGACAGAGACCATCCTCTACAACAAGGGGGCTCACTTGGTAAGTCTGATGTGGTGGATGCTGACCCAGAAAGTTCGGCACAAGCATGGCACCTTCTCCTGTGAACACCCATGGAAGGTCACATGTAATCTCTACTTCTTCAGAGTCCCTAAAGGGACTGAAAAGGAAGCTCAGGCTGTTGCATTAAAGACTGTTACAAAGGAGGGATTTCAGGATGAATGAACTGCTCCAGTTCCCAAATTTACTGCTACTCAATCCCAGGTCCCAGGCTGGGCTGAAGGTGGGGTGTCCTCAGTGCCTATGCAGCAGTTTCCTGCTGAAGAATGGAGAGCTCCACTCGCCACTGGAAGACTGGTCTGCAGTTCCCACTGCTTGGGCTGCTGACTGGATAGTGAATGGAGGCAGGCATTGGAAGAAAAGAAGTCCCCAGGGCATGAGCAATTTTCATTTTAGCACAGGATAACCTTTCGTGACACTCATATCATGTTAAAAAATATACTACAATATTAAAAAATAACAACCTGAATTACTTGATGAAAACCATGAGAAAATAACAATGTCTATTGGGAGCAACAACTCATAGAAAGCACCCTGGGGGTGATGCACTGACCATTTGGTGGGGAAAGGGGTTCAGTTTCAAAGTCTTACCCATAATATATAGGGACAAGTGGTCAAATCTTAACTTTTTAGTTGTAGGTGGAATTTACATAAAACATTAAAAGTGGACATTCCCCCAATTTTGTTTAATGTACTCTGTGCATGCTTGCTAAGTCATGTCTGACTCTTTGCAACCCCATGGACTGTAGCCTGCCAGGTTTCTCTGTCCATGGGATTCTCCAGGCAAGAATACTGGAGTGGGTTGCCATGCCCTCCTCCAGGGGAATCTTCCCGACCCAGGGGGTGAATCCACATCTCCTGTGGCTCCTGCATTGCAGGCAGATTCTTTACAGCTAAGCCACCAGGGAAGCACTTGATGTATTCTGATGATGATCAATTTGAAGGAGAAACGCTCCTTCCAAATCACTGGCTGCTCAAAGAAGCAGCCAGCCTCTTTCATGTCTTAACTTTGATGACTGGCTGAACCAGAAGTGTTTTCCTTTCTTGTCGGTGGAGCTTTCCAGCCACCCATCGCTTCTACGGTTCAAAACTCTTTAATGTGAATGTCAATTGTTTACTGCAAATTGTGGTGCCCAAAACACTCAGTGTTCCATTTTCTACTTCAAGTTTCAAACAGTCTTCAAGAGTTTTATTCATCAGCTTCTGCTTTGTGGCTGTATCTTTGAAGCTTCCAAGTTCTTCTCCAGCTTCGATCACATAAAACTGGAATTAGTGGACCATCTGATGGTCCTCCATGAGTCTTTCCTGCTGCTTCTGCTTGGTGGAGAAGTCTGTGTTGTTTCCTGATCTCTTCCACCCAGTTTTTTTCAACATCTGAACTCAAAAGTTTCTGCATCACTTTGTTTTCCTCCCAGTTCTTTCTCTTCTTTATCATGAAGTTCTTGCTCTAAGAATCTTAGTTTCTTCTTCCTTTTTCCAATAATTTTTAAGCAGGTGAATTCAAAAGCCTAAATTCTTCACTTCTGTTTGTCTCCTTGGAAGTCAATTCTCTCAAATGTAACTTTTAAACCATCACTCGTAAGAAAGAATATTAGGAAGGCTCTTAACTTTCTTCTTCTATGCAGATTTTTGCTTCTCCTCCTCTTCCTCAATTAAGCGCTAGCTCTTTGTCAACTTTTGGCAATTTCTTTAATTGGATTCTTCTTGCACATGCTTCTTTTGTCTTTTGTGGATCTTATCTTTCCCATATCCTTCATAAGCACACGGATTATTGTGCATTTCATGAGTCTTACAATAGAGTTATATCCATGAAAAATTCATGCATATAAGCCCAGAGAAAAAGTGATCCAACAGGATATGTGAGCCCTATATTTTGAAGGGCTTTCTTGGTCACAAATTTATAATCATCAAAATTTTGCTTTCTGTATCCTCTCCTAATTTTTCTGTCAAGTTGTCTAAGAAGGAACACATCATCTGGGAGCTGAACCCAAAACTAGATGACTGGTTTGTTACAAAGGGATATGACTCAGGAACAACCAGATGGAAGAAATGCATATGTTGAGGTTATAGGAAAGGGCAGGAGCTTTCATGACCTCTTCTAGGGCATGCCTTTCCCTGAATCTCCATATTCACCAAGCTGGAAGCTCCAAGGATAGCATATATTTCATGAAGCAAAACATAAAACATAGATGTTCAAGATAAAATTATATTTATGGGGACATGAAGCAGCATATTGTAAGTTGGAATTGTCCTCTGATAATCTAGGACATATGATTGGCTAAGAGACATCATCAGACAGTGGCAGGAACATAAGTAGAAAAGTTTTTCTACTTATGTTCATTATCACTCCCAGGCTTTCAGTATCAATGAGAAATATCATTGACACTGAAACAGGGTAAGCTGTTCTTAAGAGTTTGAGGACATCATGCCAAAAAATTAACAATAAAGCATTTCTTAAGAGTAGCAAATATATCAACATTTTCATAAGGAAATCCTAGGACTAGAAAAGGATATGACTTTTAAAATGCATTCCATATGCTAGGTACCTTCTTATACATTAACTTCTTGAAGCCACATATCCATTCCATAGGATATATATGGAAAAGAGTTTAGCCTAACTACTTTAGCAGAAATACTAAAGGAAATTAAATACCTCCTAGAATCTCCAGGAGACCTGGAAGAGAACCAGACTTGGATACTGCAGTGACAAGAATAGTACAGGAAGCAAAACTCCCAAACAGGCTTCAGACATGAAAATTATTCTAAGAAGTTAAAAACCATGAAGGAAACTATTTCTGATGGCATCATGAGGAAATATAAGTACATCAGAAAATATATTCAGTATCTTCTCTCAAATCTCATATAATCTTCATATTTCATATGATTGACCTTCATCTGATTCATGGCCATTACAGGTACTCAAAAATAGTGTGTGTCCTACATACTCAATTACATTAACTTTGATTCTAATGATTTTTAAGAAAATTTCGCAAATTGCAAGGGACTCAGCAAAACAATTTAGTTATCAGCTAATGGGCTAGAGTAGATTTATTATTTGCTCACACTTATATGCCTCCTCCCAACCCTTGTCATGCTTCCCATTGATAGGGAGTATATGCTCTTGCTCCATTGACACTGGCTTAGCCATAAGACTTTCTTTAGTCAATGGAGTGTGAGTAGATGTGACACACAAATAGAAGCTTTAATGCTTTGTCTGGGTTGGCTCTGTCTTATCTAAGCAGTTGCCTTCTGCCACGAGAACATCACCTCTCAGATGGTGACTCTTCCTTTACAGTGGTTAGAGGCATGAGAGGACTCTTAGAGCTGGGCTGAGCTCAGTGAAGCTCAGGAAAGAAGAGCTTTCAAGAAACATCAGATCAGATCAGATCAGTCGCTCAGTCGTGTCTGACTCTTTGCGACCCCATGAATCACAGCACGCCAGGCCTCCCTGTCCATCACCAACTCCCGGAGTTTACTCAGACTCATGTCCATTGAGTCAGTGATGCCATCCAGCCATCCCATCCTCTGTTGTCCCCTTTTCCTCCTGCCCCCAATCCCTCCCAGCATCAGAGACTTTTCCAATGAGTCAACTCTTCGCATGAGGTGGCCAAAGTACTGGAGTTTCAGCTTTAGCATCATTTCTTCCAAAGAAATCCCAGGGCTGATCTCCTTCAGAATAGACTGGTTGGATCAAGTAACATACAGAACAATAAAAAAAAATGTATATTGTGGAAAGCTGCTGAAATTTTGAGTTTGTTTTTGCACTAGCAAAAGTTGATAATATACAGATCAAAATAACTTTTTACCATAGGGTCAAATTTAGACATTATTACGTTTAAAGGAAAAAAAGTCCTAAGATTAAGGTTGAATTAAATTTGCTCCCACATATCAACACTAGAGTATATTCCACAAGGTACTCAGTCTAATGAAAGAAAGTATGTATATCTCTTTTATATAATATATAAAACCTTTAGAGAATTTCCTGTTGCTTGTTATAATTTTTATTCATTGTAACCAGTTTCAGATAAAAACACAAAATAAAATTGAATGTAGAATTCAGAAGTAATGATAATTAGTATGAATTTGCTTTAAAACAGTGATAAAAATTCTATGAATTATACCTTATTACTACTGCTGGCCTTACACAAATATAAGCCAAAGGTTTTTTCCTCCTAAAATATTAACCCTCAGATAAGTTATTTTATATCCAAGTTCTTACAAAGTCTAGTTATAACCCATCCTCTTTCAATTTACTAAATTTTGACTAATCAAATACTGCTTGGGAAAGAAAACATGTTAGCTTGAAATCACAAATGTCAATATTACCATTAAATGATTAACTGAATAAATTGATGAACGAAACAAGAAAAAACTTTAATACAGATTTCTTCATTACTCTCATTGGGATGATTTCACAGGTGCAAGTGTTGTTGTAAACAAGGCTTGTAAAGTTTACTTAAAAAGCAGAAAGTATGGTTATATTTTGGAGATCATAAATGCATGTACACAGGACAATATAAAAATGTATTAAAGTTTTGCAATTGTATGCTCTCAGGATAAATTTTCCAGTGAGAATAACATATATTAATACTAATCCAAAATGTGTTCTATCTAAAAAAATGTGGTCAGACGAAATTATGTTCTCTCAGTGAAGATGATTCAACAAGCAACTCTGAAGGTGATAAGACTACTTTGATACATAAAGAAAAGCGAATAAGTGTTCACAAGAAATGTGAAAAAGCATACTTCTATCTAAATAAGATAATTATATATGTTATTTTGAAAGTCTTATAACATTTAATAAATTAAATATTAAAGGTTAATATTTTATAGTTATGGCATAGCTAATAAAAAAGTCACAAACCTTTTGGACCTTCTCCTTGGGAAAATGGGAGATGGCTTTATATTTTGGAGTTAACTCATATTAGGAATACATGGTATCTAACTCAATTTTGGACCAATTCATTTTAATATTTACTAAACACTATTAATTAATCTCTCATCCTTTTTCCATGCAAGATCAGTTCACTCATTTATTAATAAGTTAACCGGTAGAATGTAATTTACAATAGGAAGTACCCATGTCTCCTAACTCCAGAAGCCTAAACATTTGATGGAAAGGCAGGGCTCTTACTTAATCATTCTAACATATTTATTTTTCTTTTGATTAATGAAGAAGCAAATAGAATTCAAGAGCCAGAGGGTAAGTTGTCACCTCAGACTCAGATCCCTTTGCTAATTAAGATATTGCTGGGGCTGGGCCCAATAGACAAGTGATGATTTGACTACTGTCATCCATAAAGGGATGCAGTTAAATTGGTTTCCTTCAACCACCAAAGAAGTTTAAATACAAACTTCATTAAAACTACCAAGGCACATATATTCAAAAGTGGCAAAAAATACTATACAGTCCACTTTTGGGATCTTTTCCCCCATAGTTCTGAAGTCCCAAAATTATAGGTTGACTTTTACTAAAGTGAAAACACACAAACAGAAATACTTTGCTATTGACCTGTGAGTGGATTAGTATGAGCCCATATGGGTTAATCCTTCCAGAATAACATTTAGTAGGACAATCAAAGTTATACTAGAAACTTAAACTCACATCCTCTCCAGGAAAACATGGCAAAAATATGATGACCCAATGATTCTCTTGGTGCCTACTTGCAAAAATTTGATTTTGACCTCTTTCACTTGGCCCAGCATTTTTATTTAAAGACTAGTCTTTTTTAAAAAGTGCTGGAGAAGACTCTTAAGAGTCCCTTGGACTGCAAGGAGATCAAACCAGTCAATCCTAAAGGAAATCAACTCTGAATATTCACTGGAAGGACTGATGCTGAAGCTCCAATGCTTTGGTCACCTGATGTAAAGAGCTCACTCATTGGAAAAGACTCTGATTCTGGGAAAGATTGAGGGCAGGAGGAGAAAGGGACAATAAAGGAAGAGATGTTTAGATAGCATCACTGACTCAATGGACCTGGATTTGAGCAAACTCGGAGACAGTGAAAGACAGAGGAGCCTGGCATGCTGCAGTCCACGGGGTCGCAAAGAGTCAGACATGACTCAATGACTAAATAACAAAAACAACAATTCTTTTAAAAGTACTTGTGTTTTGGCATTTATCTAAAAACATTGTAAAAACTGAACATGTTTGTAAACTTTACTGGCTTCTACTCCCACTTCTGGTATCTTTTCCTGAGCAACCAATTCTTACGCCAAACTAGTCACCCCCAGCTAATCCATTGTTTCTTCAAACTGTGGAAAATGTATCGTATATGTCCGGCAAATCTGCTCTAGAGCTTTGCTCCTTGAAACATGGTCTGTGGTCTACACTGCTCACAGAGGAGCAGACTAGCAATGCAGACTCTCAGGCTGTACCCCAGACCTGCATCAGAATCTTCACTTTTAAGAGTAACCTAGATGGTTGGTTTGCACTTTAAAGTTTGAGTTACACTCCTCTTAGGATTTCTTTGTCATTACTCTTCAGAACTGCAGTTCTCAGCCCTGGCTGCACATTAGTATCACCTGGAGAACTTTCAAAATTTCTGGTCTTGGTGCCCAGGTCACACACTTGTCTACAGTCAAATCACTGGGTGTGGTCCAGGAGACAATATATTTTAATAATCCCCAGCTGATTCTGATGTGCAATCAAGATTGAGCCCCTTTGGAGTGAATCAGAATCACCTGGTGATATTCTTAAACCATAGATTCTGGTCCCCAAATGCCAGAATTCCTGATTTAGTAGGTAATGGGTGGGATCTAAAGATGTACCTTGAGCAAGTTCCAAATTGCTCTTGCCACTGCTCTAGAGGCCATGCTTTGAGGAAGTGGCTCAAAGGTGGGAATTTCAAAAATTGTTGCCTAGGAAAAAGGATTACTCTATCCCCAGCTTATCTCATGCTGCTGCTGCTGCTAAGTCACTTCAGTCCTGTCCGACTCTGTGTGACCCCATAGACGGCAGCCACCAGGCTCCCCCATCCCTGGGATTCTCCAGCCAAGAACACTGGAGTGGGTTGCCATTTCCTTCTCCAATGCATGAAAGTGAAAAGTGAAAGTGAAGTCACTGAGTCTTGTCCGACTCTTCAAGACCCCATGGACTGCAGCCTACCAGGCTCCTCCATCCATGGGATTTTCCAGGCAAAGTACTGGAGTGGGGTGCCATTGCCTTCTCTGATCTCATGCTGCTGCTGCTACTGCTGCTAAATCACTTCAGTCGTGTCCGACTCTGTGCGACCCCATAGACAGCAGCCCACCAGGCTCCCCCATCCCTGGGATTCTCCAGCCAAGAACACTGGAGTGGGTTGCCATTTCCTTCTCCAATGCATGAAAGTGAAAAGTGAAAAGTGAAAGTGAAGTTGCTGAGTCTTGTCCGACTCTTAGCAACCCCATGGACTGCAGCCTACTAGGCTCCTCCGTCCATGGGATTTTCCAGGCAAGAGTGCTGGAGTGGGGTGCCATTGCCTTCTCCAGATCTCATGCTAATTACCTATAAATAAATTGATGAATTTAATATTTATGAGCCTTCTGACACCCTGAACTTCTTTACTCTGAACGCAATGTCTCTACTGTTCATGGTTTCATCTTGAATAGCACTATGGTTATTGTTTTCAGCATCCAGAACAGTTCCACTTTTTTAAAAAGTCAGACTTCATACTAAATGTGTTCACTTGAACACAACCCAAGAACCACTGACAACATACTCTTGTTCTGGATTTTTCATCCCAATAAATGATATCGCCATTTCTTTCAGCTATGTGACCTATTATGTTCCAGAGTCATTTTTGATTCTTTTCTCTTTTACCTTATGTCTAGCATGTCAACAAGTTCTATGGATCCCTTCACTCTAAGACCCTTAATCATCTATTCTTTCTCCATTAACCAAGAGCAATCAATTGAGTCTCTGTTTCCTCAGACAGTTGTGTCTCTCCCATATCTTCATCCAGTCAGGCATGGATTAAATTGCTAAAATACAAACTGCTTGTCCCATACAAATCTTGCTTCCACAATTAAAAAGTGCCAATATTTCTCCATTGCATATAAAGTAAAATCAAAAATAAATAGGGCATTCAGAGTACTTCCACAATCTTATCTTCTCCCTCAGTACACCTTTATAATCTATCTCTCACAATTTTTCTTCATAAGGTTGCTGAATTTCCAGACCCACTGAATCTCTTATGATTCCATAAACATGCTATTTATTTCTGCTCTCTTATATATCAACTAGAATATATAATATGTATTCTATGTAGTTTTATGTAATTCTAAAGTATATAAGTAAATACCATCTCTTCACTGTTCTTTTAAAATACAATTTAGTCTCTAAGACTCAGATATTATATTCCCTCAAATTCAAAGTCTTTCTCAGTACCTTTGAGCAGAATTAATGAAGGGCTTAAAAACCAACAATGCACAGGAAAAAAATGCATGAGTTGATAATAATAAAACTGCAAATCAAATACAACTCACCTTTCTGTGCTAACCAGAGAGGAGTCCATACAGGATTGTTCTGAGCTTCTATCATAACTTAAAGGTAAGCTTTCACAACATCCAGAGCCCTTGATGTTTTGCTAATGAGAAATAAGGATGTTGCGTTTTTTTATTACATAAATGGCAGAATTATAGCAAAATAGTAATTCTCTGTCATTCAGTATTGTTACTATGCCCCCGTTCATACATATACAAAAAAATAAAATAGACTCAGGGAGATTTCTCTCTTTAGTGTAAACGGGGTATTCTTTTCTATTAGTTTACACGGATTGAAAGAAGAAAGCGAAAGTCACTCAGCTGTTTCTGACTCTTTGTGATCCCACGGACTATACAGTCCATGGAAATTTCCAGGCCAGAATACGGGAGTGCATAACCATTCCCTTCCCCAGGGAATCTTCCCAACCCAGGGATTGAACACAGGTCTCTGGCTTTGCAGGCAGCTTCTTTACCAGCTGAGCCGCAAAGGAAGCTCAAGAATGCTGAAGTGGTGAGCCTATCCCTCTCCAGTGGATCTTCCTGACCCAGGAATCGAACCAGGGTCTCTTGTTTGCAGGCAGATTCTTTACCAACTGAGCTATCAGGGAAGACTTTCATACAGATTAAACAATCCGAATAATGCTATCAGCAGTTACTGTAGTACTTCTCGAAAAGAATAAGTTCAGAATCATCCATCAGGTTTCCAAAGCCATATTTTAGCACATTCCTATAATGAGAAAATAATTGGGGTAGGAAAATGATAGGGAAACTTTTCTTCTCATTAGATAACAGCTATAATCCTGTGACTATGAAAAATAATAAAAATGATAGTCTATTTTCTGTCAATTTTAAATGCAACTCTTTAGTATATATTTTAATATCAACATCAAGACTGAGAGTAAATTTGCTGTTTTTCCAGTTAAGCAAGCAGAGACACAGGGAAACTAAATAATTTCCAGGTCAGATAATTAGTGACAGGATTAAGATACAGCTAGCAGTCTGTTTTTTAACACACCAGAAGACATTATTGCCAATACCTGCTTTTCACTTCAGTTATGTGTATAGTATAGAGCAGACTGAGAGTATGATAAATGATATGATGTTTGTTATATTACTGAAGTCCAGAACTGGAGGACTCAACTACAGAATTAAACTAAAACCAACTTGATAGAAAGATATTAAACTAGCAAAAATTGCCAACTCTAAATTTACAAATTACTAATAGGATTTTGGAATTGAATTGTGTTTAGCTATTGCCTGCTAAATAGTAGTTTAGCAGACAAATACATTTCAAGAAAAATAAGTGAACCCTACTTCTTAAAAGGATCATTTGTTATACTCCATAACTGAATGTCAGCATGAGTCAGAGTAGGAAAATGACAACATTTAACTAGTTCAGAAGTTACCCAGCTAGTATGGTGATATAATCACATGAATTAATTCAGAAACAACCAAATTATTCAGAATTTAGGTGAGACATAAGAATATAAAGTATATATAGTTTTATAAATTTTATTATATTCTTCCTTGCCTTAATATAGACAGTTGATTAAATGTAGCTAAGCATTGCCTTGATGACTCAGAGTAATTATTTTATATCAATTCTGTGCTACAGTATGAAAACATTCTTTCTCCCTCTTCCTTTGACTTTGTCAGGAGGGTGTGTAATTTCCTCAGTTCTGTCTCACCACAACAAAGATTGGAAACAGAGGACCAGTGTTACAGCTCAGTTACAGCTCAGACTTCTAGTCAGCAAACAAAGTACTGTATACCTTCAAGGCGTGAGGGTGGGCTGACCCCAAGGAGAAGGCCTCAATCCATCTTGGCTCCCTCTTTTTTTACGCTTTGTCTCCTCTCCCTTGAGCCGGCCCCATGCAAATTAAGGCTAGCCAGGAAGGGGGTGTGTTTATTTCACCTGGGGCTCTTTCTGGAGACAGCAGATTCTCTTTTGCTTCCTTTTCCTGGGCTTTTCCCTTTGTCTTTTAGCCACCAGGATTTTGGACTCCTTTTTCCTATTCTACCTACCTAACAACCTGATACTATGTGTAAGCTGTATCTTGCTTTTTGCCAAAAATCCTGGCAGACATCTATGTGTGTCTCATTGCTCCTCTGTCTTTTTCTCTAAGAAGACCTGTCGTTTGTTATTGTTATCAGACTTTGTTTGTTTCTTTAGTATCCCATGGTTCATTTCTTTTCTCTAGCTGTAAATTAGGATGTATTTGAGGATTAGCAGGAATTTCCAGAAAACCAAACCATAAAACTTTTGGAAAAAAAACCCAAATCGCTGTCAAGTATAGAGATTTGCTCTTTTCATTTTCACTCAGGAAGCAAGAGTGGGGGAAAATGCCTCATCAAAGAATGAGATATGTCCCAGTAAAACAAGGAAGGTCAGTCAGGCTCAAGGTAGAGTCAGAGGGACCCTGATTTGGAAAACAAAAAGCCATCCTGGACTATTCTAACCATTTTGGACATGAGAAAATAAATGTAACCTTGTAGATTATTGAGACCTGAGGGTTGCCCTATCAAAGAAAGAACACAGACTTTAGACTATGAGACCAACCCTGAGTTTAGGGATGAATTTTTAAAAGAACCATTATCTCTGGAAAGATAAGGAATTTTAGATAAAAACAAGGCTGACAAGAGAGTTAGCCCATACAGGATCTTTTAAAGGTTGGAATACATTTTCTTGAACATTAGCATCTGGGCTTGGGTTTCCCGTCCATCTCCCATATCACTATTTCATATTAAAATTCCCTCTGGTTAGCATGAAACCTTTGCTGAGTCACAAAAACTTTTGTTTTTGGTGCAGTTATGAGAAATCATGGCAGAGGGCAGTAAAGAGAAGTAGGACTTTGCCTATATGACAATCACAATGATAATGGATGGGAGGACAGTTGCACTGGTGTTTTGAGAGGTTAATCACAGTGAAGCACTCCAGACAGTCCTGGGAGTGATAGGGAGAAGATGGCAGTGTGCAGAAGCAACTGTCGTGTGGTTTGAATAGGATGTGTGACAGATACCTTTTTTTTTTTAATGTTTGTCATAGATAAATGACTAGGAGAGGTCACAAGTTACAATTTGAATTATGATAAACAGATTTTACAGCTACCAATTATTTCATTAATTTCACTTATGGTGTTTTCCTGACATGTTCAAGATCATTTCAGAAGTCTGAGGTTGCTGTAGAGCTCTGATCTGTTTAGTGGTCAGCTGAAGCACAAATATAGTCACGTAGGTTTGCCAAAACTAAGTAAAAGATAAAAACCTGGGATGCTCTGGAAAGTACGTGTCTGCTGCCCTGAATCCACACAGTTAATAACCACATACACACACACATACACAGACCTAAGAAAAAAATAAAGAGTATGCAGCCTGCACTATAAATCATTTCTCTATTTTAATAATGTGCACCTTTAGACATTTTACTGGTCTAAATTATCCTTATCTGTTAAAAGCATACATCATGTTCTTCTCAAGCAAGTTATTATACTAAATATTTAAATGTCTAAGGTGGATTACAGTACATTAGAGGTACATCTTAACATCACATTATTTTTCCCTGGGAGCTTTTACACTCCACTGGGGAAGTACAGTCTGGGTGCTATAAATCATTAACCAGAATGAAGAGGAATGTTGAAATTGCAACATGAGGATGAGTTCTCTACTGGAAATTAGAAGATAGAGTAAGAGTTTGAAATTCTTCAAACTCAAATCTTTGGTATCTCTGATATGCATCTTTCTGAACCAAACTTCAGAATGGAGTACTGCTATTTCTGTGTCAGTAGCTGTGCTGTCTAATATGGTAACCACTAACTACATGTGGCTAGTTGAATACAAACCTAATTGCAATTAAATAAAATTAAACATTCATTCCTCAGTTACACTAGCTATATTTCAAATGCCCAATAGCCACATTTGGCTAGTGGCTACCATACTGAATACAGATATAGAACATGTCCATCATCTCAGTACTATCGTATTGAACAGTGTTGGTACATGGATTGACTTTCCTATTTTCCTTCTGCATTGCCTGGGTACACATTAAAATGTAAGCCATTATGGCAAGATTTGAGAATGGATTATCCCAATACAGATGGTGACTGCAGCCATAAAAGTCACTTTAAAGACACTTACTCCTGAAGGAAAGTTATGACCAACCTGGATAGCATATTCAAAAGCAGAGACATTACTTTGCCAACAAAGGTTCATCTAGTCAAGGCTATGGTTTTTCCTGTGGTCATGTATGGATGTGAAAGTTGGACTGTGAAGAAGGCTGAGCGATGAAGAATTGATGCTTTTGAACTGTGGTGTTGGAGAAGACTCTTGAGAGTCCCTTGGACTGCAAGGAGATCCAACTAGTCCATTCTGAAGGAGATCAGCCCTGGGATTTCTTTGGAAGGAATGATGCTAAAGCTGAAACTCCAGTACTTTGGCCACCTGATGCGAAGAGTTGACTCACTGGAAAAGACTCTGATGCTGGGAGGGATTAGGGGCAAGAGGAGAAGGGGACGACAGAGGATGAGATGGCTGGATGGCATCCCTGACTCGATGGACATGAGTCTGAGTGAACTCCGGGAGTTGGTGATGGACAGGGAGGCCTGGCGTACTGCAATTCATGGGGTCGCAAAGAGTCGGACATGACTGAGCGACTGATCTGATCTCATCTGATCCCAATACTCTGGCTAGCTAAAACGGAAGACAGTCTAATGATATAAACACATCCCTCTCCACCTTTTCTTTCTTGGACTGAAGATACAATAAGGTTTAAATACTTTCAGAATTCATTCAGTTTCATGTTTAGGTGGGTTATGGCTATGTCCCTGAATAAAAGAAATCCAGTTGTTTATTCTATATTGTTTCTTGAATTCAGCCTTGGAGAATGACAACACACAATTTGGGAGATAACACACAATTAAAGAAAAGTGCAATCCTTTCCTCTACCAGGTGACAAGAGAGCATGGAGACGTATACTTGTTTATGGAACCATTGAATAGCTCCATGAATTAAAGATCCTTGCAGTAAATTCAGATCTCTACTGTAAGTTCTCAATGGCTTCTCACCATAAGGCCATCAGGACAAACATAAGTTCTTTGTTGGTATAATTTCCTTTCTCTTTCCCCAGGTAATTGGGTTTTGAAAAAGTAATTAAGATTAGGATTGCCTTCATTTGGACTGAGACATGATCTACTTAAAAAAGGGAACTCTTAGTATAACCACTAAAGAAATGCTCTATGTATTTGAAGATCAGAAATCTATTAACTGGTCTGAGGCATCACATTAATGTAATGGACAGTAGACAGTGAGGTTCTAGTTTGGGCACCAGGCACAGAGATGCTGAGGTTTTTTGGAGTCCCAGAGTAAGCAAAAAACCACCAAGACTGGTAGGCTGCAGTCCATGGGGTCATGAAGAGTCGGACACAACTGAGCGACTTCATTTTCACTTTTCACTTTCATGCATTGGAGAAGGAAATGGCAGCCCACTCCAGTGTTCTTGCCTGGAGAATCCCAGGGACGGGGGAGCCTGGTGGGCTGCCATCTCTGGGGTCCCACAGAGTTGGACACGACTGAAGTGACTTAGCAGTAGCAGCAGCAGCAGCAGGGAGCTGTTGAAGAAAGAAATGCACCAGAAGTTTAGCTGTGAATTAGTTGTGCTCTGAACACTCAGTGATCAGGATTTTTGTCAAGATTTGGAAACAGTGTCGTCTGATAGTCATTAACTTGAATTATCAGCATGTCTTAGAAGTTACTGAACTTTCTGGTGTCTATGTGTCCTTTTTCTGGTCCTCTACCATCATATGCACTTTCTCCCTAATCAGAGTATGTTACCTTAACTGGTTTCAGAAGTCTGGTTGTCCCAACCATACAATTCTAATGTCTCAAGTAAAGAACATTAGACTGTCATTGAATAAGGCCATGTTGGACCCAACCTGAACTCTACACAGTTAGATTTGACATATGGTCAATATGATTTGTTTGAATGAGTTACTTGAATATGGTCAAGAGCATACAAGACATCCATCCACACAAATCACAGTTACAGCTCCTGCTGATAGATTATTTAGGTGAAAATTAAACGAAGATCATGGCATCCGGTCCCATAACTTCATGGGAAATAGATGGGGAAACAGTGGAAACAGTGTCAGACTTTATTTTTGGGGGCTCCAAAATCACTGCAGATGGTGACTGTAGCCATGAAATTAAAAGACGCTTACTCCTTGGAAGGAAAGTTATGACCAACCTAGATAGCATATTCAAAAGCAGAGACATTACTTTGCCAACAAAGTTTCGTCTAGTCAAGGCTATGGTTTTTCCTGTGGTCATGTATGGATATGAGAGTTGGACTGTGAAGAAGGCTGAGCACCGAAGAACTGATGCTTTTGAACTGTGGTGTTGGAGAAGACTCTTGAGAGTCCCTTGGACTGCAAGGAGATGCAACCAGTCCATTCTGAAGGAGATCAGCCCTGGGATTTCTTTGGAGGGAATGATGCTGAAGCTGAAACTCCAGTACTTTGGCCACCTCATGCGAAGAGTTGACTCATTGGAAAAGACTGATGCTGGGAGGGATTGGGGGCAGGAGGAGAAGGGGACGACAGAGGATGAGATGGTTGGATGGCATCCCTGACTCGATGGACGTGAGTCTGAGTGAACTCTGGGAGTTGGTGATGGACAGGGAGGCCTGGCGTGCTGCAATTCATGGGGTTGCAAAGAGTCGGACACGACTGAGCAACTGAACTGAACTGAACTGAAAGGCTATTTTTGGGAAGCCACAACTGGTAAATGTGTGGCAGAGTCCCTGCCTCACATGACCTCTCTCTTAGATTACCTAATGTATCAACATCAATTCATGATGACACTTGAGATGTTACCAAGTAGAACTTTACCAGGCCCCCTGGTAAAGTTCTTTTCTTTTTTATAACAGGAAATCTTCTCAGAAGGGAAAAATGGCCAATACAATAAGCTAGTAAAAATTACTCCAACTAGATTGTTCTGTATGAAGACCTTTCCCGTATCATCTAAACCATGGGTGGGAAATTAATTGGAAAACTAATTTGTAGCAGGAGCATTTTATTTATTCTTTAGTTCAGAATAGGGAGGTTCTGAGGTGTAACTTAGGACAGTGGTGGGGAGTTGCTGTAGGATTGCTCTGTATATATCATATCTGTGATTTAACAGGTCCAGAGACCCTGTGAGTTAGCTCAGGGAATCAAGGGATAGTGAGAAACAGATTGTCTTGATCCTCCACAACAGCCCCACATATGCTAATACTAGAAAGCATGTTATTCACTCAGCCTCTGAAAAAGAGAAAGAGACTTATTTAGTGGGAAAAGAAAAAACCCATTGTTATATATCATATACCATACATATAAGACCAGTCCATATACCATATACTCAAATAGGAATATTTATAAATTAAAATAATAAATTATTACATCAAATAGTTCCCTATAGATAAATATATTTTCATAATTAAAAATTTTAATGAAAATAAGATAATTGTTTTTATATTATTGACAATTAATAAAAGAAAATGAAAGACAACTAAATCTGTTATTGCCAACCTTTTGATGTTCCATTGATGGGCTGACAAAGTTTGAATAATAAATGGAACATTAATAACTTAAAATGATTTTGTATTTATCTAATTAGACTTCTTATTTTACATACTATTTTGGGATAAAGAATATGTGGTATGTGAGTATATATATGGAGAAGCCAATGGCACCCCACTCCAGTACTCTTGCCTGGAAAATCCCATGGGCGAAGGAGCCTGGTGGGCTGCAGTCCATGGGGTCGCTAAGAGTCAGACACGACTGAGCAACTTCACTTTCGCTTTTCACTTTCATGCATTGGAGAAGGAAATGGCAACCCACTCCAGTGTTCTTGCCTGGAGAATCCCAGGGATGGGGGAGCCTGGTGGGCTGCCGTCTATGGAGTCGCACAGAGTTGGACACGACTGAAGCGACTTAGCAGCAGCAGCAGCAGAGTATAGTGTACACATACATACATACATATATACATACAATGGAATACTATTCTGTCCTAAAAATGAATGAAATAGTGCCATTTGCAGTAACATGGACCTAGAGATTATCCTACTAAGTGAAGTAAGTCAGAAAGAGGGAGACAAGATATGATATCGCTTGTATGTGGAATCTAAAATATGACACAAATAAACTTATTTATAAAACAGAAGCAGACTCACAGACATAGAGAACAGACTGGTATTTCCATTCCAACTTGAAGTCCATTATATATATCTATATATATATATATACCACATTTAAAAAATGGTAGACTAAAGTTGACAATTTTTCCCAATTCAAGGATAATATAAATTTTATACAAGATTACAAGTAAATCTTTATTGTTATAGTTCAAGAGTAGTTAGACTCAGTGAAATAGCAAAGTCAATGAAAAGCATCCTTTTTAAAACAGCAGTTAGAGATTCAAGCCAGACAGATAGCATTCTTCCTTCTTAACTTTTTACTTTATGTAATTTAGTAGGAGTCTTTGACATTTAAAATCTCCTGCATTTCTTTATTGAAAATAACTTACTGCAGTTGTTTAAAGCAAAGTTTTTAAATTCAGACTTTTATTCAAATCTTAATTTTATTACTTACCAGGGGTTGACTTTGGATAAATTCTTTACTTCACTAGGTGTCAGTCTTCTTACCTGTGAATTGAATCTCCCTCATGGCATCAGAAATATATGACATAGCAATATCTGATGTGGCACAATATCTGGTATATGAGAAATGTTCAATAAGTAGTGTTCTCCGTAGATCTTTATATTAACATGGGTTTAATGCTGTCACTTTTGTTTGTAGTAAGAGGAACATAAAAGGCTAACCTGGGATCATATGTTCCACTTATTGATATTTAAAATAGGAAAATTAGAATCCTCCATACAAGCACAATATAAAATGTCTTTCAGAAAACTGTGGAAGTGAATGTCTTATTCAATAAGACAACTGAATAGCCACCTGGAGAAAAATTGTCATGTTGGATCCTTATAGCACATCTTACAACAAAATAAAAAATCATGATGGATCAATGATTTAAAGAATAAAAAATGAAACCAAATAAGTACTAGGATCCACTGTGGAAGAAGTTTTGTATAATCTCAAAGTGGGAAAAGACTTTCCAATACAACCCAAAAGTAGAGTCCATGAAAAAAATTTCACTACAGGAAAGTTTAAAATATTTTCAAGGCAAAGAAAAGAAAGTGAAACGAAAAAATGACAAGACAGTTGTCAATTGTATCATCTATGCAGATGACATGGCTAAATGCACCCTGGAAAAATCAGCTTCACTATCTCTTTAAAAGAAATTATTACAAGTAGTTACAATGGCTCATAAGGGGAAGCCATTGATGCTGCTTCTTTTGCTTTTGTTACTCTCTCTGAAATATGTAAGATGTACACATTAAAATCTGCACTATTAATAGGTCTCAAAGAAAAAATGGGGAGGAAAGGAAACAATTTTTGCTTTAGTTCAACATGTGGATGAGAACTGAGGGAGAAGAGAAATGAAAAGGCCCGAGATGAGATATAGGGACAACCATATCCTGTAATTTAAAAAGCAGATGACAACTGGCAGAGAGTACGTTCAGGTTTTCAAACAGTGCCAGGAGTGATGGTTTTAACTTCAAAAACACTGATTGTTTTCATGGGATTAGGGGTTTATATAACATCTGAATACCCTTGTATTTCTATTCTTCTGGACCACTCAGGTCTCCCTGTCGGATGTTCACTCATTTCTGCACCCTCTTCCAAGTTTATTCTGGTCACTGAAACCACCTAACATCACACCTGTCCATGCTCTCTCTTACTTAAATCAGCAGGAGAGTCCTTGACCTCCTGATACTCATTGGTTTTCAAAATTAGCAGGGTTTAAAGACTAGGAGAAGGGGATGACAGAGGATGAGATGGTTGGATGGCATCACCAACTCAACAGACATGGGTTTGGTGGACTCTGGGAGCTGGTGATAGGGAGGCCTGGCGTGTTGCGGTTCTTGGGGTATCGCAAAGAGTCAGACACGACTGAGCAACTGAACTGAAAGACAACCGAGATAAAGTAAGCAATAAAAAGGAATGAAAACAGAGGCTGTGCAGTTGGCATAGGATGACAGAATATGATATACTGAGAGTGATTTCTCATCCTTAAACCAGCCATCTATGGTTGAAAGGAAAAGCCTTTTCAAATGTGTTAAAACAATTTTTTTTAACACTGTTGAAGCCAAGATGTTTGTTTCCAATATGATTATTTATGAAGTCAACTCTTCCAAGAAGAACAATTTCTCATAATCAGATGAACACTTCCTTATGTCTTAAAATAACTCAGAACCATTACTTAAAATGGCTGGATCAGTGACTTAATATTGAAAGTTTGCTGAGTTCGTCATTATACTTACAATTAAATGTTTATTGGGGCATCAAATAGGGGAGTAAACACCTATTTTCTGCACTCTACCCACCCTGCTTTCAGTTTTTTTCTTTTTTTTCATCAAATTGTTGTTTGGCAAAGATAATCATTTTCCTCAATTTGAAGCCAACTCTTCAAGTCCAGTCATTTTGAAAAATTCAACAGTGTTGCTATTTACTAACTAGTAGTTATGCTCCATACATCATACTTCTATCATATGCCAATCTGCAGATTACAAGACAGTGTGGGGATTCTCCTAAATGATTATACATGTGAAAATGATACTCTATCTAACCTCTTGCAACTTCAAAATACCACTTCCATCTAGAGTGATTCTATGATGCTGCTCAGTTAAAGCGGAGATCAGAAAAGTGAATTCAGAGTGTGCTGAGTTAGCAAAATTTTTTCAAATACCTAAGCAAAGTAATGATATAATTATAGAAAACAATACAGCATTCCTATTTCCAACTGAAATCTTGTAGAGCTCTGCTTAAATTAAATCCTGATAAAGATGGGATGGAAAGGATATAGGCATTTCTTTCATAATTGTGATTCTCAGAGATTTTTCCAAGAGTACTTTCTTGTGGGTCTCAAAAGAATGTGTGAAGAATGTTCATCCACTAGATACACAAATATGTATCTATTCTGTGTGATTCCCTGGCAGCCTAGTGGGTAAACAATCTGCCTGCAGTGCAGGAGACCTGAGTTCCATATCTGGGTCAAGAAGATACCCTGGAGAAGGAAATGGCAACCCACTCCAGTATTCTTACCTGGAAAATCCTATGGACAGAGGAGCCTGGCAGGCTAGAGTCAAAGAAATCACAAAGAGCCAGACACGACTTGGTGACTAAACCACCACCATCTATTCCTGTGTGATAAATAATGGGGTATTCATCGCCTTTGGGCTTCCCGGTTGGCTTAGTGGGTAAAGAACCTGCTTGTAATGCAGGAGACGCCGGAGGTATGGGTTCGATTCCTGGGTCAGGAAGGTCCTTTGGAGGAGGGCATGGCAAGTCACTCCAATATTCTTGCCTGGAGGATTCCAGGGACAGAGGAGTCTGGTGGGCTGCAGTCCATAGGTCACAAATAGTCAGACAGGACTGAAGCGACTGAGCACAGCACTGTATTCATCACCTTTAGGAAACAATGGCATTTCATTGGGCTACTCAAAATGATGTTAAAATTTGTGTCCATCTGATTCAATAGAAGCCTGTGTTTATATTATAGGAGCACATGGTGAGATTTTTGTAAAGTGAACCCTAAAATGAATCATATATAACATGTTGGGATGCTTGCTTCTTTGGGTAGAGAATGAGTTACACATTTTATCCATAAGTGTAGATTTGTTCCTAGTTAGTGATAAGTTGTTTTCTTTATTTTCTTACTCTTTTTTTTAATATGAATTTCTATTGGAATATAGTTGCTTTCTAAACCTTTTCCTGAAGATAAAGTATAGACAGTTCTAAGGAAAAAAACCTATCTATATATGCAAGCATGAACGAAAGACACACTAACAGTCAATTAACTTATGTTAGTGTCTGTAGCTAAACAAGTATTGGCAATTGCATTGGACTATTTAGGGGAAAATATTCATATCAGGAAACAGAGATGGCTCATTTCTCTCTGTATTGATTTCAGTGGTTGCTAAAGGCTTGCTCATAACTTTAACAGGAAATTCACATTGTTTATTCTACATGCTAAAGTTCTTTAAACTTCCATCCTTAATCTATTTAAATCTATTTTCTAACCCTATCTTCAAAAAGAATCCTTCATTTTAAAATGATCCTGTTTCCATGTTCTTGGCCCTTTCTGACATACTTGATTGTTTGCGCAGAGGGCCAGCAACTTGATATTTCTTTCTTAAATTTTCTCTTCCTTTTCAGTAGCAAAGAAATCTCAGGGATATCCCCATAATTATTTTAGCATGTTTCTTTTAAGGAAAAAATTGGTATCCCTTTTCTATAAATATTATTCAATAGAACTTTGGAGAGGCTTTCATGGTAGTTCTAATATTAGGTTCTTTCAAGTATAACAGAAACATTTTCCTTTAATTGCCCTCAGTTGAATTTTGTGGAGCTACCTGACTTTCTGAAAAATTTCAGGTAAAATCCTATACATGTTCCCCAAAGGGGGAACAATTTCTGACCTGGAGGTTTAATTTGGTTTATGCATTATCAACTCATAAACCAGCATATTCATTTATGTAATATTTTAAACTAAGGAGTTAGAAAAGCTAGTGACCTGATCATTTCAAGATTAATAATTTTTTATTTTTACTTTTTTAAGTAGAGATTCTTAACCTCCTTAATTTTGGGAGGTTGACGTTTACATTTTGGATACAGTACTAAGTATTCTTACAAGTCATGGAAGTTCTTTTCATAAAGAAAACTTAACAGTATTTATTTGAATATTTTGATATCATGAATTGAGGGAATTGAATGATTATTTGATTTTATTATATATTTTAATTGCGTTGTAATATTTTGAACTATTTATTGTGTATTTTTTCTTTTGTCTTCCCAACATGTAGCAAATATCTGACAGTGTCTTCTACATTATTGTCATTTAATTCTTGCTCTGTGTCTTACTGTCTTGTCAATGTTTCTCCTTGGATGTTTAATAAGCATTTTAAATCTGATCATCTCAAATCCAAAATCTCTGGTCCCCAGTTCTATGCCTCAAGTGCTATTCTCCTCTTCCATTTCAGTGAAAGGCTACTTCTTTCTTCCAGTTTTTAGGCAAAAAATCTCAGTCTCACCCTTAACTTTCTCTGTCTTTCCCATCCCACATTTAATCTCTCAGTGTACCCCATCAGCTCACCTTTCAAAACTGCACCACCTCTCACCACCTCCACCGCTACAACTTACCCACCAGGAACAAATAACTGTTTTCCCTCACCTGGACTCCTGCTTGTCTCCTCAGTGCTCTTTTCACTTTCATCTTTGTACAACTATGGTTTCCGATTCTTTGTGACCACAGTCCATGGAATTCTCCAGGCCAGAATACTGGCGTGGGTAGCCTTACCCTTCTCCAGGGGATCTTCCCAATCCAGAGGTCGAACCCAAGTCTCCCTAATTGAAGGCAGTTTCTTTACCAATTGAGCTATCAGGGAAGTCCTCTTCTCAACACAGAGCTATAGTCATTCTTTAAAGAAGTAGTAGATATTGTCAATTTCCTGTGCAAAACCATCCAATGCTTATCATTTCATGTGCAATTAAAGCCAGTTCAGTTCAGTTCAGTCGCTCAGTCGTGTCCGACTCTTTGCAACCCCATGAATTGCAGCACGCCAGGCCTCCCTGTCCATCACCAACTTCCGGGATCCCCACAAAGGCCTGCACACTCCTTCTAGATCTTTCCAGCCCTCCATGCCACTAAAAACTCACTTTCCATACCGCCCCCATCACTAGCTTCACTCCTCGCCCTGGGAATTCCTCGCTGCGTCTCCAACAGGCCAAAATGCTTTATCTCAGAAATCTGTATTTTCTCTTCTCCTCTGGCTCTAATGTTCTACCATAAATAGCCACTGCCTTACTTCATGATTTCTTTTCTCTTCACAAACGTCATCTTATCGGAGAAGTCTACCATGACCACCCTATATAAACTAGGACGTCCTTACCACCACCACCAATCTCTAAGCCCTTATTCTTTCTTTCTTTCTTTCTTTTTTTCTTTTTTTGGGTTGCACTTATTGCCATCTGAACTGTTGAGTATTTTTTAAAATTTGTTTGAGTTTGTCTACCTCCATTACCTTATGAACTCCATGAAAAAGGAGCTTTGTTTACTCTGTGTCCTGGTTCCTGGCATCGGGTCTCGACAAGTATGAATTGAAAGGGTGTGCTATGAACCGCACAGTGTTCTGCTCAGTTAACACCACCTGAGCATTACAACACATGTTCTGGGTTGAAATAGTGTAAAATGTACTGACCAAAGCCTAGTCTGTCTTTAGAATAACCCCGTTTTCACAGAACGCTTCTGTAAAACTAGGACATGTGTAGAATCATCAAACTCTTGGCTAAACAGTTCTTACTTTAACTTCTAATACAAAAAACATATGTTGATCATTATCCCACTAAAAAATGTCTTTATGTTCCCTATCAGGCATTACCTTCAACTAATATTTTTTGTTCACCTCCTGTATTTCAACCTTAGCTTGTCAGTATTATTACATGAGCAGCTTGCACTCTGTCTCTAGAGAATAGAAAAGGCTAGAATAGGAAGATTAGAAGATAAAGAAAATATATACATGACACAGGTAATGATCAGAATTATTGCCAAATCCTGTAATTTTATTGGTTCAGAACAGACTCTGAAATATTTCTGGGGAGCTGTATCACCTCCCAGCATGTCATTCCTTATACTCTTATTAGTTCTCCATCTCAAAAATTTACTTTGTTCATTTCTTATTAATTCCCAAGTGGTAGGATTGTAAGTTAAGAAATATGTTGAACATTTGATCAGTCCTCCTGATGACAGTGTCAAGTCACAAAATATACTGAATCCATTTTATTTTTGATAGTGAAAGCACTGTTTTATTGCTTTTATTTTTGCCTTGGCTTCTGCTGGGAGTATATTCTAGTTCCTAGTCACTTCATACTTAATCCTTTTTAATCCCTAGCATTTTGACCACTCAAATATTTAATTTTATGATAATAATATAAAATTCAGAGACTTACTTGAAGACTCACAAAAGAACAGTACCTTTTCTGGTTTTCATTTCCCAGGTTGTCCAAATTAAGCAAAGTGTTTTGTGTACTTAACACTGTGCCCACAAGCTCCTGGTGTCCTCTGAATCTAAAAAAGCTATGCTTGAAAGATGGGCTCACCACAACAATACCAAAGGTAAAATAAAGAGCCGGAGAATCTGCTAGCAATAGCCATATGTGTTATTTACAATAAAGCAACTAAATAGGCTTATTTAATTCTCTCTTTGTATCTTGCCTCAAAACTGCCTCTTCAGCATTTACATTTAAATGTCTTATCTAGGAATGAATTTATATTAACCATAATAATTTCTAGGTCTTCACAGCTTTAGGTCTCTATAAAATTTCTTCAGTAAAAATGCATACATGAAAGAATATGCCATCACAAGCAAAATATTCCATTGCCTGAAGTAATAATAACTACTTTTTGTACTGTATGAATTTCAACCATACTACAGAGCTTTAATTTCCAAATACAGAAGACTGTATTTTTACTACATCTATTACCTATAGATGGAAATAAGATTATGAAATAAGATTGGAATTTGACATGTTAAAGAGTAGATACCTTTCTTTAGGTGTGTGTGTGTGTGTGTATATATATATATATATATATATTTTTTTTTTTTACCAGATGACTCTAACTGGGTCTCTAATTAATCACTTATAAATAATTTTTCTGGTCCATCTACAAAGTGATTTGTCAATATCCAGCAATATTTTACACTGTATTTTGTTTTTACTGGTATTGTATGATCTGTTCAAAAGCAAGAAACAAATACATTTATGATGCATTTTACAGTCTAAAATTGCTTGAAGAAGAGACAGTAATACTTTTTAAATGACTGGGTGCTTTCTAATACTGCAGACTAGAGATAGTTTTCCACCCTTAGGCTCCCCTCAGATCATCAAATACTAACAACTTTTATTCCTCTGGCCCAACTGTGCATTGATTCATCAATGGATTAATGACAGTTTTTTTTTTTTTTTTTTAATGTTCTTTTGAGATCAGCCTAGGCTGGAGAAGAATATTTTACTAAACCTCTGCCTTTGAAAGTAGTCAGACACTGCTAGAGAACATAGCCCTGGGAGTTAGGACATTTGATTCACATCAGCAAGCCACTTGGGATGAATTTTCAGCAAGTTAGGACTTTGGCATATGGGTCAACGCCATTATGTTTCACTTTCTGTAGATGAAAAGTAACTTGTTTTTTATTTTAAAAATGGTGTTTTCAGACCTAATTAGAATTTAGAATTAAATAAAAATGTTTGTGACCACCTGTGAAATTCAGATTTAGTTGTAGAAGCTTGAGAATGATATGAAGAAAAGTGAACCAACTGAACATTTCAATTTCTGTGAGAAACAGTGTGACGTGAAAAACCAGGAGCTTTAAAGACAGAAAAGGAAGTGTCTAACCTTGAGTATTTAGCAGCTTGAATAAGCCACATATTATCATTACTATATTACTATCACTATTAGGACAGCTATACTTCAAATAACTTGGCAATCACAGAGATTTAAAAAAAAAACTTTTTTTATGATTCTATGTTTCAGGATTTTTGCTTGTTTTTATCATTTTTCCAACTGAAAACTAACCTTTTGGATTGTTGTAGAATTAGAATTAATTTCTATAAGGATGTTGATATTTAGTAGGATGTCAAAAATGGAGTACTCTTCTACTGTTAATGGTTAGTATTGTGACACTTACGGATAGTTCTTAAATCTAAACTTACTGAATTTAGCCCACATTTAGCTGTAATAGTGGCAGACAGCAAGAATATTTTTTTACACAATCCTAAAATTTCCTGAACTCTAAATAGCTAGAGTTTAAGACAACTTTTGATTATAATCTAGTTTCCTAAAGATTATCAAATGGAGCCATATGTACATACTTGACTTCCAATATTTATTTGTTGAAAAGAATTTATTAACTCCATACATATAAGTAAAAAATACTGAAGACATTTATACCTATTTTTTTTAACTTAAGTATAGTTGACTTACTATATTAGTTTCAGGTGTAAAACATAGTAATTTGATATTTTGATAGATTATACTCCATACAAAATTGTTATAAATATTGACTATATTCCCCATGCTGTACATTACTTCCTTGTAACTTGTTTTATACATAGTGGTTTTTACGTCTTAATTCCCTTCACCTATTTTGTCTCTCTCACCCTCCCCTCTGGTAACCACTAGTTTGTTCTCTGTATCTATGAATATGTTTTTATTTTTGTTATAACTGTCCATTTGTTTATTTTTTAGATTCCACATATAGGTGAAAATATACAGTATTTGTCCTACTTTGTCTGACATTTCACTTAGGATTATGCCCTCCAGATCCATTCATGTTGTTATGAACAGCAAAGTTTCATTCTTATGCCTGAGTAAGATTCCATAATACATCTTGGTGAGGATATGGAGAAAAGGGAACCCTCATGCACTATTGCTGTGGATATAAATTGGTTGTGTCACTGTGGAAAAAGCATGGGGCTTCTTCAAAAATTTTGATATCTATTTTTTATTGAGCATATTGAATTCGTAAATTGCACCTGAAACTTTGATTTTTAAAATCTTCTAGAAAAATGGAGCAAGTTTGAGAAAGCAAAAATATTATTTATTTTGTCTTTTATGCCACAGGCAACCAACTAAGCATTCGAGTCACATCAAGACTAATACATAAATATACAATGGCTTTTTTTTTTTTTTAACAGCTTGAACTGAGTGTGCATCATGGAGTGGTCCATCCACAGTTGACAGGTTGATCACTGAACACCTCTAGGGAACACATTCACCTTGGAGTTCTCTCTCATGACTTTATCTCAATCCACTTATACACTTTATTTTCTATCAATTTCTGTTATTAAATAATCACCATTGTTTTCCTACTCGCCCCACGCCTAGGCAGTTATACTTTAGTGGTTTGTAGGTTTAGAAGTATGTGTATGTGTGGGGAGGATATTCTGGTTCCTAAATCTGTATCCTGCACTCCCTGAAATGTGTCCCTTTCTGGAAAAGTTAGTTAAGTGGAAGAGAGGGGATGTTACCCAGTTCCCTTGGTTAACCACCCATGACAAAACTATGGTCTTCCTTTTAATTTTGCAAACTCAACTTCCTCACTGCAGGTGGGCTTGATGTTGACATGCAGGGTCCTATTCGGGCATGCAGCTTGCCTGGGCACCAGCAGTCGCTTCTAACATTAAACCATGTATTTTCATCCTCCTGGAAGCCTCGTATTTCATTCTTTTGAAAAGTATATGCTTTTGACACACACTCCTATGGTCTCCTATTCAACCATGACCCCATGTCTCCTGGTGAGTTCTCGGACCAGAGACACTTGTGAGATCAAACACTGAGATGACACTGTTTTCCCTCCAACTTCTCTCAGATTTGCCAGCAAACCTTCATCTCTTGTTGTTGTTGTTGTTGTTTTTTAACCCATGGTCTGGTAGCACAAAGAACAGGAAGTCTGGTAGCTAAACAGATACCAAGCCAGGAAACAAAATGTACGAGCCCCATTTTACAGGTATCCCCAGTTTATAAGAGACTCTGTGTCTCCTTCATCGGTTTTCAAAAGGAAAAGCATGCCACCCACTCAAATGGGAGATGGGTAGATGGGATGTCTTCTTTTCATAAAATTTTCCACAATTTTCTGTAGTTAGCCTTCATCTTATATCAATAGGGAGTTAAAGTGGTGGCAGTATCAGAAAGGGGGTGGCCTTAACTGTTGAAGATTCTCTGAATTTAGAGCATAAATTTCTGAGTTGTAGGTCCTACTCATTAACTCTGATGCATATTCTATTACCCTAGACAGATTTTTCACAAGTTTAGTATTCACAATTCAGCATGTTTTAAAAGAATATATATATACTTATATATATATGTGTGTGTGTATATATATATATATTATATATACATATATATATAGGAGAGCACCCCACTCCAGTACTCTTGCCTGGAATATCCCATGGATGGAGGAGCCTGGTAGGCTGCAGTCCATGGGGTTGCTAAGAGTTGTATATGACTAAGCATCTTCACTTTCACTTTTCACTTTCATGCATTGGAGAAGGAAATGGCAACCCACTCCAGTGTTCTTGCCTGGAGAATCCCAGGGACGGGGGAGCCTGGTGGGCTGCTGTCTATGGGGTCGCACAGAGTCGGACACAACTGAAGTGACTTAGCAGCATATATATATGTGTGTGTGTGTGTGATTTTGTAGTTAAATTGGACTTGAATTTCAATGTCTACCACCTATTAGCTGTATTAATCTTGGGGAACATTATTCATCATTTTGAGCTTTAATTACCACAGTTGTAAGATGAATAATAATTTCCTCATAGGTTGTCAAAATAATTAGACAATGCATGTCTTATATAAACAACTTAGAATGATGTGTGGCAAATAGGAGACATTCAATAAAGTTATTTTCTCCATTTAGGGGTTAGGAAACCAATGCTCCCTAGAGGTTACATAGCTTTGTCAAGATTGTTAAAAGTAGCAGAGACAGTATTTGAACTCAGATCCATCTGATGCTGCTGTGCTTAGTCACTCAGTCATATCTGACTCTTTGCAACCCCTTGGACTGCAGACTGCCAGGCTCCTCTGTCCATGGGGATTCTCCAGGCAAGAACACTGGAGTGGGTGGCCATGCTCTCCCCCAGGGGATCTTCCCAACCCAAGGATTGAACCCAGGTCTCCTGCATTGCAGGTGGATTCTTTCACCATCTGAGCCACCAGGGATGCTGAGGTTTATGTAGTCTCCACTACTGCATGCCACGTGTACTATATTTGGTACTGTGTGGATCACAATAAACTGTGGAAAATTCTGAAAGAGATGGGAATACCAGACCATCTGATCTGCCTCTTGAGAAATTTGTATGCAGGTCAGGAAGCAACAGTTAGAACTGGACATGGAACAACAGACTGGTTCCAAATAGGAAAAGGAGTACGTCAAGGTTGTATATTGTCACCCTGTTTATTTAACTTATATGTAGAGTACATCATGAGAAATGCTGGACTGGAAGAAACACAAGCTGGAATCAAGATTGCTGGGAGAAATATCAATAACCTCAGATATGCAGATGACACCACCCTTATGGCAGAAAGTGAAGAGGAACTCAAAAGCCTCTTGACGAAAGTGAAAGTGGAGAGTGAAAAAGTTGGCTTAAAGCTCAACATTCAGAAAATGAAGATCATGGCATCTGGTCCCATCACTTCATGGGAAATAGATGGGGAAACAGTGGAAACAGTGTCAGACTTTATTTTTGGGGGCTCCAAAATCACTGCAGATGGTGATTGCAGCCATGAAATTAAAAGACGCTTACTCCTCAGAAGGAAAGTTATGACCAACCTAGATAGCATCTTCAAAAGCAGAGACATTACTTTGCCAACAAAGGTTCGTCTAGTCAAGGCTATGGCTTTTCCTGTGGTCATGTATGGATGTGAGAGTTGGACTGTGAAGAAAGCTGAGCGTGGAAGAGTTGATGCTTTTGAACTGTGGTGTTGGAGAAGACTCTTGAGAGTCCCTTGGACTGCAAGGAGCTCCAACCAGTCCACTCTGAAGGAGATCAGCCCTGGGATTTCTTTGGAAGGAATGAAGCTAAAGCTGAAACTCCAGTACTTTGGCCACCTCATGCGAAGAGTTGACTCATTGGAAAAGACTCTGATGCTGGGAGGGATTGGGGGCAAGAGGAGAAGGGGACAACAGAGGATGAGATGGCTGCATGGCATCACTGACTCCATGGACGTGAGTCTGAGTGAACTCTGGGAGTTGGTGATGGACAGGGAGGCCTGGCGTGCTGAGATTCATGGTGTAGCAAAGAGTCAGACATGACTGAGCAACTGATCTGATCTGATAGTAAGAAAAATTAATCTGTTAAGTCATTTTCCTTAAATATACAAAAGCAACTTATAGTTTAAAGTGAATTTTTTAATTTCAAAGGATTTAGGATATCTTACAAACGTGTACTATTGTAACACAAATGAGAAGCAATGAGGAAAATCTGAAAAAGGATAAACAATAATGTAAATTGGAGTCAGCAATAAGTCAAATACATAAGATAAATGCTATGAAAATGTCTATCTACTTCATAATGGTGGGTTGCTGAGAAAACTCCCAGAGAAAATCACAATTCAGAATCTGAAGATAAACACCAGTTATTTAGGGGGAGCACAATACTGGATTGTTCCTTAGATCAGAAAGTACCGCCCTCAAGGGCATTTATGAAAAGGATGCTGAACAAAAGATTACTATGTGCCTGGATGCATTCTTACAGAAATAAACAGAATCTCTCAATATAGGTTAATGACCTTATACCAAATGGAAATTATGGGGAGCCAAAAATGTTCATGTGCAGCTCTGATAAGTGTATTTAAAAGTGCCTGAAATAGGAAGAATCCTTACCTAAAATCCCTGAACCAAGCTTAGGTTTCAAACCAAGCTAATGAACCCCTGACATTATGCACAACATTTTTATGTGAATGCATATGTAAAATATCCTTGAGTATTCAACATGCTTTCATCAGAAAATTAAAATGAAAATGAAACTAACAAAAATTCCATAATAATCCTTTTTCTCCATAGCATCAGGTGCATATTCTATGAGAAATTCTCCTATAAAATCTCCCTTTTCTCATCCCAGTTTAGATATTGTGTAGCACTGACTTTGAGAGAACAATTTTGAAAAATAGAGAACTTTTCTTTTTTGGTTGTGAATTAAATGCAGACCTTTGTGATTAAACAGTCAGCAGGACTGGGGCTATGATGACCTCATGGCAGCTTGAAGTAAATGTAACTAAAACTATCAGAATTTGAGTAAATAATAATGACAGGAATTGGTATCATCTCTAAAACCTAGATTTATGAACACTAATTTGATCATTATCTGTCATTATATCTTTGAGGGCACAGATTCAAGCTTCAGGGCCAGAAACTTTGCCAAAAGTAGTTTGCACCACAAACCTAACTGCAGGAAAAAGATAAACAGCTTTCAACAATTGTTTGCCATTATTCTCATTTTTGTATTTTGTAGTAGGAATCTTTTGAAAAAAACTGTTTTGTCTTATAAAAACTACCTTATTACATGCTTTAAATCTTAAAAAAAAGTTTTGAATAGCAAAAGCTTTAAAATGTGTAAGTATAGCTTTCACTTTTTCTGTCTGGCTGACTTAACTTGGTATGATTTTCTCTA
This sequence comes from Bos mutus, assembly GCF_027580195.1. NCBI lineage: Eukaryota > Metazoa > Chordata > Mammalia > Artiodactyla > Bovidae > Bos > Bos mutus. The sequence continues at coordinate 11,261,557 of NC_091622.1, forward strand.
GGTTCATCCATGTTGTTGCAAATGGCATTATTTCATTCTTTTTTTGTGGCTAAGTAATGTTCTCTTATAAGCATACATATATATATATTCTGTGTGTACTATGTACATATTCAGTACATATAAGATACAAATAGAACTTATCTACAAAAGATAAAGAGACTCACAGCCATAGAAAACAAACTTGTGGTTACTGAAGAAGAAAGTGGAGAGAGGGGTAAATTAACATATACACACTACTATATATATAATATGTAACTAAAAAGAATCTGCTGTATAGCACAGATTATTAAGTGTAGCACAGGGAACTACACTTAATATTAACTACACTTAATATTTTATAGATACGTATAAGGGAAAATAATCTGAAAAAATACAGATATATATGTAATTTATCACTGGAAACTAGCACAATATTGTAATAAATCAATTATACTTCAATTTAAAAAGTGTATGTCTATATAAAAATATAATTATTATGGAAATTATTTTGCTTATGCCTTTTACTATTGAAACCTAGACTCATTGATGGATGTCATTTTGTTTATTGCATGAATCAAATTTCATTTTCATCTGTAATACAGTAGATGTATAGTATTTGATTTTTAAAAAAGGAAGCTTCAAAAGGCATTTCCAGCCTAACTCAATCTTATAGTGCTATTCTTTGCTTAGTAATTTAGAGTAATTAAAGACTTTTTAAAGATAATAACTTCAGAAATGAATTTAGTTCCCAAAACAGCAGAACTGCTTTAAACCTCTTAAATTCATGGTATTTCCCTTGTTTGTTTGTTTGTTGTTGTTATTGTTGTTATTTTATTAGATATAAGTGAAAGTCACTCAGTCCTGTCCGACTCTCTGCAACCCTATGGACTATATAGTTCATGGAATTCTCCAGGCCAGAATACTGGAGTGGGTAGCCTTTCCCTTCTCCAGGGGATCTTCCCAACCCAGGAATTGAACCAGGGTCTCCTGTGTTGCAGGCGGATTCTTTACCAACTGAGCTATCAGGGAAGCCCTTTATCAGATATAAAGTCTTGCTTAAACTCACTTTAAAGGAGTAGTCAGCTATACTAATCATCTCTACATCTATGCTAATCATCTCTATCCTAATACATCTGCTACAGGCTCCAGGAGATGGTGAAGGACAGGGAAGCCTGGCGTGCTGCAGTCCATGGGTCACAAAGATCCGACAGGACTTAGTGACTGAACAACAATAGGCAGATGATAGGTCTGATCGTTCTCTTTGCCCTAGTCTACAACTTTCAGATTTCCTGAAAATCAATGATGCCTTTTATGACCTTTGCTTTTCTAAGGCTTTTGCATGTACATAATTTATTGTATTAAATATCTTTCTGTTTTCTTTACAAAATCCCAAACGATAAAGTATCTCATTTGCCTAGTGTCATGAGTTCTTTATCAATTACCTACTTACTGTATAACACATCACCCCAAAACTCAGTGGCTTAAAGCAACAAGTAGAAGTTAAACTAGAAATCAATTAAAAAGATATCTAGAAAAATTTCCAAACATTTGAAAACTAAAAGACTTTTAAACAATCAATGAGTCATAGAAGAAATTGAAACAGGAACTAGATAATATTTTTATCTAAATGAAAATGAGAACACTTCTTTGTCAAAGCTGCCAAATTTCTGAGATACTGATAAAGCACTGCTTAGAGAGGAATTCATAGTGCTAGTGCCTATATTAGAAGAGAAGGAATATTTGAAATCAACAACTTCAGCTTCTGTCTTAAAATATTAGAAAAAGAAGAGCACATTAAATTCAAAGTAAGCAGGAGAGTAAATAAAATGTTAAGAACATAAATCAATAAAATAAAAAAACATAAAAAAGAAAAAAAATCAATGAAAGAAAAAGCTAGTTCTTTGAGAAGGTCAGCAAAATTGATAAATGTCTAGCCAGACTGATCAACAGAAAAAGGAAAGAAGACACAAATTCCCAATATCAGGAATATCAGAGGATGTAACTAAAGACCTTATAGATGTTCAAATAATAATAAAGAAACATTATGATCAACTTAATGATAATAAATTTGGCTATCTAGATGAAATTCATTGACATGGATGAACAATCATGGCTTATCAGGAAGAAATAGTTTCTTTTTTTTTTAATTTAAAAGCAAATGTTTATGTTGAATATTGGAGTATAGCTGATTTACATTTATGTTAACTTCAAGTATTCGGTTATACATATACATATATTAATATCTATTCTTTTGCAGATTCTTTTCCAATAAGTTATTAAAGAATATTGAGTAGAGTCCCCTGTGCTATACATTAGGTTCTTGTTGATTTTCTCCTTTCTATATAGTAGTGTGTACTTGTTCATCCCAAACTGTTGCTGTGAAAAGGAAAAAAAAAGAGGAATGAGTTTTTCTTTTCTTTCCTGAGAATGCAGAAGATAAAGAATACAGTGAGTAGGCCTGATCACTCCTAGTTTTTACTTCAACTGTTCCTAATCTGTAACTAAATTTGCTTTTCTGCCCCCTAACTCTGCAAGTGCTACATTTTGTACCTATTATCCTTAGGTACTCTCTGCTAATTACTTCCTCTATCCTGTGCTCACTTTCTTAGCACTCTCTTCGCAGACCACTCCTCCTACTTTTTCTCTGTTTGCATTATAGAAAGAAAGGCACAGTACAATACACAAAAGACAATGGACCCAATTACCAGGCTACTTGATGTTTTTGAACTGTGGTGTTGGAGAAGACTCTTCAGAGTCCCTTGGACAGCAAAGAGATCAAACCGAATAATCCTAAAGGAAATCAATCCTGAATATTCATTGGAAGGACTGATGATGAAGCTTAAGCTCCAATAATTTGTTCACCTGATGCAAAAACCCAACTCATTAGAAAAGACCCTGATGCTGGAAAAGATTGAAGGCAGGAGGAGAAGGGGACAAAAGAGGATGAGATGGTTGGATGGTATCACTGACTCAATGGACATGAGTTTGAGCAAGCTCCAGGAGATGCTGAAGGACAGAGAAGTCTGGCATGCTTCAGTCCAGTTCAGTTCAGTTCAGTCCATTGGGTGGCAAATAGTCAGACATGACTAAGTGACTGAACAACAACAACCCAGGCTACAGGACTGCCAGAACCAATTACTGGGCTACCTGACAGCAGCCTATGACTGATTTTGAAACAATGCAAGAGGAAGACGAATACAAGATCTTTACACCTTTGTTCCTCATCACCTACCCGTTACTGCGAGCCCTCAACTATATAATACCCCAGATTTCTCATGGAGAGGGACACAGTTCTTGAGGCAGGAGCCTACTGTGTTCTCCCCTCTGCCAGCTGAAGATTAAAGCCACCTTTCTATTTCCTCCAAACTCTGTCTCCATATTTTTTATTCAGCTTCAGTGGGCAGAGAAAACCAAGATTTTGGCCACAATGAAACCACTAATTTATCTGTCCTCACACAGGAAGAAATGGTTAAACAGAACAGCTCTACATTTATTAAATATGTTGGATTTGTAATACAAATCTTTCCCACAAAGGAAATCTGGGGCCTGAACAGTTTCACTGATGAATTTGACCAAATATTTGAGGAAGAAATAATAACAATTTTACATGACTTCTTCCAGAAAACTTAGGCAGAGAAAATACTGCACAATTCATCCCACAAACTCAGTATTTTTCTGATATCCAAGAAAATGTAAGAATCAGTTCAGATCAGTTCAGTTCAGTAGCTCAGTCGTGTCCAACTCTTTGTGACCCCATGAATCGCAGCAAGCCAGGCCTCCCGGTCCATCACCAACTTCCGGAGTTCACCCACACTCACGCCCATCGAGTTGGTGATGCCATCCAGCCATCTCATCCTCTGTCGTCCCCTTCTCCTCCTGCCTCCAATCCCTCCCAGCATCAGAGTCTTTCCCAATGAGTCAACCCTTCGCATGAGGTGGCCAAAGTACTGGAGTTTCAGCTTTAGCATCACTCCTTCCAAAGAACACCCAGGGCTGATCTCCTTCAGAATGGACTGGTTGGATCTCCTTGCAGTCCAAGGGACTCTCAAGAGTCTTCTCCAACACCACAGTTCAAAAGCAGCAACTCTGCTTTCTTCACAGTCCAACTCTCACATCCATATGTGACCACAGGAAAAACCATAGCCTTGACTAGACTATAAATAAAATATTAATTGACTATTTATAAATAAATAAGAAACCATAAATCCTGACAAAAATAGATGCAAAATTCCATATGTTTTTAGCAAGCTATTCCAATGGTTTGTATGAAAAATAAACATGATGGTCAAATGGGTGTTATTATAGAAATACAGATTTTATTTCATATTTAAGAATGAATGACTGTAATTTACATGTCCACAGATATTTATATATGTATGATCATCTTATTAGATGCAGAAAAAAGCATTTGAAAAATATATCAGCAAATAAAAAACAGGAAACTTCCTTGACCTTAATGAGGAAAGGCTGAATGCTCTACATCAGGAAGAAGGCAAAAATGTCCACTCTTATTATTTCTATTCAACATTGTACTGGAGATTCTATTCAGTGCAATAGGCAACAACGAGAATATGTATATATATGCGTGTGTGTGTGTGTGTGTTAGCCACTCAGTCATGCCCAACTCTTTGCTACCCAATGCACTGAAGCCCATCAGGGACAAGAAGTCCATGTCCATGGAGGTCTCCAGGCAAGAGTACTGGAGGGGTTTGCCATGCCCTGCTATGCCAAGATCCTCCCAACCCAGGGATCGATCCTGGGTCTCTATGTCTCGTGCATTGGCAGGTGGTTTTTTACCACTAGTGCCGCCTAGGAAGCCCATTTGAGAATGGGGGCTAGGCAATTTCTTTTAGGCCAAAAAGTCAAAGGATAATTCTTATATCAGTATGTGTTTGGATGGTAAATGGCTGAAAATTTGCTGGAAATTACTGAGATCACTGACTGTAGTGGTTAAGGAAAATATTTATAAAATTTTGCTTTTGATTCTCCCCCTGTTGCCTTTGGATAATTGTTGCTTGTTCTTTATTACTGGAAATTGGCAGCAACATCCCTGACTGCTGACGTTGATTCTGATGGATTAATAGCTAGAGAGGACAAAACCCCTGCTAAGGTGATGGAAAAATGTGGATTGTCTACATTTTTGTTGCTTTACTACTGCCCTTTCCACACATAGAGCTGGAATTCACTTGTCCCTAAGGATTTACAGATGAAACTGGTCAGAAAATTTGCCTGATAATGTGAAAAATTATATATAGCAATTGTGACATTCAGAAACAGAATTCTCTAATGTATTATTTATAAGAGATCTGCTTAAAAATATCAAACAGGGTGACATTAAAACGATGGAGAGATAAATACTTGGATCAGTTCAGTTCAGTCACTCAGTCATGTCTGCCTCTTTGCGACCTCATGAATTGCAGCACACCAGGCCTACCTGGCATCACCAACTCAGAAGTCCACCCAAACCCATGTCCATTGAGTCAGTGATGCCATCTAACCATCTCATCCTCTGTCATCCTCTTCTCCTCCTGCCCTCAATCTTTGCCAGCATCAGGGTCTTACCAATGAGTCAGCTCTTTGCATCAGGTGGCCAAAATACTGGAGTTTCAGCTTCAACATCAGTCCTTCCAATGAAGGACTCCTTTAGGAGTCTGATCTCCTTTAGGATGGACTGGTTGGATCTCCTTGCAGTCCAAGGGACTCTCAAGAGTCTTCAATACCACAGCTCAAAAGCATCAATTCTTCAGTGCTCAGCTTTCTTTATAGTCCAACTCTCACATCCATACATAACCACTGGAAAAACCATAGCCTTGACTAGACTTGGTAAATAAAACGAAAAGAAAACTGGAGAACCCTGATCAAATAGATTTTAATGTAAAAAGATATGATAAGGGGATTATTTCTATAAAAATACAGTAGGGCAAGATGATATACCTATCATAACCATATGTCTATCTAATCCTATTGACTCTAAATACATAAAAGCTACACCTAAACTGCAGAAAGACAAATATAAATGAACAATTTTAGCTTTTGGTTTCTAGAATAACTTTCTTCAGTTCAGTTCAGTTGATCAGTCGTGTCCGACTCTGAGACCCTGTGAACCGCAGTACACCAGGCCTCCCTGTCCATTACTAACTTCTGGAGATTACTCAAACTCATGTCCATCGAGTCGGTGATGCCATCCAACCATCTCATCCTCTGCTGTCCCCATCTCCTCCTGCCCTCAGTCTTTCCCAGCATCAGGATCTTTTCAAATGAGTCAGCTCTTTGCATCAGGTGGCCAAAGTATTGGAGTTTCAGCTTCAACATCAGTCCTTCCAATGAATACTCAGGACTGATTACCTTTAGGATGGATTGGTTGGATCTTCTTGCAGTCCAACGGACTCACAAGAGTCTTCTTAAATACCACAGTTCAAAAGCACCAGTTCTTCGGCGCTCAGCTTTCTTTATAGTCCAACTCTCACATCCATACATGACTACTGGAAAAACCATAGCCTTGACTAGATGAACCTTTGTTGGCAAAGTAATGTCTCTGCTTTTAAATATGCTATCTAGGTTGGTCATAACTTTCTGTCCAAGGAGTAAGCGTCTTTTAATTTCATGGCTGCAGTCACCATCTGCAGTGATTTTGGAGCCCCCCAAAATAAAGTCTGACACTGTTTCCACTGTTTCCCTCTATTTCCCATGAAGTGATGGGACCAGATGCCATGATCTTCGTTTTCAGAATGTTGAGCTTTAAGCCAACTTTTTTACTCTCCTCTTTCACTTTCATCAAGAGGCTCTTTAGTTCCTCTTCACTTTCTGCCATAAGGGTGGTGTTATCTGCATATCTGAGGTTATTGATATTTCTCCTGGCAATCTTGATTCCAGCTTGTGTTTCTTCCAGTCCAGCGTTTCTCATGATGTATTCTGCATAGAAGTCAAACAAGCAGGGTGACAATATACAGCCTTGACGTACTCCTTTTCCTATTTGGAACCAGTCTGCTGTTCCATGTCCAGTTCTAACTATTGCTTCCTGACCTGCATACAGGTTTCTCAAGAGGCAGGTCAGGTGGTCTGGTATTCCCATCTCTTTCAGAATTTTCTGCAGTTTATTGTGATCCACACAGTCAAAGGCTTTGGCATAGTCAATAAAGCAGAAATAGATGTTTTTCTGGAACTCTCTTGCTTTTTTAATGATCCAGCAGATGTCGGCAATTTGATTTCTGTTTCCTTTACCTTTTCTGAAAGCAGGTTGAACATCTGGAAGTTCACAGTTCACGTATTGCTGAAGCCTGGCTTGGAGAATTTTAAGCATTACTTTACTAGCATGTGAGATGAGTGCAATTGTGTGGTAGTTTGAGCATTCTTTGGCATTGCCTTTCTTTGGGATTGCAATGAAAACTGGCCTTTTCCAGTCCTGTGGCCACTGCTGAGTTTTCCAAATTTGCTGGCATGTTGAGTGCAGCACTTTAACAGCATCATCTTTCAGGACTGAGATAGCTCAACTGGAATTCCATCACCTCCACTAGCTTTGTTCATAGTGATGCTTCCTAAGGCCCACTTGACTTTACATTCCAGGATGTCTGGCTCACCATCGTGATTATCTGGGTCATGAAGATCTTTTTGGATAGTTTTGTACAGTTCTTCTGTATATTCTGGCCACCTCTTCTTGATATCTTCTGCTTCTGCTAGGTCCATACCATTTCTGTCCTTTATCGAGCCCATCTTTGCATGAAATGTTCCCTTGGTATCTTTAATAATCTTGAGGAGATCTCTAGTCTTTCCCATTGTGTTGTTTTCCTCTATTTCCTTGTATTGATTGCTGAGGAAGGCTTTCTTATCGCTCCTTGCTATTCTTTGGAACTTGCATTCAAATGGGTATATCTTTCCTTTTCTCCTTTGCCTTTCACTTCTCTTCTTTTCACAGCTATTTGTAAGGCCTCCTCATATAGCCATTTTGCTTTTTTAGAAGCTGATAGAACAAGTAGACCAAAAATAAACATTAACGTTGAAGACTTAAAAAATATAGTGAAAAACCTTAAACTAGTATGTATATAGATCTCTCTCTCTGTTTATTCTGCTTTACTCAATGGACATTAAATACAGACTCTTTTCCATAATACATCTAACATTAAAAAAAATAGATTATGTATTAGGTCACAAGAGACTACATTCCAAAGCATCAGTCCTTTTCACTTCTACCAAAATGAAGTGAAATTAGAGAAAAGATGCTCAACATCACTCATTATCAGAGAAATGCAAATCAAAACCAGAATGAGGTACCATTTCATGCCAGTCAGAATGGCTACTATCCAAAAGTCTACAAGCAATAAATTCTGGAGAGGGTATGGAGAAAAGGGAACCCTCTTACACTGTTGGTGGGAATGCAAACTAGTACAGCCACTATGGAGAACAGTGTGGAGATTCCTTAAAAAACTGGAACTAGAACTGCCTTATGACCCAGCAATCCCACTGCTGGGCATACACACTGAGGAAATGAGAATTGAAAGAGACACGTGTACCCCAATGTTCATCGCAGCACTGTTTATAATAGCCAGGACATGGAAGCAACCTAGATGTCCATCAGCAGATGAATGGATAAGAAAGCTGTGGTACATATACACAATGGAGTATTACTCAGCCATTAAAAAGAATACATTTGAATTAGTTCTAATGAGGTGGATGAAACTGGAGCCTATTATACAGAGTGAAGTGAGCCAGAAAGAAAAACACCAATACAGTGTACTAATGCATATATGTGGAATTTAGAAAGATGGTAATGATAACCCTGTATGCGAGACAGCAAAAGAGACACAGATTATAGAACAGTCTTTTGGACTCTGTGGGAGAGGGAGAGGGTGGGATGATTTGGGGGAATGTCATGGAAACATGTATAATATCATATATGAAATGAATTGCCAGTCCAGGTTCGATACAGGATCCTTGGGGCTGGTGCACTGGGATGACTCGGAGGGATGGTACGGGGAGGGAGGTGGGTTCAGGATGGGAAACACGTTACGCCTGTGGTAGATTCATGTTGATGTGTGGCAGAACCAATACAATATCGTAAAGTAATTAGCTTCCAATTAAAATAAATAAATTTAAATTAAAAAAATAAAACCAGCTTGAAAAAAAAATTAGAGATAAATAAAAATGCAGTTAAGAAAAACTCATATGTTTTTAAACTAAATAACATATTCCTAAATAATCTTTTGCAAAGCTAGAAAAATATAAATGAAATATAAAGATAGTTACAATTTAGTGATGAAAAGTAATAGGTAATTGCATATTGGTATAGATACATAATAGTTATATATATTCATATTGTGCATTATATAGTTCATACATCAGCATTATATATATATATATCAGCAAACTGCTAAAGCCATACTTCAAGAATATTGATATTTTTAAATATTTTTACCAGGTGTTAAGTACAATTAGTAAGCTAAATATTCAAATCAAGAAGCTAGAAATAGAATAAGAAACTGAACTCAAAGAAGAAGGTGGGAAATAAAGGCAAGAGCAGGAACAAATAAAATAAAGAATGAATAGAGAATATTAACAAATTCAAAATCATATTCATTAAAAAAATAATAAGATGGCTGGTAAATTCGATTAAGAGAGAGAAAGGGGGTGTAAAAATGGAAAAGATGCAAATAAACAAACTACAGGATGGAAATAGGAAATCACCACTGAAACATAAAGATTAAAAAAAAGCAAGAAACCATTCAAATTCACCAACAAATCTGAAAACTGGATCACATGAATAAATTTTTAGAAAAATTAAAAATACCAAAAATTGGATTAAGAAAAATATGGAACTCAAATAGACCAAAAAGTATTAAATGATTGCAGTGTTAATGAGAATATTCCCCTTTTATTAAACTTTACACCTGTTCAGTTTATAGTTTAATACAGTCAAGATGTAAATAACTAGCTAATATTGTTTTATAAAAAAGTATGAAAGCTATATAGTTCATCTTATTTGTAGAGATTTCATATGGTCTTGTGAGATTTCATATTAGACTTGTGAATACTGATTCAAAGTGATAAATATAATATGATAAAATATAATTTTAGGTCTATTACACTTATGAACCTAGAAACAAAATATAATAATAGGTCATGAAATTCAAAATGTCATTTAAAAATAGTATAACATAATCAAGTAGTGTTAATTTCAGTATTCACGAATTTTTGGCATCAGTTTGTTCTTATAATTTATCACATTAAAAATCTAAAGTAGGAATTGTTAAACTACAATCCATAGGTTAAACCCAGCCTGTAGTTTTTTATATGGTCCTTTAACATTTTTAAAGGGTTCTAAATAATGAAACAAGCAAAAAACAATTGATATGTGACAGAAACTGTATATACTCTGCTGCCTAAAATATTTACTCTCTGGTCCTTTGCTGAAAAAGTTTGCGAAACCTTGGTCTAAATAATAAAATTAATGAATATCTCAATCAACATATAAAAAAATTTTGATATTTAAGATGAAAATTTTTGGCAATCTAGGAAGAAAAGGAGACTTTTTTAACTTGGTAAATTTTTATATTAAAAAAATCTATGACAAATATTGAATATAATGGAGGAAATAATGATGTACTCACTCTTTAAATTCAAGGGCTAGAGAAAATGTTTATTATCACTGATTTACTATAATACTGGAATTCCAGGTCCAAGCGATAATGAAAGAAAAAACACATTTAAGTATTAAAAGGAAGAAAAAATTTCTTATTTATAGATTATATGATTATCTACCAGAAAAAAAATCAATAGAATAGTTAATTTGAAGAAGTGAGAGCTCAATAAATTTTCTATATATAAATCAGTTACATTGAACTTTTTGACAACAGAATAATCACTAAACAATAATAAAAACTAAGGTACTATATACAAAAATAAGATGGAATAGAAAAACTAATAAGCATCCTAAACATGATCTGAATCAAACATATGTAAACATTTATAAAAAAAATTAATTTGGAGATTTTATGCTCTTGGATGAGATAATATCATAGAAATATCAATTATCCATAAGTTAATTTATATAGTCAATGTTTTCTAAGTCAATCCTAGTATTTTTTTTTGAGAAATTCAATAACTTTTCTCTGTATTTTTTTTCCCATGAAAATTCTCATGTTGAGTTATAGATGATACATTAGAGGGTGTTCTTTGCAGTAATATTTGTGAGCTGAAGGCCTGGAGTCGCTGTGGTCCCATCACTAGGAAAGTTGAAAGTAAATGGGAGGAATACACACCAAGGAGTCTCACGCAGGAGATATAAGCAATGGGGAACACACAGCAACATGCAAGACTGACTTTACAGATGTTGTGCTGAGGGGAAACAAATGATAAAGACAACAAAAGAAAAAGTGAAATATGTAAAACAACATCATTTTCATAATTTCAACATACAGATAAATTTTGCATCAACACAATAGAGTATGTTAAATTGATTTAAATGGTTGGCTTTGCAGTACTGGAGAGGAGGGACTTGGGAGGGGGACATAAGATAAGAAGAAATAAAAATGTAACTGAAGGAAAAGCAGGGCATTGTGTAGACCCAGGGGTGATGCTGCTGTAGCATGAATCGAGGAGTTTAATTCACCCGACTTTCTGAGCCTGAGATCCAAAGGAGATTAAAATCAACAGGCAAAGAAAAACGCATGAAGGAACCAATGACTATAGATAATTAACAGTCTATATAAAGCCATGGAACAAAAAGTGACTGAATTTTCCCCTGCCTTTTCTGTTTAATCCTCAGGCTCTCCCTTTGTTTTCTCTTTTGCCTGAAATTATATTTATTCGACTTTCTTAAATCCTAAATTAAAAAAGGTGACAATTCTTTGACCCCGTGCTACCCCAAGGCTGTTCTCTTCTCAGAGTCTTAGAAAAGCAGCTTTTGTCCAGTGCTCTTTCCACACCTTTTATTTACTCTTTGTAACTCACTAGCATATTTTACTGGAGAAGGCAATGGCACCCCATTCTAGTACTCTCGCCTGGAAAATCCCATGGACAGAGGAGCCTGGTGGGCTGCAGTCCCTGGGGTCGCGAAGAGTGGGACACGACTGAGCCAGCGACTTCACTTTCACTTTTCACTTTCATGCATTGGAGAAGGAAATGGCAACCCACTCCAATGTTCTTGCCTGGAGAATCCCAGGGACGGGGGAGCCTGGTGGGCTGCCGTCTATGGGGTCGCACAGAGTCGGACACGACTAAAGCGACTTAGCAGCAGCAGCAGAAGCATATTTTATTTAATTTACTGTGTTTTAAATATTTTAACATCACATTTCATATATTCTTTTCCTGTATCAAATAATAAGTTTCTTAAGGACACCTATGTATAATTCATCTTTTCAACTACTTACAAATCTTAGCACAGTTTAACTGTGTGCTAATATTAACTTCAAATATTAACTATGTCAAAATAGTAAATGAATAAAAAGAATTTTAATTTAATAAATCTTAGAAGACTCAGTTTCAGACAAAATGGAAAAGTTGGTACATTTGAGGTTTAGAGTTTCATTTTACCTTATTTTTGTCTTTTGTCTAGTTACACCATCCGGGTTTATATGCTGGCTTCATCCCTCATGGCCTACATATGTTGAGATGAACATTGAGGAAGATATTTAGCAATGCCAAGCTTCCATTTCCTCATCTATAAAATAAAAAATGCAGAGTATCTATCACATAGGGCTGTTATGAAAAATTAATAAAATAATACTTTTATGTAGTTCTCTGGCCCATCATCTGTGAGAGCACAAAAATAACTGCAAGTATTAAATTATTAAATAAATACATAGCAATTCCTCAAGTCCTCTTCCTACCTACTTTCTTGTTCTCTACTTTCTCCCCATCGAAATTGGGGATTATCACATTGCAGTCATTTAAATCATGAGGCAAGGATATCGATCTTCATCGCAGCTTCCTTGGAATGTCAGTACTGGCATCTAGATTGTGAACTGACAGCCCAGACTGGGGACAGCAAGGATTAGAGCCAGAAAAGATCTATCAAGGCAGTCAGTAAATTGTCTTTACAGAGTTAGAAGGGTAAGCACTTGGGGTGAGGATGCGTTTGGTAGAAAACAGGCAGATGTTTTCCCAGGAAGTAGAGCATGGCATTGAAAGAATATGAAATACAAGGTACACTGAAGTTTAGACACAGTGTTCATTTACGCTGTGTCAACTTAAATAGTCACGACCTAAAAGTTGAGAGTTACGCTTTATTTGGTGGGACTTTCTAGGACTTGAAGCCTGGGAGACAGCATTGCAAGGAACCCTGGGAGAACTGCTCTGATGAGGTGAGGGGAGAAACCAGGCTATATAGAAGTTTTGCAACAAAGGGCAGGTAGTTTGAACATCAAGAGATCATTGTGAATTAAAGGAAACTAGATACTCAAGTTAAGGAATTTAGCGCTTTTCTATGTGTGGGAAGATGCAAGAGTCTGGGCTTACTGAAATCATTCTTTTCATATGTATCTCAGCTATCTGGGGCTAGTATTCTGTGGGGCTCACTCCCCGAACTCCCTTGAGGCTTACTGTAGGGAGTGAGTGATCTAGGGGCTGCCTGATCACAGGTGCTCTTCTCCTTCCTGAGTGCCTTTAGGGCTCAGGAGCTTATACTGGAGGGATGCAATCGCTGATGACTATGACATCCTTGTTTACTGGAAATACTCCATTTCTTAACTGGAATCTTGAGGATTAATTTAAAGTCTTATGATAACTGGATATGCGCAAGGGTGCAGGATTGGGACAAAGCCATCCTAGAGAGAGACTGAGGCATATGCATTGTAAGGGAACACAACAATATAGATTCTTCCTTCTGCTTTCTTACCAATGACATAATATAAGGACTTATCTTTCCACATGAAGTCAATGTCTTTCAGGTGAAGTTGACCTACTCCTAGTTCCAGGAGAAGGGTTGACTGGAGTAAAAGGAATCCCATTTCTTTTTATGTTTCTAGTGTGAATATATATAAGGCAATGGCACTCCACTCCAGTATTCTTGCCTGGAAAATCCCATGGACAGAGGAGCCTGGTAGGCTGCAGTCCATGGGGTCGCGAAGAGTCTGAGCGACTTCACTTTCACTTTTCACTTTCACGCATTGGAGAAGGAAATGGCAATCCACTCCAGTGTTCTTGCCTGGAGAATCCCAGGGACAGGGGAGCCTGGTGGGCTGTCGTCTATGGGGTCACACAGAGTCAGACACGACTGAAGCGACTTAGCAGCAGCAGCAGTGTGAATATGAAGCAATGCATGGTATTTTCCTGGCCTAGCATGAGGGTCTGGCTCAGTATTGACCTAAGACTTTCTCTGTGCCAATAAGAGGCAAGTGATAGCCTGCTGGGGGTTTGGGGGGAAGAGGTTTTCTCATTCTTTTTTTGATTTGGTGCCAGAAACCAGTCCACTCTACAATCTAGGATGATGTTTTGTGCGCCGTGAATCCTAGAGGTGCTACAGCCATTTTACTTTTTTATTGAGAAGTCAAGTATAGCAGAGAATGATCACCAAAACCAGTTTCCTGTTCCTCTTAGGGGACTATATACCCTCTGTCCTTAGGGATGTCATATATCCATGTGACTGAACTACAGTGACTGCAATGTAAACTGAGGTGTTTGTGTCACTTCTGAGGAAAATGATATAAAGTAGGTATCCTCAGCTGTGCTCTCTTTTCCCTGACTGTAGAGAACTCTGAGGACTCAGAAGAGAGTGGAACCACACTTTGGGAAGATCCTTGGTCCCTCAATGACAACGTAGAAGGATGTTCAATCAGAAACATTCACATTAGATGATGACGTAAGCAGGAATTGAATCTTTACTCTGTAAAGTGACTAAGAACTCAGAACTTACTTATTGCAACACTGAACTAAATTATTTGCCTTAGAATTGAGCTGATGCAAGCTGACAGAGAGGCAATGGAAAAACGACTAGGTCCTTGATAATACCTTTGAGCCATTGAAGCTAACAATCCCTAAAACTCAAATTATCCTGAATCTTCCAGTAATGGGAACAAATAAACTGTCATTACTGTTCATAGTGTATGTTCAGTTTTCAGTTACTTTTAACTGAAAGTTAATTTCATGAGAATAAGACAAAAACCAATCCATGGACACAGGTTATAAGACTAAGCAGATCCACAAAGAATAAGGCAAAGAGATATACTGGACAGAATTATAATAGGATGTAACGTGAGCAGGGTTCTAGCAATAAAGTATTATAATACAGCCAATTCGATGCAGAACTGCCAAGCTATGAATCTGTGGATCTTTTTATTACTTTTTGCCTTGGGCCAAAGTCATCCAACAGATTGGGTTAGAGCTGAGCCTATAGGCGAAGGTTAAGTAGCTCCAGGTGTAGGGAAGTTTGTAAGCAGGAAACCAGCTTCCCGTTATACCAGGCACATAAATCAGGAACTGGCTGGCCTGCAGCTAATAGAAGTCTACTTTAAATAGCTGATAAGGATAGAACATCCTTTATAATGTTTGTTCTGCACTATGCAAGTATGCGTGCTCTCATGCTAGTGAAGAGCTAAACTGCAGATCTCTGCCAGGCCACCCTCTTAGTTTCTTACTACTACTACTACTACTACTTCTAAGTCACTTCAGTCCTGTCCGACTCTGTGCGACCCCAGAGATGGCAGCCCACCAGGCTCTCCCATTCCTGGGATTCTCCAGGTAAGAACACTGGAGTGGGTTGCCATTTCCTTCTCCAATGCATGAAAGTGAAAAGTGAAAATGAAGTCGCTCAGTCATGTCCGACCCTCAGCGACCCCATGGACTGCAGCCTTCCAGGCTCCTCCATCCATGGGATTTTCCATGCAAGAGTACTGGTGTGGGGTGCCACTGCCTTCTCCGAATACTACCTATAATACTACTCTATAATACTATCTATAGGCCTTCCAGGTAGCTCAGTGGTAAAGAATCCTCCTGCCGATGCAGGAGATATAGGAGATACAGGCTCTAACTCTGGGTCAGAAAGATTCACTGAAGGAGGAAATGGCAACCCATTCCAGTATTCTTTCCTGGAAAATCCCATGGGCAGAGGAGCCTGGTAGGTTACAGTCTATAGGGTCGTAAAGAGTTGTACACCACTGAGCGCTGAGCAGAGAGCACACACAGAAACAATACGAGACTAGTTGTGAGAAACTACGTCCTTCTGATACATGCTTTGTATTATTAAAAACGTCATGTTAATATTATACAAGTATCTTGCATTAATAGTGAAAAAATCTTGCCTATTTCAGGTAATCCCTAAGGATAACGCTTTTCGCATATTCAAGGAGAATGGGTCAACAGTAGTGAAGATTTTTGTATAAATAAACAGCGTAATTTATCTGAGAGAATTAGATCACATTTTAAATCCTATTATAAAACCTAGCGGAAGTGGTTTATCTTCTCCTTGGGTCTATTGTTTTATTTGTAAATGAGGAGAAATTTTAGGGTTCTTAAATTTATTTTATTTGTGTTATCTGTGATTCTAGTAGCTCAGCATGTCTTTGTAATTGCAACTGCAAGTAATCAAGATAATAACCCTTTACTGTGGTCCTAAGGAAGAACTGGAAAGGATCCAAATTTAAACTATTTTACAGTTAATCATGAAGAGATAAAATCACTCTCCAACCAGGAAAATATCTGAAGCTCCGTAAAACAGGATTTCACACAGTCATCTGAATTTGCTGAATGCAAGCATAGAAATAGAAATAGAATTCAAACAATAGCCCAGATACCTTTCAGTAAGTGAAGCAATATCTTTTGAGGATCTACCTGTAACTAATTTTGTTCTTGGACCTCTAGTAAACTGGTAGATATTAGATGCAATCTCTCCCTTCAGGCAACTTATAACACAATAGCTTTATTATAGATATAGTGCTCCTATGGGAAAAAACCCACAATATAATCAAATGAAAAATTACAACAATCATAAAAGAAATGAATCATTTTAGATAAAGCATAGACTCTCCAGGAAACTGAGGGGCTCATTTTTCTTATTAGGATTATATATTTTTCTGCACTTGCAGAATCTGGACACTGTGAGTTCAGCAGGCTACCATGAGTCAGGTGCCATTCTTCATCCTACCGATGCAATGAGCTTAACTATAATCAAAAGGAAAATTTCCACACATTGAAATGATTACATGATAGTAGGCAGTTTTCTAGATCATTTTACTGAATAGACAACTGTTTAAGCACATCTTTATATTGCTTTTCTATATAATAGTAAAGAATATTTCACTCACAAGACTTTTTTTATACTGAAGGACTAAAATCCCAGATAGATGTCTAAATAGGTTTTCAGTAGAAGAACAATATATTCTGTTGTTCTATAATGGATTTGAACATGACCTGAATATGACCTTGGCTAAAAGCTATTAAAATAAAAGAGCTGTGGTGGAGGAAATCTTAAACTTAGTCTTACATAGCGAAAAGCAGTTCATTATTCAGCTCAACAAATTAAAGGAAAATCCTATTCTATTTTGTATTATTTTTGAATTCCCAGGTAAAGATCTTAAAGACTGAAATAATTTTTAGAACACTTTCTAAATACTTGTCTGATACATGGAATTTTGACAGCAAAAAGTTGATCTTTAAGCTAAATGAAAACCTTGGTCTATATTGACTCATGAGCTTTTCAACTAGTATAAACAGCATTGTAAATCATATCATACGTGATGAAATGGATTTCAATATTGCAGTTTTTCAATTTTTCCTTACATAAATGGAAAAGTTAGAGATTTAAGAAATAAACTGCAAACAATTAAGCTCCACTAAGTTTTGGAATATCAGTATATTATATTGCTGAGTTCAGACTTCCTTAATGAGACAATATTTTACAATTTGCTGAAGAGTTCTATTATCCATTATTTTGCTAAGACGGTGGCCTTACTGCTTGTGAACACTGCCTAGTTTAAGAATAGAAAAGGATGAGTTTGAGAATATTTGTTCAGAACTGGAGAAATTCTGCTTTCTAAAGGAAAGGGCTACTTGGTTAACTTGAAGTAACTAACTTCAGTATGGTAGCTCTTTGCCCACACTGAAGCAAAACATTTACTTCCCCATACATTTAGCTGAAGAAACAGCAAACTCCAATATTTTTTTAAAAGGAACTATCAATTATCACTGTTTCTGTTTTTGTTATACTTCATCCTTTGAAGGACGTTACAACAAACTGAATGCGTGCCTCCAAAATTGACACATTGAAACCCTACACCCCATATAATAGTGTTTGAAAGTGAGAGGTAATTAGGCTATAGAGATGGAGCCTCTTATCTTGTTTACAAGTCACCAATTTATGGGATTTTGTTATAAGAACCAGAGCTGACTAAAACATAGGGTCCCCAGAGATGGCCTGTTACTCACATTGAGCCCATGCTGCTGCGGCTGCTAAGTCGCTTCAGTCGTGTCCAACTCTGTGCGACCCCAGAGACGGCAGCCCACCAGGCTCCACCGTCCCTGGGATTCTCCAGGCAAGAACACTGGAGTGGATTGCCATTTCCTTCTCCAACGCATGAAAGGGAAAAGTGAAAGTGAAGTCGCTCAGACTCTTCGCGACCCCATGGACTGCAGCCTACCAGGCTCCTCCATCCATGGGATTTTCCAGGCAAAAGTACTGGAGTGGGGTGCCATTGCCTTCCCACAGACAACCAACATCAGAGAATTGTGACAATGAGAATGGTGAAGTAAGATAAAACCAAAACCAGTTCATAATCATATTTGAGCACAGATACACATGTCACTAAAAAAATTACAAAATGATCAATTTTTTCTCTCTCCCAGTTGACAAGAGTGACTGTGAATTTTAAAATGTTAAACTAGTTGCAGCTTTAGCCTAGTCATCTGGCTTTAGAGATATGATATCCACTCACAGAATAACTTTCTTTCTGACATTTTCCTTGAACCTGCCCCCAAATCACCTACCACAAGCCCAAATCCTACAATAAGTTCCTTCTACCACTTCTTACTGAGGAACCCCATGGTTTCTATGGTACAAGGTCTTCTCTGCTGCAACAAATATCGATAAACCAAGTTTATTTAACTACAGATGTGCTCTTGGTGGTCTCTGACTGCTGCTGCTGCTGCTAAGTCACTTCAGTCGTGTCCGACTCTATGCGACTCCATAGACAGCAGCCCACCAGGCTCCCCCGTCCCTGGGATTCTCCAGGCAAGAACACTGGAGTGGGTTGCCATTTCCTTCTCCAAAGTATGAAAGTGAAAAGTGAAAGTGAAGTCGCTCAGTCGTGTCTGACTCTTAGCGACCCCATGGACTGCAGCCTACCAGGCTCCTCGGTCTATGGGATTTTCCAGGCAAGAGTACTGGAATGGGGTGCCATTGCCTTCTCCGGGTCTCTGACTAATGGGCACCAATATTATCCAGTTAGTCTTAGTAACGTAGTAAGTATATTTCATTTTTCAGGACATCATTATCTTTGACTAACTATATACAATCTAAATCGTTTGAAACCCAGGTACTATTTTCAGATTCAAGAAGTCCAAACCTCAGAGACTGTAATCATCTGGCTTGCTTTTTCAGCTAGCACCACTATATCTCTGGCCTGTTACAGGTAAGTTGTTCTCTCTGAGCCACTAATGGACAGTCTCCTTTCTAAGCACTAGACAATGAAATTAAAAAAAAAAGAAACTTCTTAAAAAGATGCACTTGGAATTTCATTAATTAACAAGTAAAGCATAGCTGCAAAATAAATGAAAATAACCAAAGAACCCCTCACTGTGCCATTTAAAAATATTCATATACTCAAGTGCAAGAAATACTTCAGGATATTTTACATACTCAACTAGGGCCCACAGTCTGATGCTCAATGAATATAACTTTTCACATCCTGTAAACCTTTAACAGCCTTGATTAATGTTAGGTGAGTTAATAACACAGAAATCAAGTGATGTTTTCATACCACTTGATGGTGTTAACTCTGAACAACATAAAGAGCTTAAATCCTGCCCTGCCAATCACTCATAATTCAATCCCACCTGATCTCCAAATAGTTACAAAGAACACAAGCAGAATAGAGATCAAATGGCCTTTTAACTCATATCTGAAAGGATATCAATGTAGATTTCTGGTAAAGGATTAATGGACACACAGAATATACACAGAGAGTCTAAGCTTAAAGCCTGAGGGGATTTCTGCATTACCGTTAAATATTAACAATGGGACCAGCAAGTTCAGATGTGTCTCAGTGGCAGAAAAAATTGAAAAAAAAAGGAATGAGGTGGGGGAGAAGGGAGGAAGGGGCAAGGAGGGAGAGAGAGGATGAGACAAGATAGATACGTAGAAAGAGAGAGAAAGACCTTGTGTCCATTTCTGGATAAAACTACACTGTGCCAGAAAAAGCTCAAGAGGCACAGTAGCCCAGTTTGGGGGCTTACTTATATCTTCTCCATCAGATTAGCACCTTTTTTTAACCCTTAGACATACAAGAACTTTAAAGACCAGATCACCTGTGTTCAGATCCCAACTCTACCTTTTATGAGCTGTGGGGCTTTGGATAAGTTGCTTAGCCTTTCTAAACTCTTTCCTCATGCATGGTTTTGGATAAGAAAATTATCCAGCTCATCAGGCTTTTGTGAGGATTAAATCAATAAGCATGTATAAAGTATACTTAAAATGATGCCTCATATATAGTAAGGCCCACGTATTAGATTTTACTTCTATTATTAGTAACAGAAATCTAGAATGTGAGCCAGGTATGAGAGAAAGGCTGACAAACTCCCATCTCTCCTACACTCACTGGGTTTTAAAATCCAGCCTGTCATTCCCTCACTGGGATAAGATACCAAGTATATCAAGGTAATTCTGTTCTAGTCCTCTTAAATCCACTCCCCTAAAATCTACAACAACCTCTTTTGTAGATATTCCCAGGAAAAGAGAGATAGGAAGTTCTGTTTTTGCCTCAGAAATGTGTCTGAACAGACATTAATTAGGTTATCTGTAAGGCTTCAGCATATACTAGATTGAAAAATCATTCCCTAATGTGTTATAAATTTCAAAATGTGCCTAGTCACATTGTTGAACCCCATTCACTAGGGAAGGTTTTCAATGTGTACCAAATGGTGGCTTGGTTTAAATGTATTGTCAGACAAATATAAGTGCCACAAACTAGAGTCCTTTTTATTAAGATTTCACAGAAAAAAATTAAATTTAAAGCTAATTCATCTTTTAAATTAATAAAAAAAAATTAAAATCTAAATTCTAAAATTATCTTCCTTTCAATTTTTCTCATTCTCAGCAAAGTGAAAGTGTTAGTCACTCAGTTGTGTCCAACTCTTTGTGACTGCATGGACTGTGGCCTACCAGATTCCTCTGTCCATGGAATTCCCCAGGCAAGAATACTAGAATGGGCAGCCATTCCCTTCTCCAACCCAGGGATCGAATCCAGGTTTCTTACATTGCAGGCAGATTCTTTATCATCTGAGCCACCAGGGAAGCTCAGCAAACAGGTTCTACTTTAGGAACTTAGTAGAATGTTAATTTGCTTTTCGACAACTCCAAAGTCATCAACCAGCATCTGTAATATTTCCAAGGTTTGATGAATTCAACCCCAAATTTCACATTATTCCATTCTTGATTATCTGAATAGTTAACAGAAAATAAAAGACTATCAGAAAACTAGTCCTCTACCAAAAAAACTCATGATAAAAAAATGCAAGTTCTCAATTATCTCAAACAAAGTGGTGGCATCAGCCAGGAATTAAACTCTATTGGCTTATATCGAAATACAAAATGTACTATCCCTCATAGCGGAAAGATCTATAATGATTCTGGATCTAAGCCTTGTCATCAAGCTTCACTCTCCCTTTTTTCATCTCCTGGGCTCTCTATTCTTCCAAGCAGGATTCATTATGTAAAAAATCAATAATCAGAAACCTCAAGTAGAATTAGGAGTCAGTAAGGGAAGCTCTCATATCCAGGGAGGGTTGTGGAGTCCAACATGAAGAAGAAATATGTCTCTTCTTAAGGGCTCACAACCAGTGAAGAGCATGGACACTTTGTTAACCTTAGTTCTCCAAACTTCTTTTGCTCCCTCTATAAAAGCATTCTCCTTTCCTTGCCAGAGGACTTGCACAAGGCTACCCACAGTTACACGCCCTGAATTGAAATTCTCTAATGATCCTAGATGAATCTGTCTTTGCTTGTGAAATATATGTCAGTCTATTTGTTTTAAGTCACAATTCACAAGCAGGCCATGTGTTGATGGTCACCATCAACATGGCAGTCCTTGGAATCTTCAAGTTTACAAAATTCTTCAAGGTAGTATTTCCAGCAGGAAGAGATTTGTTCTTCAGATCTTACAAAAATAAAAATCTTAAGATTTAGCCTTGTTGCACTGATACATCACATGTTCATCAAAGACCAGAAATGTGATGTTTTCTAGCAAGATAGAGGATAGAGAAAAGACAAAAAAAGATCTTCTCAGTTTAACATTATCCAGGGTCTCAATTTGTGAATATTAGTTGTCAAAAATTTATAGAAAATACCTATAAAGGGAAAATTCTATTAAAAAATGAATTTACTGCTATAAGTTTTCACCATGTGTAATCCAAAACTCGTGCTTTTGCTGTTGAACCTTCATAGTCTCTACCTCCAGTGGCCAATGAGAATTAATATGGCCTCTGCCATGGACTTTGTTCTCAAATCTCATGGTAGCCAAAGCCCTTTGCTTAGCTCTTGGCATTTCTCAGTTTTCCATGATGTTAGAAGCTAAATCTGAAGTTATGACCTCTATCCTATGTTAGTCCTCAAACATTGCCTCTCCTCTTTTTATAAACTTACTCTGGAAGAATCGTAAAGTGCTTTTTCCCTCCGTATTTCTGGCTATAGTGAGACCTGATTTTTCAGCAAAGAATGAAATCGTGCTCTTAGCCCCCAGAACTGGAAGGGAAGAGAAAAGATAAGAAAATGAAAAAGAAACCCACATGTAATCATTGAAAAGAAAAAGCTACAGACTCTGAGACTTCCAATCTCATGCCACATATCAATTCCAGGAATTAACAATACTGATACCAAAAAAAAAATAGAGTTATCCTCAAATTTTGTTAGAGATTTATCTGTATCAGACAAATGAAAAGAGATTTTTTTAAAGTGTTTTATGGTGAGTTTAGTCAGTCACTAGCAAGAACCTTTCTTTTTCATGTCTTCAACAGTTAGAACTGGACATGGAACAATAGACTGGTTCCAAATAGGAAAAGGAGTACATCAAGGCTGTATATTGTCACTCTGCTTATTTAACTTATATGCAGAGTACATCATGAGAAATGCTGGAATGCATGAATCACAACCTGGATCAAGATTGATATTCAAGAGAAATATCAATAACCTCAGACATGCAGATCACAGCACCCTTATGACAGAAAGCAAAGAAGAACTAAAGAGCCTCTTGATGAAAGTGAAAGAGGGGAGTGAAAAGCTAGCTTAAAACTCAACATTCAGAAGACTAAGATCATGGCATCCAGTCCCATCACTTCATGGCAAGTAGATGGGGAAACAATGGAAACAGTGGCAGACTTTATTTTGGGGGGCTCCAAAATCACTGGAGGTGGTGACTGCAGCCATGAAATTAAAAGATACTTGCTCCTGGGAAGAAAAAATATGACCAAACTAGACAGCATATTGAAAAGCAGAGACATTACTTTGCCAACAAAGGTCCATCTAGTCAAAGCTATGGTTTTTCCAGTAGTCATGTATGGATGTGAGAGTTGGAGTATAAACAAAACTGAGTGCCAAAGAATTGATTTAACTGTGGTGCTGCATAAGATTCTTGAGAGTCCCCTGGACTTCAAGAAGATCCAACCAGTCCATCCTAAAGGAAATCAGTCCTGAATATTCATTGGAAGGACTGATGCTGAAGCTGAAACTCCAATACTTTGGCCACTTGATGCGAAGAGCTGACTCATTTGAAAAGACCCTGATGCTGGGAGGGATTGAAGTTGGGAGGAGAAGGGAATAACAGAGGATGAGATAGTTGGATGGCATCACTGACTCAATGGACATGAGTTTGAGTAAACTCTGGGAGTTGGTG
The DNA here is from genome assembly GCF_027580195.1 of Bos mutus. Classification (NCBI taxonomy): domain Eukaryota; kingdom Metazoa; phylum Chordata; class Mammalia; order Artiodactyla; family Bovidae; genus Bos; species Bos mutus. The sequence continues at coordinate 11,285,562 of NC_091622.1, forward strand.
ATAGACACGGACGCCTGGCATGCTGCAGTCCATGGGGTCGCAAAGATTTGGACATGACTGAGTGACTGAACTGAACTGAACTGAGAGTCCTTAAAGAAGAGCAAGAAAATATTTGTGTCTGTTCAGCCTGCCATCCCTTTTCTCCCTTTAAGGTCTCCAATAACCCTACTCTGCAGCCCAAGTGAATCAGCCTTCTTGCAAACCACAAACACCAGATGTTATATTTCTTTAAAGTTTTTATCTCCTTGTAGAGTATTTTACTTCCAAATGCTGACTTCTGTGTATCTCCACACTTGAGACTGAGAAGGTAGGAAATATGATTTGCCTAGATGTTTAGTTTGATAGTATTAGAACGTTCAAATCACAAGCATGGGGTTTTGCGCAGGTAGTAAACTCTTCTTTGTTGTTGTTGTTGTTGTTGTTTCCCCCATACAAAATGCTTTATTTAACCTTCATGCCTTCATTCAGGTAATTATACAAATGCATACAGTTAAAGGTTTAAACTCTATTTCGGCTCACAGCTCAATTCACAGGAAAGTTGAATACAGAAAAGCAATGCACCAACAGAATATGTCTGAGACACCATTAAAAACGATAACACTTGTTCATTTAAATCTCTGAGAATAGACTGGAATAATCGTCCTCTGAGAGAATCTCATTAGGAGGGTCTCCCTTTACATTATCGTAGGGCAAGAAAAAAAATAAAAGATCACCAGCAAGTTCTTCTTTGTGATTGTAGCTTAGAGAGTGACCAGGGTGAAACTGCTGAGTCTGAAAATGTATGTTAAGGATATATTTATGGTACCTTTGCCATGCTATCTAGGTTTTACCCTATAGGCAATGGGGAGAGTCCAGAAGTGAAAGATGTGATACTTGTATTAAATTCAGCACTAAGAAGAAATATATTTTAAATTTATTAAAAATTTATGTCTCTGATTTGGCATTGCAATCAGTTTAAAAGAATGTCTGAGTAAGAGAAGTACGTTCTTTCAGAGTTAGCTTTTTGTATTTAATACCAAAGCCAAGTGGAGATAGGAAATTACTCTCATTTGGGCCACTTTGTTATATGATGCAAGTCTCTCAATACCATATTGGTAATATTTACAACAGTTAGAACTGGACATGGAACAACAGACTGGTTCCAAATAGGAAAAGGAGTATGTCAAGGCTATATATTGTCACCCTGCTTATTAAACTTATATGCAGAGTACATCATGAGAAACTCTGGGCTGGATGAAGCACAAGCTAGAATCAAGATTGCTGGGAGAAATATCAATAACCTCAGATATGCAGATGACACCACCCTTATGGCAGAAAGTGAAGAGGAACTAAAGAGCCTCTTGATGAAAGTGAAAGAGGAGAGTGAAAAAGTTGGCTTAAAGCTCAACATTCAGAAAACAAAGATCATGGCATCTGGCCCCATCACTTCATGGGAAATAGATGGGGAAACAGTGGAAACAGTGTCAGACTTTATCTTTTTGGGCTCCAAAATCACTGCAGATGGTGATTGTAGCCATGAAATTAAAAGATGCTTACTCCTTGGGAGAAAAGTTATGACCAACCTAGATAGCATATTCAAAAGCAGAGACATTACTTTGCCAACAAAGGTTCATCTAGTCAAGGCTATGGTTTTTCCAGTGGTCATGTATGGATGAGAGAGTTTGTCTGTGAAGAAAGCTGAGCACCGAAGAATTGATGCTTTTGAACTGTGGTATTGGAGAAGACTCTTGAGAGTCCCTTAGAGTGCAAGGAGATCCAACCAGTCCATTCTGAAGGAGATCAGCCCTGGGTGTTCATTGGAAGGAATGATGCTAAAGCTGAAACTCCAGTACTTTGGCCACCTCATGCAAAGAGTTGACTCATTGGGAAAGACTCTGATGCTGGGAGGTATTGGGGGCAGGAGGAGAAGGGGACGACAGAGGATGAGATGGCTTGATGGCATCACTGACTCAATGGACATGAGTTTGAGTGAACTCCGGGAGATGGTGATGGACAGGAAGGCCTGGCGTGCTGCGATTCATGGGGTCGCAAAGAGTTGGACACGACTGAGTGACTGAAATGAACTGAACTGAATATTTGCAAAAAAATCCTGAGAATATTAATTAACTCTAAGAGTCAATCCCTGAGAAAGTATCATCAAACTTTGCTGATATTCAGTCAATTAAACTGTGTGATTAAAACCACTGAGTAGGACATTTAAATCACTGTGCCAACAACACAGACCCAGAATGTCTTTTTGAAATGACGCTGCATTCACAGGCTATACTACATCACTTTGCAATGTGTATCACCAAGAATAGTATTGAAACTTCTTTGAAGGTAAGAAAGAGAAATTCATACACATGAACAGTGTCCTGATCCACTTGGGCTTCTATAACAAAACACCACAGCCTAGTGGCTAGTAAATAACAGAAAGTTATTTCTCAATATCCTGGAGGATGGAAATCCAAGACCATGGTACGAGCAGAGTGAGGGACCTTGTCTGAGTCTAAGGCTTCTTCTTGTTGTGTCCTTAGATGGCAAAAGGGGAGGAGGGATCTTTCTGGAACCACTTATATAAAGGCACCAATTCCATTCAAGAGGGCTCTGCCGTCATGACCTAATCACCCTCAAAGGCTCTGTTTCTTAATACTATTACCATGGGGGGTTAGGATTTTAACTTATTAATTTGGGAGAGACTTGGAGTTGGTGATGGACAGGGAGGCCTGGCGTGCTGTGATTCATGGGGTGGCAAAGAGTCGGACATGACTGAGCTTCTGAACTGAAATTAACTGAGGAGGCACAAACATTCAGACCATAGCAAAGAGGAAATTTACTGAAGAGACATGGGGGAAAAGCACAAGGAGTCTTGTGGAAGTGAGTCATGCATTGTGAAGCTGTCAAGGCCTGAAGGAGCCACTCTTTCCATCTCTCTGGAGTCACATTATTTCTCATGGCTCCTTTGTTGGTAGGTCTCCTACTTCTTACTTCAAACTGGTCTAGCATTTCTCACAAAATTTCACATGGCTTACAACAGCCATTGTAGCTCTAAATCATGTAGCTCTGTTTGCCTCGTTTCAAATTGGTATGGAAAATTCTGACGGATCACTGGTCATTCATTGCCATGTTGTTCTTGGATTCTCGTCCTTTCTGGTCACATGTTTCTCACAAAGCTGACTGGGCTCCGCTGTACATCAGACGATGTTGGCATAGGGAGTTCCCAAAAAAAGCGAGGATGTAGGGAATAGTCTCCTAAAGTGGTTGACAATTTTTTTAAATTAATCATAACAATGAATAGGCTGTAAAGGTTATTTTAGTTTTGATCTAGCTGAGTGCCAGACTCAGCTATGCTCAAGATTAATAAATGTAACTTTGAATTGGTCACAATTTCTTCCTTCCCTAGTTCCAAAGCCAAGCAGAGAGGCTGAAATCAAGAGGATGGGAGTCACTAATAGGATAAGTCATCCAATTTAAAAGTTCTAATAAGTTTTAACTTGGAGTTATATAAATTCCTATCTCATTATTTTGAATAACTACTTTGTCAAATGACAGTAATTTAATTTACAAAATTGTTATAAAATGTGATAAATATGATAAATTTATAAAGAAATGAGGTTACTTGAAAGAGCAAAAACAGACATCACCATTGTACCACATTTTTACACACTCACAAATAAGTGTTTCTGTGTGGGAAAGAATCATGTTTTGAATAAGAGAAGTAACTCCAGTTGTTGTGTTCAAAGCCACTAAAAGGAAAAACCCAACACAATAGTCACCCACACAAAAATATTTTTCTCTCCTTTCTCTCCTTTGATTCATGTTCATTTAAATAATTGGATATGTGAAGAAGGAAAACACTGTCATAATAAAGGAAAATAACAAGATTCTGCATGCTTTATTGACAACTATTTCTTTTTCCCCTCATAGGGAAAAAGTAAACATGAAAAAATATAAATGAGAAATTCTTAACGGAGTTAGGTTGCCTTTTAAATAAGATCACTCCTAGAATTTTGCTCCATGTTGCTCCAGGCCTCTTTACATCCATGCTCATGGTTCATTTTAAGAACAACCCTTTGGGAATTGTTCTTATATTCATCTCACATTCTACAAATGAGGAAACTGAGGCCCATAGAGATGAACTAGCAAATAATAAATTGTGGAACCTGGAAAAGGGAATGAAGAAAGAAGAATATTGTTAAGGGGGCTTAGAGGAGACCATTCTGAAGGCAGTGGTTGCACAGAGATAGTAAATCCTTGGCTGGGTGACCATTTGTAAATAAGTGGTCTTCTTAAGTCAAGTATTGGCACAGTAGAGATTTCCTACACTTAGTCTGGAGTAACAACCTATAGCAAGTGTTAATAACAAAGTTTACCACTCAGCCTCCTAAATGTTGAAATACACTTCAGTTATGTAGTTGTTTATTGGCACACAAATTGTTGAAGCCTCAAGACAATCCCTTAGAATCTTCTACTTGTATAATTTTGGGCAAATCACTTATACTATCTAGTTATCAGTTTATTTATCTGAAAGCTAGTTTTTTAAGGGAAATACAAGCTCTAACATTCTATAAATTTGTGGGGATTTGTTGGTTTGCCTCAATGCCATTTCATCTCATTTATTTTCCTAAGAAGTCTGTTCATAAGTCTGTTTACTCAATCAAGCATTTAGCTTTGTACCGATATTGAAGGAATTCACTTTTATTCATATTTAAATAATTGAGTTGGAGACTGCAAGAGTTATGAAACTAAAACTCATGCAACACTATTTACATTTTCTCTACCTTAAAGAGTAAATACATCAATCTAAATTTTTTTTTTTTTACCACAGGCTCTCATAAGCAGCTGTGGAAACCTAGAAAAACCATTTCATCAGTATAGTATTCTTTCCCAAGAAAATGAAGGTCACTTTGAACAAACAAATGATACTTTCTGGCAGGTGGGAGTGTTCTGAGTCTTTACAACAACAGTAAATTTGAGGCAGTTTAAATTTAAAAGGTTGAGGAAACAAATACAACAAGAGCAAAATCCACAGGATTTGAATTACCACAGATCTTCATAAATAGTTCATTAAATAATGATCTAAGAAAATGGGAATGCAGCTTGCTGTTCCCAGTCATAATGAAGGTATACTAGAATACTGTCTCACAGGTTGCTGGTTTTGGTTGTGAAATAAATTTTTATTTATGTTTTGCATCTCCATTTACCATAAAACCACCATCATTGTGACTTTAGTCATGACAGGCTTTTGTGGAGATAATCTACAAAATACTTACCAGTAAAACCTTAATTTGTTGTAAAAGTTCAGACTGGAAGTAGAAGATCCTCCTAGCGTTGGTTTCCCCTTGTCCTAAAATGTAGCTAATTAATTTAATTTGATAAGACGGAAGTGACTGAGTTAGCAGATCTAACTAAAGCAGAAAAGCTACTATTGTCTCCCTGATATTTTATACTCTTAGTCACAAGCAAAAACCTACAATCAGTCAAAAATTACTAAGATATTTTGGGTTATCGAAGATGGCAAAGAAGTAAGTGGACGTGGAGTACATCTCTCTCCATGGATACATCAGGAACACACCTTCAGACATTAAAGTGCATGCAGAACACCAGCTGAGAGCGGACAGGAGCACGTGACCAGAGGAAAAGAATATATAAACCCACGCAAAACTTGGTAGGACGAAGGAACTAGGGGAGAAAGCAGGAGTGTGAGTAGGACTGGACCTGCCCCCAGGCGTGGGGGAGCTGAAGCAGGGGTCTGATCCGCACATGGCAGCTATTGTCTGAGTCAGAGGAGAAACATTTAAGGCTGAGAGTGAAACAGCTGATCTATGGCAACCTAAATGGAACGAGAACCAGACAGTCCTTACCGCAGCCATACATACTCCAGACACAGATGCAGGTCCCCTGGAAGGGGCAGTGGCTGGGAGCTGGAGTTTAGGGATTGTGGGGCAATCCCAGGGCAATCCCATGGCTGCTGTTGACTGTGGAGAAATGGATCCAGGCGATGTGAGGGAGGAGATTGTGGTGGGAAATGCCAGGAGAGGAAACCCAGGCAGCCATGGAAGCAAGGTGATACTGCTGAGTCACACAAAGGGGGTGGAGCCATCATCATAGCCTCTATCTCCCCACATGCCAGCATCCGCAGCTAAACAAAAGACAGGCTGGCCCATCAATGCCTGATGCCCTTAACTACAGAGTAGGACCCCACCCAGGGTACCCCTTTAAGTGCCTGACACGCTGAGCTACAGAGTAGGACCCCAGCCAGGGTGGCTCCTCTATGTGCTTGAGCACCAAACAACAGAGAAGGACCCCAGGCAAGAGAGCACTCTAAGTGCCTGAACAGGCAGAGCTACAGAGAAAGACTGGCCAAAGAGGCCTTCTGATCACCAGCTACAAGAGGCTCGAAAAAAGATTCTGATAGGGCCATAACTCCTACGGCAGAAGCAGTCCATATCCCTGCACACTTGGTGCCACCAGGGTTCCCACAAGCCAAGCAGCTGCACCACCTTCACGCTCAACTCTCACTGGGGCAGATCTGCCACGGGCAAAAAAATTCGTGTCTATGTGTGCAGGATTGCTTTGGTCACGTTTGACTTTTTGTGACCCTGTAGACTGTGGCCTGCCAAGCTTCTCTGTCAGGAGGGGGTTCTCCAGGCAAGAATACTGGAGTGCATTGGCCAATACTGGCTGCCATACCCTTCTAGAGCACTATATTTCCTGCTGCCCAGGCCGCCAACTCCCCTGAGTATCTGGTGCTGCCAGAACCTCTGCAACCCAAACCTGCACCACCTCCACACCTGGCCCTCACAGGGGCAAACCCAAGTCCTCCAGGGCAGCATCAGGAGCAGAACCCAGTGGAGGACCCACACGCAGAGGTGGAGATAAAACCACAATTGAAACCCAGGGGCAGTGTGGCTAAGGAAGAAGACCCAAAACCCATCCACCATAAAGCTGCATATTAAATCCACACTATCAACTAGGCAGACTCTGTGTCTATGGAATATATGAAACGTCATTGAGAGTTCCCACAAAAGAAAACACACTAGTTCTGATAGCTGTGGATATTGGAGTCAAGAGTACAGAGGAGTCAGACCAGATTAGAATCTGAGCTGCCCCACAGCAGGTCCAGAGATCAGCACAGGGTCAGAGGGCCTCCTAGGGAGGTGAGGTGGACTGTGATTCCCAGTGAGGGGAAGGACTCTGACAGCAGTGATCAAGAAAAACATTTATTATTCTTATGTTTTGACTTGTTCTGTAGATTCTTTTGGATTTTTTCTTTTTCATTCCCCCCCACCTCCCCCGGTTGTACTTGTCAATTTTATTGGCATTATGAAATCCAATTAAGCTTTTGAGCTTTTTTTTTTTTTTTCTCAGTCACGTTTTTTATTGTTATTATAACCCTTTGCTTCTACATTGGGCTTTTGAAGTTCTGTGGGGTTTTTTTTTTTTTTTTTTTTTTTTTTTTAAACTTTTTAAACCTATTATTATTTTTCTATATTTATTCCTTTGTTTCCTCTTCCTACTGTTCTTTTCCCCTTGCAATTAATCTTTTACATATACAAATTTTCTTTATCTACTTATATCTAACTTTACATATCTATCTTGTCTTTCTCTCCTTCCCTCTCAACATATCTGTTAGTTTTATTTTCATTGCTTTATTCCCCAATTGGCACCTTGCTTTATATTTGTTTTCCAGTTTATGCTTTAGTTAGTTTTTCTCTGGTAGATATAATTTTTGGTTTCCTTTGTTCGCTGAGTCAAACAATTGGACTTTATTTTTGCTGGACTGTTTTAATTTTGCTTATGGGTGTATATGTCTATGTGTCTATTCAGTCACACTTTTTATTGTTGTTATAAACCTCTATCTCTACATTGGGCTTTTGCAGTTCTGTGGAGATTTCCTTTTTTCTTTCTTCCTCCATTTTTTTTCTCTTTTTTATAATTTTAATTTTTTAAAGCTATGATATTTTTTCTACATTTATTACTTTGTTTGCCTTTCCTACTGCTATTTTACCCTTGCAGTTAATCTGTAATGTATATAAATCTTCTTCCTTTACCTCTATTTAAATTTGCACACCTATTCTTTTTCTTTTCTTTCTTTTCTTTCCTCTCAACATATTTGTTAGCTTTGTTTTCATTGCTTTATTTCCCACTTGGCATCTTGCTTTAATTTTGCCTTCCAGTTTGTGCTTTAGTTAGTTTTGTTCTTAACTGGTAAACATAATTTTTTATTTCCTTTGTTCACTGGGTCAATCTGCTGTACTTTATTTTTGCTGAACTGTTTTGACTTTGCTCATGGGTGTAGATGTATATGTGTATATTCCATTATTTTAATTATTATTTGCCTGATTTTGTAACTGCCATTTGTCTGAGGTTCATCTTTGGTTTCCCATTTTTGGATGTTTGTTTTAATCTCACTTAATGCCATAGCAAACCACTTGTGGAATCTTCGTTCCTGACCAGACATCAAGCTCTGAGCCCTTGGAGTGGGAGCACTGACTCCAAGACCCTAGACTACCAGAGAAATAATCCTAGGGAGTATCAAATAGTGAGAACTCACACACAGGAAACCACTTGAACATAAGACCCAGCATCACCCAACCTCCAGTAGCACCCTGTGCAGGAAGCCTCATCCAAACAACAAACAAAACAAAAATACAAACCCAATCATCAGCAGACAGGATTACCACCTCACTCAGCCTTGCCCATCAGAGGAAAAACAAACAAACAAAAACTCAGTACAAATCTCACCTGATAAGATGCTTACACAAACCACTGGACCAACTTTAGGAGGGCAGAAGCAAAAAAGAAGAAAGAATTCAACGTTCTTCAAGGAAAGAATTCAAATTTCCTTTAAGCCTGGGAAAAGGAGACCTCAAACATGATAAGTTAAAAATTAATGAAAAGGCAGAGAAATACCACACAAATAAGGGATAAACTAGAAACACAGAAGTCCAAATAAATCAAGAGGAAATAGGCAAACTTCCTGGAAAATAATTCAGAGTAATGATAGTAGAGATGATCAAAAACCTTGAAAACAAAATGGAGAAAATGCAAAAATCAATTAGCAAAGACCTAGAAGAATTAAAGAATAAACATAAAGAGACAAACAACACTATTACTGAAATAAAAAATACTCTAGAAGGAATCAATAGCAGAACATCTGAAGCAGAAAAAGCAATCAGTGAGCTGGAAGATAAAATGGTGGAAATAACTTCTGAAGAGCACAATAAAGTTAAAAGAATGTAAAGAAGTGAGGAGACTCTCAGAGACCTCTGGGACAAAATAAAACACACCAACATTTGAATTATAGGGGACCCAGAAGAAGAAGAAGAGAACAAGAAAAGGTATGAGAACATTTTTGAAGAAATTATAGTTAAAAATTTCCCCTACATGGAAAAGGAAATAGTCAATCAAGTCCAAGAGGTACAAAGAGTCCCATACAGGATAAACCTAAGGAGACACCAAGACCTAAGGAGACCCACCAAGACATATACTAATCACTATAAAAGACTAAACACAAAGAAAGAATATTAAAAGCAGCCAGGAAGAAGCAACAAGTAACATAGAAGGGAAACCCCATACACTTAACATCTGATCTTTCAGCAGAAACTCTGTAGGCTAGAACAAATGGCAGGATATATTTAAAGTACTGAAAGGGGAAAATCTACAACCAAGATTATGATACTCAGCAAGGATCTCATTCAAAATTGGTGGAGAAATGAAAAGATTTTCATGGCAAGCAAAAGTTAAGAGAATTCAGTACCACCAAAGCAGATTAACAACAAATGTTAAAGGGACTTATATAGTCAAGAAATACAAAAGAAGATAAAAGGTCTAAAAAGTCAACCCCAATTAAGAAAATGGCTAGAGGAACATATATATCAATAATTACTTTAAATGTAAATGGATTAAATGCTCCAACCAAAATATGCAGACTGGCTGAATGGATACAAAAACAAGACCCATATATATGCTGTCTTCAAGAAACCCACTTCAGACCTAAAGATACATGTAGACTGAAAGTGAGAGGATGGAAAAATATATTCCATGCAAATAGGAAGCAAAAGAAAGCTGGAGTAGCAATCCTCATATCAGACAAAATAGACCTTAAAATAAGGAAGGTTACAAGAAATAAGGAAGGACACTACATAATGATCAAGGGATCAATCCAAGAGGAAGACATAACAATTGTAAATACCTATGTACCAAACAAAGGAGCACCTCAATACATAAGACAAACACTAACAGACATAAAAGGTGAAATTGACAGTAACACAAAATAGTAGGAGACTTTAGCACCCCAATCACACCAATGTACAGATCATCAAAACAGAAAATTAATAAGGAAACACAGTCTTATATGATACACGAGATGAGATGGATCTCATTGATATCTTCAGGATATTCCATCCAAATGCAGAATACACCTTCTTCTCAAGTGCACATGAAACATTCTCCAGGATAGACCACATATTAGGTCACAAATCAAACCTCAGTAAATTTAAGAAAATCGAACTCATATCAATCAATTGTATCTTCCCCGACCACAATGCTACAAAATGAGATATGAACTACAAGAATAAAACTACAAGAAACACAAACACATGGAGATTAGACAACACATTTCTAAATAACCAACATGTTACTGAAGAAATCAAAAGGAAATAAAAAAATTTCTAGAAACAAATAACAATGAAAACAGCACAACTCAAAACCTATGGGATGCGGCAAAAGCAGTTCTAAGAGGGAAGTTTATAGCAATACAATCCTACCTCAAGAAACAAGAAAAACATCGAATAGACAGCTTAACTTTACACTGAAACAACTGGAAAAAGAAGTACCAAAAAAAAAAAAAAAAATTAGTAGAAGGAAAAAAATCATAATGATCTCAGCAGAAATAAATGTAAAAGAAATGAAAGAAACAATAGTAAAGATTAATAAAACTAAAAGCTGGTTCTCCAAGAAAATAAACAAAATTGACAAACTTTTAGGCAGACTGATCAAGAAAAAAAGAGAGAAGAAGCAAATCAACAAAATTAGAAATGAAAAAGGAGACAATGCAGAGACAAAACACACAATGCAGAAATATAAAAGCAACTATATGGCAATAAAAGGGACAACCTGGAACAAATGGACAGATTCTTAGAAAGTTCCATCTTCCAAGACTGAACGAGGAAGAAATAGAAATTATGAACACCCCAATTACAAGCACTGAAATTGAAGCTGTGCTCAAAAATCTCCCCAAAAACAAAAGCCCAGCACCAGATGGCTTCACAGGAGAATTCTGTCAAACATTTAGAGAAGAGCTAATGCCTATCCTTCTAAAACTCTTTCAAAAAATTGCAGAGGAAGGAATACTTCCAAACTCATTCTATAAGGCCACCATCACTCTGATACCAAAACTGGTCAAAGACAACACACACACACACACACACACACACACACGTTACAGGCCAATATCACTGATGAGCATAGATGCAAAAATCCTCAACAAAATTTTTAGCAGACAAAATTCAGCAACATATCAAAAAGCTCATACACCATGATCAACTTGGGTTTATTCCAGGGATGCAAGGATTCTTCAATATACGCAAGTCAATCAATGTGATACACCATATTAACTAATTGAAAGGTCAAAAACCATATGATAATCTCAATAGATGCAGAAAAAGCCTTTGACAAAAGTCAGCTCCCATTTATGATGAAAACACTCCAAAAAAATGGGTTTAGAAGGAACCTACCTCAACATAGTAAAGGCCATATATGATAAGCCTACAGCAAACATTCTCAATGGTGAACAACTGAAAGCATTCCCCCTAAGATCAGGAACAAGACAAGGGTGTCCACTTTCCCCACTGTTATTCAACATAGTTCTGGGAGTCTAAGCTATAGCAATCAGAGGAGAAAAAGAAATAAAAGGAATCCAGATCAGAAAGGAAGAATTAAAGCTCTCAATGTTTGCAGATGACATGATACTGTATATAGAAAACTCTAAAGATCCTTCTCCAGGGGATCTTCCTGACCCAAGGATCGAACCCAGGTTTCCTGAATTGCAGGCAGATGCTTTACCTTCTGAGCCACAAGGGAAGCCCAAATCAGAACATTACTAGAGCTAATTAATGAATTTAGCAAAATTCCAGGATATAAAATCAAAACACAGAAATCACTTTCATTTGTATCTACTAGCAGTGAAAAATCAGAAAAAGAAATTAAGGAATCAATCCCATTCACCATTGCAACAAAAAGAATAAACATCTAAGAATAAACTTACCTAAGGAGACAAAAGAACTGTATACAGAAAATAATAAGACCATGATGAAAGAAATCAAAGATCACATAATCAATGGAAAGCTATTCCATGTTCTTGGGTAGGAAGAATCAATATTGTGAAAATGACTATACCAGTAAATGCAATCTACAGATTCAATATGATCCCTATCAAATTATCAATGCAATTTTTCACAGAACTAGAACAAAAAATTTCACAATTCATGTGGAAACACAAAAGACCCCAAATAGCCAAAGCAGTCTTGAGGAAGAAGAATGGAACAGGAGGAATCAACCTTCCTGACTTCAGATTATACTACAAAGCTACAGTCATCAAGATAGTATGGTCCTGGCACAAAAACAGAAATATAGAACAACGGAATAAGATAGAAAGCCAAGAAATAAACCCATGCACCTATAGGTACCTTATTTTTCACTAAGGAGGCAAGAATATACAATGGAGTAAAGATAGCCTCTTCACTAAATGGTGCTGGAAAAACTGTGCAGCTACGTGTAAAATAATGAAATTAGAACACTTCATAACATTATATACAAAGATAAACTCTAAATGGATTAAACACCTAAATGTAAGACCAGAAACTATAAAACTTTTAGAGGAAAACACAGGCAGAACACTTGATGACATAAATCAAAACAAGATCCTCTATGACCCACCTCCTAGAATAATGTAAATAAAAACAAAAGTAAGCAAGTGGGACCTGATTAAACTTAATAGCTTTTGCATAGCTTAAGTATGGTGAAAAGACAACCCTCAGAATGGCAGAAAATAATAGCAAATGAAACAACGGACGAAGGATTAATTTCCAAAATATACAAGCAGTTCATACATCTCAATACCAGAAAAACAAACACCCTGATCAAAAAGACCCACCTGACCTGCCTCTTGAGAAATCTGTATGCAGGTCAGGAAGCAACAGTTAGAACTGGACATGGAACAACAGACTGGTTCCAAATAGCAAAAGGAGTATGTCAAGGCTGTATATTGTCACCCTGCTTATTTAACTTCTATGCAGAGTACATCATGAGAAACGCTGTACTGGAAGAAACACAAGCTGGAATCAAGATTGCCTGGAGAAATATCAATAACCTCAGATATGCAGATGACACCACCCTTAATGCATAAAGTGAAGAGGAACTCAAAAGCCTCTTGATGAAAGTGAAAGTGGAAAGTGAAAAAGTTGGCTTAAAGCTCAACATTCAGAAAATGAAGATCATGGCATCTGGTCCCATCACTTCATGGGAAATAGATGGGGAAACAGTGGAAACAGTGTCAGACTTTATTTTTGGGGGCTCCAAAATCACTGCAGATGGTGACTGCAGCCATGAAATTAAAATACACTTACTCTTTGGAAGGAAAGTTATGACCAACCTAGATAGCATATTCAAAAGCAGAGACATTACTTTGCCAACAAAGGTTCGTCTAGTCAAGGCTATGGTTTTTCCTGTGGTCATGTATGGATGTGAGAGTTGGACTGTGAAGAAGGCTGAGCAGTGAAGAATTGATGCTTTTGAACTGTGGTGTTGGAGATGACTCTTGAGAGTCCCTTGGACTGCAAGGAGATCCAACTAGTCCATTCTGAAGGAGATCAGCCCTGGGTGTTCATTGGAAGGAATGATGCTGAAGCTGAAACTTCAGTACTTTGGCCACCTCATGCAAAGAGTTGACTCATTGGGAAAGACTCTGATGCTGGGAGGGATTGGGAGCAGGAGGAGAAGGGGACGACAGAGGATGAGATGGCTGGATGGCATCACTGACTCGATGGACCTGAGTCTGGGTGAACTCCAGAAGTTGGTAAGGGACAGGGAGGCCTGGCGTGCTGCCATTCATGGGGTCGCAAAGAGTCAGACATGACTGAGCAACTGAACTGAACTGAATCAAAAAGTGGGAAAAAGACCTAAACAAACATTTCTCCAAAGAATACATACAGATGGCTAACAAACTCATGAAAAGATTATCAACATCATTCATTATTTGAGAAATACAAATCAAAACTACAATGAGATATCACTTCACACCAGTCAGAATGGCTATCATCACAAACTCTGCAAAGAATAAATGCTGGAGAGGGTGTGGACAAAAGGGAATGCTCTTGCACTGCTGGTAGGAATGTAAATTGATACAGCCAGTATGGAAGACAGTATGGAGATTCCTTAAAAAACTAGGCATTAAACCACCATATGACCCAGCAATCCCACTCCTAGGCAATTACCCTGAGAAAACCAAAATTGAAAAAGACACATGTATCACACTTTTCATTGCAGCACTATTTACAATAGCTAGAATATGGAAGCAAACTAGATGTCCATCAACAGCTGAATGGATAAAGAATTTGCGTACATATACACAATGGAATATTACTCAGCCATAAAAATGAAAGCATGTGAGTCAGTTCTAATGAGGTCGATGAACCTAGAACCTATTATTCAGAGTGAAGTAAGTCAGAAAATGAAATATCAATATCGTATTCTAATACATATATATGGAATCTAGAAAAATGATACTGAAGAATTTACTTACAGGGCAACAGTGGAGAAACAGACATAGAGAATAGACTTATGGACATGGGGAGAGGTGAAGAGAGGGTGAAATGTGTGGAGAGAGTAACATGGAAACTTCCATTACCATATGTAAAATAGATAGCCAATGGGAATTTACTGTATGACTTAGGAAACTCAAACAGAGGCTCTGTATCAACCTGGAGGGGTGGGATGGGGAGGGAGATGGGATGCAGGTTCAAAGGGGAGGGGATTTATGTATCCCCATGGCTGATTCATGTTGAGGTTTGACAGAAAACAACAAAATTCTGTAAAGCAACTATGCTTCAATAAAAAATAAATTTAAAAATTACTAAGATATTTCAAGTGATTAATTTGCTTAGTTACTCTATCCTTTGATTAGATCAGTGTAATTCAAACATGTTTTGGAGGCAAATATTGTGTTAGTCAAAAAGTTTGAACTAACTTTTTGGTCAACCCAATATATTTCCTGCCTGCATTTTTCAGATATTATCAGTGAACACATAAGGTCCAAATGGATTAATTCAATTGTTTGATTTTAGGTAATTTGGTGAAAATTCATTGCACATTATTTATGGTGTTTGGTAGATACATTTTTCCCGAAACAAGAAAAATATTTGGTTTACCCAAAACAAAAACAGACTCATAGGTACAGAGAACAAATGAGCAGTTGCCACAGGTAGGGGGTGCGGGGAGTAAGGGTGGGTGAGATACATGAAGGGGATTAATGGGCATAAACCTCCAGGTATAAGATAAATAAACAATGGGGATGTAATATATAGCCTAAGAAAATATTTTCAATAATATCATAATAACTTTGTATGGGGACAGATGGTTACTAGACTTACCATGGTGATCACCTCATAATGTATGCAAATGTCAAATCATTATATAGTATACCTGATACTAACATAATATTGTACATCAACCGTATTTCAATAAAAAATAAATAAAAACCATGGAGGTAACAATCACACCAACAAAACTATTTGGTTTATAGTAATTACAGTATTTTCTAAAGCTCCTATTTTCAAGAGAAAAGTTTGTCGAATTCTATAGAACTCAGTTTTTAGGATCATACTTTGGCAGGTGCTGAACAAGAGTTACAAGATTATAAGATCTTTAATACACTACACGAGGTCCACCAACGACATATCTCCATCTCTTTCCACGCTCTTAGAATGCTCTACTTAGTAGCAACATAGGAGATGTGCCTTTCTATATTAATAGATATGAAGAGCTGATCTGGGGTCATTCTTTATTTCTCTCTTCATGCCTATATTATTTTGCTAGAGTGGCCATAACAAAATACCACAGATTGGACCACTTAAATACAAGGAATTTATTTTTCACAGTTCCGGCAATTAGACATCCACAATCAGCATGTTGGCACGTTGGTTTCTTTTCAGGACTTTCTTGGTTTGCGGATAGCCACCTTCTCCCCGTGTCCTTGCCTGGTCTTTCCTCTGTGTCTTCATATCCCTGATGTCTATTTGTGTGTCCAAGTTTCCTCTTCTTGTAGAGACACCAACCAAATTGCATTAGGGCCCATCAGTTTGACCCCATTTAACTTTAATTACTCCCTTAAATGCCCTAACTTCTTATACAATCACATTTTAAGGCTCTGGGGGTTAGAACTATAACATGAATCTGACGAGGACATATTCAGGCCATAGCAATGTGTAATATGTCCCTTGCCCCACTCCACACTCTGACTGCTTTTATATTTCCTCCTTGTCACTAGTTTTCAGAATTTTGCATGATGGACTTTAGTGTGGTTTTCTTGGTGTTTATCCTACTTGAGCTTTACTGTGTTTCTTGCACCTGTGGCTTGATAATTTCTATTAAATTCAGAAAAAAAATTTTCTTTAAATATATTTTAGGTTCTCTCTTTACTTCTGGATATTTATTTATACATATTCTTTTTTACAGAATTTCTGTGAACGATCTCTTTGAGTCTTATGCTCCCTTTTCCAATGTTTCTACTTAGCCTTTTTAGCATCAATTCTTAAAAGCTTATTTGCTAACATTATTAGTTATTTTTCTACAATATATATTGCACTTATTTCCTTCCAGTTTATCTTTTGTCTTCAGAATTTATTTGGTGTAGCTTTCATTTGGAGTTTGGAGGGGCCTGCAGAAGTGTATTTTAAGGGTAACTGAATTTACCCCACTTTCTTTTTTTCTGATTCTGAGGTTGGATAATAGTTAGAAAGACAATTCCCTATGTCCAGAATATAAAGTAATTTGCATGCTGTTTTCTAGTTCTTCTGTAGTTTTTCTTAATGTTTATTTTTTTTTGAACTATGATGTCAAGTTTAATTTTTTTCCCACTATTGTTTGTTCCAAAATCTTTTATTAAAATTCTACATTTTTGGGGGACTTCCCTGGTGGTCCAGTGGCCAGATTCTGTGTTCCCACTACAGGAGCAATGGTTTGGGGAACTAAGATCCCACATACCTTGCAGGGCAGCCAGAAAAATAAAATTCTACCTTTTTGTGATTGCCTAAACATTCCACATTTATCATGTACTAAATTTCCATGTGGATGTGGAGCTACTTCTGACACACTATAAGTACAGAAGCTTTGGAGAATATTTTAATAACTATTAAACCAGCCACTTGCAATTAATCTTCTGCTTCAAGATTTTTAAAAGCAAATATTGTATCTTTACTATTCAATACAAACTTTAGAGTCAAGTTGTCTAATCCAGAAAAAAAATAACTTAGTGGTATTTTAAATACAATTACATTAAATTCATATATTATCTAAAAAGATAAAATTATGCATGACAACTTTATAATGCTAAAACAGATGTCTTCATTTAATGAACCCTACTTTTGGTTTTCATGAATGTTTTAAAGTTTTCCTCTTGTGGGTTTTGCATATTTCTTAAGTTTATTCAAAAGTAGTGTATCTCATATTAGGGTGGCATGGCACTAGTGGTAAAGACCCTGCCTGCCAATGCAGGAGATATAAGAGATGCAGGTTCAATCCCTAGTTTGGGAAGATCCCTTAGAGAAGGAAAAGGCACCCCATTCCAGTATTCTGACCTGGCGAATCCCATGGACAGAGGAGCCTGGTGGTACAGTCCATAGTGTCGCAAAGAGTTGGACATGACTGAAGCAACTTAGCACGCATGCATGCACAGCCATTTGTAAGTGTGGTTTTCTTTTCCATTATATCATCTCACTATTGTTTGTGTAATTATAGATTACTGATTTTCTATGTTAACTTCATTTCCATTATCGACAGTTATTATGCCTCTCTCTTCCAAAATGTCAAATATTCTCTGGCTACAATGAGGGACATTTCTGGAAGTAGTCATATTGTCTTGCCTTGTCAGGGTCATTACCTTTCTAAAGATCCAGGAGTTTTCTAGTATTCACCAAATTCTAATGAGAACTCATGTGTACTCATTCCAATCTTCAGGGAATGAGGACACCTTGGATACAGCCTTCGTCTAGAAATGCAAATAACTCTAAGGAAGATGCAGATAAATATTAATATATGCAACATGATCAAGTAAGCAATGAATCAAAAATTGGTAGCCAAAAGATAAGAAATGCTTCCAGGACAATGCTTCACGGCAACCACACTTCAGTTCAGTTTAGAGTGGGTAGTGGGGAGGGGTGGGGTGGACAAGGAAGGAATATCTTTTCTTATTCTTTTTTTGAAACATCTCAGTGCAATGGAGAAGGCTGATCTCACTGCAAGGCAATTGTGCTGTTCCAGGTACCTCTCCACCCTCTGACTGCTGGGTCACTAAACTGCAGCTGAGAGAATATGATCCCTTGGGGGTGGTTATCTTCAGAGAATGCACAGAACTGGGCAAGCAGTCAACTCCACCTGCCAGTGAGTGATGATTCATTCTGGCTGGTAAACAGTATTTGTTTCCACTTTTCTACTGTTTCATTGGTTAGCAGGTAGAATAACAACAAATCTCATGTGACATACTTCCTACTGATAAAGGCTCAGTGATGACTACTGGCAGGAGACTAAGTCTTGGAAAAGTAAACAAGATGGCAGCCAACATCAAGATGACATAGTTCCTCTGTCCTATTTTCTGTTCTCAGTTTTGAATGCTTTCCCCTGCCAAATAATACAAATGGAAAGGGGCAAAGGTAAGAAAAATGAGACGCAAAGAGTGAAACAAGACCAAGTCAGTGGCAAAATCTTGGAACTGGCATCCCTGACTATCTACCCCACTACTGAGTACTCAATTTCATTCTTAAATAACACTGCTGCTGCTAAGTCACTTCAGTCGTGTCTGACTCTGTGCGACCCCATAGATGGCAGCCCACCAGGCTCCCCCGTCCCTGGGAGTCTCCAGACAAGAACACTGGAGTGGGTTGCCATTTCCTTCTCCAATGCATGAAAGGGAAAAGTGAAAGTGAAGTCGTTCAGTCGTGTCCAACCCTCAGCGACCCCATGGACTGCAGCCCACCAGGCTCCTCCATCCATGGGATTTTCCAGGCAAGAGTACTGGAGTGGGGTGCCATTGCCTTCTTCGTAAATAACACTAGTGAATAAATTAAATACATGAACAAATGGATAAGGAGTTCAATGTGCAGTTTACAGATACAAAGTTAAAATGATGTGTTGTATTCAAGAAAATAAGACATTAATAGAATATTTCTCAACTTTATAGTCTTCTCAACACATTCTTATTTATCCCAGAAACAGAAGATCCCATAGTACAAGTTTCTTTGAACCAATATTTAATACTCAAGATGATGATGTTTAAAGTAAATATAGTATTTATTATAAAAGTACAATTCAAACTTAACATTCCTTATTTTCTGCATACACCTTTTTGAAAATGAGTAACAGCCCAGGAATTTCAGAAACATGATTCTGAGTCAGGGAGTCCCTCTAAATCTGTGCAGCTTTAATATATATTCATAAATATTTATACATATAGCTTAAGTCAGATATTTCCTGATTACATTGCTCTTGCCTTACATAGGTTGGTTTTGTGCTGGTTATACAAGCACATTTTAAAATAAATACTTTCTAAAACTCTAAAATGCAATTCTAATTAATGATTGGCTACACGTGGTTTGGTACAAATTTCAGTCTATTTTCTGCCTAAGTTCTTCTAATAAATATCAATTTAAGAGTGAAATCATTTCCTGACACATCCTACTACAAAACAATTTCTTCCAGTGATAAATAGCATATAATCCCAGGAAAATGTTTTGTACAATGCTGTGGAAAGAACTTCCCCAAAGGTCAGTCAGAAACAAGGCTAGCTATGATGATTCCTAGTACAAGCCTTCTTTTAAGGCAATGTAAATTCTCCTTAGATTGCGCTCAGTACTTGGTAAAATGTCAGAAGCGGATGTAAGGAGAAGGTAAATACTCAGTAATCAAGATAAAAAATATTCAGTGCTATATTTTTAAACATTCAAATTATTTTTTAAAACACAATGATCAAAACATCAAAATTTTAAATGAAGACAAGATCTGACCACACTTATAGGACCCTATCTCACTCACCACACTCTACTCCATGCTCTGGTCCCATTAAAACTTTATTTACAAAAGTATGTGGATTGCACACAAGTATAGCATGTTGATTTTTAACTTTTAAAAAAATATTATTTATCTTAGTAACTGTGTTTTTGTTCTCCCTTAAATAATGCATCTGAGATGAGTCCCACACTCAGTTCACTCTGGTTTCCACCCTGGTGTACACATATATCAAACCATGTTAAACTGTATCCTTTAAAAATCTTCAATTGACTTTACATGAATTGTCTCTCAATGAAGCTGGTAAAAATTAAAATGAAAAAAACCTTCAGGTATAAAGCTATAGATACTCTTATTTACTTTTACTCTCACAGCTCACTAAACTGTTCACAGGGCATAAGTTTTACTGGTTGGTATTTGTTGTTGTTTAGTCACTCTGTCATGTCCGACCCTTTTGTGACCCCATGGACCCTTTTGGAGCCCCATGGAGCTCCCCCAGACTCCTCTGTTCATGGGATTTCCCAGGCAAGAATACTGGAGAGGGTTGCCATTTCCTTCTCCAGGGGATCTTTCTGACCCAGGGATTGAACTGGCATCTCCTGCATTGCACGTGGATTCTTTACCACTGAGCCAGCTGAGCTTCCCACAGTTTGCACTTGAGAAAAATTTCTCTCTTTTATGTCCATGTTCTCGACTATAAAAATGTAGATTGTGGTAGGGTACAAGGAGAAGAGACTGATGTTTATTTCCCGACAGTGTACCTGTGTGCTAGTTGGAATTAGGTTTATCTGTGAGTGAAAGAAAAATAGCACCAGTTTAAGTGAAATAAAGTTTATTTCCCTTTGTCTTCTCTTTCTGGGCTACAACCTTCATTCTTTTTGCCTAAATGGGTGACCTCCAGGTTTCTACTGCAAAAAAAGGAAAAAATTAAGAAGAGGGCAAAGGTAAAAGAAACATTCCAGCTGTCCCTTGGGGAAGATTTCTAGAAGCTACCAAAATACAGTTCTGTTTTCATTCCATTCACAGATTTTAGTTGAAGGATACATAGCTTAGATACATGGAGCTTAGCTTCAAGGAGACTGAGAAATTATTCTGGGTAGACATATGCTTATGTAAACTCTTTATCATCATGGAATTAGGACTTAGTTTCCTCATTTCTCAAAGAAGGGTATTTACTTCATGACCTTGATGTTTTCATGGCATTTAATATTCTGCATTTTTAATCAAAACCAATAGTGGACCTAATCTGGGGGGCTACAGGGAGTAAAATGCAGTGATAGTAACAAACTTCAGTTCAGTTCAGTTCAGTGGCTCAGTCGTGTCCGACTCTTTGCAACCCCATGGACTGCAGCATGCCAGGCCTCCCTGTCCATTACCAACTACCAGAGTTTACCAAAGCTCATGTCCATTGAGTCGGTGATGCCATCCAGCCATCTCATCCTCTGTCATCCCCTTCTCCTCCTGCCCTCAATCTTTCCCAGTATCAGGGTCTTTTCAAATGAGTTAGGTCTTTGCATCAGGTGACCAAAGTATTGGAGTTACAGCTTCAACATCACTCCTTCCAATGAACATTCAGGACTGATTTCCTTTAGTTGGATCTCCTTGCAGTCCAAAGGACTTTCAAAAGTCTACTCCAACATCACAGTTCAAAAGCACCAATTCTTCAGTGCTCAGCTTTCTTTATAGTCCAATTCTCACATCCATACATGACTATTGGAAAAAACATAGCCTTGACTAGACAGACCTTTGTTGGAAAATTAATATCTTTACTTTTTAATATGCTGTCTAGGTTGGTCATAACTTTCCTTCCAAGGAGTAAGTGTATTTTAACTTCCTGGCTGCAGTCACCATCTGGAGTGATTTTGGAGCCCCCCAAAATAAAGTCTGACACTGTTTCAACTGTTTCCCCTTCTATTTGCCATGAAGTGATGGGACCAGATGCCATGATCTTTGTTTTCTGAATGCTGAGCTTTAAGCCAACTTTTTCACTCTCCTCTTTCACTTTCATCAAGAGGCTCTTTAGTTCTTCTTCACTTTCTGCCATAAGGGTGGTGTCATCTGCATATCTGAGGTTATTGATATTTTTCCTGGCAATCTTGATTCCAGCTTGTGCTTCATCCAGCCCAGTGTTTTTCATGATGTACTCTGCATATAAGTTAAATAAGCACAGTGACAATATACAGCCTTGACATACTCCTTTTGCTATCTGGAACCAGTCTGTTGTTCCACATCCAGTTCTAACTGTTGCTTCCTGACCTGCATACAAGTTTCTCAAGAGGCAGGTCAGGTGGTCTGGTATTCCCATCTCTTTCAGAATTTTCCACAGTTTATTGTGATCCACACAGTCAAAGGCTTTGGCATAGTCAATAAAGCAAAAATAGATGTTCTTCTGAAACTCTCTTGCTTTTTTGATGATCCAATGGATGTTGGCAATTTGACCTCTGGTTCCTCTGCCTTTTCTAAAACCAGCTTGAACATCTGGAATTTAACGGTTCACATATTGTTGAAGCCTGGCTTGGAGAATTTTGAGCATTACTTTGCAAGCATGTGATATGAGTACAATAATGTGGTAGTTTGAACATTCTTTGGCATTGCCTTTCTTTGGGATTGGAATGACAGCTGACCTTTTCCAGTCCTGTGGCCACTGCTGAATTTTCCAAATTTTATGGCATATTGAGTGCAGCACTTTCACAGCATCATCTTTTAGGATTTGAAATAGCTCAACTGGAATTCCGTCACCTCCACTAGCTTTGTTCATAATGATGCTTCGTAGGGCCCACTTGACTTCACATTCCAGGATGTCTGGCTCTAGGTGAGTGATCACACAGTCGTTGTTATCAGGGTCATGAATATCTTTTTTGTACAGTTCTTCTGTGTATTCTTGCCACCTCTTCTTATTATCTTCTGCTTCTGTCGGGTCCATATCATTTCTGTCCATTATTGAGCCCATCTTTGCATGAAATGTTCTCTTGGTATCTCTAGTTTTCTTGAAGAGATCTCTAGTCTTTCGCATTCTATTGTTTTCCTCCATTTCTTTGCACTGATAACAAAATTATATGTGGCTAAAAATGAACCCTCTGCTTTGAATGCAATAACGCACAAGAACAAATATTTAAGAGAAATAGTTACACTGGATGGTAAAATGTTTGCTTTAAGTTCCTGTTGTAAACTGTATGTAAAATCTGAAGGAGCTATTTTGATAATACTTGTCATTTACATTTGAAAACCTGTTTATTTCTCCCATGAATAAAGTCATACTTTTCTGTTCTTTCTCTCCTGATTACAAACTCCTTCAAGCTGACTAAACTTTGCACATTCAATCTGACTTTTTTGTCTTCTGGGAAAGCTTTTGTGACAATGACTAATCTGTTCAAATGTCATATTGTAAGACAACAATCATTATTTAAGGAGATAACTAGGGAGATCAAAATGGTGGCGTAGGAGGGAGGTCCGCTCACCTCCCCCCAAGAACACATCAAAAATGCGTCTACAGGTGGAGCACTTCTCTTTGAAAACAAACTGGAGACTGGAAGGAAGACTATTATACAACGAAGACTATAAGAAAGACCCACATGGAGTTGGCCAGGAAGGAAAGCGAAACAATCGGGTCAGGACGTGTAACACAGACTTAGAATCCTCCCTGGGGAGTGAGTGGCTCAAGCCACATATTGGGCACCTCCGCCCTCAGTTCGGACACTGGGAGGATAAGTCCCATTGGCTGGTTTGAAGATCAGTGGGACTGGCATTGGGGCTATGAGACATGTGAACTCCACTTATTAAAAGTGTACACACAGGCTTGCTTGTTCTCAAAACAAAGGAGAGGAAGAAGACTGAGACTGCCTGAGATTCCGGATGGTTTCCTGCAACTGCTCCTACATCTGCCCCAACCCAGGCCACGTACTCTGGTACCACTTATCTACAGCACAACCGCCGACTTGGATGAAAGCTGCCACTGATGAGGAGAGCGTGCAGTTGTGGGGAACAGAACTGGCCAGATGCAGCACTACATCTGAATGGGCCTCGGTAGCTACTGCCGGCACTCTTGGAAGCAGCACACTGGCAGTGGTCCAGACTCTGGTGTGCCTGGAGGACACAAAGTTATTCTGGGTTCATGGATTGGAAGAACGTTACAGTGTCCATACTACCCAGAGCAATCTACAGATATAATGCAGTCCTTATCAAAATACCCATGACATTTTCCAAAAAACTAGAAGAAACAATTCTAAAATTTATTTGGAATCACAAAAGACTCCAAAGAGCCAGAGCAGTCTTGGGAAAAAGGACACAGCTGGAGATATCACAACTCCCTGACTTCAGACTATTCTACAGAGTTTCTGTAATCAAAACAGTATTTTACTAGAACAAAAACAGGCACATAAATTAATGGAAGAGAAAAATAGAGAATGCAGAAATGAATCCATGCACTTATGGTCAATTACCTTACAATACAGAAACAAGAATATTGAATGAAGATTGTGTCTTCAGTAAGTAGGGCTGGGAAAATTGGACAGCTACATGTAAAAGAATGAAATTAGAACATTTTCTCACATCATACACCAAAAAAAATTCAAAATGAATTGAATACTTAAATGTAAGATCAGAAAACATAAAATTCCTAGAAGAAAACAGGCTCAAACAGCCTTTGACCTACACTGTAGCATTATTTTTATTTTTTTGGATCTGTCTCCTATGGAAAGGAAACAGAACCAAAAATAAACAAATGGGAACTAATTAAACTAAAAACTTGTGGACGGCAAAGGTAATCAACAAAATGAAAAGACAGTCTATGAATGGGAGAAAATATTTTCAAATGATATTACCAATATGTAGTAAACACCCAAAATATATAAACAGCTCATACAACTCAATATTAAAAAACTCAAATCAATTAAAAAGTAGGCAAAAAACCTGAACAGACATTTTTCCAAAGAAGAAATACAGATAGCCAACAAGCAATTTAAAAAATGATCAATATCACTAATCATCAGAGAAATGCAAATCAAAACCACAGCGAGGCATTACCTCAGTTCAGTTCAGTTCAGTCGCTCAGTCGTGTCTGACTCTTTGTGACCCCATGGACCACAGCACGCCAGGCCTCCCTGTCCACTACCTCACATACTATGGGAAAAACTAAAGACAGGACTGCCATATGATCCAGCAATCCCACTGCTGGGTATATATCTGGAGAAAACAAAACTAATTTTGTTTGAAAAGATATGTGCACCCCAATATTTATTGCAGTAGTCAAGATGTGAAAGATATGAAGGACACAAACTATGCATCCATTAACAGCTTAATGGGTGTGGTATTTATATAGAATGGAATATCCCTTAGCTATAAAATATAATGAAATTCTGCTATTGACAACAGCACGCACCTGGAGTATTCTGCTTACTGAAACACCAAAGACTATATTTTATTCCTTATATCTTGAATCTAAAAAGAAACAACTAATGAATACAACAAAATAGAAAAATACTCATAGATATAGAGTACAAACTCGTGGTTACCAGAGGGAATCAGTTCAGTTCAGTTCAGTCGCTCAGTTGTGTCCAATTCTTTGTGACCCCATGAACCGCAGCACGCCAGGCCTCCCTGTCCATCATCAACTCCAGTTTACCCAAACCCATGTCCACCAAGTCAGTGATGCCATCCAGCCATCTCATCCTCTGTCGTCCCCTTCTCCTCCTGCCCCCCAATCCCTCCCAGCATCAGGGTCTTTTCCAATGAGTCAACTCTTCGCATGAGGTGGCCAAAGTATTGGAGTTTCAGCTTCAGCATCAGTCCCTCCAATAAACACCCAGGACTGATCTCCTTTACGATGGACTGGTTGGATCTCCTTGCAGTCCAAGGGACTCTCAAGAGTCTTCTCCAACACCACAGTTCAAAAGCATCAATTCTTCGGTGCTCAGCTTTCTTTATAGTCCAACTCTCACATCTATACATGACCACTGGAAAAACCACAGTCTTGACTAGACGGACCTTTGTTGGCAAAGTAATGTCTCTGCTTTTGAATATGCTCTCTAGGTTGGTCATAACTTTCCTTCCAAGGAGTAAGGGAATAGGTGAGGGGAAAGACAGGGGTAGGAGATAAAGAGTTATAAGCCACTATCTATAACATATAAAATATACAAGTTACAAAGATATATTGTACAGCACATGGAATACAGTCAATATTTTATCATAACGTTAAGTGGAGCATAAGCTATAATAATACTGAATCACAATGTTTTACACTGAAATTAATATAATATTGTAAATCCTCTATACTTCAGATTTTTTAAAAAGGCTATAAATATAAGATTCTGTAATTATTTAATCTGAAGTAACTGAATACAAAGCATGGAAATGAATATATATGTATACATACATACATTTTATTATATGAAAAGATATGTGACCAAAGGGATTTTATCAATAGCAGGAAAGTTCAATGCTTCTGAGGAGACACTTGGAAATTGGACACATTTGGGTAGGAGTCTACGCTCTAAATTTTTAAAACTTCAGATTTTCCTGATGCCTCAACATCCTCATAAACAGGTCCCCCTCCCAGGTGACCAGGTGCACCAGTACAGTAAAGCTGGTCTCTTCCACAAGTTCCCCTCACTGCCCTCGTTTGACTGACCTAGTGACATTAAAACACACCAATGAGATTCCCTCACCTCTTTGGCTGTAATCTCGGCCTGACTCCCAGTAAAGGCACTTGCCCACAGATCCTCTCTCTCTCTCTCTCTCTCCTCCCCACCTGCTTTGCTGAGCTCACTCCCATGGCCCTCCTCCCATGGCACAGCATGGCATAAAACAGTGTGCCTTTCTCCTCTGGGACTCATGGGCATCATAAATCACTTTCACCTTGATATGCCTCTCCATGATGTTATCCCAGGTCTACACCAGACTGCTGCTAAGTCGCTTCGTGTCCGACTCTGTATGACCCCGTAGACGGCAGCCCACCAGGCTCCCCCATCCCTGGGATTCTCCAGGCAAGAACACTGGAGTGGGTTGCCATTTCCTTCTCCAATGCATGAAAGTGGAAAGTGAAAGTGAAGTCGCTCAGTCGTGTCCAACTCTTCGCGACCCCATGGACTGCAGCCCACCAGGCTCCTCCGTCCATGGGATTTTCCAGGCAAGAGTACTGGAGTGGCTACACCAGACTGACCATCAGAAAATTCCATTTTGAGTGACACAATTATTCCTTACAATACAGAGTCCTTCCTCTGTCTCTTACTATCTGTGAGACCTGGAGGAAGTGATTTAGTCACTGTTTCTTTATTTAAAACAGAGATTTGATCATCAGACCTGTATTTTAAGGTTAAGACACTGCTTTAGTATCATTATGCATATAAAGTGCTTAACTTGGAGTTTAATGCTTGGGGATTGTTGAATAAAAATCAGTTGTTACTATTGCTAAAATATTAGAAAGCAGAAAGAAAGCAAGAAAGGCAAACAGGCTTGTGATGAGGAAATCTGGAAATTTTTTATATTCAGGAACAACAGCATCTGTGAGTGAGAATAACATACTGGAGATGCTGTGATTTCAAGGTGCTGGCATAATGGTAAGGAACAAATGCAGGGTGACAGCACTTTTGAGTAAGGCTCTTGAACAGCCTTTGTTCAATGTGCCTCAATCCCAAGAAGGCCTGGAACACACCAAAACTTTCCTGATGTGTGGGTTTTAGCTAGGAAGAACTTTGGCCATTTTGCTATGGAAATCATAATATAGATATGTTTCCAAAATCAAACTTTCTTGCACATGCCTAGTCCTTGCATGAACAGCATGGCACAGTGACTGTGAGATGTGTGATTTTGTTCGTATAGGTGATGATCAGAAGACCAGCATGCAGTAAAACTCCTATATTGCCTGGCTTCATAGAAAGAAAATACACAATCCTTATCCAGTGTGAAACATGGTGCGAGAATACATTCAAGAGAACAAGGAAGAGGGGAAATGTGGCCATTGGCTATTTTGCAGAGCAATATACAGAACACCTCAATTACTTTGTAGTTTTTAAAAGTTGGAATATGCAGTATAATGCAATGAGGAGACAGAATGGACTAATGAAGGGCACAAATTCTGTAACTGATTGAATTAATAAATTTATTATTAAATCCTCAACAAAGTGTAGGAGAAAAATAGGCGCTCATAAGTTAACCCTTAGTTTAGAACACCCAGAATGATCAATATAAAGTCTAAGTTCTAGAGGTTTGGTTTCTGATGCCATAGGAGAACCCAAATACCATCAACCACATATATAATGCTAAGTCTATTATGCTTGCTAATGCATATTTACTTAATCATAAAAATTCATTTTTTTTCCACCTTAAAATGAATGGAATTCAGAAAAGGAAGAAGAAGAAAGAGAACATTAATTAGTTGGGTCTCAGTGAGCATCATAGTAAGACAGTGTCATGTTGGTCTTACTTACTACCCAGCAGAAATTCAGCCAGTCATGTTCACAGTACTTAATTCATGGCTGTAGATGATACTCTTTCTCACTGAGGATGAATCAGTCCAATTGGCAATGGCACCCCACTCCAGTACTCTTGCTTGGAGAATCCCATGGACGGAGGAGCCTGGTAGGCTGCAGTCCATGGGGTCGCTAAGAGTCAGACACGACTGAGCGACTTCACTTTCACTTTTCACTTTCATGCATTGGAGAAGGAAATGGCAACGCACCCCAGTATTCTTGCCTGGAGAATCCCAGGGATGGGGGAGCCTGTTGGGCTGCCGTCTGTGGGGTTGCACAGAGTTGGACACGACTGACGTGACTTAGCAGCAGCAGCAAGTCTACAATGATTCCTAATCATCATTCAAAGACCACAGTTTTGTTACATGAACTGTTCAGAGCATTCAAAACTCCCAATAAAAGCCTCCTGTACACACAATCACAGTTGAATTAAGGTGACTGAATCACATCTATTTATAGTTAACAAATATTTAAGGAAATTACAATTATTGTTAACAATTCCTAAAACATTTTGTCATGGTTAACTGATAGTTCTTTTCTGACTGATCACTTCTAGGTGCAAAGTGGTAGAAACATACTGACAGAGACTGATAAGTACTCTCACACAATTTACTACATAAAAATGAGAATGTAGGAACTGTGTGATGTTACCCAAAGTCCAGGCTGATAAAGAATGAGAAATACAAAGACTCCAAAGTCTGATCTTTTGGTTATATGTTACTTGTTGCCTGCATACATTATTATATGTTATTTTATAAATGATTTCTATATTTAGTAAAATTTCAAAATTATATTTAAAGAATTGTCTTTTAATGTAGCTTTCATATGAAATGCTCAGAGATTTTATGTAAGTCTGCCAATGCCAACTCCTTATAGGCTGGGTTTTGTTCACCTCTTTTGCTACTTTCCATCATCAGCTAGAGCATTATGGAGTCAGCATGTTTAGAGCAAGCCCTCCCAGTCTCACACAAGCATAATGCCTTTGAAATCGAAATGAAACCTTTTTCAAAATGGCAGTGTGGTTTATTTGCTGACTCTAATAAGAGCAAGTAGATTTATGCTTTGAACTAAAGAGAATAATTTATAGCTGGAAGATCGAGTAATTTAGAAATCAGTGTCATTGAAATGACGATTGATGACCAAGGCAAATCATCTCACAGATTTTCTGTTTCTACTGTTACTTCTCCTTCCATTGTGTATGCTTACATAAAAGAAATGATTAAGAAATAGAAAATAAATGTCAGGAGCAGTTACACAGTGGAGTGAGTGAAGGAATGAGAATGTATGATTCATGAGCCCAGAGGAAACCATCTCCTTCTTCATGGGCTGTTCACAAGGGTCCCATCCTTTAAGCCTGGACCTTATCTACTGTTTTGTCTGCACCTTACCAATCTGTTTCCAAGGAAACAAATCACATCATTCTAAATATACCAAGGAAAACTGCTAGAATAATTCGTACTTTCACTTTTATTCTTCTTTTAAAGGCAACAAAGGCAATTTAAATTAGGACCATAAAATAAATATTTCAAACTAGAGATTGGCTAAATATTGATGCTGAATTCCTGGATATTTGTAGATGTTGGGGGAGAATTTTTATATTAAGTTATACTTCTGAGGAAGATATACATGAGGTAGATTCATCATGTATAAATAAATTTACTATAACTTAAATTCACAAAAAATATGGAAATCAAATATATGCTGTGACTTGAAGCCCTGTGTGTTCATCTGACAAATATCTACTGTATGCACAGAAGTTATTAGATGTATCTGAGAAAAACATGACAAATTGGACATGGTCTCTGCTTAATAAAATAGGAAAAAACATAAAGATAACATATACAAAAATTTCTAAACAGTTTGCTTTTGTGTCTACTCATTGACACAAATAATTATGAGGAGATAGGAAGAAAGGTTGGGTTCATAAAATTTCAAGTGTTTTTGTAAAAGGTGGTAAGTGAATGGTAAGAAATATACTCATTAATAAGATATGCCAAAGTTAGACTTTCTTGGTGACTTAGAGGTAAAGAATCTGCCTGAAATGAGGAGATGTGAGTTGAATCTCTGGGTCAGACATATCCCCTGGAGAAGGAAATAGCAACCTACTCCAGTACTCTTGCCTGGGAAATCCCATGGACCGAGGAGCTTGGCAGGCTACAGTCCATGGGGTCACAACAGTCAAAAAGGATGTAGTGACTAAACCACCACCACCATGCCAAAGTTAGTCATTTCCACTAAAAATATTTTAAAATGAGAGAAAGGAAAAAAGAAACATTTCATGAATGCTAATTATTGCATGATCTCATTTAATTATTTTATAGATGAGAAAACTAAATCAAAGAAAGGCCAAGTGAAAAGATAATAGACAATGAAGCAGGGATTAAAATTTGTATACTGGAATGTCAAAATGGAAACAGAATATGATTCTCCAAAGCTCAGTCTGATCAAACTCTCCTGGGCTCTTCACGTACTAATACCCTGTGTCCTCTTCCATACTGTCTTTGCACACAAAGACAGCCGATCACATAGCACATACTGGGGTGATCAGTAGACTGGAAAAGAGCCTTAGATAATCTTGACAACTTTCCCAGCACTGGCGAGGCATGAAAAACAGCTGCCAACCGAAGTGATTACAGGTTTTTACTATGGAATTGGACACGTGAGGCACAGGACAAGTGGGGAAAAGAAATGGGTGCTTTTAACATCAAGGGAATTCAACATTCAACTGGATCATTAACTTTGACTTTAAATTGACCTGGAACATATTTAAATGAAGAAAATAAATACTCTTCCTGACTAGAAAGAGTGGCCCCTTTTACCCTCATCTGTAAAATCGTTCAATAGTTTTCAGTTACATCTGATATTGGCCATCTATTCGTTTTCGCTGAGCATACAACAAAATGAACCAGAATGAATAAATGAGTTTTTGTAGTAAGTGGAATAATGTCTCCCCAAAGACGTTCAGGGCTTCTCAGGTGGCTCAGTGGTAAAGAATCTGTCTGTCAGTGCAGGAGGTGCAAGAGACTTGGCTTCGATCCCTGGGTCTGGAAGATCCCCTGGAGAAGGAAATGGCAACCCATTCCATCATCCCTGCCTGGGAAACCCCATGGACAGAAGAACCTGGTGGGCTATAGCATATGGGGTCGCAAATAGTCATCATGATCGAGCATACACACAGCAGAGATGTTCAAACCTTGTGAATATGTTACCATATTAAAGGTAAATACTTTGAGGTGGGAGATTGTTGTTTTTGTTGTTCAGTCACTAAGTTGTGTCTGACTCTTTGTGACTCCATGAACTGCAGCACACCAGGCTTCCCTGTCCTTCACTATCTCCTTGAGTTTGCTCAAATTCATGAGCATTGAGTCAATGATGTCATCCAACCATTTCATCCTCTGTCACCCTCTTCTCCTCTTGCCCTCAGTCTTTCCCAGCATCAAGGTCTTTTTCAATGAGTCAGCTCTTTGCATCAGGTAGCCAAAATATTGAAGCTTCAGCATCAGTCCTTGCAATGAATATTCAGGACTGATTTCCTTTAGGATTGACTAGTTTGATCTCTTGCTGTTCAGGGACTCTCAAAAGTCTTCTACAGCTCCACAGTTTGAAAGCATCAATTCTTTGGTGCTCAGGCTTCTTAATGGTCCAGATCTCACACCCATACATGACTAAAGGAAAAACCATAGCTTTCACTATATGGACCTTTGTCAGCAAAGTGATGTCTTTGCTTTTAAACAGTGTCTAGGTTTGTCATAGCAACTCTTCCAAGCCAGTGTGGGAAATTATTTTGGATTAACTGGCTGAACTCAATCTAATAACATGAGTTCTACTAACTCAGAGAGAACACACATCAGAAGGGCTTGATCCACTGCTGCTGACTTTGAAGATGGCAGGAGGAGCCAGGAGCAAGAGAATGCAGGTGGCCCTAGGAGCTAGAAAAGTCAAAGAAACTGATCTCCCCTATAGTTTTCAGGAAGAAATTAGCCTTGTTGACACCTTTAATTTAGCCTAGTAAGATCCATGTTGTACTTTAAACTACATAACTGTAAATAATATATTTATGTTGCTTTAAGCTATTGTCAGTGATAACTTGTTGAATTAGCAATAGATACATAAATAAGAGTAAATATAAGCAATACATAATGTATATTATATATATGGTACATGCATGCATGCATGCTAAGTCGCTTCAGTCTTGTCCAACTCTTTGTGATTCTATGGACTGTAGCCTGCCTGACTCCTCTGTCCATGCAATTCTCCAGGCAAGAGTGTTGAAGTGTGTTGCCATTTCCTCCTCCAAATCTTCCCGACCCATGGATTGAACCCACATCTCTTAAGTCTCCTGCATAGGTAGATGGGTTCTTTACTACTAGTGCTACCTGGGAAGCACCATATTATGCATATGGTAAATAAAAGCAATAGAAATAGTAACAATATTGACTGTATATCTTGCACAATGCAGTAACAAATCTATAGTAAATATAAAATATAACCATTAATCCATAGTTTATCTTGCTAAAAGGAGCAAGCCTTCCAAACATGAAACAATTAAAAGATAATACAAATTATTGTGTATACAATGCTAACTGGTTTGATTCTGAGAAAAAATTTAAAATTAAAAAAAAAAAAAAGATTTGTTTGAACATCAAAGTGAGCCCTTAGATCTGGATGAAGCTTCTATTTGATTAGGAAATAAGAGTGTTACAAAGGAAGATGTGAGAAAGATTTCCTTGATAACATAGATCACAAAAAATTCCTGACATTAAAAGAAACCTTTGAATTCTTATGTATTTATATTCTTTCATATCAGAGTAGTTTTTTCCAAAATAGTAGTTTTGTGTTTTTTTTTTCTCCTCTTAAAACATACAACTTGGTTTGACTGATAATGAGGCCCTGAAGGACATCTGAAATACATTCTGAGACCATGTTTGAACTGAGTGGGAATGGTGCCATGATGAATTAGAGATGTGTATCAGGGCTTTCCCAGTGGTTCAGAGGTAAAGAGTCCATCTGCAATACAAGAGACCCAGGTTTGATCCCTGAATCAGGAAGGTCCCTTGGAGAAGGGAACGGCTACCCACTCCAGTATTCTTGCCTGGAAAATCTCATGGTGGGCTGTGGTCCATGGGGTCACAAAGAATTGGAAACGACTGAGAGACTAAGAAAAAAAAAAATAAGTTCACAGGAAACAAGGAGTCTTTCCATGTTTAGATTGCTTAGTCCACCATGATCCTCTGTCCATGGAATTCTCCAGGCAAGAAAACTGGAATGGGTAGCCATTCTCTTCTCCAGGGGATCTTCCCAACCCAGAGATTGAGTCCAGGTCTCCAGCATTGCAGATGGATTCTTTACTGTCTGAGCCATCAAGGATATACTGACCTACATCAATTTTCAGGATGATCAAAAATGGCTCCCTAATTCCCTGAATGTTCCACTGTTACCTTGGTTACTTGGCTTCTACGCCAGAGCCCTGCACCTTCCCTTTCTATCAACTAAAAAATTAATATATGGTCCAATTGTCATGCTGGTTGTTACCTATTGAATGATGGTAGGATGATATACTAGATATTTTCATGTCTGTTTGAATCCTATCTTTATGCAATGCCTGAAACAATTTATATACTTGGCTAAAAGAAAATACTGACTTATGTTTCTAGATATCATTTGTTTGGAATCAAATAGAAAAGTACTGTATTAAACTTACTTCTCAGGAAAAGCCTATTAATCACCAGTATGATTAAAAAGCATGAAAAAGCTCTTGGAATAAGCACTTTATAAAATGCTTAGCAATGACCTCACAATAGTTGCTGGAGCTGGCAGATACGTGCCATTGAGCTTTCTCAGGCCAAACAGTACAGTTTCTTGGCATACTTAGAAAAATTCTAAAAATGGCATTTTCCATGTTCAAAGCAATGAGAATGGAATGTCTTTTTTGTTACTACCATATATGGAAGGAATCCAGAGTTTCTTACAAACATATGAATTTGTTGTGGTTGCTAGACACAATAGCAACATGTGGTGAATAGAGAAGCAGACATTTAGAATTATCTTTCATAACGTAGTTTTAAAAATCCGCTTCCATTAGAAGTCATGCTGGGAGAATGTGTGAATATATTTCAGTCGTGACCGTAGAAAAACAATTAAATAAGGGAACTGCACCATATCCAGGTACAGCTGCTGTTCTCATCTGTGCTTTTATCTATGAGGTCATTGTTGACTTGCTGAACTAGACAAAACCTGACACTTTCTGTAAAAAGTGGACAGGATGCCAGAGTCTACTTCACTTTATAATATTCCTTCTATGTTTCTCAAATCTGTGCAAAATTTACCTATTCCATATGTCTACTGGGTCATCATTCAGATTTTCTGTCTTACCTGACACCTTTGAACATTCTGGGCAATAAACCAGTGGAATATGTCTAGGACCTACTATATAGGCCATGCTCAGTTTTGAGGAAACATTCATCAAAATAACAAAAATTAGAATGACCCAGAATTTTATTACTCAATTACATTCTGCCATTAATGATATGTGACTTGCACTGTTGCTAAATCTAGACCTGGAATTTCCCTTACTACTTCTTACAGAAATACTTTTGGGCTTGGAAATATGTTAAACTTACATATGAATCATAAATGAATATATAAAGTCCATACATATAATTGTGAATTTCAATACTAGCATCAATCATACTTTGACTTGTATTATAATTAGTTGTGTATATGAATATTTTGCATATAACACTGGGCTTCTTATGGTGTATCAACTTTTCTTTACCAAGAATATAGAGTTATTCTTGGAAAAAGATAGTAAGCATTCAAGACCCTTTCTTTTTTTCAGTTGAGTTGAACTAAATTTCACTCTCAAAGCTTTATTTTACAGATATTATGGGGACAATATTCTGCTTGGATGATGCCTTGTGTTGCCTAAGTAGGGTAGAATAGTTGAGTATAAGAGTTTAAAATTGACTTTTTTCATAAATTTGAGGCAAATCAAAATGCATTTTCAGAGATATTGTCATTGCTTTTCATATTTTGTTACCACAATGTTATTCATAATCTTAAATAAGAAAATTATTTATACCTAAGCATATATATTACTGTGCCGACAAATGTCTGTATAATCAAATCTATGGTTTTTCCAATAGTCATGTACAGATGTGAAAGTTGGACCATAAAGAAGACTGAGCACCGAAGAATTGATGCTTTTGAACTGTGGTGTTGAAAAAGACTATTGAGAGTCCCTTGGACTACAAGGAGATCAAACCAATCAATCCTGAAGGAAATCAATCCTGAATATTCATTGGAAGGACTGATGCTGAAGCTGAAGCTCCAATACTTTGGCCACCTGATGTGAAGAGCTGACCCATTGGAAAAGACCATGATGCTGGGAAAGATTGAAGACAGGAGGACAAGGAGATGACAGAGGACAAGTCAGTTGGATGGCATCACTGACTCAATGGACATGAGTTTAAGTAAGCTCTGGGAGATGGTGAAGGACAGGGAAACCTGGAGCACTGAAGTCCATGGGATCACAAAGAGTGGAACATGACTGAGTGACTGAACAACACTGTCACTTTCTTTTCAGATCTCAAAATTGTTCCCCCAACCACAGATAGTATTAAATCACCAGGATTTCAGCCTAGTATTTTTTGCTAATTAGTATTTGACATTAAGCTAACTTCTTTAGGCTTAAAATCACATTGAATTTTTAAGATGGGAAAATTGGTCTAGGTAATGTCTAGTGTCTCTCGAAGTTTAAAGTTCTTTTCTTTTCTAATGTCTTTTTTTTTTTTAATTTACAATGTTGTATTGGTTTTGCCATACATTGACATGAATCCACCATGGGTGTACCTGTGTTCCCCATCCTGAACCCCACTCCCACCTCCCTCCCCATCCCATCCCTCTGGGTCATCCCAGTGCACCAGCCCTGAGCGCCCTGTATCATGCATTGAACCTGGACTAGCGATTTGTTTCACATATAATATTTCACATGTTTCAATGCCATTCTCCCAAATCATCCCACCCTCGTCCTCTCCCACAGAGTCCAAAAGACTGTTCTATACATCTGTGTCTCTTTTGCTGTCTCACATACAGGGTTATCGTTACCTTCTTTCTAAATTCCATATATATGCATTAGTATACTGTATTGGTGTTTTTCTTTCTGGCTTACTTCACTCTGTATAATAGGCTCCAGTTTCATCCACCTCATTAGAACTGATTCAAATGTATTCTTTTTAATGGCTGAATAATACTCCATTGTGTATATGTACCACTGCTTTCTTATCCATTCGTCTCCTGATGGACATCTAGGTTGCTTCCATGTCCTGGCTATTATAAACAGTGCTGCGATGAACATTGGGGTACACGTGTCTCTTTCAATTCTGGTTTTCCTCAGTGTGTATGCCCAGCAGTGGGATTGCTGGGTCTCATGGCAGCTCTATTTCCAGCTTTTTAAGGAATCTCCACACTGTCCTCCATAGTGGCTGTACTAGTTTGCATTCCCACCAACAGTGTAAGAGGGTTCCCTTTTCTCCACACCCTCTCCAGCATTTATTGCTTGTAGACTTTTGGAGCGCAGCCATTCTGACTGGCATGAAATGATACCTCATTGTGGTTTTGATTTGCATTTCTCTGATAATGAGTGATGTTGAGCATCTTTTCATGTGTTTGTTAGCCATCTGTATGTCTTCTTTGGAGAAATGTCTGTTTAGTTCTTTGTCCCACTTTTTGATTGGGTCATTTATTTTTCTGGAATTGAGCTGCAGGAGTTGCTTGTATATTTTTGAGATTAATTCTTTGTCAGTTGCTTCATTTGCTATTATTTTCTCCCATTCTGAAGGCTGTCTTTTCACCTTTCTTATAGTTTCCTTTGTTGTGCAGAAGCTTTTAATTTTGATTAGGTCCCATTTGTTTATTTTTGCTTTTATTTTCAATATTCTGGGAGGTGGGTCACAGAGGATCCTGCTGTGATTTATGTCGGAGAGTGTTTTGCCTATGTTCTCCTCTAGGAGTTTAATAGTTTCTGGTCTTATGTTTAGATCTTTAATCCATTTTGAGTTTATTTTTGTGTATGGTGTTAGAAAGTGTTCTAGTTTCATTCTTTTACAAGTGGTTGACCAGTTTTCCCAGCACCACTCATTAAAGAGATTGTCTTTTCTCCATTAGTTTAGGTATTGTTATTTACGATTTTACTTTTATAGGCATTAGGTGCAGGCATATGATGCTAAGATCCCTCTTCTTCAAGGAGACAAGTGGAAACACAGATTTAAACAAGCTCATTTAATCAATGGTAAAACTGGGATTAGATCAGGTCTGCTTAGCCCAAGTCCTTAATTTGAGAGGTGACTTATTTTCACAAATACCAGCATTGTCTTTTCTCATTACTCTATTTTATAGATTGCTTCAACTCCATATATTTTACCATTTTTTTTCATAATGTTTTCCTTCTTATGTTCATTAGCTCCCTTTTCCTCCCTTTAGACTCCTTCATATTTTTCAAAAATTTCCACTTCTTTCTTCCCATGAGAGAAACCTAGAAGCAACTAATTTTTTCCTCTTTTTAACAATAATTGTAGCAGTAAAAGCTAAAACAAATACACATTTGATGCCATATTTAACACCATGCATGAAGTTTTACATTTTAATAGGCCTTTGGCAACCCACTCCAGTATTCTTGCCTGGAGAATCCCAGGGACAGAGGAGCCTAGTGGGCTGCCGTCTATGGGGTCGCACAGAGTTGGATATGATTGAAGCGACTTAGCAGCAGCAGCAAACTAAACATAAATACATATATCTTTTCCCCTTCTTTTCCCTCTATCAACTGTAAAATTCTACTTTGAGTCGTTCAATCAGGCCTGACGTGAGATTTTTTTAAAAGAAATTGAACACTAATTACGTATCTGCTCTGCAGTTAAACACAATCTCTTAAGGTAAGAATTCAAGCTGAGTGCTTCAATTAGTTGCACTCAACTTTTAGCAGTGGCCACGTGTAATGGAATAAGAAATATATATTATTGAAATAGAGAATAGTGAAGATATAAAAGGGAAGAAAGAAACAGGATTCAGGAGGTTAAGACAGTTTGACATCACACTAATATGTCTTTGTTCTTTTGAGTACTTGCTGACTATTCTCTTTAGGGTCCCTCTTTTTTAAGAGAGGGACTTCCCAAGTGGCTCAGTGGTAAAGAAGTTACCTGTCAATGCACAAGACACAGGTTCAATCCCTGGATCTAGAAGATCCCCTGGAGAAGGAAATGGCAACCTATTCCAGTATTCTTGCCTGGAAAATTCCATGGACAGAAAAGCCTGGTGGGCTTCTGTCCATGGGTCACAAAGAGTCAACATGACTTAGTGACTGAAAACAGCAACGACAGTGTCAGAGAGTTCTCAAATTTTAGAGAAGCAAAATCCCTGGAGGATTTGTTAAAGTACGTATTACTAGGCCTCACCTACAGGGTTTCTGATTCAATAGATCTGGAGTGAGGCCTCTGAATTTGCATTTCTATAATTGGTTCCCAAGGGCATGCTGATGTTGTCAGTACAGGTTGTATAGTGGCTTCTATCTTAAGAGAAAATATCTTTAAAACCAGCTCTTGTTCTACTTTTGAAACTATGCAATATCTCTTTTCCGGACTTAGATTATATGCTTTCTCTTCTTAGACACATTTCACTAACACTAACTGTTTTTAGTGAGACATTAAAGCAACAGTCAAAATCTTCTTTCAACTCTGTTAGGATAAAGTAAAAAAAGCAAGCTGGCTGAAACTGTATGCAAATAGAATCTGCAATTACTATAACATGAAATAAGAATCTGAGAAATGTTAGCATAAAGTGAAGATCATTCAATCGTGTCTGACTCTTTGCGACACCATGGACTACATAGTCCCTGGAATTCTCCAGGCCAGAATACTAGAGTGGATAGCCTTTCCCTTCTCCAGGGGATCTTCCCAACCCAGGGATCCAACCCAGGTCTCCCGTATTGCAGGCGGATTCTTTACCAGCTGAGCCACAAGAGAAGTCCAAGAACACTAGAGTGGGTAGCCTATCCCTCCTCCAGTGATCTCCGAACTGGGGTCTCCTGCATTGCAGGCAGATTCTTTACCAACTGAGCTACCAGGGAAGACCAACTCAGAGAAATGTTATGCTGCTTTCACAAACTTGAAATCATTTCAGACTCCTGAAAATACAGCAGAGCATCATAAATATTATAACACAGGCACATATACATAAACATAACATTTAACCATGATTTTGAAGATTCACAGAGTATATAATATGAAAATCATAATTATATAGAGATGAAATCATACAGATTGTTGAAAGGTTAAACCATGCATTCATTTTATTCAATGTATATGGAATAATTTGTTGCACTAATAAAAAATTTGCTTATTTGTTTTGTTATAATTGTTTTATGACTCCATGTACATCATCAGATCCCTTGAGGTATTCATTTGGA
The DNA here is from genome assembly GCF_027580195.1 of Bos mutus. NCBI lineage: Eukaryota > Metazoa > Chordata > Mammalia > Artiodactyla > Bovidae > Bos > Bos mutus. The sequence goes on from NC_091622.1 coordinate 11,325,744, forward strand.
TTTTTTAAAAATATCTGGGGCTCTTATTTTATTGGGAATAGATAGGCTTGCTGCTGCTGCTGCTAAGTCACTTCAGTCGTGTCCGACTCTGTGCGAACCCATAGACGGCAGCCCACCAGGCTTCCCCATCCCTGGGATTCTCCAGGCAAGAACACTGGAGTGGGTTGCCATTTCCTTCTCCAATGCATGAAAGTGAAAAGTGAAAGTGAAGTCACTCAGTCGTGTCCGACTCCTAGCGACCCCATGGACTGCAGCCTACCAGGCCCCTCCATCCATGGGATTTTCTAGGCAAGAGTACTGGAGTAGGGTGCCATTGCCTTCTCCGATATTAAAAATTGATTAATGATTATAGTTCTTATACTACTTGATATAATGCCTTTTAAATTAGGCACACAAAAATACAAAGACAAAATTCAACAATAAGAAACAAACACCTCAATTAAAAGCATTGCTAATCAAATCAAAATGCAAATGAAAACCACGAGGAGATAACACACCATATCTGTCGGAATGGCTACCTTCCAAAAGACAACAAATAATAAATGCTGGCAAGTATGTGGAGAAAAGGAAACCCTGTACACTGCTGGTAGAAATGTAAATTGATACAGTCACTGTGGAATACAGTGTGGAGATTTAAATTAAAAAATTTAAGTTTAAAAATAAAACTGTCATATGATCCAGTAATTCTACTCATGGGTATATATTTGAAGAAAATAAAAACACTAATTTAAAAAGATATACAAACTCTATATTCATAGCAGCATTCTTTACAATAGTCAAAATGTGGAAGGAACCTAGATGTCCATCAACAGATGGATAATGAAGTTGCAGCATATATACACAATGGAATATGACAGATACAGAAAACAAACTAGTGGTTACCACTGGAGAGTGGGGTGGGAGAGGTGAAAGTTGAGAGAAAGGGATTAAGAAGTAGGAACTACTAGGTATAAAATAAATAAGATACAGGATGTAACACAGAGCACAGGTAATATAGCCAATGTTTATAGTAACTTTAAATGGAATATAATCTATAAAAATACTGAATGTTGTATGTGCTTAGTCACTCAGTCGTGTCTGACTCTTTGTGACCCCACAGACTGTAGCTCGCCAGGCTCCTCCATCCATGGGATTCTCTAGGCAAGAACACTGGAGTGGGTAGCCATACCCTTCTCCACCTGAAACCATATAACATGGTAAATGAACTATACTTCAATTTAAAAAATATATTAAAAAATAGGCAAAAGATCTGAACAGAGACCATATCGAAGAAACTATATAGATAGAAATAAGCATGTGGGAAAGTACTAAATAATTTATCAATAGGGAAATGCACATTACAGTAATAATGAGATATATCATATACCATTCTTTACAAACCTATTTAAAGAGCTAAAAAAATTGATACCAACTGCTGACTAGGCCACAGAGCAATAGGAACCCTCATCCACTGTTGGTGGAAATACAATACAAACCATACAAATAGTACAGCCACTTTAGAAGACAGTTCGTTTACAAAGCTGAATACACTATTACCACATGATCAGAAATCATACTCCCAAGTATCCAACTGATTTAAAAACTTCTATCTACATAAAAGTTGTACACAAATGTTTCCAACAATCTTATTCCTAACTGCCCCAAACTGTAAGCAAACAAGATGTCCTGCAATAGGTTAATGGATAAACAAACTATGATATATCCACACAGTGGAGTCCTTTTCTGCATTAAAAAGGAATGTGTTGTCAAGTCACAAAAAGACAAGTATGAACTTCAAATGCATACTGTTAAGTGCTATTGCTATCTACTTTATGATTACATTTGTATGACTTTCTGAAAAAGACAGAACTATAGATCAAAACAGCAAACAGATCAGTGGTTGCCTGGGGTTAAGTTGCTGAATAGGTAGAACATGGGATTTTTAAGGGCGGGCTGTACAAGCCACATTGCATTTGTTAAAACTCTTAGTGTTTTACAGCAGAATGTGTAAAACAATGTATGCAGATTTTTTTAAAAAAATTATGTATATGTCAGAGGATTCCAGCATCACATGATGTGACCAAAAAAATTATCTAACTGTATTACAAATGTATGAGTCAGCCTCACTGAAGGAGCAGATAAAAAAGTTGTTGACCAAAGTAACTCTGAAAATGACTGGAATCTATAAGACTAAAAGGAAAAGGAACTTGACATAAATATAAAATTCTAGTTGGCAAAGTTATTCCCTACAGGGGTATAGGTTAACAAATCTGACACCACGGAACATGTGTACTGGAACTGAGTAAGTAGGTGGATGGCAGATGGTAGGAGCCAGGTTTATCACCACTCAAATGGGAGATTTTAGACAAACAAGGGGAGAAGGCTTGAATAATTCATGTGGTAACTGATTATAGTCAAAGACTATATGAACTCATGCTTTAGCTTAATGTAGATACAGATGTATTACATATATACATGGCTTCCCTGGTGGCTTAGACGGTAAAGCGTCTGCCTGCAATGCAGGAGACCTGGGTTTGATTCCTGGGTCGGGAAGATCCCCTGGAGAAGTAAATGGCAATCCACTTCAGTACTCTTGACTGGAAAATCCCATGGACAGAGGAGCCTGGTAGGTTAGTCCATGGGGTCGCAAAACGTCAGACATGACTGAGCGACTTCACTTTCACTTTCATATATACACACACACACACACACATATGCATGTATATATATATAGGCGGAAAGTATCTAGAAGCAATAAAACTAGTAGCAACAAATCATACTAGCCCCAGATTTTGGTTTCTAGTACCATTTTCTAATAAAAGGAACCAAAGTTTCTTGGATAAATGGTTTATTGTGTAAACCTGGGGCAGGAAATATGTAAGATGAACTTCAAACATCTTGTAGTGCCAGAAAGTACTTAAATATGCACACACAATGATGAGGGTATATCAAAAAGATATAGCAGCCAACTGAAAGAACTTCTAATGACAAAGCCAGAACAATTTGAACAATAAATAATATTATATCAAAACATAAATTATAAAATAAATGTTCCTGAGTCCATATTGGTATAAAGAATTGATGAAATATGAAATTGAGTTAGATGAGAAAAATATCCCATGCAATATAATTGCAAACGATTATTGTAGAAAGTCTACCCTCAAGAAGATGGAACACTTTCTCAGGTCATCAAAGTCAACATCAACAATGAAGTATCTTGTTGATAATATGTACCCTTGATACGATGTGATGAAAATGGCCCTTTACCTGTTGGTCTTCCTACCAAAACCTAGAATGTACCTGAATCATAAGAGAAACATCAGACAAACCCCAACAGAGGAAAATAGATGTAACCAATCCTCCGAAACACCATCAATGTCATCAAAAATAGAAGTCTGGGAATCTTGGCATAGCCTAGAAAACCCTAAGGAGATTTGATGTCTAAATGTAATATGATATCCTAGATGGGACACTGAAATATTAATAGACAATTGGGTAAGGATAAAGGGCATATAACTACAGTTAGCACTTTAGTTAATAATTATGTATCAATTGGTTCATTAACTGTGACAAATATACCATACTAATGTACAATGTTACACTATTCTTTAACTATAAATATACTCTGAAATAAAAGTTCATTAAAATTCTTAAAATTTTAGATAAAACAACAAGAATTTAAAGTGTATAGATCTGTAAGAAACCTTGCATATCAATTACTTCAATTTTCTAATTTTACAACACAGAAAAATGACCTGCAGAGGAAACGATTAAACCAAGATTGCACAAGTCTAGAACCCTTGTCTATACTACTGAGCTTTAGAATTGCCTGTTAATATTGAGAAATTTTTCAAGTTTCTTCAAAATTCAAAGTGCAAAAACATTAACATCAATATGCAAGATGTTTATAAAATGTTTTATAACTCCTTTTAGCATAACATCAATTTGAATTCTTCATTAAGTATGTTTCACCAAACACATTCAGTTCAGTTCAGTTCAGTTGCTCAGTCGTGTCCAACTCTCTGCAACTTCATGAACTGCAACACACCAGGCTTCCCTGTCAGTCACCAACTCCCAGAGCTTGCTCAGACTCATGTCCATTGAGTAGGTGACGCCATCCATCAATCCCACCCTCTGTTGCCCCCTTCTCCTCCTGCCTTCAATCTTTCCCAGCATCATGGTATTTTCAAATGAGTCAGCTTCTCACATCATGTGGCCAAAATATTGGAGTTTCAGCTTCAGCATCAGTCCTTCCGATGAACATTCAACTGATTTCCTTTAGGATTGTCTGGTTTGATTTCCTTGCTGTCCAAGAGACTCTCAAGAGTCTTCTCCAACACCACAGTTCAAAAGCATCAATTCTGTGGTGCTCAGCCTTTTTACTGTCCAACTCTCACATTCATACACAACCACTAAAAACCATAGCTTTGACTAGATGGATTTACTTTGTCTGCAAAGTAATTTACTAGATTTACTTTGTCTGCAAAGTAATGTCTCTGCTTTTTAATATGCTTCTGGGTTGGTCATATCTTTTCTTCCAAGGAGCAAGCATCTTTTAATTTCATGCTGCAGTCACCATCTGCAGTGATTTTGGAGCCTAAAAAAATAAAGTCTGTCATGGTTTCCATTGTTTCCCCATCTATTTGCCATGAAATGATGGGACAAGGTGCCATGATCTTAGTTTTTTGAATGTTGAGTTGTAAGCCAACTTTTTCACTCTCCTCTTTCACTTTCATCACGAGGCTGTTTAGATCTTCTTCACTTTCTGTCTTAAGGGTGGTGTCATCTGCATGTCTGAGGTTATTGATATTTCTCCTGGCAATCTTGATTCCAGCTTGTATTTCATCCAGCCCAGCATTTTGCATCATATACTCTGCATGTAAGTTAAATAAGCACGATGACAATATACAGCCTTGACATACTCCTTTCCTGATATGGAACCAGTCTGTTGTTCCATGTTGAGTTCTAACTGTTGCTTCTTGACCTGCATACAGATTTCTCAGGAGGCAGGTAATGTGGTCTGGTATCCCCACCTCTTGAATAATTTTCCACAGTTTGCTGTGATCCTCAGAGTTAAAGGCTTTAGTGTAGTCAATAAAACAGAAGTAGATGTTTTTCTTGAACACTTTTGCTTTTTTGATGATCCAATGAATGTTGGCAATTTGATCTCTGGTTCCTCGGCCTTTTCTAAATACAGCTTCAACATCTGGAAGTTCTCAGTTCATGTACTGTTGAACCCTCACTTGGAGAATTTTGAGCATTCCTTTGCTAGTGTGTGAGACAAGTGCAATTGTGCAGTAGTTTGAATATACTTTGGCATTGCCTTTCTTTGGGATTGGAATGAAAGCTGACTGCTTCCAGTCCTGTGGCCACTGCTGAGTTTTCCAAATTTGCTGGCATATTGAGTACATCACTTTCACAGCATCATCTTATAGGATTTGAAAAAGCTCAACTGGAATTCCATCACCTCCACTAGCTTTGTTTGTAGTGATGCTTCCTAAGGCCCACTTGACTTCACATTCCAGGATGTCTGGCTCTAGGTGAGTGATCAGACCATCGTGGTTATCTGGGTCATTAAGATCTTTTTTGTATAGTTCTTCTGTGTATTCTTGCCACCTCTTCTTTATCTCTTTTGCTTCTGTTAAGTCCAAAGCATGTCTGTCCTTTATTGTGCTCATCTTTGCTTGAAATGTTCCCTTGGTATCTCTAGTTTTCCTGAAGAGGTCTCTAGTCTTTCCCATTCTATTGTTTTCCTCTACTTCTTTGCATTGATCACTGAGGAAGGCTTTCTCATCTCTCCTCGGTATTTGGAACTCTGCATTCAGATGGGTATATCTTTCCCTTTCTCCTTTGTCTTTAGCTTCTCTTCTTTTCTAAGCTATTTGTAAGGCCTCCTCAGACAACCATTTTGCCTTTTTGTATTTCCTTTTCTTGGGTACAGTCTTGATCAGTGCCTCCTATACAATGTCATAATCTCCCATCCATAGTTCTTCAGGCGCTCTGTCAGTCACATCTAATTCCTTGAGTCTATTCTAGTCCCTTACACTGTATAATTGTAAGGGATTTGACTTAGGTCATTCCTGAATGGTCTAGTGGTTTTTTCCTACTTTCTTCAATTCAAGTCTGAATTCTGCAATAAGGAGTTCATGATCGGAGCCACAGTCAGCTCCAGGTCTTGTTTTGCTGACTAAATAGAGCTTCTCCATCTTTGGCTGCAAAGAATATATTCAATCTGATTTCAAGGAAAGCCATAAGTGCTTGAAAATTGTGACCTTAGTATTACAGATAAGACAGAACTATTTATTCAGTAATAGTGTATAATGTAATGTAAATCATAATGTAAATCATGCTGCCTTATCAGTCAGTCTGCTTTGGGTATAACTTTGCAAGGTAAGTCTAACTTTCAGAAAATACTTCTGACTAAAGAATAGATATGAATACTTTAAAAATACTGCATTTTTTATAATTATCCTAGTAAATTATGATGTACAGGAGTTATGTGAATTCCTTGTTGTTGCTCAATTGCTTAGTCATGTTTAACTCTTTGTGACCCTATGGACTCTAGTCCTCCAGGCTTCTCTGTCCTTGGGGCTTTCCCAGTAGGAATACTGGAGTGGGTTGCCATTTCCTCCTTCAGGGGATCTTGCAACCCAGGATTGAAACTGGGTCTCTTGAATAGTAGGCAGATTCTTTACCACTGAGTCACTGGGGAAGCCCAATACCAAATTACTGAAACATAATATGATAGCATTAAATAAAATTTTATATAATCAAACCCAAGAATCAACAGATCTTCACTGAGGGCCTCACAGCAGAGCAGTGAACATGCCTTATCTTTTTTCAATACATTTTTTCCCCAATGTCTACTCTGATTTCTTCCTTTAAAAATTTGAAAAGTTTAATTTGCAGAAAAAAAAGTAATGAAACATGATGCCCTTTAAGCCCTAGAGAAATATTAAATCTATTTTGCTAGGTTAGCCAGTAGCTAAAGCATTCAATATTGCTCAGTTATTTGCATCCATCTGTTCAATATGGTAAAGTGACCTTCCTTGTCGTCCCTTCCATGGGGAAAAAAAAATGTAGAGAAAAATTCAGCGGGTCTCACAAAGATAAACAATAAAGGAAGTAGATTATCATTAAACTTCATGAACAGTCCTTAAAAAATGTTTCTGTATTTTGAATCTAAACACAGATAGAGTACTGTGAGGCAAACAACAGTTATAAAATTAAAACAAAGCTGTTATTTTTAAAGCCTTCAAAGAGAAGCATAAGTTGGATGGCTCCTTCAGCTTCTGCTTTTCTTACTATTGTTTCATGATACAGATTTTCAAGAGCTTAGATCTGGTAAAAAGATCTTTAAGAAAAACACTTAGGTTCATTATATCCTCTTCTTTGGTGATAAAGTTATATTTCTAGATGACTCAGGTAAACAGTAATTCTAATACTGAAAAAAAAAAAAAAAGGAAATTAAACCTCAGAGTTCTAAACCTTCAGTATTTTTTTGTGATCTGTATGAACACTGTGGAATATTGCATTTGTCTTTCTTTTTCCCATGTGGGTTCTTTCTGTTCATTGTTCATTGATTTGTTTGCTTTCTTTCACTGTCTCCTAGGAGTCTTGATTATTATGTTACCTTTTAAGTTATTTTACTAACACCAAACCAATTCTATTACTTTCCCTCTCTTCACAGTTTAATCTACCAATCCCTTCTGTGTAGACTTTATTCCTTTTACATACCAGGACCTTTTCCCCTCACTTCTTTAATTCTGCAAATCACCCTTTAACTTCATGGAGTTCATATTACACATTCAGTTTGGCATCTGGTCCCATCACTTCATGGGAAATAGATGGGGAAACAGTGGAAACAGTGTCAGACTTTACTTTTGGGGGCTCCAAAATCACTGCAGATGGTGATTGCAGCCATGAAATTAAAAGATGCTTACTCCTTGGAAAGAAAGTTATGACCAATATAGATAGCATATTAAAAAGCAGAGACATTACTTTGCCAACAAAGGTCCACCTAGTCAAGGCTATGGTTTTTCAGTGGTCATGTATGGATGTGAAAGTTGGTCTGTGAAGAAAGCTGAGTGCCAAAGAATTGATGCTTTTGAGCTGTGGTGTTGGAGAAGACTCTTGAGAGTCCCTTGGATGGCAAGGAGATCTAACCAGTCCATCCTAAACGAGATCAGTCCTGGGTGTTCATTGGAAGGACTGATGCTAAACCTGAAACTCCAATACTTTGGCCACCTCATGCGAAGAGTTGACTCATTGGAAAAGACCCTGATGGTGGGAGGGATTGGGGGCAGGAGGAGAAGGGGACGACAGAGGATGAGATGGCTGGATGGCATCACCGACTCAATGGACATGAGTTTGAGTGAACTCCAGGAGTTGGTGATGGACAGGGAGGCCTGGCGTGCTGCAGTTCATGGGGTCGCAAAGAGTCAGACATGACTGAGTGACTGAGCTGAACTTAAGGACTTAAAATATCATTCATAATACTAAATTTTGTTTTCACCTTGCTCAACTTAATTTTTTAAGTTCCATGGACCAATTCTAGTAAAGAGTATGAAAATCTGGTTCATTACAATTTCATGAGTGAATAAATGTCTTTAATAAACTGAGACCAAACTAGAAAGGAGATGTCCTAAAGATGACATGCATGCTTATTTCATATCATACTGATGGGCTGATTGACAATGCTGAACACTCTTGCTAGGTAATACAATTAAATTAATGCAGCATATGGTGAGGCTGGTCAAAAAAGATTAATGGAGATAAAAAGGTGAAGTTTGTCTGTGCTTCTAAAAACCAAAGTAAATTAACTACTAAAATGAAAAGTAGCCTTTTATTTTTCCTATTACTGTCTAAAGTTTCCAAAAACTAGAACATGACTTCCTAGCTTGTTGTTAGAGCCAAAATCATTCAAATGTTTTACAATGGTATGTCTGTGTGCACACACATAGAATGATATGCGATAACTGATTTAGGCAAAATAAAACCTCACCAAAATCTTCTCTCTGTGATGCAATGCCAAAATAATACTAAGAAAATAATTCAAATATAAAACTAATCATTTATTTATTATAAATGTGTATTGACTATTTTACATTTTACACAGTATTACTCATTTTTCTAGGGATGCATTGATGAAAAATTGTTTAAATTTAACAAACTTAAAGTGTAGTCTAGTACAAGAGTTGTCTTGGTCTTACTACTTTGCCAACAAAGGTCCATCTAGTCACGGCTATGGTTTTTCCAGTGATCATGTATGGATGTAAGAGCTGGACTATAAAGAAATCTGAGCACAGAAGAATTGATGCTTTTGAACTGTGGCACTGAAGAAGAGACTGCAAGGAGATCCAACCAGTCCATCCTAAAGGAAATCAGTTCTGAAAACTCATTGGAAGGATTAATGTTGAAGCTGAAACTCCAATACTTTGGCCACCTGATGCAAAGAACTGACTCATTGGAAGAGACCCTGATGCTGGGAAAGAATGAAGGTGGGAGGAGAAGGGGACGACAGAGGATGAGATGGTTGGATGGCATCACCAACTAAAGGGACATGAGTTTGAGTAGACTCTGGGAGTTGGTGATGGACAGGGAGGCCTGGCGTGCTGCAGTCCATGGGGTCACAAAGAGTAATTCTATTAGCATTTATGTGTCAATTATTCTTTTTAAAACAAAAATGAGGTGCTAGGTTAAAAAAAAGAAAAAGAAGAAGAAGACATAACCAGGCAATTTTGTCAGCAGTTCCCAGACTCTTTCATAGAACAATACAGAGAGCAGATGAAATATGAGAGACTATGGAATCAAAAGTTCCAAACACAATAAAAGTAAATCTTGCAGGTGAAAAAAAAAAAAAAGAGTTGACTTGGTCTTAAATAGGTGTAATATGAGATACAGAATAAGTACTGTAGAGAAGTATAAGGAAAGGATTTTGACAATTTGGATAAAAAGTTTCCCTCTGTGTGTGTGTGTGTGTTGGCAATTTGGGGAAATTTTTTAATTTAACTCTGAAAATGCACTATAATTCAAACATGCTAAAATAGTACCATAAAGAGACTTCTATATTTAATAAGGCATGGAGGAATGGATGTAAAAATAACATATATGAAAATATTAAGGAATTCAAACTTGCAAAGAGTGCAGAAATTAAAGAGAGTGGTAGAATGTAGAGTTGGGAAGTCAAATTTGGGTTAGATCATTTAGGATTTTGAATTTTTAAATGATGAGGCTAAGCACTATTCTGTGAGCAATGGGAAGTCTGTGATGCTTTAGGATAAAGAGATGATCTGACCTGTCAGAGTCAGCATCACAATGATGCCTTCGACAGTAGATGGTAAGAATGGTAGGGGAGACAAGACACTGAGGATGCCATACTCTTTTTGTTTTTGTCTTTTTCCAGTTTGGCAGAAAAAGAAAAATAATAAAGATAGAGGTTTGGCTAGAGGATCATGGGAAGATTTTGTCAATTCTCAATTGAAGTGAAAGACATAGAGTTGTTCCTCCCCCCACATGTGTGCAGGTTGAAAAGCATTACCATCAGATGTAAGATGAGAAGATTTAGGAGAAGATGCCTTCCAGTAGAGTTAGTAAGAGTCTTCTCATAAGTGAATCACGTATGCATGAGAGATTCTCCAAGACGAGAGAAGGAAAAAGAGTTGAAGGAGATTTGGAGGATATTTCACTCTTGGTGGGGGTGCCTGTGAATTCTTCCACCGCTCCTGGTTGTGTTTCTGGAATGCAGGTGAGAGGTGGGAATCACTTCAGTTCAGTTCAGTCGCTCAGTCGTATCCGACTCTTTGCAACCCCATGAATTGCAGCATGCCAGGCTTCCCTGTCCATCACCAATTCCCGGAGTTCACCCAAACTCATGTCCATTGAGTCGGTGATGCCATCCAGCCATCTCACCCTCTGTCATCCCCTCCTCTTCCTGCTCCCAGCATCAGAGTCTTTTCCAATGAGTCAACTCTTCACATGAGGTGGCCAAAGTATTGGAGTTTCAGCTTTAGCATCAGTCCTTCCCAAGAACACCCAGGACTGATTTCAACTACCTTAATTTTCAGCTAAATTTGGATCAAATAGCCATTTCTTATTCAGAATTCTGAGGGCCAGTAGTCTAACAAGAAATTCCTCATGGCACAGTCACAATAAATTAGGAACAGCAAAGCATGGTGTCTAAGTCCTGAGGCTTAAGTGTTACCGGAGAGCAGCTAAGCCCTCTCTACCTGAGAGGCTGGCAGTAAGCTAAGGTGACACCATAATGGATAATGGAGAGAGCATTTGAAGAGCATGACTGGGTCATAGATATCAGAGCAGGATGAACAGGATAAATGCCATGACTAGACTTCATGCTTTCTGTTTGCCTCCTTCTGCTCCTCACCTCTCTCTGTGCATCCAGTATTTAAATTTTTAAAGGAAAAGACATAATTTACTTAAATGGTATGTAAATGTAAAGATTCCATATTGAAATGTGAAGTCTGAGAAAGAAGAAACCTATGTAAGTTTTTTTTTTTTTAATCTACAGTACTATATGTAATCCACAAGGCAGTGAAATAATGGCTGTAAACAGATAACAGGCCAGTTAAATGTAGACAGAGCTCCATTTAATGGTGGGCCACCAGGCAAGGGAGCAAGTGATATCTGCTGAGGAAGTTACTAAAGGTTGTATTAAACTGTCAGTGTGAGGTAATTTCTCTGATATTTTGTCAAGGCCCTACAGAGCGCTCAGATGAGGCTTAGTGGAAATGAGAATTCTGACATCTTCTTACAGAGTTTACAGTTCACTGCTATAAAAACAAAGGATAAATTCTGAGCAAATCTCAAAACCAGTGCTTGGTGACAACCTGGAAGGGTAGGGAGGTGGGAGGGGGGTTCAGAATAGGGGGACACATGTATGCCTATGGCCGATTCATATTGATACATGGCAAAAACCATCACAATATTGTAAAGTAATAATCCTCCAATTAAATAAATAATTTTTTTAAAAAATTCTGAGCAAGCCTTACCAGGAGTAGGTTTGAAGTATAATGATATTCAGTGAATTTGGCTTCTGTAGTCTTAGTTTCTTAAAGGAACCAAGCATAGATTGGAAGTAATGGTATTCAACATGTTCCAGATGAGGTCCTGCCCTGAAATGAGAAGTCCAAATTAAGTTGTTTGTTTTTTGTTTTTTTTTTTAAACCAAATCTTTTTTTTTTTTAATGGGCTTCCCCAGTGGCTTGGCAGTTAAAAGATTCTCCTGCAATGCAAGAGAGGCAGGAGGTTCCAGGTCAAACCCTGGGTCAGGAAGATCCCCTGGAGGAGGGCATGACAATTCACTCCAGTATTCTTGCCTAGAGAATCCCAAAGACAGAGGAGCCTGGCAGGCTACAGACCATAGTGTCTCAAAGAGTCAGACACAGTTGAAGCAGCTGAGCACACACGCAAATTTCGTACACTTTAAAAACATCAAGAAACATCAGCGTATTTACACCAAATGCATAAGTAGTAAAGATTGCTTTTTGCATCACCTAGCTTCTCCAGTTTCTTAATTCTGCATTCAGTTTTTTCTTATATCAGTTCAGTTCAGTCAGTTCAGATGCTCAGTCGTGTCCAACTCTTTGCGACCCCATGGACTGCAGCACGCCAGGCCTCCCTGTCCATCACCAACTCCCGGAGTTTACTCAAGTTCATGTCCACTGAGTCGGTGATGCCATCCAGCCATCTTATCCTCTGTCGTCCCCTTCTCCTGCCTTCAATCTTTCCCAGCATCAGGGTCTTTTACAATAAGTCAGCTCTTCGCATCAGGTAACCAAAGTCTTGGAGTTTCAGCTTTAGCATCAGTCCTTCCAGTGAATATTCAAGACTTATTTCCTTTATGGACTGGCTGGATCTCCTTGCAGTCCAAGGGACTCTCAAGAGTCTTCTCCAACACCACAGTTCAAAAACATCAATTCTTCAATGCTCAGCTTTCTTTATAGTCCAGCTCTCACATCCATATATGACTACTGGAAAAACCATAGCCTTGACTAGATGGACCTTTGTTGGCAATGTCTCTGCTTTTGTATATGCTATCTAGGTTGGTCATAACTTTCCTTCCAAGGAGAAAGCGTCTTTTAATTTCATGGCTGCAATCACCATCTGCAGTGATTTTGGACATCAAGAAAATAAAGTCTGCCACTGTTTCCACTGTTTCTCCATCTATTTGCCATGAAGTGATGGGACTGGATGCCATGATCTTAGTTTTCTGAATGCTGAGTTTTAAGCCAACATTTTCACTCTCCTCTTTCACTCTCATCAAGAGGCTCTTTAGTTCCTCTTCACTTTCTGTCATAAGGGTGATGTCATCTGCATGTCTGAGGTTATTGATATTTCTCCCGGCAATCTTGATTCCAGCTTGTGCTTCTTCCAGCCCAGCGTTTCTCATGATGTACTCTGCATATAAATTAAATAAGCAGGGTGACAATATACAGCCTTGATGTACTCCTTGTTATATCAACCATGGTCATTTCATATATTGCTCAGAGATATATAATAATGTCCAGATATCACACAAAGTTACCTGTTTATCCATCTGTTCTCAATACTTCAGATGATCATAAAATAATAAAAGCCTTTGTCTTTACACCACTTCCTGGTCTGTCTTATAAATTAAATCCTACTTTCCCATCACTACCCTTCCCCTAAAACTTTTGTCCTAATTGAAATGTTGTGTTTAACATAGAATATAAGATCTATGAAGCAGGCACTGTTTTTTTTGTTTTGTTTTGTTTTGTTTTGCTCACTGCTGAGGGTATAGAAACAAGCCCAGTAGGTAGTAATTGCTCAATAATCAACGTGTGTTTTTCCCAATGGGTTGTAAGATCCATATGGCATAAACGGATGAATACTGGACACATTACTCTCCATAGTAGAAAATCAATTCTGGAGGCTTGTATAGTGATATTTTCAGCTCCTCACTTTTTGGGTTCCACATATATTTCTTCTCATTAACTTACTAGAAAATACAGCTTGTTAGTAATGCCCCAACTACCTGATACATACAATGCTTCTCTTCTGCTGAATTCTTTTCCCACTAATCTACCCAAAACCCTATCAATTCTTTAAGATCTTGCTCAAATCAGTCTCTAAGAATACACTTAAACTTGGACCGGCAATTCATTTCATATATGATATTTTACATGTTTCAATGCCATTCTCCCAAATCATCCTACCCTCGCCCTCTCCCACAGAGTCCAAAAGACTGTTCAATACACCTGTGTCTCTTTTGCTGTCTCGCATACAGGGTTATCATTACCATCTTTCTAAATTCCATATATATGCATTAGTATACTGTACTGGTGTTTTTCTTTCTGGCTTACTTCACTCTGTATAATAGGCTCCAGTTTTATCCACCTCATTAGAACTGATTCAAATGTATTCTTTTTAATGGCTGAGTAATACTCCATTGTGTATATGTACCACAGCTTTCTTATCCATTCATCTGCTAATGGACATCTAGGTTGCTTCCACGTTCTGGCTATTATAAACAGTGCTGCGATGAACATTGGGGTACATGTGTCTCTTTCCCTTCTGGTTTCCACGGTGTGTATGCCCAGAAGTGGGATTGCTGGGTCGTATGGCAGTTCTAGTTCCAGCTTTTTAAGGAATCTCCACACTGTCCTCCATAGTGGCTGTACTAGTTTGCATTCCCACCAACAGTGTAAGAGGGTTCCCTTTTCTTCACACCCTCTCCAGCATTTATTGCTTGTAGACTTTTGGAGCGCAGCCATTCTGACTGGCGTGAAACGGTACCTCATTGTGGTTTTGACTTGCATTTCTCTGATAATGAGTGATGTTGAGCATCTTTTCATGTGTTTGTTAGCCATCTGTATGTCTTCTTTGGAGAAATGTCTATTTAGTTCTTTGGCCCACTTTTTGATTGGGTCATTTATTTTTCTGGAATTGAGCTGCAGGAGTTGCTTGTATATTTTTGAGATTAATTCTTTGTCTGTTGCTCCATTTGCTATTAGTTTCTCCCATTCTGAAGGCTGTCTTTTCACCTTGCTTATATTTTCCTTTGTTGTCCAGAAGCTTTTAATTTTGATTAGGTCCCATTTGTTTATTTTTGCTTTTATTTTCAATATTCTGGGAGGTGGGTCACAGAGGATCCTGCTGTGGTTTATGTCGGAGAGTGTTTTGCCTATGTTCTCCTCTAGGAGTTTAATAGTTTCTGGTCTTACGTTTAGATCTTTAATCCATTTTGAGTTTATTTTTGTGTATGGTGTTAGAAAGTGTTCTAGTTTCATTCTTTTATAAGTGGTTGACCAGTTTTCCCAGCACCACTTGTTAAAGAGATTGTCTTTAATCCATTGTATATTCTTGCCTCCTTTGTCAAAGATAAGCTGTCCATAGGTGCGTGGATTTATCTCTGGGCTTTCTATTTTGTTCCATTGATCTATATTTCTGTCTTTGTGCCAGTACCACACTGTCTTGATGACTGAGGCTTTGTACTAGAGCCTGAAGTCAGGCAGGTTGATTCCTTCAGTTCCATTCTTCTTTCTCAAGATAGCTTTCGCTATTCGAGGTTTATTGTAAAGTTTTTTATTTAAATGCAACTCATCTAATATTTAATTCACCTAACAAAGTATTTGAAAAATTCATTTTGGTAAAATATATAACATTTTCTATGTCAAAAATGTTTCCCTCTGAGAATTTTTGCCTATGTATTTTTACTTCACATGCTTCTACATCTTTCAAAATTTCTTACTCAATTTGCATAAAGTAACTCAGCCTGATTCTACATTAACAGCTATATTATTCAGTTTAATTGTTATTTAACAATTATGCATGTATATTAATATTACTCATGCAAATGTATTTTCTGGATATGTTGAAACATTTTCATAAATTTGTAATCAAAATTCAAATTAACATTATTTATTCCTAAGTATTAATAAAATTATTTCATACCAGACTCATCTAATTATCCCTTATGTGCAGCTATGGGAAATCTAAGTGACTTTTGTACAATAACAATTTCCATTTATATTTAATGAATAACTGTAATACCACTTTGAATGACAGAAAAGTTGCAGTTGATAATTCAGAATATTTTAGAAATACTTTGTTACACTGAGAAATTACTTCTATTTGACTGTAGAAAGATATAAAGATAGATACATAATTTGTACACATTTGTGATGGCATATATCATAAATACTGGAATATTTATGTATTTCAGCATGCTATATGACTGATAACTTATATATTTTAAAAATTTTAAATATAAAAGAAAGTAAAATGAATAATAATATAGACATACCAATCATAAAGAATCACTCATAACTTTTGATTATTTTCTTCCAGTTATTTGTCTATACACAGGATATTTTTTTGTCAATATAATTTAAATCAGTCTATACACATAACACAGCTGTATATCATAATTTTTATATTATACTTATGCTACTTGATTTGCACATTTTTTCTTAAACATAAATTTTAGAGGCAGTGTCATAATTTAATCCCTGTAAACATTCATAGTGAGTGGGTGAATCAAGATTAGTATTAATCAACCAATCAATAATAAGTGAGAATAAAAGGCTGGCAAACTTTTCATCTTTTACAAGCTAGTTCTTTATTTTAATTAGATTTTCTAACTTTTGACTTTTTAAGATATTTAGACTCCTGGTTACCTAAGTAAAATTCTACTTTACATAACTTTAATTTTGGTTTGTTTTGTAAAATAATCTATCCATTTATCAGATTAAAAAATAATTTTAGCAGAAATGAAGTTTTATTTTTAATGCACTTGGTGCACTGAGATGTTGTTGTAGTGAAGATAAAACCTTGTATATGGATCATGATATTCAGCATGAAATGAACAGAAGATTCACAGGTAACACGTGTGCAATTTGCGATTATGTGTAGCACGATTTGAGACATTTCTGAAATTAGCCATTTTAAGTAAAAGTGATAATTATATAGTCAAATAACATTGTAATCATCGAACACTTTTCCAAAAGCAATTTCAACTGCACAACCAAGTAAACAATGAGAGGTGGCAGTGAAGGGAGTGAGTTAATTCAGAAAACTCTCAAGATTCACCTTGAACTACAGTGAAATGAGGGGAATGGCATGCAGAAAGCCAGAAAAGATACAGTAGTTTTGATAAATAGACTTGTTTAGACAAAGTCCAGTTTGTGGGCCATTAGAGTCAAATTTTCTTTATGGACCCATATTTCAAATCATGCTTAGTTTTGCCCAAGAAAATTTTCCTATCTTATTTAGAGATAGGGACAATATTGATTAACACCCCTTAAGGTACCAAAACTCAGAGGACCCAGGATGATGCCAACCACAGCACATTGTTCTACCAGCTCACACTTGAATCTAGCATTTAGTTCCAATGTTTGTTTATAACTTATTTATATTAGATACTTAGTGTTTTTTTCTTACAGTTTTCAAAAAGGTTAAGAAGGGAAATAACACACAAGTTTTAAATGAAAAATCTTTGCCAAACTATGTTCCTTAGTAAACTATAATCTTAAAATTTTCCCAGACTAGAGATGGCTCAGAAGGTAAAGAATCTGCCTGCAAAGCAGGAGATCTGTGTTTGATCTCTGGGTCAAGAATATCCCCTGGAGAAGGGGATGGCAACCCACTCCAGTATTCTTGCCTGGATAATTCAATGGACAGAGGTGCCGGGCAGGCTACAGTCCATGGGATCACAAAGAGTGGGACACCAGTGAGTAACTAAGCACAGCACAGAGGTTCAAATTAATGTATTTTTAAGCTGGGAGGTCCTTATTCAGTTCAGTGCAGTTGCTCAGTCGTGTCCGAATCCGTGTGACCCCATGAATCGCAGCACACCAGGCCTCCCTGTCCATCACCAACTCCCGGAGTTCACTCAGACTCACGTCCATTGAGTCAGTGATGTCATGCAGCCATCTCATCCTCTGTCGTCCCCTTCTCCTCCTGCCCCCAATCCCTCCCAGCATCAGTCTTTTCCAATGAGTCAACTCTTCGCATGAGGTGGCCAAAGTACTGGAGTTTCAGCTTTAGCATCATTCCCTCCAAGGAACACCCAGGACTGATCTTTAGATTGGACTGGTTGGATCTCCTAGCAGTCCAAGGGACTCTCAAGAGTCTTCTCAAACACCACAGTTCAAAAGCATCAATTCTTCGGTGCTCAGCTTTATTCACAGTCCAACTCTCACATCCATACATGATCATTGGAAAAACCATAGCCTTGACTAGACGGACCCTTGGCAAAGTAATGTCTCTGCTTTTGAATATGCTATCTAGGTTGGTCATAACTTTTCTTCCAAGGAGTAGCCATCTTTTAATTTCATGGCTCCAATCGCCATCTACAGTGATTTTGGAGCCCCAAAAAATAAAGTCTGACACTGTTTCCACTGTTTCCCCATCTATTTCCCATGAAGTGATGGGACCAGATGCCATGATCTTCGTTTTCTGAATGTTGAGCTTTAAATCAACTTTTTCACTCTCTTTCACTTTCATCAAGAGGCTTTTTAGTTCCTCTTCACTTTCTGCCATAAGGGTGGTGTCATCTGCATATCTGAGGTTATTGATATTTCTCCTGGCAATCTTGATTCCAGCTTGTGCTTCTTCCAGCCGAGCGTTTCTCATGATGTACTCTGCATAGAAGTTAAATAAGCAGGGTACAATATACAGCCTTGACGTACTCCTTTTCCTATTTGGAACCAGTCTGTTGTTCCATGTCCAGTTCTAACTGTTGCTTCCTGACCTGCATATAGGTTTCTCAAGAGGCAGGTCAGGTGGTCTGGTATGCCCATCTCTTTCAGAATTTTCCACAGTTTATTGTGATCCACACAGTCAAAGGCTTTGGCATAGTCAATAAAGCAGAAGTAGATGTTTTTCTGGAACTCTCTTGCTTTTTCCACGATCCAGCGGATGTTGGCAATTTGATCTCTGGTTCTTCTGCCTTTTCTAAAACCAGCTTGAACCATGAACAATACGTTCACGGTTCACATATTGCTGAAGCCTGGCTTGGAGAATTTTGAGCATTACTTTACTAGTGTGTGAGATGAGTGCAATTGTGTGGTAGTTTGAGTATTCTTTGGCATTGCCTTTCTTTGGGATTGGAATGAAAACTGACCTTTTCCAGTCCTGTGCCACTGCTGAGTTTTCCAAATTTGCTGGTATATTGAATGCAGCACTTTGACAGCATCATCTTTCAGGATTTGAAATAGCTCAACTGGAATTCCATCACCTCCACTAGCTTTGTTTATAGTGATGCTTTCTAAGGCCCACTTGAGTTCACATTCCAGGATGTCTGGCTCTAGGTCAGTGATCACACCATCGTGATTATCTTGTCTTGAACATCTTTTTTGTAGAGTTCTTTTGTGTATTCTTGCCACCTCTTCTTAATATCTTTTACTTCTGTTAGGTCCATACAATTTCTGTCCTTTATTGAGCCCATCTTTGCATGAAATGTTCTCTTGGTATCTTTAATTTTCTTGAAAAGATCTCTAGTCTTTCCTGTTCTATTGTTTTCCTCTATTTCTTTGCATTGATCGCTGAGGAAGGCTTTCTTATCTCTTCTTGCTATTCTTTGGAACTCTGCATTCAGATGGGTATATCTTTCCTTTTCTCCTTTGCTTTTCACTTCTCTTCTTTACACAGCTATTTGTAAGGCCTCCCCAGACAGCCATTTTGCTTTTTTGCATTTCTTTTCCACGGGGATGGTCTTGATCCCTGTTTCCTGTACAATGTCACAAACCTCTGTCCATAGTTCATCAGGCACTCTATCAGATCTCGTCCCTTAAATCTATTTCTCGCTTCCACTGTATAATCATAAGGGATTTGATTTAGGTCATACTTGAATGGTCTAGTGGTTTTCCCTACTTTCTTCAATTTAAGTCTGAATTTGGCAGTAAGGAGTGCATGATCTGAGCCACAGTCAGCTCCTGGTCTTGTTTTTGCTGACTGTATAGAGCTTCTCCATCTTTGGCTGCAAAGAATATAATCAGTCTGATTTCGGTGTTGATCACCTGGTGATGTCCATGTGTAGAGTCTTCTCTTGTGTTGTTGGAAGAGGGTGTTTGCTATGACCAGAGTGTTCTCTTGGCAAAACTCTATTAGCCTTTGCCCTGCTTCATTCTTCATTCGAAGGCCAAGTTTGCCTGTTACTCCAGGTGTTTCTTGACTTCCTACTTTTGCATTCCAGTCCCCTGTAATGAAAAGGACATCGTTTTTGGGTGTTAGTTCTAAAAGGTCTTGTAGGTCTTCATAGAACCGTTCAACTTCAGCTTCTTCAGCGTTACTGGTTGGGGTATAGGCTTGGATTACCTTGATACTGAATGATTTGCCTTGGAAACAAACAGAGAGCATTCTGTCGTTTTTGAGATTGCATCCAAGTACTGCATTTCAGACTCTTTTGTTGACCATAATGGCTACTCCATTTCTTCTGAGGGATTCCTGCTCGCAGTAGTAGATATAATGGTCATCTGAGTTAAATTCACCCATTCCAGTCCATTTCAGTTCGCTGATTCCTAGAATGTCGACATTCACTCTTGCCATCTCTTGTTTGACCACTTCCAATTTGCCTTGATTCATGGACCTGACATTCCAGGTTCCTATGCAATATTGCTCTTTACAGCATCGGACCTTGCTTCTATCACCAGTCACATCCACAGCTGGGTATTCTTTTTGCTTTGGTTCCATCCCTTCATTCTTTCTGGAGTTATTTCTCCACTGATCTCCAGTAGCATATTGGGCACCTACTGACCTGGGGGAGTTTCTCTTTCAGTATCCTATCATTTTGCCTTTTCATACTGTTCATGGAGTTCTCAAGGCAAGAATACTGAAGTGGTTTGCCATTCCCTTCTCCAGTGGACCACATTCTCAGATCTCTCCACCATGACCTGCCCATCTTGTGTTGCCCCAGGGGCATGGCTTAGTTTCATTGAGTTAGACAAGGCTGTGGTCCTAGTGTGATTAGATTGACTAGTTTTCTGTGAGTATGGTTTCAGTGTGTTTGCCCTCTGATGCCCTTTTGCAACATCTACCGTCTTACTTGGGTTTCTCTTACCTTGGACATGGGGTATCTCTTCACGGCTGCTCCAGCAAAGCGTAGCCGCTGCTCCTCACCTTGGACGAGGTGTATCTCCTCACCGCTGCCCCTCCTGACCTTGAATGCAGAGTAGCTCCTCTCGGCCCTCCTGCACCCACGCAGCCACTGCTTTTTGAACAGCTCCTCCCGGCCGCCACCCCTGACCTTGGAAGTGGGGTAGCTCTCTCGGCTGCTCCTGCGCCGTCGCAGCCTGGCACTCACAGCTGCCACCCTTGACCCTGGACATGGGGTAGCGCCTCTCGGCCACGCTTCTGCGAGATCTGTCACAGCCAGTGCACTTTAGTCAATAGTTAAGCTGCACCAATGTTTTTGAAAACCAATTAAATCTTCACAACCTACTTTTGGGTTCCACTGCCACATCCAAGGATATATTTATGTTAGAAGATAGAAAACAATAATATAATGAGCTTCTTAAGGAGCCAAGATCCACTGGATTATAGAAAGAGCAAGATAATTCCAGAAAAATATCTACTTCTGGTCCATTGACTATGTGAATGCCTTTGGCTGCATGGTACATAACAAACTGGAAAATTCTTCAAGAGATGGAAATACCAGACCACTTTACTTGCCTCCTGAGAAATCCATATGCAGGTCAGGAAGCAACAGTTAGAACCAGGCATTGAACAACAGACTGGTCCAAATTGGGAAAGGAGTACGAAAGGCTGTATAGCGTCACCTTGCTATTTAACTTATATTCCGAGTTCAGTTCAGTCATTCAGTCGTGTCCGATTCTTTGTGACCCCATGGGCTGCAGCATGCTAGGCTTCCCTGTCCATCACTGACTCCTGGAGCTTACTCAAACTCACGTCCATCAAGTCAGTGATGCCATCCAGCTATCTCATCCTCTGTCACCTCCTTCTCCTCCCACCTTCAATCTTTTCCAGCATTGGGATATTTTCCAATGAGTCAGTTCTTCGCATAAGGTGGCCATATTATTGAGTTTCAGCTTCAGCATCAGTCCTTCCAATGAATATTCAGGACTGATTTCCTTTAGAGTTGACTGGTTGGATCTCCTTGCAGTCCAAAGGACTCTCAAGTGTCTTCCTGGCATATGCAGAGTACATCATGTGGAACACCAGACTGGATGAAGTGCAAGCTGGAATCAAGATTGCAGGGAAAATATCAATAACCTCAGATATGCAGATGACACCACCCTATAGCAGAAAGTTAAGAGGAACTAAAGAGTCTCTCAATGAAAGTGAGAGGAAAGTAAAAAAGCTGGCTTAAAGCTCAACATTTAAAAAACTAAGATCATGGCATCCAGTCCCATCACTTCATGGCAAATAGATGGGGAACAATGGAAACAGTGAGAGACTTTATTCTTGGGCTCCAAAATCACTGCAGATGGTGACTGCAGCCATGAAATTAAAAGACACTTGCTCCTTCGAAGAAAAGCTACAACAAACCTAGACAGCATATTGAAAAGCAGAGACATTACTTGACCGACAAAGGTCCATCTAGTCAAAGCTATGGTTCTTCCAGTGGTCATTTATGGACATGAGAATTGTACCATAAAGAAAGGTGACCCTTGAAGAACTGATGCTTTTGAACTGTGGTGTTGGAGAACTCTTGAGAATCCCTTGGACTGCAAGGAGATCAAATCAGTCAATCCTGAAGGAAATCAGTCCTGAATATTCATTGGAAGGACTGATGCTGAAGCTGAAACTTAATACTTTGGCCACCTGATGAAAAGCTGACTTATTGGAAAATATGCAGATGCTGGGAAAGATAGAAGGCAAGAGAAGAAGGGTTCAGTAGAGAATGAGATAGTTGGATGGCATCAGTGACTCAATGGACTGGTGTCTGTGCAAGCTCTGGGAGCTGGTGATGGACAGGGAAGCCTGGTGTGCTGCAGTTCATGAAGTTGCAAAGAGTTGGACATGACTGAGCAACTGAACTGAACTAAACTGAAAGAAAGGTCTAAAATGCCTCCTACTTATGAAGGATGAGGCATTTATCAACAGTGCTAACTGAGGAATATTTTGGCTTTAGTTTTTGCAGTTGTTAGTGGAGCATGTTTTCATAGGAAGAATTTGCTCCTGAGTTTTCAGCATTTGTTGAAGAGTGTGCAAAAGGACATAGAAACAAAGATAGTGTGGCAGGAGAATAATAGTCCACGTGAGTTTTCTCCTCTTAATTAAGAAAATGTTGAAAACACTAGTATTCTTTCAAGTTAAATCCTGGACTAGATAGTCAAGAAGGCAGAGTTAAAAGAGAGGCATAGATATGCCCAGATGAAGACCAGGAATGAAGTACAGGCATACCTTGGAGATCCCACAAAGCAAGTTACACAAATTTTTTTGGTGTCTCAGTTATGTACTATGGTACATAGTATGTGCAATAGCATTATGTCTGAAAAAACAATGTACACATTTTAATTAAAAACGCTAGCCATCATCTGAGTCTTGAAAGAGTTGTAATCTTTTTGCTGGTCAAGGGTTTAATATTACCATAATTACTAACGTGTGACACAGACATAGGAAATGAACAAACGTTACTGAAAAAATAGTCCCAATAGACTTGCTTGATATAGGGTTGCCACAGACCTTCAGTTTGTAGGAAACACAATATATCTGCAGTACAATAAAGTGAAGCCAAGTATGGCTGTGTAGCCTTTAACAGATCAAAATCTTTCTAGACCAAGAAAAGAGCTCAGAAAAAGTCCAGAAGATATATGGATATCACATATGACAAAAGATACACTGCAGGGAGAGAAGAGAATATTCAATGAATTATGTGGAGAGGTAGTTTGCAAGAAGGACAAAGAAGTTAAACATCAACCTCACAGCAATATAAAAATCAGTTTCAGATAGATTAAAGGCTTAAATATAAAAGGCAAAAGTTTAAACTTTCTAGAAGAAAATATAAGAAAAAAATTCCTTTGTCATTTTCTCCACATAAAAGCCTTTTTCCAAGGAAACACAAAACATGTGTATACTTATGGCAGATTCATGTTGATGTATGGCAAAACCAATACAATATTGTAAAGTAATTAACCTCCAATTAAAATAAATAAATTTATATTTTAAAAAATACTGTCCATTAACATTTTAATAAATGTGCTTATATTAAAATTAAATTATCTTCAATAAAAGATATCTCTCTCCTCCTACCCACACACACACAAAAAGAAATTATAAACTACTAACTGGAGTCAGGTATTTAATATATATATATATATAGAGAGAGAGAGAGAGAGAGACACGCGCATAATGATTCATAAACCAGAACACATAAAGAAAATGTTCAAGTAGGTTTTAAATAAATACAAATATCTGATAAAAAAGAAGGAGTAAGAGAATGGCTATTCCACAGAAGAAAAAATAAATAATAGAGATATGAAAATATATTCACTCTCAGTAATCATAGAAACGTAAGTGAACTCAGTCATGTCTGACTCTTTGTGACCCCATGGACTGTAGCCCACCAGGATCCTCTGTCCAGGAAATTCTCCAGTCAAGAATACTGGAGTGGGTTACCATGCCTTCCTCCAGGGGATCTTCTTGACCGAGGGGATCTAACATGAGTCTCCTGCATTGCAGGCAGCTTTTTTACCATCTGAGCCACCAGGAACCAAAATGATTTATGTGTGCTAGACTATGGGGAAAAAAATACTTTGACAACACTGAAGTTGGGAGAGTTTGTAGATGAACAAGAACTCTAATGCACTGAGGTGGAATATAAAATGATGCAGCAACTTTGGAAGACAATTTAACACTATTTTCTAATGAATATTCACACACCTGTAACCCATCAATTCAGCTCCTCAATACACACTAGAGAAATTCCTGGAAGTGTGTATCAAAAGACAAAAACACACATAAAAATCTTAGTACCACTTATTATCACTCATTCATAACTACTCATTACAGAAAAATATTGAAAGCAGCATTGGCATCTAAAAATAGGAGAATTAAATGATCAACTGTGATACTGGCTTGGCCCAAAATTTCATTCTTTTTTTTTTTCAGTAAAATAGGACAGAAAAACTCGAACAAACTTTTTTGCCAAGCCATGTTCACACATTTGAATATTACACAGCAATGAAAAAGAGCCATATGCAATGAAATGGATCCTAGAAACACATTTTTGAATAGACAAAGTCATTAAAATTACATATATTAATGATAGTATTTTTACAAAGCTCAAACACAAGCAAAACTAAACAATGTATTGTTAAGAGACGCATGAATGTGTGATGAAATGAGTTTAACAAACACAAAGAATGCAATAAACACAAACATCAAGAAACTGATTATCTTCCAGTGAGGATGAGGGGATATAGGAGGAAGAGGCAGTGGAGAAAGCACTTACATGGATATAACATGTAGTCTTTCATTTATCCAAATTATGTAATAATATGAAATTGGGCCAAAAAATCATGGTCTAATCAGAAATGACAATCTAGGCACTGATATAAAGGAGTCCTTATTTGAAGTGATAAAGGTTCGTAGAACATCTGAGGCATAATTTTCCTCAGAGCACTTAACTTTCTCAATATTATTAAATTTAAATTTATGATTAATGAATTTGTTTAAAAACTGGTATTTTTAATTTAAAGGTATACAGCTAGCTCTACTTATAATACCAATTATTTTCCAATTAATTGATGTGCAATAATAAAAAATATCTATTTTATTTTCTGATTTAAAATCACAGGTCAAATTAATTATTAGTAGAACATCAAATCAATTAAACTTACCAGATTAATTAATTAGGGCAAGTCAGTATCACCTATTTTTGCTTATTTTTTATTTGGGAATTCATGAGCATAGGCACATAATATAACATTTTTAGCACAATTTATGTATCTTTCCCAAGGATAATCAAGGATTTATAAGAATTTTATTTTTGGAATCCTCTGGATCCTGCTAAAAATCCATGAATACAGCTTTCTAGTTCTTATTTTTCTTTCTTAGTCAGGCTGGGTTTACATGTTCCCAAACATCTCAGTGCTACCATTCTCAATGATGTATTCTTTTCTTGCATATTGTCTGTACCTTCATTAGAAAAGACTAGGTCAGGTATTACAGGGTGCAGGAGTGTGCCTTGCATGTACCCAAGAGCTACAGTGAATAGAGAAGCTTAACATGCTTGTACACTTCCTGGCAAGAGAGAGGCACAGGCCCTAAACTAATAGCAATGTCATAAAAGGTCTTTCAACATAACTGAATGCTGAGTTCAGCTCCTTTAGAGCAAGGGTTCACTGGAAGACCCGAGATGAATTCCCTCCTTGAAGGGAGAACAAGGGAGAGAGCCCTGGGCTTGGGGCATGCTTTGGACCTTTTGTAAGAAGATGAATAAGCAGAGAAAAGTCTTGCAGAGCGGACAGCTTTATAAATGGAAGAATGAGAGCGCAAGATTTAAGAGCACAAGAAAAATGTGGGAAGTCTCAATCTTTCTAAAAACCCTTAATCACATATATTAGTAACTTTTTTTGAAAATAGTAATGTTTTGAAAAGAGAAATTTTTATTAGATGTGATTTTTTTTGGTAATGATTTTAGTAAAAAACTGTTATAGGATATGATACCATCCTAGTTAAGATCCAACAGAGGTATAAATTTTAAAAATATTTTCCCTCTATTCACTTGCATCATACCAACCATTGTAGAGAACATGCAATGCTGTTCATTCACCTTTTAACCACATCTCCAACTACAGATGTACTCCCTTTTCCTGAAATCATTTTAACACACTTTGTTTACCTAAGTCTGTGTGTGATGAGGCATCCTGACACATGAAATGGTCATGTTTTACACATCCATGTTCTCATTCCTAAACTTTGGGGCTAATGCACATCTTGCTGCAAACTCCTAAGCAGTCAGCTCTGTGATTTTTGTAGTGGGGGTACCAACTATTTTAAGTCAAGAAGGCCTGTGTCCAAGATCAATTAGATCCAGGAATTTAATCATTATTGTCCAAAAATGCTTACTTTTCCTTCTGTCCAATCCTCATCTTTTATATTTTATTCTTAATTTTCTCAATATGATGGCCAAAGTGATTTCAATAAACCCTGACTTCTACCCTCTCTTTTAAATGGGTATGTAACATTCATGTGGCACTAGTGGTAAAGAACCTGCCTGCCAATGCAGGAGATGTAAGAGACGTGGGTTTGATCCCTGGGTTGGGAAGATCCCCTGGGGGAGGAAATGGCAAGCCACTCCAGTAGACTTGCCTGGAGAATCGCATGGGCAGAGGAGCCTGGCGGGCTGCAGTCCATAGAGTCACAAAAGAGTTGGACATGACTGAAGCAACTTAGCATATGTATAGCATTCACACCTACATTTTAACCATTGTTAACCTCTGTCATTTTAATGCAATATTTCATGTGCTTATCATAATATTACAATGAAGAAAATCCCTTTAAAGTACTCCGTATTGAAGTAAAAGAGTATTAAAATGGATTTGTAATAGAATCTAAGCTATCAGAAAATACCCTACATACACAGTAGCTTTCATGTTACAGCAGAATTATATTTTGAGCAGGAGTACAGTAAATAACAGAGAAGGCAATGGCACCCCACTCCAGTACTCTTGCCCGGAAAATCCCATGGATGGAGGAGCCTGGTAGGCTGCAGTCCAGGGGGTCGCTAAGAGTCGGACACGACTGAGCGACTTCATTTTCACTTTTCACTTTCATGCATTGGAGAAGGAAATGGCAACCCACTCTAGTGTTCTTGCCTGGAGAATCCCGGGGACAGGGGAGCCTGGTGGGCTGCCATCTATGGGTTCGCACAGACTCAGACATGACTGAAGTGACTTAGCAGCAGCAGCAGCACAGTAAGTAAAACCAGTTTCACCACGTGAAAATTATGCTACAGTGAAGAACAATTTATTCACTTTCTTTCCTGATCAATATGCACTTTTTCGTGCTTAGAAATAATTATGTGAGGTTTGTTTCAAGTGGAATGCTTCTCTGTGCTGCATCTTTTCGGAAACATGGATTCCTGAGGTAATTAGAAAGGAAAGTAGTAATATCAGCAACCATGAGAAGAAACTCTTTTTTTGTTTTTTATGTTCAGATGAAATTTCTACAGCAAATGACTTAGGTTATTAATTCTGCAACTTAGCTGTTTATGTAAAGCTTATTGTTCAAGAGTTGGTGTCTTGTGTTTTTCAGCTGCTCCTTCCCTTTGGAGAAACGTCTTAGGGATGAAGTATGGAAAGTATAGAGCCAGATGGCAAATGCTGCATTTATATTGACACTAAAGCACAGAAAGCATCTCTGGCATTTGCCACCCTGATAAGTGCACAGATAGCAGACCTGAGCCCAGAGAGCAACGCACATCTTCCAGCTAACACAGGCTTACGTATGCATCTGGCATATTCTATATACCACACTGTCTAGCGCTGTCTTTATTCTTCCCAATGAATGAGTCAGAATGGAAGTGGCATGAAAGGAGAGTAAGTGACATCTCAAAATGATGAAGGCAATAAGGGCAGCCAGACCAGGGTTAAAGGCAGCCCAAGTCTAAGTGGAAAGTATGTGAGAAAAGCTGCCCTGATATCATTTCTGGCCAAATACTCTCAGCAGCTCTGGAGATCAGATACATGTCTGGAAGGCGGGTATTTGTACAAGCTCTCTTTGCTTTGATAAGTGGTGCACATATCAAATCTCTATTTCAAATTATGCTGCACCATCCCAGGAGGGCATCATCATTTTCCCTCCTCTCCCATTCTATTCTGCTAACACCTAGAATCCTGACATTCATCAGCCCAGATGACTCTGTGTCGCCATATGGGGCCCTGAATTCAGACAACTGTCTCCTGACTTTGGAACAATTGGCAGCACTTATGCCATTTCCATGGCTCTGTGATTCTTCAGAGGCTGCATTCTCTTGGGCAGGAGGAGAAAATTTATATTTTCACTTAATATTTTGAGCCATCTTTTATAAATCATAAAACTAACAGCATGGTACTCTAATGAGAATATTCATTGTGTCATGAATTACAAATACTTACATGTTGTATAACAGGTTGAATGCTATATTAGTTTTCAATGCTGCCCAACAAAATTGCACAAATTTAGCACCTAAAAAATCCCCATGTTGATGACCTTATAGTCTGTAGGTCAGAAGGCTCAAGAGATCTCCTCAAGGTGTGGCAGGGTCACATTTCTATCTTGAATCTCTAGAGAGAATCCATTTCCTTGCTCATTCAGGTTGTTGGCAGAATTCTATTTCATTTAGGGACTGAGTTTTTCAAAGAGAATGCACTGCTCATAACAAACACCCTCTTCCAACAACACAAAGATGACTCTACACATGGACATCCCCAGATGATCAATACCAAACTCAGATTGATTATATTCTCTGCAGCTGAAGATGGAGAAGCACTACAGAGTCAACAACAACAAGACCAGGAGCTGACTGTGGCTCAGATATAAAATGTTTATTGCAAAATTCAGATTTACATAGGAGAAAGTAGGGAAAACCACTAGGCAATTCAGGTATGATCTAAATCATATACCTTATGACATACAGTGGAAAAGACAAATAGATTCAAAGGATTAGATCTGATAGGCAGAGTGCATGAAAAACTATGGATGGAGGTTCATAACACTGTACAGGAGGCAGTTATCAAAACCATTCTCAGGAAAAAGAAATGCAAAAAAGCAAAATGATTGTCTGAAGAGGCATTATAAAGAGAGAGGAAAGAACAGAAGCAAAAGGCAAAGGAGAAAAGGAAAGATATACCCACCTGAATGCAGAGTTCCAAAGGAGAGATTTTTAAAAAAGGCTTCCTAAGTGAACAATGCAAAAAAATAGAGGAAAACAATAGAATGTTTTGAAAACAATAGAATGAAATACAGAGCTCTTAAAGAACATTAGAGATACAAAGGGAACATTTCATGCAAAGATGGGCACAATAAAGGACAGAAAAGGTAGGGACCTAACAGAAGCAGAAGATATTAAGAAGAGGTGACAAGAACACACAGAAGAACTATACAAAAAAAGATCTTCACAGTCCATATAATCACGATGGTGTGATCACTCACCTAGAGCTAGATACCTTGGAGTGTGAAGTCAAGTGGACCTTAGGAAGCATCACTATGAACAAAATGAGTGGAGGTGATGGAATTCCAGTTGAGCTATTTCAAATCTTAAAAGATGATGAAATTAAAGTATTGTACTCAATACACCAGCAATGGCCACAGGACTGGAACAGGTCAGTTTTCATTTCAATCCCAAAGAAGGGCAGTGTTAAAGAATTTTCAAACTATGGCACAGTTGAACTCATTTCACATGCTAGCAAGGTCATGCTAAAATCCTCCAAGCTAGGCTTCAACAGTATGTGAACTGAGAATTTCCAGATGAACAAGCTGGATTTAGAAAAGGCAGAGGAACCAGAGATCAAATTGCCAACGTCTGCTGGACCATCGAGAAAGCAAGAGAATTCCAGAAAAACATCTACTTCTGCTTCATAACTATGCAAAAGCCTTATCTGTGTTCAGTTCACTTGCTCAGTCATGTACGACTCTTTGCGACCTCATGGACTGCAGCATGCCAGGCTTCCCTGTCCATTACCAGCCCTTGGAGCTTGTTCAGACTCATGTTCACTGAGTTGGTGATGCCATCCAACCATCTCATCTTACGTCATCCACTTCTCCTCCTGCCTTCAATCTTTCCCAGCATCTGGATCTTTTCCAATGAGTCAGTTCTTTGTATCAGGTGGCCAAAGTAATGGAGTTTCAGCTTCAGCATTGATCCTTCTAATGAATATTCAGCATTGATCTCCTTTAAGACTGACTGGTTTGATCTCCTTGCTGTCCAAGGGACTCTCAAGAGTCTTCTCCAACACTACAGTTCAAAAACATTAACTCTTCAGCGCTCAGCTTTCTTATTGGTTCAACTCTCACATCCATACATGAACACTGGAAACACCATAGCTTTGACTATATAGACCTTTCTCAGTAATGTCTCTGCTTTTTAATATGCCATCTAGGTTTGCCTTGATTTCCTTCCAAGGAGCAAGCATCTTTTAAATTTCATGGCTGCAGTCACCATCTGCAGTGATTTTGGACATCAAGAAAATAAAGTCTGTCACTGCTTCCATTGTTTCCCCACCTATTTGCCATGAAGTGATGGGACCAGATGCCATGTTCTTAGTTATTTGAATGTTGAGTTCTAAGCCAGCTTTTTCACTCTCCTCTTTCACTTTCATCAAGAGGCTCTTTAGTTCCTCTTCATTTTCTGCCATAACGGTGGTGTCATCTGCATATCTGAGGTTATTGACATTTCTCCCTGCAATCTTGATTCCAGCTTGTGTTTCATCCAGTCCAGTATTTCGCATGATATACACTGCCTATAAGTTAAATAAGCAGAGTGACAATATACAGCCTTGATGTACTCCTTACCCAATTTGGAATCAGTCTGTTGTTCCATGTCCAGTTCTAACTGTTGCTTCTTGACCTGCATACAGATTTCTCAGGAGGCAGGTAAGGTGGTTTGGTATTCTCATCTCTAGGAGAATTTTCCACAGTTTTTTGTAATCCACAAAGTCAAAATCTTTATCACAGTCAATATATCAGAAGTAGATGGTTTTCTGAAATTCTTTTTCTATGAACCAATGGATGTTGGCAATTTGATCTCTGGTTCCTCTGCCTTTTCTAAATCCAGCTTCAACATCTGGAAGTTCTGGGTTCACATATTGTTGAGCCCTTGCTTGGAGAATTTTGAGCATTACTTTGCTAGCATGTGAGATGAGTGCAATTGTGCAGTAGTTTGAACATTCTTTGGCATTGCCTTTCTTTGGGGTTGGAATGAAAACTGACCATTTCCAGTCCTGTGGCCACTGCTGAGTTTTCAAAATTTGCTGGCATATTGAGTGCAGCACTTTCACAGCATTATATTTTAGGATTTGAAATAGCTCAACTGGAATTCCATCACCTCCACTAGCTTTATTTCTAGTGATGCTTCCTAAGGCCCATTTGACTTCGCATTCCAGGATGTCTGGCTCTAGGTGAGGGATCACACCATCGTTGTTATCTTGGTCTTTAAGATCTTTTTTGCATAGTTCTGTGTTTTCTTGCCACCTCTCTTTAATATCTTCTGCTTCTGTTAGGTCCATACCATTTCTGTCCTTTATTGAGCCCATCTTTGCATGAAAATTTCCCTCGATGTCTCTAATCTTCTTGAAGAGAACTCTAGTCTTTCCCATTCTGTTGTTTTCTTCTATTTCTTTGCATTGGTCACATAGGAAGGCTTTCTTTTCTCTCCTTGTTTTTCTTTGGAATTCTGCATTCAGATGGATATATCTTTCGTTTTCTCCTTTGCCTTTAGCTTGTCATCTTTTCTCAGCTATTTGTAAGGCCTCTTCAGACAACCATTTTGCCTTTTTGCATTTCTTCTTCTTGGAGATGTTTTTCATCACCACAACCTGTACAGTGTTATGAACCTCCATCCATAGTTCTTCAGGCACTCTGCCTATCACATCCAATCCCTTGAATCTATTTGTGACTTTCACTGTATAATTGTAAGGGATTCGATTTAGGTCATACCTGAATGGTCTACTGGTTGGTTTTCCTTACTTTCTTCATTTTAAGTCTGTATTTTGCAATACAGAGTTCAGGATCTGAGCCACAGTCTACTCCCAGTCATGTTTTTGCTGACTGTGTACAAATTCTCCATCTTCAGCTTCAATGAAAATAATCTATCTTATTTCAGTAGTGACTTTCTGGTGATGTCCATGTATAGAGTTGTCTCTTGTGTTGTTGTAAATGGGTGTTTGTTATGATCATTTTCTTGGCAAAACTCTGTTACTCTTTGCCTTTCTTCATTTTGTACTCTAAGGCCAAACTTGCCTGTTACACTAGGTATCTCTTGATTTTCTACTTTTGTATTACAGTCCTCTATAGTGAAAAGGACATCTTTTTTAGTGCTAGTTCCAGAAGGTCCTGTATGTCATCATAGAACCATTCAAATTCACTTTCTTTGGCATTAGTGGTTGGGGCATAGACTTGAATTACTGTGATATTGAATGGTTTGCCTTGAAAATGATCAGGCATCATTCTGTCTTTTTTGAGACAGCATTCAAGTACTACTTTCAAATTTTTTTGTTGACTATGAGGGCTACTTTTACTGTGCGTATCACAACAAACTGTAGAAAATTCTTCAGGAGATGGGACTAGCAGACCATCTTACAAGCCTCCTGAGAAATCTGTATGCAGATCAAGAAGCGACAGTTAGAACCAGACATGGAAAAATGGACTGGTCTCTAATTGGGAAAGGAGTACATCAAGGTTGTATATTGTCACCATGCTTATTTAATGTATATGCAGAGTACATCATGCAAAATACCAGGCTGGATGAAGCATAAGCTGTAATCAAGATTGCCAAGAGAAATATCAATAACCTCAGTAATGCAGATGACACCACACTTATGCCAGAAAGTGAAGAGCAACTAAAGTCTCTTGATGAAAGTGAAAGAGGAGAATGAAAAAGCTGGCTTGAAACTCAACATTCAAAAGGTAAGATCATGGCATCACTGCATGCCAAATAGATGAGGAAACAACAGAGACAGTGACAGATTTTATATTCCTGGGCTTCAAAATCACTGCAGACAGTGACTACAGCCATGAAATTAAAAGATGAAAAGATTTGAAGAAAATCTATGACAAATCTAAATCTATGAGAAAACTAGACAGTGTTTTAAAAATAAGAGAGATTACTTTGCTAACAAAGGTCCATATAGTAGGCATATGGCTTTTCCAGTAGTCATACTTCAATGTGAAAGTTGGACCATAAAGAAGGTTAGCACTGAAGAACTGATGCTTTTGAACTATGGTACTGGAGAAGACTCTTTTGCATTCCTTGCACAGCAAGGAGATCAAACCAGTCAATCCTAAAGGAAATCAATCCTGAATATTCTTTGGAAGGACCGACACTGAAGCTGAAACTCCAATACTTTGGCCACCTGATGCGAAGAGCTGACTCACTGGCGAAGACCCTGATGCTGGGAAAGATTGAAAGCAGGAGAAGGGGCCAACAGAGGATGCGATGGTTCAGTGGCATCACCAACTCAATGGAAATGAATTTGAGCAAGCTCCAGGGGATGGTGAAGGACAGGGAAGCCTGGTGTGCTGCAGTCCATGGGGTTGCAAAGAGTTAGACATGACTGAGCAACTGAGCAACAGCAACATCCCCATTTCATTGGTGGCTGTTTAGAGCCACTTGAATTTCTGGCCTCATAGCCTCCTTCTTCCATCTTCAAAGCCAGCAACTGTGAGCCAAAGTCTTCTCATACTGATTATTTTCCTGCTTCTCCTTTCCTGGCTATAGTTTGTACTGAGTCCTCTCTCTTCCTCTTTCCTGTGCGTGCTAAGTCACTTCAGTCATGTCCAGCTCTTTGTGACCCTTTGATTACACTGGAACCAACTAGGCAATCCAGATAGCCTCTCCTTTGTAAGGTCAGTTAATTAGTAACCTTAGTTCTCTCTGCAAAATCCCATTCATTATGTAAGGTACTATCCTCAAAGGTTCTGGGGACTAGGGTATAGACATCATTAAGTGTTAAGTTAGGACTTCCTTGATAGCTCAGTTGGTAAAGAATCTGCCTGCAATTCAGGAGACCCCTGTTCGATTCCTGGGTCAGGAAGATCCTCTGGAGAAGGGATAGGCTACCCACTCCAGTATCTTTCTTCTATCCTCAAAGGTTCTGGGGACTAAGATATAGGCATCATTAAGTGTTAAGTGTTAGTAGCTCAGTCGTGTCTGACTCTTTGCGACCCCATGGACTGTATCCCACCAGATTCCTCTGTCCATGGCATTCTCCAGGCAAGAATACTGGACTGAGTTGCCATTTACTTCTCCAGGGGATCTTCCTGACCAAGGGATGGAACCTGGGTCTTCTGCATTGCAGGCATGTTCCTTACTGATACCTCAATGAGGGTCATTATTTGTTCTTACAAAAATCTCTTTTAAAATATTTAGTTACATAAAGACTCATTTTTATGAATTACTACTTAAAATAACCCTAATCAGTGATAGGTACATAATACTAAACTCTTTCTTTTGACTTCTTTTCCTATAAAATACTGGTTATTAGTTTTTTTTTTTCTATCTAGTAAGGAGTTAAATTTCTATATCCTTTGTTTCAGTCCCTGAAATTTCTCAGAGGATAAACAAAAAAAGAATTGTTTGACATTTGTAGCTTATTAATTTACTGTATTCATTTAAAGCATTCAAAAACCCTTCCAACAATCTTGAAAGGTTCTGCTAGAAGTCATCAGCTAATGCCATCCTTTTTGTCTCACCTCATCTACTTCTTGGCAGACATTATCTAAATTTAGCTATCCTAAGCAGACAGGAATCTGCATGCTCATTTAATGACAATGAGGCTCGAAAGTTCCAGTCCATCATTTTTTTCCTCATGCATAACATACCTTACTGTCAGGATTTTTTTTTAATTTATTTAACCCAAAGATTTCCTGATCTAATTTAAAGCTTTTTCCACTTCCTCTTTTGAAAAGTAGTGGATCTATTCCTTAAAGTGTTCATGGAATTGAACCATTCTTCCTAGCTCTCCTTTCTAAAAAAAGTCTTTTTAAACCCAAGAAGTTTCAGTAAAATCAAAATAACATCCATTGGAAATGGCTATTATTAAATATCATTTCACAATACCAAAATACATTTGTCAAAAGTATCATGATGAATTATTAAGGAACAGAATCTTCATAAAAGTGGAACTAGGTCAAAATGTTGACATAAAACAATTAAAGAATGCAAAACTACACATAGAGAATGGACTTGTGGACACAGTAGGGGAAGGAGATAGTACGATAGATTGAGAAATAGCCTTGGCATATTTACACTATTATGTGTAAAATAGAGAACTAGTGGGAAGTTACTGAAGAAACACAAGGAACCAGCCTGGTGCCTGTGATGACCTAGAGGAGTGGGATGGGAGGTCAGAGAAAGGCTCAAGAAGGAGGGAATATATATATATTATATATATGTTATATATAATATATATACATATATATAACTATGACTTACTTGTGTTGTTGTACAGCAGAAATCAACATAACATTGTAAAGAATTATCCTCCAATTTTTAAAAACAAATCTATTTTTGTGCCTCTAGTAACAAAGTAACAAAGGAAAAAATTTGTGTAAGAAAATATTAAATATTTTGACTCCACCACTAAATTAAGAAGTGCACTTCAATTGAAGAAAGGGTGTTGGCTAGCTCCTATGAATTCTTTCTGTGTCCAGGGCGTGTTAATGACAAGGAAATTCTACAATTTGGGATAAGAAATATTTAGCTGTGGAAAAAGAAGGATACTAGGAAGATGGGTCAAATTCCTTCTAGTCTAGAGAATTCTACACTTAGGAATTCCCACAGCATTTTATCTAAACTTTGTTGATGGAGCTTTTCACTAACTTTGTGCAATAATTTCACTGCATTGTGCAAGAATTATTATGAACGAGTATATCTTCTTTGGAATAAACACTGGAATCACAGAGTCATTGATTTAAATTCCAATTTTAACCCCCCCAGTTCATGTCAAGCACATGTTACACAAAAGATTAAAACAGAGTTCCTGCTTTCAGCTCAGCTTGGTATTCCAATTCAGTGAAGATAAAGGCTGTGTTGGAGATATTCATGGGTGTCACATGATCTTAGAAGCAGCTAACCCTGTCTGCTAGTAAATATTTATGAAGGAGGTAACTGCTGTGAGTTTCAAGCAAGAAGGAAGGACAACAAGGAGCAGGGTAGGTGCTCCTATAATGGGAAACAACATTAGTAAAAATAGGGAGGCAGGGAGACAGGAAGCTTACCATTGAGGCGAAAGTAAAAGAAGATAAGTGTGGAGAGGTGGGCAGGAACTAGATGCTGGAGTCCTCTGTGTACGAGACTAGCTTAAGAATTCCGGATTTTTCCCAACGTCTGTATGGGCTTGGGTAATGCTTTGTGGCCTCTGTTTCTGAATCTATAAAGTGGAGATAGTGCCTGTATCAGACGCTTTATAAGAAAATAAGTAACACAAAATATGCAAAGAGCTAGTAACAGATGCTAGTCCGAGAGTAGGTAACTGAAAGTGTTAGCTACTTCCATGTCCTTTATTCTAGTCTGGGAGCAGTTTCGGTGGTACTGACCCTAAGGCCCTGCCTTCTTCATTGACGCTCTCACTGGTTCTTCAATTCTTCTGAGTATTCTTGACCCTCAGTTCTCTCTGGGTCCCCTCTGCCAGGGACACTGCATCCTCAGGACTTGAAAGAAGCAACTTTCCTTCAAAAGTCTTTAGATCTTTATGTAAGGATGAGCCACTCTTTAGGACAGAATGTGGATAATTTACTCCTCAACAGATTGTATTATTGTTTCAGTTTTAAGGTCTTTCCCACTGAGAAATGTAGAACTTTTTTTTTTAATTCTGAGCTAGAATTCATATAACCGATACAAAACTGTTCTATCCACTCTATTACTGAGCATGTGTGTTTGGATTTCCCCCCCTCATTTAAAAGTTCCCTAAGTTTCCAGGGGGCTTCCCTGGTAGCTAAGAGGGCAACGAATCAGCCTGCAATGAGAGAAACTGAAGTCCAAGCCCTGGGTCAGGAAGATCTCCTGGAGCAAGGAACGGCTACCCACTCCAGTACTCTTGCCTGGAAAATTCCATGGACAGAGGCGCCTGGTGGGCTACAGTCCATGAGGTCACAACAAGTCAGACACTGAGCATGTCCAGAGCTCTCCATCTCCCTAGAAAACACACAGAGCAAGTCACCTTTGTGCCACCCCCCACCACACACACACACAAACTGCAAGATATATGATACAGGGTTGAAAGCCTAATTTCAATCTCACAATCCCCTTGATGATTTCTCCCAGGGACCCGAGGGATGCTTGTGAAAATGAAATTTGATGTAGTCTCCTTGATACAGTCCATAGGGTCATACAGAGTCAAACATGACTGAAGTGACTTAGCACACATGCATTTCTTATACAGGAATTCCTTAGGTAGGTAGTCCATTATAACTACTTTATACACTCCTCTCTGTGCCTCATACATATAGTAAGCATTAACTAGAAAAGAAAAGGGGGAAAAAATCGACCAATCTGGCCTGGTGCTTACTAAAGCACTCAATATATGGCGCTAGTGGTAAAAAGCCTGTCTGCTGATGCAGGAGACGTAAGAGACGTGGGCTTGATCCTTGGGCTGGGAAGATCCCCTGATGAAGGGCATGGCAACCCACTCCAGCATTCTTGCCTGGAGAATCCTACAGACAGAGTAGCTGGCAGACTACAGTTCATGTGGTCACAAAGAGTCAGACATGACTGAAGCGACTTAGCATGAACACAAATGATTAAGTATATACAAAGTTCACCCCATTTAAAACTCTAAGTTATCTTGAGATTAAATCACTGAAAAAGAATGAGGCCAGTATATGCGCAGGAATTAATAAATTCCAAGTCACACATTTGAGATGAGTAGTTTAAAAACTTAATAAAGGGGAGACAATAAAGTCCAAGAAAGTGCTTGAAGAAGTTGAAACATAAATTGTATCCTAAAGGACAGGTAAGCAGTGATTTTTTAATCACTCTATGTATTCTAGAGAGGTGGTGCTGGTGGTAAAGAACCCACCTGCTAATACAGGAGACATGGGTTTGATCCCTGGGTTGGGAAGATCCCCTGAGGAAGGGCATGCCAACCTACTCCAGTATTCTTGCCTGAAGAATACCCATGGACACAGGAGCCTGGTGGGCTACAGTCCATGGGGTCGCCAAGAGTTGGACACAACTGGAGCGACTTAGCACACACACACATTCTAGAGATAAATGTGTGGTTGGGGGAAAGGAAAGTTAGAACCTTTCTGTGAATAAAAGCCTGGGAGCAAAAATATACAGAGAGCTTACTGAAAGGATCCCAAGTAACCTGCTGCATGATATGAAACCCACCAGTTTTGGGAGATTAGTCCATTCCACTGTTCTCCACAAATTCATGAATTCAAAGGCTTGAGAATTATGTACCTTTTCTCTACCAAAAACCTGCCAAGAGTGTCATCAATTACTTTCACCAAGGACAATGATACAATAACCATTCTATGGTTCAGCTGAGACTGATAATATGCCTCATAGATCCAGAGATGAAGACTTTCGAATAATGATTTATAGATGTAGACTCGTGTGCATTTTCCCAGCATCCCACAATAATACATTATGCAGTTATTCTTCAGTTGTGAGCTGTGGGAAGATATATTGCACCACACATAAAACTAAGCAAAGCAACAAGACTTTTACTAAACATGAAATCATGATCTAATTTCTGCAATAAAAAGTGATTCAGTGATTCTTTAGCAGCATTCCCTATTTGGAAAGCTAGGTGAATGAAAGGAGACTATATATAACAGAATTAACCAGTAAGCCATTACTCTAAAGCACAGGGTATGGAAAAAAACAGTAAAAATATCTTTTTAAGTACCTTAGATTAAAATGACAACCTAGGAAATTAAGAGACTAGACTAGAGCAATAGATATGAACTTGAAGATACAATTAATTAGAAGACCTGTAAAACCAAACACCTGTAGCTTTTACTGTCAAAAGAGAAAAACATACTATTCTAGAACAAATTATCTATCATCCATCCATCCATTGATCAATTTATCTGTCGAAGTTTTAATTTTAACTTATTGCTTTCTGACATTGCTTTATTTTTCAAAGATGTCAGCCTTTAGAAATCCTAGAGTAAAATTATTAATTGTGATATTAAAATTGCCTTAGTAGTTCTATTTATTTTACATTCTCTGTAGATCTCAGTAAAAAAATATAGAGAGAGACTATCTATACTTCAAACCAATATGACTATACTTTTCCACATTTCACTGAAGAACAATACACATACAGAAAAGTGTTTATTTCATAAAGTACTCATAGCCAGACAATGAACCTGGACATAAATAGTGACACAGTTCAAAATATTCTTCAATGAACATTAACTATTCAAAAGATCAAACATTGAATATTCTATATCATTTATGATAATAAATGCTACATAAGACTCACAAACCTATTTAAATTAAATTGAACCTTCAGAATAATTTATAATTGCCTTCATTAAATTTATTATTCTTGGAAGTCATTTCAACAAAAGCAGTAAAATCTCTCCTTGTTGTTGAATTAGAAAAATATCACAGAACTAGATCCTCAATTGGTTTAGTTATGTATTTCTATATAACAATGGTACCATGAACTTTGCAGGTGAAAACTACACATACACAGGCTTCCCCGGTCAGTCAGTCAGTCAGTTCAGACGCTCAGTCGTGTCCGACTCTTTGCGACCCCATGAATCGCAGCACACCAGGCCTCCCTGTCCATCTCCAACTCCCAGAGTTCACACAGACTCACGTCCATCGAGTCAGTGATGCCATCCAGCCATCTCATCCTCTGTCGTCCCCTTCTCCTCCTGCCCCCAATCCCTCCCAGCATCAGAGTCTTTTCCAATGAGTCAGCTCTTCGCATGAGGTGGCCAAAGTACTGGAGTTTCAGTTTTAGCATCACTCCTTCCAAAGAAATCTCAGGGCTGATCTCCTTCAGAATGGACTGGTTGGATCTTCTTGCAGTCCAAGGGACTCTCAAGAGTCTTCCCTGGTAGCTCAGCTGTAAAGAATCCACCTGCAATGCAGGAGTCGCAGGAGTCTTGGGTTCGATCCCTGTGTCGGAAAGATCCCCTGAAGAAGTAAATGACAACCCACTCCACTACTCTTGCCTGGAAATCCCAGGGACAGAGGAGTCTGGCAAGCCATAGTCTATGGAGTCAGAGGAGTTGGACATGACTTAGTGACTAAACCACCACCACCACAGGTCAAGGATCCAGGCATGGTTTAGCTGGGTCCCCTGCAAGGCCACAAAGTCTCAGACAGAACTAGGTTCTCATCTGGGGCCACCTGGGAAAGAATCTACTTGTAAGCTGACAGTTACTGGCAACTTCTAGTTGCTTGCAGGCTACCAGAAGGAGGGTCTCAAGTTTTTGCTGACTGTCAGCCTAAGTCTGTCCTTAGCTCCCTGCAGTCTGGTTCTGTTCATATGGCATCTTACAACACAGCGATTTTTTTTTTTCAAAGCCAGTAAAGGAGAAAGTCTCTTAGCAAGATAAATATTTCAATATCATGGAAGATAATCAAGTATCTCCTGTCACCTTTGATATATTTTGTTGGTTAGTAGCACGTTGTAGTGTTTTTAATGCAGAGAAATGAAAATTTTAAACAAAAGGGTCCATGATCAAACCCCTCAAACAGCCTGTTGACATAGCTGGGATAGAATAAATTATACTGTGTTGACTAACAATTCTCAAAATACCAGTGGCTTAAAACAGAAATATTTATTTTTTACTTATACCTAGTGTTCATCACAGGTCAATTAGGAAACTAACTGGAGTTAACCTCTGTTAGGTAGCCACACAATATATACTATACACCCAATTTTCAGACATATGGTTTTAAAAATCATCTCTCAGAAAGGTGATTTCTTTTTGAATAATTTTACTGAAAAATAAATCTTTTTTGTGTGTGTGAAATGTTCACTTCACATTTTCCAAATGAATCATTTTACAAGTAACTTGGAGGAACCTGCCTACTGCATAAAATTACTCCAGTACATTATAAACAGTAGCACTTTGTTAATCAACATTGTCATGGAAATCTGAAGAACACGAAGAAAGACATCAAATTAATTAATTAACTATTAAAAAGAAAAAGAAAGGTAGACAAGGTAAGGAATGAGGAATTCTTGATAATTTATATTACTTCATGCCTGTATGCAATAAGGTGAGCTGGATGGCCATGCCAGATTTTTTTCAATGTGAAAAATATGATTATATAACTTCAAAAAAGTAATGCAATTATAAGGAGTTTCTAGAAATAAATATCACTTTCCTCACACAAAAATGTGATGAGTGTTTCTGTCCAACATGAAAGAATTATGCTGTCAAAAAGCCATTTGTTTGAATAATTACATCTTCACTTTGCTAAGTAACTGCTTCTCTTCAGACATATTACTAATAAAATTTCTAGCATTGGATAAAGTTATATAATAAATAATTATAAAACTTGATAGAATGCCTGCCTTATATAAATCTGTTCTGGCAATGACTGAAAACAGAACTTAAAATAGTCAGATTAATTATATTAAAACTTTAAGCCATGAATGATGCTATAGATATTAAACAGGAATGTCATAATAGTCAATGCTATGGAAATGTAACTTACAGAAATTGCCTATATAGAAATTAATATTTCTAAGAATACTTTAGGTTCTGTATTTACCTTTTAAAGATCTACTTTTAAATAATAGTCTATGGCTGATTATCATAGTTGTGTTCCTACTTTATTATCATGGCACCTTTTTTTGTCTTGGCCAAATTCATTGAAGTTTACAACCTAATCCTCACCACAACACCACCTGATGACCGAGGCTTAAAGTCTAGACAACTTTATTCAAAATGTGTAGGCCAGAGATTTAGGGAAAGAAAAAAAAAAAAATGGCTAAAACTATATAAGACAGGATGAAGACTGAAGGAAGGGACTGAACTATGAGGAGAAATTAGAGGTCATATGAGGGAGGCTAATCTGACAAAGAAGATGATGCACATATAATAGTGGGATAATGTAATGGGAACTTTGTAAAGACAAAAGAAGTTTCCATGAGAATGTAGAATGGTTTTCACAGTGTGGTTCCCAGAGCAACGGCATCAGTACCACCTAGGAACATGCTCAAAATGCAAGTTCACAGGCCCACACCAACTCAATGAACATGAGTTTGGGTAAACTCTGGGAGTTGGTGATGGACAGGAAGGCCTGGCGTGCTGCGATTCATGGGGTCGCAAAGAGTCGGACACGACTGAACTGACTGACTGACCTCAGACCCACTAAAACAGAACTCGGGAGTAGCACCCAGCCAATGTCTGGTGATTCTGAGGTGCTCTCAAGTTTGAGACCCATTTGCTCTAGAGTGACAAAAACTAAAAGAGGAAAAAAGAAAGAGGAATAGTTCACACGTTGAATGCTACTGAGAGCTTGAGTAAGAGGAAGACATGAGTGTGTCCATTGGAGCTGAGTATGGAAGTCACTGGAGATTATCACCCAAAGGCCACAGATGCACAGATATGACTGGATGCATTAGGGAAAGTGCAGAGGCAATAGAGTCAGTGGACGGACAAATTCCCTTTCTATTCATCATACCATGGGCCTGCTGGACACAACTTGGAAAGAGTTGCATGAGAAGGTCTCTCTCCCTGTGGTGGGACATACATTTACTGGACAATCGAGGGAACTCAAGGGACTCTGGTCAACCATGTAATAATGAAAGTTCCTTAGCTTGGGATATGGCCTTGTAAGAAAGTAATTTAGGAGAGGTCACTTACTAATGTGATTGTTATGAACTGGAGATATTTTGTGTTCTCTTGATGAGCTAGCCCAGTGCTGTGGAGACAACTCTCTGCCAAGCCACCCAGAATGGGAAGAGACAAAGCACCAAAGCAAGCCAAAAAGCAAGGAATATGCTTGTCCTTTGTGATCTTGAAAGCAGCAGACTATAGACAAAAGTTTGTCTATATCATAAGGAAGTAAAAGGTATTGCTAGCTCAAAAAGATAAGAAGCCAGGATTTTTTTTTTCTATTCTAAATATGGGAGAAACTAGACCACGTTGGTATGCTGAAGAGAATAATTCAGCAGAGAGGTAATACTGGTAATTCAGAACTGAGAGAGGACACTCAACGTAGACAAGATGTTTGAGGAGATGAACAGAGACGGAATCTAGAGAACATGTAGAGGTAATTGTCATGAAGTTTGAACTAGGAAAGAAAAAAAGTCTGGATATTATAGGTTTTGAAGGCATTTGTTCCTATCTGATACGTTGATCATCTCTTGGTCTGAACCATCTCTAAGACCGGGGCTTGGCTGTGTAAGTCACCAAGTCTTCTGTCCATGGAGGGGAAGAGAGGCAGCATTGGGTATCAGGGTGCAAGCAGAAAAAGATGACACAACAGCAGCTGCCACACCCCTGGGAATTGTGTCTCGGGCTCAGTGTGTTTTCAGGGCAGCCCCTCTGGTTCTGTGTGCGTCACACTATGCGGTGGTACCCATGCTCTGCACAGGGTCAGTGGTCTACCGAGCAGTCCGTGTTCTTGGAGGCTGCTAGATCAAAGTGAGGACTGCTTCTTGACTTCTGTACTAGCAATCCCCAATAAGAGAAATGGTTTTAATCCTCTTAGAAAAATGATCACTTTCACATAGGGCATGGCTCCTTTCTTCAGGTCAAGACGAAGGAAAAAACACATTCTTTCTTTCCCTCTTAAGATTTTCTTCCTTCTCTTTCCTCCTACTTATGCACAGATGGTGAATGGAAGAGAAATGG
This sequence comes from Bos mutus, assembly GCF_027580195.1. NCBI lineage: Eukaryota > Metazoa > Chordata > Mammalia > Artiodactyla > Bovidae > Bos > Bos mutus. The sequence goes on from NC_091622.1 coordinate 11,370,153, forward strand.
CAAACTGCAATACTAAAAAAATGTGAAATTTCTTATTGAAGATTTTCATTTTAGAGGCCATTTTGGAGTTACAGTGTGCATTCACAGTTTATGTGGTTACAGAGTTGGAAATATCCAACAAGAATAGGAAGTATAAAAGTATAAAATAATGCAATATAATCCCCGCTCTCTTAGCCCTTTAATGGAAATAGGCCAAGAAATATTGAGGATGCATACCTGATATTTAGAGGGCAAAATCCATTTAGTTTTCCTAACAAATTGAAGCCCTGCATAATACAACATTAGGGCAAATGAATTTTTAAGTGCTGTTTTGTACTGCTTCCTTTATGTTGTTCCGTCTTTGTTAAGTGATTTATTGAAGGTGATAAGTGAAAATAAGCCATAACACCATTTGCCTGACAGACATCTTACCAACAGTTATAAATCATGTGTAACCACTTAGAACATAAGACACCATATTCTGAGTGAAATACAACTGTACAAGACATTACCTTCTCACTGTAAAATATTTACAGAAAACCAAAAGCACCTGGAGCATGAGATAAAGTCTAAGTCCTCTTATTATTTTATATTTCAGCACCCTGAAGGCACTCTGAAACATACATTGAAGTGCATGGTTCTTTGATATTGACGCCAGGCTCTCTGTTAAAGTCCAATGACCTGAGGAAGTAACAATGAAGATTAATGGCCTATTATAGTTCAAAATAGACTTTGTGCTCAAATAAAGAGTTAAATTTGCCCACACTGTCTGCCACAGATAGTTAAGAGAAGCATTCCCTTCATTGGACTTTGCTAATCATAGAACCATGCTGACTGACCTACCATAAATTCAGGCTGACTATGTTCAATTGGGCTCTCAAAGTTACTTGACAATCTTATTACTCATCTCTAGATGACAAATTAGTCTATCCCTTACAACTCAAATTCCAAATCTTCTCTCATCTTAAATTCTCTTGCCTGACTTTCCCCCACACTCTAGGTCTTCAGGTAGTCTTGCCCTCTTGTTTATTGATGACATTAATAATTAAGATTGTCAAGCTGAAGTTCTCACTTCACTTATTATATTTTATCTCTTTATTAAGTATTCTATGCTTATGCATCAAAGAAAAAAGTGATCTGCTTTTCCAATTAATTCCTACGGCATTTTGTTCCATTGATATGGTACTTATTCCCTGCTTGTTGTGCTGCAATTATTGCATACATGTTTATGCCTGCTTTTATATTACAGATTTCTTGTGCATAAAGGCCATGAATAATACTAATTAATATCACCCACAGCGCTAAGATTTTACACAAACAATTCTCAATTAGTTATTGCTAAATGAATGTACTTAGAAAGAAATGACGACATCCTGCTTCTGTTACCTTGATCTTTGTTCCAAAATAAAAGCAATGTGAAATTATTCTACAGACTGTGTAATTTATATTCCAATTTCGAAGCCAACAAAAGGAGAAAACAAAGCTACCTTGTGAATAAAGGATCTCAGAGAAGGAAAAAGAAATTTTAATATAACTTGATAAAGATTAATGATTCTGATAACTATTAATTGGCATTTCTTTTAATTACCTTGCTGCAGGTATAGCCAAATGCCCTAAGCTTGTTTGCCAAAGTATGGATTTGGAACACAGGTGTCACTCAGGATGGTAGGGGGTGTTCCATAAAGAGAGCTTTGTGATCCAGAGGCTATGTTAAATAGTATGATCTCCTCCAGAAGATTCACATTATATAGTAAGCTGTTAAAGAATCTAGAGTCCTGCAGTTAAAGAATCTAGAATCCTGTAGTAAAAAATCTCATTTAACCCAGCATTTCTAGAAATCAAAGAAAAATATTTTGTAACACATTAATATCTAACAAGGACTACCCTGGTAGCTCAGCTGGTAAAGAATCCACCTGCAATGCAAGAGACCCTGGTTTGATTCCTGGGTTGAGAAGATCTGATAAAGAATACACCTGCAAGGTGGCAGACCTGGGTTCGATCCTTTGGTTGGGAAGGTCCCCTGGAGCAGGAAACTGTAGTGCACTCTGATATTCTTGACTGGAAAATGCCATGGATGATAAGCCAAGCACGCTACAGCCCATGCATGGGGTCGCAAAGAGTCAGATATGACTGAATGATTGAACACACAAAATATCTAACAAAACATCAGCTCTCAATGAAGCACAGTTTGGGAAATTCCATCTTAAAGGAACTTGGAGTGATATGGCTTTATTTGGCTATTAGTTCAGTTCAGTTCAGTCATTCAGTTGTGTCTGACTCTTTGCAACCCATGGACTGCAGCATGCCAGGCCTCCCTGTCCATCACCAACTCCCGGAGTTTACTCAAACTCATGTCCATTGTGTCGCTGATGCCATCCAACCATCTCATCCTCTTTCGTCCCCTTCTCCTCCTGCCCTCAATCTTTCCTAGCACCAGGGTCTTTTCCAATGAGTCAGTTCTTCACATCAGGTGGCCAAAGTAGTGGAGTATCAGCTTCAACATCAGTCCTTCCAATGAACACCCAGGACTCATCTCCTTCAGAATGGACTGGTTGCATCTCCTTACAGTCCAAGGGACTCTCAAGAGTCTTCTCCAACACCACAGTTCAAAAGCATCAATTCTTCAGCACTCAGCTTTCTTTATAGTCCAACTCTCACATCCATACATGACCACTGGAAAAACTATAGCCTTGACTAGACAGACCTTTGTTGACAAAGTAATGTCTTTGCTTTTTAATATGCTGTCTAGGTTGGTCATAACTTTCCATTCAAGAAGCAAGCGTCTTTTAATTGCATGGCTGCAGTCACCATCTGCAGTGATTTTGGAGTCCAAAAAAATAAAGTCTAACACTGTTTCCACTATTTCCACATCAATTTTCCATGAATTGATGTGACCAGATGCCATGATCTTCGTTTTCTGAATGTTGAGCTTTAAGCCAACTTTTTCACTCTCCTCTTTCACTTTGATCAAGAGGCTCTTTAGTTCTTCTTCACTTTCTGCCATAAGGGTGGTGTCATCTGCATATCTGAGGTTATTGATATTTCTCCTGGCAATCTTGTTTCCAGTTTGTGCTTCATCCAGCCCAGCCTTTCTCATGATGTAATCTGCATATAAGTCTAATAAGCAGGGTGACAATATACAGCCTTGACATACTGCTTTTCCTATTTGGAACCAGTCTATTGTTCCATGTCCAGTTCTAACTGTTGCTTCCTGATCTGCATTTGGGTATGGAGGCTTCTAAAACAAATCCTCTGGGATATATATTATGTCATGAATCATTAATGTATTCAAAAACTTTATTAATACAATCCATAATCATAAGTAACAAGGAAATGGGAGTGTACCAAATAAGATTGCAGTTTTGTAGTAAAAAAGAATGGTACAAATGGCCTTTCGGTAGGCAGCTAATAGGACATCCCTGGTGGCTCAGATGGTAAAGAATCCACCTGCATTGCGTGAGACCTGGGTTTGATTCCTGGGTTGGGAAGATCCCCTGAAGGAGAGCGTGGCAACCCATTCCAGTATTCTTTCCTAGAGAATCCCCAGGGACAGAGGAGCCTGGCGGGCTACAGTCCATAGGATATTAAAGGGTGGACATGGCTAAGCGACTAAGTACAGCACAACACAGCACAGGCAGCTTAAAAACTTTACAGGTTGTCAATAGAACTAGTTTTATCTACTCTTAGCCAACATGTATAAATATAATTTTTACTTGACCTATTAAATTTGCTGGAACATCCTAAAGATGTTGTATATAGATGGAAATTATAAGCATCCTGAGTTCTTTTTATTTTTAATGGATTTAGCATTTGTAGATGTACTTCTTTTTCCTGGTAACTGGATATTGGTTTTGATCCAGAGAATTATTCTTTTAAAGAGTATGTTTATCCCATCATGAAATTTAACAAATATTCTTAATTTTATCTTACTTCATATAATATATTTTGTGTTAAATGCTCTATTTATTTCATTATTTTCTCATTTAATTTTTTTTTCTTTGAAGGGGGTGTGTGTGTGTACTCTTCATTTGATAGTACTTAACATTTTTAATGTGATTAAAATCCATATAACATAAAACATATCACTTTTAACCATCCCAAAATGTAAACTATATGTACATTGTTGTACAGATCACAACTTTCTCATCCTGTAAAAATAAAACACTATATCCATTGAACAATAGTCTTACTTTTTTCCTACCTCCAAGCCCCTGGCAACCACCATTTTACTTTCTATTTCCAAGAGTTTGCATATTCAAGATACCTCAAATAAGTGGAAGTATAAATATTCATCTAGTATTTGCCTTCTTTGTGACTGGCTTATTTCACTTAGCATAATATCTTCAAAGTTTATTCATGTTGTCATATACGGCAGAATTTCCTATATTCTTAAGACCAAATATTCCTTTCCATTGTATAATCTTTTCTTCATCCATTCATCTATCCATGAACATTTGTTTCCACATCTTGGCTACTGTGAATAATGCTGTAATGGATGCTAATATCTCTTCAAGATCTTGATTTTCTTGATAATTACCCAGAAGTGGGATTTATGGATCATATGGTAGTTTTATTTGTAATATTTGAGGAAACTCCATACTGCTTTCCATAATGACTGCACTATTTCACATTCCCACAAACACTGCATAATTGTTATAATTTCTCCACATCCTCACAAACACATGTTGTTGTCTGTCTTTTAATAACAGTTATCCTAATTTGTGTGAGGCAAAATCTAGCTACAGTTTTTACTTTAATTTCCTTAATGATCAGTGATGTTGCACACACTTATATATGCCTGTTGGGCATTTGTGTTTCTCCTTTGGAGTACTTCTTCAAGTCCTTTGCCCATTTTTAAAGCAATTTTTGTTGTTGTTGTTTTGAGTTATAGGATTTCTTTATATAGTCCACATATGACTCCTCATCAGATATATGGTTTGTAAAAATCTTCTCCCATTCCAAAGGTTGTGTTTTTGCCCTGTTTTTAAGTTTGATGTAGTCCAATTTGTCTGTTTTTGCTTTTGTAGTCTGTGTTTTAGCATCATTTCCAAGAAATCATTGCCAATTTTAGTGTCATGAAGCTTTTTCCCTATTTTCTTGTAGGAGTTCAGGTCTTATATAAGTCTTTAATCAACTGTAAGTTAATTTTTGCATGTTGTATAAGGCAAGGGCTCAGTTTTGTTTTTCACATGTAGGTATCCAATTTTCTCATTACTATTTTTGTTGAAGAAACTACTTTTTCTCCACTGAGTAGGATCACCAATTTTGCCAAGCATCATTCAACCATAAACGTGAGAATTTATTTCTGGTTCTCCACGTTGTTCGTCCGCTATGTACTTGTCTTACGCCAGTTGTTAAGTTGCTAAGTCGTATCTGATTCTTTGGGACCCCATGGACTGCAGCACACCAGGCTCCCCTGTCCTTCACCATCTCCCAGAGTTTGCTCAGATTCATATCCATTGAGTCGGTGATGCCATCCAACCATCTCACGCCAGTAGTCTACTGTTTTTCTTAGTTCACTTTAATGATTTGCCAGTTTTGACTTTTTTCAGAGAAACAACTCAGCTGTTCATTTTTCTATTGTTTTTCTGTTCTCTTACTTTATCTACTCTAATCTTTATTATTTCATTCCTTCTGCTAACTTTGGCCTTAGTTTGCTCTTCATTTTCTAGCTGCCTAAGATGTACAATTCAGTTGTTTATTTAAGATCTCTCTTCTTTTGTGATGTACTTACCACTATAAACTTCCTCTTAGTACTTCTTCTGTTGTATCCCATGCTTTGATTTACTGTCTTTTCATTTTCATTCATTTTCAATATTCTTGAGGTTTCTTTTACACACTGATTTTTCAAAAGTGTGTGTTTAATTATCATATATTTATCAATTTTCCAGTTCTATTTTATTATTAATTTTTAGTTGTATTCCACTGGTTACAGAAAAGACAACATGGTAGTCTTTATAAATGTGTTCAGATAAACTTTGTGACCTAACGCATAATCTATCCTGAAGAATGCTCCATATAAAGCTTGAGAAGAATGTTAGTTCTGCTCTTTTTGTGTAAAGTGTTCTGTGTATGTCTGTTAGGAATTTTGTGGTTTGTGGTGTTGTTCCAGTCCCCAAGTTCTTTCCCTGTTGATTTTCTGTCTGGTTGATCTATCCTTAATTGAAAATGAAATATTGAAATCTCCTACTTATGTCTGTGTTCTACCAATAATGATTCCATTAAAATAATTTGAATTTTTAATTAATTTATGTTCTAACTGATAGAACATTTCTTATTTATTCCAGAGTAGATATAACATAAGTAATAAAGGAGTAAATTAATGTATTAAAAGAATAGATACAATTGTAAGCCTGAGGTACATGCATGAGATTGCTGAGGATTTTTCTTCTCCTTCCATGTTAAGCAATGTTCCAAATGATTATTAACATTTGAAAGCAACCTAGTATTACTGTACTTATTCCCCAAAAGGAAGAAAATGTTCTACTTTTCTCAAGGAGACTCAAGGGGGAAACTAGCTGCATTTCCACAGTGTTTAACCAAAGCTGAGGGAAGTCCAAGCAGGGCAGACATTCTCCATTCTCCCTTACTCCCCACGGGTGAGGCTGGGGGAGCAGAGAATGTGCCATCCTAGTGCCAACGCCATGGAGATACAGCCATTGCGGTGGAGAATACAGAGACCCACAAAGAGCTGTCTAAAATATGTGACCACAGTCATTCTTCCTACTGATTACAGGTGCGGGACATGGGATCCATAATTTTAAAGTGCAATCTTTATGTTTAGTAGCAGTGACTAAACAACAACAAAGTGTCTTTTTATTTTATTAATGTATAGGAATTGTTTATCCATGAATATTTACCTAAATAATACATGAAATGTATATATGTATATTTATCAACATATTCAGTATAATTAATTTTATCAAATAAGCCAAATCCTGAATCTTATATGATATGATATTTAACATCACTTTATTTATCTCCTAAAATCATTTTGTTTTTACAGGTGTTATAGGTTTTTACCAGTCTAATGAGTTCTTTACTTGATGGATGTGAGAGTTGGATGGTAAAGAAAGCTGAGAGCTGAAGAATTGATGCTTTTGAACCGTGGTGTTGGAGCAGACTCTTGAGAGTCCCTTGGACTGCAAGGAGATCCAACCAGTCCATTCTGAAGGAGATCAGCCCTGGGATTTCTTTGGCAGGAATGATGCTAAAGCTGAAACTCCAGTACTTTGGCCACCTCATGTGAAGAGTTGACTCGTTGGAAAAGACTCTGATGCTGGGAGGGATTGGGGGCAGGAGGAGAAGGGGACAACAGATGATGAGATGGCTGTATGGCATCACCGACTTGATGGACATGGGTTGGGTAGACTCCAGGAGTTGGTGATGGACAGGGAGGCCTGGCATGCTGCGATTCATGGGGTGGCAAAGAGTCAGACATGACTGAGCGACTGAACTGAACTGATCTATTAATCATATGCATGTTTTTTAATATGCATGGTTTTCTTTTTGCTCATAGTAGGAAGCCTGTTGCTATCATTTCTTCCTTATTTCTGCTTATCTGTTTGAATTAGTCTGCTATATCTTACTCTTATTTTCTCCTGTAAATTATCAATATTATTAAGAGACACAATTTTTTCTTTTTTTTCCAGCTTTACTGATATAATTGACATACAACATTGTGTAAATTTAAGGTGTACAATGTGATAATTTTGTACACAAACATATTGTGAAATCATTACCACAATAATAAGGTTAGCTAACACCTCCATCACTGCACATAATTACCTTTATGGGGGGGGGATATAGTTAAGATCCATTCTCTTAGCATCAACTTTCTGGTATGCAATCTAATGTTGTTAATTATAGTCACTATGCTGTATAATGGATCCTCAGAACTCATTCATCTTATGACTTATTCATCTTATACCTTTGATCAGCAACTCACTTTCCCCATCCTCTGTCCCTGGAAACCACTAATCTACTCTCTGTTTACATGTTTTTGGGAGTCTGCATGAAGTAACATCATGCAATATTTGTCTTTGCCTGACTTATTTCACTTAGCATAATAAAGTTTCATCCATGTTGTCACAAATGGCAAGATTTCCTCATTTTTTATGATGAACATTCCATTGCATACCTATTACATATTTTTAATGCACACAGAAGTATGTATTTTATGTAAAATATTGTTTTTTGAACAGATAATATCCCAGACAAATGCACACTCTTTATTGTTGGAAGTAGAATCCACACACTATCTCACTTACTATGAAAATGAAATGATGAAGAAAGAAAAATAGGAGAAAGAGGATGAGGATGAGAAGAATAAGTAAAACAAAAACATGGAAAAGAAGATGGCAATAGCAATTGAAGGTCTTTTGCAGTTAATATGTTTTCATATGAACCAAAACCAAAAAAACAAAAAATAGTGATCAAGTATCACTCTTCCTCATTAAAAAAAAACGAAAGCAAACTGTCTTATACAAGTATATGTAACACTGTAAACATGAAAAAGTTAATCTATTGTTAATATATTTTACAGCTTTATGTCTTCTCATAGATTAGATTATTATTTAATATCTGGTGTGAATTCAAAATGCTATCACACCTATTTTACAAGCATCTCTACATAGGGCCCTTCTTGGCATCTGGAAACACACCTAATGTAACGATGTACACTTCCTGCCGTAATTCCCTCTGCACCCCAATCCCACTCAGACACTTATTAATGGACACGAAAGACTGTTCAGGCTTTCCTATTTGTTGTTCCATCCCTGACCACTAACTGAGCAAGAGCTGCTCTTTAACCAGCCTTCCCTCCCTTCCCATCCCTTTATTATTCTTTTTCTTTACAAACATTAAGCTTTTCCTTGAAAAATAAGCCATTTATTCATGTGACAGACTTACAGAAAATATATGTCACCTGTATCTTGCTTCTACACGGATCTCAATTTTCCAGTATTGTGATATTTAATTGCAATGATAAATAAGCAGATGTGAGAAGCTATTGTCTCATATTTCTTCTATAGCTACAAAGATTCTTCCTATGTATCTTTCCTCTGGGACCTGATTACATTTAAAATCAAAAAACATTTTTCTTTTTGTCATAAATTTTGTCCTTTAATAAGTTGTTTCAGAGATGCAAACCTTTCTCCCTGGTTTACATTTTGATTTATAGGGACTACAGTTGTTTACATTTTTAGATCCTTATTTCCCTTTCTCTTCTATCTTCTTACCTCCAACTCACATAAAATATATATACTGAACAAATATATATTGAACAGCTACAGATTACTGATTAGCAAGAAGCTTTGTGAAATAGGAAGGAAAAAGTACATAAGAAGTGTGGCTGAATTAGGCAAAACTAATACAATTATGTAAACCTATTATACGGAGTGAAGTAAGCCAGAAAGAAAAACACCAATACAGTATACTAACGCATATATATGGAATTTAGAAGGGTGGTAACAATAACCCTGTGTACGAGACAGCAAGAGAGACACTGATGTATAGATCAGTCTTATGGACTCTGTGGGAGAGGGAGAGGGTGGGGAGATTTGGGAGAATAGCATTTAACATGTATAATATCATGTATGAAACGAGTCGCCAGTCCAAGTTCGATGCACGATACTGGATGCTTGGGGCTGGTGCACTGGGACGACCCAGAGGGAGGGTATGGGGAGGGAGGAGGGAGGAGGGTTCAGGATGGGGAACACAGATATACCTGTGGCGGATTCATTTCGATATTTGGCAAAACTAATACAATATTGTAAAGTTTAAAAATAAAATAAAATTTTAAAAAAATTAAATTAAATTAAAAAAATAAATAATAATAATAAAAAAATTAAAAAAGAAGTGTGGCTGCAATATAAAAATTTCACAGAAAGATCTTTTAGTTTGACCCTACATAGAGCCCTACTTAAGCATTATTAGCATATTTCCTTCCAGAAGATGGTAGTGGAAATTTTCATCTTTGAAGGTATGTAAAGTAATGATATATGTGCATGCTTACTTCTATATACATATATTATATGTTGTGTCCATAAGCATACATAAATAAATGTATAGTGTACAGGGGAGCAAGACTGACTCATATGAAGCTAGAAAAATTTACAGATCACTGAAAGGTAATAAAGTAATGTGAAATAAAATTTTGAATTAAATTAATAGTTTTCAAAAATTTTATGTATTTATAAATATACCTTAGGGCTTCTCAGGTGGCTCAGTGAGTAAAGAATCTGCCAGCTATGCAGGAGACACAGGCTCAATCCTTGGGTTGGGAAGATCCCCTGGAGGAGGGAATGGCCACCCACTCCAGTATTGTTGACTGGAGAATCCCATGGACGAGGAGCCTGGCGAGCTACAGTCCAAGGAGTAACAAAGAGTTGCATAGGACTGAAGCAACTGAGCATGTATACACACACAAATATACCTTAACTCAGAGGTGGAAAACTGGTAACCCACAGGAAAAACTCAGCACACAAATTTATCTCAGAGGTTCTGATAACCATGTCAGTCATCACAGTTTCTTAAATTTAAATATATACATAAATATATATGTAAATATAATCATGCATCTGTAAATATTTAAATATATGCAGATTTTCATAAAATCTAGACACTTGGTCTCTTAAAACAGTCAAAGCCACTGGCTCTGAGCTCCCCAAAGACAACGGTGCCCTGGAGTGATGCTGCACCGTGTCCTCATCATTTTTAGGGCGTTCCCATCTTCCTATGGTTTCTGCTGGCTGGAGGACAAGTGTCAGCGGCCTAATGCTTTTAGAGTAGAGAATAAACAAAAAGAAACACTTTCAGCGTCCATATTCTGCCAAAAATAAGAAAACAGAAGGTCAGCAGAGAGGGCCATGTATTTCAAAATACAGTGGGTGAGGGAGGGGAAGGGCATATGGTGGAAGTATAGACTTGTTTCTACAGGTTCAATATCAAACAACAAAGGTTTTGCAAGAGTAGTCTTGTCTGCTCTATTCATTTATCCATGCCAGGCAAAACTGCAAACTTTGCTTTAAAAAATTTATTTGTTCCTGGTTCCCTATCAAATCAGAAGGAATAAACAGAATATCTAACACTACCAAATTCAAATTTCCGTTGCTTTTCACCTTAACCAACCCTACCTCTAATTTCACTACATCTGTTAAATATGTTACCAGGTGTTTTAACTCTCTGGCAGTGGTTTTCAGTATTTGCTACACTCTAGAATCACCCAGGGCACGTAAAATGCCACTGCCATACCTTCACTTCTAGAGGTTCTTATTTAGTATGTATAGAATATGGTTTTTGCATTATTTTTTTTTTGTTTTTTAAAACTCCCTATGTGATTCTAATGGGCATCCACAACTAAAATCACTGCTCTAGGGATTTTGCTGCCTTTTAAACATGGAGTATATGCACCCTCTGCCCACTCTCATTTTGCAAATTTCATGATTGTATCTAGGCACTTAATCTGCTTAGATCTAATATAGTTCTTCATAAAATGTTATAGAAAGCGACATAGGGTGAGTTCTTCTGTAAGCTAACCTAAGACAAGGATTCCAGTGAAAGAATGTAACTCGCGCTTGCAGGCATAATCAGAAAGACTGTGAGGACAGTGGAACCAGGGAAGAGAGACAAATCGTGCACAGAGTCTTCAGAGAATTCCTAGATGGCCTGAAACCGTGAGCGTCTCTGGAGAGTAAATTATATCTCAAGGTGATCACACACTTCTGCAAAGAAGCTGGGCTTTTGTACTCCTGTACGAATCATAGACCATGGGGGCTGGGCGTGTAGAGAATGTTCTAAGACCTCTCTGTACTTCCAGCAACCTCTACCTGTGAAAAGTTCCATTGCAATCCTCCAAAGATTGCAGGAAAGCAGCCAGTAGCTGGGGGATGAGCAGAGGGAGCTAGAATAGGGGATCCTAGGGGGATTGCTGTGAGACACTGCACTCCTGCAGAGGGGGAGTGAGGGATGTGTTGGTGTAGAACTAGAAGATCTTTAAGACCTTTTTTAGGTTAAAGAAAATAAAGCTACAAATTGCTGTTTGAAACAAGCCCTTTTGAGTCTTCATTTTCTAACTAATATACATTTAAAGATTCTACTTTCTGTCTGCCTCAGTAATCCTTTTATTCCTATTTTGGTAACTGCTTGATAGTTTGACAAGGATACTAATTAACACCTATGACTTGGTTCTTTCTAGAAGGGTCAAGGAAGCCCTTTAGAACATTAATAAATAAAACATTCTTCACCACAGTACTTGTTCAGTCTTAATGTGGTGTATTTGTAATCAAACTTGGAGTCATGGAACATGACCAAAGAAGAGATATTATATGTTCCTATTTGTCAAATATTTATTTAAATAATTATATTAATATGTAAAATAATGAATGCATTAAGCGAAAGATCTATTTCTAATTTAGCCTCTGTCATCTGTTTTAATTAGAAATCCCATAAAGGGCTATGTAAGACTTATGTTCAGATGATTTAGGCTTACAGAATTATTTTCTCACTTGTTGAGAACTAAGAGAACAGACAGCAAGAACAGAGTTTCAGGAAGTTTAAATCCTTTTGCTGAGGAAAACTATAATAAATGAAACACATTTTCATCCAAAATGAAAAATAGTAACTAAGTAATTTACTCTAAAAAAGTACAGTAGTAATCTTAAGGATAATACTTTCAAGCACATTAAATTTGACTTGCTGAGACAGTAATGTCTTGGGAAAGCACCAATGTTATAGAAATTCACCACAAAACCTCAACATTTAGCCACTGAAAACAAATCTAGGAATTCTGACCCAGTTTTCTGATCACAGTTCCTACAAGTTTACTTACCCCTTTAAAAAATGTCTGAGTTGCTTTTTGCCATTGTCAGCAAGTTGTCAAAATACTTAGCCAAATAAGTAGGACAGGACTAGAATATAGTCAAAAATTAAATTCTCTGACACCATTTTCTTTAAATTAGTAACAGAATGAAACATTGGGTTGGCCAAAAAAAATCTGTTCGTGTTTTTCCATAAGATGAGAAACCTCAACAAATTTTTTGGCCATCCCAATACATTAATGCTATAAGAAGAATGGATGTGTGTCCCTATGTGTGTTAGAAGAAGGAAATAATTTTATGTATTTATTTGCCTACTTTATATCATATATATCATATAAATGATCTCATTTAATAGTCACAACAGTCCTAATAGATCTGCTAAGCAAAATTCCCAGGTAGGAAACTAAGATTTAAACAAGTAAAATAATTTGTCCCTGGTAACAAAGCTATTTCACTCTGAGGTTGAGACTGAAATCTCAGTCTGTCTACCTTCAAAGTTTATGCTCTTTTTTGTTACACTAAGCAAAGAAAAGAAGGTATGTGGTTCAGAATCATACAAACACCCTGAGACTTTCTGCCTTTTCTGAGATCAAAATCTACTTTTACAAATTCTGGTGTAATATTAGGTGAATTGAGTCCACCTTAATGGTCATTTTTCTTCTGAAAATTTTTACTTTATACACTGCAATACACTGCAGTTAAGAGAGTCATTTTTTTAAATTTTCTCTGAGGAGGCATCAGAAAATTCGTGAGAAAAAGGAAGTAAAGTTGCCAGCTGACCTTGTCCTCCAACCCGGTTCAAGAGCAAGAATGGAGAGGATTCATGCTGGCTTCCTGACATCTGAATTTCTTTATGCCTGGATAACAAATTCTGATAACAACCCACACTTCCTTTGTTACTTGTACTTTTTTTTTTTAAGAAAAGAAAACATGAAAAGGAATAGAAAAACATTGTTTCCTTGATTTTATCCTGGAATTTGGCAGCACTGACAGACGCATTTGTTTCCTAACAAAAAACATACACAATCTCAGGTATTCAGTGTTTTGAAATGACGACCGAAAGTAAGGATAGAATTGCTAATCAGGATCTCAAGAGCAAAGACTGTCACTAAAGAGAGTGACTTTTGATGTGGAAGATAGGACTTCAGTATTTCATACCATGTAGATGTGCTCTCTTCCAACATTGACATCTTATTTATGTTTTTGATTAAGAAATTGAGTTTCTTGCATCCTGTTCTAGAAGCATAATTTCTTCATTTGATCTTACTGAAGTGAACAAGGCTTCTGTGTGGAACACAGTGGTGCCTGTGAGAAGCACCTGCCAGGATCCAGCACTTCTCCTAGTGCTGATGGTAGAAGGGTGAGCCACACTGACAGTAACCCTTCCCCCAGGGAGCTGACAGTCTAAAGGGGAAATCTGATGTATGTTAGATAGCAGTATGCATTCTGCAAAGAAAGAAAACATAGAGAAAGGGATATGAAGGGTCGGGGGTTGAAATTTTAGAAAAGATGGTATCAGCTTCACTGAGAAAGTGACTTCTTAATAAAGAAAGTGAGAATGTGAATATTATGGAAAGAAAATCTTAGGTAACGTAACAACTACAAATGGAAACCTGTGAAGCACCCAAGTAGATAGGTATTGGATTCTTTAATACTTATTTTAGTAGTCCCATTCAAAGGAATTTAAGTTATGAAACCTAGCATAATCATTAGTAAAATCCATTTCACTTGTAACCTGCCTTCACTAATCAAAGTTGTTTTAATTGCTGCTGCAAAAGGTTTGAATGTCCTTTGAGTGGCACACAGCTTAATTAAAAAGATGTTTGTCTAAGTCGTTTTCCAAGAACTTAGAGTGAGCTGTATCCAATTCCAGATGAGCCAGTTAAGATTAGATAGGACCACAGAGCCTCTAGCCAGGCATGTGGGGATGTCCACTTGGTCAGCAGACAGCTGAAAACTACCCCCTCAGATTATGCTAAGTGCCTCCATCTTTAAAAGTGCAGAGGTCCATAACTTAGTTACCGCTGCACAGAACACTTGTCTAACCATCTTTACCCATGCTCCCCGCTCCTCAGATCACCCTGCTTCTTTATTCTTTACGCCATAAATACCCTCAGCCCCTTGCCTTCAGGGAGACAGATTTGAAATTTACCATCTCCTCATATGGCTGCCTTGTGAATAAACCCTCTCTTTGCTGCAAATTTCAGTGTCTCAGAGTTTTGGCTTTCTGTATATTGGGCAAAATGAACCTGGTTCAGTAAAAGTTACACTAATGAGAAGAGGCTCTATATTCTACTAAATTTGAAATAACCAAGTATATCTTACATAAGTTTCCTTTGCTGAAAGTAACTTAGAATTTTAATTCATTTTGATATATGGCAAAACCAATACAATGTTGTAAAGTTAAATAAAAATAAATAAATAAACAAGTTTAATTAAAAAAAAAAAAGAAAGAAAGAAAAGAAAGGAAATGTTTTGGAAGACCTGTAGAGTATTTCAATAAACCAAGAGAAAAGGAGACATAGCAAATGCCAATATAGAAGGGAAAACAACCAACCAGAGACATGGAGCATTAATTACAGAAAATAAATCATCATCTCGACAAACTGTCACCTAAAGCAATCTCTTTGGTATCTAATCTAAAACAATTAAAGTATAGTGAGCAGCCTTACCTATGACTGTGTTTGGCTCCATCTCTACCTCTCTGAGCTGTGACCTCTGGGTCCTGGTATAATGAAACAGCGATCACATTTAGAAGCAGAACATCTGAGTCTCATTTCGCCTTTTTACTAGTGCATTTTGGACAAGTTATTGCAACCTTAAGTCTTCTTATTCAATAACCACCATAGTTCACTTAAATCACAATATTTTATGGCTTTAGTAAATATATAGGAGCTCATTGATTGTGTTTCACTTGGAATTTACCCTTAAAATGAGATCACTTAAGAAAGAAGTTTAGAGAGAATGAAAGGACTGAAAATATCTTAGTGAAAAATCTATTTTTAGATAGTGGAAGAAAAATAAATGAGGAGAATAGAGAAGAACCAGAGGAGTAAAAATAATCACAGAAAGTAATAGAAAACAGTTATTTAAAAGGAGCTAGAGATCAGTAGTGTCTTCTGAATACATACAGAGGTCAATCACTCAGAAATAACTATTAAAATTGATGACAAGATTTGTTGATGAACAAGTAGGAAAAACAAGTTGGAAAGAATGAAGGAGGGAATAAAGACTGGATGCTTGAGATGTAAGAGCCAAATTACAACAAATTTTAAAGTGAATGGGTGATGACCACAGAAACAAACACTTGTTACTTTTTTGAAAATTTGGTTCAGTTCAGTTGAGTTTAGTCGCTCGGTCATGTCCAGCTCATTGGGACCCCATGAACTGCAGCATGCCAGGCCTCCCTGTCCATCACCAACTCCCGGAGTTTACTCAAACTCATGGCCATTGAATCGGTGATGCCATCCAACCATTTCATCCCTTGTCATCCCCTACTTCTCCTGCCTTCAATCTTTCCCAGCATCAGGGTCTTTTCAAATGAGTCAGCTCTTCGTATCAGATGGCCAAATATTGGAGTTTCAGCTTCAACATCAGTCCTTCCAATGACTATTCAGGATTGCTTTCCTTTAGGATGGACTGGAATGGGTGAATTTAACTCAGATGACCATTATATCTACTACTGTGGGCAAGAATCCCTTAGAAGAAATGGAGTAGCCATCATAGTCAACAAAAGAGTCTGAAATGCAGTACTTGGATGCAATCTCAAAAACAACAGAATGATCTCTGTTCATTTCCAAGGCAAACCACTCAGTATCACGGTAATCCAAGTCTATGCCCCAACCAGGAATGCTGAAGAAGCTGAAGTTGAATGGTTCTATGAAGACCTACAAGACTTTCTAGAACTAACACCCCAAAAGATGTCCTTTTCACTATAGTGGACTGGAATGCAAAAGTAGGAAGTCAAGAAACACCTGGAGTACAGACAAATTTGGCCTTGGAACATGGAATGAAGCAGGGCAAAGGCTGATAGAGTTTTGCCAAGAGAACACACTGGTCATAGCAAACACCCTCTTCCAACAACACGAGAGAAGAAAACTTGGTTAAATTTATGTAAATCAATTGGAATAATGATCATAATCCTTTTGACAAACTTCCTTTTCTTACAAGTACGACTACAGTCTAACAGCAATAGTGTATTTCAAGGACAGATGACATGCACAATTAATAAATCCAGACAATGACATTATGCGCTATCTATGATCCTTAAGACTTTTTTCCCATAAACTTTTTTTTTTTCCCAATAAACTTTTGACTGTGGAAAAATTTCTAGCAAGAAGCTGATGCTTTCTCATTGAAACTTTCTGCACCTGTGGAAAGCAATCAAGGCTATTAAATAGCCTCTTCCCTGTTGTACTCACTCCGGTGGTCATTTCATTATATGATCAGGATACATGTACTGTTATTATCCCCCCAGGATGTCATTATTTTTAAATATGAGGAATTGAATGATAATAAGCTCTTTATTTTCCCTGAAAGTCCATAGCTCCATATAATCAGAGAGTTCAGCATTTTCAGTTATTTATTTGAAAGAGAAAAGGAAATGACTTCTTAATAATTGGATATATAAACTCTAAAGTCAAGTGGACACAAGATTCAAGTTCAGCTAATGCAATGTAATAGATAATTCTCCACCTTTATTTTCCAAACTAAACACAGTACTGATTTGTTCAAGCAGGGAATGGTTATGGAATTTAGTGTTTTTCCACTGAAATGGATTATACTTTATAACACCACCATTAAGTTCTCTTTGTTTAGATATTGGTCAAACCAGATTTATTATTCTTCCCACTTATATATATAAAAATGTAGATTTGGGCTATGTTAAAAAGAAATTCCTACAGTTTTTTTTTTAATTTATTTTAAACTCCAGGCTTAGAAAAAATGTTAGCCAAATATTATTGTTTAAAAAATATGGAATCTAGTTCTTTATCATTTCCTGATCCTTTCTACTCTCTGTCTATCATCCTCAAGCTGTAAGGAGTCATAATATTTTTATAACTGCAAGAGAATTTAATCATTCAGTTGAGCATTCTTATAATTTTTTATGAAGCCCTTTGAGAAAGAGGTATGTTATGAATACTGTCTCTAGAAAAATGCATATGCACATATAAAAATAACATTTTCCTATTACTTCAGGGTTCTCTGAATCCCAGGAAAAGAAACCCTGACCTAATCAAACTCTGTAATTTTATAAATAAATGAATAAAGTCATTAGGAGGGTACATTTTCCAGACAACCAATTGTATAGAGCATGGTGGAAACTCAAAGCTATGGGTGCAAATACCTATTCACTACTCTTACAATGCCACTTTGATTCTCTGTGAGCATGGTCCATACAAAAGTAATCATAATTATCCAGTAAGTTTCAGCTGTACCAAGAGTAGAGCACACACAAGAGACTGGGTCTGAAGCACAAGGCAGTTAATAGAAAGCAGGTTCTGGAGGCAAGCAGACCTGACATACCCGTGCAGCTCTGGACTGGAGAATATCTGATACAAGTGTCGTCTGCTCATAAGTGATATCTCTGAAAACTTCCTTATAAAGATTCCTGGAGAACCACACAAGCTGATAGATGAAAAGAGTTTATCAACATGCTTAGAACATAGTGGTAAACAAATGATAAGTTATTTAGGAGCAGAATTACTATTACTAGGTTGTTTGGAAATTACATTGGCAGGATCCCCTGACTTCAAGAGTCACTTGGTTGATTAGGTTATATGTAAACTTAACAAAGCCATTAACAAGCCCTATGGCAGGCCCTCTACATTCCCATCATAATATTTACAGGTTTCTAAGAATAGCACATTAAGCCCCTATTTTGGTTTAAGTGTCTAAGATGACATGGATGAATAGATCTGTTTTCTTTGAGACTCACAATTGTAATTTGAGAGTCAGTTACCAGGTGAGCACTGTTATGGCTCTATACTATGTTTTATGACCCGTGCATCTCATTCTCCTCATATGTTTAGATACGTAAGAGCCATTGTAAACTAATAATCTATGTTTTTACTATTAAAAAAACAGAAACACATTAAAGTCAATTGTTTTAAGCAAATGCAATCTATGGCAAAATTTTAGAGTTCAAACCCTAGCTTTCGTGGCTACCTTGCTAAAAGCAGATGTCGTCACCCCTCCATTTGGTTCATGTCAAGATCAATGACATTACACACACCAGGAGGGTGAAAATGGTTTATTACTTACATAATTGAAGCTTTTCTAAGCAGAGCAGGGAGGCCTCCCAAGAAAGTCTGAAATGGCTTCAGACATCAAGGAAAGGAAGAGGACTGGGGTTTTTAATGTAGTTAGCTGGTAGGGCTGAAAGAAGGTTCCTATGCATAGGCAGGAGTTTCCATGGTTTGAATCAACAGGACCAAAGGACGGAGCACTTAGGCTTTCTTATCAGCTTGTCCAGAGCTGAGCAAAGAGAAAGAGAACGGTGGGCTTAGAAACTGTCAACTGTCACACATCAAAAAAGTGGAGTCAGTCTTTATTATACTATGTATGGTGAGGCATCATCACATTAAATTTACCATCATCAACACTTAACCATTCTCAATAGGTTATTTTAACCATATTGAGAGAAAACACAGAAAACTCATCTGGTGCCTAAAGCCTCCTTTGGAACAGCCTCAACTAACAGGGCCACCTAAGCCTATTCCCCTGAAACAGGTCTCTTACAGCACTGATTTGAGCATTTATACCAAGTTTTGCTTTTACAAATGATTTAGCTATAGTTCTGCAAAAGGAAGAAACATCATTTGCAACCACCCACTCCTATAATTGGGGACAAAAAGGAACAGCAAAAAAATGATGGCTATGCTTGGCGTATTTCTTCATGACTATCTTTTTCTAGTCAGCAACAGACTGTTCACATTTCAAGGATTTAAAATTAAATATATTTAACTTCTGTACCAAATTGTATAGATTCATGTAAGTTTGTTTCTACTTTTAAAAACACCAGATACTTTTCTTGCTGAACATATTAAAAATAGCTTGCATAGCTGCACGCCAAACAGAAGGCAACTGTGAACAGCAGTGATAGACAATGATTTCTTCCCACCGCAAGTTCCAAATGACCATATGGTGCACAACATAAGTGCTTTAGGGCCTCAGAAAGGAGACAAACCTGCTTTAAATGGACTGAACAGGGCACACCTGAGAGAAGATTGAGGAAAAGCAAATGGAATGAGGAGGAGGAAATTTCAGATAGAGAATAAAGCATAATAGACACATGAGTAAATGTTTAATATAAGACCCCAGTCTGAAAGTGATATATGCATGTGTGCCTGTATTTTAACTACACTGGCACATGGCTCCAGCATAAAATAACAGCAGAAGAGTAACTGGCTTTTTCTTACACAATTCAAGGAACATGTGTATTCTTCACATTATAAAGAACACTGTTTAAAAAAAATATAAAAACACTGTTTAAAAAAAATATCATAGAAATCAGCTAACATTGCCATATCTGGCTCTGAAACAAAATTTATAGAACAAAAAAAAATACATGAGAAATATGAAAAGTTATTGGGATTCTAAAGGGGCTTTTGAGACTAAAGAAATGCTATTGAAACTATATGAGTGGAAGAGAGGGCTACCTGAGAACTAAGCAGGCTCCCCTGAGAACAGTAAAATCTGTCAGGGACCATGTCTGTTTGAAGTCAACACCATGTTGCTGGGGCTTAAGCTAGTGTCTGAAACATAACAGGTAATTAGTACATTTTTTAATGAATTAATAAATCTATTTTCTTGAGAATAAGTACAAACATCTTGGCTCTGCATAATATTGAGCTAATGAAATCTTTTGCAGAGCATGGTTAGAGTTTAAATTCAAATCAAATCCTTTTAAAAATGGACTATGTGTCTGCAACCTGCCAGTCACCTTAATTAGATGACAAACTACTCCCATTAGAAGGCTACCCTATTCTGGAAAATAGTAAAGTAATGCTATGAAGGAAGCATTATTCTGAGAAAATGTGCTGTGTGAACATAGGAACTGTTGGGCTCAGTTTCAGGTCTAGAAGTTCAGGTGTTCTGCATGTAACAGCATTCCAGCAGGCAGGGTTGCTATCAGGCAAACAGAAGACAGGAAGTTCTTTTCAACATGCCAAGTGGAATACATTATTACCAAAGGAAGCTCATCCCCTTTGTTTTAGAATTATTCTTCACTAGAGCTTACCATTTCCTGTGAAATCCATAGACCATGTATATTCATTTAGAAAATTTGAAGTAAACTACTCAAGAATACAATGAAAATGGAAACTCATAATCCTTTAACTCCAAGATAGCTGCCATATATATAATTATGCCATGTATAAATAATTATCAAATTCAAAAATGAAAGTGAATCTACCAAATCCCTATATAGCGTCTTCTACCCACTCTCTTCCCAATAAAACTTGCAAACTTTGGCTGATACAGTCTATAATTTTCATATATTATTCTTGGGGCCTAGGGATATTCATCAATCACAATCCTTTTCACCAAAGGGTCTAACAAATTTGAGAAATATACATAAAAGCTACATAGGAACTAGAATGTAGTACTAACTTTATTTTCCAAAGTTCAAGTTTTTGTGGTAAAACTAACTTTAAGAACACATCTTGACTGAAAGACCAAAATAGAACACTTTGATTCATTTATTCAAAAAGCATTTAAGGGGCAGAGAGGAGTGGATTGGGAGTTCAGGATTAGCAAATTCAAACTATTATATAGAGAACAGACAAAGAACAAGGGCCTACTGTATAGCACAGGAAACTATATTCAATATCCTGTGATAAACCACAACAAAAAGAATATGAAAAAGAATGGGTGTGTGTATATATATCAGAGAAGGCAATTGCACCCCACTCCAGTACTCTTGCCTGGAAAATCCCACAGACAGAGGAGCCTGGTAGGCTGCAGTCCATGGGTCGCTAAGAGTCGGACACGACTGATCGACTTCACTTTCACTTTTCACTTTCATGTGTTGGAGAAGGCAATGGCAACCCACTCCAGTGTTCTTGCCTGGAGAATCCCAAGGACGGGGGAGCCTGGTGGGCTGCCGTCTATGGGGTTGCACAGAGTCAGACACGACTGAAGTGACTTAGCAGCAGCAGCAGCAGCATATATATATACAGCTGAATCACTTTGCTGTAAAGTAGAAATTAAAACAACACAACATTCAACTACACATCAATAAAATAAATTTTCTTAAAAAAGAGGTATGCCAGGAACTAAGAAAACTAAGCACTGGGAACAGAGCAGTTAACTCACATTCTTATGGAGTTTACATTGTATGGAAATGCAACGATGAAATAACAAGTTATATGCCATATCAGGACTTCCCTCTTAGCTCAGTCGGTAAAGAGTCCGTCTGCAATGCAGGAGACCCGGCTTCGATTCCTGGGTCGGGAAGATCCCCTGGAGAAGGAAATGGCAACCCACTCCAGTATTCTTGCCTGGAGAATCCCATGGACAGAGACGCCTGGGGGCTACAGTCTATGGGGTTACAAGAGTCAAACACAACTGAGCGACTAAGCACACACATGCCATACCAAGGAACAGGTATTAAGGAGTGGTAAGGATTGCTATTTTAAGTAGGGAGATCTGGAAAGACCTCACTAAAAAAGGAGCATTTAAGCAAAGACACGAACAATGCCAGAATATTTGAGAGAATAGCATTCCAGGCAGAGGAGACAATGAATGCAAAGGCCCTAAGATGACACATATCTGGTTTTTGACCTCTATCTTCCTGAACTGAATGGCTTTACCTATAGCTGGGGAACCACAGCCTACTCCAATGGGGCACAGAGCAGCATCACAACTCCTGACCCTCCCACTCAACCGCTCAATCTTGTTTCATTCTGGAGCACGATCAGGAACAAGAGCAGAGAAAGCGTATTTTTTACTTGTATTCTGATATAACAGAGACACAATGGAAGAATGTTTTTCTCCAGTCTCATCAAGTACAAAAAGATATCTCTCCTCCCACTGGAACAAGACAAAAACAGAGATAAGAGAGGAATCAGAAGTGACTCCTAAACTGATTAATTGAATGTAATTTGCTTTCCCTCTGCAGGTGGGGAATGAATAAAAACTGTCTTCCTTCTATTTTAATATTATTTTATATTATATATCCTCTTCAGATATTGTAAAAGAATTGACATCTTTATTCTAAGTCAGTATGAGTAAAATCTCTCTGTAATAAGAGAATCATTTCTACTGTCTTCTCTGTGACCATTGTTCAACCATTTGCATTACTCAACTGTACTAAATAAACATGTGACTAATTCTCTACATAGAGAATGAAATTTTAGCAAAAAGCTATGAAAGAGTCATATCCTGATGTTAACAGTTGCCCCCATTCTTTTTATGAGAAGTTATTTTTTACCTTTTTGAGTGTAACTGAAAAGTGAGGGTAAAGGGAGTGCAGAAAACTGACTCGGAATTCTCTGACTCTGGGAAGAGTCAGATATGGATAAATTACATCCTTAAATCAATCTGGGAAGAAGCCAATATTGCTGACTATGCTTTCTTCTCCAATAGGAATCTGAGTAAGTCAGAGAGAAACAGGCATAGATGGAATGAATAGAGGCTCAAGTACATGTCCATTTTGATAGTTTTGATGAAAAGGTAATTATCATTCCAAAATACCAAAGATGCAATCAACACATATCTCCAAGGAAACTCGCAATTTAGAATTTCAAAATGTTGAACAATTGTAAAGTCAATTTCCTGTACTAATCACCAGTTTTCATACAGATAACTTTAGTATAATTCTGATCATCAAAGATGGTAGATAGGAAATTGGACTTCTCTTTAAACTAATGTAGTTAATTGAATCTAGTCCTGGAAGAACACTTACTTTTGTAAAAAGCACTTGAGGCTACATCATTTTATGCATCATTCCAGCTCTAGTTCTTAAGATAATTTTTTTTCAATAAAGGAAAGAATTCAAGTAATGTTGAAATATTCTGTGGACAGCAAATTGTCGAACTAGAAATGAGCCTTGTTCATTTCATTTTATGGAAATTGAATGATGTTCTCTCCTAAAAATTACATTGAAAGCATGTTTTCAGAAATCCTTAAAAAATAGCTGCCTAAGCACATATCTATGATATCTATGACTCCCTTTCTTTCCCTATTCTGTTAGAGAGAGCTCAACTTGTATTTCAAGTGAAACTTATTCCTGGAAAGTAATATGGCTCTCAAACACATCTGAAGCTTCTCCTCCAGAGAGAACAGGGCAATTAATGCCAGGCGGAGTTAGCATTAGAATGCCCCAGCCTACAGCCGCACAGGAGGACTCATGTCTTAAGGCCTGGGAGATCTTCCTTCCTGCTAGGACCTGAACAAAACTTTGACCTCACAGCTGCTAGTGCATTCCAGCTCAGAAAACTAGGTGGATTCCCTCAACAGACATAGATGAACCATCAGCCTGCTCACACTATGTATGCTGTTGGGTTAATTTCTTCATCAAACAAGCAAGTGCTGAGTGAAATAGTAAATCAGGGATTATGTGAAAATTTAAACATTAATAGTATTTGCTGATTGATTTTAAAGTGTCACATGAGGATCACAACATGGTTGGATTTTCTTACACTTATCTTTTTTGTTGTAGGTTACATACAGTGGAGGGGGAAGACAAGGGATATGCCGTTTTCTTTTCAGGGAATAGGTCCTCTAAAGGATTTTGACATGCACTATATGTATAGTCGTGATAGAACTTCAATAATCAGGATGTAGTTAAGCATATTTTAGTGGAAAGTGACTGTTGGAAATCAACTGTTCTCCTTCAGTGTAGCTAGGAGCCATTAGAGTTTTTGCTTGTCTAACAGCAAAGAAGCACATTCTGTATCCCTAATCATTTCAAATGAGTTTCCTGGAGAACCTGAAATGATTACTAAGAGTATGTTTGAGGAAACCCTCACCTAAACACATGAGTAGACAGAGAAAGATTACATATCATAAAAACACACTAATTTTAAGGAGTTAGATCCAGCCAAGTGTTCAGAGCAGTGGTTACCATTGACAATATATTTAGTTGGAAAAATAAAAGACAATCTTGAATGAGCTATAATGTAAATTCTTAAAGTTTTACAACATAGCACAGTGGAATAATCAGAGGACTACAAAATAAATAGTTTAAGGAAAGAGGAGTATCGTTTCAAAATTTTTAATTTCAATAATGAAACTTAAATATGCTGGAAATCATATTATTTTGTGGGAAGTCAAAGGAAACAGAACAAAAATAACATAAATCACAAATCAAAAGATAAGAGTAATGGAACTGATTCAGGGCTTTCTAAAAAAAGAAAGGGATAACTGGGCAAGAAGAAATAATCAAATAGATAATGGAAGAAAATTTCCCTGAGTAATAGAAAGTTTAAATTGTCAATATCAAGGCCCACTGAGTTTAAAACAAGATTAATTTCAAAGGAGGTAGATAAAGAATTTTCTGAAAGAGATAAAGAGAAAATTTTATAAGCCTACAGATGGAAATAATAGATTACTTACAGAAGAAAGAAAATCAAAACAGCAACAAGTTTCTCATGGAAGCTAAGAAAATAGATTTCTATCTGGTCAACCACTTGTAAAAGAATGAAACTAGACCACTTTCTAACACCATACACAAAAATAAACTCAAAATGGATTAAAGATCGAAACGTAAGACCAGAAACTATAAAACTCCTAGAGGAGAACATAGGCAAAACACTCTCTGACATACATCACAGCAGGATCCTCTATGACCCACCTCCCAGAATATTGGAAATAAAAGCAAAAATAAACAAATGGGACCTAATTAACCTTAAAAGCTTCTGCACATCAAAGGAAACTATTAGCAAGGTGAAAAGACAGCCTTCAGAATGGGAGAAAATAATAGCAAATGAAGCAACTGACAAACAACTAATCTCAAAAATATACAAGCAACTCCTGCAGCTCAACTCCAGAAAAATAAATGACCCAATCAAAAATGGGCCAAAGAACTAAATAGACATTTCTCCAAAGAAGACATACAGATGGCTAACAAACACATGAAAAGATGCTCAACATCACTCATTATCAGAGAAATGCAGATCAAAACCACTATGAGGTACCATTTCACACCAGTCAGAATGGCTGCGATCCAAAAGTCTGCAAATAATAAATGCTGGAAAGGGTGTGGAGAAAAGGGAACCCTCTTACACTGTTGGTGGGAATGCAAACTAGTACAGCCACTATGGAGAACAGTGTGGAGATTCCTTAAAAAACTGGAAATAGAGCTGCCTTATGATCCAGCAATCCCACTGCTGGGCATACACACTGAGGAAACCAGAAGGGAAAGAGACACGTGTACCCCAATGTTCATCGCAGCACTGTTTATAATAGCCAGGACATGGAAGCAACCTAGATGTCCATCAGCAGATGAATGGATAAGAAAGCAGTGGTACATATACACAATGGAGTATTACTCAGCCAATAAAAAGAATACATTTGAATCAGTTCTAATGAGGTGGATGAAACTGGAGCCTATTATACAGAGTGAAGTAAGCCAGAAGGAAAAACAGCAATACAGCATACTAACGCATATATATGGAATTTAGAAAGATGGTAACAATAACCCGGTGTACGAGACAGCAAAAGAGACACTGATGTATAGAACAGTCTTATGGACTCTGTGGGAGAGGGAGAGGGTGGGAAGATTTGGGAGAATGGCATTGAAACATGTAAAATATCATGTATAAAACGAGTTGCCAGTCCAGGTTCGATGCACGATACTGGATGCTTGGGGCTGGTGCACTGGGACGACCCAGAGGGATGGTATGGGGGGAGGGAGGAGGGAGGAGGGTTCAGGATGGGGAATACATGTATACCTGTGGCGGATTCATTTTGATATTTGGCAAAACTAATACAATTATGTAAAGTTTAAAAATAAAATAAAATTTTAAAAAAAAAAAAAAAAAAAAAAAGAAAATAGATTTCTAGAGCAAAGAACTATGGTCCAGAATATTTCATCCCAACTTTTCATTCCTATACAAGACAAAAGACACACATGTAGAGACATGCAAGGAAGCTAAAATTTACCACTTTTATAATTTTAAGGAGTTGAGGAAGTTCAACAGAATGAAAATTAAGGCAAACCAAACATCAATCGGAGTCTCTTAAACTGCTTGGGCCCCCATAACAAAATACCACAGACCAGGGACTTAGAAAGCAGTGTATCTTCTACAGTTCAGGAGGTTGGACATCTGAGATCAGGGTGGCAGCATGATTGCTTTCTTGTGATGGCTTTCTCCCCAGCTTGTCGATGCTGCCTTTTCCCTGTATCCTCACCTGGCAAAGAGGGAGCAAGAAAGTAACCACCCACAAGCCAGGAAAAGAGTTCTAGCGCCAGAAACCAATCACTTTGGAACCTTTAACACTGATCTAGGCCTTCCAGCCTCCAAAACTGTGAGAAAATTAGTCTTTGCTGTTTAAGCCACTCAATCGGTGGTATTTTGTTATGGCAGACGAAGGCAGCTTTTGGTACTGAGAATAGGGTGCTGCTATAAGAAATACCGAAAAAATGTAGACATGGCTTTGGAAACAGGTAATCGGTAGAGGCTGGAAGAGTGTTGAGTGCAGGCTAGAAGGATGTACATTAAGGATGATTCTGGTGAGGTTTCAGGAATATTAATATAAATGAGGAATATGTTATTGGAAACTGGAGGAAACATGATCCTTGTTATAAAGTGGCAAACAACCTAGCTGAACTGTGTTCTAGTGTTTTGTGGAAAGCAAAACTTGCAAGTGATAAAACTGGATTTTTAACTGAGGAAATTTCTAAGCAAAGTGTTGGAGAAGTGCCTGATCCTTTCTGACTGCTTTATAGTAAAACGTGTAAAGAGAGAAATGAATTGAAGAAGGAATCGTTAAGCAAAAAGGAACCAGAACTTGAGGTTTGGTAAATTCTCAACTTCTCTGTATCACAAAAACATTAGAAGATATGTCCTAAAGAGAACACTAAGTGTGGCTGTTCAAGCATTCGATTTCAGAATCGTCAATGGTACTTATAAATTTAATCAGGCAAAATCATCAACTGCATTGGCAGGCAGATTCTTTAGCACTGAGCCACTGAGGAAGCCTGGAACACAGCAGATAGTTGTTGAAACAGTAGGATCCTTCTATCATGGTTCACAACTCTTCCAAAATATTGGCAGGCTGCTGGAATGATGTGAAAAAACAGATGGTATTCCTTGCTGGTCTCATTCTATTCATTGCCCCAAGATACCTCCCTCCTGAAGTATCCACTAAATCATTCTAATTTTCCACTTCTAGTTGGTATTTTTAATATACATTAAAACAATCTCAAGCGTTCTGTTTTCTGTTTAGATTGCAGAGAATGAATACCTACTAGAAACCAAAAGTTTAATACAGCATTGAGTATAGGCTTTATCTTAGACCTTATGGTGGGCAGATATCCCGAATTAAAAGAAAAATCTTTCTTAAAATTCTTCATCTGTTTGAGTATTTCCACAGACTTAAGTAAAACTCAACAGAATAGTGTAATCTGTCAAGGTCCATGCACTCTTGGGTAAGGAGGGATATAACATGCAGGGTGTGACCATAATCCATGGCATCAGAACATTATTAGAGGACCACTCAGCTCCTCTGGATTGAAGTCCTGTTGGTGTTGAGGGGTTTTAAGAACTTGATATTCTCTAAGAAATTGGAGATGAATTTTAGTGCCTTTACTCTACCGTGGTAATTTTGTCTTGTCCATCAGTGACTGCTTTGAGGTAAGATGCAAGGTGATGAGCTACTTGAAATGCTACAGCAATGTCCCTAGGACAGCAATAGGCTACAGCATAGGCTGGCTATTAAAGCAAAACTCCTACATGATCTTGTTGCACTCCAGAATTATACCTTTGTTATGATAATAGTGTCTCCATGACTTCATTAAGTCATTTTCTTTTCCATTTTTATCTGCTCCAGGTAGCTCAGTGGGTAAAGAATCCTCCTGCAGTCCTGGAGACATAGGAGACCTAGGTTCAATCCCTGGGTTTGGAAGATCCCCTGGAGGAGGAAATGGCAACCCACTCCAGTATTCTTGACTGGAGAATCCCATGGACAGCAGAGCCTGGCAGTTTACAGTCCATGGGGTCGCAAAGATCCGACACCACTGAAGCGACTACGTTTCCTTCTATCAGCACAGACCTCCAGCTGAATGTGGGTAAGACTTGGGTGAGTGAACACCAACTGACACAGAGCAATGTGAGATGGCTGTGGTAGGGATTAATAATACCTCCTTTTCTCACAGGTTGTCCAGGAGTTCAGCCCCTGGGGCATAAACAGTCTCAAGGCTGTATTAGTGACTATTCTGAAAAAGGCCTTAAATAAACCTTGTTGTAGTGGGGGAAAGATTGATACATTGAAAAGTGATTAGGATGGATTCCAACAACATGAACAAACAAAATCCAAGATATGTGAATTCAAGGTCAAATGCTGTAATAGGAAGTGTAGTGGACTGGTATGCATGCTAACAAGTTGTGCTTTGGAAAACTTTGGTGGAGTATATGAAAAGAGAAAATCATTTCCAGATGGACCTGCTGTATTATTAGGTGACCAGCCAAGTGTATATTTATAAACTAGGAGTTCAGCAACTGCCTCAGGAATATTGAGCAGTCATGATTGAGGCAAACTTGGCCCAAGGGAATGGTTTAATCACAGATTTCAAAATGTTTTATTTTTCCATCTGTGATAATGAGATTAAAACTTTCAAAGGGAAAAAGATACCAGCTACCAGAATATGAAAATGAGGGTAGAGTAACAAATTTGATATATAGAATAATGAAGGAGACAGTAAGGGTTTTCCTACTAAGTGAAAATAAAGTTGTTTATTAATAACATGTTGATAAGCTGGGGAACAATCAGAATTAGTAATAAATACTCCAACTGGTAAAGTAGATATTTTACTGTACGAATATGAATATGAAAAGCTTCTCAGTTCCATGCATTACTTGGGAAATGCAAATTAAACTACAATAAGATATTATTTTAAAACTATTAGATATGTATAAAGTGTTTCTAAATTTTATTGTATTCAGTGTTAATGAGGGTGTGGGAAAACAAATACCTCTGTAACTACTGATGGGATATTAAAACAAGTTCTAGAGTAAAAATTTAGCAATATATATAAAAATTTTAAATTACAAAAATATTTAAATGAGAAAGAAAAAAAATTACATATTCTTTGACTCAACAATTTCACTTTCAGAACTTTACCATAAATACAAAATTTTAGCTTACACAAATGTAAATATGCACTATAAGTTCAAAAAATGGAACAATTTAAATATCTATTGGAAAGCTTGGTGATGTCAATTCTATCCAAAATTACGTGTTAATCCAGAGAAATAATAATCATAGTTAATATTTTTTTATAAAGCTTGAATATATTATTTTTATAAAACTTTGAACTTTATATGTAAGAGAAAATTATACAAAAATGCAAGAAATTTAGTAGAATTAGAGGAAACAATACCGAGAAAAGACACTATCCAGCATTTAAAGAATAAATTAAATACAAAATTAAAATTGAATTGATTAACATAATAATAAATGGAAGAGTAAGAGAACAGATAGAAGAGTCCAGAATAACCTATGTTTTGAGGGTTCAGGATGGGGAACACATGTATACCTGTGGCAGATTCATGTTGACATATGGCAAAACCAATACAATATTGCAATGTTTTTCAATTAGAAAAAAAAACTATGTTTATGTGGACATAGTTATTGTTAAATATTTCACATTAGTGATAAAAGCATGTATTTAACAATTGGTATAGAGAGAGACCACTGATAATAGACTAGTAAAAAAAATAAGTTACTGTATTTCATTGATTTTAAGACTCACAGCTTTTCATATTTTATTATTTCTGAAATCAGTCTGCATCTTACAGTTAATGAAAGGTCATAGGTTAATTGGAAGTATTTTTTCTTTCTTACAGATATGTAAATTAAAATAATCTTAAAATAGAGTGTTAGACTTCACAATGTAAAGTAGATCCCTACTTACTGCAACATGGGAAGATTCATTCCAGAAAATGTAAAGAACTGTTTACACACACACACACACACACACACTAGCGAAAACAAAAGATTAGTAATTTTTACTTATAATTTGGCTTCAAGCCAAAATCCTACGTGTGATCTTTCAAGCCCAAGCATCAGTAATTAAAACCTTTACCTAGCAGTTCTTATGAGTGGAAAGCTGTCCTCCCCAGTTCAAATTTGGTGCAGAGCCAGTGCATTCAGAGGGCGTTTGAAGACTCCCTCTCAGAAGGAGGAGTCAAAAACTCAGTCTCTCAGCCCCTGGATCACCCTCTTGGACGTGCTCATACATAGACCTGCATTCTTAGCCTTACTGAAGAGTGAGAGAGGGAGAGTGTCTCTGGTCAGAGTTTTTTAGGTGCCTACACTGAGACTTCCCATTCAAGGGATGGGAAATGTCCCTGAAGCACTTTTTTCCATGACTCACTTTCCATTTCCATTCCTGGCCCCTCCTTTAAGACTCAGGTTCATAAAATAGCAGGAGACTTTAGTACAGGGATCCCTCTGTAAAGACACAATTTTATCCACATGCATTGCAACTCATCTGACTGACTCTCACCTGGAGCCAATTAATGGGGGGAAAAATGGGATACTGAGGGAGCCAGCACTTTAAGTAAGTGAATAAAGGTTTAATTGCTAGTTTCAGTTTGGTTCATTATTCTAGCTGACCAACTGGATATCTGGTAGCTCTTGACAATAATCATGTTATCAAGAAAATCACAAACAACAACAAAAAAAGTTTGATAATATCCAACTAAAATTATACAGCAGAGAAGGAATGGCCAGAAGTTGTAAAATATTTCTACATATTAATAAGGAAAAGAAAAATTCACAGGAAAATAAAAACTGACCACGTAACTACACAAACATACACACACAATCAAAAGGGAAATAGAGATAGAAACAAAATATCATTTTATACCTATCAAAGTAATAAAGTATAATTTAAAATACTGAAAATATTCACTGTTGATTAGACCACATGATAACAACCTTCTTTATATACTGTTAGTAATAAAACAGTAAATTAAAAGCTAACATTCCTGACAAATACAGATGCAAAAATTCTCAATAAATATTAGAGAACTGAATTCAATAATACACAAAAAGGGTCATATACTAAAATCAAGTGAGATTTATTCCAGGGATGCAATGATGGTTCAATATCTGCAAATGTCATCATGCTGATGACACATCGCATTAACAAAATGAAAGATTAAGTCATATGACTATCTCATCAGATGCAGTAAAAGCTTTTGATGAAATTCAACATCCACCTATGAAAAACAAACTTAACAAAGTGGATATAGAGGGGATATGCTGCCAGGTCGCTGCAGTCATGTCTGACTCTGTGCGACCCCATGGACTGCAGCCTACCAGGCTTCTCCATCCATGGGATTCTCCAGGCAAGAACACTGGAGTGGGTTGCCATTTCCTTCTCCAATGCAGGAAAGTGGTAAGTGAAAGTGAAGTCACTCAGTCGTGTCTGACTCTTAGCAACCCCATGGACTGCAGCCTACCAGGCTCCTCCATCCATGGGATTTTCCGGGCAACAGTACTGGAGTGGGGTGCCATTGCCTTCTCCCAGAGGGGATATACCTCAACATAATAAAGGCCATGTATGACAAATGCACAGCCAACATCATACTCAATGGAGAAAAGCTGAAAGTTACCTAAGATCAGGAAAAAGATAAAGATATGCACTCTCATCATTGTCATTCAACATAGTATGGGAAGTTCTAGCTATGGCAATTAGGCAAGAAAAAGAAATAAAAGGCATTCAAATAAGAAAGGAAGAAGTAAAATTGTCATTATTTGCAGATGAAATGCTAGTATATAAAAGTCATAGAATATGAGATTCAATATATGGAAATCTGTGGTGTTTCTATACACTAATAATAAAGTATTAAAGAAATTAAAGAAAAACTCCATTTACAATTGCATCAAAAAATACCAAGAAATAAACTTAACCAAGGAGGTGAAAAACCTGTAGACTGAAAACTACATCAATAAAGAAAGTGAAGAAGACACAAGCAAACAAGAGGATATTCTGTGTTCATGGACTGATTAATACATGTTATCAAAATGTCTATACTAGTGAAAGCAATCTAGAGATTCAGTGCATTCTCTATCAAAATTTCAATGGTATTTTTCACAGAATTAGAACAAATAATTTTAAAATTTATGTAGAACCACAAAAGACCTTGAATAGCCAAAACAATCATGAGAAGAAAACAGAGTTGGAAGAATCATACTCCCTGATTTCAAACTGTACAGAGAAAGCTACAGTAATTGAAACAGTATGGGAGTGGCACAAAACAGGTATACAATTCAAGAGCCCCAAAATAAACCCACACACTTATAAACAATTAATTTACAACAAAGGAGGAAAGAATATACAATAAAGAAAGGAAAGTCTCTTCAATAATGGTGTTGGGAAAACTGAGCAGTCATGTTAAAAAAGAGGATTAGACCACTATCTTACACCATAAAAATTAACTGAAAATAGAAAAAGACTTAAAAGACTTGAAACCATAAAATTCTAAGAAGACAGCACAGATGGTAAACTTATTGACATCAATTTTAGCAATGTTTTTATGGATCTGACTCCAAAGACAAAGGGAACACAAGCAAACATAAACAAATGGGACTATGTCAAACTAAAAAGCTTCTGAAGAGCAATAGAAACCATCATCAAGATGAAAAGGCAAACTACTGAATGAAAGAAGATATTTGCAAATCATATATCCAATGAGGGGTTAACATACAAAATATACAAAAGAACTCAAACAACTGGACAGCAAAAAACAAACCTGATTTTAAAATGGGAAGAAGATATGAACAGGTATTTTTTCAAAAAGGACATAGACATGGTCAACAGGCACCTGAAAAGATGTTCAGCATCATTAATTATTCAGTTCAGTTCAGTCGCTCAGTCGTGTCCGACTCTTTACGACCCCATGAATCGCAGCACGCCAGGCCTCCCTGTCCATCACCAACTCCCGGAATTCACTGAGACTCACATCCATCGAGTCAGTGATGCCATCCAGCCATCTCATCCTCTGTCGTCCCCTTCTCCTCCTGCCCCCAATCCCTCTCAGCATCAGAGTCTTTTCCAATGAGTCAACTCTGCATGAGGTGGCCAAAGTACTGGAGTTTCAGCTTTAGCATCAGTCCTTCCAAAGAAATCCCAGGGCTGATCTCCTTCAGAATGGACTGGTTGGATCTCCTTGCAGTCCAAGGGACTCTCAAGAGTCTTCTCCAACACCACAGTTCAAAAGCATCAATTCTTTGGCACTCAGCTTTCTTCACAGTCCAACTCACATCCATACATGACCACAGGAAAAACCATAGCCTTGACTAGACGGACCTTTGTTGGCAAAGTAATGTCTCTGCTTTTGAATATGCTATCTAGGTTGGTCATAACTTTTCTTCCAAGGAGTAAGTGTCTTTTAATTTCATGGCTGCAGTCACCATCTGCAGTGATTTTGGAACCCCAAAAAATAAAGTCTGCCACTGTTTCCACTGTTTCCCCATCTATTTCCCATGAAGTGATGGGACCAGATGCCATGATCTTCGTTTTCTGAATGTTGAGTTTTAAGCCAACTTTTTCACTCTCCTCTTTCACCTTCATCATTAAGTATTAGGGAAATGCAAATCAAAAGTGCAATGAGATTTCACCTCTCATGTGTTAGAATGGCTATTCTCAAAAAGACGAGAGAGGACATCACGGTCCTCTAAACACAGGAAGACCGGCTCAGGGCAGGGGGCTGGCTCCCGCCCCTGAGCTGCACAGCACAGGGTGCCCAGTGAGTCCAGGGGTTCCCACGCTGCTACCTGGAAGGATCAGACAGAAGAGTGAGTGCCAAGAAAAGTCAACCAAGAAGGATTTCTCTAGGTGGTGGTATTTGGGCCTAGACAGATTTCAGGCCTCGCAATAAAGGTGGGAAAAGTTAACTCCCGACAGAGATGGATGCCAAATAGCTCCATTAGTTGTCCTGTCTCACAGTGGTCAATATAATTTTCTGTACTCCTCAGAAATTATTAAAATTTTGAAATACGAAAACAAATTGTTTTAATATAAAATTCTCTTAATATAATTCATGATATTAATAATGTGGCAGGCTTTGTAGACTGTCTTTCTCAATAACCATTTAAGCCTCCTTCAGGCATACTTTTCTTGTCCTTAGAGGCTGGAAGTCTAAAATCTCCATTGTCCAGCCGCACATGAATCTAGCAAGGTGGGGACAATGTAAGTTCTGCCAATCAGACATGCAAATCAGACTTTGAAGTTTAAATTTGGAACTGAGTTAAGCAGGAGGAGAGGCAAGGAGTGAGAATCTGCTTTGTAACAAGGATTGAGGTAGCACTTTGTGTACCCCTGGAGACAGCCGTTAGACTTTCTTAATGAAATTGTGATATAGGTGAATCCTTTCTTAATGAAATAAAATACATGCTTTTAAACAAGTTGATATCATACTTACTAGATGGACACTAAAAGCATTCCCCATTAGGGTACAATGCAAGGTTGCCTACATCTTCACCAGTATTTTATGAGTTTTATCTGGATGTAGCTGTCAATATAGAGAAGTGAAAGGAAAAAGAACAGTTAAGAATTGAACAGAAGAAAAAAATTATTAGTTTTGTAACTAGAAAATCCAAGATGATCAAGTAAGATTTCTAGAAAAAATAATTACCTAGGTATTAATATACAGGAGTCAAACTTCTCTATTTACAAATAAGTATATAGAGTAAGTCGGGAGAAACCCCGTTTATAAGCCACCAAAACCAAGAGAAAATAAACAGAACCTAAAAATAAGCTTAAGCCATGTGTTAATTCCATCTGAAGATAACTTTAAATCTCTAAAAGCCATAAAACAAGGCTTGAATAAACAGAAAGGCAACTTCTTATTGCATACGAACACTCAGTATTTTAAAGACGTCAAAACTATGAATCTACATAGTTTATATGACTCCAACAAAAACACCAAGAGAATATTCAATATCTATTTTTTAAAAAGTAGATTAGCTGATTACAAAGTTACAGTGAAAATAAGTATGCAAGGAAAGCCATAAAAATTCTGAAATGTTAGAGATCATGTAATTTATGATAATGGTTACTCAAAATTCATTTGAGAGCTATAGTCATTTAAAAAATGTGCTGTAGTTTCATGATTAGGTGGAGAGTTTCAGAAATATGTCATCCTAAATAAGTGTCAGCAGGGAGTATATGATAAAAGTGGTATATGGTGGCAAAGGTGGTTCAATCAGAAAGAAAAGAATTTTTAAGAACTAATTCCAGATAGATTAAAAAGTTTAAACTTAAAAAAAAAAAAAAGCACAACCAGTGAAAGTACTAGAACAAAAAATGGAAACTTGACTTCAATCTTGCTTTAGGTAACTCCTTTTTAAAGTAAGATACAATATATAAAAACCACAAAGAAACATTGATAATTTCAACTAAATCAGAATTTTGCATGGCAATAATATCATAAACTAAGTACAAAATCAAATAGTAAAATGAAAAGGTGTATAATTACAACACACGGGTCATGGTACTAATTTACATGTTTTATAAAAGTTTTATTAAGGTATAATTCACAGGCCATACTATTCACTTAAAGTGTGCAATTCAATGGTTTTTAGTGTATTCACAGGATTGCACCATCACAACAATCAATATTGGAATATTTTCATCACCCCAAAAGGAACCCTGCATCCACGTGCAGTTACTCTTCATTTCATTCCAACCCAGCTCCCTTAGCCCTAGGCAACCTTCTGTCTCTGTGTGTGTGGGCGCTAAGCCAAGTCTGACTCTTTGCAACCCCACTGTAGCCTGCCAGGCTCCTCTGTCCAAGAGATTATCCCAGCAAGAATGCTGGAGTGGGTTGCCATTTCCACCTCCAGGGATCTTCCCAATTCAGAGAGCAAATCTCAATCTCCGGTGGCTCCTACATTGGCAAGTAGATTCTTTATCACTGAGTCACCTGGGAAGCTCCTCTTTCTGTCTCTATAGATTTGCCTATTCTGAGTATTCCATAAAAATGATATATTACAGTTTTTTGTGACTGATTTCTTTCATTTAGCATAACATTTTCCAGGTTCATCCATGCTGTAGCATAGCATGCAATCAAAGATTCATTTTTTTAATTGACAACCTTTTTATTGATAATATTTCATTGTATGAATACACTACATTTTATCCATTCATCTGTTGATGGACATTTGAGTTGTTTCCACTTTGGGGCTATTATGAATAATGCAGTTTAAAAATATTTCTGTACAATTTTTTGTGTAGATGTATGTTTTCATTCATCTTGGATATATATCTAGAAGCAGAATTGCTGGATCATATGTAGTTTTATTTTTTAACTTTTGAGATACCATCACACTGTTTTCCAAAGTGACTACATCATTTTACAGAACATTAGAAGTGCAGGGGGGCTCCAATTTCTTCATAGACTTGAAAACATTTGCTATAATCTTTGTGAAGTGTTATGTGAAGATTTTGATTTGCATTTCTCAAGGCTAATGATGCTGAAAACGTGCTTATTTATCATCTGTACATTTTCTTTGGAGA
Source organism: Bos mutus (assembly GCF_027580195.1). Lineage (NCBI taxonomy): Eukaryota > Metazoa > Chordata > Mammalia > Artiodactyla > Bovidae > Bos > Bos mutus. The sequence goes on from NC_091622.1 coordinate 11,407,647, forward strand.
CATATCCAGATTTTCACCCACTTTTAATTTGAATTGTCTTTTTATTTATTAAGTTGTGCTCAGTCATTCCAACTCTTTGCAACCCCATGAACTGTAGCCTGCCAGGTTCCTCTGTCCATGGGATTTCCCAGGCAAGAATATTGGAGTGGGTTGCCATTTCCTAAGTGTGAAACAGAGATATGGTGTGCAAGTATTTTCTCCCATTCTATGGGTTGTCTTTCCCCTTTCTTGATAGTTTCCTTTGAATCTGGCCTTCTAAACTCCCTTTTTCCAGCATGGAATATCCACTCTATGGCTGCCCTGGGCTGGGGCAATCCGAGTCCACATGTTCTCAGCTTGCCACACTTGGACTAGAGCCTCCAATCCATGCTTGGAAAGGGAATGAGAGAAAGAAGCTCACAGCCTCTTGGCCTCATTTTTTCATAATTCTGTCTCTTAAATTTGGAATTGGAGAGAATGAGAAATGCCGGTGACCTGCCTCTCAGGTGAGATACTGCATCCCTTGATAGGGAGCCAAGGACACCTATAGGGTCCTCTCTTTGGCTGCACATACCTGGAGGGAGTGGAGAGGGTCATGACTCAAGTGCCACAGACATTCACTCTTCTTCATAATATTTGGTCAAACAGATGTGGTTTTTTTTTTTTTTTTTTTCTTCAAATAAATGTTTCTTCATTTGCTGTGTGTGCGCAGGACAATTTCCAGCAATTTAAAAATGTGCTATTTTTAAGATTTTCTACCAATTATTGTTGCCTTCCTGGGGACAGATCCATAAAGTTTCTAATGCCACCATTCAGGAAGTGACATTGTACTAATTTACTCTTCAAAAGGATTTAAAATTTTTTAAATAATTTAAAAATAATTTATCTTTAATTTGTCCATTCTACCTGTATTGCATCTGAACCACATTATGTTACATTTAGAAGGAACTTTTGCAATCATCTGCTACAATTATCTCATTTTATATATGAGGAAACTACTCCTTTAATAACATAAAGATTTTTGCTGAGGTTCACCCAGCTACTCAGTGCTAGAGCCAGTACAGAATCCATCGCCATTCACACTTTAATGCCAACGTGGGAAAGAAATCTTTATGCCAGTGTTCTAAACTCAGGGATGAGGGAAACACCATTATCACTGCCTTCTTCACGTGTGTATCATACCTTCATCATGTACAACACCTTTTGCTTCATTTGCATGGGGTGCTAGGTGCTAAGAAAGTAGGAAAACAAGGTGAAGTCCAGAATGCGAATGCGAATGAGGAGGAGCGAGTTGAGGCCACTGCTGTTACAGCTTCCTCAGCAGCATGTCTGCTGTTTTTTTAAAGGGTTATTTTGGACAGACAAGGCAGTAACCCTACCAACTGAGGACATGAAGGAAATGATCTTAGCCACAAATTTTAGTCATCTGAAATACTCTCCCACGACTTTTTTCCAATCCAAATTTCCTTAGTGGTTTCAAAATATTTTGTACTAAAGATCATTTCTGACCCACTGAAGAAGTCTTGGGTTTGACTTAAAGGTACTTATATAACTACAACCAAGATTGATATTCTGGGGATTTAAGCACACTGATAACCGAACTGATGGCTGCAGATAAATATATATTTAAACTTCCAACGATTTCAACAACCCACTCTTAATAGTCTGATATCTACCCTTTCCCATTGCTACCTCTGGGCTAAAAGAAGCATATGCCTGCAGATGAAAAAACCCACAAAATTTTCCCATCCTTCAAGTTTCTGCCTCCCTCAGCCAGGCAAAATGCCCAGTTGGCCGACTTTGAGGTCAGGTTGTAAGACATATTTATGTAAAATATCTCCTTGAGGCTAGCAGTTTTAATAATATTTTCAGCTTTGAACTACTGCTGAGTTTTGTTTTATTTGATCCTTGATGCAGCTTTTGAAAAGATAGAATAAAAAAAATAACTAAAAGGTAATATAAAAGAAGTAGAATAGGATAAGATAAAATAATGATAAAGCATGTTTAAAGGAAATGCTTTTCTTGAAAGAAAGAAGAAAGAGAAATTTGGAAATAATATAATGAGGAACAAAACAATGAAGAGCAGAGTGAATACATGAGAAAAACTGGAAAGTATGGGAAAGTAAATAAAATGAAGGGAAAGATCTAAACCTGTTAATTATACAGTTTTAACTGCTTGATTTCATACTTCCCTGTGCTGACATTTCTACTCCTGCTAATCATCATTTTTGGTGTTATTTTTGTCTGTTTCTTTTAGGCTGAAATATAAAGACTTGGAGGATGTGAACAATCAAGTATACCTCTTAGATAACTTTGTGTTATCATTCCAAAGTTCAAAATAGCATCCATGGCAGATTCACTATTATTTGTCAGACAAAACTTTTGAAGATAAATAAATGATATAATGAATGAACTATAGTTCATTAGTACTAGCCTAGAAGAAATTTTCTTGAAAAAATGTTTAGATTAGAGTAACTGCCTCTTTTTCCTTGTACCAGTTCTAGATTATGTCAGGGCCTGCAATGCAGGAGACGTGGGTTTGATCCCTGGGTCAGGAAGATCCCCTGGAGGAGAAAATGGCTACATGGCTACCCACTCCACTATTCCAATATCAACAGTATTGGACTCTACCCAAACCTAAAAATGGGCTCAATTAAAAAAAAAAAAAAATTAGAGGTGGGGTATAGAACCTTGGGAGAAGTGAAACAGTACTTTACAGATAGCTAGATGATAGAGGTGATACTTGATAGACTGTGAGTAGGTAGCTAGAACCCCTGGAAATAGCTCCTTCCCAGTAGAATGAGGAAGCTGATGTTCATAACGCATCTGTGGAGTGACCAGCTTATCAACGCTAACCCTCTGTTACTTTAACCCCTTAAACTATTGCCTGTAGCTTCAAGACTTTCCAAATTCTAAACTGGAAAATTTGGTTTTTGTGATTCCTAATCTTGGGCTTCCCTGCTGGTTCAGGTAAAAATCTACCTGCCAATGCAGGAGATGTGGGTTCTCTCCCTGGGTCAGGAGGATCCCCTGGAGGAAGGCGTGACAACCCACTCCAGTATTCTTGCCTGGGAAGTCCCATGGCCAGAGGAGCCTGGCAGGCTACAGACCATGGGGTCACAAAGAGCTGGACATGACATAGAGACCTCCACCACCACCACCAGTGTAATGGGGATTTGAGGAGCCAAACTGATGTTCTAGTTCCTTTCTCACCTTTCACGGGGGATTTGGCCTTCTTCTCCACGTTAGTGGCTGGCCTGGCCTGTGTTCAGGGCTCTAGAATCTCTGGGACTTTACCTCATTCTTCTGTTTTCATGGATGCTTGATCCTTCTCTGTGGCCCAATCCCCATTCTTTCTGGTCAGAACTCCCTGCCACCGCAGTCACATCTACCTGGATTTGAAACTCCTGCCACCTGTCAGGCAGGTCTAGTGTGATGTCTCCTATCTGTATGAGCAGGTTGCTTTTGGAGGCTCATCACTGATCCCCACTTTCCTCTTGCCCAACCTTCTCCCACTGCTTGCTGACAGCAACCCTCATTCTACTGCCAGGACTCTGTCTGACCACAAGCCTGGTGGTCCCTTCCTGCCACCACCCAAGCCAGGATTATAACACACTGAGACACTGGGAAGAGCTCAAGATTTTTTCATGTCACAGTTTTAGAAAGAAGGATGATGGAAAGCGTTGTCATAAACTGTCATTAGTAAATGCTAGAGGAAACATGGGGATCTTCAGTGAGTATATTACGAGGGATCTGGAAAAACCACTCATATAGAAAACTTCATTTTTCAACAACAGCAAGTATACGTAAATGTACACATTTTCTCATTATTCCATTTGACACAAATATATTTAAGATAAGCATTTAAAATGTCCCTTGAAGATAAGTGCAGGGCAGCGTGTGAAGACACGGAAGCCCCATCTGCTGCTCAGGAGATGCTACTCTTGCCTGAGGAGTAGGGGGCGGAGTGGTTTCTGCTTTCGGAAATAGAAATAATACTGCCAGAAGCAAAAAGTCTCAGTGTCCACATTGTCTTTGCCACCTAACCCAACATTTCTCTGAAAAAAAGACATTATACAGCTAAATACTAACCTAGACCCTTTCCCACATTAAGCACATTCTCTTTTCGGTATGGGTGCAAAGACAGCCTTTACAGGAGAAGCCTCACAAACAAGGTTGTCTTGCCCTTTGACATATCCTCAGGATGTGCCCAGCTTTAAAGGATTTAACAAAACCTCTCTGTACCCCTTAACTGTACCCCTGTGGCTGCCCATAGGGGTCCATGCCCTGCATAAATAACAGGCTTCTTCAGATTCCAAGCACCTTTCTATTAGAGCAATTTGCCTTGTCAAGAAAGCTACAAGAGGTAAAAGCCAGTGCTTCTGTTCTTTTTTCATTGCTCTCTATTCTAATATGCATAATAGCTCACTTCAGTCCTTATGTAAGAAAAATAATTCAAACATGTTTTATAATGAAGTCTTATATTAAGAGTAAAATTCATTACAAAGCCAGGAATAGACAGAATATCAGAAAATGTCCCCCATATTTGGAAAGAAGTGTGCCAAAGGAAAGCTTATAAGGTTTTTTGGTCTCTATCAGTCATCTTTATTTTATTGATCTATTCACCTAATTGGAGAGTTACCAATAAATCTGTTTTGTTCAGAGGTAGACTTATGACTGAGAAAAGTGAGAAGCAAGGTCCGTATCATACAATCAGGGCAACCCATTTATCAAAACTACTCTGACAAAGAAAATAAACTGAACTATTTGTGCTATTAATCATGGCACAAATATAAATAAAATCAGGGTCAACACATGTTATTCTTATATTTTCCTCAGAGGGAAAAATCAAGTAAAATAAACAGACTAAACTGATCATATCAAACATAAGTGATGTAGGCAAATATTTTACAAGTCTTTATAAATTTCAAATATTTGTAAGCACTTCTCCTTGAGCTGCTTCTCAAGTGTATTAATTTTCTGTATCTTTTTTTTCTAACCTGCTTCCTTATGTCCTATGACATATTAACAGGATGCTCAAACATGAGATAGAGGCAGAACATAAAACACCAAACTAATTTGCCCTTCACTGGGTGACAGTTATCAGTCAATTGACTGACTGACTAATGACTTGGCAGAGTCAGTATGGACTTGATACCAACCAGTGAACCGTTTATGCCGTGACACGGTAGGGACTGTGTTACCAGCTAGACGGAAGTTTGACACTATTAGAAGGAAGATTTCTGTGCTTACTTCTCTCTGACATGTCTATGATAGCCAGGTAGATTTTTAATTTTATGTAAATTGTGTTTTTGCCCTATATACACAAAACATCAGAGTCAGCAAGAGGACCCATCTTAGCTGGAGGGTGAAGCATACTGATTGACCAAGCATAAGTAGCATTCCAAGATGCTCTTCAAATAAGAAATATACTAAACCGTAGACACTCAAAGCAGATTTCTGCAAATGTCTGCATTATGAATGCTTTCTATTCATGTTCTCAAATCAGTGAAAAAAGTTCATGTACACGAATATATCATAAATGCCAAAGCTTTGCAGATTAAACATGTTTGTGTCTTATTAATGTTGGTTTTCACAGGAAAGAAAATTTAGAAGAACTGAGTTATACTTGGTTGGTTGTTCTTGATAGTCATTCAATTATTAGAACACATTACAGGCACTCAGACTTATAGCAGTTTAATAAGAATAAACATGCTTAAGGGTCTGCTGGAAGAGGAAGAATCCCTGTTACTTGTCTTACATTTGCAAAAGTATACATTCTTACCTCTGGGAGGATGGTGGTGCTAGTGGAATCTTGGGAGCCAGGTATCAATGGCAGAGCCACCCTACCAGCATGTGACAACTTACCTCTGGGTTTCTACTGAGGACAAAAATAAACTTTGATTTAATTTGTGTCTCTGTACATTTCAGTCCCTTTTTAGTAGCAGTCTAGCCTGTCCCTTCACTAATACAACTTCTAAACACTGTCTATATGTTTATTTAAATGTGTGTATTCTAAAAAAGAAATAACAGTCTTAATGTTGTTTTTAAAAATACATAAAGGTTATTATCTCTTAAATGCCATTCAATTTCCATCTGTTTACCCTAAACAGCACCGCAGTGAACATCCTTGTACATTCTCAGTGTGTACCTTTGCAAGAGTTTTGAGTTTCTCAGTTTACACTAAAGATGTAAGATATATGTGTGTGTGTGTGTATATATCTATACATATATGAGCTTTCCAGGTTTCTCAGTGCTAAAGAATGTGCCTGCCAAGCAGAAGACACAGGTTCAATTCCTGGGATGATACCCTAGAGAAGAAAATGACAATACACTCCAGTATTCTTGTCTGGGAAATCCCATGGAAAGAGGAGCCTGGCAGGCTACAGTCCACGAGGTTGCAAAAGAGTTGGATGCAACATACCAACTAAATAACAACAAATATATTTATATATATACATATATAGACATCACTTCACTAAGTAACTGCCAAACTGTTTTACAGAATCTCATCACCTGTTGTCATCGCAACAGCAGTGAATGAAGGTCCCTCTTCCCAACATTTTTGCCAGTACTTAATATTAACTAATTTTGTAACTTTTTGGTCAATCTAATCAATAGAAATTTATATCTGCAACTTTTTTTTTAATTCTTATTTCTTTCAGTTCACTCGTCACTCCTTTTTAGTCTTCTTGAAATGACCATTTATCTCATTTTTTTCAGTTATTTTTGTACCTTAAAATACATAGAAGTGTATCACTTTTCCTAAGTGCTAAATTAAATATATGTCATATATTTTGACATAAAATGCTTTCCTTGCCATTTGGTTCTAAAATTTTAGTAACCTAACTATTGACATCCTCTTTAACTAGTTATTTAGTATTTTTTTAAATGTTTCTAGTACATAGTATATTTGACAGCTAGCCATTTATTACTGATTTTTAATCTTAATGCATTCTGATTAGGGAATCTAGCCTGTATGATTAATCTTTTCAAATTGTTGGGGTTTTTATGAGGGACAAGCATATTATCAATGATTGTAAATACTTTATGTGTGCTTGAAATGAAAAAATTCTATATTATATATACACACACAAATATATATACTAGCTATATATATATATGTATATATATATATAATAACAGGCTTATTAACATTGCTATTGAATTTTTCTATACCTTTACATATATTTTATGTGTTGGACACAACAATTTTTGAGCAAATCCTCTAAAATTTCCAGTTCTTGTTCATAACATATCCCCACCCCCCACCACTCAAAGGGAATAAATATCACTTTCCAGGATCTAGAAGCTAAACTGATACTCAAAGCTATGTTTCCTATTTCTGTAATTTTTCCTCAATACTCTTAAATATAGTTTATGATATATACCTAAGTCAAAAGGGCTTCCCTGATAGCTCAGCTGGTAAAGAATCCCCCTTCAATGCAGGAGACCCTGGTTCGATGCCTGAGTTGAGAAGATTTGCTAGAGACAGATAGACTACCTACTCCAATATTCTTGGACTTCCCTGGTGGCTCAGCTAGTAAAGAATCCACCTGCAATGCAGGAGACCTGAATTTGATCCCTGGTTTGGGAAGATCCCTGGAGAAGGAAACAGGTAACACTCCTGTTTCTACTCCACTATTCTGGCCTGGAGAATTCCATGAACCGTATAGCCCATGGGGTCACAAAGAGTCGGATACAACTGTCCCTTTGAGGAGACACAAATTCAGCTATTCTATTGCTACAGACATTCCTTAAGAAAAGAATTTTTAAATGTATCATTTAATTAAGAAACACTCTCTAGGAAAATGCAATTACTATGAAATAACATAACACTTTTAGATTGAAAAACATTACTTATACATTTTAATAAAAAATGGAAAAATATTGGTTCATTAAAATATTTCTTCTCATTAATTTCTCCTTTGCATTTTCTGACCAATTCCCTGTAAATTATGGTTATTTCATGGTGAAAAAGCCTAATTAAAATGCAAAGTGCAAAAGAAGGACAGGATTTGGCTGACATATGTAAATGCAAATAAAAAGTATTCTGTAGGGAAGTGAGACTTCATTGAAGGTGACACGCTTGTGGGAGGAAGACATGCTGAGCAAGCACCTCAACTAAACAGGCAATTTGGGGTAGTGCCATAAACTGTAGGCATTTTAGAAAAAATACACTGAAAAGGTAATTGGGAACAGCTTGGGTAATTAGACCCCAAAACAGCATCAATCTTTAGGCCTGAAAAAGCAGAGGAAAACAAATTGGCAATCAATAAGAAATGGTGATGATGCAAAAGCAACAACAAACACATAAGGAGAAGCACACCTTGCTTTTAACTCTCGGGTAAATAGCATTATGAAAGTCTGCTTTTAAGTCAGAGGTATACAGATGTGGATTTATACATTCATGTGTGCTCCTTTATGTGGACTTGTACAAGAGACACATGTATTAACACAACGTAAGCTGTCTTGGAAACAAAGTGGTGTTCTGTAGCACTCAGAATACCAATTAAAAAAAGGATTCTAAAGGAAGCTCTCTTCTCTGTAACAAAAATTGTGTTTGGAAACCAGGACGAGACTGTACAATGCCAGATCTCTTAAAAGGTGCATGCAAAAATCTCACATGCTCTTAGTCCCAGCACAGAGGCAATAATTGGAAAGGAGCCTCAGTCAAACCCACTGCTAGTCCTGGAGGGCTCCCCAACAAGACAGGGAGAAGGGGACTTTCCCCGAGAAAACAGACATTGGCAGCAGCCATTTTTAGGAGCTCATTCTAACATAAGGACGCCGTTTGGCAAGGGCCATTTTGGAGTCTTCTCTCTGGCCTATTAGTGCCAAGGGCTTACCAGCTCAACAGCAGGTCAGCAGCAGTCCTAAGACCGCCCCCCCACCAAGGCAAGCAGCCAGCCATTTGGGGGACCAACCCCACCCACCAGTGGGCCAGCATCCTCTGATGAGGAAGGCCTAGCTGCAAACTGGCCCAGAGACCAGCTCCACCTACTGGCATGCCCACAGCATCTGGCCTCATCATGAAAAAGAGGGCTCACCCAGCCCACACAGGGGGCACCCCTGGGGTACAGAACTCTGGTGACCACAAGGAAAGGTGCTGTCAGTCCCCATAAAGATTTCTCCTATATAAAGGCACCGCAACAAAATCCGGAAAGGCAAACAGCATCCCTAACACACAGAAATAAGCACAGAGAATTAGGAAGAATGAGGAATATATTACAGAGGAAGGATAACCATTAATAGTTATAGCGAATTATTTTAAAAAAAGAGTTCAAGGTATGATCATAAAGATACAAAACAGAACAGTGAAGGAAGTTATTAGCAAAATAAAAAGGCAGCCTACTGAATGAGAGAACATATACAAGTGCTATATCTAATAAAGGGTTAATACCCAAACTATGTAAAGAACTCATACAAATCCACATCAAAAATACAAACAACCCAATTTAAAATGGGCAGAGAACCTAAATAGAAATACAGATGGCCAACAGACATGGCATGGCTAATCATCGGTGAAACGCAAATTGAAATCATAATGAGATATCACCTCACACTTGTCGGAGTGGCTATTATCAAAAAGACAGTAAGTATTTTTGAGGATATGGAGAAAACGGAACCCTCGTGCGCTGTGGGAATGTAAATTGGTGCAGTCACCATGATAAAATAGAATGGAAGTCCCTCAAAAAATAAAAATAGAACTACCATATATGATCCAGCAACTCCACTTCTGGGTATTTGCCAAAGAAAACAACAACAACAACAAAATGCTAGTTTAAAAAGACCCTGCAATGTGGGACCCCACATTGCAGGCAGACACTTTACCATCTGAGCCACCAGGGAAGCCTGCCTAATGTCTAGGATATATACAAAATATTGCAATATATATAAGCTATTATATAAATGTATGAAAAAAAAAAAAAAAAGACCCATGTGGGACTTCCCTGGTGGTCCAGTGGTTAAGAATCCACCTGCCAATGCAGAGGACTCAGTTCTGATCCCAGGTCTGGGAGGATTTCCCATGCCACAGAGCAACTAAGCCCATGAGCCACAACTACTGAATCCCACGTGCCATAGAGCGCATGCTCTGCACCAGCAGACCCCGACGCAGTGTGAAGCCCAAGCTCAGCAGCTAGAGCTCTGTCCGACTAGCTGCAAATAGAGAAAGCCACACGTAGCAACGAAGTCCCAGAGCACCCCAAAATAAATAATCAACATTTAAAAATAAATAAAAATAAAAAGATACATGTGTAAAATGGATAAACAATAAGGCCCTACTTCATAGTATAAGGACCTGTGGTCAATATTCTATAAAAACCATAGTGGAAAAGAATATGTATATATATGTATAACTGAATCAGTTTGCTATACACCAGAAAGTAACACAACACTCTAAATGAACTATACCTCAACTAAAAATAAATTAGAAAGATCCGTGTACCCCAGTGTTCAATAGCAGCACTATTTGCAATAGCCATCATATGGCAACAACCTATGTGTCCATTGATAGATGAATGAAAAGAAGATGTGGTGTACACACACACACACACACACCACATATATATATTTATTTACATATATAAATATATATACTTCCTATGGCTGAGTAAGATTCCACACATATATATATATATGGAATTAAAATTTTTTAAATGAAATCTTACCATTTACAACAGCATGGAATGGACCTAGAACATATTACGCTAAGTGAAATAAATCAGACACTTAAAGACTATACTGTATAATTTCACTTATACACAAAATCTGAAAACAAAACAAATTGACAAACGTAAGAAAATGGAAACAGACTACAGATACAGAGAATAAACTGAGGTTTCTCAGAGGGGAATGGGATGGAGGATGAGTGAAATATCTGAGGGAAATTAAGAGGTACAAGCTTCCAGTTAGGCAAGTCACAGGTATGTAATGCACAGCACAGGAAACATGATCAGTGGCATTGTAATAACTATGTGGACTTTTGTGGTGATCATCTTGTAATGTATAAAAGTATCAAATCATTACTGTGTTATCTGAAATTAATGTAGTATTTTAAATAAATTATACTTCAATAAAAAGTTGAACCAACCAATAACAACAACAACAAAAAACTTCTTAAGTAAACTTTACTCAGCAGAAGGAACATCTCAATAAATGTAAGTTATTGTCAGTCCTATAGATCTTTAATTTGGTAGTACATTCACTAATATTATTATAATTATATTATTAAAATTTTTAAATTTTATTAAAGTTGGCTTACAATGTGTTTAATTTCTGCTATAGACCAAAGTGACTCAGTTATACATATGTGTATTCTTTTTCATATGGTTTATCATAGGATATTGAATACAGCTCCCTGTGCTGTACAGTAGGACCTGGCTGCTTATCCATTCTATATATATTATTTTGCATCTGCTAATACCACACTCCCAATTCTTCCTCCAACCACCCTTTCCCCCTTGGCAACCACAAGTCTCTTCTCTATGTCTGTGAGTCTGTTTCCGTTGCATAGATAGGTTCATCTGTGTCATACAAAAATAAAATTTTTCATGTGGCCATGCAGGGCTCACTGATGACAGTGTCATGAATCAAGGCTAATTATTAAACTAATTCTGAATACCTGAATAGGGAGAATAGGTCAAATGCACTTTTCACTCCACTTTTTCAAAGAGAATGAACGAGATGTTCTACAAAACAGATAATAGAAGCAAAAGTAAATACAAGGAACTTCTTAATCATGAAAATTGGATTATAATTGCAAAGTCTATTCATATGCTATGCTATGCTAAGTCACTTCAGTCGTGTCCGACTCTGTATGACCCCATAGACGGCAGCCCACCAGGCTTCCCTGTCCCTGGGATTCTCCAGGCAAGAACACTGGGGTGGGTTGCCATTTCCTTCTCCAATGCATGAAAGTGAAAACAGAAAGTGAAGTCGTTCAGTTGTGTCTGACTCTTAGCGACCCCATGGACTGCAGCCCACCAGGCTCCTCCGTCCATGGGATTTTCCAGGCGAGAGTACTGGAGTGGGGTGCCATTGCCTTCTCCGAAGTCTATTCATACCACACCTTTAATATAGCAGGATGAACACTAGATATAAATAATAATACATCTGAATTTTCTACTAGGTCAGGTCTTTACTGAGTGACTGGATACCTTCTAATGAAAAACAACTTTTGCACTGTTTAAAACACTACTTTGTAAAAAAAACCTAGCACTTAGCACTCATGGTGGCACTTAAAAGATATTTTGGTGTTTGCAATTTCAGTAAATGCAACTCATACATTCTCAAGCAGTAACACAATGTCACCCTGGTTAAGAAAGGACACTACAAGTCTTTTTTTTTCTTTCCTAAGGGTCATATTTTACATATATCTTTCAGAAAATGCAGTCTCCTTAGTTCTCAAGATTTTCTTGTGCATAAAAGCCCATCTTTGTTTTAAGCCTGAAACAAATTCTTGTTTGTGTTCATTGAAACTAGATTCCAATCATAAATTTCTCCAAAATTGACTTCCTGTAAGGACCACCTATTAATGCTCCTGGATCTTGTACTAATTCTGAGTTACATATTCACCAAAAATGACTATATTGTTGTGCTGATTATCCTGAAGTGGTCAGAAGGACAAATTAAATCAGAAGCAGAGAAAAATTCTAAAATGTGAAATAAAACATTTGTTCTAAAGAAACATTTGTTCTATAAAGACTAATATATTAGCATACTTTGGATTTTCTTCAAATTCCAAAGGTGACCGCACTAGATTTTTATGTTTTCTTTTTCTGACCCTGAAACTTTTAAAAGTCTAAAGCTCAGATTTACAAAAGGAAGGAAAAGAATTTCTGACATCACAAGGGAGAAGGCACTATAAAGATTTTTTTTAATGTTTCATGAATTGAACATTATTGAAGATAACCTGTTTCATTTCACATTCAATACGATTTGAGCAGTGTCATAGGTGCATTTTTAGTCTAGAATTTGGAGAATATTTTATTTTACTGGGTAAAGAGAAAATCATGTAAGCAAGAACATTCCATGATCTTCTTAGTTCGATCATGACAGTCAATCAAAGAATTCTCAAAGTCTCCAAAAGCAATCAAAATTTTTTCATGTCACTATGTAAATTAAAATTTTCCCAAAACACTGTAAGTGAACTGCTAAGATTTTAGGCAAAAACTGTGGTTTTTGTTATGACTTGCCTTGCTGTGTTGATGGGTAAGAGCTCAGTTAATGAAATCAAAAGCATTTTAATTTAATGTGATACTTAAATTAAAGTGAGAAGGCTGCATCAGAATATTCCAAAATTAAACACCATAGAATTTTTTTTTAAAAAGCAGAAAATAATTTTTAGGGATAAAGAGAAGCCTATGGATTCAATGATCCTATGAAAAATATTAACAAAAGAGAGATAACTAAGATTACTGTGAGTCACAGATTTGAATATCATGCAATTTATAAAGTGAAATAGGTCAGTATCACTGAGACACAGCATTTGTTCATGAAAGCCTTTACTTTCTATGCACATTGTTGGACAATTTTCTACTGTAAGTAGAAATTTAATTTTATTCAAAAGATCTTTTTGACTATCAATCTTTTTATAAAATGCCATTTCTTTTCAAAAAACTAAAATACATGTTGACTAATATCACATGTAGAATCATTTGTTAGGAAGCAGCTGAATATTCTTAGGGATACATAAATTCAATGATTAGCTTAAGGTCACACTACAATTCAAGCACAGCTTCAGGAATGTAACAGTAGCATCTTGGCATTGGGTTGATGGTATACTTACTGTCTCATTCTAAAAGTTTCAGAGAACAGAAACAAAAGTAAAATTAAGGCAACTGGCCTCAGCTTTGATGAGTATTATTTCAGGAACTTTGAGAATTCTCTCTTTAACAGTAATATTTTATGGAGTACTCATGAAATTAAAGTTTGGTACATATTTTAAATACACTTTGGACTAAGTATAGATTTATAGAACATTACAAAGAAATTTATAAATAGGTCCTTACATTTTTCATTAGACTTTCCCAGTGTCAACATCTTGTATAACTATAGTACAGTACCAAAATAGGAATTTGACATTTGTATAAACCATGAAGCTTATTCATATTTTACCAGTTGTATATGCACTTATGTGTGTGTATACTTATGTAGGTAGCACCCTGGAATTTTACCAGTTGTATAGCTTCATAAAACCATCACAAATTTTAGCACTTTTATTACGTCATTCCACTGCCTTGTGGCTGCCATCGTTTCTGACTGTATAACAGCTATTGATCTTACTGAGTTGTTTGTATGTGATGAGTCACTTCTCTGGCTTCTTTCAAGATTGTTTTTGTTTTTGGCTTTCAACATTTTAATTATGATATGTAGGTGGTGGTCATTTTGAGGTTATTCTACTTAGAGATCATGGGGCTACTTATATGTGCAGATTAATTTTACTTACCAAATTTGAGAAGTTTTCAAATAATATTGAAATATTACTTTTGCCTCTGTTTTTCCTCTCCTTTGGGGGCTCTTGTTATATTTATGTTGGTATGTCTGATGGCATTCCACAGGTCTCTAAGTCTCTGTTTATTTTTTTTCCTTATTCTTTATCTTTCTGTTCCCAGAAGATAATCTCAAACGCCTTGCCTTATCTTCCAGTTTGCAAATTCCTCCTTCTGGCTGCCTATATCTGCTGTTGTGACCCCTGCTGAATTTTTCATTCCAGTTAACATACTTTTCAACTCCACAAAACCTATTGTTTTTAAATATGGCTCTACCTCTTAATTGACATTCTCTATTTAAGGAAACATTGTTCTCATACTTTTCTTTAGTTCTTTGATAGTTATTTTAAAGTATTTGTCTAGTAAGTTGAATACTTAGACATCCCCTGGGATAGTTCCCTTTTTTTCCTCTATGTTAGGTCATAGAGGAATTTCCTCTATGCTTGCTTCTTTACATGTCTTGTATTTTTTGTTGTTGTGGAAAGCTGGACATTTTAAATATGAGACAAATCTGGAATTTTTTCTTCCCTCTCCCCAAGACTTGTTGTCATCTGTTTGTTTAATCACTTTCTGAACTAACTTTGTAGTCCAATCTCTATTGTGTAAACTCATTGAAGTCAGTGCTTGGTTAGCTTAGCGGCCAGCTACTTATATTAGACAAAGATTTCCTTAAATGTAAAGAGCTAAAAAGTCTCCCAGTCTTTATTAAGGGGTTCTGTTCATGTGATAGAGCAAACCCTCAACACTTTTGCTAGGCAGGTCACTCCTCTAACCTAATCTTCATTTTCTATGGTGTCTCAAGATCAGTCAAAGGTGAGAGAGCATAGGGTCTCATTGGGTCTTCTCTGAGAATGTGCAGAATCCTATTTATGTGTGGCCTTTTAGATATCCAAGAATATGTTAACACTTATCAAAGCCTCCTCTGGAAATTTCACTACTCAGTTTTTCCTTTTTTTTTTTTTTTTTTTTAGCTAATTGTTTGCCCCAACTTTTAATACCACTGCAGTAAGGTGTGAAGTTAAATAATTGCCACTGATTGTTTTCAACAAATACCCCTGGGGGAAAAGGCTGTTCACACTAAGGGATTTCTGAGTCAAGTCAAATAAATAAAATCCTTAGAAATGGAGATTTCCTGAATACTGCCAGAGAGGTTAAAAAAAAAATGACAATTTCCTGAAAATAAGTGTTTGAAAGAGACGCAACTGCTCTTTTGAGTGCTCCATTGTGTATCAGGTTAACAGTTTTCACTGTGATTCTGAGCTATTAGCTTTCAAGGCTATCTCAGAACTGGAGAGGACAGGGAAGGATCAAAATAGGGCAAAATAAAATGCCATAAATTTCACAAGATTTGGTTATATTTTTTCTTGAATAGATTGTCCACAGATAGTTGCAAGCCTAGTTAATTTTTCTTGTTCAATTGTTAAGTCTTGCCTGACTCTTATGTGACCCTACAGACTGTAGCCCACCTGGCTCCTCCATCCATGGGTATTTCCCAAGCAAGAATACTAGAGTGGGTTGCCATTTCTTTCTCCGAGGGAACTTCTTGACCCAGGGATCGAACTCATGTCTCCTGCACAGGCAGGCAGATTCTTTAACACTGAGCCACCAGGTAAGACCAGTTAATTTTTAAATTCCTGAAAAGTTGGTTTTGATGGTTTTTGCCAATGTCCTTATCGCTTTTACAGGAGAGATGATTTTTATACTCCACTATTTTTTGCAGGGAGAAATTTTTTTATCAGGGAGAGGTTGCTAGATTTTTATTTTTATCACCTCTGGTTGTTAGATTTTATTGAGAATTTTTGCATCTATATTTATGAGAGATATTGCTTTGTGGTTTGCTTTTTGTGTTTGTGTATGCTGCCTTTTGTTATCAGGGTAATACTTGCCTTATAATAAGTTAGGAAGTATTCCCTACACGTATATTTACTGGAAGACATTGCATATTTTTAATTTTCATCAAATGTTTTGGTAAAACATTCTTCATTAAAACCACCTGTGCCTGGATATTTCTTTACAGTAGATTTAAAATTCAATGTCCTTAATAATTACAGAACTATTCAAGATATCAATTCAATTTTGGCTGAGTTGCGATAGTTTGTCTGTTTTGAGGAATTCGTCTATTCCTTCTAAATTGTCAAATTCACAAGCACAAAGATATTTGTAATAGTCCTTTTAGTGGGGCTTCCCTGGTGGCTCAGAGGTTAAAGCAACTGCCTAGAATGCAGGAGACCTGGGTTCGATCCCTGGGTTGGGAAGATCCTCTGGAGAAGGAAATGGCAACCCACTCGTACTCTTGCCTGGAGAATCCCATGGAGGGAGGAGCCTGGTAGGCTACAGTCCATGGGGTCGCAAAGAGTCGGACACGACTGAGAGACTTCATTTTCACTTTCACTTTTTAATGGCTGCAGGATTCTTCTGTTATTCCGTTTCATTCCTCACACTGGTTATTTGTGTCTCCTCTTATCTTACATAGTGAAATAAGACTTCCCTAAATAAAGTTCCTGAATAAAACCTGAGCCTCCTGAAATATTTTGCCTATCACAATAATGATATCTATATTCTTTGGCCCTTGCTAATTACAGTGATCAGGAAGAATGATTAAAAACTTCTTTCATTTTCTAGATAGAGCTGGTGGCTATTGCCCTGAACTAGGTTCTGAGGTTAAGCTCCAAAAGTCCAGGAATTCTACAACAGTATTTCCTTAGATATTTATATTTCAACAAGAAATGAAGCTAGAAACTTGGAGACATCTATAGGTATGAGGCACATAGGGCTATCTGGCTTCTGGAAAGACATTATTTACATATCAAACAGTCGCAGTAAGAAGATATTCTGTAAACTAAGGGGAGCAGCTGCCTCCTTTCCTTCTATTAAGCAGTGAAAAATCATTCTGCCTTTTCTCCCACCTGCAGGGTATCTATCTATTCATGTAAGACAGTTTACCTGATTTATCACATTTCCCTAAGGATGTGGATGAGGGAAAATGTTGGAAGGGGGTAAATAGGATGCATTTATTTGCTATAAGGTATTTAATGAGAAATCTTGTTTATAATCCAGAACTCCTCATGTGCATAGGATAAAATGAAATGAAGGTGAATATTAAAAATTCAACATTTATCTTTGCCAATCTTGGTAGAGTTTTATCAATTGTATTGACATTTTTTTTTTAAGAATTGGCCCTTAATTTTATTGAATTCCTCTATCATTTTCCTGTTTTCAACTCCTAAGGTTCCTAAGCAGTTCGTGTTCTTCTTTCAAGTTTCCAGAATCATTTTATTACTGTCTATTGAATGATCTTCTGGGTATTTAGTCATATTTAGAGGGGAGAAACAGTGGGGAATGAATCTATGGCATCTTATTCTAGAACTGGATGTCAATATTTTAATGATACAAAATATATTCCTGAAAATTTGATATTGCCACCCAAAGTATAACCTTGCCAGAGGCTAATGAAGACCAAGCCACACATTCTGAGTTAAACTTGCTCTAGGTTTTTCTATTCTGTTGCTTAGCAACTATATATATCAATTGTAATATCTTTAAATAGATTGCTTTTGTTATTAGAACAGCAGCATTAAATCTGGTAACTTTCTGGGATATCTCTATTTTGTGATTTCTTTTGTACTATGTAGTGTTTACAGAGGCATCAAAAAAGTAAAAAAAAAAAAAAAAAAGCATGTAAATAGGTGCAAACGTATATCTCTATTTGTTAATATTTGATATTTTCATCCAAAATAAAATAAACAGAAGAAGATTGCCTCCATAGTTACATAACTATTAAACATAACCATAATATAAAAATCTATATTTTAAGATAAATTTAAAGAGTATGTGTTTTATAATTAAACAAAGTGCTGAGGTCTTGTTAAAAATTTTTATATAGGGACACTGAATTTGAAGATATTAATGCCAGGAAAAGAGATATAAAGCTGTCCAGAATGACAAAGCTCCATGCCCAGGAAGTATTTAAATACCCACTTTAAAATTTTTAGAATCTTAAACTAGGTATCATTATGTGGAGATACTGGTATAGGATTAAATAATATTTATTTTCATGCCTTGAGAATTACATGTGATATGTGTACTGCTGCTTGTCAATTAAAACCACCTAATGTTTGGAGTTAATGTGGAAAAGAAAAAAATCTGTAGTTTTTATTAATTCAAACTCATTCAACACTATTTTATTAAACATTTTTTGAAAGTCTGTTTTGAAGAGACCATCTTTGAACAATAATATTACCAGACACTTTATATCTGCATTTTGCACTTATGAAGCAAATGGGCATATGGGCACGAGATTTAATGAAACACATATTTAAAATTTCAAATAGCCAATCTGAGTCTTTTTAGTTTCTAATAATCATTCAGTTAGTGCTAGGATCCAGCGTGAGGAACTCTGCCCGTGGCAAAGGTCATGAGGAAGGAGGCTCGGCATGTGCAAAGGCAGGATCAAGCCTCAGGAGTCCCTCTGGAAATTCTCGAGCATCTACCCCCAAAGCCAGAGTCTGCCTACTTTACTGCTTTGTGATCTCACCTACACCTCTGACTTTACAGGGGGCTGTCCCCCACCACCTCTTTCTGAAAAAGAGTCAACTTACAGTTCCAGTTAATAAAGTTCCTGAGTGCAACAAGAGTGTTTTAGTTCACAAACTCCTTTGGAAGTTCTCTAGCCTGCCTGAACAGGTTCTTCCGGCCACATGTGATTGTTCACAGCCTCCCAACCGTGAGAGGCACGAGATGTTCTAAACTTTCTAAATACAGATTCCTTTGAGCAGCTAGAAGATTATTAGTATAGTATAGTGGGTTGATTAGAAATTGTATTGGTGAAGGGTTTTTCACTTGTTGAGCCCATGTTTGCTGCTAAGTTTCCATATCCCTTACCTACTGTGTCCCTGGGAGTGTATTGATTAGTATAATTGGTGTATACGAATTTAAGTAGTAGCTTTAATGTTTGTAACCTTGGACCCTTGAGTTAATTCTTTTCTTGTTATAGCCCACCACACTTTTGCCCTATAGGAATGCAACTTTTTCTAATGCTTTCGGAGGGTGGCGCCTAACAATAGAATAATCACCTTTAGAGAAAAATAAGTTTTCTGAAGAAAGGGTCATAAAATGTTAACAGGCCTCCTGGCCAGAAGATGATGTAAATCACCTAAACTTTTGCATATGATAAGTTTGAAAGCCTGGCTTCGATAAGGATCAAGGACTGCTGTCCTTGTATGACTCTACCCCTTCCCCCATTATCCTCTATGCACAACTTAAGGTATAAAAACTACTTTGGAAAATAAAGTGCGGGCCTTGCTCACCGAAGCTTGGTCTCCCCATGTTGTTCTTTCTCTCAACTTCTGGCTGAATTACCATCTGGAGAGTGGAGGCTCGTCAAGCCTACTAATTTTGCCTGGGCTTCTAAGATCTGAGCGGGGAGGCCTTAGTGTCTCCGCTCCTTCAGGAGAATGGGAGGACACCTGCGGCCTACGTAGGTGACGCAAACTCCTTGTCTTGGAGTTTTATTGGCTTTCCACGTAAACCAAGTTATTAAGCCTCTTTTCTTCACTGAATTTCTTTGCTGAGCTATCCCTATTTAGCCACTCGTTATATCTTTAATTCTATCATATCCTGATCGCCGAAGCCGTCTCCCCTTCGAATTCCCTGGATCCACTGGGGCTGGACCCCAGCAAGTTAGATTTCTAGGAAATGAGCCAAAACTATTATAAAAGGGCTTGACTAAATTATTATTTCAACTTTTGAAATCCATGCTGAAATAGTATTAAGTAGTTTTAGAGGTTCCAGTAATGAGGCATTAACCTAAATTCCTATTGTTAGGTAGTTAGAATAGGAAAAAGGAGTTCAGAATGGCAGTGGCTAAAAGACAAAGCAGGGAAAAACCCATGAAAATAGAACAAAAGAAGGTCAGAGAACCAGAGTGAGAACCTCAGGTGAAGTGAACAGCCTTCCTGGCTAGCCCAATTTACCCAGAGCAGGCTCAGGAGGAGGAGGAAAAAACATAAAAAGAGGAGCCAAAATTGAGCTTTCTCTCTCTTCTCTTCACATCTTTTGTGTTGGCCTGCCCTCAACCCTAAAGGATGTATTTTCCTTTGCTTACCAAATAAAACTGAGCTGTAACACTGGTCTGCCCATCACTTCAAATTTTTGCTTCAGCGAGACAGAACCGAGGAAATTACAAACTTCCCTGACATATATGGTACTGTTTCTCGGATTTAACCTAGCTGAAACAACTTTGGCTTGGCCCTGGCAAGGCCGAGGCCAAGCACAGCAGAAGCCCAACTCAGTGAAAGCTCCCACAGTGGAAGATGAACACAAAGAAAACCCAGTGCAGTGCAAGTGACAAGAAGCCCAGCATAGTGGAAACTGGGATAGAAAAACAAACTTGGCAGAAAGCTCACGTGGCTCAGTCTCCGATTCCAGAAGACCTCTGGTTAAGGAAGAAGGTCCTCACTCCTATGGCTGGAGGGACATATGGCTAAAAAAATCTTAATTTTTTTACAATCTCTTGTTTCTTGTTTCCTCCAACCCACCACAAACAGGCTAGCAGCAGCGGGTGCAATTGAGGAACTTCTCACTAAGTGGCAGGGGCTTCTTAGTAGCTGTTGCCCAAGTGGGTGTGGGTTCTTCTGTCCTTAATTTTCTTTGTGCCAAGGATCAGGCCAATGAAAACTGTAAGCACAGGTCAGGTATTTAGCAGATATTCCAGCAGGTTATGAAGGGGATTCCTTGACATGTTTTTCCCACTACTTTTTCCTCCCATCCTTCAGTCCTCTCTCCCAGGACTTGAGCCTGGCCAAAATCCATGCTGCCTGGCTTCAGGATCTAATGAAGCTCAAGCTCTTGATGTCTCACTGCAAAAACTCACTGAGAGACACAGAGATAGGTAAGAGGTGAATTTGTTCAGACTCGAAGAAAGGCACACTCCAAGAGTGTCAGCCATCACAGAAGGGAGTGCAACAGCCATGGAATGTGGTGTGGTTAGTTTTTGCTAGCTGGGTGAATTCATACGCTAATGAGTGTGAGGATCATTCCAACAATCAGGGGGCCACCCGCTCCTCTGTCTTTTGACAGCGACTTGGACCTGTTCTGGCACCCCTGGGTGTGTCATTACCTTGCAGATTGAGGATCAAGGTTTATTTGAATTTGATTTGTCCTCTTGGATCCATTTGATTTAAATTGGTTTATGGTATGCCCTTGGGCTATGTCATTCTTTCAATAGTTGTGCCTTCATGCTCTTTTCCTGAGCACACAATGTTGCCTCTACAATCTTCTGGATGGTCAACCAGAAAATAGCTGGCCCTTGGCAGGGAAATACTGTATAACATCCAATCCCTCCAGATATTCAGGCCTTCATCTTCCGTGTTTCCTACAACATGTGCAACAACAGCATCTCTCAGTGAACCCACTAGGGTGGCTGACAGGCACACAATGCCTGCTAGAAGTCCATCTATTGGTGGCATCATTTCAAGGGCAATTGGGCTTCCAAGGATAATGTTTGCCACTTTGGGAGTTAGCCCTGCAGGCCATTTGGGCACAAACGTTTAACACCCTTCTCTTCAAGTTACAAACATACCCCCAGACCAAGTCTCCACTCTACTTTTATGGAACAGCTGGTCTGTTGCCTCTTATCAATTTGTTCTTAAGCCACTTACTAACTCCTACAACCAGGACCCTGCCCCCTTATAGGCAACTTTGCTCCACCTCGCTTATTATTAAAATACTTTTAATGTCCCTAACAGGACCAGATAACCCACTCCTTTGTCACTACTTCTGCTATTACCTAAATATGACAATGAAATGTTTACTATTGGAAACATCCTAAACTGCTCTTATGGAGGACTAAGGGAGGAAATTACTGACTTATGTTCCCTCAGAGCAATAAAAGGATAAGGCGTATGGTGGTTTCACCAGCTTCCCAATCTCAGAGCACAGGCTTGGGTTACTTTACATCATATCTATGCACATCCACAGTAAATGAACCAGCAATGAGTTAAGATTACAACCCCTTAATCCTACCCAGCACTGGTCATTCTGGAGAACTTGGGGTTGCTCAACTCCAGTCTAGGGGTCCCAGGAAGTCGACCTGCCTCAACGTGCCTAGGGATCTGGTCCTCAGAAAGCTGTCACACCTCAACCTGCTCAGTGATCCGCCAGTCCAGGGGTCCAAGGAGGTCAACATGCCTCGACCTGCCCAGGGACCTAGTTTTTGGGAGGCTGACCTGCCTCAGCCTGCCCAGGGATTCTGTCTCCAGGGAGCTGTCATGTTTCAGCCTGCCTGGGGATCTGCACCCTGACTCAGGGATGCCCAGCTCTCAGGTTGCAACATTACTGGGTGGGATAAGCTTCACAAAGACTCACCCCTAAGGAAGTCCACCCTTTATAGAAGGAGGCCTGTTAGTTTTTTTCCTTTCCTCCCTGTCATCACTGTCTTTCAGGTGGGAAATAACCAATCCACTTCCTGACTGATGCCTTTGAGATGCATCTTTGATAACTGGAAGATGTCTGATCCTCTAAGGAGAAGTCACTTAAAATTCTTTTATGCCACTGCGTGGCCATAGTATCCTCTGGGGGACAAGGAACACTGGCCTGAGGATGGGAGTTTAAATTACAATACCATCCTGCAGCTAGAATTATTCTGCAAAAGACAAGGGAAATGGACAGAGATCCCCTATGTCCAAATTTTCTTCTAAGAGATATGAAGGAACTCTGTCTTAAGTATGGGATGGTTGTATGCCCTAAAAGTGAGCCTACTAGGCAAATGGTGTTAGGAACAGACAACCAAGAGAAGGAAGCCCCCCAGGAAGGCTCACTTCCCATGGCTCCCGAGTTGCCTGGTGCCCCTTCCTCGTATCCAAACATGCCCCCATATCTGGGAGCACCCCCTCCACAAAAGCCAACTCGAGTATGTCCCTTAGTTGAAACTGGAGAAAAACTTGGACAAACCTGGGTCCATAAGCCCTTCTCCCACTTAGAACCAAGATAGATCAAACAAGACTTGGGAAGCTATACAGATAACCCAGGCAAATATATAGATACAGTCCAACACATTACCTTGGCCTTTGACTTGACATGGAAGGACATCACAGTCATATTTAGTCAAACTTTATCTGCATGCTACGGTCTTAAAGGAAGCCTGAAGGTATGCTACGGGGCTTAACATATCAAATGTTAAAATACCCAGTAGGGGAAACTGCTGTCCCCTCTTCAGATCCTAATTGGAATTATAATGACCCTGAGCACATCTGGGAAATGGATCATTTTCTGATCTGTGTAAAGGCAGAACTAAAAGCACCGCAGCAAAAAGTAACCAGCTATGCCCAGGTCTCAGCAATAACTCAGGAACCCAATGAAAACCCCATTGCCTTTCTGGAAAGGCCAAAAGAGGCCCTCCAAAAGTTTACCAGTCTGGACTTAGACTGTTACGAGGAAAAGGTGATTTTGAAGGACAAATTCCTGTCCCAATGTGCATCAGACATCAGGATAAAGTTACAACAGCTACAGCAGCAAGACCCTGCTGCCTCTTTAGATGAGATGGTCCAGACAGCCACCAGTACCTTTTATAACAGAGAACAGGAGAAGGAGGCCAAGGCCCAGGAAAGGGAGAAAAGGAAAGAGACAAGGCATCCCAGATGCTGGCCGCCCTCCAGGGAAACCTTATGGCAAACCCTGTGTCCTTGAAGGATTAGGCAGGAGGCAAATGCCTAATCTGTGGACAGGCAGGGCACTGGGCAAGAGTGTCCAAACCATGACAAGTCTCCTAAAACGGCTTGCTACAAATGCCATCAGTGGGGACAATGGGCAGCACTCTGCCCTCGGGACTCAAGAGCCTCAAGGTCAAGTGCAAAGCCTTCCCTCATGATAGTTCAACAGGATTGAAGCAGCCCACTCCAGCTAGCCTGCCTGTCACAGATAACCATCATGGGGCTGGAGTCAAGGGTGCAACTGGATATGGCAGGTAAGTCCGAGAATTTCTTGGTTGACACAGGGACTACCTACTCTCTCCTGACCTCCTACCCTGGAGCCTTCTCCTCCCAAACCTGTACCATTTGGGGGGCTACAGGTAAAACAATTACTGAAAGATTCATCTGAGCACTTCTTGTTGCTGGGGTAGACAAATATTTTCCCACCAGTTTCGTCTTGTCTCTGAGTGTCCTACTCCCTTATTGGGAAGAGATATACTCACTAAACTGGGGATCACCCTTGTGGTGGGAAGCTTTTCAGCCCCAGAGCCCTACAGCTTCTGGTTACTACTAAGGAACCCATTACACCCTCTCCAACAGGGAAGGATCAGAAGCTATGGGAGGAGAAATTTACCCCCAGGTATGGGACCAGGGGACTCCTGGATGAGCCCACCAAGGTGAACTGGTTGTCACTGTCCTCTGAGATTCCACTCAGTTTTCAAACCAGAAACAACATCCCCTCAGGAAGGACTACAGCTTTTCTAATAAATAAATTCCTTGCCTGTGGGCTATAGGTCCCCATAAATTCACCGTGGAACACCCCAAATCCCCCTGTAAAGAAAAAGGACAGAACCTGGCAAACGGTTCAAGATCTCTGGATCATATACGAAGTTGTAGTCCCTCTCCATCCCACAGTACCCAATCCCTATGTAATCTTGGGAGAAATCCCATCCAGTGCCAAGTGGTTTACAGTCCTGGATCTCAAAGATACATTCTTTTGCATACCACTGGCTAAAGAATCCCAATATCTTTTTGCCTTTGAGTGGGAGGCTCCAGGAGAAAAACACCAACAGATGACTTGGATAGTATTACCTCAGGGGTTCAGAGATAGCCCCTACTTGTTTGGCAGGCTCTCAGCTGGGATCTCCTAGATCTGGACCTGGGACCTAATGAGAAAATATTACAATATGTAGATGACTTACTAATCTGCTCTCCAGATGAGAAAAATGCCAAACAACATGCAATTCAGGTTCTAAATTTTTTGGTAGATAGGGGATATAAAGTCTCTCATGCTAAAGCACAGATGGTCAAGACAAAGGTCACTTACCTGGGAGTTCATATTACACACGGGCCCAGGAAGCTGTGCTCTGATCAAGTACAAGAAATCCTCCAGGTGCCTTCTCCCACGACTTGAAAACAATTGCGAGTTTTCCTGGTGCTAACTGGATATTGTAGAATCTGGACACCCAACTATGGTCTAATTGCCGAGCCCTTATATGAAAGTTTGAAGGGATGGGATGATTCAATTCCATTGATGTGGGGAACTCCTCAGAAGAAGGCAGAGGCTATACTAAAACAAATCTTAACTCAAGCACCTGCCTTGAGGTTGCCAGACGCAGAAAAAGCATCCCAACTTTTACCACAAAAAGGAAGGAATAGCCTTGGGAGTGTTCACTCAAAGGTTGGGATCTAAGCTACAGGCTGAGCCCCAGCCTGTAACTTACTTATCCAAGAGGCTCAACCTAACCGCCCAAGGCTGGCCTTCCTGCCTTTGATATCTTGCAATCCTAATAGAAGATGCTTATCTCTCTCTCTTGGAGGCAAACTAATTATATTTTTAGCAGCCACCAAGTGAAACAACTCCTGAATTGGAGAGGCCATTTATGGATATCTGACCAAAGGATCAGACATCAGATGTTAGTGCTAATGGAAAATCTAGGCCTCACTACATCCCCTTGTAAGGTTCTTAACCCAGCCAACCCTCCTGCCTACCCCCGAGGGCTCTCTCCCCTTTCACTCTTGCCTAGAAACCTTGGACCGCTGGAGAAAACTCTGATAGGGATTGTCAGAAGATCCTCTGACCAATCCTGAGGATATCTAGTATATTGATGGAAGCATCTTTATCTTGGATGGAAAAAGAAGAGTCAGATATGCAGTAGTCTCCAATTTTGAGACCATAGAGGCTAAACCTTTGCCACCAGGTACATCAGCCCAATTAGCTGAGCTCATAGCCCTAACTCAAGCTTTAAAGCTGGGAAAAGGAAAAAGAGTAGCCATTGACACCGACTCCAAGAATGCCTTTCTGGTGCTACATGCACATGCTGCTATTTGGGAAGAAAGAAGCTAATTGACTACCCGAGGGTCCCCAATCAAATATGGTGATCAAATCCTTAGGCTCCTGGAGGCAGTCCATCTGCCAGCTGAGGTTTCAGTCTCCCACTGTAAAGGGCACCAAAAATGGAGTGTTCCATGGCGAATTGGTGGGGACCAATAGCCCACAGGCAAGGAATTTATTTGAGGCTGTAGTCCCTCCAGAGTTTCTCTTCTGAGGGGATATTGTTTCCAGTTAGGAAACCGAGTTGAATCTCGGAGGACAATGATGACTGCTTCACCTCGGTGGGCTCATCCAGGAGTCCCCTGGTCCCATACCTGGTGGTTAAATTTGTCCTCCCATAGTTTTTGGTCCCTCTCTATTGAAGAGGGTGTAGTGGGTTCCTCAGTAGTAACCAGAAGCTGTAGGGCTCTAGGGGCTAAAAAGCTTCCCATCACAAGGGTGGACCCCAGTTTAGTGAGTATATCTCTTCCCAATAAGGGAGTAGGACACTCAGGGTCCACAAGAAACTGGTGGGAAAATATTTGTCCATCCCAACAACAAAGAAGTGCCTGGGTGAATCTTTTAGTAATTGTTTTTCCTGTGGCACCCAAAATGGTACAGGTTTGGGAGGAGAAGGCTCCAGTGTAGGAGGTCAGGAAAGAGTAGGTAGTCCCTGTGTCAACCAAGAAATTCCAGACCTACCTGCCACATCCAGTTACTCCCTTGGCTCCAGCTGTGTGATGGTTACCTATGACAGGCGGGCCACTTCAGTCCTGTTGAACCATCATGAGATAAGTCTTGGAGCTTGACCCTGAGGCTCTTGGGTCCCGAGGGCAGAGTACCGCCCAATGTCTCCATTGATGGCATTTGTAGCAAGCTGTTTCAGGAGACTTGTCATGGTTTGGACACTCTTTGGCCCAATGCCTCGCCTGTCCACAGATTAGGCATCTGGCTCGTTCATGCCTTGTAATTTAAGGACTCAAGGTTTGCCATAGGGCTTCCCTGGAGGGTGGCCAATATCTGGGATGCCTTGTTTCTTTCCTCTTCTCCCATTCCTGTTGCAACCTGAGAGCCAGGCATCCCTTGGTCAGGGTGCAAATCCCCAGGCAAGCTGAGGTGTGACCTCCTCCTGGAGATTGAATCCCTGGGCAGGTCGAGGCATGTCAGCCTCCTGAGAATTGGGTCCCTGGGCAGGTCGAGGCATGATGACTTCCTGGGACTCCTGGACTGGTGGATCCTCGAGCAGGTTGAGGCATGATAACCTTTCGAGGACCAGATGCCTAGGCAGGTCGACCTCCTGGGACCCCCGGACTGGAGTCGGGCAATCCCAAGGTCTCCAGTGTGACCAGTGCTGGGTAGGATTAAGGGGTTGTAATTTTAACTCATTGCCAGTTTGTTTACTGCAGATGGGAATAGATATCATGATGTAAAGCAATCTAAGCCTGTGCCCTGAGACTGAGAACCTGGTGAAATAGTCATAAGCCTTATCCTCTTACTGCTCTAAGGGATTTTAAGTCACTGATTTCCTCCCCTAGTCCTCCATAAGAGCAGCTTAGGGTTTTCCAATGGTAAACATTTCATTGTCATAGACCCACTTTAGGTAATAACAGAAGTAATGACAAATGAATGGGTTATCTGGCCCTGTCAGGGACATTAAGAGTATTTTAATAGTAAGTGGGTTGGAGCAATGTTGCCTACAAGGGGACAGGGTCCTGGTTGTAGGAGTTAGTAAGTGGCTTAAGAACAAATTGATAAGAGGCAACAGACCAGATGTCCCATAAGAGTGGAGTGGAGATTTGGTCTGGGGGTATGTTTGTAACTTTAGGAGAAGGGTATTCAGGGTTTGTGCCCAAACAGCCTGCAGGGCTAACTCCCAAAGTGGCAAACATTATCCCTGGAAGCCCAACTGCCTTTGAAGGGATGCTGACAGATGGACTTCTAGCAGGCATTGTGTGCCTGTTGCCTGCCCTAGCGGGTTCACTGAGAGATACTGTTGTTGCACATGTTGCAAGAAACGTGGAAGATGAAGGCCTGAATATCTAGAGGGATTGAATATTATACAGAATATCCTCCCCAAAGGCCAGCTATTTGCTGGTTGACCATCCAGAAGATTGTAGAGGCAACATTGTGGGCCCAGATGTGGCTCAGGAAAAGAGCATGAAGGAGAAGGGAAGGGGGCATGGCACAACTTTCGAAATAATGACACAGCACAAGGGCATAGCATAAACTGATTAATAAAATCAATGGGTCTAAGGTGACAAGTCAGATTCAATGAAACCTTGATTCCCCATCTGTAAGCTAAATGACACACCCAGAGGTGGCAGGACAGTTCCCAGGCACTGTCAAGAGACAGAGGAGTGGGAGGTTCCCCAATGGTTGAGATGATCCTCCCACTCATTAGCATATGAATTCACCCAGATCGCAAAAACTAGCCACACCATATTCCATGGCGGAAACACTTGCCCTCTGCAATGGCCCACACCCTGCAGAGTGTGCTTCTCTCTGAATCTGAACAAATCCACCTCTTACCTATCACTGTGTCTCCAACTGAATTTTTGCAATGAGACATCAAGAACTTGAGCTTCATTAGGTCCTGAAGCCAGGCATCATGGGTTTTGGCCAGGCTCAAGTCCCGGGAGAGATGAGCTGAAGGATGGGAGGAAAATGCAGTGGGAAAAACATGCCAAGGAATCCCCTTCATAACCTGCTGGAAAATCTGCTAAATACCTGATCTGTGCTCACAGTTTTCATTGGCCTGATCCTTGGCACAAAGAAGATTAAGGACAGAAGAACCCTCTTCAGCCTTGGTAACAACTCCTGGGGCTCAGCAGATAGTGCAGTCTTCAGGACACACTGAGGAGTAGCCTCTCCAGAGTCCCTCAACTGCACCCACTGCCACCTGCCTGTTCGCAGGGGGTTCAAGGAAACAAGAAATGATTGTAAAGGAATTAAGATTTTCCTAGGCATATGTCCTTCCAGCCATAGGAGCAAGGACCTCCTACCTTAACCAGAGGTCTTCTGGAATCTGAGACTGAGCCTCACGAGCTTTCTGCTGAGTACGTTTTTCATTGTCCGGGTTTCCAGCACACTGGGCTTCTTGTCACTTTCCCTGGGCTGGGTTTTCTTCGCATTCAGCTTCCACCGTGGGAGCTTTCACTGAGTTGGGTTCCTGCTGTGCTTGGCCTCCTCCTTGCAGGGTCCACTCTGAGGTTGTTTCAGCCAGGTTAAATCAGAGTCACGGCACCATAGATGTAGGGGGTTGTGTAATGTCCTCGGATCTGTCTCATCGCAACAAAAATTTGAAGCGACAGACCAGCGTTACAGCCCTCAGACAGACCAGTGTCACAGCTCTGTGTTACAGGTCAGTTTTATTTAGAAAATCAAGGAAAATATATCCCCGAGGCATGAGGGCATGCTGACCCAAAAGACATGAAGAGAAGAGAGCGGGGAAGAGTGAGAGAAAGTGTGTGTGCATGAGAGAGAGAGAGACCCCCGACTCTTTGGCTCCTCTTTTTATGTTTTTTTTCCTCCCCGTGGGCCTGCCCTATGTAAATTGGGCTAGCCAAGAGTACCTGAGGTCCTCACTCCGGTCCTTGGACCTTCGTTTGTTCTGTTTCACAGGCTTTTCCCTTCCTTGTCTTTTAGCCACCGCCATTCTGGACTTCTTTTTCCTATGCTAACTACCTAACACAAGAAAACATCAGACAAAGTCAAATGCAGAGACATTCTACAAAACAACTGATAGGTACTCATCAAAATAGTCAAAGAGTGAAACATAAGAAAAAATTGAGGAACTGTCACATATTGAAGAGGAATATGGAAACAAAAACTAAATGCAACGTAAAACACTAGGTCAGATTCTGGTACGGAAGCAAATATATTAGCAGAAAAAACCAGTACAATATTGTAAAGTAAAAAGATAATAATAATAAAGTTAATGTAAGGAAACACACACACACACACACACAAATAGTGAACTGGAATAATATCTATAGTTTAGACTAAATTTGAATAAAGTCTATAATTTAGATAATGGCATTATGTTAATTTTAACAATAACTGTTCTGCTGCTGCTGCTTCTAAGTCACTTCAGTCTTGTCCAACTCTGTGTGACCCCATAGATGGCAGTCCAAGAGGCTCCCCCATCCCTGGGATTCTCCAGGCAAGAACACTGGAGTGGGTTGCCATTTCCTTCTCCAGTGCAGGAAAGTGAAAAGTGAAAGTGAAGCCGCTCAGTCGCGTCTGACTCTGTGTGACCCCACAGACAGCAGCCCACCAGGCTCCTCCATCCATGGGATTTTCCAGGCAAGAGTACTGGAGTGGGTTGCCATTAACTGTTCTATGGTTATATAAAGAGTTAACACTAGAGGAAGCTCAGGCTTCCCTGCTGGCTCAGTGGTAAAGAATCTGCCTGCCAATTCAAGATAACCAGGTTTGTTCCCTGGGGAGGGAAGATCCCCTGGAGAAGGAAATGGCAACTCACTCCACTCTTCTTGCCTGGGAAATCCCATGGACAGAGAAGCCTGGTCGGGTCCATAGTGTCACAAAAGAGTCAGACACAACTTAATGACCAAACAACAACAAGAGGAAGGTCAGGGGAAGGGCATATATAAATTCTACAAAATATTCATAGCTTTCTGTAAGTCTGAAATTGTTTCAAAAGAAAAAGGAAAAAAGGATAGTGTAAACATCTTTGTCACATTTTTTACCCTAAACATACTCAGTACCAAAGCTTTTAGAAAGATAATTTAAGTCATTCAGTAGGATCCAAGGTAACAGAGCCAATATTTAACTCACTCTCTTGACCATTACTGTCTATTCAGTTTCACCACTCTTACTTAATTTACTTATAAGTTGAAGACCACAAAATTTCCACTTGGTTATTTTTGCAATGATCTATATTAATGGAAGTAATTTAAATGCCTCAATACTAATCTAATTCCCCTGGATTCACATATTAAGATCTAGCCTTAAGTAACTC
Organism: Bos mutus; assembly: GCF_027580195.1. Taxonomy (NCBI): domain Eukaryota; kingdom Metazoa; phylum Chordata; class Mammalia; order Artiodactyla; family Bovidae; genus Bos; species Bos mutus. The sequence continues at coordinate 11,439,102 of NC_091622.1, forward strand.
TATAAATAAACTGTTCTTCTTTAATTCATCAGAAATTGCTGCCTTCACAATTATTTTAAGGATAAGTTAATTTACCACTTGCTTAAATTGCTTTATATGTCATATAAATTTTCTTCTCGTAAGAATAACAAGCTGACATCCTTTTATTCTCTATTCTCTTTCCATTTCCTCTGTTTCATAATCTACATATATAGTCACAATACTTTCTCTGACCATCATCTAAATGATCTATTTACCAATCCAGTACTCTACAATCTTCAATTTTGGCAACTGGATTACATAATTAATGTCCACTCTTCACTCTACTACAATTTATATGAATGCTCACACTGATAACATTTGTGACAGCAGAGCCCGTAAGTTTCAAAACATCTTGACCCTAAGGACCATCATCTCCATTTCAGCTGCCCACATTAAACCTTCCAACATGTGAATGAATCCTTCAAAGCTTGACATTTCCTGTGTGTCCAGTCTCTCTCATATAGTCCTATCTCCCAGTTCCTCTTCTGATCTCACTCAATTTCTTACCCATCCTGACCATGGTCAACCTTGCCATCAAGAATTGATCTCTGCTTTACATACCTCAGCAGTTCCCAAATCTGTGTTAGTACTGCTATTTCTCCATATCTATTGAAATGACTAAGTAGAACAGGAGAGAAAATTCACATTATTGTGCCAGCTGAAGGCACTATAAACCCTGTAATCTAGTTGCACTGAATAATGAATATTAATTGTTAATTATTATTTTACTTATCTCAAACATATTATCTCTTATATAACCCCTTCCACTAGTTTCGACCTTTGCCCATCTTTAGATACAGCCAAATCTATTATCAAATAACTTCACCTTCTTGTTTATTTAAAAAGTATGCAACTAAATTCCTTCAAATTTATTTTCTTTTTTCTCTAATGTTTATTTCCCCATTCTTTGTTATTTACCTTCTGACACAAAAGAAGGAGACAACAACAACAAAAAATAATAATAATGATTTGCTATTTTTCTTACTGGGTATCCTTAAGCCAATCATCTATCACCTCAGTTTCTTCACCTGTGAAATAGGTATAAAAATATACATCTTAAAGTTATTGCAAAAATTAAGAGAGATATTAAAAGACCTCTGTAAAGATACAGAGCACTCTACAGCTAATTCATATCAGTTCAGTTCAGTTCAGTCGCTCAGTCAGGTCCGACTCTTTGCGACCCCATGAATCGCAGGACGCCAGGCCTCCCTGTCCATCACCAATTCCTGGAGTTCACTGAGACTCACGTCCATCGAGTCAGTGATGCCATCCAGCCATCTCATCCTCTGTCGTCCCCTTCTCCTCCTGCCCCCAATCCCTCCCAGCATCAGAGTCTTTTCCAATGAGTCAATTCTTCGCATGAGGTGGCCAAAGTACCGGAGGTTCAGCTTTAGCATCATTCCTTCCAAAGAAATCCCAGGGCTGATCTCCTTCAGAATGGACTGGTTGGATCTCCTTGCAGTCCAAGGGACTCTCAAGAGTCTTCTCCAACACCACAGTTCAAAAGCATCAGTTCTTTGGTGTTCAGCCTTCTTCACAGGCTAACTCTGACATCCATACATGACCACAGGAAAAACCATAGCCTTGACTAGACGGACCTTAATTGGCAAAGTAATGTCTCTGCTTTTGAATATGCTATCTAGGTTGGTCATAACTTTTCTTCCAAGGAGTAAGCGTCTTTTAATTTCCTGGCTGCAGTCACCATCTGCAGTGATTTTGGAGCCCCCCAAAATAAAGTCTGCCACTGTTTCCACTGTTCCCCCATCTATTTCCAGATGCCATGATCTTCGTTTTCTGAATGTTGAGCTTTAAACCAACTTTTTGACTCTCCTCTTTCACCTTCATCAAGAGGCTTTTTAGTTCCTCTTTACTTTCTGCCATAAGGGTGGTGTCATCTGCATATCTGAGGTTATTGATATTTCTCCCAGCAATCTGATTACAGCTTGTGCTTCATCCAGCCCAGCGTTTCTCATGATGTACTCTGCATATAAGTTAAATAAGCAGGGTGACAATATACAGCGTTGATGTACTCCTTTTCCTATCTGGAACCAGTCTGTTGTTCCATGTCCAGTTCTAACTGTTGCTTCCTGACCTGCATACAGGTTTCTCAAGAGGCAGGTCAGGTGGTCTGGTATTCCCATCTCTTTCAGAATTTTCCACAGTTTATTGTGACCCACACAGTCAAAGGCTTTGGCATAGTCAATAAAGCAGAAATAGATGTTTTTCTGGAACTCTCTTGCTTTTTCCATGATCCAGCGGATGTTGGCAATTTGGTCTCTGGTACCTCTGCCTTTTCTAAAACCAGCTTGAATATCTGGAAGTTCACGGTTCACGTATTGCTGAAGCCTGGCTTGGAGAATTTTGAGCATTACTTTACTAGCGTGTGAGATGAGTGCAATTGTGCGGTAGTTTGAGCATTTTTTGGCATTGCCTTTCTTTGGGATTGGAATGAAAACTGATGACTTTTCCAGTACTGTGGCCACTGCTGAGTTTTCCAAATTTGCTGGCACATTGAGTGCAGCACTTTCACAGCATCATCTTTCAGGATTTGGAATAGCTCAACTGGAATTCCATCACCTCTACTAGCTTTGTTCATAGTGATGCTGTCTAAGGCCCACTTGACTTCACATTCCAGGATGTCTGGCTCTAGGTGAGTGATCACACCATCGTGATTATCTGGGTCGTGAAGATCTTTTTTGTACAGTTCTTCTGTGTATTCTAGCCACCTTTTCTTAATATCTTCTGCTTCTGTTAGGACCATACCATTTCTGTCCTTTATCGAGCCCATCTTTGCATGAAATGTCCCCTTGGTATCTCTAATTTTCTTGAAGAGATCTCTAGTCTTTCCCATTCTATTGTTTTCCTCTATTTCTTTGCATCGATCGCTGAGGAAGGCTTTCTTATCTCTTCTTGCTATTCTTTGGAACTCTGCATTCAGATGCTTATATCTTTCCTTTTCTTTTTGCTTTTCACTTCTCTTCTTTTCACAGCTATTTGTAAGGCCTCCTCAGACAGCCATTTTGCTTTTTTTGCATTTCTTTTCCATGGGGATGGTCTTGATCCCTGTCTCCTGTACAATGTCACAAACCTCAGTCTATAGTTCATCAGTATTGTATAGTGTTAATCACTCAGTCTTGTCGGATTCTGCAACCCATGGACTGTAGCCTGCCAGGTTCCTCTGTCTGTGGAATTCTCCAGGCAAGAATACTGGAGTGGGCAGCCATTCTCTGCTCCAGGGGATCTTCCCGACCCAGGAATCGAACCTCAGTCTCCTGCATTGCAGGAGGATTCTTTACCATCTGAGCCACCAGGGAAACCCCATAGGTGATTATCTGTATTCAAAAACTTCTATCTTTTCCCCTTCACTTAATCTCTTAATTTCATTCTTTTTCATTTGTCCAGTCATCTGCTTCCTCTTCTATTCCTTTAATTCAATCTGTTGCTTGACTAATTATGTTCATCTCAGTTTATAAACATAATAAATTTATTCAGTTCTTAAAGTAAATCATGTCCTGTCCTTACCCTGTGTTTTCCTCAAACCATTTTTCCTTATCTCTAACTCACATTCCTGCTTTCCTTAAGGTGTCTTCTAGATTTGCAGACTACATTGTCTTTCTTAACCTAGACTCACCAACCCATTGACACCAGGATTTTTTGTCCACTGTGCTAAAATTTTTCATTATTAAAGCTGCTTCATAGTCATTCAGTCACTCTATGGTGTCTGACTTTTTGCGACTCTGTGGACTGCAGCACACCAGGCCTCCCTGCCCTTCACCATCTCCTAGAGCCTGCTCAAACTCATGTCCATTGAGTTGGTGATGCCATCCAACCATCTCATCCTCTGTCTTCCCCTTATCCTCCTGTCTTCAATTTTTTCCAGCATCAGGGTCTTTTACAATGCATTGGCTCTTCACATCAGGTGGCCAAAGTATTGGCACTTCAGCTTTATCATCAGTGATTCCAATGAATATTCAGGATTGATTTCCTTTAGGATTGACTGGTTTGATCTCCTTTCAGTCCAAAGGACTCCCAAAAATCTTCTCCAAAACCACAATTTGAAAGCATCAATTCTTCAGCATTCAGCATCCTTTATGGTCTAACTCTCACATCCATACATGACTACTGAAAGAACCATCACTTTGACTATATGGAACTTTGTCCATATAGTAAGGTCTCTGCTTTTTAATATACTCTCTGGGTTTGTCATAGCTTTTCTTCCAAGAAGCAAGTGTCTTTTAATTTCATGGCTGCAGTCACCATCTGCAGTGATTTGGGAGCCCCCCCAAATTAAGTCTGTTACCGTTTCCTCTGTTTCCCATCTATTTGCCATGAAGTGGTGGGACCAGGTGCCATGATCTTAGTTGTTTGAGTGTTGAAACCTTCATAAAGTATGAAGTTAAACCTTCATAAAGCTGCTTAATGATTATTTGTCAAATCAGATGACCCCATAAATCCTGACCATGCTGCAACATTCTGCTCTTTTTAATATCTTCTCTCTTATAATTTTGTGACCCTGTATTCTTTTCATATTTTTTCTCATGCCTTTCTGAGGGACTCTAATTCTACATTCTTTACTGGCTAATTTTTCTTTAGTTATCTCTTTAAAGCCTATTTCCCCAAATTCAGGAGACAAAAATCTTAGTTGATATACCAAATTTAATATTAACCACAGTCATAGTTCTACAAACTCACCATGAAGTATACTTCCAAGTGTCAGTTTTGATCTCCTCACTGTGTTCCAAGTCTGTATTTCTAACTTCTAACACTAGCCCCACAGTGATACTCTGTTAGAACCTCAAACACATTAAATCAAAGCCCAGACTCACATGCTCCATTCAAAACTTTTCCTTCTCTCAGGTATCCTTTCAGAGTTCATGGCACTACCACACTTCCAGACACCTTGATTTAGTGTTAAAGAAATACTTAACATTTCCTTTAGCTACTACAGTTAGTTAACACATCCAGCCAATTTTAACATAAAACATTCTGAGACTTGTTCCCTTCATTTCTCTCACTATTATTCATTCTCTCAGATACTTTTCCTATATTTATTGGTCTAAAACCAAGTTTTTCCTAAGGTGAATTATAACCCCAGCCTCATTTAGTCTCACTCCTTAATTATCATCATCTAAAACAACATCTGATTGACATCACTACTGTCCTTTAAAAAAAGTTTCACATTTCTGAAAACAGTACAATTTTTCCACAGATCTATCTTGGGTGAGTGACCTAATCAGAACCTAACTGCAAACGTTACCATCTCCTATGCTTCTTATCCTGCACTATAATCTCTAGCCATGCTCAACTGCATTTATGTGCTATTATCTCTGTGCGTATGTTCATGATCCTTTAATAATCACATCCTCCTGTCAACTCAAAGCCAACTTTTAATACCCAGATTACCCACCTTCCAGATTTACATTTCAACCAAAGTTTTCCTTTGTCAAAGAAGGGCAGTTATACAGTTAGCTATACAGTTAGCTCAGTTGACCTTTATTGGAATTGTGCATGGGTTGATGATCCCATGTGAGATTGTTACTTTCTGAGGACATATCTTTTAATATAATTGCTCAGACTGTGGTCTACAGACTGGGTCATCAAATTAGTTGATTGTTTGTTACTCTAGGGCCCCCTTTGACTGTCTACATCTCTAGGGATAGGATGGAAGAATCTGCTTCTTAATGGTATTATATACACTAATGTATGAGCTGTTAACTTGAAATAGCATTGACTTTGGAATCAGATACATTTGTGTGAAATTATGGCTCAGTGTCTTTCAGCTGTAAGACTCCTCTCAGGGCATGAATTTTCTTTACAATAAAAATAATAGCATCTATTATATGAGTTTGGTGGAAAAAATACATATAATGAACTATGTCTAAAATACTACAGACATTCAGTTATTCTTTCCCTAACTTTATATCCAACACTCTACATTCTCAGAAATGCCATACTGATTTTATATCATACAATACCTACCATAATACCTCACATATCAGAGGATCTATAATATGTTTACTTTCAGAGAAGGCAAAAAGGAAAGAAAATCTGTTTTTAGAAATACTGTACTAGGTTTTTTTTAGAAGATTAGAGAAATTTAGAAGATATTTAAAATCTTCATGAGTACTTATGAAACCTATTAGTGGTAGCTACAAACAAACATGTGGAGATATGGGAGACAGGTTTTCCAAACCCCAGGAGCAGAATGATTCTACACATCCCCGAGTAGTAATGAAACTTAGAGAGACTCAGTTTCCTAAAGTACAATGGTATTTAGAAAGGTTTGGGAAGAAGCTGGAAAACTGGCAAGGCAGAGTGCATAGGACAAAGGATGATTTCACGGCTAGCTATAGAGACCAGTGACTAAAGGCCAGATGGCAGTGACGATGCTCCAGCAGCTGCCGTCAGGTACAGGGAATACTGAGTAACAGATGCCCTTCCCCTCCTGTGACCTGGCACTCTGTGAGTCCTCTGGAATTTAATTGGAAGCCAGGCCAGGGAGTGTGTGAACCTTGAACTAAGATTACATTTCTATCAGCTGGTAAAATGGGAAATGAAAATTAAAACTTATTTAAGTAATACAAATAAAGAAAACATTACACAGCCTAAAATTCGCACAGGCAACAAAATGTAGCTTGAATTTAAAGTCAGGTTAACTTTAAGGTAGACTATATTTATATAAGTACTGTATTTATCAGATTTAGAAGGAAAAAATGACAACAGAGGAAATATCATAGTTGGCTGACTTAATTTAGCATTATCAATTGCTATTTTGGAATATATGGTCATTTGTAAGAAATGCTCTTATCAGTGTTACTTCTTGCACTTTCTCTCTTACCCTTAGAAAAGACTGTCCTGTTTTTTATGCACCTGTAGAATACACTTAACATCATTCATGCAATAGCATGACTGTTTTACATCAGTGGTTTTATTGCATATGAATAAAAAATTAGGTGAAATGTAGATGCTGTATAAAGTCTAAAGAAACTCAGACTTGCAATTATAAATTGAACTTTCAAAATCACACTTTCTACTGTTACCAAGATTGTATAACTAAATCTTCAGCTTTTAGTTAGGAATACCATTCCTCTTAGGGCCTGATGTATGTCATTGATTAAGTCCTAAATTATCCAAAGAAAGATGCAGAGCCCAAAGCCTGGTCAAGTCTTTCTGTAGCCTGCAGTGTTATATCTGGCCTCTGTACCTAACCCAGGAACTGAAAGGAGTATTTATAGTTCCTTTAAATGGCACAAACACCCAAAATTAATGTCTGATCACTGCTTCTGTGCTAGAATTATGTAATTTGGCTTCCTCTCTGCACATGAGACAAATTTTTCTTGATTTTTTATTCCTTCTAAAATTATAATTATTTTAATTTGAATGAAATAAAATAACCCTGTGGCACATGAAAATTTAAATGATGGGCTTGGTAGCACCAGAAACTATATGAATGAAAATAATCAAGGCACTCTGTCATAGAAAAGCAAAAATGAGAGTTCTATAAATGTAAATAATTTATCATGTAAAGAAGTTTTAGAAGATCTTTTATAAAAATGACAAGTGCTTTTTGGTTGATTATAGAAACATTTGAAAATCAGGAAAATATAACAAATTAAGAAAATTAAAATGATCTGTAATTCACCTATAAGAGACACAGCCCAATATTTTGATGAGTTTCATTCCATTCCCTTTCAGGGAAGAAAAAGTATACAAGAACAAATTTATATAGTTTTTTAACCTTTTTCTTAATAATGTATCCTTAACATCTTTGAATGCAATTAAATCATCCACAGCATCACTTTTAAAAGCCCCACAAAATTCTATTATAAAAACTTTAACACAAATTTATTAGCCCATTTCTAATAGGCTTAGTCATTAAAAATTTTTTAACTCTGATAAATCAAGCTCTGATAAATAACCGAAATATGGAATATTTATGACATTCATAATTAATTCTTAAAGATAAACTCCTAGACCTTAATATCAGGCTATGGAGTATTCTCTTTAATCGACTTTTTGTTGTCATGGCCAGCTCATGACAGTTCTCTACCAGTATTCATACCCTCTGCAATACTTCAGAAGAATCATGTTCCCAAATCTTCACCAACATGGAGCATTTTCCTCAGTTTATTCCTACCAATTTAAGGTACATGTCATAGCCATCTTACTTTGCATTTATTTACCAATGAATTTTAACCTTTTCAACATATTTATTAGTTCCTTGCATATATTCATTTGTGATTTTTTTAATTCTTGCTTTTTTTTTTATATTTTTTTTTTTTTTTAGTTTTCTGAATGTTGAGCTTTTTTTTAAAATTAATTTTATTTTATTTTTAAACTTTACAATATTGTATTAGTTTTGCCAAATATCTAAATGAATCCGCCACAGGTATACCTGTGTTCCCCATCCTGAACCCTCCTCCCTCCTCTCTCCCCATACCCTCCCTCTGGGTCATCCCAGTGCACCAGCCCCAAGCATCCAGTATTGTGCATCAAACCTGGACTGGCAACTCGTTTCATACATGATATTATACATGTTTCAATGCCATTCTCCCAAATCTCCCCACCCTCTCCCTCTCCCTCTCCCTCTCCCACAGAGTCCATAAGACTGATCTATACATCAGTGTCTCTTTTGCTGTCTCGTACACAGGGTTATTGTTACCATCTTTCTAAATTCCATATATATGCGTTAGTATACTGTATTGGTGTTTTTCTTTCTGGCTTACTTCACTCTGTATAATAGGTTCCAGTTTCATCCACCTCATTAGAACTAATTCAAATGTATTCTTTTTAATGGCTAAGTAATACTCCATTGTGTATATGTACCACTGCTTTCTTATCCATTCATCTGCTGATGGGCATCTAGGTTGCTTCCACGTCCTGGTTATTATAAACAGTGCTGCGATGAACATTGGGGTACACGTGTCTCTTTCTCTTCTGGTTTCCTCAGTGTGTATGCCCAGCAGTGGGATTGCTGGATCATAAGGCAGTTCTATTTCCAGTTTTTTAAGGAATCTCCACACTGTTCTCCATAGTGGCTGTACTAGTTTGCATTCCCACCAACAGTGTAAGAGGGTTCCCTTTTCTCCACACCCTCTCCAGCATTTATTGCTTGTAGACTTTTGGATCGCAGCCATTATAGTCACTTCTCTTTCATTTTCAACAGCTTTCTTTAAATGGTAAAGAATTAACATTTTGTGTAAAATGCATTGCCAATATTATTTTTACCAATTTATCACTACCTTTTAAATTTTCCATTCAAGTATAGTATAGGTGAAGAAAAGTGCACGCAGCTTGATGAATTTTTACAAACTGTACACATTTGTGCAATTAGCAGCCACATATGGAAAGACAGCACTGGGACACCCAGAGACCTTTTTGCTGCCCCTAGTCCGCTTTTCCTCCTGTTGACTTAAAAAAAAAGGAACAACGTGAGAGTTGAGAGTTCAGTGTTATTTGGGGGAAAATGAAGACTGCAGCCTGGGAAACAACACCTTGGGTAGCTATGAGAAACTGCTCCAAAGAGGTAGGTGGAGAAGGTCAGTACATACAAGATTTTGGTGGAGGGGGAATACATGCAATCAAGCACATATTTTTCCAAAAGCACCTACTAGTCTCATGAAGCTTTTGCTTGTCACAAGGAAAAGTTACCATGAAGGATATTAGTGCATTTCTAGATATGGGGAGGTACAAGAATTGGAGAAGAGCATGGCAACCCACTCCAGTATTCTTGCCTAGAGAATCCCATGGACAGAGGAGCCTGGTGGGCTACAGTCTATAGGGTCACAAAGAGTCAGACATGACTGAAGCAACTTAACACAGCACACACAGCACAAGAATATGGTTCATAAAATCAACTCCTGAAAATATTAATATCTAATTATCTGAATTATTATTGTCTTGCCAGTTTTTCCTTGAGCACAGTGCCTCATCTCTGCTCTCTGCCCTAAACTCTTCTCAGGCGATGTTGAAAATCAGCATCTGCAGCACATAACTTAATCCTTAGAGAGGCAGATGGCAAGCTGTGTTAGAGGCTCAGTCATGTCCGACTCTTTGTGACCCAATGGACTGTAGTACACTAGGCTTCCCTGTCCATCACCAACTCCTGGAGCTTGCCTAAACTCAAGTCCATCAAATCCATGATGCCATCCAACAATCTCATCCTCTGTCCTCCCCTTCTCCTCCTGCCCTCAATCTTTCCCAGCATCAGGGTCTTTTCCAATGAGTCAGTTCTTTGCATCACGTGGCCAAAGTATTGGAGTTTCAGCTTCAGCATCAGTCCTTCCAATGAATATTTAGGACTGATTTCCTTTAGGATGGACTGGTTGGATCTCTTTGCAGTCCAAGAGACTCTCAAGAGTTTTCTTCAATACCACAGTTCAAAAGCTTCAATTCTTCAGCACTCAGCTTTCTTTATAGTCCAACTCTCACATTCATACATGACTACTGGAAAAGCCATAGCTTTGACTAGACAGACCTTTGTCAGCAAAGTAATGTCTCCGCTTTTTAATATGCTGTCTAGGTTGGTCATAGCTTTTCTTCCAAGGAGCAAACATTTTTTAATTTCATGGCTGCAGTCACCATCTGCAGTGATTCTGGAACCCAAGAATATAAAGTCTGTCACTGTTTGCTTTGTTCCCCCATCTATTTGCCATGAAGTGATGGGACCAGATGTCATGACCTTCATTTTTTGAATGTTGAGTTTTAAACCAGCTTTTCACTCTCCTCCTTCACATTCATCAAGAGGCTCTTTTGTTCTTCTCTCTGCCATAGGAGTGGTGTCATCTGCGTATCTGAGGTTACTGATGTCTCTCCCGTCAGCCTTGAATTCCACTATATTGCATTGTATGGCACTAATCCCATTGGTGATAGCATGTGAGTCGTTTTCAGTTTGAGAATACTTCTAGCATTATATATTAGATAAATCATGGTCAATGAAAAATAAATAGTTGAAATATAAAGTTTAGGAAAGCTTCAGGAAAGTGAAAACAAAATCAAGTGAAGAAAATGTGACAAAAGTAAGAGATCTGGAAGATAAATCTAGGAAATACAACAAACAGAAAATTAAGACAGATAAAGCTGTTTTTAAAATAAAATAAGCAAAACTTTCCCAGTTCAAGAAGAAATAAGCTTTCAGATTGAAAAGGATTAGCTCTCAAAAGAAAGACAAATGAAAGAAGACCCATAGTTAGAGAAACATGAAACTTAAGTACATCAAGAATAATATTATCCCTGGGAGTAGGTGGATAGAAGAAACGGGTGAGGGGGTCAGAATGCACAAACTTCCAATGATAAAATAAATAAGTTACGGGGATATAACACATTGTATGTGCTGTGCTTAATCACTCAGTCATGTCTGACTCTTTACAACCCCATGGACTATATCCCTCCAGGCTCCTCTGTCCATGCGGATTCTCCAGGCAGAAATACTGGAGTGGGTTGCCATGCCCTCCTCAAAGCATGTAGCATAGTGACTATAATTAATAATATTGTATTGTATATTTGAAAATTTCTGAGAGTGGATCTTGAAAGTCCTTATCACAAGAAAAAAATTTTAACTATGTGTAGAGATAGGTGTTAACTAAATTTATCATGGTGATCATTTTACAGTAAATACAATGTCAAATCATGTTATAACCTGAAACTAGTATAATGCTGTGCGTCAATTACATCTCAACCTTTAAAAAGAATAAAATCATCCAGAAAGAGAGGGGAAAAAGCTTTATGTTCAAATTAATTAGAATCCTATTGGTATCTCTGTTTCCAACTGACATACTATAGGTAGAGCATGATGAACCAATGCCTTCAAAAATGTAGAAAAAATCACATTAGTCCACAATTTTATCTACATCATTATTAAATCTGTTGGTAAAATAGAGATATCATTAGACATGCAAAGCATTAGAATATTTATCTCCAACATATATTCTCTCCATAATTTACTGAAGGATTTACTCCAGGGGAAAAAAATGGAAGTATAAACATAAAATAGGAAACAAAGAATCTAATCAAAGAGCTCAATAAAGGGAAGTCTCAGCATTCAAGTGTTCAGTAGGTCTAAAGAGCAACTAGCTAAGACTTCAGGAAAGTAACAAGCAATACAAGATAATCAGAGTCCAAAGATAAAGAAACTACTCAAACCAAAAAAGGAATTCAATGACCTTCAATTAAGGGCATGAAACACACACTCCAGGAGATGGTGAAGGACAGAGACACCTGGCGTGTTGCAGTCCATGGGGTTGCAAAGAGTCAGACATGACTTGGTGTCTGAACAACAACAATAACAGCACATACATCAGAGCAGGAAGATGGCGCCCACATTTTCTACCTTTGGAATCAACGTTTAGGAAAAGCTAAAAAGATTCCTTATGGTCACAAAATATACTGCAATTTTTACCAAATTGGCAATGTGTATGTAAAGAAACAGGGACAGCTGCTGGGAGATGGAAAGAGGAGGAAAGGGAGAGGGAAAGACAAAAGAGAAATGATGGTCAAAATTGAGAAAATAAAAGACACTGAATAATGAATAGAAGTTTGAATACATAATTTGTGTAGAAATATAGACTCACTACTGCTCAGCAGTACAAAATCATGTAGTTTTTTCTAAAATTGATCTAATATTTCTAACAAAGCTCCTGTTAAACTCAGTGCTAGTTTAAACTTGTTTCTTTTAAATAATTCAGTTTATTCGAGGTAAATGCCCTATCTGTAAGATTTCTTCCCTCTCATTTACTTTCCCTCCCTCCAAGCCTAACTTGATATGGAATCTCGTAGAAGGTGGTGTCAGCTCCGAGGTCACCGGGCCTCCCCAGTGCTGTTCCCTACTCATCTGGGCACTCACTGACTTCCCCTGTTAACATCTGCAGTGAAGAACTGTGTTCTGTTCTCTTGGCTCTGTCAGGCCTGTTGAGCTTGCCTTTTTGACCTAACTGCGCCTCGGCTCTCTCTGGCTGCCCCCTCCTTCATGTCTCAGCAAAGACCCCCTCCAGCACCTTGCTTAGTGTACACTCAAACCTTCCTGCTGTGGCCCCAGAAGCAGGCCAGCTGGTTTCCATTTCAGCTACTTCCCTGTCCCCAGGAGATTAGAGGAACGTATGAATCGATTCTGTATCACAAAGCCATAAATTACATTCTTTCTCTCTGTAACCACACAAAGCCTCCACATGTATCCTTCAGGGTTTGTGCACGAATACATTTCTGCAGACCTCACTCTCTGGCTTTCCCTCAACCACACAGGTCTCCGCCCCCCATCCCCAGGGCCGGAAGCTAGGGGAACGCATGCAAACAGGTGTTTCTACTGCCTCTCTCGCTCTTCTCTTTCCCACAGTCCACTAACTACAAAGGGCTTTCATTTACTCCCCTTCCTGTCTGGCATGCATTCGTCTACAACATATTCTCCATATTCCATTTGACTTCCACACCTTGACTGATGATGATGGAACTGTTATAGGAGGGGAAAAGGGAATAAAAAGATATTATTTTAATGGTTTCAAAATAGCAGACTACCTACATAAATTTAACCAATAGAGATAATAAAAAGATTGTTAAATGTACCTATATTTGAGAAGGAAAAGAGCGTGTGCCAAAAGAACTGAAACAAATGCTTAAAAACATTGCTCTCGGTAAGAGAATTATAGGTGAGAAGGGAAGGGCATGGACTATTGCTTTTTATTGTGAATCCTTGTGTACTATTTAACACACTATTTCACATTCCAAGTTCTTATGTCTTTACCCTAATTATGCCACGAATTCATCAGGAATAGTTTCTAGCAGTTCAGCCTTCTTGCCATTGATTCTTAAAGTCAGCCTCTTTGGTGGATCAGGCTGGCACTTCAACTGAATGCAGAGACATATTTATTTGTCTTTATGATGACTTTCCTTCATATATTTTGGGAATCTATCTCTAATGTTAGAGGAATTAATATACTCAGAATCTTTAAGAATCTTGCCTATGTTTAAACAAATGTTAAATTTGTTTAACATTATAAATCCTTCCAGCTTTACCAAGGTAATATTTGTGGAGCAGATGTTGCATGACTTTAAGAAAATAATCTTTCTAATCGTGGTATCTCCATCTATAAATGGGGATAACAGAGCATGTTCAATAAGAAGAACTAGTACAGCCACTATGGAGAACAGTGTGGAGATTCTTTAAAAAACTGGAAATAGGACTGCCATACGACCCAGCAATCCCACTGATGGGCATACACACTGAGGAAACCAGAACTGAAAGAGACATGTGTACCCCAATGTTCATCGCAGCACTGTTTATAATAGCCAGGACATGGAAGCAACCTAGATGCCCATCAGCAGATTGAATGGATAAGAAAGCTGTGGTACATATACACAATGGAGTATTACTCAGCCATTAAAAAAAGAATACATTTGAATCAGTTCTAATGAGGTGGATGAAACTGGAGCCTATTATACAGAATGAAGTAATCAGAAAGAAAAACACCAATACAGTATACTAACGCATATATATGGAATTTAGAAAGATGGTAACGACAACCCTGTATGCAAGACAGCAAAAGAGACACAGATGTACAGAACAGTCTTTTGGACTCTGTGGGAGAGGGCGAGGGGGGGATGATTTGGGAGAATGGCATTAAAACATGTATAATATCATATTAGAAACAAATCGCCAGTCCAGGTTCGATGCAGGATACAGGAAGCTTGGGGCTGGTGCACTGGGATGACCCAGAGGGATGGTATGGGGAGGGAGGTGGGAGTGGGGTTCAGGATGGGGAACACGTGTACACCCATGGTGGATGCATGTTGATGTATGGCAAAACCAAGACAATATTGTAAAGTAAAAAATAAATAAATAAAAAAAAGAGTGAACCAATAAGTTAATAATAACAGGTACTTTCTGATGGGCAACATAAAGTATACAACAAAACAAATTTTTATTCTTGAATCAAAAAAAAAAGAGAAACTGGAGATACAAAGACACATTAAAGCTAAATTCTTCCATCTAAATTGTTTGTGTGCGTGACTAATTATTTAATCTTTTTGAAATAAAAAATTTAACCATAATATGTCTAAGGTATTTTTTTCATTAAGTTCTCCTGGTAAATAAGGAAAAATTTTAAATCACATTCAGGTATTCCTTATTTCAGAATGTATTCCTCTTATCATATTGTGCATTTTTATTTTGTGCACTTGTTTTGTTTTCTTATTCAGAAATACAATACTAAATGAAGTCTTATCTATCCAGAATAATCCCCCTATCATTATTCTTCTTCTATCATATCCTATTTTGGGACATCTACCAAGTTTATTAATAACTGATTTAATCTTGCATAATATTTATTCTCTTCTTTAGTGTTTAATGCATATTTTAATTCTATTTTTAATTTCCTACTAAAAACTGCAGAGTTTTCTCATCTCCCCAGCTTGCTTTTTAACTTCCATCTTTTATATTAAATGGGTACTTCCTCACTCTTTTCATAAAGTCTAATTCTTTAAAAAGTTTTTACTAACTCAATGCAGAAAGTTTTTAAAATGTATTTCCATTTTTCCTATAATAAATCTTTTCCAAGTATATGTTTTTTCCACTTCTTCTAAATTATATTCCTTTTTAATGTTATAAAGTATTTCCATACCCTCAGTTTGTTGAGGTGTTTTTTTCCTCTGTTGACTCATCCTAGAATATAGAGTGATTTATCCAGGCCAGATGTCAGCCATAAACAGGACAGAGGGCTCTTAGAACCATACAGTGACCACCTGGTTGCTATTAGAACCCTATTTCCAGATATAAAGTTTCAGTTGGAGGCGGGTTGATAAAATTTCACTTCCCCAGGTCAGCAAGACTGGGAGCTTCAGAAAGAAATCAGAGCCTTTGAAGGGCAACTTAGTCTCTACAAGCCTGTCTCTCTCTTCAGTGAAACTGCAGCACACTAATTTCTAACTTTGGTTTCCAACTTCTTTGCTGTCCAGCATTTTCTGTCAATTCTGAGGTGTGACTCTATAGGTTCCCCTTTCTGGTTATGACACCAGTCAGATCAAAATGGAGCTGCATCACCCCGCTGGACTCTATGGTGACCTCTGACCTCTTCTTTTTCATGCAGTGCCCAAAACAGTTCCACCCTCAGTCCTTTGACCTCCCTTGTGCTTTTATTTTAGATTTTTCTCTCTTTCAAACAAGAAAAAAATAAATCACATGTCCATTAAAAATTTCATAGAGTACTATAAAATTTTACAGAAGACACAATTTATTTTTTCTCTACATATTTTGTTAAATTTATGTTTACCCCCTTCCAAAATTAAGTAGTCTTTAGGGAAAAAAATAGAAAGCCTATAAATTTTATTACACTATTCTAAATATTCAAGTACTACCAATGAAGTGTGTATGTCCATCACCCAGTCATGTCTGACTCCTTGTGACCCCATGAACTGTAGCCCACCAGGCTCCTGTGTCCATGGGATTCTCCAGGCAAGAATACTGGACTGGGTTGCCATTTCCTTCTCCAGGGGATCTTCCCAACCCAGGGATCAAACCTGGCTCTCCAGCATTACGGACAGATTTTTTACTGTCTGAGCCACCAAGGAAGCCCCAAGTACCAATAAAGAGTGAATATATAAGGGATGCATGAAACATCGACCTTTGGCTCATAAGTTCTACACTTTACTTAATCATCTTGGTCCTCCCTGGCTTTGTTTGCACCGAGACCCTTTCCTGCTGTTTTCCTTGCCCGCCTCTGTATCGTGGGGTGAGGTGGGTTAGGAGTATGGGGAACTGAGTCCCGCCAGCTTCATTTCCAGACGTGCATGTCTCTTGGCCCTGGCTCATCGTGATTCAGGAAAGCACTAGCAGGTCACTTGAAAGAGGGAAGAAGCAGAGAGGCAGCCAGCCATATTCCTTCCTCTGCATCACAGGTGGCATTTCCAATTAATTTTTTCTCTCTCTCTTCAACTCTGATAGGTCTATTGTGATTGCATTCTATCGCAGGTAACCCCTGTGCCCTGAGCTTTGATAAAACTACCTATGTCCTGTATCCCTCCAACCTAGGAATGGTGGCGTCTTGTAGCTGTTAAATCTGAGTTGCCTTGCCAACCTGATGCCTTCTTAATTCTTTTGTCACATATGTAACCAGTTACCTTCATTAAATCCCTTCTGCTTCACTTAGTGTTTTCCAATTAATATCCTGATACCCATGCCATTACATTAATATATAAAACTATTAATATCTCAAATTTTTCCCCACTATAAGTTAATTAGCTTTAGTGCTATGTTTTCAGTGGTTCATTAACGCTATTGACCGTGTTGATCATAATATGAAAATAAATACATATTTTAACTCCCTTTCCTAGATTCTTCCTCAAAGCCAAAAAAAAAAAAAAAGTTGTTTTACCTACATAGGAGTTTAAATTTCAAAGATCAATACAATACCAATACAAGGTCAACAAATACTTCTTGACTTTTGCTTTGGGCTTCCCGGGTGGCTCAGTGATAAAGAATCCACCGGCCAACACAGGAGATATGGGTTCAATCTCTGGGTAAAGAAGATCCTCTGGAAAAGGGAATGGCAACCCATTCCAATATTCTTGCCTGGAAAATTCCATGGACGGAGGAGCCTGGCAGGCTATAGTCCATGCGGTCACAAAGAGTTGGACATAACTAAGCACGCATGCACACAGTTTTCTTTCTGTTTCCTTTTATTTATCTGTCAAAACCTAAGAAACTAAGCATCCAGACCTGAGTTAGTTATTTATAGACTCTTATGTGACAATTACATGCCAATTAACTAACAGTTGAATTCTTATATTTGAAATAATTTTAAAATATTAAGTGATATGGTGTTACTTTCTGAGCAATAAAATATTTTCATATAGTCTGCAGAAATTCCACTTTTTCATAAAACTGAAATATTCACAATTGAAAAAGTGACAGATTTTATTGCCATGTTAAGCAAGGGTATCTGTTTCCACTTCACAGTTGGATAATGATTAGTTATATACTTTAAGCATTGTATATTACCAAAATCATGTGCTCTGGTTAAACAGAAATAGCAATTCATAGCAATTAAGCCCAGTAAGACATTTCCCTTAGAGTCACTTAAAAACTGAATCAAAGCCAATAGGTCTTGCCTTCTGCTAATGCAGTAAGACTCTGAATGGGCCAAAGTCTTCTGGAGATTCTGCCAAAGGACTTTGAAATTTCCTGTTATTATTACATCTGGATATTTTGCTATAATGATATATGCGGAAAGGATTAGAGAAATATATGGGTAAATTGATATGATAATTGCTACAGCTTTGTTACACTTTATCATTTTATTGCTGTTTATGAGTTCAGCTACTGGCTTTGAAGATTTTCTTTGAACAGGGCTTAAAGTTTTTCCACTCTGCTTACCTACACATCATGCTCCTCCAGGGGTATCAACCTTTTCATACCCTTGTGTCTATTTCTCTAGCTAGAACTCTGTAGACACAATGAATCAACACCCTTACACAGTAAGAAAATAATGTATCAGATCAGATCAGTCCCTCAGTCGTGTCCGACTCTTTGCGACCCCATCAATCGCAGCACGCCAGGCCTCCCTGTCCATCACCAACTCCTGGAGTTCACTCAGACTCACGTCCATCGAGCTGGTGATGCCATCCAGCCATCTCATCCTCTGTCGTCCCCTTCTCCTCCTGCCCCCAATCCCTCCCAGCATCAGAGTCTTTTCCAATGAGTCAACTCTTCCCATGAGGTGGCCAAAGTATTGGAGTTTCTGCTTCAGCATCAGTCTTACAAATGGACACCCAGGACTGATCTCCTTTGAATGGACTGGTTGGATCTCCTTGAGGTCCAAGGGACTCTCAGGAGTCTTCTCCAACACCAAAGTTCAAAAGCATCAATTCTTCAGTGCTCAGCTTTCTTCACAGTCCAACTCTCACATCCATACATGACGACAGGAAAAACCACAGCCTTGACTAGACGGACCTTTGTTGGCAAAGTAAGGTCTCTACTTTTGAATATGCTGTCTAGGTTGGTCATAACTTTCCTTCCAAGGAGTAAGCATCTTTTAATTTCATAGCTGCAGTCACCATCTGCAGTGATTTTGGAGTCCAAAAAAATAAAGTCTGCCACTGTTTCCACTGTTTCCCCATCTATTTCCCAAGTAGTGATGAGACCAGATGCCATAATCTTTGTTTTCTGAATGTTGAGCTTTAAGCCAACTTTTTTACTCTCCTCTTTCACTTTCATCAACAGTTCCTCTTCACTTTCTTTTAGTTCCTCTTCACTTTCTGCCATAAGGGTGGTGTCATCTGCATATCTGAGGTTATTGATATTTCTCCCAGCAACCTTGATTCTAGCTTGTGCTTCATCCAGCCCAGCATTTGTCATGATGTACTCTGCATATAAGTTAAATAAGCAGGGTGACAATATAAAGCCTTGATGTACTCCTTTTCCGATTTGGAACCAGTCTGTTGTTCTATGTCCAGTTCTAACTGTTGCTTCCTGACCTGCATACAGGTTTCTCAAGTGGCAGCTCAGGTGGTCTGGAATTCCCATATCTTTCAGAATTTTCCACAGTTTATTGTGATCTACACAGTCAAAGACTTTGGCATAGTCAATAAAGCAGAAATAGATGTTTTTCTGGAACTCTCTTGCTTTTTCCATGATCCAGCGGATGTTGGCAATTTGTTCTCTGGTTCCTCTGCCTTTTCTAAAACCAGCTTGAACATCTGGAACTTCACGTTTCACTTATTGCTGAGGCCTGTCTTGGAGAATTTTGAGCATTAATTTACTGGCGTGTGAGATGAGTGCAATTGTGCAGTAGTTTGAGCATTCTTTGGCATTGCCTTTCTTTAGGATTGGAATGAAAACTGACCTTTTCCAGTCCTGTGGCCACTGCTGAGTTTTCCAAATTTGCTGACATATTGAGTGCAGCACTTACACAGCATCATCTTACACAATTTCAAATAGCTCTACTGGAATTCCATCACCTCCACTAGCTTTGTTCTTAGTGAGGCTTTATAAGGCCTACTTGACTTCACATTCCAGGATGTCTGGCTCTAGGTGAGTGATCACACCATTGTGATTATCTGGGTCATGAAGATCTTTTTTGTACAGTTCTGTGTATTCTTGCCACCTCTTCTTAATATCTTCTGCTTCTGTTAGGTCCATACCATGTCTGTCCTTTATCAAGCCCATCTTTTCATGAAATGTTAGTTGGTATCTCTAATTTTTTTGAAGAGATATCTAGTCTTTCCCATTCTGTTGTTTTCCTCTATTTCCTTGCATTGATTGCGAGGAAGGCTTTCTTATCTCTCCTTGCTATTCTGTGGAACTCTGCATTCAGATGCTTATATCTTTCCTTTTCTCCTTTGCTTTTTGCTTCTCTTCTTTTCACAGCTATTTGTAAGGCCTCCCCAGACAGCCATTTTGCTTTTGTGCATTTCTTTTCCATGGGGATGGTCTTGATCCCTGTCTCCTGTACAATGTCACGAACCTCATTCCATAGTTCATCAGGCACTCTATCTATCAGATCTAGTCCCTTACATCTATTTCTCACTTCCAGTGTATAATCATAAGGGATTTGATTTAAGTCATACCTGAATGGTCTAGTGGTTTTCCCTACTTTCTTCAATTTAAGTCTGAATTTGGCAATAATGAGTTCATGATCTGAGCCACAGTCAGCTCCCAGTCTTGACATACATATACACAGTTATATCCGTGTTAGGCATACATATACACAGTTATATCTATGTTGCTGCTAAGTCGCTTCAGTCGTGTCCAATTCTGTGCAACCCTGTAGACGGCAGCCCACCAGGCTCTGCCGTCCCTGGGATTCTCCAGGCAAGAATGCTGGAGTGGGTTGCCATTTCCTTCTCCAATGCATGAAAGAGAAAAGTGAAAGTGAAGTCTCTCAGTCATGTCTGGACTGGACTATTAGTGACCCCATGGACTGCAGTCTACCAGGCTCCTCCATCCGTGGATTTTCCAGGCAAGAGTACTGGAGTGGGGTGCCATTGCCTTCTCCGTATATCCATGTTAGACCTCATTAATAGGGGGTGCTAAGGGAAACTGAGGGCCTGCAGGAGGGAGAAGGCACTTGCATCTTCCTGATTGCTTTCTGTGGACATCCTGCCTTCCTCTTGCTTTGTGACTATCATCCTAGCAGTTTATATATATATATATATTTTTTTTTTTTTAACCTCAGCAAGGGCAGTTCTGACCCACTCTGTGCTATACTATGCTAAGTCACTTCAGTCGTGTCCGACTCTGTGTGACCCCATACACGGCAGCCCACCAGGCTCCCCCATCCCTGGGATTCTCCAGGCAAGAATACTGGAGTGTGTTGCCATTTCCTTCTCCAATGCATGAAAGTGAAAAGTGAAAGCGAAGTCACTCAGTCGTGTCCGACTCAGCGACCCCATGGACTGCTGCCTACCAGGCTCCTCCATCCATGGGATTTTCCAGGCAAGAGTACTGGAGTGGGGTGCCATTGCCTTCTCTGGTTCTGACCCATAGAAAATACTGAATCCAGGTTTCAGTGTTTCCAAAACTTGCAGAACAAGCTTCATCACTTTCTGCTCCTCAGAGACACTAGTGTCAGCCAGCTTACAAAGTCTGGTTCCCAAGTTATTAAGTTTCAGTAATTCCAGCCTCTTTCAGAAGGGTGGTAGGTGTTTCTTGGATCTGCTACCTCCATTAGAGCTTATAGCTCCTTTTCATCCTCTCAGTTATTTAACTAATAGTTTTATGCTCCCCTAACAATAGGTACAGAATTCTCTCTGTTCAAATGCATGGTGTCCCTTTTGTTTCCCCACTGGACCATGGCTGATACTAGATCCTGAATCGTTCTTAGACAGTTGTAAAACTCACCCTACCAATACGAAAAGGTGAAAAAAAGACCCAAGACAGTCGCAGTAAAAACACATGGAAGATAAGAGTCGCCATAAAAAGCCAGAACAATATTTTAAAAAAAAATAAGTCAGTGAAGGACCAAGAATTAAAACGAGCTTGAGCTTGAGGACAGCTGATAGCAACAATTACGGCTTTTAGGACATCAGAGCTCACCCCACCTCCTCTCTAACCTATGTTCCAACCCTACTATGAATTTCAGAAAGATCTGCAGAAACCAAGAGTACAAGGACTCCGTGAGCTATTTAGCATTAATGATGCAGCATAGTAAAGTGAATATTTGTTATATATCTCTTTATTAAGTTTACTTCTATAAACAGCTAATATTCTTTTTCTGAAAGGTGTCTAAGATTGCCTTTCCATTAATATGCTAATATTAATACAAATTCTGGGAGTGTAAGCAAATTTGGAAAACTCAGCAGTGGCCACAGGACTGGAAAAGTTCAGTTTTCATTCCAATCCTAAAGAAAGGCAACGCCAAAGAATACTCAAACTACTGTACAATAGCACACATCTCACATGTTAGTAAAGTAATGCTCAAAATTCTCCAAGCCAGGCTTCAGCAATACGTGAACCATGAACTTCCAGATGTTCAAGCTGGTTTTAGAAAAGGCAGAGGTACCAGAGATCAAATTGCCAACATCCGCTGGATCATGGAAAAAGCAAGAGAGTTCCAGAAAAACATCTATTTCTGCTTTATTGACTACGCCAAAGCCTTTGACTGTGTGGATCACAATAAACTGTGGAAGATTCTGAAAGAGATGGGAATACCAGACCACCTAACCTGCCTCTTGAGAAATTTGTATGCAGGTCAGGAAGCAACAGTTAGAACTGGACATGGAACAACAGACTGGTTCCAGATAGGAAAAGGAGTACATCAAGGTTGTATATTGTCACCCTACTTATTTAACTTATATGCAGAGTACATCATGAGAAACACTGGGCTGGATGAAGCATAAGATAAGATCAGTCACTCAGTCGTGTCCGACTCTTTGTGACCCCATGAATCACAGCACACCAGGCCTCCCTATCCATCACCAACTCCCGGAGTTCACTCCGACTCACGTCCATCAAGTCAGTGATGCCATCCAGCCATCTCATCCTCTGTCGTCCCCTTCTCCTCTTGCCCCCAATCCCTCCCAGCATCAGAGTCTTTTCCAGTGAGTCAACTCTTCGCATGAGGTGGCCAAAGTACTGGAGTTTCAGCTTTAGCATCATTACTTCCACAGAAATCCCAGGGCTGATCTCCTTCAGAATGGACTGGTTGGATCTCTTTGCAGTCCAAGAGACTCTCAGGAGTCTTCTCCAACACCACAGTTCAAAAGCATCAACTCTTCAGCGCTCAGCCTTCTTCACAGTCCAACTCTCACATCCATACATGACCACAGGAAAAACCATAGCCTTGACTAGACAGACCTTTGTTGGCAAAGTAATGTCTCTGCTTTGGAATATGTTATCTCGGTTGGTCATAACTTTCCTTCCAAGGAGTAAGCATCTTTTAATTTCATGGCTGCAGTCACCATCTGTAGTGATTTTGGAGCCCCGAAAAATAAAGTCTGACACTGTTTCCACTGTTTCCCCATCTATTTCCCATGAAGTGATGGGACCGGATGCCATGATCTTCGTTTTCTGAATGTTGAGCTTTAAGCCAACTTTTTCACTCTCCACTTTCACTTTCATCAAGAGGCTTTTTAGTTCCTCTTCACCTTCTGCCATAAGGGTGGTGTCATCTGCATATCTGAGGTTATTGATATTTCTCCAGGCAATCTTGATTCCAGCTTGTGTTTCTTCCAGTCCAGCGTTTCTCATGATGTATTCTGCATATAAGTTAAATAAACAGGGTGACAATATACAGCCTTGACGAACTCCTTTTCCTATTTGGAACCAGCCTGCTGTTCCATGTCCAGTTCTAACTGTTGCTTACTGACATGCATACAAATTTCTAAACTTTTTCAAATAAGGTCCGTCTAGTAAAGGCTATGATTTTTCCAGTGGTCATGTATGGATTTGAGAGTTGGACTATAAAGAAAGCTGAGCACCGAAGAATTGATGCTTTCGAACTGTGGTGTTGGAGAAGACTCTTGAGAGTCCCTTGGACTGCAAGTATATCCAACCAGTCCATCCTAAAGGAAATCAGTCCTGAATGTTCATTGGAAGGACTGATGTCGAAGCTGAAACTGCAATACTTTGGCCACCTGATGTGAAGAGCTGACTCATTAGAAAAGACCCTAATGCTGGGAAAGATTGAGGGTAGGAGGAGAAGGGGATGACAGAGGATGAGATGGTTGGATGGCATCACTGACTCGATGGACATGGGTTTGGGTGGACTCTGGGAATTGATGATAGACAGGGAGGCCTGGCATGCTGCAATTCATGGGGTCTCAAAGAGTCGGACATGACTGAGCAACTGAACTGAACTGAACTGAAACCACATACAGTTAGCCTTCACTAATTTGATGACTCAAATTAGTCATTGTGAGATATAATTAAATAGTATGGATGATTCAGAATCTAAAGGACAGAGATTTATACATTGGTCCATCAGCTATTTCCTAGAACATGTGTACAGTAAAAAGGTTTACAAAGAAATCAAAGAACTGAAAGAAAATGTAAGTTGAACATATGTATTATTGGTAATGGAAAAGATCTTTTGAGATGAAATAATGTCAGAGATCATTAAAAGCAAATCTTATAGATTTAACATTAAAATTGGAAATATTAGTACCTTAAAAATGACAAATAAAAAGTAAAAGACACACTGAAAATATTAATGATATAAACCTTAGTATATTTTATAAATAAGCAATCATAAGTCAATATAAAATGATAAATGCACTAACAGAATAAGAAACAGTGGTTAATATATAATTTATAAAAAGAAATACAACTAGTCAAAAATATATCCAACAATGAAAATGTATTAAATGCAATAATAATTTTCATGTTTCAAACTAACAAAGAGTTTAGGGAAATGGTACCTTACGCACTATGGTGGATTGTGGAACAGGATATTGTTTACATATTTTCATCAAACAATATGACAAGAGATACAATTTATTTTAATTCCAAAGTTTTTATACCTTTTAACTTACTAATTTTATTCCTACAGAAATTTAATCCAACAGAAATGATCAGAAAAGTGGACAAAATCTATGTTGGAACTGTTTACAATCCTAAAACAACTCAAATATTTGCACTAAAGGATTATGTTGTTATAATATTACAAACAAATAGAATATTAAAATATTTGTTGATACTAGAAAAAAATCCATATTTTGTGGAAAACTTGTGCCTTTAAAAATTTATGCTTTCCACACATTTAATGTGACTCTCATGCACTGTTTCTCATTATGGCCAATGTTGAAATGATGGTTATTGGTAACAGAGAAAAAAAAGAATTGCAAAGATAGAATGAACAGTTCACATACACCCTTCAGGAAGCTTCCTTTAATGCTGACATCTGATATAACCATAGTAAATGCAGCAAAACTAAAAGAATAGCATTAATAAAGTATTATTAATAACATATTTTTAAAAAGAAAGAATATTTGTGCTTTTCTATTTCTTTCAAGATTACATTTTTGGCTGATTTTTTTTTTCATTCTTCTTGCCTTCCAAAACCTGTTAAAATGTGGTATTAAAATAACTGTGTCCCTCAGTTTGCTCAGTTCATTTTTAGACTGCAGTACTTTTTGTAGTTGTTAATAATTTGCTTTTCAGGTTTTTACAGAGTTAGGGAGGGGAATAAAGACAGCTATCAATTAAAATATTTCACAAAATTAAATTCTATATTTGTAAGTTTCATTTTTATTGTGCAGCATTTAGGGAGTGTCTACAAATTACCTTACTCCTGATAAGTTTTTTATTTCTTCTCTCTGAATTAAACCTTGATTCTGAACTCTAGCTCTTTTTTTTTTTAATTAAAATGATCAAGGAAATAGAAGGAAAAATTGTGCATTATTTGGAGAAGTATTGTCATACTGTCTGCCCTTTATATAAAGTTATATACATCCTATTAACTTTTTCCCAAATATCCAAGGGTTTTCTTTGAGAATGGAATTATTCCTTTATCCTTTTCTTTATGATAGAGTTTTTAAAGCATTAGAATTAAATTTCTCAGGCTTTTTTGAAACCAAATGAAGAAAATTCTTAAAAAACATTTCTATCTCAGCATTCTTCTTTAAAGGAAAAAAATAATAAATATTTGAAAGTCCTATGTAACAGTCAACTTGAAATATGTAAGTTGTAACCAATAATACAAGGAAGGCATTTTTCCCAGAACATTTCCTGAACACATTAAACACAGTTAGGCACACATGTGTACAGTTTCTCAGAAGAATCTACAATATCAAGACATTATTTAACCAGAGTGAAAAACTACTTCTCGTATTCCACACTGTTGAAACAGAGTCACCAGTGTTTAAAATTTTTTTAAAAAAATTATCGAAGATGAATGGAAAGCCTTATCAAGTTAATGTCATGCTATTCCACCATAAATTCCTTTTAGTCCTCTGGGTTTTATACATTATGGTACATATTAGAAAATGGTTACACTATTGAACAGTTACTAGTGGCCACATTAAACTTAATAAATGGTAGTTGAGAGATTTGCCAGTGTAAATGCAGCTTACTAAACTGTAAGGGAAGTATGATTAGGTAGTTATATTTGAGATTTTTTAATCTAACAGAGGAAATAACATAAGAAATAACTGATAAGAAAGAATCACAAAAAAATATATATATGCAAAGCTTTCTTTTAATTGATTTTGGAATTGGAAAAGAGTAACTAGAGAACATCAGTGTAAGAGCTAAAAACAAATACTGCCAATTACTTTTCATTTTCTGTGAGTAGTGAAACGTATACTCAAGAAAAAGGTATCTCTGAATATGTACCTTCTTAATTACAAATTCACTTATCCCTTTTTCCTTTCACTTGCGGAGACAAATTGGAGCTAACGATTTTAAAATAAAAGTTTATTGCACTGATAAGGTCAATTTCACACTTTTCTTACAAAATCAAATATTTTACATTAAGTTGCGATTTGTATTTTGTATAAGCACACCTTCCTTGTCATTCTTTTACTAACATACAGTATAGGTAGATCATATTTAAACCAAAAGGCATCATCTAAGTATTATACGGGTTTTACCTGGTCTA
Source organism: Bos mutus (assembly GCF_027580195.1). Lineage (NCBI taxonomy): Eukaryota > Metazoa > Chordata > Mammalia > Artiodactyla > Bovidae > Bos > Bos mutus. The sequence goes on from NC_091622.1 coordinate 11,466,143, forward strand.
TCAGGAAAATCATGTTTTTTTCAGAATGAAAAACAATTGTTTTATTCCAATTCCCATACTTTCCTTCATATGACAATAACTAACAACCTTTTACAAATATGGAAATTACCCCACTGAAATGCTATAAACTTGAAATTCTCCAAGAGCATGACTGTGTAATGAGAGTCTAGAGCTATGTAGGAGCATACACTGCCTATCCCAGTATACAGCAAATGAACCATTTGCTTTAACATTTCCTAAATTTTTTCTGAAATCAGTTCTTTTTTGACAGAGTGAGAAATACTAAACTTGGACATTGAGACTTTATTGTGATTTCTTTTGCTCTGAGTTTCCTGTCAAGACTTTAGAAAATATACCTTTGTAGAACATTCTCAGTGTGGCAGCTCTAAGCTTTCAGACACAGATTCCGCTTACTTCAGTGGCAAGCCCAAAAGCAACCAGGTTCTACAGATAAGGAGAGATTATGCTCCTCCACAGACAGTGCTATCTGCTTAGTTTTTCTTGAATATGAAATAACTGATCTTGGAAACTTCTTTATTGTCTTTGTTTATGAAATGAAGCAGAAAATGGAAACCTCTTTTTAACAAAAAGGCCTCATTAAGATTGTTCTTTAAGGAATGCCATTAACCTAGATTTTCCTTACTCTTGGCAGCAGAATTGCTTCCCTATTAGTCAGGGAGGATCCTCCCTGTTCATTTCGCCACCTAAAAACCAAAACGCTTTAACTTTCACTGAACCTACACTCTATGGTTATATATAAAGTGACTATAAAGAATGAACAAAATATAATTCTGATATTAGGATTTAGGAACTTCTTACATAGGACCCATGGCATTTTTAAGCTTTGACCATTCTACTCTGGTTCCTTTTCTGCTTATCTCATAATATGGCTATCCCATTCAGCTGGTACTGACAAGTATGTTTCTTATTCTAGATTCCTTAGTCAGACAATTTAATCTGAGCCCTCTGTGTCTATGGTCTGACTGTGGTCGATATTTTTATTAATACACTGGTTCAGCATTTGACAGCCAAACATCTTGGGAAACAGGTGTTAAAATATGTACTGTAAAAGAGAATTTACCTCCAATAGGAATGGAAACTGAAAATAGATGAAATATTAGATTAAAAATGAACACAAGTATATTTCTTTTGCTATAGTAAGTATCAATAATAGTCCTCAACCAACACCCAGGACAACATCCAAAAGTTTTAGATTACAGAAATGAATTACTTCACATCCAGTTGCAATTAGTTTATACTGCCCTTAGACTCACTAGAAATTACAACTGAGAGCCTTTCAAAGTAGAAAATAGGTACACTTTCTATATTTGTCTCCAGTCGACCTTATCTCTTCCACTCTTTCAGGAGCAAGGATCTTAGTAATAACCAGTGGATCTCTGTTTACTGGTCTTTCACATATTTAAAGATAGTTTTATGTAATGCATATAAAAATATTGGACAAGGACCAAAGCCCATATAAAACAGAATTATAAAGTATATATTACACTGTCACTGTAGTTTAGTCACTAAGTCATGTCCGGTTCTTTGGGACCCCATGAATTGCAGCACACCAGGCTTCCTTGTCCTTCACTGTCTCCCAGAGTTTGCTCAAACTCATGTTCATTGAGTCAGTGATGCCATCCAACAATCTTATCCTCTGTCTTATCCCCTTCTTCTCCAGCCCTCAGTCTTTCCCAGCATCAGGGTCTTATCCAATGAGTTAGTTCTTCACATGAGGTGACCAAAGTATTGGAGCTTCAGCTTCAGCATCACTCCTTCCAATGAATATTCAGGGTTGATTCCCTTTAGGATCAAATGGTTTGATCTCCTTGAAATCCAAGGGACTCTCAAGAGTCTCCTCCCATACCACAATTTGAAAGCATCAGTTCTTCAGTGCTCAACCTTCTTTATGGTCCAATTCTCATATCCGTACATGACTACTGGAAAAACCATAGCTTTGACCATACAAATCTTTGTTAGCAAAATTATGTCTTTGCTTTTTAATATGCTGTCTGGGATTGTCATAGTTTTCTTTCCAAGGAGAAAATGTCTTTTAATTTCATGGCTGCAGTCACTGTCCACAGTGAATTTGGAGCCCAAGAAAATAAAATCTGGCAGTGTTCCCACTTTCCCCCCACTTATTTGCCATGAAGTGATGGGACCAGATGCAATGATCTTAGTTTTTTGAATGTTGAGTTTTAAGCCAGCTTTTTCACTCTCCTCTTTCACTCTCATTAAGAGGCTCTTTAGTTTTTCTTCACTTTCTGCCATTAGAGGTATCATCTGCATATCTGGAGTAGTTGATATTTCTCCCTGCAATCTTGATTCCAGCTTGTGAGTCATTCAGCCTAGCACTTTACACGATGTACTCTGCATAGAAGTTAAATAAGCAGGGTAACAATATACAGCCTTGATGTACTCCTTTTCCAATTTGGAACCAGTCCATCATTCCATGTCCAGTTCTAACTGTTGCCTCCTGACCTGCATACAGGTTTCTCAGGAGACAGGAAAGGTGATCTGGTATTCCCATCTCTTGAAGAATTTTCCAGTTTGCTGTGATTCACACAGTCAAAGGCTTAAGTGTAGTCAATGAAGCAGAAGTAGATGTTTGTCTGGAACTCCCTAGCTTTTTCTGTGATCCAACAAATGTTGGCAATATGATCTCTGGTTCCTCTGTCTTTTCTAAATCCAGCTTGTATATCTGGAATTTCTTGGTTCACGTACTGCTGAAGCCTAGCTTGAGGGAAATGAGCACAATTGTGTGATAGTTTGAACTTTCTTTGTCTTGCCCTTCTTCGGGATTGGGATGAAAACTGACCTTTTCCGGTCCTGTGGCCACTGCTGAGTTTTCCAAATTTGCTGATATATTGAGTGCAGTACTGTAACAGCATCACGTTTTAGGATTTGAAATAGCTCAGCTGGAATCCCATCACCTCCACTACCTCTGTTCGTAGTAACGTTTCCTCGGGCCCACTTGGCTTCACACTCCAGGATGCCTGGCTCTGGGTGAGTATACATGTGTATTGTTGCTGTTGACATTTAGTCACTAAGGGGCGTCTCACTCTTTGCAACACCATGGACTGTAGCCCACCAGGCTCCTCTGTTCAAGGGATTTCCCAGGCAAGAAAATTAGAGTGGGCTGCTATTTTCTCCTCCTGGGGAATCTTCCTGGACCATGGATCAAAACCACCTCTCCTTTTTCCCCTGTACTGGCAGGCAGATTCTTTACTGCTGAGCCACAAGGGCTCTACCACGTATGTGTAAATATATACATATTTTTTTGTCTACTTCACCCAAAAAAGACTCAGAGAAAAAAACCTCCTACTTTATTTGCCTGTAACTTCTTCCCTTTTACTTTTTTTTACTTTTAATAGTTTTTGCTTCACACATTTTGGAACTATGTTATCTGAAACGTGAATGTCTGTGATCACTATAGCTTTATTGTAGATTGGACATTTTCAAATATATATAATTCTCTTATGTTTTTAATCCATTTCCCTTGAATTATTATATGTTCTGTTATTATTATTGCTGCCCTTAATTTCTTTCTGCTTTCAATGAATAGGTAATACTGTCAACATTCATTTTAATTTTCTTTTAGGGTGACATTTCACTTTTGTTTCATGATGGCATATCATTGAATTATTGTATAACATTCATCTTAATAAGAATCTATACTCAATCATATTTATTGTAAAACTGTGTAAGTTGGCTGCGCCGCTCCTTCCAGCGCCTGGTTAACCTGCAGTTTCTCGACCTCAGCCAGAACTTTCTGGAACATTGTCCGTTGCAGATTTGTTCGCTGAAGAACCTGGAAGTCTTGGCCCTGGATGATAATAAAATATGCCAGTTACCTTCAGACTTCGGTTCACTTTCAAAACTGAAGATTCTTGGACTAACGGGAAATCAGTTCTCTTCATTTCCGAAAGAGATCCTTTCTTTAGCGTCTTTAGAGAAATTATACATTGGCCAAGATGAGGGAGCCAAGCTTACCCATCTGCCAGAATGCATTAAGAGACTACAGAATCTTAAAGAGCTGTATATTGAGAACAATCATCTCGAATACCTGCCTGTATCCTTGGGATCAATGCCTAACTTGGAAATTCTTGATTGCCACTGCAATCTAATTAAGCAACTCCCAGATGCTATTTGCCAAGCACAAGCTTTGAAAGAATTACGGTTCGAGGACAACTTGATCACTTATCTTCCAGAGAATTTGGATAGTCTAGTGAATCTAGAAGTTCTGACACTAACGGGCAACCCCATGGAAGAACCCCCAATGTCGGTGTGTGCCAAAGGCACTGAAGCTGTGTGGGAATACCTTAGAGAAAGGAGAAATATGAAAGAATTGGCAACAAAGATTCAGGCTTGGTGGCGTGGAATGATGGTACGCAAAGGACTTGGGAGATTTGAAGAACTGCTAAAATTGCAAAAGAAGGGAAGGAATTCTCCAAAAGATAAGAAAGGAAAGAAAGATGTAAAAGGAAAACCTGTAAAGAAAAATAAATAATTCTATGAATGTACGAATTGAGGTAATGAAACCTGGTGGATTAAGAAGGCAAAATCTCTAGGAATTAGATGCCTATCATACAAAAATTACTCACAGAGTTACAGTTACATAGAAAAATAAAGATTCTTTTACTGAAAAAAAAAAAAACAACTGTGTAAGTTAACTTACTTTTGATTTTATTTTATATTTCCTCTGCAATTTTTATACTTCTTTTTTATTTTTATTTTCATGTATTATACATGGTTGTTGAACCCATGCTGTTTTTTAATGAGTTAGGTGTTGTATATCTTCTTTTAATTCTATTAATAATAATATTCATATTTTTAAATGTGAACATGTATTTTTCTAATATTATCAAGAAAGAAGCAATAACTACTCACTCCCTCTTTTTTTTTTTTTTTTTAATGTATATACAGCGAGTAGCAAGTAGATGGTAATGAGAGAGAATTCCATTTGGCTGAAATGATAGAGTTAGGCAGTATTTTTCTCCCCTAGCTCTGAAAAAGGCAAAAAAAAAAAAAAAAAATCAAATTTTGTGATCACAAAATAGTGTTGTATTGACATTATGCTTTGTTAAAAACTGGGTTAAAAAGTAACAATGGCTAAACTCAAGTGCAGATTTGGTCCTTAAGTATTTTTGATTCACAGTACTCTTAGTTAATTGTTTTATTGTACCTCAGTTTGCTTGTGCTTATTCTATTTCAGTTAGCGGACTCAAAATTTGTATTTACTGAAAATAAATGCCATGAAATTGCTTATTCAAACTTATGCCTTGAAGTTTGAAATATTTATCTTTCCCCAGCACTTTATTTTATTTTTTTTTTTTGTAAATGACAAAATTTTATTCCTTTTTATGGCTGACTGGCATTCCATTCTATGTGTGTGTAAGTGTGTATGTGTGTGATCTTTTTTTTTTTTTTTTCTGTGCTTTGCTTTAGTGAGCTTTATAGATACATGTTTTTTTTTTTAATTTGTTAATTTTCTGTTTAGTTGATCTATCCATAAGTGTGAGTGGGGTATTAAAGTCTCCCACTATTATTGTGTTATTGTTAATTTCTCCTTTCATACTTGTTAGGATTTGTCTTACATACTGCGGTGCTCCCATGTTGGGTGGATATATATTTATAATTGTTATATCTTCTTCTTGGATTGATCCTTTGATCATTATGTAGTGACCTTCTTTGTCTCTTTTCACAGCCTTTGTTTTAAAGTCTAATTTATCTGATACTGAGTATTGTGAGTCCTGCTTTCTTTTGGTCCCAATTTGCATGGAAAATCTTTTCCAGCCCTTCACTTTCAGTCTGTATGTGTCCCCTGTTTTGAGGTGGGTCTCTTGTAGACAACATATGTAGGGGTCTTGTTTTTGTATCCATTCAGCCAGTCTTTGTCTTTGGTTGGGGCATTCAACCCATTTACGTTTAAGGTAATTACTAATAAATATGATCCGTTGCCATTTACTTTATTGTTTTGGGTTGAGTTTATACACCATTTTTGTGTTTCCTGTCTAGAGAATATCCTTTAGTATTTGTTGGAGAGCTGGTTTGGTGGTGCAGAATTCTCTCAGCTTTTGCTTGTCTGAAAAGCTTTTGATTTCTCTTCATACTTAAATGAGATCCTTGCTGGGTACAATAATCTGGGCTGTAGGTTATTTTCTTTCATCATTTTAAGTATGTCTTGCCATTCCCTCCTGGCTTGAAGAGTTTCTATTGAAAGATCAGCTGTTATCCTTATGGGAATTCCCTTGTGTGTTATTTGTTGTTTTTCCCTTGCTGCTTTTAATGTTTGTTCTTTGTGTTTGATCTTTGTTAATTTGATTAATATGTGTCTTGGGGTGTTTCTCCTTGGGTTTATCCTGTTTGGGACTCTCTGGGTTTCTTGGACTTGGGTGATTATTTCCTTCCCCATTTTAGGAAGTTTTCAACTATTATCTCCTCAAGTATTTTCTCATGGTCTTTCTTTTTGTCTTCTTCTTCTGGAACCCCTATGATTGAATGTTGTAGCGTTTAATATTGTCCTGGAGGTCTCTGAGATTGTCCTCATTTCTTTTAATTTGTTTTTCTTTTATCCTCTCTGATTCATTTATTTCTATCATTCTATCTTCTAATTCACTAATCCTATCTTCTGCCTCTGTTATTCTACTATTTGTTGCCTCCAGAGTGTTTTTAATTTCATTTATTGCATTGTTCATTATATATTGACTCTTTTTTATTTCTTCTAGGTCCTTGTTAAACCTTTCTTGCATCTTCTCAATCCTTGTCTCCAGGCTATTTATCTGTGATTCCATTTTAATTTCAAGATTTTGGATCAATTTCACTATCATTATTTGGAATTCTTTATCAGGTAGATTCCTATCTCTTCCTCTTTTGTTTGGTTTGGTGGGCATTTATCCTGTTCCTTTATCTGCTGGGTATTCCTCTGTCTCTTCATCTTGTTTACATTGCTGAGTTTGGGAGTCCTTTCTGTATTCTGGCAGTTTGTGGAGTTCTCTTTATTGTTGCGTTTCCTCGCTGTATGTGGGTATGTAGAGGTGGCTTGTCAAGGTTTCCTGGTTAGGGAAGCTTGTGTCGGTGTTCTGGTGGGTGGAGCTGTATTTCTTCTCTTTGTTCAGTCGCTATGGGGAGGGAGGAGGGATGCTGCAAACAAATGACACTGGCGTGCGCTCGCAGTGCTTCAGCCACACTGGGTCTGCCCGCTCACGGGCGTGTAGCCTCCCTGCCCACACTGCTCAGGCTCTAGGTTGTTCCGCGGGAACAATCCGAGGCTGGGCCTGGGTTGCATGCACCTCCCAGGTCCAAGCCGCTCAGGTTCAGGCACTCAGGTAGTCCTCAGGCGCAGACTCAGTTGGGGCTGCGTTTTGTGCTCCTCCCAGGTCCGAGCAGCTCAGGTGATGAGGTGTTTGGCGGCGCCAATGCTGCGACTTATCGCCGCCCGCCACTTGGTTATCTGGGTGTAAACCGGCGCACCTTCTCAGGCAGATGTTGACCGTCCAGACCCCAATAAGTTTTAGTTAGCAAAGAAGCCAGTTTTATAGATAATGTCTCTCTGGGGCTGCGATTGCCCCCTTCTGGCTCTGGGTCACCGGAGGGGGAAGGTTTGCAGCCGGCTACCTCTGTTTAGTCCTTTGTTCCGTGCGCGGGCTGGCGGTGTCTTAGGTTAGGGCTGGCTTTTCGCATGGTAGATATCCCACAGTCTGGTTTGCTAGCCCAAATTATTTCGCTCAGATAGTGCTCAGGGTATTCAGGCCAGATTCTTACTCTCAGCAATGCAGCCCGCGCTGCGCCTCCCTGCCCAGCCCCCGCTTGCTAATGGCGGATGCAGGCGTCTGCGCTGCTTCTCCACTGGAGGAGTTACCGTAGGGCTCGCAATCTGCGAGTTTTAATTGTTTATTTATTTTTCTCCCTGTTATGTTGTCCTCTGTGCTTCCAAAGCTCTCGGCACAGATTCGGCAGTGAGAAGGTTTCCTGGTGTTTGGAAACTTCTCTCTTTTTAAGACTCCCTTCCCGGGACGGAACTCCGTCCCTCCCTCTTTTGTCTCTTTTATTGTCTTTAATATTTTTTCCTACCTCCTTTCGAGGAGTTGGGTTGCTTTTCTGGGTGCCTGATGTCCTCTGCCGGCATTCAGAAGTTGTTTTGTGGAATTTACTCGACGTTTAAATGCTCTTTTGATGAATTTGTGGGGGAGAAAGTGTTTTCCCCGTCCTACTCCTCCGCCATCTTGGCGCCTTCCCTCACACTCCCTCATTTTGAAATAAAACTTTACTTTATCCCTAATCACCTCCTTAATATTTCCTTTTTGTTGTTGTTTTCTTGGAATGATTCAAGAACTTAGCTTGGATTTTATTACTACTTTACACTATTTATCCTTACTTTTATGAACTATTTGACATCTGCATTATTTTAAATAATATTAAAAACTTTTACACAACAACTTTAAGTTTCACTGCTCCCATCCCTGATTTCTTTTTACTAAGCACACCCATCCCAATCTTGAGAACTTTGTTCCCTCAGTTAGCAAATTTTTTCAGGGATTCTCTTTTCGTTTTCTCCAGGGTGACTATGGGAGTGGTATTCTTTCTCATTTCACAAATTTCTGCAAATATCTTTCAGTTGTCCTCATACATGAAATACAGGTAATCTTCTTCAAAGATTTTTCCCCTCAAAGCTTGAGATTTTTTTCCAAGTAATTATATTAGCCTCACAATCAAATTTCTTTCTTGCAGAGACAATCACTGTATTGCTTGAGTGATGTAGAATTTTTCTCTGATTTCTTTACCATCCATCTCTCGTTTGTTCATACACATGTATTTCCCACAAATTTTCTGCCTTAATGGCCCCCTTTGGTGGCCACATTATTCCACACATCAGAAATGTGTTCTCCTCATCGAATCATGACTAGTTTTTAAAACAGTTTCAAGATGCTTCCTCCGATAAGTCTTCTCCTATTGCTCTAACCTGTATTAAAGCTTACCTGTGTTTGAATCACAGCTCTGTTAATTGTTAGTTGTGTGACTTTGGCCACATGCTTGACCTCTCTGTGCTGCAATTTCCTCATATGTAAAATAGTATTTTGGAAATGTTTGAAAGATTAAATGAGATAATAGAAACAAAGTGCCTTATTTAATACCATACGACGAACGCAGTGATTATCTTCCTATATGAGGCAATTGTATGATAATCGTTATTACTAATGCTATCCATTGTAATAATAATGTCTAACTATTAAGTGGCAGAGAATTAAGCAAGTCTTACAAATGCTTGCTTTTTTTAAATAAAATTTATCTTAGTAACCAAGGTAATATTAATGTAGAAGTTCAGCTAGGTTGAAGTAATAGTTAAAAGACTTAGTGCTGTGTGATGTAATGGTATTTTGTTTTGTTTTGTTTCAAATAGGAGTCTAATGATTGTGTATAATAATATACAGTAACAACACATTTAAACCAATGTAAACATGTATACAATGACGTGAACAGCACGGTATTTCAGCTTAAGAGAGGAGGCAAGAGCTGTAAGGATGCCTCATCTTCCTGTTCATGAATCATTAGCAGAGAGGGATGCTTCATGTCTCCACAGTAAAGCCTAACACGTCTACATTACTTCTTCTCTGGCAAAATTCCACCGGACAAATCTGTTTGCTATTCCAAAATGATATGGACATTTTCCCAGGACTGATTTCAGAGAAATGAATTGAGCATATTTTCAGGTTTTAAAGGATCATTTTCTCCAGTTTGTCATGACCAGATTTTAAGGATACTGTTATAAAAGTCTTCAGGGAAAAAAATTCTTCTCTGAGAATCTCAGTTTTAAATTACTTCATCTAAAAGAAATCCCGCCACCATATGTTTGCTTGGCCTAGATTTCACTCAATAAGGCTTTCCTCCTCATACATTCTTTACAGAGAAACAAAATTAAGATTAGTATAAGTGCCAGACATTAAACATCTATGGCCTGTGTCAATTTTTAATCAGGTCTCGTCAGCAACATTTAACGGACTCTTGCACTAAACTTAAAAACTGTAGCGAGAGCAATGTGACTAGAATTTATAAGTGCAAGGGATTCTTAGTCCCCATTTTTCTTTCTGTAAAAATATTGTCTTCTTCTTTCCTTGCATAAATTCAAAGTTCATGTTCAGGGTCAAACTTAGCTTATTCAAAATGCATATGATGTCCTCATCTTTTTTGTTTTAAAGTTACCTTTGATAATTTGTTCCCTTCTTACATTCTTGTGGAGATTAGACATCATTGTGAAAATTCAAAGAATTTAATAATTTGTGTAACATAATTTTCAACTCATAGTATGCATTCAACATTGAATAAATGTGAAAAAGAGGGGTCGGAGGGAAAGTATAGAAAACTATGACACTGAATGAATGAATTGATGCAAAATGATTAATTCTACTTAAAAACTAAATGATGGGGATTTTTTTTTTTTTAGGCAGATAAAGGCTTGTTTTTTATTGAATGAGTGATCTATGCAATTGTTGAGGCCACTGTGTACAGAGAAGAGGGGGAGAACTTTATTTCTTGATCTCTTCCTCCTTGGACAGTCTTGATGATTTCCTCCTTCTCGGCCCGGAGCCGTTCTTCACGGCGCTTGCGGGCTTCCTTGGTCTTAGACCTGCGGGCCTCAGCCTGGTCTGCCAGAAGCTTCTTGCGAGCCTGGTCTGCCTTCAGCTTGTGGATATGTTCCATGAGAATCTGCTTGGTTTTGAACACGTTACCCTTCACCTTCAGGTACAGGCTGTGATACATGTGGAGGTCAATCTTCTTAGATGCACGGTATCGAGCATTCTGAGCAGCCGGCACAGAATTCTCATCCTCCTCATCCAGGTTACCTTCTCGGCATCGAGCCCGGGAATGGACAGCCACAGGCTTCTGGTGATCAGCCCATCTTTGATCAGCTTCCAGATCTTCTGGTGGGAGTTGGCATTGGTGATTTCACTAGTCTCACTGGGGTCCAACCAGACCTTCTTTTTGCCACAGCAAAGGACACTGGAGGCAAGCCTCTTCTGAAGCCTGAGCGTACTCGTGGCCGCTGCCACAGCGGCGAAAAGCAATGAACAATTTTAAAGTGTAAAGATTTTTAACAGTAGAGTTGCCATACCTAAACTAATGTAATGCAATTGTTTAAGGTGGTTACTATTAAAATGTTTTTTTTCTTTTTTTTTAAATTTTATTTTATTTTTAAACTTTACATAATTGTATTAGTTTTGCCAAATATCAAAATGAATCCGCCACCGGTATACATGTGTTCCCCATCCTGAACCCTCCTCCCTCCTCCCTCCCCATACCATCCCTCTGGGTCGTCCCAGTGCTCTAGCCCCAAGCATCCAGTATCGTGCATCGAACCTGGACTGGCATCTCGTTTCATACATGATATTTTACATGTTTCAATGCCATTCTCCCAAATCTTCCCACCCTCTCCCTCTCCCATAGAGTCCATAAGACTGTTCTATACATGAGTGTCTCTTTTGCTGTCTCGTACACAGGGTTATTGTTACCATCTTTCTAAATTCCATATATATGCGTTAGTATACTGTATTGGTGTTTTTCCTTCTGGCTTACTTCACTCTGTATAATAGGCTCCAGTTTCATCCATCTCATTAGAACTGATTCAAATGAATTCTTTTTAATGGCTGAGTAATACTCCATTGTGTATATGTACCATAGCTTTCTTATCCATTCATCTGCTGATGGACATCTAGGTTGCTTCCATGTCCTGGCTATTATAAAGAACTTTGAAAAGTTAAACACCATCAGCATTAAAAATTTTATTTATGGATGAAGGTGGTCAAGATGGCAGAGCAGGACACAGAGCTCATCTGCTTCCATGAACATATCAAAAACACATCTACATGTGGAGCAGTTCTCACTGAAAACTGACTGGAGACTGGATGAAAGAACCATCTACAGCAAAGACTGTATGAAAAATCCAAGCTGAATTGGGTAGGAAGGGAAGGGAAACAAACAGGTCAGGACCTGTACCTCTGGGAGAGGACACAGAAGAGGAGAGGGATTACAGGACCCACACATTCTCCCTGGAGAGTGAATGGTTCCATCCACATGTTGGGTGCCCCAGCTCTGGGGTCCAACACCAGCAGGACATGTCCCCTTAGCTGGTTTGAAAACCAATGGGGCCTACAGAGGGGCTGTAATAAAAACCTAGACTCTGTGTGTGAGGAGCATGCACACACTTGTTTATTCCCAAAACATGGCAGAGAAAACAGACTGAAACTGCCCAGGCTTCTGGCTGCTTTCCTGAAACCTAATGAATGAGAGATTATTTGAAAATAATATGCCCAATATCCAAAATATATAAACAGCTCATACAATCCAATATCAAGAAAACAACAGCTTGATTAGAAAACGGGTAGAGGATTGGAGTAGATTTTTTCCTAGAGAAGACATATAGATGGTCAATAAGCACATGAAAAAATGCTCTACATCACTAATCATGAGAAATGCAAGTCAAAACCACAATGAGATGTCACCTTATACCCGTCAGAATGGCTGTCAAAACAAAGTCCACAAATAACAAATGCTGGCAAGGATGTAGGAAAAGGGAATCCTAGTACACTGTTAGTAAAAATATAAATTGGTGTAGCCACTGTAGAAGAGAGTATTTGAGATTTTCGTCAAAAAACAAAAACTAGAACTACCATACGATACAGAAATTTCACTCCTGGATGTAAATCCAAAGAAAATAACACAAATTCAAAAAGACACATGCACCCCAATGTTCATAGCAGCATTATTTACAATAGTCAAAATGTAAAAACAATGTAAGTGTCTACCAACAGATTAGTGGATACAGATGTCATGTATACATAGAATGGACTGTTAGTCATAAAAAAAAAAAGAATAAAATTCTATCATTCACAACTACATGGATGCATCTAGAGGGTATTATGTTTAGACAAATAAGTTAGAGAAAGACAAATACTGTATGTTATCATTCATATGTGGAATTGAAAAAAGAAAAGCTAATGACAAGGATATACTGTATAATGTGGGGAATATAACAAATATTTTATAACTATAAATGGAGTATCAGTTCAGTTCAGTTCAGTCGCTCAGTCGTGTCCAATTCTTTGCAACCCCATGGACTGCAGCATTCCAGGCCTCCCTGTCCATCACCAACTTCCGGAGTTGACTCAAATTCATGTCCATTGAGTTGGTGATGCCATCCAACCATCTTATCTTCTGTCGTCCCCTTCTCCTGCCCTCAATCTTTCCCAGCATCAGGGTCTTTTCCAATGAGTCAGCTCTTCGCATCAGGTGGCCAAAGTATTGGAGTTTCAGCTTCAACATCAGTCCTTCCAATGAACACCCAGGACTGATTTCCTTTAGGATGCACTGGTTGGATCTCCTTGCAGTCCAAGGGACTCTCAAGAGTCTTCTCCAACACCACAGTTCAAAAGCATCAATTCTTCGGTGCTAGCTTTCTTTATAGTTCAACTCTCACCTTTAAAAATTGCAGATCACTATATTGTACCTGTAACTTATATAATGGATTTCCCAGGTGGCTCAATGGTAAAGAATCTGCCTGCAATGCAGGAGACCTGGGTTCAATCCCTGGGTCAGGAAGATCCCCTGAAGGAGGAAATGGCAACCCACTCCAGGATTCTTGCCTGGGAAATCCCATGGACAGACAAGCCTGGTGGGCTGCCATCCATGGGATGGCAAAAGAATTAGACACTACTTAGTAACTAAACAACAACAACTTATATAATATTGTTCAGTAACTATACTCCAACAAAAGAAAAATTAAAATGGAGCTTAGATTTTTTAAATAAAACAAATGAATGAATATGGCAAAACAGCAACAAATTTACAGGTATAGACAACAGACTGGTGATTATTATCTGTGGAAGGGGTAGAGAGAGGCTGAACAGGGGTAGGGGGTTGAGAGATAAAAACTACTCTGTATAAAATGGATAGGTAGGGAGGTGAGGGAGGCTCAAGAGGGAGGAGACATACATATAATTATGACTGATTTTCACTGATGTATAGCAGAAACCACCACAGCATTGTAAAGCAATTATGCTCTAATAAAAAAAAATTTTTTTAATGGATATGCTACAGCACAAGAAATATAGCCAGTATTCTACAATAATTTTAAATGGAGTATAATCTGGAAAAATATTTAAGTACTGTTATATAACTGAAACTATAATATTATAAATCAACTATACTTAAAATTAGAATAAATTTGAAAAAATGTAATAATTAAGTATACTTTTTGGAGACAACACATACCCATAAAGAAAAAAAAAAGAAAATTATATTTATGATAGTCTAATACAGTTACTACTGGACTGAGGTATATAAATACTTCTATGTGTTTCAACTGAAGTTTTAGAATGAGAGGCTATATAGCTTGTCATGGCCATAATGATTGTCACATTAAATTTTATTATTTATCCTAAGTCAAATACTCATTGACAGAGTTCAAACTAGAACTCAGGTCTTTTCTCTACTGATCCAAAGCCCTGCTCGATGACCCTGTCAGATCCTACCAACAAAAGATCTTAGCAGCGTCTCCAGGGGATATTAAGCTCCCTGCATAATTCTACGGCATGTTCTACCCTCACTCTTCTGATGTTGAAATTCAAGCATATAAGGTTTCAAGTCAAAGAACATTAATTGTTCCCAACCAACACAGAAAAATGTTCGAGAAGAAATAAATTGAAACTGCAATAATGAATCGTATTTTAGAACTTTGTATTTCAGTGTAATAGTTAAACTAAAAATTATTAAGTACCTTTGCACCAGACTACTTTAAGTGCTTTGCATCAGTGCATGCTTTACTGCTCATGTTGTTGCTGTTCACTTGCCCACTCATGTCCAACTCTTTGTGACCCCATGGACTGCAGCACACCAAGCCTCCCTGTCCCTCAGTTCACTTCAGTTCAGTTCAGTCACTCAGTCGTGTCCGACTCTTTGCGACCCCATAAATCGCAGGACGCCAGGCCTCCCTGTCCATCACCAACTCCCGGAGTTCACTCCGACTCACGTCCATCCAGTTGGTGATGCCATCCAGCCATCTCATCCTCTGTCGTCCCCTTCTCCTCCTGCCCTCAATCCCTCCCAGCATCAGAGTCTTTTCCAATGAGTCAACTCTGCATGAGGTGGCCAAAGTACTGGAGTTTCAGCTTTAGCATCATTCCTTCCAAAGAAATCCCAGGGCTGATCTCCTTCAGAATGGACTGGTTGGATCTCCTTGCAGTCCAAGGGACTCTCAGGAGTCTTCTCCAACACCACAGTTCAAAAGCATCAACTCTTTGGCACTCAGTTTTCTTCACAGTCCAACTCTCACATCCATACATGACCACAGGAAAAACCATAGCCTTGACTAGATGGACCTTTGTTGGCAAAGTAATGTTTCTGATTTTCAGTATGCTATCTAGGTTGGTCATAACTTTCCTTCCAAGGAGTAAGCGTCTTTTAATTTCATGGCTGCAGTCACCATCTGTAGTGATTTTGGAGCCCCAAAAAATAAAGTCTGCCACTGTTTCCACTGTTTCCCCATCTATTTCCCATGAAGTGATGGGACCAGATGCCATGATCTTCGTTTTCTGAATGTTGAGCTTTAAACCAACTTTTTCACTCTCCTCTTTCACTTTCATCAAGAGGCTTTTTTAGTTCCTCTTCACTTTCTGCCATAAGGGTGGTGTCATTTGCATATCTGAGGTCCCTGTCCCTCACCATCTCTCAAAGTCTGCCCAAGTTTATATCCATTACTGTTCATAGCTAACTATAAAACTGATATTCTTAGGACCCCATTTTACAGATATGAAAACTGGAACAAAGATGATACACTAAGTAGCAGAGCTAGTGTTTGAATACAAGCAAGCCCACACCAGAGTACACACTCAGTCACTCTTACAAATCTTTAGTATGTAGTCCATAATGGTGAATCAATGTATCAGATCAATGTTGGAGTTGGGAGCATCATCATAGGAAATAATCTCTGAATCTTTCTTCCTTGCTGGGTTACAAGTATGCTCTCTGGTACCTGTTAATGGCTAAGACTTTCTTGGACTTCTCAATTTTCCTTACACAAGCCCAGGCCATTAGTATGGAGAATATTTGCTTCCCTGGTGGCTCACTGTTGGAGAGTCTGCCTGCCAATGCAGGAGACAGGTGTTTGATCCCCGACTGGGGAAGATCCCACATGCCAGTGGAGGAACTAAGTCTGTGCACCACAGCTATTGCGACTGTGGTCTAGAGCCCGTGAGCCACAACTACCGAGCCCGTGAGCAGCAACCACTGAAGCCCGTGTGCCCTGGAACCTGGGCTCCACAACAAGAGAAGCCCGCACACCACAACGAGAGAGTAGCTGACACAGCAGCGAAGACCCAGCCCAGCAAAAACACATAAATAAAATAAAACAAAACTCTTAAAAAAATACGGAGAACTTTTCAACACAGAATCATCAACTAGAGAATTTTGGCTAACAAGGACTATCTACCATCTTGACAAAACAACTAATCAGCTGCTAACAGTCAAGATCCTTCTGATTTTAAGCTTCCCTTTTATTATTAATAAGGTCAACAGCAGCTTCCCTGAGATATTCTTTTACATGCTTATAAAGACCTCCATGCTTTTACAATTTTCTACTTCATTTTCCCCAGAATAATTTTCTCTTATAAAATCAAAGTCAGTAATTAGAAGCTGCCATATGGCACCCTACTCCAGTACTCTTGCCTGGAAAATCCCATGGACGGAAGAGCCTGGTAGGCTGCAGTCTATGGGGTTGCGAAGAGTTGGACACTTTCACTTTTCACTTTCATGCACTGGAGAAGGAAATAGCAACCCACTCCAGTGTTCTTGCCTGGAGAATCCCAGGGATGGGGGAGCCTGGTGGGCTGCCATCTCAGGGGTTGCACAGAGTCGGACATGACTGAAGTGACTTAGCAGCAGCAGCAGCATACCTTGATACATTGGCATATCCTACAGACATTCTGAAGTTGTGCAAATGACCCTGGTGCATTTTGGAGTATTTTAAGAAAGTCTCCTGGATAATTTTACAAAACATTCCTGGATACTTTGGACTCTGTTAACTCAAGAGTCATGTTTCATGTACACTATTCAAAGCTGGGGATTAAACACAGAGTAAAATGACCTGATATTTTGTTAAAGAGAACCTGAAACATACTGTGCTATTTTTACTTTTAAAGAACCCAGGGATCAAAAGCTTACCATTCAACTGGGTTAATTACTGCTAAATCCACCTAAAAGACAAATGTAGGGGGCAAAACTATACTAATGCCAAAATAGCAATAATTTGCTAGAGATATTTTTTTGGCCTCTGTTCTAAACGTTCTTAGTTGAAAAGAATCTTCCCATGCTCTTTAACAAGAATTGAGCAGAAAGAAGCCAATTTTTGCCTGCTATCCTCAAAGGAATTCTTTCTAATTGCATTTTTAAATTAACTACTAATGAAATGTGAAAATGAATGCAGAGCCTTGGAAACAGAAGAAAAATAAAAACTGGGAGGATCTGCCTAAAGGAATAGAGAAAATATGAAAAGTAAGTGCACTCCTGAGAATTATATGAATAAAATATTACATAGTACAATATGAAACAAGTTTATGACAAAACTTGTTGTTTTGGAGTGGAATTTGGACCACCACAAAGAAAGAAATTTATTTTTTACACAGGACTTTTTTTACACTTTCATTGTTCCTTCATTTATACAGCAACAAAAAGAAATCATCATAAGCATTGCATAATGATTCAAGATGACCTGGGGAGCTGTTGAGCTTGTATGAGATCTGGGACAACAGACAGCTGTTAAGGAAGAGCCACTGAGAGAGTTACGGGGAAAGACAGCAAAAAAAAGATGTGTGAAAATGGCTCATAGACAACATGGCAATTTACAGCAAATTACAACTCCCCAAAGTCAAGTATGGAAAAATTAGATGACTTCTGAGGGACTTTTCAGAACGTGTCTCCAAAACCTTTAAGTTTAAAGAAATTATTTAATAAGGAAGCTGTCAGTGTCTACATTTGGTCTAAGACACTCTTTTATGATATCAACTCTAAAATGCTATTATACACTGAAAAATCCCCTCTTCCATTATTTAATTGATTATGCTTTTTGTTCAGTATGCTTTACCCTAACAATTACCATTCTTTTCAGACTCTTGGAAAAAAATTCACTAGTACTATATTAATGAAAAATATCACATCTAGTTTAAAACAATTCTTATACAAAGATTGGTTTTCGCAATATTTCTGAAAAACTAAAGTAGTGTACATCATCATGAGTAAAGACTGGCTTTTGAGAACCAATTTAAAAAAACGTATAACACCCTCTCTAAATAAAAGAAACAAATATTTATTGATTCAAGTATAAAAAAATAGAGTTTGTTTTTTCTACCTATATGACACTGCCAGTTTCTTCAGTTAAGGGCTCAGTTGAGTCTGACTCTGCAACCCAATGGACTGCAGCATACCAGGCTTCGCTGTCCATCACCAACTCCTGGAGCTTGCTCAAACTCATGTCCACTGAGTCGGTGATGCCATCCAACCATCTCATCCTCTGTCGTCCCCTTCTCCTCTTCCTTCAATCTTTCCCAGCATCGGGGTCTTTTCCAATGAGTCAGTTCATATCAGGTGGCCAAGTATTGGAGCTTCTGCTTCAGCGGTCCCTCCAATGCATATTCAGGACTGATCTCCTTTAAGATGGACTGGTTAGATTTCCTTGCAGTCCAAGGGACTCTCAAGAGTCTTCTCCAATACCACAGTTCAAAAGCATCAATTCTTTGGTGCTCAGCTTTCTTCATGGTTCAACTGTCACATCCATACATGACTACTGGAAAAACCACAGCTTTGACTAGACAGATGTTTGTCAGCAAAATAATGTCTCTGCTTTCAATTATCCTTCAATAAAAAATAAATTAATTTTAAAAAATAACCTAAAAAAATGTTGGGGGGAAAAAAAAAACGCTGTCTAGGCTTGGTCACAGCTTTTCTTCCAAGGGGCAAGTGTCTTTTAATTTCATGGCTGCAGTCACCATCTGTAGTGATTTTGGAGCCCCCAAAAATAAAGTCTGACACTGTTTCCACTGTTTCCCCATCTATTTCCCATGAAGTGATGGGACCAGATGCCATGATCTTAGTTTTCTGAATGTTGAGCTTGAAGCCAACTTTTTCACTCTCATCTATCACTTTCATCAAGAAGCTTTTTAGTTCCTCTTCACTTTCTGCCATAAGGGTGGTGTCATCTGCATATCTGACATTATTGATATTTCTCCCGGCAATCTTGATTCCAGCTTGTGCTTCTTCCAGCCCAGCATTTCTCATGATGTACTCTGCAGATAAGTTAAATAAGCAGGGTGACAATATATAGCCTTGACGTATTCTTTTCCCAATTTGGAACCAGTTCGTTGTTCCATGTCCGATTTTATCTGTTGCTTCTTGACCTGCATGAAGATTTCTCAGGAGGCAGGTAAGGTGGTCTGGAATTTCCATCTCTTGAAGAATTTTCCATAGTTTGTTGTGATCCACACAGTCAAACACTTTAGTGTAGCCAATGAAGCAGAAGTAGATGTTTTTCTGGAATTCGCTTGCTTTTTCTATGATCCAACGGATGTTGGCAATGTGATCTCTGGTTCCTCTACCTTTTCTTAATCCAGCTTGAACATGTGAAGTTCTTGGTTCACATACTGTTGAAGCCTAACTTGGAGAATTTTGAGCATTACTTTGCTAGTGTGTGAGATAAGTGTATTTGTGCAGTAATATGAACATTCTTTGGCATTGCCTTTCTTTGGGATTGGAATGAAAACTGACCTTTTCCAGTCCACTACTGAGTTTTCCAAATTTTCTGGCATATTGAGTGCAGCACTTTCACAGCATCGTCTTTTAGGATTTGAAATAGCTCATCTGGAATCCCATCACCTCCACTAGCTTTTTTCATAGTGATTCTTCCTAAGGCCCACTTAACCTCACACTTCAGAATGTCTGGCTCTAGGAAAGTGATCACACCATTGTGGTTATCTGGGTCATGAAGATCTTTCTTGTATAGTTCTTCTGTGTATTCTTGCCACCTCTTCTTATTATCTTCTGCTTCTGTTAGGCCCATACCGTTTCTTTTATTGTGCCCATCTTTGCATGAAATTTTCTCTTGGTATCTCTAATTTTCTTGAAGAGCGCTCTAGTCTTTCCCATTCTATTATTTTCCTGTATTTATTTTCACTGATCATTTAGGAAGGCTTTCTTATCTCTCCTTGTTATTTTTTGGAATTCTGCATTCAGATGGATATATCTTTCCTTTTCTCCTTTGCCTTTTGCTTTTCTTTTCTCAGCTATTTGTAAGACCTCCTTGGACAATCATTTTGCCTTTTTGCATTTCTTTCTTGCAGATGGTTTTGATCGTAGGTTCCTGTACAACGTCATGAACCTCCATCCATAGTTCTTCAGGCACTCCATCAGATTTAATGCCTTAAATCTATTTTTCACTTCCACTGTACAATCATAAGGGATTTGGTTTAGGTCATACCTGAATGGTCTAGTAGTTCTCCCTACTTTATTCAATTTAAGTCTGAACTTTGCAATAAGGAGTTCTTCCTGATCTGAGCCACAGTTAGCTCCTGGTCTTGTTTTTGTTGACTGTATAGAGCTTCTCCATCTTTGGATGCAAAGAATATAATCAATCTGATTTTGGTATTCACCATCTAGTGAGGTCCATGTGTAGAGTCATCTTATGTTGTTGGAAGAGGTGTTTGCTATAACCAGTGCATGATACTGTATGACTCATTTAATCCAATTTCTTATCTATAAACAGGAAGTGGTCATATCTATTTTGCTTGTTCATGAGAACTAAGTGTGGGAGCCTGTGTAAAATGCTTCACATACATTAAGATTCAGTAAGATTTTGCCTGCTGCCTTATTCTGAGTAAAGAATGCATTCTTCCTAAATACTCTTTATCAACCATGGAGATTATAGGAAGAGGTTTTAAATTAAAGATAATAAAAAGAGTAAAAATTCAATAAATAATAAATAAGTGATCTCAGTGCTATATCAAAGACATATTCATGCTGAATATGGTATAAAAGAATATGTTTCAAATTTAGGAACTAATGATTCTAATTTATGTGACTGTGTAGTTAAAAACAACATACAATCTGAGTTTTACATTGCTACATACTGGTCTTTAATGCTAACTTTGAACTACAGTCAATAGTAATAACCAGAAAATGGTTTAGTAGTTTCCTTAGATGAAGTATTTAAAAAGACATGGTTAAATAATTTAAATTGATTAACAATCTGATCCAATAAGTTTCCTCTCATAAACACCTATTTTCTAGAAGACTTTAGACCAAGATGGCCAAGAAACCAAGAGACCAAAACATCCCCCCCACCATCTTCATATGAAGATCAACAAAAACTTCACCAACATAGTAGAACAAAAACCTGAGAAAAACCACACAGAAAGAGAAGACAGCTTCATTTCAGCTGCATCATCCCCTTTTCCAAACTTCTCAGAGCCAAGAGGGATATCCCCAGCTAGAAAGAGTTATTCTTCCTTGAAAAGGGAGAACAAGTCAGGTAATTAATCAGCTTCCCCAGTCTTCCAGGGCAGGAAGGTCCCACTTGGTTATTACCGCATCCAGACCAGCAAAGCCAAGACATACAGGGAATCATAGAAACAAGGAAGAAAAGCAGAGACTACCTGTAAAAGTCACACAGCACAACAGCCACACTACCCAGTAACAGTGAACGGCTTGAACAGATAAACCCAGCAGTTTTCACCACTGAAGCAGCAACAAAAGGCTAGCAAAGCGGCCAGGGACCTTCTGCAGTTTCACTAGCTTCCACCCCACAGGTAGCCATGTTTGATTATACCAGCTTCTGGGTCCCCTCTCTGCTACCCACTCCCACTTAGGACCCCAAGGCACCCTGCATGAGATCAGTGTCAGATGAGACACTAAAGAAGAAATGATTAGTAAACTTTAACACATAGCAATAGAAACTATCCAAGATGAAATGGAGAGAGAAAAAGACTGAAGAAAAAAGAAAAGAATAGTGACCTGCTGGCCAACTTCAAGTGACCTCTCAGTATCAGTTTGTTCGCTCCGTCGTGTCTGACTCTTTGCAACCCCATGGACTGCAGCACGCCAGGCCTCCCTGTACATCGCCAACTCCCAGAGCTTGCTCAAACTCATGTCCATCGAGTCGGTGATGCCATCCAATCATCTCATCCTCTGCCGTCCCCTTCTCCTCCCGCCTTCAATCTTTCCCAGCATCGGGGTCTTTCCAGTGAGTCAGTTCTTCACACCAGGTGGCCAAAGTGACCAAATGTACATATAATTCAAGTCCCCAAAAGAAAGGGGTAGGGTGGAAATAGGACAAAAAGTAATGGCCAAATTACTTGTTGAAATTAAATGAAAGCATAAGCCACAGCTCTTAAGAAGCCCAATAAATCTCAAGTACCAAATGTGAATAAAATTATACCAAGCATATCAAAATTAAATTGCTTAAAAATATATGTAAAAATAAATCTTAAAAGCAGCCAGGGGGCAGGGGGAAACCACATCATTTACAGAGAGACAAATAATTGAAGATTTCATGTCAGAATGCAGCAAGGCAGAAACAGGAAAGCAACATCTTCCATATACTGAAAGAAAAGAAAATGGCAACCAAAATTCTATATTTGGTAAAAATAATTTCCAAAACATATAAAATAAAAACATTCCCAGATGTACAAAAGCTTAATGGTAGATCTGAACTATAATATGACATATAATTTACACAATAAATAATGTATTGTACATATTTTATAACTTAATATGAATATATATTGAAATTTATTTCTATATAAAGTCCTTCAGGCATCAAGAAAATGATAGGTAGATGGAGGTTTGATTGCTGAGGAATGTATAACAGAAGAAATGGTAAAAATGTGAGTAAATGTAAAAGGCTTTTAAATTTATTTTTATTGCCTTTTAAAAAATAATTAAAAATTTAAAGAAAAGTAATAACATATTTAGTGGTTTAGAACCATATGGAGAAGGAAAATACACAGTATTAAAAACTGGCAAAAAAGTTGGATTGTGATTTTCTAGTCTCCTGAATAACCTGATTTACCTTCTGAATTTTTGAAGGTACCTTCTGAATTTACCTTCTCTGCCATATTTGTCCCATTCTTCAGCTCAAAAATATATGTATATATATGTATTCAAAATTATTTTTACATATATTTTACTTTATTGAAAATCTAAGTATGAGTGGGTTTTGAGATGTGCAATCCAACAGGATAGTCACAAAAAACACACATACACAAAAAAACTTTGCTTTTCTTTTACAGTTTTATTGAGGTGTAACTGCCACACAAAAACTGCACATATATAAAGTGTACAGTTTTAGGAGTTTTGATATGTGTATATGCCCACAAAAGCATCTTAACAATAAAGATAAGTAACACATTCAGAGAATGAATCAAGTTTATGTAGGAGTCCAGAGGCATCCATTGCAACTGATCTAGGAATGAGCAGAAAATGGAAGGGATAACTAAAAACCCTTAAATTTTCCCAGATATTAAGGGGACTTTGGCCCCCAACTGACCAATAGATTATTTGAAATAGACTTCAATTGTTTCCTGCGTTTTTTCCCTTTCAATAAGCAGCAGAATTTTCCTCCAGCTGTCAAATATTGTGAAGGGTCTAAGAGTTTACACTGTTTAGAAGCTAAATGTTTCATGAATGCTCGGCCAAAGACACAAACCTCCTGGGTCAATGACAAAGATTTAGTTACTCAAGACACTGCAAGCAGTGTGAGCATTAGCATATTTTATAGCAGTTTCTAGAGTCCCAGTTTCCAGAGGGCCACACAAAGGCTGAATAACAACTGCACATGTGGTGGGTTACAACACAGGAAAGAAACCTGAGCTAAGGGAATTCAAATCTTTTGTTATGACCAGTAAGTAAGCCTGCCTTCTGTGTCAGAGGGAGACATTATCTGTCTTTCGAGGCTATTCCTATACAAACATCCAAGCAAAGACAGTGAGCAAAAATGGCAAGTCAGTGCCTCTGCTCACAAGATCTTCAGAAACATGAGACAACCATAGTATTTCCCAACAATAACCGTTCCTCATCTGGTGAAATTTTTCATGAGTGAGCCATTCCATCACCCACTCTGATTAATCTGACCACAAGGACTGGAACCAGATCCATTTGATTTGTTCCATAAAACATCTCATTAGAGCTCCTGGGGCAGGATGAGAAAAACTGGTGGTACTGACCTCAACCAGGCTCCTTGGGTCCTGCAACCAAACAGTTTAACAAATACCACAGATTTCTAAGGTCTGTCTTACAAAGTGTATGAGTCAGTTGGGCTGCCATCACAAAGTACAGGCATAACTCTGAGATATTGTAGGTTCAGTTCCAGACGACCACAATAAAGCAAATGTTGCAATAAAGTGAGTCTCAGGAATCTTTTGGTTTCCCAGTGCTTATAAAAAGTCGTGTTCTATGCTGCAGTCTTTTAAGTGTATGATAGCAGTATGTCTAAAAGAAATGTACATACCGTAATTCTAAAATGCTCTGTTGGTATAAATAGACTTAGGACTTCCCTGGTAGCTCAGCTGGTAAAGAATCTGCCTGCAATGAAGGAGACCCCAGTTTGATTCCTGGGTTGGGAGGATCCACTGGAGAAGGAACAGGTTACCCACTCCAGTATTCTTGGGCTTCCCTGGTGGCTCAGCTGACAAAGAATCCACCTGCAATGCAAGAAATCTGGGTTCTATCCCTGGGTTGAGAAGATCCCCTGGAGAAGGGAATGGTTATCCACTGCAGTATTCTGGCCTGGAGAATTCCATAGACTATTCAGACATGACTGAGCGACTTTCACATTATAGCAGTAACATCAAAGATCACTGATCAATCACAGATCACCATAACAAATATACTAATAGTGAAACATTTGAACTATTGTAAGAGTTATCAAAATGTTACACAGAGACATGAAGTGAGCAAATGCTATTGGGAAAATGGTGTTGACAGATTTGGTTAATATGGGTTGCCACAAACTTTCCATCTGTAAAAAACATGTCTGCAAAGTGCAATACAATGAAGTATGTCTTTTTACCACAGACCTCATGGCTTAAGCAACAGAAATGTATTTTCTCACATTTCCGGAGGCTAGATGTCCAAGATCCAGGTGTCAGTAGGTTTGGTTTCTCCTGAGGCTTCTCTGCTAGGCTGGCAGATGGCCAACTTTTCACATGGCCTTTCCTCTGTGTATTTTCATCCCTGGTGTCTCTCCCTCTTCTTGAAAAGACACCAGTAATATTGTATTAGAGCCCCACCTCATTTTAACTCAAAGAGATCTTTAAAATTTTATTTCAAAATACAGTCACATCATGCAGCACTGGGGCTTAGGACTTCAACCTATGAACTAGATTGGGGGAGGTGGTGAGAACACAACTCAGCCCATGACAGAAAATAAGGTAGATTTCCCCTTAATTTTAGGTATTGATCTTTCCACTTGTCCAGAGGCCTTAATCCAGATACAGCAGGATGATTAGTGAATGACCTACTGGTGGTAATTAGTATTAGTGATCACAGACTCTGTGCTGGTGCATAAGGATAATTCTATCATCTATGGCAATTCTGGTCAATGCCTAGACTACAATGCCTAATACAATACTAATACAAATGCCTTCCAGGGCTTCAGCTAAAGTGAGGGACAAATTTCTCCACGATTTTTTGTTCTTTTTACCCCCAGCATTACTGAGATATAATTGACATATAACACTGCGTAGGTTTAAGGTACACAACTGGTTGATTTGATACACTTACAGATTATAAAATGATTGCCGCCATAGTGTTAGCTAATGTCTCCATCATGTCACACAATTACCATCTCTTTTGGGGATGATAACTTTAAAGTTATCTAACAACTTTTATATATATAATACATTATGGCTAACTATAATCACCATGCCATACATAAGCTCCCCAGAAATTATTCATCTTACAATTGGAAGTTTTTACTCTTTGATCAAAATCTCCCCATTTCCCCCACCTCTCAGGCTCTGGTAACCACCATTCTACTCTCTGTTCTAAAGACAAGAAATAACAAGTGTTGGCAAGGACGTGGAGGAAAGGGAATCCTTAAGTACTATTGGTCAGAATGTAAAGTGGTACAGTCACTATGGACAACAGTATGGAAGTTCCTTGAAAAATTAAAGCTAAAACTACCATGGGATCCAGCAATTCCATCCATGGGTATATATACAAAGAAAATGAATTTGAAGAGATATCTATACTTCTATGTTTACTGCAGCGTTATTCACAATAGGCAAGATATGGAACAATGTAAGTGCTCATCAATGGATGAACGGATAAAAGAAAATTTAGAGATGAGAAAGAAGGAAATCCTGACACTCGTGGCAACATGGATGGACCTGGATCTTGAGGGCATCATGCTAAGTGAAGTAAGTCAGAAAGAGAAAGGCAAATACTATATGATATCAGTGATGGGTGGAATCTCAGTACTTTTTCTAACTGGATGACTCACACCACAAGGATAACTGCCATCAGGGTACATGTAGATAATGAGTCAGCTATCTCTCCAGGAAGCTGCACAGAGAAAGTGACAGGAGAGACCACCACAGCCGTCCGAGGACCACCTGATCTACTGACGCTTCTTTAAACACTAGAAGGTCTCAGATGATAACCTCAAAGGTAAGCGTAGCTGTATTTGCAGGAAGGAGGCAAATTAATGCCTGACTTCCACACCAGAAGCTCGGAAAGGAAATGCTGTTTACAGTTGTTGGCCCTATATTAGTTTGAGGAGCACAGATTGATAGTGCCTCCAAGGTGGCCTCATCTCTAGCTGATGGACCTTAGGGTTCACAGTTCAGTTCCATAACTAAGTCCAGACCTTCATTTTGTAGTTATTGTGTAAAGGCAGCCAGCCCAATCCGTCATTTTGCCCTTTACCACCAAGGTGAGGGAATTTGTATGCCTCATAGAATTGACTGGGTAACAGGTACAGGAATGGGGCTTGGGCAGACACTCATGGGTGGTGATAGATGTTTTGCATGGAAGGTACAAAAACTGGACCATCCCCTGCTGTTTCTAATAAGCTTCTTAGTAAGATTAAGAGGAGTTAATCTCAAGGTCAAATTATACTGAGAGCTGTCTGGCAGATCCACAAACAAGTTCAATATTATTTCAACCATTTAGGAAAACAACACCAGGTCATTTCTCCTTTGTGAGAAAGTCTCCAGGGCTGATTCTAAAAGAAATATGGAGAACGGCACTGAAACATGTATAATATCATATATGAAACAAATAGCCAGTCCAGGTTCGATGCATGATACAGGATGCTTGGGGCTGGTGCACTGGGATGACCCAGAAGGATGGGATGGGGAGGGAGGTGGGAAGGGGGTTCAGGATGGGGAACACGTGTACACCCATGGCAGATTCATGTTAATGTATGGCAAAACCAATACAATATTTTAAAGTAATTAGCCTCCAATTAAAATAAATTTATATTTTAAAAAATTTAAAAAATAAAAGAAATATGATTATTAGTGTCTGTCCTCTCCTGCATCATGTAGAGTCTGAGCAATTCCATTTCCAGATGTCAGAATTACTGTTTTCCCTCTACTGCCACAAAATCAATGTGTTTCATTCCAGTAGTTCTAAGTTTACCTTCTCCCAATCATGCCTAGACTTTTCATCTATAAGAGTTAGGCCAAACAGGGACAAGAGCATTCCTAAAGAATTTACAGAGACCCATTATGTCCCTGCTTTGGCCTTCATGAGACTGTGGAGGAGAACTCGGCCAGCAGGTATACCCAGCCGAATGGTCATTCCAATTATGACCAAGGACCACGTCAATTCCACAGGAGAATGTAGATGGCTGAACCAGCATTACGTTTGAATATAGTAGCCCCTCTTTTGGCTATGCTATACCTGGAAAATGTACAAATCAGGCCAACCTGGGGTTGCAATTAAGGTAAAGAAAGGAGCATCATGTCCAGAAAAGGCCAGGTTGGAACCCCAAGTTTTCAAAATTGGCTTTAGAACCACCACCCTGTCCTGGATCATATCTCAGTCTTAGTTCCCTAAGGTTACCATAACTAATGATCACAAACTTGGTGGTTGAAAACAGCAGAAATTTATTCTCTCACAGCTCTGGATATTAAATGTCTAAAATCAAGCAGGGTCATGCTCCCTCTGAAAAATCTAGGAAAGAATCCTTCCTTGCCTCTTCTAACTTCTGTTGGCTCCCGGTATTACTTGGCTTTTGACAGCACAACTCCAATTTCTGCATCCAACTTCACAGGGCCCTCCTCAGTGTGAAGCTCTCTATGTTCTCTGTGTCCAAACCTTCTAATAAAAACACCAGTCATTGAATTTAGTACCCACTCTAATTATAGGATGATTTTATCTTAAGATTCAAAATTATATGTGCAAAGACCAATTTTTTCCTAATAAGTTCACATCCTAAGGTTCCAGATAGACATGACTAAAGGCATGACATGTTTAGGAAATACAATTCAACTGAGTATCCCCTAGAGGAGGGCATGGCAACCCACTCCAGTATTCTTGCCTGGAGAATCCCATCCCACAGAGGAGCCTGGTGGGCTGCAGTCCATGAGGTCACAAAGAATCAGACATGACTAAAGCAACTCCGCATGCCCAGGGAACATGCAAGAAAAAATAATACCTTTCTAGGGACAGCCACATTCAGTGACAAAACAGAGTTACAGATGGACCAGTGGGGACCAGGAGGAGGTAAGAGGTAAAAAATCAGAATAGTTTTTCAGCCAGTGTATCAAGAATATAAGAGGTAAAAGGCATCACAGGCAGCTCAGTGGTAAAGAATTCGCCTGCCAATGCAAGAGATGAGGGTTCAATCCCTGGGTCAGGAAGATCCCCTGGAAAAGGAAATGGAAACCCACTCCAGTATTCTTGCCTGGGAAATTCCATGGATGGGGAGCCTAGCGGGCTACCGTTCAAGGGGGCGCAGAGAGTCAGACACAACTTACGGACTAAAACACACATACAAAAAAGGTAAAAATCAGAATAGGTTTTGAACCAGTATTTGAAGAAGTAAATTAAATAATACCATTCTAGCTAGGCTCACACATTTAGAGGAATCTCTATTAACTGACGGCTATATTGAGTCAGCAACTTTATTTCAAGAGTCTTTGTAAGGATAAGGTTTCTCCTATGGGGGTAATTATCACTTTATAATAAAAAGCTGCGATGCGACTGGGGCCAGCTCGGTTATGCTCTTGGATACTCCATTCTCACTTGACAAAGGGGAGTACTGGGCCCTTCCCATACCTGAAGTTAGAGTCTAATTTCTTCAACCCCAAAATGAGACTATCAGACCAGAGAGTGACAAGGACTCCTGGGATCAGGCATTCAACTTCTATAAGACCACTGGAGCAAGCTAACTGTTGCATTTTGAAAGGTTGCCTGATAGCTGTGTCATGGAGATGACAAATATAAAACCCAAAGGATGCCTCTGAATGAAGGCTGGCTCCCATTGCCAGGGGCAAACCATCAAAATAATCAGTCACAGAAACATTTAGCTCAAAAGGATCACTAGGTTATAGAGCCCCAAAGTTATTATCAGCATTTCTCCACACACAGCTGTTGCTGATTGGCAGGCTCCTCTCCGGCACTCATGACACAGAGATACACAGGCATATGCTACATTAATTACTACTATACATTCAGATCAGAATCTGCAACAGTGGAACACTGAATTGGCTAATAAAACAAGTCCCATGAGATTACACTGGCTTTCTATCACTACCATGGAATAAGTCCCATGAGGTTACATTATCTTCCTATCATGACTGTGGAACTTGCCCAGACCCCATCGATTCAAGTTGGATGCGCCTACCAACATGAGGGCTTCCCTGGTGGCTCAGATGGTAAAGAAGCTGCCTGCAATGCAGGAGACCTGGGTTCGATCCCTGGGTCAGGAAGTTCCCTGGGAGAAGGGAATGGCAACCCACTCCAGTATTCTTGCCTAGAGAATTCCATGGACAGAGGAGCCTGGTGGTCTACAGTCCACTGGGGTCACAAAGAGTTGGACATGACTGAGAAACTACACTTTCACTTTCACCAATATGAGAGGCTTCCCAGGTGGCACAGTGGTAAAGTATCCACTTGCCAAGATGAGATGCAGAAGACACGGTTTCGATCTCTGAGCTGGGAAGATCTCTGGAGGAGGAAATGGCGGCCCACTCCAATATTCTTGTGCAGAAAATCCCATGGACAGAGGAGCCTAGTGGGCTGCAATCCATGAGGTCACAGAGAGAGTCAGACACAACTGAGAAAATGAGCACACACATACACACCCAATATGGGACAGAGTAGAATAACATTAGATTGCCTGTGTCCAACAATTCTATAAAACTTTGAGTCCCTCCCATTTCTGAAGCTCCCCATCATACTCAGAGAAGGGCGCCAGAGGCAGACATCAGCCTGGCGGGGACTCACCTCCTATTTCATAGATGGTCATCTCTCAGTGTCCTCACATGCAAGGAGCAGCAAGGGAGCAGTTTTTCCTTCTGTATAAAAGGGTTTCTTTTATAAGTACACTAATCCCCACCTCCAAATATCATCATTCAGTTCAGTTCAGTTCAGTCACTCAGCTGTGTCTGACTCTTTGCGACCCCATGAACTGCAGCACACCCGCCTCCCTGTCCATCACCAACTCCCTGAGTCTACTCAAACCCATGTCCATTGAGTCAGTAATGCCATCCAACCATCTCACCCTCTGTCGTCCCCTTCTCCTCTTGCCTTCAATCTTTCCCAGAATCAGGGTCTTTTCAAATGAGTCAGCTCTTCACATCAGGTGGCCAAATTATTGGAGTTTCAGCTTCAACATCAGTCCTTCCAATGAACACCCAGGACTGATCTCCTTTAGGATGGACTGGTTGGATCTCTTTGCAGTCCAAGTGACTCTCTAGAGTCTTCTCCAACACCACAGTTCAAAAGCATCAATTCTTCGGCACTCAGCTTTCTTTATAGTCCAGTTCTCACATCCATACATGACCACCGGAAAAACCATAGCCTTGACTAGAGGGACATTTGTTGATAAAGTAATGTCTCTGCTTTTTAATATGCTGTCTAGGTTGGTCATAGCTTTCCTTCCAAGGAGTAAATGTCTTTTAATTTCATGGCTGCATTGACCATCTGCAGTGATTTTAGAGTCCAAGAAAATAAGTATGACACTGTTTCCACTGTTTCCCCATCTATTTACCATGAAGTGATGGGACTGGATGCCAAGATCTTAGTTTTCTGAATGTTGAGTTTTAAGCCAACTTTTTCACTCTCCTCTTTCATTTTCATTAAGAGGCTTTTTAGTTCCTCTTCACTTTCTGCCATAAGGGTGGTGTCATCTGCATATCTGACGTTATTGATATTTCTCCCAGCAATCTTGATTCCAGCTTGTGCTTCTTCCAGCCCAGCATTTCTGATGATGTACTCTGCATATAAGTTAAATAAACAGGGTGACAATATACAGCCTTGACGTACTCCTTTTCCTATTTGGAACCAGTCCGTTGTTCCATGTCCAGTTCTAACTGTTGCTTCCTGACCTGCATACAGGTTTCTCAAGAGGCAGGTCAGGTGGTCTGGTATTCCCATCTCTTTCAGAATTTTCCACAGTTGATCGTGATCCACACAGTCAAAGGCTTTGGCATAGTCAATAAAGCAGAAATAGATGTTTTTCTGGAATTCTCTTGCTTTTTCAATGATCCAGCGGATGTTGGTAATTTGGTCTCTGGTTCCTCTGCCTTTTCTAAAACCAGCTTGAACATCTGGAAGTATTGCTGAAGCCTGGCTTGGAGAATTTTGAGCATTACTTTACTAGCATGTGAGATGAGTGCAATTGTACGGTAGTTTGAGCATTCTTTGGCATTGCCTTTCTTTGGGATTGGAATGAAAACTGACCTTTTCCAGTCCTGTGGCCACTGCTGAGTTTTCCAAATTTGCTGACATATTGAGTGCAACACTTTCACAGCATCATCTTTCAGGATTTCAAAGAGCTCTACTGGAATTCCATCACCTTCACTAGCTTTGTTCGTAGTGATGCTTCCTAAAGCCCACTTAATTTCACATTCCAGGATGTCTGGCTCTAGGTGAGTGATCACACCATTGTGATTATCTGGGTCGTGAAGATCTTTTTTGTACAGTTCTTCTGTGTATTCTTGCCACCTCTTCTTAATATCTTCTGCTCCTGTTAGGTCCCTACCATTTCTGTCCTTTATCAAGCCCATCTTTGCATGAAATGTTCCCTTGGTATCTCTAATTTTCTTAAAGAGATCTCTAGTCTTTCTCATTCTATTGTTTTCCTCTATTTCTTTGCATTGATCGCTGAGGAAGGCTTTCTTTTCTCTCCTTGCTATTCTTTGGAACTCTGCATTCAGATGCTTATATCTTTCCTTTTCTCCTTTGCTTTTCACTTCTCTTCTTTTCACAGCTATTTGTAAGGCCTCCCCAGACAGCCATTTTGCTTTTGTGCATTTCTTTTCCATGGGGATGGTCTTGATCCCTGTCTCCTGTACAATGTCACGAACCTCTGTCCATAGTTCATCAGGCACTCTATCTATCAGATCTAGTCCCTTAAATCTATTTCTCACTTCCACTGTATAATCATAAGGGATTTGATTTAGGTCATACCTGAATGGTCTAGAGGTTTTCCCTACTTTCTTCAATTTAAATCTGAATTTGGCAATAAGGAGTTCATGATCTGAGCCACAGTCAGCTCCTGGTCTTGTTTTTGTTGACTGTATAGAACTTCTCCATTGTTGACTGCAGAGAATATAATCAATCTGATTTTGGTGTTGACCATCTGGTGATGACCATGTGTAGAGTCTTCTCTTGTGTTGTTGGAAGAGGGTGTTTGCTATGATCAGTGCGTTCTCTTGGCAGAACTCTATTAGCCTTTGCTCTGCTTCATTCTGTACTCCAATGCCAAATTTGCCTGTTACACCTCCAGGTGTTTCTTGACTTCCTACTTTTGCATTCCAGTCCCCAATAATGAGAAGGACATCTTTGGGGATTAAATTTTGACATATGAATTTAGGGGGATACAAACATACAATCTATGGCATGCAATAAGTACCCTGCATATATGTAGCTTCCTTAAGCCCTAGTTCCCACAGGATGATGAAAGTAGGGCTAGGTGACACCTGTATATGGGTTGCATTATAGGAAAGAAACTTTTAGTTCAGTTTTAGAACTTTTTATAATGAGCAAGAGGGAGACTTTTACTGCCTTTCATTCAAGAGGGAGACACTATGTCTATCTTCCAAGGCTCACAAGACATGCAGATAATACAGGAGACCATAGAGAGTTGGGTTGACACCAACACCCACCTATGCTTTTTTTCTTCTTAAAGATAATCTGTCTTTTTTATTACTTTTATTTATGAAATGTATGTATTCATAAGTCTTCTTAGGAAAGGGCACTCATCAAGGGCCAAAAGGATAAATTCTCTCCAGTGTGTCTAGAGTGTGCTAAGGATATGTGTATATGAATCAAGAAGGATTGGAGCTCAAGAATAGGTGAAAAAATGAATGTGTGAAAGAGATTAGCAGGCAAACAATAGGCATTCTGACCAGGTGAGGGAGTGAAGATCTGGCTGCAAATGTGGCATAAATGACAGAATTTAAGACATGACATATAGGGTGTGAAAAGAAATCTAGCAAACATATGAGGAAAAATAACATGGGCTTCTCATTAGTATTATGAAAGAGCAATGGATTGGTTTTCTTTTAATAAACAAAGCTTGTTTTCTAAAGCTAAGTGACACCTGACCTCTGATTTTGGTTGTAATAAGATACTTTATAAAATATTTCAGCAACTCAATTCTAGCTTGAGTTTCATATTACTATTTTAAAATCTAATACATCTGCTGAAACAAATGAAATTGAGATACCAAAATATCCTTTCTTGTTCCACTGATATTTCTTTTTTAAACACACATACATATACATTCACATTGTAATATGCACACTTTAGCACAATTTACAATACTGATAAATAATAGAAATTAATGTATATTTTATTAATGTAAATTAGGATTGAAATATTAAGAAATATTAATGACACATTGAAATAGGCTGTATCTTTTTTCTTTGATCCATCCTTCCAATCTTAAAATGTAGACAAGGTAAATACAATTTTTCTGAGATAATTAAACTGAGGTCCAGAGTTGTTAACCAGATATAATTTTCCTGACAGTTAATCCAATGTTCCAATCACTATATCATGATTTTGGAAAACCAGTTTATAATATCACTAGTTTTTGGGTATAAGTTACTAAACATTAACATGTACAGCAAATGATTATACCACTGATCATATATGGATGCACTGTCCCATGACAGTGGTGTCCAATGCACAAGGTCTGTTAAAAATCTGCTTTATATTAGTGATTCATGGACCATTAAAATACAAACACAACCATATTTTAGGGAGTGATCACTTCACAGCAATTTCACCAGACCACATATGAAACACTTTTTTGTCATTAAACATTTCAGTCAGTTCAGTTCAGTCGCTCAGTCGTGTCTGACTCTTTGCGACCCCATGGATTGCAGCATGCCAGGCCACCTTGTCCATCACCAACTCCCAGAGTTTACTCAAACTCATGTCCATCGAGTTGGTGATGCCATCCAACCATCTCATCCTTTGTCGCCCCCTTCTCCTCCTGTCGTCAATCTTTCCCAGTATCAGGGCCTTTTCCAATGAGTCAGTTCTTCACATCAGGTGGCCAGAATATTGGAGTATCAGCTTCAACACCAGTCCTTCCAATGAATATTCAGGATTTCCTTTAGGATGGACTGGTTGGATCTCCTTGCAGTCCAATGGACTCTCAAGAGTCTTCTCCAACAATTTAAAAGCATCAGTTCTTCAGCACTTAGCCCTTTTTATAGTCCAACTCTCACATCCATACATGAGTACTGGAAAAACCATAGCTTTGACTAGATGGACCTCTGTTGGGAAAGTAATGTCTCTGCTTTTTAATATCCTATCTAGTTTGGCCATAACTTTTCTTCCAAGGAGTAAACATCTTTTAATTTCATGGCTGAAGTCACCATCTGCAGTGATTTTGGAGTCCAAAAAAATAAAGTCTTTCACTGTTTCCATTGTTTCCCCATCTATTTGCCGTGAAGTGATGGGACTGGATGCCAGGATCTTCGTTTTCTGAAGGTTGAACTTTAAGCCAACTTTTTCACTCTCCTCTTTCACTTTCATCAAGAGGCTCTTTAGTTCCTCTTCACTTTCTGCCATAAGGGTGGTGTCATCTGCATATCTGAGGTTATTGATATTTCTCCTGGCAATCTTGATTCCAGCTTGTGCTTCTTCCAGCCCAGCGTTTCTCATGATGTATTCTGCATAGAAGTTAAATAAGCAGGGTGACAATATACAGCCTTGACGTACTCCTCTTCCTATTTGGAACCAGTCTGTTGTTCCATGCCTAGTTCTGTTTCTTCCTGACCTGCATACAGGTTTCTCAAGAGGCAGGTCAGGTGGTCTGGTATTCCCATCTCTTTCAGAATTTTCCACAGTTTGTGGTGATCCACACAGTCAAAGGCTTCGGTATAGTCAATAAAGCAGAAATAGAAATAGTTAAACATTTACTTTTATGTGAACTAGTAAACATCTTTGCCATAAATTATGAAGTATAATTTTCTCAAGAATTTCAAAATGACTGTTTTCTATATATTTTTCAGATTTTATAAAACACCCAAACATTAAATCTAAGTCTGTAATCTGATTTTCCTTAATTTCATGCTTAAAACATGTACTTTCAATTATTTCACTACCCATGTTTCTCAAGACTGTTTTCTGTCAACTCTGCTTGTTTGAATAAAAATCTAAAGAAACATGAGAAATGTTAAGCTGAATTCAACTTTAGTTTTTAAAATTCAGTTCACTATTGCCTTAGAGAGATCATTATGTCTTCTAAATTCATTGCTGATACTGATGCTACCATAATTTTTTAAAACATAATTTTGGACATGTTACTGTCCTACTCTTAAACTTTGGCCTATATTCATACACACACACACACACATAAATATGTATACTTATATGCATCCCACATGTATGCCAAGTAATGAGTTGTCAATGGCAAGGAACTGCTCATTCTTATTTAGAAAGGGAAGTACTTGTCTCCAAAATCTATCTCACACTCTCGTCCTCTGTGTATGTATTTTCTTTTCTCGGATTACCTCCTGTCAGATCCTTCGAACACCGGATTTTGTCACCTCCATTAAAACTATCCTTTTAAAGACTGGAAAAGACCTCTATTTTTCTCAATCCAAACCTTACATGATTCATCATCAATAAACAATTAATGCTGGAAAGGCTGTGAAGAGAAAACTTCTACACTCTTGGTGGGAATGCAAATTGATACAACCACTATGGAGAACAGCATTCAGTTCAGTTCAGTTCAGTTCGGTTGCTCAGTTGTGTCCAGCTCTTTTTGACCCCATGGACTGCAGCACACCAGGCTTCCTTGTCTGTCACCAACTCCTGGAGCTTACTTAAACTCATGTCTGTCAAGTCGGTGATGCCATCCAACCATCTCATCCTCTGTCGTCCCCTTCTCCTCCTGCCTTCAGTCTTTCCTATCATCAGGGTCTTTTCCAATGAGTCAGTTCTTCGCATGAGGTGGCCAAAGTATTGGCGTTTCAGCTTCAGCATCAGTCCTTCCAATGAATATTCAGGACTGATCTCCTTTAGGATGGACTGGTTGGATCTCTTCGCTGACCAAGGGACTCTCAAGAGTCTTCTCCAACACCACAGTTTAAAAGCATCAGTTCTTCGGTGCTCAGCTTTCTTTAGAGTCCAACTCTCATATCCATACACGACTACTGGAAAAACCATAGCTTTGACTAAATGGACCTTTGTTGAAGAACAGAATGGGGGTTACTTAAAAAATTATGCGGCTATCATACAACCCTGCAATCCCACTCCTGGGCATATAATATATGTGGAGAAAAACATGGTCTGAAAGGATGCATGCACCCCAATGTTCATTGCAGCACTGTTTACAATAGCCAAGACATGGAAGCAACCTAAATGTCCATCAACAGAGGAATGGATAAAGATGTGGCACATATATACAATGGAATATCACTCAACCATAAAAAGAGTGAAATAATGCCATTTGCAGCAACATGGATGGAATTAGAGATTGTAAAACAAAGAGAAGTCAGTCAGACAGAGAAGAGGAAATATTGTAGGACATCCCTTACATGCAGAATCTAATCAGAAATTATACAAATGAATGTATTTACAAAACAGGAACAGACTCACAGACCTAGAGAATGAACTATGATTGCCAGAGGAAGGATGGGGGGAAGAGATAGTTAGGGAGTTTGGGATCGACCAGTACATACTGCTATATTTAAAATAGATAACCCACAAGGACCTACTGAATAGCACAGGGGACTCAACGTTTTTTGGCAGCCCAGATGGGAAGGAAGTTTAGGGGAGAACATGTATGTGTATGGCTCAGGCCCTTTGTTGTCTGCATGAAACGATCAACAACATTGCTAAATAAGATTAAAACTAAAATATTTTGTAAAATGTACTGTGTACTGGCCCAGCTGATCTCCCCTTTCTCCTTGAAACACTTTCTCTTGTCTTCTGAGGCAGCTCACTCCACCCCTTCTCTTCCCATCATAGCGATTGTTTTCTCCTAGTCTCCTTTGCTGGTTTCTTCTTATCTAAGTGCTGAAGTGTCCTAAGGCTCAGTCTCAAGCTTTTCTCTATTTGACCTCACTCCTCAGTGATCTCTCCCAGCCTTATGGCTTTGCACATCACACACATTGACAACTTCCTATATTCATGTCCCAAGTCTGGATTTATTCCCTAAATGTCAGAATTTCACATGTAACTGTCTACTTCATTCCTCTATTTGGTTGTTTGTCACCTTCAACTTAAATATCAAATAGATTTCTCAAACTTAACATGTCCTAAATTGAAATCTTTATCACCCATTAACAACTCTTCCCCTAAAGTTTTTCTCAACCTAGTAAATAAAAAATCCACCTTTCAAATTTCTCAAGCCATAGTCCTTAAGGTCATTCTAGACTCCTCTCTTTCTCTCATGCTTTACATCTATTTCACTGACATATTTATCTGTATCTTCCTCTGTTAACACCTAGTTCCAAGACATCTCTCTCTCTCTCTCTCTCTCTCTCTCTCTCTCACCTAGAGTAGTAAATATCCTTCTAACTGATCTCCCTGCTCATTTCTCTCCTTCAATATCTCCTTCTCCCATTCATAGAAAAAGTTATAATTCTCAAAACATCTCTCAGGCATTGGACGATTTGACCCCCTACCTCTGTGCCTACATGCACTTTCATCCCACTGATATCAGTCTGAGATATCCAAGTAATTAAGCTGAACTTTAAACAGAAGAATGGAAATTTCAATAACCAGACAGGGAGTCATGGGTGGAGAGGGGCTGCTGTTTTAAGCATTCTCACTGATAGGAGGACATCTGATCAGAGATTCAAGAGAGATGCGGCAGTAAGAAATGTGGCCCTCTGGGAGAAGACTGTTTCTTCCAAGTGAACAGTTAAGTGCAAAGGCCCTGGGCAGCAACGTGCTTGGTAATTTGGAGGAACAGAAAGAAGCTGAAGACTGAAAGCTCAACCAAGGTAAAGTGACTGCAAATGATCTGGAGGCTCTATCTGCTTTGGTGTTCAAAAGAGGAAATATGAAGAAAAAAATCATTGCACTAACAAATGTTTATTATGTAACTCTTGTAGCCAAAGCACGTGCCTAGACACAAGACATATCATTAGACCAAAGTGGTGTTTCCTTCACAAGACACAAAATCTGCTTTGTAGAGAAGACAAGTATTAAATAACAGGATTCAGTAAATGTTTTGAGGTTGTGCAGCAGCAAAGAAGATTTCAAAAGGAGACCTGAACCTGAATAATGGTGTAAATAAACTCAGATATGTAGATAACAACACCCTCATGGCAGAAAGTGAAGAGGAACCAAAGAGCTTCTTGATGAAAGTGAAAGAGGAGAGTGAAAAAGTTCTTTGAAACTCAACATTCAGAAAACAAAGATCATGGCATCCGGTCCCGTCACTTCATGGCAAATAGATTGGGAAACAATGACAACAGTGACAGACTTTATTTTCTTGGGCTCCAAATTCACTGTGGACGGTGATTGCAGCCTCGAAATTAAAAGACTCCTTGGAAGAAAAGTATGACCAACCTAGATAGCATATTAAAAAGCAGAGACATGACTTTGCCAACAAAGGTCCATCTAGTCAAAGCTATGGTTTTTTCAGTAGTCATGTATGGATGTGAGAGTTGGACTATAAAGATGGCTAAGTGCTGAAGAATTGATGCTTTTAAATTGTTGGAGAAGACTCTTGAGAGTCCCTTGGACTGCAAGGAAATCAAACCAGTCAATGCTAAAGGAAATCAATCCTGAATATTCATTGGAAGGACTGATGCTGAACCTGAAACTTCAGTTTTGCCCACCTGATGCGAAGAACTGATTCATTGGAAAAGACCCTGAGGCTGGGAAAGATTGAAGGCAGGAGAAGGGGATGACAGAGGATGAGATAGTTGGATGGCATCACTGACTCAATGGACATGAGTTTGAGCAAGCTCCGGGAGTCGGTGATGGACAGGGAAGCCTGACGTGCTGCATTCCACGGGGTTGCAAAGAGTGGAGCACAACTAAGTGATGAACAACAAATGGTGTAAAAAATTAATAAACAGAAATCTCAGTCAAATAGAGTTGGGAGAACTTTCATGCCCTATAAGGATAACAGAGTCAACAGGAAAGAAACCCTGCTTCTTTCCTGGAAAGAACGCAATGAAATGCCATATTCTGTTTACTAGATAGTCCTCCCAACTTCCTTCTCCTCTCTATAGAAGTGTTTTCCTCCTGCCATGTGGGCACTTGCATGTGGGCCATGCCTCACCATGGCCACGATGATAGACAGTGGTGTGTATGTGCATGTCCACTCAGTCTTGTCCCACTCTTTGTGACCCCATGGACTGTAGCCCAGTAGGCTCCTTTGTCCACTAGACAAAGAGTGGACTTAACTTAACAAAACTTAACACTAGAGTCACCTGGGAAGCCCCACAGACAGTTAGATTTGGGGTAGTACCCTTTCTTGCTCCTTAATCTCTGATGCCTCAATTTCCTCCTCTGAAAGAAGTGGGTAATGACTAAC
The DNA here is from genome assembly GCF_027580195.1 of Bos mutus. NCBI lineage: Eukaryota > Metazoa > Chordata > Mammalia > Artiodactyla > Bovidae > Bos > Bos mutus. Next base: position 11,506,374 of record NC_091622.1, read on the forward strand.
ATTCTTATAGGGTTCTTGTGAGGCTTCTGGTGAGGAAGTTCACATGATACTGTTATAGAAAGCATTTAATTTTATATATTTATAGTAGCCAATCTGTGAAGAGAGACTTTAAACATCTTAAAGACTCTTAAGAATATACCTATCGCAGAGGAGGGAGCTCCCATAATGTAACTTACTGTCAAAAAATTATATAATAACCTAGTGAAGCAATGTTTGCCTAAAGCTTTGTTTTATTGCTAATGTAACAGAATAAAAACTAAGAAATAACGGATCTTCTGACGTATTTGCTGGCAAAAATCCTTATTGCAGTATTTTCCTTTCGTCTCATACAAAAATGAACAGGAAAGGTTTTATTATGTATTCTGGAATTTCTTTGGACAATTTAAGTGGGATAAGTTTCAATGCTGAGAAATAGATTTGTGACAACCAGCCTTATCCATCATTATATACCACAAACTTCACACTCAAAAGTATCAATAGCACCATAGTGTGTTTCATTTTATAGAATTATGTGCAATAATAGCCTTTAATTTTTTATATTTTAAAATTTTGAGTCAGAGAAGAGCACTATCATCATATTAAGAAATATTTACCAAGATAAAAACATTAACATCGTGAGCACAGAAAGCTTACCCATTCAAAAAGATGATCATCTACTTCTGAAGCAAAATACTGAAATCAGGCAGCTGAGTGACATAGAAATACAAACAGCAGGTTACAATGAGTCCTGGCCAGATAGAAACCACAAATCTATTTCAAACATTTTGATAAAGGAACCTAAAGATTCTAAATTTTAGGTCAAGATAATGGACTTCTTCCCTCTTGAGAGAATATTAAATGGCAGAAAAACTAATTTTCAAAGAGTAAACAACCCCTAACCTCAGATATGCAGATGACACCACCCTTATGGCAGAAAGTGAAGAGGAACTAAAAAGCCTCTTGATCAAAGAGAAAGAAGAGAGTGAAAAAGTTGGCTTAAAGCACAACATTCAGAAAACTAGGATCATGGAATCTGGTCCCATCACTTCATGGGAAATAGATGGGGAAACAGTGGAAACAGTTTCAGACTTTATTTTGGGGGGCTCCAAAATCACTGCAGATGGTGACTGCAGTCATGAAATTAAAAGACGCTTACTCCTTGGAAGGAAAGTTATGACCAACCTAGATAGCATATTCAAAAGCAGAGACCTTACTTTGCCAACAAAGGTCCATCCAAGGTTACATACAGTTTTTCCAGTGGTCATGTATGGAGTGAGAGTTGGACTGTGAAGAAGGCTGAGCACCAAAGAATTGATGCTTTTGAACTGTAGTGTTGGAGAAGACTCTTGAGAGTCCCTTGGACTGCAAGGAGATCCAACCAGTCCATCCTAAAGGAGACCAGCCCTGGGTGTTCATTGGAAGGACTGATGCTGAGGCTGAAACTCCAATACTTTGGCCACCTCATGTGAAGAGTTGACTCATTGGAAAAGACCCTGATGCTGGGAGGGATTGGGGGCAAGAGGAGAAGGGGACGACAGAGGATGAGATGGCTGGATGGCATCACTGACTCGATGAACATGAGTCTGGGTGAACTCTGGAAGTTGGCGATGGACAGGGAGGCCTGGCATGCTGCGATTCATGGGGTCACAAAGAGTCAGACACGACTGAGCGACTGAACTGAACTGAACTGAATGGTGAAGAGAATAGGTGAGCACAGGATTTATCAACAGATACAATATAGTAACCAATCTCTGAAACTCAAAAAGCAGATATAAACATGGGGAAGAAGCCATAATCCAGAGGAATATCTTCAAAGCTCCTGCTACAGTTATTGATTTGTCAAATTCTTGGATTTCTTACAGTATATAAAATTTGATATTATATTAAAGGCATTAAGATGAATATCTTTCACATTCTCTTGTTATTTGCTCTTTTTCAATGCAGAAAATTTCTCCTTTCCTTTCGAGGTTTTGCCTTGGTATAGAAATACTTTTTTTATTTTTGCAATCATAGTTTAATTTTTTAGCTAACTAAAATTAGCTAAACTAATTACTAGAATTAGTTCAAGCTAACTAGAATTCTTGGTAAAAAATTTTGAAGGCATGTTATACTAATCTGACTTTCATTGAGTGAGCATTACTATAGTAAATGGTTCATATTAATTTAGCAAAGAATAGGTAATATCTGGCTTAATGAAAGACCAAATGTTACACAATTAAATTACATGAAAACATCTATGTCATATTTAATCTGTTAAAAATTACCTGTAAAAATCACTCCAACAAAAATTGTCTGTTTTTTGTAGTAATATAGTTTTGTTTTGTTTCTCTTATGGTGTCACCATTGAGACAAATTTTGACCAACTGTAGTCAAAGGGGTTTTTTCTCACAATTTATTACTAAATATTATACACAATAGTTCAAGCATTTTTCTTAAAATCAACATATAGTAGATGTTTGGAGTGGCACTGAGTTTATAATTCATTATAATAACAAAAGAAACTACTTGAAATGTAGCTTTAAGCCATAAAATATGTGCTATCCTCAAAATATACAATATATTTTAAATGTTAGAGTGTTTCTATCATTAAAGAAGAAACCATTCTATTGACTTTAGATACCATGGGTATTTTAATACCTAAAATACTAGTTATTGTTTTCTCCAAATGCAGTTTCCATAGAAACAGTACATTTTTAAATTTATTTTTTAATTGAAGGATAATTGCTTTACAAAATTTTGTTGTTTTCTGTCAAATCTCAATATGAATCAGCCATACATATACATATACCTCCTCCCTTTTGAACCTCCCTCCTCTCTCCCTCCCATCCCACCCCTCTAGGTTGATACAGAGCCCCTGTTTGAGTTTCCTGAGACATACAGCAAATTTCCATTGGCGATCTATTTTAGATACGGCAATGTAAGATTCCATGTTACTCTCTCCATACATCTCACCCTCTCCTCCCCTCTCCCCATTTCCATAAGTCTATTCTCTATGTATGTTTCTGCATTGCTGCCCTGTAGATAAATTCTTCAGTACCATTTTTCTAGATTCTGTATATATGTCATAGAATACAATATTTATCTTTCTCTTTTGATTTACTTCACTCTGTATAATAGGTTCTAGGTTCATCCACCTCTGTAGAACTGATTTGAATGCATTCATTTTTATGGCTGAGTAATATTCCGTTGTGTATATGTACCACAACCACTTTATCCATTCATCTGTTGATGGACATCTAGGTTGCTTAACACTAGAGTCTATTGTAAATAGTGCTGAAATGAACAATGGGATACATGTGTCTCTTTCAATTTTGGTTTCCCCAGGGTATATGCCTAGGAATGGGATTGCTGGGTCATATGGTGGTTTTATTCCTAGTTTTTTAAGGACTCTCCATACCGTCTTCTATACTGGCTATATCAATTTACATTCCCACAAACAGTGCAAGAATGTTCTCTTTTCTCCACACCCTCTCCAGCATTTATTGTTTGTAGGCTTTTTGATGATGGCCATTCTGACTGCTGTGAGATGATATCTTGTAGATTTGACTTGCATTTCTCTAATAATGAGCGATGTTGAGCATCTTTTCATGTGTTTCTTCGCCATCTGTATGTCTTCTTTGGAGAAATGTCTATCTTTTTCCCACTTTTTGATTGGGTTTGTTTTTCTGGCATTGAGTTGTATGAGCTACTTTTATATTTTACAAATTAATCCCTTGTCAGTTGTTTCATTTGCTATTATTTTCTCCCATTCGGAGGGTTGTCTTTTCACCTTGCTTATAGTTTCCTTTGCTGTGCAAAAGCTTTTAAGTTTAATCAGGTCCCACTTGTTTACTTTTGTTTTTATTTGTGTTACTCTAGGAGGTGGGTCATAGAGGATCTTGCTTTGATTTATGTCATTGAGTGTTCTGCCTATGTTTTCCTCTAAGAGTTTTATACTTTCTGGTCTTAAATTTAGGTCTTTAATCCATTTTGAGTTTATCTTTGCACATGGTATTAGCAAGTGTTCTAATTTCATTCTTTTACATCTAGCTGTCCAGTTTTCCCAGGACCATGTATTAGAGAGGGTGTCTTTGCCCCATTGTATATTCTTGCCTCCTTTGTCAAAAATAAGGTACCCATAGGTGCATGGGTTTATTTCTGGGCTTTCTATCTTGTTCCATTGGTCTATATTTCTGTTTTTGTGTCAGTACCATGCTGTCTTGATGACTGTGACTTTGTAGTATAATCTGAAGTCAGGAAGGTTGACTCCTCCAGCTCCATTCTTCTTTATCAAGACTGCTTTGACTGTTCATGGTCTTTTGTGATTCCATTTGAATTGTGAAATTTTTTGTTCTAGTTCTATGAAAAATGCCACTGGTAATTTGACAGGGATCACATTGAACCTGTAGATTGCATTTGGTAGTATAGTCATTTTCACAATATTGATTCTTCCTACCCAAGAACATGGAATAGCTCTGAATCTGTTTATGTTATCTTTGATTTCTTTCATTAGTGTCTTATAATTTTCTGTGTACAGTTCTTTTGTCTCCTTAGGTAAGTTTATTCCTAGATATTTAATTCTTTTTGTTGCAATGGTGAATAGGATTAATTCCTTAATTTTTCTTTCTGATTTTTCATTGTTCGTATATAGAAATGCAAGTAATTTTTGTGTATTGATTTTGTATTCTGCAACTTTGCTAAATTCACTAATTAACTCTAGTAATTTTCTGATACTATTTTTAGGGTTTTTCATGTCATCTGCAAAGAGTGAGCACTTTACTTCTTTTCCAGTCTGGATTCCTTTTATTTCTTTTTCTTCTCTGATTGCTGTAGCTAGGAACTATGTTGAATAACAGTGGCGAAAGTGGACACCCTTGTCTTGTTCCTGATCTTAGGGGGCATGCTTTCAGGCTTTCAGCGTTGAGAATAATGTTTGCTGTAGGCTTATATATGGCCTTTACTATGTTAAGGCAGGTTCCTCCTGTGCCCATTTTTTGAAGAGTTTTATTCATAAATGGATACTGAATTTGTCAAAGACTTTTTCTGCATCTACTGAGATGATCATATGGCTTTTATCTTTTAATTTGTTAATATGGTGTATCACATTGACTGATTTGCGTATATTGAAGAATCCTTGCATCCCTGGAATAAACTCAACTTGATCATGGTGTAGGAGCTTTTTGATGTGTTGCTGAACTCTGTTTGCTAAAATTTTGTTGAGGATTTTTGCATCTATGTTCATCAGTGATATTGGCCTGTAGTTTTCTTTTTATGTGTTTTCTTTGTCTGGTTTTGGTATCATAGTGATGGTGACCTCGTAGAATGAGTTTAGAAATGTTCCTTACTCTGAAACAGTTCATTTTATTTATTAGACAAAGAAAGACCAGAACTGACTCTACTACAATGAGAAGTCCTTTTCACCTCTGGGTTCAATGAATTCACATATATGTTAAAACACACTTCAAATATTTGCTACGTTTTGTTTTTAGATCATAAACTAATCTTTATATTTTCTTGATATATTTATAATATCGAAACATACTTAGTATATATTATAGACATTCGTATACATATTTACACAAATACAAATAGAGGAAGCAAGTTAGAGGCAGACAGACATAAATACTAATGATATATTTTCTAAGACTATTAGTTACTTTCTAATATGACACATTTAAAAATTTATCAATGTAAAAATACAGCAGTTTCATTCTGCATATTTGAAGAGTTGAGTTTTTAAGTAATAAAGATACTTCTACATGATATTCAATCTAACATTATAGCATTTTAGTGTATAATCATGGCATGCAATTCATCAGTGTTTAATCTGGTAAAAGTAGAAATGACTGATGAATGTTTTTAACCTGGGTGGGGGATAAGGTAGAGAAAAATATACGAAGGTGGCATACACTGCGATTTTTTAGAAAAGGTACTCTGGGTCTCTTTCTGCTCCCCTTTTCTTTAAAGGTTCTCATACATCAAGTGGTTACTCAGTCACTTGGAAAGAGTTAAGCAAGAGTTAAGAGTTAAGAAATCAAACAATCTATCAAAATCTAGAATATATAGTTTCATAAATATTCAGATACATTTATATTAATTCACTCATCAGTCTCTAGTCCAAGAAAAGCTCAGATTATCTGTTTTTCACAGCTGGAACTACCCTTCCCTTTTCTGTCTACTGTACCTGAATGAATGAGCATCCTGCTTTGGAAACAGAGCAGCAAAACAAACAGAAATAGTGATGTAATTTGCTTTCTGTCCTCAACACCAATGCTTACTAAGGAAAGCTTTATTAGCAGAAGGAAACTTTTTTTAAAAAAAGTTTTAATTCCATCTTGGTATGAGGTTGAGTAAGAAAAGTGGATATATTGGATCAAAAGAATACAAAGTCAAGTTTTTAAGTGTGATTGTGTAGTTTGTCAGTTCCCCCTGCTGCTACTGCTGCTAAGTCACCTCAGTCGTGTCTGACTCTGTGCGACCCCATAGACGGCAGCCCATTAGGCTTCCCCGTCCCTGGGATTCTGCAGGCAAGAGTACTGGAGTGAGGTGCCATCGCCTTCTCTGCAGTTCCCCCTAAGCTTAGGAAAAATAGTAGAGTACTTAAACTTGGAGAATAGGTTCATACAAGGCATTAGAATCAATGTCTGGATTATAACAGTAGCAGATCAAGGAACAGGGGAAATCATGGAAATGTTCTATCCTAATAAAATCAGCCAAAGGCTCAAGTGCAAATTAAGTGAAGTCTGTGTACCATACATGCACTTCGTATCTTTGACCTTCTCTTACTGTCTCCAAACCCACTTGTATTTCTCCATGACTTCCTCATCAGATGTCACTGAGCAACGTACAGCTAAACAACACTGATGGAATCCATGTCCCCTGACCCATGTGTTGTCTTCTCCAACTAAATGTGACACCCTGTGAGCCATTCCCTAAGGTTATGCTCCAATTAGAGAGGACTAATTAGAAAAACTGCACCAGAAAACTGTGCAAATGTCTGCTGACTGCTTCACATATTTTTTGAACTGTTGAACTATACAAAGAAACAAAGATAAACGTTTGTTTTTTGGTAAGTGTTCAAGTTTCATTTTAGATACTCTGACTCTCATAAAAATTCTGTTGTCTGATTTTAATTACTCCTAAACTGTCTCAAGAAGCAAAAGTTAGAACCGTGTATGGGACAAATGATTGGTTCAGGACTGAGAAAGGAGTATGGCAGGGCTGTCTGCTGCCACCCTGTTTGCTTAATCTATACACTGAACACATCATGAGAAATGCCAGGCTGGATGAGTTACAAACTGGAATCAAAATAAGTGGGAGAAACCAACAACCTCAGATGTGCAGATGATACCACCCTAACAGCAGAAAGCAAAGAGGAACTAAAGAGCCTCTTGATGAGGGTGAAGGAGGAGAGTGAAAGAACCAGCCTAAACCAAATATTAACAAGACTAAGATCATGACATCCAGCCCTATTACTTCATGGCATATAGAAGGGGAAAAGGTGGAAATAGTGACAAATTTCCTCTCCTTGAGCTCCAAAATCTCTGCGGATGGTGAGCGCAGCCATGAAATCAGAAGACAATTGCTTCTTGGTAGCAAAGCTACGACAAACCTAGACAGTGTGTTGAAAAGCAGGGACATTACCCCTGCTGACAGGTCCATGTAGTCAAGGCTGTATTCTTGCCAGTGGTCATGTATGGTTGAGAGAGCTGAACCATAAAGAAGGCGGAGTGCCAAAGAATGATGCCTTCTAATTATGGTGTTGGAGAAGACTCCTGAGAGTCCCTTAGATAGCAAGATCAAACCTGTCAATCCTAAGGGAAATAAACCTGAAAACTCACTGGACTGATGCTGAAGTTGAAGCTCCAGTATTTTGGTCATCTAATGCAAACAGCCAATTCATTGGAAAAGTCCCTGATGCTGGGAAAAATTGAGGGCAGAAGGAGAAGAAGGCGTCAGAGGATGAGATGGCTGGATGGCATCACCGATGCAATGGACATGAACTTGGGCAAACTTCAGGAGATGCTGAAGGGCAGGGAGACCTGGCATGCTGCATTCCATGGGGTAGCAGAGTTAGACATGACTGGGCCACTGAACAACAACAAACTGCAAAAGACTCAGTTTTGAATTATATGTTGCTGGAGATCAGCCCTGGGATTTCTTTGGAAGGAATGATGCTAAAGCTGAAACTCCAGTACTATGGCCACCTCATGCCAAGAGTTGACTCATTGGAAAAAACTCTGATGCTGGGAAGGATAGGGGGCAGGAGGAGAAGGGGACGACAGATGATGAGATAGCTGGATGGCATCACTGACTCAATGGACGTGAGTCTGAGTGAACTCCAAGAGTTGGTGATGGACAGGGAGGCCTGGCGTGCTGCAATTCATGGGGTCACAAAGAGTTGGACACGACTGAACGACTGAACTGAACTGAATACACTGGTGTGAGTTTCTAAAACAGTAAACTGTATTAATAGTAAGATGTTTCCTACCAATTGACTAAATAGTAGCCTAAATTAAACCTTCTTTATGAATACGCAGGGACTACAACAGGATTTGAGATTTTATAAAACACATGTGTTTAAACAGAAAAAATAAGCCAAGTATTTGGCCAGATTTTAAGTACTTTGTTTTATAGGGTGAAATTATTTTTAGAACATTATGTTTTCATTTGTGAAATTAAAAAATGGCCAAAAATGATCCAGTTTTTATAATTTGAAAAAGGAAATCTGAAAACATGCCTAAGAGATTATTACCTAATGAGCACTTTTAGAGAAAAAAAAATTAGAGAGAAAAGTAATATTTTAAAGGCTGGAGGTCCCTATAAAAGACACATGAGACTTTAACTTGTCTCATTTTATCTTCAAAGGAAGTTGGTACATAAACAATCCTAGCACCTTGGATTCAAAGTAGACTGGCACATGCATGTCAGAGTTTTGGGCCAGCCCTATTTACTGGAACTTTAGGACCTCCCCCAGATTAAAAATCTCAGTGAAGATTCTACTACACAAGCACGGGTATTGGCTTCCAAATGTTTCTAGCTTACAAGAAGTTGCATACCACCTGACATTTACAGAAAAAAATTCATGCATAAACAAGGAGGAAATCATCAAAGTCCAAAATTCTTTTAGACAGCATTTTTTTAAAAAAGGTAGGAGAGAAATCAAAACTGATCTCTGATTCTGATCTTAGCTTCTGCCTCTCTTTTCTTTCCCCTTGGTATTTGTCTCTCTCCATATCAGCTCTTCTCTACCCATAATTCCAGCACAGAGGAGCTGGCTCCTAGGACAAACCAGAGCAGTGCCCAGTCCTGAGTGTCAGCCTGTTGGCGATGTCCAGCTTACAGAACTATTGGATCTGGGGATTTGGTTGCACAATGGCCACTTCAGATCGCCCCTCTCTGAGAGCTGGTGGTTCCACTGTTGATGTTTCCACCTTCCTTTGGGGGTTTTGCAGAGAAGGCAATGGCACCCCACTCCAGTATTCTTGCCTGGAAAATCCCATGTACGGAGGAGCCTGGTAGACTACAGTCCATGGGGTCGCTAGGAGTCGGACATGACTGAGCGACTTGACTTTCACTTTTCACTTTCATGCATTGTAGAAAGAAATGGCAACCCACTCCAGTGTTCTTGCCTGGAGAATCCCAGGGACAGGAGAGCCTGGTGGGCTGCCATCTCTGGGGTCGCACAGAGTCGGACACGACTGAAGCGACTTAGCAGCAGCAGCAGCAGTTGGGGGTTTAGACATCTATGCTTCTCATCTATTTCCCTAAGTTCTACTTCTGACAGATTTTTCACCAAAGCTGAAATTTCCCTACTACCAATAGCAGTGGTGACCTACCACTTTCCAGGAATGGATCTAAGCCCTTATGTGGCTGTCACTCAACTCCTTTAGCTCTCAACAGCCACATCTGCAAAATACTGTCATACTGTTGGACTGATACCTTGTAGACCTCATAGTTCTCAAATTTTCTGAAATTATGTTAGGAAAATATTAATTCTATGCTCAAGATTGTTAAAGCTTAATGATAAGTAATGGGATTTCATTATACTGTTCTATTTTTTATGCAATTAAAATTTGCCATAATAAAAAATTCTTTTAAAATGCTTCATTATCTAAGGAATAATATACCAGCTGATCTTCACTAAAACACATAAATTAACAGTAATTTGGAAATTATCTTCATCTTTGTATTTATCTTTCAAATGGAATAGATATGTAAAAACAACTATGATGGTAATTGAATTTTTCCATCTGTTCCACATTTTGTAAAAGCAAAATCTGTATGTAATAAAATCAAACAACATTATTCTTCTTTGCTTAAAAACAGCCCTAAATTTTGTCTTTAGTAGTTGCAGTTTCCCCTGGGGGACAAGCATTCATTTAATTCTTGTGGGAGCCCATCCTGATGTAAGTAAACGCTGTGTTTTATTTACAGTTCTGCCAGACTTTGCCCAAATTCCTTTCTTTAAGGGATGCACTTATTGGACAAGAAGTTCTCTGTTCAAACAGACACTGTCACCCTGGGTTTGGCTGAATAGAGAGTTTGAATCACTGAGAACTAGAATATCAACTTTCTAAACCACACCATATCTGCTAGGGTATGCAATGTTCACCAAAAAGTTTGAGCAAATAAACTGAATTGAAAAAAAACAATTTCCCACATTATTAAGGTCCCACAAACAATGCAATGCTCTCTTTTGAAAGATCAGCATTATCAACGATAACAATTATCCCACATAAACATTATTCATTCAAATAAGGAAAGCTGAAATGTTTAAAATATAAATAACTAGCAAAATTCAACCAGATGTTTTATCATGGTTCATTATTTTTTTTTCTTTTTTCTTTTGTAGTCCAAAGTCCCTTAATCAATGCAAGAGAAAATATATGTTCTAAGTTTTAATATGTTTTCTTTAAATTTTCACTTAGCTATTAAAATCTAGCCTATATAAATCTAGAAAAGAATGAGGATTCTTGCTAGTCTTCAGAGTATCTTTCTTCTGGAATGTCAATTCCCCTGCACTATTTAGAGTTCAATGTGAGGTAAACAACATTTGATGGTGATGGGCTTTCTCTGAAATGGATAATTAAAGAGGTATTGCTTCATTATGTCTTGAAGTATTTGGAATCTCAGTTTACTACTCACAGCTTATTTATGATTCACAAATAGTTGTTCCTTAGATTCCACATATATGATTTTGGTATTTCAAGATCTATTAGCTCAAAAACCCACCTAGAAACACAAAACTGAACAAAACAGAACAAAAACTTCTCCACTGCATACCACTTGGTTGGCACCAGTTCCCTCCAACATGTAACTGTAAGACATACATCTTTGGACATTAAAAAAAAAAAAAAAAAAAAGAATTGGTCAGGACAACTTCATTGTAGAAGCAAATAAATGGTTTTAAGAACAGCTATTACTGCTGTGGATGAGGTAAATATTTGATTACACGACACAGAAAATAGTAACAAGCAAATACAGTCATTTTAAAAATGGCTAATGTACTTCCAAGTGTCATCCTCAAATACTTTCATCCAACCAAACGAGAAAACAGAAATAATCCCTAGTCAAACCTTGAGGGAAAAAGACAGATGTGAGCAGATTTTTAATGGAGAAGAGCTTTGGCAGAAAGGTGGTTACCCAGATTCTAGAAACCAAAGCAATTTATTTTATTTTATTTATTTTGCATCTTCAGATCTAGATGCTTTAAAATATGGCCATTCTGAAGGAATGGGTCAAATGACCAGCTTTAAACAAAGAGAAGGATGGAAGAGGTGATCCTAAGTACAGAATTCAAAACTGGACACAGAAGTTCAGTTGAGCTTCTAGTGACATTTAAGAACAGTCAGTATAATGTAGACCAAGATTCATGCTTGAAAGAAATCTGCAAGATGCTGTAAACATTATAATTTTACAGCCTTGTTCATTTCCCTCTTAACAGCTAGCATCAGTGTACTTACCACTGTGACTGGCCTGAGTTTTGGTTATTTTCAGTAATCAGCACTCCTATCCATCATGCTCTCCATTTTTATTTATTTTGCTTGCTCTCCCAGAGGCTGATCGCTATGCAGTGACAGCTGCAGCCTCCTCTGCCTTCTGGCTGGTTTGGCCGATAGGAGGCACCAGCACTTTGGGAGGGTCTTAGAGAAAGATGAGTTCAGGGCATTGCATATTCTCCCAGGTCCTTGCTGGAGGTTGGGAGTTGGCGCCATCGCTTCTGAATGTTGCAGCTTCCGTCAGGCTATCGTCTCCATACAGCTATTCTCTCTGCTTTCACTAAAGTTTCCCCTCCTCTCACCCCTTCTCTCCCACCTTCCTCGAAATACAGAAATCTAAAAGTGATACCACTGCCTCAGTGAACTGAAAACATTAAATCCACAATAAAAGATTTTTTTAATGCAGAGAAGTTGATTCATACCATATGTCCATTTCAATAGCCTAGTTGGCTGGTGCAAAGCTTGATAAGTCTTGGAGAATGACTGAGCCTTATCACAATCTTAATCTGCAGTTCTGGATAAGGAAAAATCACTGTGGTCCCCAATAGCTAGTATAAAGCTATCAACTTAACCTATAATTTTGAAAATCTAACAAAGATGATTAGAAGCAGTTGGCTTCTCAGAGACAAAGTGTATCTTTACCATTTTGTTTTCAGCCCTCTCTCATCACATAGTCCCTACAATCTTTATATGCTGTGGAATGTTATACTGGATTGTTTGTTATACTGACAACCACATGTATTACATGCATTTTGGGATTAGAAATAAAGAAAGCTAGATGCTTTAATAAGATCCATGCACACCAGAGGGTGGAAGATAAACTAGAGAAGTTTCAGAGGTCTATGACTAGGCAATGTCAGGATATTACTTAGAAAGTGACAGAAACTAGCTATATCTTCTATCACTTACCACAAAGGGAGAGGCACACTGCTTGCTGGGTCTTTTCTGGATTCTGGAACAAAGTACACCGGGTTTGAGTTGTAAGTTCAGAGTGGGCTCCACATCATAAAAGGCTTCATATTAGCTCCAGTTAGCCTTCACTCACAGGGTAGTTCTGAAAACTAAATAAAATAATCTGTGTAAATCACCTAGTATGATAACATGGTGCATAGTAACCCCTCATTAAATGACTGCTTGAAAAGAAGTCCCCTGAGAGATGCATTAGAAGTAGGAAGAGAGTTGAGGGCAGGGAAAGACGTCATGGTGTTTACAAACATATGTTTTTTCATAACTCTATTTACCCAATGCCCTCAGTTTACTGAATTCTAAGTAGGTTTATCTATAAGTTGCATTTTAAAGAATTATTTCAAATGCCCAATGTTTAGCTTCAAATTAAAAAAAAAAAAAAAAAAAAAAAAAAACATGAGTTAGAATAGCCAAGAAATTAATTGCCTGTTATCATGCACTCAAAAATCAAACCCTTCTAGTACAAATATTTTCATTTAATAGACAAGCTTCCAACTAAGTGCCTTTCTTCTACAGTTTTCAACCCAGATGGTTTATTTCACTCTTCTTGTTATGTATTATCTATAGGAGCAACGCTTAGATGAAATACAAAATCTATTTATCAAATTTCTATCACTGCTTATTTTATAATTTACTGTACATTTTCACCTTTCTTTTCTACAATATTAGGTAGAAGAACTTGATTATAAAAAGCTAGACTATTTTAAAACTTCAGGTTTACACAATTTTTAACAGTAAAACAACTACCACTCTTTATTTCTCGGTGGAATCAACTGTCACATAAGTGGAGAATCACTTCAAGATTGATGTCGTCTGCCCCGGCCATGCCCCATGCAATTCTTTATGGCTTCATACCAAAAACACTGTGTGGAAAAAAAAAAACACTTGGGATGTGTAGATATTATGCTCCTGCCAGTATTTTCAGTGAATATATTCATCACCTCGGGCAAGTCACTTCATCTCATTTTACATCCACAGCATGAGGACGGAAGGGACTCATGCATATCTCTTTCTAAAACTCTGCATCACGTACAGACCTTTATCCTGTGTGCAGGAGGTATACACCACATCTATACTCAGGCCACAAAACATTGACTTGATTTTTGTTGACCAAAGAAGATATAAGACAATTTCAAACATGAGAGGAAACAGATAAATAATTCTGTTCTTTAAAATGCACTAAATGGAGGGCGGTTCTAAGATGGCGGAGGAATAGGATGGGGAGACCACTTTCTCCCCCACAAATTCATCAAAAGAACATTTGAACGCTGAGTAAATTCCACAAAACAACTTCTGAATACTGGCAGAGGACATCAGGCACCCAGAAAGGCAGCCCATTGTCTTCGAAAGGAGGTAGGAAAAAAATATAAAAGATAAAAAGAGACAAAAGAGCTAGTAGGGATGGAGATCCGGCCCGGGAAGGAAGTCTTAAAAAAGAGAGAAGTTTCCAAACACCAGGAAACACTTTCACTGGCGGGTCTCTGGTGAGCCTTGGAACCTCAGAGGGCAACATAACTGTGAGGAAAAATAAATAAATAAATAAAACCCACAGATTATGTGCCTAAGCCAATTCCCAGTGGAGAAGCAGCTCAGATGCTTGCATCTGCCACTAACAAGCAGGGGCTGGGCAGGGAGGCACGGGCTGCATTGCTTAGAGTAAGGACCAGGCCTGAATGCCCCAAGGGCAATCTGAGGGAACTAACTTGAGATAGCAAACCAGACTGTGGGATAGCTATCCTGTGAAAAGCCCTAACCTAAGACACTGCCAGGCCCGCTCACAGAACAAAGGACCGAGCAGAACTAGCCGGCTGCGGACTGGCCCATCCTCTGCCAGAGACAGGCAGGTGAGGGCAGCCAGAGCCAGAAGGGGGCAACCACGGCCCCAGAGAGACATCATCCACCAAACTGCAAGCAGGCTTTGTTGCTAACCAAGAATTCTTGGGATTCTGGATGGTCGACATCCACAGGCAGGGTCGCAGCCAGAGATCAGCTCCCCAGAAGAGACACACGGCACACCTGAGAAGGTGCGCAGTTTGTACACCCAGAAAACTGAGCAGCAGGGACAGGGGAGGCGATAAGTTGCAGCGACCATGCTTGCCAAGCACCTGGTCACCTGAGCTGCTTGGACCTGGGAAGGGCACAAAACACAGGCCCAAACCAAGTCTGTGCCTCTGTAGAGTACCCGAGAACCCGAACCTGAGCGGCTTAGACCTGGGAAGTCCATGAAACCGGGGCCTGCCCCAGACAGTTCCCTGGCAGAGCAACCTAGAGCCTGAGCAGTATAGACTGGGAAAGCACACACGCTGTGAGTGGGGGCAAACCCAGTGTGGCCGAGACACGGCGAACACTCCCCACACACGCCAGTGTTATTTGTTTGCAGAGTTCCTCTCTCCCCACAGCACGACTGAACAAGTGAGCCTAAAAAAGTGACCACCACCACCCCCTTGTGTCAGGGCAGAAATTAGAAACTGAAGAGACCAGCAAACAGAAGAAGCAGAACATAGGGAACAGCTTTGGAAGTGACAGGTGAACTAGATTAAAACCCTGCAGCTAGCACCGACTACATAGGAAGGGGCCTATAGATCTTGAGAAGTATAAGCCGGATCAAGGAACTATCTGAAAATGAACTGACCCCACACTGCCCACAACAACACCAGAGAAAGTCCTAGATATATTTTTACTATTATCATTTTTTAAATTTACCACAAAAAAAATCTTTTTTTATTTTATTTTTTAAATTTTAAGTCCTCTATTACTCCTTTAATTTTCAGTTTTACAACCTACTATTACTTTAGCTAAAAAAAAAAAAAAGACCCTATTTTTTAAAGCAAACTTCATATATATATATTTTATAATTTTATTACTTTGTTTTTTTTTCTTTAATATTGTATTTTTGAGAATTCAAACTCTACCCTAGATTTTTAATCTTTTCTTTTTGGTATTTGTTATCAACTTTGTACCTTTAAGAACCCAATCTTCAGTACCTATTTTTACTTGGGAGCAAGATTACTGGCTTGACTGCTCTCTCCCACTTTGGACTCTCCTTTTTCTCCACCAGGTCGCCTCTATCTCCTCCCTCCCCCTTCTCTTCTCTACCCAACTGTGTGAATCTCTTTGTGTGTTCCAGACGGTGGAGAACACTTAAGGAACTGATTACTGGCTGGATCTGTCTCGCTCCTTTTGATTCCCCCCTTTATCCTCCTGGCCACCTCTGTCTCTTTCCTCCCTCTTCTCTTCTCTGTGTAACTCCGTGAACATCTCTGATCGGTCCAGACTGTGGAGAGCACATAAGGAAGTGATTACTGGCTAGCTTGCTCTCTCCTCTTCTGATTCCCCCTCTTTTCCTTCTGGTCACCTCTATCTCCCTCCTCCCTCTTCTCTTCTCCATGTAACTCTGTGAACCTCTCTGGGTGTCCCTCACTGTGGAGAAACTTTTCATCTTTAACCTAGATGTTTATCAACAGTGCTGTGTAGAAGGAGAAGTATTGAGACTACTGTAAAAATAAGATTGAAAACCAGAAGCAGGAGGATTAAGTCCAAATCCTGAGAACACGAGACAACTCCTGACTCCAGGTAACATTAATCGATAGGAGCTCATCAAACACCTCCATACCTACATTGAAACCAAGCACTACCCAAGGGCCAACAAGCTCCAGGGAAAGACATACAAAGCAAATTATCCAGCAACACAGGAACATAACCCTGAGCCTAATACACAGGCTGACCAAAGTCACACCAAACCCACTGACATCTCGTAACTCATTCCTGGACACTTCATTGCACTCCAGAGAGAAGAAATCCAGCTCCACCCACCAGAACACTGACACAAGCTTCCCTAAGCAGGAAACCTTGACAAGCCACCCATCCAATCCCACCCACAGCGAGGAACCTCGACAATAAAGAGGAACCACAAACTGCCAGAATACAGAAAGGCCACCCCAAACACAACAAAATAAACAAGATGAACAGTCAGAGAAATGCCCAGCAGGTAAAGGAACATGATAAATGCCCACCAACCAAACAAAAGAGGAAGAGATAGGGAATCTGCCTGATAAAGAATTCTGAATAATGATAGTGAAAATGATCCAAAATCTTGAAAACAAAATGGAGTTACAGATAAATAGTCTGGAGACAAGGATTCAGAAGATGCAAGAAAGGTTTAACAAGGACCTAGAAGAAATAAAAAAAGAGTCAAAATATAATGAATAATGCAATAAATGATATCAAAAACACTCTGGAGGGAACCAACTAGAATAACAGAAGTAGAAGACAGGATAAGTGAGGTAGAAGATAGAATCGTAGAAATAAATGAATCAGAGAGGAAAAAGGAAAAATGAATTAAAAGAAATGAGGACAATCGCAGAGACTTCTGGGACAATGTTAAATGCCCCAACATTCGAATCCTAGGAGTCCCAGAAGAAGACGACAAAAAGAAAGACCATGAGAAAATACTTGAGGAGATAATACTTGAAAACTTCCCTAAAATGGGGAAGGAAATAATCACCCAAGTCCAAGAAACCCAAGGCAAAACACCACAGGACACATATTAATCAAATTAACAAAGATCAAACACAAAAGACAACTATTAAAAGCAGCAAAGGGAAAAACAACAAATAACACACAAGGGAATTCCCATAAGGATAACAGCTGATCTTTCAATAGAAACTCTTCAGACCAGGAGGGAATGGCAGGACATACTTAAAGTAATGAAAGAAAATAACCTACAGCCCAGATTACTGTACCCAGCAAGGATCTCATTCAAATATGAAGGAGAAATCAAAAGCTTTACAGACAAGCAAAAGCTGAGAGAATTCAGCACCACCAAACCAGCTCTCCAACAAATACTAAAGGATCTTCTCTAGACAGGAAGCACAGAAAGGGTGTATAAGCTCGAACCCAAAACAATAAAGTAAATGCCAACGGGATCATACTTATCAGTAATTACCTTAAACATAAATGGGTTGAATGCCCCAACCAAAAGACAAAGACTGGCTGAATGGATACAAAAACAAGACCACTATATATGTTGTCTCTAAGAGACCCACCTCAAAACAGGGGACACATATAGACTGAAAGTGAAGGGCTGGAAAAAGATATTCCATGCAAATAGAGATCAAAAGAAAGCAGGAGTAGCAATACTCATATCAGATAAAATAGACTTTAAAACAAAAGCTGTGAAAAGAGACAAAGAAGGATACTACATAATGATCAAAGGATCAATCCAAGAAGATATAACAATTATAAATATATATGCACCCAACATGGGAGCACCACAATATGTAAGACAAATGCTAACAAGTATGAAAGGGGAAATTAACAATAACACAATAATAGTGGGAGACTTTAATACCCCACTCACACCTATGGATAGATCAACTAAACAGAAAATTAACAAGGAAACACAAATTTTAAATGATACAATAGACCAGATAGACGTAATTGATATCTATAGGACATTTCATCCCAAAACAATGAATTTCACCTTTTTCTCAAGTGCACACGGAACCTTCTCCAGCATAGATCACATCCTGGGCCATAAATCCAGCCTTGGTAAATTCAAAAAACTGAAATCATTCCAAGAATCTTTTCTGACCCCAATGCAGTAAGATTAGATCTCAATTACAGGAGAAAAACTATTAAAAATTCCAACATATGGAGGCTGAACAACACGCTGCTGAATAACCAATAAATCACAGAAGAAATCAAAATATGCATAGAAATGAATGAAAATGAAAACACAACAACCCAAAACCTGTGGGACACTGTAAAATCAGTGCTAAAGGGAAGGTTCACAGCAATACAGGCATACTTCAAGAAACAAGAAAAAAAGTCAAATAAATAACCTAACTCTACACTTAAAGCAACTAGAAAAGGAAGAAACAAGAACCCCAGGGTTAGTAAAAGGAAAGAAATCTTAAAAATTAGGGCAGAAATAAATGCAAAAGAAACAAAAGAGACCATAGCAAAAATCAACTAAGCCAAAAGCTGGTTCTTTGAGGAGATGAATAAAATTGACGAACCATTAGCCAGACTCATCAAGAAACAAAGGGAGAAAAATCAAATCAATAAAATTAGAAATGAAAATGGAGAGATCACAACAGACAACACAGAAATACAAAGGATCATAAGAGACTACAATCAGCAACTATATGCCAATAAAATGGACAATTTGGAATAAATGGAAAAATTCTTAGAAAAGTACAACTTTCCAAAACGGAACCAGGAAAAAATAGAAAATCTTAACATACCCATCACAAGCACAGAAATCGAAACTGTAATCAGAAATATTCCAGCAAACAAACCAAACAAAAGGACCAGATGGCTTCACAGCTGAATTCTACCAAAAATTTAGAGAAGAGCTAACACCTATTCTACTCAAACTCTTCCAGAAAATTGCAGAGGAAGGTAAACTTCCAAACTCATTTATGAGGCCACTATCACCCTAATACCAACACCTGACAAAGATGCCCCAAAAAAAGAAAACTATAGGCCAATATCACTGATGAACATAGATGGAAAAATCCTTAACAAAGTTCTAGCAAACAGAATCCAACAACATATTTAAAAGATCATACATACATCAAGACTAAGTGGGCTTTATCCCAGGGATGCAAAGATTCTTCAATATCTGCAAATCAGTCAATGTAATACACCTCATTAACAAATTGAAAAATAAAAACCATATGATTATCTCAATAGATGCAGAGAAATCCTTTGACAAAATTCAATATTCATTTATGATAAAAAACCCTCCAGAAAGCAGGAATAAAAGGAACATACCTCAACATAATAAAAGCTATATATGACAAACCCACAGCAAACATTATCCTCAATGGTGAAAAACTGAAAGAATTTCCCCTAAAATCAGGAACAAGACAAGGGTGACCACTCTCACCATTACTATTCATAGTTTTGGAAGTTTTGGCCAGAACAATCAGAGCAGAAAAAGAAATAAAAGGAATCCAGATGCAAAAAGAAGGAGTAAAACTCTCACTCTTTGCAGATGACATGATCCTCTACATAGAAAATCCTAAAGACTCCACCAGAAAATTACTAGAGCTAATCAACGAATATAGCAAAGTTGCAGGATATAAAATCAACACACAGAAATCCCTTGCATTCCTATACACTAATAATGAGAAAATAGAGAAATTAAGGAAACAATTCCATTCACCATTGCAACGGAAAGAATAAAATACTTAGGAATAAATCTACCTAAAGAAACAAAAGACCTATATATAGAAAACTATAAAACACTGGTGAAAGAAATCAAAGAGGACACTAATAGATGGAGAAATATACCGTGTTCACGGATCAGAAGAATCAATATAGTGAAAATGAGTATGCTACCCAAAGCAATCTATAGATTCAATGCAATTCCCATCAAGCTACCAACAGTATTCTTCACAGAGCTAGAACAAATAATTTCACAACTTGTATGGAAAAACAAAAAACCTCGAATAGCCAAAGCAATCTTGAGAAAGAATGGAACTGGAGGAATCAACCTGCCTGACTTCAGGCTCTACTACAAAGCCACAGTCATCAAGACAGTATGGTACTGGCACAAAGACAGAACTATAGATCAATGGAACAAAACAGAAAGCCCAGAGATAAATCCACACACTTATGGACATTTATCTTAGACAAAGGAGGAAAGAATATACAATGGAGAAAAGACAATCTCTTTAGCAAGTAGTGCTGGGAAAATTGGTCAACCAGTTGTAAAAGAATGAAACTAGAACACTTTCTAACACCATATACAAAAATAAACTCAAAATGGATTAAAGTAAGACCAGAAACTATAAAACTCCTAGAGGAGAACATAGGCAAAACACTCTCTGACATAAATCACAGCAGGGTCCTCTATGACCTACCCCCCAGAATATTGGAAATAAAAGCAAAAATAAACAAATGGGACCTAATTAAAATTAAAAGCTTCTGCACAACAAAGGAAACTATAAGCAAGGTGAAAAGACAGCCTTCAGAATGGGAGAAAATAATAGCAAACAAAGCAATGGACAAAGAATTTATCTCAAAAATATACAAGCAACTCCTGCAGCTCAATTCCAGAAAAATAAATGACCCAATCAAAAAATGGGCCAAAGAACTAAACAGACATTTCTCCAAATAGACATACAGATGGCTAACAAACACATGAAAAGATGCTCAACATCACTCATTATTAGAGAAATGCAAATCAAAACCACAGTGAGGTACCATTTCACGCCAGTCAGAATGGCTGCTATCCAAAAGTCTACAAGCAATAAATTCTAGAGAGGGTGTGGAGAAAAGGGAACCCTCTTACACTGTTGGTGGGAATGCAAACTAGTACAGCCACTATGGAGAACAGTGTGGAAACTCCTTAAAAAACTGGAAATAGAACTGCAATATGACCCAGGAATCCCACTGCTAGGCATACACACTGAGGAAACCAGAATTGAAAGAGACACGTTTACCCCAATGTTCCTCGCAGCACTGTTTATAATAGCCAAGTCATGGAAGCAACCTAGATGTCCATCAGCAGATGAATGGATAAGAAAGCTGTGGTACATACACACAATGGAGTATTACTCAGCCATTGAAAAGAATACATTTGAATTTGTTCTAATGAGGTGGATGAAACTGGAGGCTATTACACAGAGTGATTTAAGCCAGAAAGAAAAACACCAATACAATACATTAATGCATATATATGGAATTTAGAAAGAAGGTAACAATAACCCTGTACGCAAGACAGCAAAAGAGACACAGATGTATAGAATGGTCTTTTGGACTCTGTGCGAGAGGGCAAGGGTGAGATGATTTGGGTGAATGGCACTGAAACATGTATATTATCATATGTGAAATGAATCACCAGTCCAGGTTCAATGCATGATACAGGGTACTCGGGGCTTGTGCACTGGGATGACCCAGAAGGAGGGGACGTGGAGGGAGGTAGGAGGGAGGCTCAGGATGGGGAACACATGTACACCCGTGGTGGATTCATGTCGATGTATGGCAAAACCAATACAATACTGTAATTAGCCTCCAATTAAAATGAATAAATTTATTTTTTTAAAAAAAAGGTTAACACATGTGCCTGGTAAGTTGTAGACATTCAGTAAATATACATTAAATAAATTAAAAAATAAAATAAACTGCACTAAATGGCTTATTAAGAACATTCTTTTTGTTTTAGCAACCATAATGAAATAGAGACTCTAAGTGGAAAGCAAAGTCTTATTTCATTCAGGTTGCTATAACAAACGTACTATACATGGAGTGATTTATGAACAACACAAGTTTATTTCTTGCAGTCTTGGAGGCTGAAAGTCTGGGATCAGGGAGACAGCATGGTCAGGTTGTGGTGGGAACTGTCTTCTGGGCTGTAGACAGCCATCTTCTCCTGGTATCCTCATATGGCAGAGCAGAAAAAGAGAGTAAACTCTTGTACAAGGGTGTTAATCCCACTCATGAGGGCTCTATCCTCATGATCTCATCTAATCCTAATTGCCTCCATAAGGCCCTACCTTGGAATACCATGACATGAGGAGAGAGGGTAGGGTTTCAACATGAGTTTGGGGTACACAAACAGCTTGTAATAGAAAGCACTATTTTCCAAAAGGCCATCTTGCAAATAGTTTTAGCACTGCTTGTTGGATATTTGCATACAACTTGGAACTTTTCTTTGGTCAGGTTGCAAATGTAGACAACCCTAGAAAAGTAATGGTGATAAAGCAAGAAACCTCCATGATGAAGTTTGCTACAGCTAAGCCGCTTCAGTCGTGTCTGACTCTGGGCAACCCCAGAGACAGCAGCCCACCAGGCTCCCCTGTCCCTGGGATTCTCCAGGCAAGAACACTGGAGTGGGTTGCCATTTCCTTCTCCAATGCATGAAAGTGAAAAGTACAAGTGAAGTCGTTCAGTCGTCTCCGACTCTTAGTGACCCCATGGACTACAGCCCACCAGGCTCCTCCATCCATGGGATTTTCCAGGCAAGAGTACTGGAGTGGGGTGCCATTGCCTTCTCCGATAATGAAGTTTAGTAAGAGAAAATATAGTTATTCTTTAAAAATCAAGCTTCTCACAATGGTTGCTTTGAACCAACTGCAATTACTGTTCCTACACAGTGTAGGCATCCACCTTTAATAAAACTGGCAGTGTTTAAAATCCCAGAAAACTCATCAAGCAGTATAAAAGCATTCTGCTCCATGTATAAAATGCTTTGTCCCTGTTGAGACTGAGCTAATGACACTGTCAATAGCACAAAGGTGGCAAAGAGACACTTACATGGGCATTAATATCCAAAGAGGGAAAGAAGAGACAGCTTTGCACTTCAATTACTGCTTGTCTCAACCCAAGAAAATGTAAATGCTCCTGAAAATAAAGCTTAGATTTATTACGTGTCCATGTCCATCTAAAGCCCTTATTAGGGGAAGTGGCTCAGACGTATGTGTTGTTATAAAGTATTCTAGGATGATAAATAATGTCAATCAGTGACTAATGGGATGTGATGCATTCAAGGTTAAAGGGGGGAAAACTGCAAGTTTGGAGGTTTGCATTTATTTTTAGAGAAGTGAAGTGAAGTGAAGTGAAGTTGCTCAGTAGTGTCTGACTCTTTGCAACCCCATGGACTGTAGCCTACTGGGCTCCTCCATCCATGGGATTTTCCAGGCAAGAGTACTGGAGTGGGTTGCCATTTCCTTCTCCAGAGGACCCAGGGATCAAACCCGTGTCTCCCGCATTGTAGGCAGACGCTTTACCATCTGAGCCACAAGGGAAGCCCTGTAACATGCTGGGAACATTTTTAGAGAAGAGTATTAAACAGTGGCCTTTCTGCAATATTATGAGAATTGGTTCCCTCTTCCTGCCTCCCTCATTTTCCACACAAACAAATCTGAATCCTTTAGAAGATACTTCAGAATTCTCAGCTGTAAGTAAAAAGATAGCTTTCAAAAATTCTTGTAAAAAAACAAAAATAAAAAACCCCTGTTTATGCAGGGAATAGTCTGAGAAGAAATCTCTAGGAATTACCAAGTGAATGAAATCAAGGTTCACAGTGCTGTGTGCTGTGAGCCATACACATAAAAGATTTTTCATTAAAGCAAAAAGGAGTTCAAATATAAAAATATTAGATAAATTGGTTGTTTTTTAAATACATGCAGCAAAGTATGTTTTTTCAGTTTCTTCTTTGAGTGATTTATATGCATATATATTTTACAGTGATTTTAATAGAATTAGAAAACACAAATATTTGGCTAGATATAGAGAATTATCCAACAATTACTGTTGACTAAAACTGGAATAGAGCCTGGGTAGCTCAGTTGGTAGAGCATCAGACTTTTAATCTGAGGGTTCAGGGTTCAAGTCCCTATCCATACACTATGGTTCTGTGTTTTAGGACTTCCGTGGTGGCTCAGTGCTAAAGAATCCACCTGCCAATTCAGAAGACTTCAGTTCGACCTCTGGATCTGGAAGAACCCCTGGAGAAGGAAATGACAGGCTACAGTCCATGAGGTCACAAAAGAGTCAGACACAACTTAGTGACTAAACAACAATACTGGAATAGCTTCTTTTATGAGGTAGCCTCATGAGACTTAACAACTAAAAAATAAGAAAAAGAACCCATTGGACTCATATTGAGTATATTTGACCAATGTTGGCAATAGTGCAGTGGGTGGGAGATTAAAAAAATAAGTAACCTTTAAAGAGAATTCTATTCATAGCAGCACTTCACAGCAGCCAAATGGTGGAAACAATCCACTTGTCCATCAACTGACGAATGACCAAACAAATGTGGTATAGCCATAGAGTGAAACATTTTCAGCTATAAAAAGGAATGAAGCATTGACACATGCTACAATAGGGATGAACCTTAAAAACAGTTTCATTTAAACAGTTAAATGAAAGAAGCCAGACACAAAAGGTCACCTATTATATGATTCCATATACATGAAATATACAGAACAGGTAAATCCATAGAGGCAGAAAGCAAATTGATGGTTCCAAGGTCTAGAGAGACAGGGGCTGGGACTGAACTATTAAATGCATATGGGATTTTCTTTGGGGATGATGAAAATGTTTTGGAGCTAGATAGAGGTAGTGATTACACAACACTGTGAATGGACTAAATGTGGGTAACTTGTATGTCCTAAAATTATTAATTTCATGTTATGTTAATTTTACCTGAATTATTTTTCTTTTTTTTGGGGGGGGGGGGTGGGAGAGGAAGGTCACACCACACAGCATGCAGAACTACCTCCCAGACCAGAAATCAAAGCCTTGCCCCTAGCAGTGAAACTACCAGACCGCCAGGGAAGTCCTCAATTCTTAAAAATGCAAAAAGTTATAAATATGAGGGTAGTCTGGTATCACTGGGGCGGAAATTAACAGCCCTGGGAAACAGAACTGAAAACTTAGAAAAATTCAGTTACACATGAAAAACAATCCATTTCTATGATTCTATAACAATTTGTAAATTAAAATTCTGAATTAAATTTACGATTATTGTTGTCATATTATATGGAACTAATAGATTAAGTAAATTATATCTAAAGTTGTTGCTGTTGTTTAGTTGCTAAGCCGTGTCTGACTCTTTTGTGACCCCATGGACTGTAGCCTCCAGGCTCCTCTGTCCAGGGGATTTTCCAGGCAAGAGTACTGGAGTGGGTTGCCATTTCCTTCTCCAGGGAACCTTCCCAACCCAGGGATCAAACCTGCATCTCCTGTGTTGGCAGTCGGGTTCTTTGTCACTGAGCCACCAGGGAAGACTTAATTCTAAAATTACTCCATTGATTTGAAACAGAGTAATTTATGTACCCAAGGTTTTGACAAAGTACTAGTGGATGAGAACTAGGATACAGTCCTATATTCCTTTCAGATTAAATACATATTTTTATAAGTTTCTCAAATCTGTTGAGGGTCAGATGAGTTGATAAGCCAGCTAATCATATATTACAAGGAGTTATAGTAAATGACTTGAATAAACTGATATCTAAAAATGATTCACTCTTTGCTTTCAAACTTGTTATGATTACTTTCAGCATCTTTAAGTCTGAACTAAAATGTTCTTTCAACTGCTTTATTGTGGGATGACTCAGAGCCTAGCTTGGAAGCTGCAGAAAAACAACTTAGAAAAGCAAACTTGCCATTAAAGATCAAAGAGATGTCTGTAATTATTTCATTTGTGCAGAGCATTCTCTTGCCATGTCATTTACTATGCATGTGCTCTCATGGAGTTTACGTTCCAGGAGAATTCATGTTGATCTCAACATTGATCTCTATTTATTAGAATGTTTCCCCTGGGAACCCTGTACCTTATAAGTTGGTAGGACTTCAGTGCCAGGGAAAGTTTATGAAACAGAGGGATGAGCTCCTCCTTCAGAGTCCAAGACCTGAGTTTGAGTACCAGCCCCATAATTATAATCTGTGGGACCTGTATGAGTTCCTATTCCTACCACAATAATTAACAAGACTAAATTCACAAGATTGTCAAAGGGATTCAATTAGATGATACATATGAAAAAAATAATTTATAAATTTTAAAATTATATATAAATATATTTACATATGTATATTACAAATACATTTATAAAATATGTACATAATGTATACATATATATGCATATGACTTGTACATATTATATAATATGCAATATGTATATATTATATGTGTATATATGTATAAAATATGTTATATATATACCCTTGTGTACATGTAGAGAGAGAATATATGTACATATAGTTCTGTATACATGCCTCTTTTATAGAATTATTACATTGCATTTGGACCATTTCATCTCCCTTATGAGTCTCATGGAATCTGGTAAGTGGTAGGCATTCATTAAAGTTTGAATGAATGAATGATTCACAAGCAACATCAAAAACTATGTGAATTTTATCTTTAAAATATTCAGTATTACCTTTATTCTACATAGTCTGTCTGTTGCCTACCATTGTTTTTTCAAAAAAGGGATTTTTTAACATAATTTTTAAAATATATGTAAAGATGCTATTTACATAGCACAGAATATCAATACTCAAAATAAATGTACAAAACATGTGCAACATTTCCACATAGAAAATTATAAATCTTGCATGTAAATTTTAAAAGACCCACAAAAATGAAAGGCTGTAATAATATATTGGAGGAGTCAATATGATAAAGAAGTTAACTTCCCCAGATTAATTTATAAAATCAATTCAGTCCCAATCAGAATCTCAACAGGTTCTTTGTTTTCTTCTGTGGAGCTAGACAAGCTGATTCAAAAATTTATATGAAAACACAAAAGCTTAAGAACAGTAAAAGCTCAAACAACTCAAGTAAAAAAATGGGTCAAAGACCTCAACAGACATCTCACCAAAGAAAATATACAGATGACAAATAAGCATGAGAAAGATACTCCACATCACATGTCATTACAGTAAAGCAAACTGAAACAAGATATCACTGCACACAAATTAGAATGACCAAAATCCAGAACACAGACAACATCAAGTGACGGTGAGAATGTGGACAACAGTAATTCTCTCTATGTATTCTTAGTGGGATTGCAAAATGATACAGCCACTTTGGAAGAGTTTGATGGTTTCTTACAAAACACACTCTTTCCATACAATTCAGTGTTCCTTCTCCTCAGAAGGAACCTATTTACTGAAAGGGGTGAAAAACTTTGTGTCCACACCTAAACCTGTATGTGGATATTTATAGCAGCTTTATTCACAATTGCAAGACCTAAAAGCAACCTCCTTCAACAGGTGAATGAATAAAGTTTGGTATATCCAGACAATAGAATATTATTCAGTGTTAAAGAGAAATAATCAGTCGCAAGCCATAAAAAGACATGGAAAAATGTTAAATGCTTACTACCAAGCTAAAGAAGCCAATCTGAGAATGCTACATACTGTACGATTTCAACTATATCATATTCTTGAAAAGCAAAACTGTGGAGATGATAAAAAGATCAGTTGTTGCCAGTGGGGAAAAGGGAAGGAAGAGGTGAATAGACAGAACACAGAGAATTTTTAAGGCAGTGAAAATGCTTTGAATGATATAATAATGATGATTATATGTCAATATACATTTGCCTAAATCCCATGGAATGTACAACACCAAAAGTGAACCCTAAGTAAATAATGGACTTGGGATGATTATGGTGAGTCACTTTAAGGTCATCCTTAGTAAAACAAACAAACGAAAAATTACCTTTCTGCTGAGTGATGTTGATAATGCGAGAGGCTATGCATGTATAGGGGTAAAGAATATATGAAGAATCTCAGTATTTTCCTCTCAATATTTTTGTAAACCTAAAACTTCTCTAAAAAAAAAGTCTGAAAAAAAAAAAAAAAGGAAAAGAGAAAGAGCCAAAGCACTCTTGAAGGAAAATAAGGTGGGACTTGTTTTACCAAAATCAAAACATTATAAAGTTGAAATAATTAAGGCAGTGTTTTGTTGGCATAAGGATAGAAAAATAGACCCATGTAACGGCACAGAGAGACTATAAATATACTCACCTGATTTATGCCAAATTAGCTCTAAAACACAGTGAGTACAGGATGGACTTCTCCATAAGTGGTGCTAGTTTAATTGGATACCCACCATCCATGAGGTATGGGTGGAAAATGAATATGGATGTGTGAGGCATGGGTAAAAACATGAATTTTACCCACATCTCTCGCATAAACAACAATTCTAGATAGAGAATAGATCTAGATAAGAAAAGAGTTATACAGTTTGATAAGGTAATACAAAGTCATATATCACAACCTTGAGCCAGGTAGCTCGTTTTTTACACAAGAAGCAAAAAGCTCTAAGAATAAGGGGGAGATATGATCATTAAACCACCTTACTATGTAAAAACTGTGTTCACCAAAAGATAGCATTAGGAAAGTTAAAAAACAAGTCCAGAAAATGAGAAAAATATTGCTATACATATAACTGAGGAGCATGTAAGCAGGATAAACAAAACATACTTAGAAAAATCATAACAGAGAAATACACAACCCAAAAGAAAAATGGGCAAAAGACATATCCAAATGACCAATAAATCGATGAAAAAGTGTGGTACAGAACTAGTCATTGGGAAAATTAAAGCATAATTACATACTACTGCATATCCACTGCTGCTGCTGCTGCTGCTAAGTCGCTTCAGTCGTGTCCGACTCTGGGCGACCCCATAGACGGCAGCCCATCAGGCTCCCCCGTCCCTGGGATTCTCCAGGCAACAACACTGGAGTGGGTTGCCATTTCCTCCCCCAATGCATGAAAGTGAAAAGTGAAAGTGAAGTCACTCAGTTGCGTCCGACTCTTAGCGACCCCATGGACTGTAGCCCAGCAGGCTCCTCCATCCATGGGATTTTCCAGGCAAGAATACTGGAGTGGGGTGCCATTGCCTTCTCCACATACCCACTACAATGGCTAAAATTAAAGGACTTTCTGTATCAAGATATGCAAAAACATGAAACAACTGGAATTCTCATGTTCTGTTGGTTAGTGTTCAACTGTTGTCAAGAATTTGGAAATCTATTAAATAGTATTCTCTAAAACTGAATAATATACATACCCTATAAGATAGCAACCCTAATACCAGGATATCCCTTAGAGAAGTGCTTACACATGTATCTCAAGAGACATGTAGAAGAATTCTCAGCATTAGTTGTAACAGCCAAAAACTGTAAACAAGCCCAATTGCCATCAATAATGAAATTGATAGATAAATTGTGATAATGTGTCCAGTGTAACAAAAAACAGCAATAACAAAGAATAAAATACTGCTATTCATAACAGCATGAATGAATCTTTGAGACATAATGTTGTACGAAATAAACCAGGCACAAAAATACATATTTGATAATTCTATTTATATGAATTATGAATTTTAATCAAACCAAACTGTAATGGAGGAGGGAAATGATAGAAATTGGGAGTGCATTAGACGTAGGTCTTCTGTGGTGCTGGCAACTTTTTATTTCTTGATCTGGAAGGTGGAGTTCTACATTCACATTTTGTGCACTTTTTGATGAATGGATATTTTAAATTAAAAACTCAAAACCACAGAAGACAATATTTTTTGTAGAAAAGCTTGACAACCACAATACAGCATTGGGACAGCTATGAGTTAAGTTCAGGCATGTACAAAAAGTGAGATTACTAAACATCCAGATAAAATCCTATCTGAGAAGGAATGTGTTCCTGGTTTAGCAAAGAAGAAAAAAAAAGAAAAAACTACGTCTGACTAATCTATTTAAATTTCCAAAACCACTGAAAAATTTCCACATCAAAGGCTGGAAAAAAATATTTCCACCATGACTAGAGGTTGAGAGCACATTTGTCATGGGTAAGAAATTGGCTCAGAAAAAGGAGGAAAATAAAGGGGAAGAACAAATTGTACTCTCTGGATGAGTTTATAAAAGAACCTGTGCAATGTGGCATTTTTATAAGTAATCTTAATGGGAGTAAACAACAGTCTTTACATTTATTGTCACGTAACTTGTTTACCATAGTCTGCCTTCATTGTCTTTCATCTTTTCCTCAGAAATCTTTCTGCATTGCTCTTTTTGTTTCTTTACATAGTCATTAGTTTGTTTCATAATATTTACTGGGGGCTTTTGTACAGATTTATTGCGTGCAGATATCATGCTGGGCACTGAAAGTGTTGGTTGCTCAGTCGAGTCCAACTCTTTGCGACCCCATAGACTGAAGCCCACGAGGCTCCTCTGTCCATGGGATTCTCCAGGCAAGAATACTGGAGATGCCTTCTCCAGGGGATCTTCCTGACCCAGGGATTGAACATGGATCTCCCACACGGCAGACAGATTCAATATCATATGAGGGAATGCCCCTCTTATTCATTAGTTTGTTTCATAGTATTTACTGGGGGTTTCTGTACAGATTTATTGTGTGCCGATATCATGCTGGGCACTAAAGTTTCAGTGATAAATAAGTAAGCCAGAAAATGCCCTTGCTGATTTTATATTCTACTAGAGGACACAGGTAATAATCAAGCAAGTAAATAAATAAGCAAGATAATTGCAGATTAAAATAACTGTTTTGAAGAAAATTAAAATGCTATGGAATACTATTAAAGTAATAAGGGACAGATTAAATGTAATTTAATCTGGGGTAAGAGCTACCTCAGAAACAGTATTTAGCAAAAGCCCATCTGAGGAGGGGAATTTCTATCTAAACCTTTAGGGATGAATCTACTCATGTATTTAACTTAGTAAATGCATACTGAATACCTGCTGTGTGACAGGCACCATTCTAGGCACTGGGAAATCAACAAGGAATGAGAAAGACAAAGATGCAACCTTTATGGTGTTAAAATTGAAGCCTGCAAAGAGTTTCACAGTGATGCAGCAAGGACTACAAATAAATATGGACGGGAAAAACCTTGATGGGCTAATTAAATTTTTAAAAGACTACAGTATCAGTAACATGTTAAATTATCCAGAGAGTGGCTTGCAATGGATTTGAAGAGCAGGCAGAGAACAGAGCATGTGTGATTCTCTAGGTCATGGAAAGAAGTCTGCTTTATATTCTTAGAATAATTAGAAGTCATTGGTGGATTTTAAGAAGACAAATGGCATGATTAGACTCCAAGTCATACTATACAGCTTTGTAGGGAATGATCTGAAGGGAATAATACTATACATTTTTAAAAAAAAAGGAAGTATCTATATTTAAGACAAAAAAGGTATAGTGATCTGATCTGATATAGGAAAGTGGAGACGAAGAGAAGTAAACAAATTTGGAGAATAATTTGGGGACACAATCAATAGCATTTTCTGGTAGATTGGTATAGCAATAAAAAGAAAGAAATAACAAGTTATTCTTTGCTTCTAGAAGAGACAACTAGATGGATTTTGACGTTATTTGCTAAAGTGGCAAAGAAAGAGAGAAGTTTAAACAAGAGATTTAGAATGGAAAAACCACGTATTTCTGCTTCCTAAAATAGGTTATGTTTGAAAAGTGTAGGAAGCATCCAATTTTGATTTAAATAAGTAGTTTGAAATACAAGTCAAGAGCTCAGGGATAAATATAAACATTTCAAGGTCATCAGAATAAAAAATGAATTAGTATCTATGTCAAATGATTACTTAGAAAAAGTATGTTTAAGATGCAAAGAAGATCTAGGTGGGTCTGTCTGGGCATTTAAAGGTCTAATAGAGGAGAAGTAGCCAGTAGAGGAAACAATGATGATACCATTAAGTTAAAATATCAATACCAGTCAGGAAGCAGAAGCCAAAGGAAAAGGGTGAGTGAAAAGAAGAAAAAGTAATTATCTATCAATGGCAAATTGAGCAAGATGCAGACAGTCGTATGTTATTGTTGACCCAGCTAAGATTTCAGTGGAATGCTGGGCACAGACTGGTGGGTATGGAAATCTAGTAACAGTAGGTTTCAGTGAAAATGGAAGGGGAAGAAATGAAACAGCACAATGATCCATTGAGAGTGACAGTGAAGAAGACGTTACAGGTGGCTTGAAGAGGGGAGATAGCCAAGTCTTATCTTGAAGTGGAAACACGATCCCACTAGAAGAAAAAGGCAGAGTCAATGAGCGGTATTGAGTGGAAGTTTGAGATTTTAGATCACAGAGCCATGGGATCTTTCCCTAGCAAAGTTTTCCAACTGAAGTTCAATTACAAAAGCAAATGGCAGAATTCTGCAAGGTAATTGAAATGGAAGAACACAGGGCCAAGGGGTTGAAGAAAAATTGCAACAAAGTTATTAGAATGAAGAGAGAAAGTAGGTGGAATAGGAGGGGAAAAAATGAAACTTGGAGCGGACCACTAAAACATGTGAGTAGGGGTTAGAATCTTGATGTGCTTGGAGAATTTTGGCAATAGAGGTACTTGCATAAATGTTCTAGAAAAACAGTGATTCGGGTGATTCGGTTATTGAGAACCAAGATTTCAGAAGTGGTATATTTTCTGAAAAGATCCTGTATAAAAGAGGCTGCCCAAGAGAAATAAAAAGAAATTTAAAGATGAGAAGACCAAAGAAAGAACCAAAAAGCTGTATCATTTTGGATGATTTATTTACGTGGTTCTGAAGTCACAAAGAAATACACAGGATTAAGGAATCTAGATTCTTGAATAAAAGGGCTTGAATAAGTAGGTAAATATACAGCTATGACAAAAAATATGGAAGAGGGATATTATGGAAGTGCCACGAGCCTCAAAAGTAGTAGTGGGCATCTGCAGGAAAGAAAAGAATGAAGAGCTGGTACAGGAAATAAAAACCAAAGAAAACAACAACCCAATCTTTTTGTCATTGAAAAGTTAATCAACAGTCAATCCGAGAAAGAAATGGAAATTTTTATTCAAGTCAACCTGAGGATTATAACCTGAGAGACAGTTCTCAGAAAGCTCTGAGAACTGTTTTGGTGAGGCAAGTGGGGAAGCTAGTATGCTGTGATTTTGGCAAAGGAGGCGTGTGCATTCAAGCACACATCTCAGCAGACGGTTGCTGTTACTAGTTTTGGTGCTTTTGTAATTATGGAAAGAGCAAGAAACTGGGTTCATAAAATTTTCTCCCGAAAATTTCAAAGTATCTGAGGGCCAGTTCTGCAAGTTTTCCCAGGGCACAAAGGGCCTCATATTGACCCTCACCCTCAGTTCCTTTCAGGGTGTATCTATCATACACTAGTGCCTGTAGTAGCTAATGGCTTGATTTTTGTAGAGCTAGATGATGGGCAACAGTCTTCATTTTATAATCCTTTCCCTTTTCAGTCTTAATTTCAAAAAAGGTTTGGGAGGCATTTTGTGACTGATTGATCTTATAGACTATATGTTTAGTTAATCGTTTCAAATCATCATTACTTTTAAAAAAATTTTTAATTGGTGGAAAATTGCCTTACAATGTTATTTCCTGCCATACAACAATGCCAATCAGTCAGATTATACATATATCCCCTCCTTCTTGAGCCTCCCCTCCCCCGATCCCACCCTTCTAGGTCAGCACAGAGGGCCAGGCTGGGCTCCCTGGGTTACAGAGCCACTTATCACTAACTAGCTATTTTACACATTGGAGTGCACATATGTCAATGTTACTTTCTCAGTTCATCCCACCCTCACCTTACCCCACTGTGGCTAGAAGTCCATTCTCTACTAGGCTCATTAATGCCATTTTTCTAGATTCCATATGCGTTAATATACAATACTTGTTTTTCTTTCTTTGTCATCATTAATTTTATCTGAGGCTCCATCACACATTTAGTAATGCAAGAAACAATAATCTTGTAAAACAGGCAGAATACAAGTAAGGCAGCTAATAACACTGATAAGATCATAAGTGTTTAATCTACGAACTTCCATCAGGTACAGCGCAGTATCTGCCTAGGTCTTCTGCCCAGTCTTTTCTGCACCAATCGCTATCTCTAAGGGAAGAGCTATATTGGCACTGTACATAAAGTTCACAAAAGATGTATGCACCTACAAAGTGAGTGTTGGGTCATCACAACCCCTTACAGGATTTAAGGAATGTTATCATCTCAGGAGTTATATGGCTGGTGCCAGAAAGAGAAAAATTGATCCTTACGGTTGAGCATGTATTTTTGCCATTGGGAAGGTCTAGTTAATACATAATGCAGATGCATAATCACACTGGAGGGGAGGGAGGAAGCCCAAATGGCAAAGAAAAATTTTATGTTCAAGTTCTTATCTTGCCTTAAAATTTGAATTTTTATTATATCTTCTTATACCTCATTTAATCAGTGTGAGAAAGAACAAGCAGCTTTTACTTGAGAGGGCCACATTAAAGCTAACAGCTATTAAGGCACAGGCAGTTTTCACCAACACAAGAATCTAAGAGAATGTTCCCAGAAGAACTGAAACATATAGAGTAGTATTCTGATCAAGAACAAGGCCTCTAAAGGGAAATAGGTTGGGAGTGAGAGGATCAAATTAAGTGCTGGACAGAATGGTACAAAGGTGAGAGTTTTTGTGAAGATGAGTATTCTTGTAATCAAATTTTTAGTTATGATAGAGCTAAACAGGGATATGACATATGACAGCATTGATTCAACTCTTGGAGGAAGAAGGGCAACCAGAACTATTAATCTGGTACAAAAGCACTACCCTTGATGATATGGAAGCTTATTAGATAGGTATCCCACAAGACTTGGACTAATAAGACCATGCATAGTCAATGGCCCCCAAGTCTAGAGACAGTGTGATGCCAGCACAGGGTGGTAGCAGCTTCCCAGGACCTTGAACCATATAGTGTTGCATCAGCTTCCAACTTTTCTCAGGTCCCACTTCCTTCAGTGAAACTGTTCTCCCACCCCTCCAGACCACAGTGTCTGAACTCGTATGGCACTTACTATTAATACCTATACCATTTATCAGATTATTTAACTATATACCAACTAAGTCTAAGAACTGTTTCATACCCATGTAATTTATTGTTTCATGGTATTTAGTAAGTATTTAGTAAGCATTTAGTAAGCTCCTAGAATGCAGATACTACATTTTACCCTTAGGGTGCACCTCTCTCAAATTGCAACCTCAAGTGTATACACAGCAATTCTAGTTTTCTGCAACTCCACTCAGTCTTTGCCCAGTTCTCTTAGAAGAGAAAATTTAATCTTATTGACTCCAGATATGAGTTTATAGGTTTGCTAAAAACATACAAATGGCATCTATAATGTATGTTCACCTGTCTTGGAATACTGGGTGAAAAGATTATGCTTTAAAACTTGAAAGCATAATTTAAAACAAATTAAGCATTACCTCATACAGCTAATAAAGGAGCGCTTCTTGGAAGGATATTCAGGCCAATCATTCATTCACCAGATATTCAATATAAGCTGCTGCTAAGTCGCTTCAGTCGTGTCCGACTCTGTGCGACCCCATAGACAGCAGCCCACCAGGCTTCCCCGTCCCTGGAATTCTCCAGGGAAGAACACTGGAGTGGGTTGCCATTTCCTTCTCCAATGCAGGAAAGGGAAAAGTGAAAGTGAAGTCGCTCAGTCGTGTCCGACTCTTAGCGACCCATGGACTGCAGCCTACCAGGCTCCTCTGTCCGTGGGATTTTCCAGGCAAGAGTACTGGAGTGGGGTGCCATTGCCTTCTCCATCAACATAAGCTATTGATTTCAAAACCTATAATGGATATAAGTAGGAGAAAAAACTTGATGAGACACAATTTCTTGGGTCAGAAAGGTTTCAATGTATTATTTACTATAAATAGACATTTTTGTGTACATATTTATAACAATGATGGATCTATAAAATGATATTCATATACACTATCTAGAAAGGAAGGAACGAGAGAGTAAAGAGGACATGGAGGGAAGAAGTAATTGAAAGCAAGCCCTCAGTTTTTGAGGACGGTGTGGAAGAGAAACCACACCTTTCCTTATGACCACCACAGCACTGTCATTGGCCAGTGGACAGACTCAGGAGAAACATATGGAAAATAATGTATCTGGTATTCTTATGTTCTAAAGGCAGGTACTTGCAGTACCAGTGGCAGTAATCAGTTTTCACATGGAATGTGGGTACAAGTCACAGTATGGGAGGCAGCTACAATCAATGGGTTATTGAAACTTATTCTCAATAAAACATTACCTTCACACTACAAATGAACCAGTGTTTGAGAAAAGAATCTGCTAGCTAAAACATGTATAAAAGTGGTAGGCCTCAGGTATGATTCTTTAAAAAAATACAAACTAAAAATTCAGGCTTTGTCTAAATTATGATAGTCACATTTAAAATTATTATTGCTGATTTATTCATACAACAAAAACTACTAGAATTCTACTATGCATTAAGCACCCAGGAAATCTTAAAATATTTGTTGATACTGATTACATTTCCAAGTAAGTTATTCCAATGCAAAAACAAAACTATTTAAACGTTCCACCTGCTCTTTAATATTCCAAAATTATTCTCTTACCGAAGTACATAAACAATACTATCTTACTTCAAAATAACAAATGTGCAGTTTTAGAGAAAAATAAATGTAAGGACTTGTCAAAACTTATTTTAAAATACACGGCAAAGAAAACACAAAATTATCACAGTTTTAGTAGTACTAGGATAGTCTGTGAAAGACGTCTGTTCCTTGGTTTATATGATGTCATTTTGAGATTAAACATGTGTTTTAACAAACATAGAAAAACTAACTGACCATGGAATAAAAACTTGAAGAGCCATGAATAAACTAACAGTAACCAAAACAAGCCGGTTACAAAGTATGCCTTATTCAATTAAATTTCAGAAAAACTAGTATACACATACTGCAAATTTAAGATGCCCCAAGGAATTAGTAACTTGTATAACTAAACCATACGTAGTTGATTTTTGTTAGGAACTCTAGCATTACCACAATTTGTAGTCAATATGCCTTTGAATGAATCTTCTCAATTTTGCTTTCTGTCTCAGGTAAATGAACCAAGATATTAGTCAAGTAACTATCTTAAAAATAATTTACAAATGGTAATCAGATTTGGTCTTTAAAGGAAAACATCAACACAGAAAACATGTGGATTGGTATCTATTAACCTGAGATATGTGTAATCTCATAGAAAGAACTATTTTAATTAATTTTCTAAGGTTTAATTATCACTTAATCTGTATATAGGGCTTCCCTGGTTACTCAGACAGTACAGAATCTGCCTGCAATGCAGGAGACCTGGGTTCAGTCCCTGGGTTGGGAAGATCCCGTGGAAAAGGGAATGGCTACCCACTCCAGTATTCCTGCCTAGAAAACTGCATTAACTGTGTATATGTCCTAAGCTAAAATGAATTTGATAGAAAATAATAGACAGATGGGTGGGTTGAAAAACATACAGTAAAGGTTATCTCTAATATATAACTGATAATACATATATATATGCATAAATAATATACACACATACAGAAATCTTAACCAAGAGAAACTGTAATAACATTTTTAATGCATCATAATACTTTTTACAAAATAATTTGAATTAATTTATTTTTGGCTGTGCTGGGACTTTGTTGCTGTGCGGGAGCTAGTCTCGAGTTGAGGCGCATATGGGCTCCTCACTGTGGTGGCTTCTCGTGTTGCAGAGCATGGGCTCTAGAGCACACAGGCTTCAGCAGTTTCAACACGTGGCCTCAGAACTGTGGCTCCCACGCTCCAGAGCACAGGCTCAATAGTTGTGGTGCACAGGCCTAGTTTCTCCACGCAAAGTGATCTTTCTAGATCAGGGAAGGAACCCGTGTCTCCTGCACTGGCAAGTGGATTCTTTATCACTAAGCCACTGGGAAGCCCAAAGCATCATAATACTTTGGCACATTTATTTAGTGGTTCCCCCAAGTTTGAACTTAGACTAAATTTGCATTTTGATTTGGGGTTCAGACTTCTTCCTGTTTGCTAAGAATAAACATATCCATATTCACCAGAATAAAGAAATGTATATTAAACGTGAGAAAGAAAACTGGCCATACTTAAAGAGAGAGGAAAGAGCTATAGGTCTTCCAAGTTGAACCAGTATGAAGGATGCCTTGCAAACGTTCTATGGAATGGATTTTCATTTCCATTACTTCCATGCTCAAATTTAAAAGAAAGAAAATTTGAAAGCGAGGAAAAAATCTCAGCCACTATTGTGAATTTAAATTTTCATAGGAAGAATGAGTAAAACTTCAAGAAAATATGCAGATTTTATCTGATAATTAGGTAAATTCCATCTAGAACTAAGTGACACACCAAAGATAAACTGTGATAGACCCTGTCAGGTACTGTCAGAGATGGGTTCTCTCTCTGTTTTTGCAATACTAAGACAAAATTAACTGCCTAAACTACAGCTGGTCTGCTGGGATATGAAGGGCAAAGGCAGAGGAGTGCTCACTCCCTTCACAGCCTCACCTGTACTCTACACTGATTTAGCAACTGTCCCAAGAAATAGTACTAATTGTAAACGCTTTTTACAATTAAACACTCTAAGTTTCCACTCCCTGTTATTATATTAGTTTTCTAGGTCTGCAATAACAAAATACTGCAGAATGAGTGGCTTAAACAACAGAAATGCATTTTTTCACAGTACAGCAAGCTAGAAGTTCAAAACTGAGGTGTCAGCACGTTTAATTTCTTCTGAGGCCTCTCTCCAGGCTGGCAGGTGGCCCCCTTCTCTCTCTGTTCTCACGTGGTCTCTCTTCTGTTCTGGAGCATGCTTGCTGTCTTTCCATTATGTCCACATTTATTCTTGTTATAAGGACATTAGTCAAACTGGATTGGGACCCACCCTGCTGACCTTATTTTAATTTAACGACCTTTTAAAAGACCCTATTTCCGAATAGATTCACATTCTAAGATACTACAGTTCAATCATGCTATGCTATGCTATGCTATGCTAAGTCACTTCAGTCGTGTCCAATTCTGTGTGACTCCATAGACGGTAGCCCACCAGGCTCCCCTGTCCCTGGGATTCTCCAGGCAAGAACACTGGAGTGGGTTGCCATTTCCTTCTCCAATGCATGAAAGTGAAAAGTGAAAGTGAAGTTGCCTAGTCGTGTCCGACTCTTAGCGACCCCATGGACTGCAGCCTACCAGGCTCCTCCGTCCATGGGATTTTCCAAGCAAGAGTACTGGAGTGGGGTGCCATTGCCTTCTCACAGTTCAATCATAACAGTTGTTATTAGTGTTATTATCACAATTATTATACTAGTCTGTTCTAAAACATCACTTTACTTAATCTTCATAGCTATACTAAAAGGTAAGTATTTCATCTCCATTTAACAAAAGGTTTCAAGACCTTGATTACGATGTCCTTAACAAAAAGTTTAGAACAAAAAGTTCTCTAAA
Source organism: Bos mutus (assembly GCF_027580195.1). NCBI lineage: Eukaryota > Metazoa > Chordata > Mammalia > Artiodactyla > Bovidae > Bos > Bos mutus. The sequence continues at coordinate 11,546,054 of NC_091622.1, forward strand.
ATTAAGTTTCTTCTGGAAAGTAAGTGCCATGAAAAGTTCTAATGTGACCTGTTTTCCTATCATTGTTTCTCCAGCCTAATACTAGAAAATTCCAACTTGCAGCTAGAGATAATGCTCTTTAGCCAGGCAGAGCACCCACACACAAATAAACAGAAATTGTTGGCCTAACAAAATTCTTTAACTCTTAGTTCCAAATTCTTTCCCCTCTGCTCAGAAGAATTCTAAGTTTTGATCCTGGATAGTTGGTGAGCGCTTGTCTTTTCATCACAGGACCTCCTACAGCAGCATCTGGGCTTTCATGTTTGGGAAAGAAAAACGTTGGCTTCTTTTGTCACATTATGTTTTTACAAACTCAAAATCTGCTACATGATGTCACTGTTTTCTTGCTCCCAAACAGCATATTGTAGAATAATATTTTTAATTATTCCCTCACAATTACATACAGAGATAATACATCTGGTATATTTTTTGTATTTTTCCAAAAGAGTGTCACTATGTATGTGAGACCAAAACACTCATACTTGTTTAAAAGTGGAGTGTGGTTTCTATGGTAACAACTTTGGGGAAGGAGAGCAGCAGCTACAGATTTTTTTTAACAGTGCTTTTTCTTTAAAACATGAACCAGATATTCAAATACATCATAAGCTATCCAATTAGGTTCAGTAAATACACTCTGGGACCCTAATCTATGGCCTCTGTATTTGGCAGTGCTTTTATTTTACTTAGAGTAAGCTTTTGTCAGGGGTTCCAGCTTTTTCTCAAATCCATAGGGATCTCTCTTCAGGACTCTGTATCCCATTATCCTATCACACCACACAGATGTCTTTTTCCTTGTTTCTCTTTGCACTCTATTTCATTCCCCTCTCTTTTCTCTAGCGAATAAATACTTTCTTGCACATGCTCAGGCAAAAATCTAATGAGTTGTTTTGCTCCTATATAGAAGCATTTATATGTAACCAAAACTTGTTAAAGGAAACATATCGAAAGTTATGACTAAGATGGTATATTTCATCCTCTAACATTCGTTTATGTTTCTTTCCGAGGAATATAGACATATTGTAAGAATCTGTGATGATTTAAGTTGGCTAGAGACGTTGGCTTCTTTTGTCACATTATGTTTTCACAAACTCAAAATCTGCTAAATGATGTCATTGTTTTCTTGCTCCCAAACGGCATATTGTAGAATAATATTTTTAATTATTCCCTCACAATTACATACAGAGATAATATATCTGGTATATTTTTTGTATTTTTCCAAATGAGTGATGTTTTAGCAGGTAATATCATTTTTCTATTAAATTAAAAAACGGAGAAAAACAAAGTTTCAAAATGAAAGTCAGTTCCACAATTTAATAATAATTTAGGAAATTTATGCCCATGTTACTCATTCCATTCTTCCACCATATTATCAACTGTATCTTTGGCCACCTGATGTGAAGAGATGACTCATTAGAAAAGATCCTGATGCTGGGAAAGATTGAGGGCAAAAGAAGGTGGCAACAGAGGATGAGATGGTTGGATGGCATCACTGACTCAATGAACACGAGTTTAGACTGGCATTCTGCAGTCCATAGGGTTGCAAAGAGTCAGACATGACTTAGCAACTGAAAAACAACAATCTTTTGATTTGACTATATGAAGACAGCAGTGTTGTAGCCTTAGGCAGCTTTCTGAATCTGCCCTACAACATGAAATTAGTGGTCCTGGTGGCCTTTTCACAATAAACCTCCTGTGAACTGTTTTGTTTTCCCACCTCCACCCAAGTTACAGCTCTAAGGCATTTCAGACTTAGATGTGGCACAATGCCTTTCAACACTACTTGATTTTAAACAGCCAGTTGAAAAGGAAAAGTAGATGAAATTAGATCTCGCATAAATATATACATTGGATTTTACTGTTTAAAAAGACAAATTTCTTCATACTAGAAAATTCTTAGCAAATGAACCAGTTAATTTGTAACAATTTTATTAGCAAGTCTGTGAAATGAATATTCTTTTTTCTACTCATGTATTAGTTCAGCGCTGGCATTAACTCAGTAATATGCAAAGATGTAAACTTTGAGAAGGTTATTTTCAATACAAAGACCTAAATGCTGACCATTATTTTTTTTTTCTGTTGGTTACAATATAGGAAGTCACAGTAAATCCTTAAGTATTGCACAATAAATCTATTAGTAACACATTTTCATGATTTCTGCCAGAAACTATACTCACAATGTTAAAAAAAAAAAAAAAGGAGGTGGCTACATTTTAAGGAATAATTAATCTATAAACTCCCACTAAGTAGAAGTCACTAGATGAATCTTGAGGCTAAAATGAGGCCTAAAAAGGAAAACTATGCCTTAAGAAGTTTACAAAGTACTTTAGGAAAGAAGCCACATAAATGTAAATATATCAACCCCGTCCCCAAACTAATCACTAAATTCTATTATTCTGAGAAATAAGATATTTAATGGATCAACATTCTCTTGACTCTTTGTAATGAATCTTAAGAGATGCTTTTTCTAAGAAGTTATCCTATATATGTAAAATAATCCTTACTCCTAAGCCAATTGTTTTTCCATAAATCTTTAAAAACACCACATCTTGGGCTTGGCAGATTTTTAAGACTCTTTAAAAGTTTTATGGGCTCAAAACTATGAAAAGAAAATTATAAATTGAAATTATTATTAACTGATAATACCATATGTACAAAATTGTATGTTATATCAACTATTCAATTGCATTGAGACCCAACTTATTTAATTATGTATAAATATTTAGTGTGGAAGGTGGTAGCATCTTAGTGTTTGTTATAAGAGAAAGTCAGATCTCTAAAATTTCCTAGATTCTATGAAGACTTTTAAATGGTCATGCCTTAGCCAAAGTATTCAAATGACACTGTTAAACATTTTGAGTGAACAATATTCAAGCAAGAAATTAATCTCTAGTTCTGTCTGGGATTTACATAATTAAATGGTAGGATTAAAACCATGTGAATAATTTCATGAAACTCAAAGGAATAAAATGACTTTACCAAAATTAAATATGAAAAAAGAATACAAAAACTGGCTTTTTTAAATCTAAAATTACCCTATGATCTGGAGTAGGTAGCAAAATTTCATTAAGTACAACATCCAAATAAATGTAGCAATAATATACTAATTGTTCTATATTCAATCATTGTGTACACTTCCAACTTATTAGTAATTCTGTTGACTGACCACTTTCCCCCCTGAAAGGATGCTGTTTCTTTTATCCAAGTCTCAGTTTATATTTTTCTCACAAGCAAAGTCTTTGCCTTTCTCAGACCCAAGTGATAAGTGACAGTTGCCTAGTCATGTCCGATGTGACCTCATATGGACTCTAGCCTGGCCAGGTTTCTCTGTCTGTGGAATTCTCCAGGCAAGAATACTGGAGCGGATTGCCATTTCCTTCTCCAGAGGATCTTTCCGACCCAGGGATCAAACACAGGTCTCCTGCATCACAGGCAGATTCTTTACCATCTGAGCTAACAGGCCTTTGCATTGAGAGAAAAATCTTCTATGCTAATTAATAAACAAGATGGTGATGTTATCATAATTAATAATTAATGCATAATCTGGTGTCATGTCATGGTCATGAAAGACATCTATTTCTTCACATTCTGTTCAAATGTGAGAATGTCAACTGCCTTGGTCTTTTGATCAGTTTGTTAATATCTACAAAATGGAAAGCAATTGGAGAAAATTATACTGTCACCTCAGACACGATGGTCCAGCCCTGCCTGTGCTCACCTATGATCCATAAATACGTGCTCTTCATTCCTTGTTCCCATACCCTAAATCTAGGGAGGCTGTCCTAGCAGTATCTTAGCTCTGAACCATATGCCACATTCTCACACATGGAAGGTTCTGATCTCTGCTGTTCAGGCTTTTTGTGTTGGTTCTTGATCTAGGGTTCAGGGACTTTCTCCATGAGTTCTGGGTTGGCTCCCTCTCCAGGCCAGTCCTCAACACTATTTGACCACTTGGTTCTTACTTTCTCAGTAGTTCTGACCTTCATTATTCATGCCTCCCCTTCAGCAGCTCCATCATCACTCGGAATTGTTCATCTAATTCCTTGTGCACCATTTTCCTAATTTGTTGTATTATTTCTTAACCCTCAGCTTCCAAACTCTTCTAGTTCTACTTAATAAATCTTGTTCTCCTTGTTTAAGTTCTTCGCCTTGGATTATAACATTTATTATCAATTTTAAAAATAGTGGTTATCCTCTAAGAGACAATTTTGGGGCAGGTGTTTTGTATGTGGTCTACTCTCACATTGCAGCACTCAACAGCAGTGGTCCTCAGCCTTTTTGGCACCAGGGATCAGTTTCATGGAAGACAATTTCTCCATGGATCAGGGGTGGCTTGGAGATGATTCAAGTGCATTACACTTATTGTGTACTTTATTTATATTATTACTACACTGTGATATATAATGAAATAATTACACAGCTCACTAATACAGAATCAGAGGGAGTCCTGAGCTTGTTTTCCTGCAACTAGATGGTTGAGCTCAGGTGGTAATGTGAGCAATGGAGAACAGCTACAAATACAGATGAAGCTTCACTGGCTCATCCATCCCTCACCTCCTGCTCTGCAGCCTGGTTCCTAACAGACCATGGCCTGGTATTGGGATTTGCAGACACCTGCTCTACAGGAAAAGTATCATTTCTCTATATTTAGTGAAAGAAAAGTGAGGCTTGACAATCTCAGACCCTGGTTCTCTGACTCCATGTCTACTCTCTGACCATTAGGAGGATAGCTCACATACTAGAAAGGCTCTTAAAATAGAATTCTCAGGATGTATCATAGAACTTCTGATTCTGGCATTGCTGGGCCACACCAAGAGATTCCAACAATGAGCCAGGCTTGGGAGTCAATTCACTGCACCCGTTGCCACCAGCCTACTGTAACCTCTATTTGTGGGGTGCTCCACCCTTGAAATGAAACTTTAATCATTTTTAAAATCGACAGTGTCCTACAGATTCACAAGGCATCATTTTGCTCGGAGGAGTTCCACGTATCAGTCTGCTTATATGACGAATATTATACACATTCTGGATTGTATGCTATTCTCATTCTCTCTTCTCCTCTTTTTACCCAGACCTCAAATCTGAATAGTAGCTGGTTAATACCAGTAGTCTTGGAATGAGAATTTTTCTCTATAGGCTTGGAAGACCTACATAAGGACAAGAATCATTACCACAAAGTCATAACCATATGGACATCAAGTTTCCATTAATGTGTTGGGAAAACATATTAATAATAATAAGATGCAAGCATGTTCTTCTACAGTCACTAGCACAAAAATATAAGTAATTATATTGCATAAATAGATCAAACTTTAGTTATTCTAAAATGAATCTTTCTACTAAAATAAACCATAAATATTTTCCCTAACTTTAAAATAAACTTTTTGTGTCACTATATTCCAACTGAAAACAAGAAGCAAACAAAATCATTAATTCTTTCCACTAAAACCTTCTAGGTGCTTAGCAGTTTGAAGTCAAGGGTCAATTTGTTTTAATGAAGATTGATACATAGGATAGCTGCAATTATTTTTGCTTCTGGTACTCTACATCAAATGTATTTTTAAAACTTTGAGAAGTTTTAGAGGAATAGTGAGTAAATCTTCAAATGATGAATTTTTTAAAAGGAGAACAAAACAACCAGATAGCTATTTTACCAAACATGGTAGGGGCCATAATTTTTTCCTCACTCATACAAGGGATAGAAATGAGGTACGAAGACAAGCCAGAAATCCTCTGAATCAATTAAGGATTTACTGGAAGATACAAGGAGAAGACCCAGGATGTGTGACCAGAGACTGCACTGGACACAGAAGTGCCTCACGATGCTGAATTAATGTGCTTGCCATGCTTCCCCTTCTTAGTCAGTGCTATCAATTATGTTTTCCCTACAAGTCAGTAAAATAATTTAAAAACTGATGCTTTAAAGTCCAAAGTAAAGGAGATCCAAAGAAGGAATCTTGCTTCTGTCTGGTTATCTGTTAGAGCTGAAAAGTAAATGGATCTGGGCCTTGGTTGATCAAGTCATCACAAAAAAGGCCTGAGCTGCATGTAGTTGATACTGGAGTAGGTCCAAAGAAGGAAGAGAGGTCTGCTTCTGAGATGGCAGCCCAAGAAGGCACTAGTTCAGGAAAGAACTTTAAAAGCCAGGAAATGAATCAGAATGGTTGCAAATGGTGGCAGTCCATAACACATCACCAAATCAGGAGGACCAGGCAGATGGGAAACCAGAAGAATACACCCCACTTTGGAAAATGCCCATTATAAATTTGATTTAGGCCAGATAAGCTGCTGGGGCAGGTTAATTTCCATAAGTAAGACATACTTTACTCTATTTTGTTGTGTTCCTTTAACAGAGAAACTGTGTTTTTCTAAATTCTGATCTCCTGTCTGGTATTGTGCCCCTTGTAAACTTCAAAATACTGGCTAAGAGGGAGATCTCAAGATGTAACATAAACGGTATCTTTTCTCAAGGATGGAAATTCAGCATATGAGCCAATATTGAATTTCTGACAATTATTCATTCACATATTCAACTAATGCATTTTTAATTGAGACAAAGCAGGAAGGTGCTAAGTGCTAAAACTTTGAGCATTTTAGCAAATGGCTACGGCCCTGACATTTAGTAATATGAATTTAAAAGGAATAAGACATTTTCTAGTTCTCCATTGATCATACTATCCAGAGCAAACTATCAGATAAAAAATCTCAGAAATAAAAGAAAGACCAGTTACCTGTTTATTCCCTAGAGAGTCAAGCAAAATGAGAATGCTTCTAATTTGTTTTGCCTTGATAAAATCCATGGACTTTGTTGTTCAGTCACTAAGTTGTGTATGACTCTTTGTGACCCCATGGACTGCAGCACACTAGGCTTCCCTGTCCTTCACTATCTTCCTGAGTTTGCTCAAATTCATGGCCACTGAGTCAGTGACACCATCCAACCATCTCATCCTCTGTCATCCCTTTCTCCTCCTGCCCTCAATCTTTCCCAGCATCAGGGTCCAATGAGTTGGCTCTTCCTATCAGGTGGCCAGTTGGGCCTTATACCTTGTCAAAAGATTTTCCTCTTTTGACAATCTAGAGGTAGATTGTCCTCTACCAAGTTGTAACAGCTTGGTAGATGGTTTTATAAATCCTCCGTTTATAATTTGAAATTGGAATAAGGCATTTCAGAATTCTCATCAATTTATTTTATAGATCATAAAATTAGTATCTAGTGACTTGCTTAAGTTTTATCTGCAAATCAGTAGTTAGAATAATCAAATCCTCAACTTAAACAATAGTATCTCCTTACACCATAAATTTTCTTCGTTAAAGAAGGTACATTTATTACTTTATCTGTTGTGGTTTCTCTCCTGCAGGGTACAGGCTTTAACAGTTTCACTGGTGTTGGGGGAGTGGGGACAGAGGATGCCCAACTCTGCTTCATAGAGCCTTCAGAAAGGGCATTTGTATATAGAAAACATTCCATTGAGATATACATGAAAGACAAATTAAATCAAGTCATGACATTGAGAAGTTTATTATGTTTCTTTTTGCTTAACATTTATAGTCACTGATAAAATGATATTTCTAAAATATACCTTTGAAAGCCAAAAATGTGTTTACTTCTCCTATAGCAAAAAGATGGGGAAACCTGGAAAGTTGCTTTCTGTGTGTGTTTGCGGTGTGTTTAATTTCTAACTCCTTTAGTTTTCCTTTATAGTTTAATTTTGCTGTTTAATACTGAGTTATATAAAGTTGTCAGAATAGGCATATATCTTCACAAACAACTATCCTTATTTTATGGATTAAGACACTGAAGCTCCCCAAACACAAATAACTTGCCTTGAACATTATTACCTTAAATTCAACAAAGCCACTGATATTCATTGTTCAAATATCATAAGTAAACTACTTATTGAAGGGTTTTTATGTAATGTAAAATAAACAACAAAGGAAAATTCTGTCTCCAATTAATGATTTTTTTTAAGTTAAAATACAATTCCTGATTTAATATATTCTGTTCCCTTGAGGTTAAAAACAATGTGCCTATGTGTTCAGGGTCAAACCCAAACCTCCATTAGAAATTAACAAATTTTCATATAAATCATAAAGAAAACTTGAAAACTTTTCACCTACCATATACAAATAGCAAAGATTTTTGTATGAAGTAAAAAAGATACAGATATCTTTCTCTTCTTTTCTCTCCAGTCATTAATTTTTCCTTTTTCCAAATATAAGTACTTTTTAAATTATATTTATTACTTTTACTTTTTTTGTATAGAATCCAAAAAATATTGAATCAGTACCTGCAAATGCTGGCGCAACAGCAATTTCTTATTAGAGTGATCAACCTTAACAACAATTACACAATCAGATATGGTCTAGGCAAGTCTTTCGTTTGTCAGTTTTAAAATAACACAGTCCTACTCAGGAAGTTAGCAAGAATGCATATTTCCATCCAGGTGGGAGATGTACAGCATGATCACTTCCTGAGAGAGGGCTTAAAGCCCATCCTTTCCAGGTGTTTGGTATATTTTTGGCAGTCTTTTCTATTTGCTTCTTCCACAGGGGACAGCAGAATTCCAAGCTCTTTAGTTACAACATTCAAGATAGATCTTCTCATTGTTTGGGGGGAAAATATTGTGATTTTTAAAAAACTACTTCCAAAAGTTAGAATGTTTATTCAGAGCCCAGTATGAATCACAGGGAAGCTTTCTGTGGACAAAGTCTAATTCTAACAATCTAACGAGGTTAGTAGGTCACTGAAACTATTTTTCCCTTCCTTTAAGCTAATATTTCCAGGAGGTGAGAGGGCTGGGGAATACTCTAAGCAAATATCAATAAGGCTTCCCTGGTGGTTCAGACGGTAAAAAATATGCCTGCAATGTGGGAGACCTGGGTTCAATCCAAGATCGGGAAGATCCCCTGGAAAAGGAACCGGCAACCCACTCGAGTACACTTGCCTAGAGAATCCAATGGACAGTGGAGCCTGGTGGGCGGCAGTCCATGGGAGTGGACTGCGGGAGTGGACGTCCCACAAAGAGTGGAACGCGGCTGAGCAACTGACACACCTGTACACACACACACACACACACACAAATATCAACGTGATCAGTTTTTCTAAAGTTTTTGAGAACTAACTAGAAAAAAGTGAAAAGTCTGTGATACTACATTTTACAGCTTAAAAGGAAGTCATGGCTTTGCCCATCTCGCTCAGGTATGCCAGCAATGGTAGTGTGACTAGTGCTTTTTCTCCAGTCCTGTGTCCTTTAACTTACTTTCTACACTGTGCCCACTTATAATAACATACATATTTAGTCCCTGCTTTTAATATTTTTACTTTTTTGGGTGGGGAGTATGAAGTAAAAAGGATAGCTTTATTGCTTTGCCAGGCAAAGGGAAACACTGGGCTTCTATGTCTATAGTCCCTGCTTTTATTTTATCATGATAATGGTAAAATAATTCATCTTCCCTATTGTTCCATGTTCCTCTGTACTTTTTAGCACTGAGACTTGTGTCCAATAAGGTTTTCTATTTACAAACTCCATTATGAACAACAGACCTTGTTTTTTCATTTCAGTGATTATTCACCTTCCACTTTAAGAAGTCACTATGAATTAAAATTCCCATGCTTCTCTCACTTTCAATTAAAAGACAGTACTATTTATTTAACAAGGGAGGAAAAGGCAGGTAAACGTGGTAGAAATCACACTGGACCTGACTTAAGCGACCAGGATCCTGAGTTGGTACAATAATTCCTGAGTCCAGGATCCAACTCATTCATTCAGATACTATTCATAAAAGTGTTTCTAGATCTCAGATTCTGTGCCCAATACTGAAATAATATAGTGCACAAAACATTCATTTTCTCAGTCCTAACACAATGTGGTGAGGAAGATAAGAAGTAACCAAATAATCACACAAATTAAAAATATTATTACAAATGTAGGCAAAGTTTGAATACATCTGAAAGGTTAATATGTGCATCAGATATCCTAGAGGAAGTGATATCTGACCCAAGATATGAATAGGTTGGACACACAGAGCAGAGAACACTGGTCTGGGCAGAGTAAAGTCTTTAAAGAAAGGCCCTGAAGCTATGGTTTTTCCAGTGGTCAGGTATGGATGTGAGAGTTGGACTATAAAGAAAGCTGAGCACCAATTGATGCTTTTGAACTGTGGTGTTGGAGAAGACTCTTGAGAGTCTCTTGGACTGCAAGGAGATCCAACCAGTCCATCCTAAAGGAAATCAGTCCTGAAATATTCACTGGAAGGACTGATGCTGAAGCTGAAACTCTGATACTTTGGCCACCTGATGAGAAGAACTGACTCATTGGAAAAGACCCTGATGATGGGAAAGATTAAGAGTGGGAGGAGAAGGGGATGACAGAGGATGAGATGGTTGGATGGCATCACTGATTCAATCGACATGAGTTTGAGTAAACTCCAGGAGTTGGTGATGGACAGGGAAGCCTGGCGTACTGCACTCCATGGGGTCGCAAAGAGTAAGACATGACTGAGCGACTGAACTGAAGCAGCAGAGTAGTTTAAAACGGAACTTTAGGTCCTTAGGTAAGGAGAAGACAGTACCAGATATGATAGAAAGAGGCCAGATCCTGCAGAATCTAGGAGGACTCGTTAGCAAATTTGGTCTCAAAGTTAACAGCAATGTTAAAAAAAAAAAAAAAATAGAATTGATGACATTGGATTTGCATTTTAAAAAACTGCACCAAATCTGTGGAGTATGGATTAGAAAGGTGTAAAAGCACAATGAGGGAAAAGAACTTTACAGGAATCCAGAATGTAGATTATGATCATTTGGACCAGAGAGATGTTTAGTAGGAGAGAGAAAAGTAAATGGATTCGAATACACTTTATTTGAGGAGTGAAATGAACCAAATTTTATGACGAATTGGATATAGCCGATGAGAGCGTCCATAGGGACCTACAGGTTCAGGGCTTGCAAAAGCCATTGACTGAAATGGGCCATGTTTGCAGGGAATGTAAGAAGTCTGGTTTTACATTACTATGTTTGGGGTATCCTTGATCAACAGCTTGGAAACTGAGGTTTATACCGCTCACTTTCCATACCTTTAAAATGAGAGACTGAGTAAATCATTTCTAAGACTCTCTTTCAACTATATACTTTGATTTTATTCTGTCGCTTTTAAATGTTTTTTAATACTGATTTTTATTTGCTTTTAAATTTATTTTTACTTATTTTTTACTTGTATTTATATTTGTTTTTTATATTACTTTTATTTTGTTTTTGTTGTTATTTATGAATTCACTGGACCTTTTCCCATGGACTAGGGTTGGGGAGGTTGGGATGATTCTCGCACATTAAATTTATTGTGCACTTTACTGCTATTATTATTACATCAGCTCCACCTCAGGTCATCAGGCACTAGATCCTAGAGGCTGGGGACCCCTGTTTTAGAGGGAAAGATCTTTGGTGTTCAAATTGTCAACTTATAATTTATTGCTTTTGGCCCTAAACTGAATACAGTATCCAATTCCCTATTCAGTTCCTCTGTCAGTTGTTCTTAAACATTTTTACAGCTCTCTTTTCCATCAGGGGAGGATGGTGCAGTGGGAACAAAGGACTGGTAAGAACAAAATGCCATTAAAAATGTAGAAAGACAGTAAATACACAAAGAAGATCATAAAAGGAAATTCTATGGTCAAGTCTACAAATGTATTAAATAGTGCATACATTTCAGAAAGTGTAAACTGCAATTAGCTCAAGGCAACATTACATATGCAGTGATAACACAGGGTCCTTCCTGACAATGGCAGTAATTCCAACTATCTTTATGGGCTTGTTAAAAGTAGGATTTGGTTACTGGGGGATCTTCCCTGGTGGCTCAGACAGTAAAGCGTCTGCCAATATGCGGGTAACCCGGGCTCAATCCCTGGGTCAGGAAGATCCCCTGGAGACGGAAATGACAACCCACTCCAGTGCTCTTGCCTGGAAAATCCCATGGACGGAGGAGCCTGGCAGGCTACAGTCCATGGGGGTCACAAAGAGCTGGACACAACTGAGTGACTTCACTTTCTTTCTTTCTTGGTTATTGTGGAAGGCAGCCTCTAAGATACCCCAGTGATCCCCATCTCTTGGCATTCACACCTTTGAATGAAAGCTGATCTTTCTGGTTGTACTCCATCCCTAACCCCACACCTAACTAAAAGCCAGGAGTACATCAGAAAACTACTATTTACAGCATATGCAAAACAGACCTTTCACTCTTCACTTGTTCTCTGAAAGATTCAACTGTCAGTAGGAATGCAAACTTCAGTTATAAATCCAAACTTTTGAATTTCCTACACAAGAAAAATTGTATGCTGTAAATATACCTCCATGTTTTTTTCATGAGATTATCATTTACCCCCACATCAACTATGTATCACCACTTGATCTCCGAAAAATCTTAGGAAGATAGAAATAACACATTAACATGGAAATCATACTTTGATGCTTCTGTGATATGCTGATTGTTTCATATAACCCTCACAATAAAAAACTATAAAGGACATTAGCCCATTCATGTAGAAACTAGGCTATTTAAAGAAGCTCAACACATTACTAAAGGTCTTATCTACAGCCAAGATTCAGTACATCTGAATCTGATTCTGCCCTTTTTCCATGACCCTATCCCCATGTCTTAGAGATATGCTTGAAGAAGCAGCCCCCAACCTCCCCAAGAGACGATACTCAGTATCACCAGCTATCATAAATGCTGTTTCCTCACAGGACCAGTAGCAGATTTCCTTGCAGCTTTCAGAGTGTTTCTTGTTGTTTTGGAATTCTTCAAAAAAAATAAATAAATAAATAAAAGAGAGCCTTCAAAGAATGTCTCCAAGGGTACAGAATGGCATTTCTTTGTGCCCTGGTCAATTTCTTCTCTCTCTCTCTCCCTCTCCTTCATATTCACTCTTTCTTTTTCGTCCTTCCCCTTTTCTCCTCTTCCTTTCTGTTTCTCCTATTGCCAGATGTGTATTCCTTTCATATTACTGAAATCTTCACATTCTGTTCTCTTTTATTCTCACTTCCTCCACTAACTCCAGCAATTCTTCCATCTCTAGACCTCTACAGTGTGTGGAGAAACACTCCTTAAGCCCTTTCTCCTTCTCAAGCATGCCGTGTGATCTGTTTATGATGCTGGTGTTCACCTTCAGCAGGAAGGAGGAACTCTCCCAGCAGTCACCCAGATGGACTTTCAGCTTTCATCCTCCTGGTTAACGATGGCATTCCTAATGGAAATCTTGTCTCCTGGGGCACAGCTGTTAACAACTTATTTGGCTAACTGTGCACTAGAAAACCAAATACATCCATTGCCTTCTATTTAAGCTGATTTGAACAGGGCTTCATCTTAATATTCCAGAAGGAGATGAAGGGGTGGGGTTGGTATGGTTATTTTTCAATTTGGGCTCCATATTCCTAAAGAGGAAAGAACCCCTGCTCAGCCTGTTAAGCTGCATTTTAATTCTTCAACTCATCCCTTCTGAAAAAGTTAACACAGTCCTCTCAGGTGAGTGACTCTCAAGCAAGGAAACTGGCCTGTGAGCCAATGTACCATTGCTTTCTGCTGCCATACTATCGATTGTAAAAGCAGACCTAGCTACATAGTCAAAACTTCATTACCCTTTATTCTAGTGTTTGCTGTAACATGTGTATGCATGCTCAGTCACTTAAGTCGTGTCTGACTCTTTGTGACCCCATGGACTGTAGCCCACCAGGCTCCTCTGTCCATGGGATTCTCTAGGCAAGAATACTGGAGTGGGTTGCCATATCCTCCTCCAGAGGATCTTCCCAACCCAGGGATTAAATCCACATCCCCTACATTGCAGGAGGATGCAATGTAGTGGCTCTTTACCACTGAGCCACTAGGAAAACACTTTTATGTTGTAGCATACTTCTTAAATATTTAAGTGAAGAAATAATAAAAGAACAAATTAATAAATATGAGTCATCTCAGTGTACCCATGAAAGATAAAAGCAAATTTTTTCAGCCAGACATTTGATGGACTTTGGGAGTCCTCATAACTTCCCAATCAGTCTCTCACTTCCAAAGGGGCAAGGGGATGGGGCTGGGAGGGGGCGTTGGAGAAGCAGAGTTAACTGAGACATTTTTCAAAGTTAAGAAGCGATATCAAAGATCCTAGAACCTTAATATTCACTGAGATAATTAAACACAATGTAGAAAGGACCCTGATTCCGTGTAACATCAATATCCATGAGCACTCTTCCTTCAGCTGATATTCATTAAGTATTGCTATAGAACAGACATTGTGCTAAGCCCTAAGTCTAGCAAAGCCTGACCTACTCACTACTGCAGTGGGGTTGGGGAGGCAAGCATCAATCAAATGCACCATCGTTATAAGCTAAAATAAGCATTCTGGACAAAAGGCACTTAATGTCCTAGACAGACAAACACAAAAGAAACAGATCTGTTTTTTTTTTTTTTTTTATAATTGCTGAATGTAGAAAATCAATTGGAGGAAACCCAAGTAATTCATCATTGTGCAAAGTAACTGACTTTTTAATATTAGATTAATGAAAATATACACAGAAGAAACCTCATCTTGTGTGCACTTGTCTGGAACTTTGAAAAATAAATTTTATATTCTACACAGGAAAACATATAAGCTGGGCAGCACCCAGGCAAAATTACTCTACACTCAAGGTACTTTTGATGTTTCACTGTGTATTAGTTTCATGCATGGTTTAACTGGAGTGGGGTCTCAGTGGGTGGGAGGCAAGTACCCCTTGTTAAACCTGCTGTAGTCGTGTGCGTTATAAAACTTCAGGATATGGTAACAGTGGAACTACATTCAGCTGCTTGTTATTTCAGAATCAATGCATTAGTTCAACAACATGGATCTTTAATAGGAACCACAACACAAAATATACTTTTTCATAACAGATTCCTCTAGTTACTTCCAGAAAATAACACTGATTTAAGAAATTCAACTAATAGACACGACATCAACATGTTAAAATTAGAACAGTATGGGGAAAAGCTACCTTTTTATTGAAAGTGAGTTCTTTCCATGTTTATATATTTTTTCTTTTTTTAAATTTATTTATTTTAGTTGGAGGCTAATTACAATATTATAGTGGTTTTTGCCATTATATATTTTTATTTTCTCTAAATATTTAATTATCCTTCCATTATTCTGCTATAATCTTTTCCCATTTAATCTCAAATTATTTGAAACACCATTACTTGCTTACCACTCCCTATACAGTCTAACATTTCTAGCATTTAAAGTATTTACTTCCTTCCCTTACATTTTGACTTTTTCTACTTCACAAAATAAGAACTAGAAATTTTCTCACTACAAATGTCATTAAAGTTTATAGCATTGAGGGAAAGAATGCTTAATCAAATCATAATTATTTTCCACCTATCAAATTATAAATTTGAAAAGCTCCTATTAGACTAGTCGTAAGAAAATCCCATGGATGGAGGAGCCTGGAAGGCTGCAGTCCATGGGGTCGCTGAGGGTCAGACACAACTGAGTGACTTCACTTTCACTTTTCACTTTCACGCATTGGAGAAGGAAATGGCAACCTACTCCAGTGTTCTTGCCTGGAGAATCCCAGGGACGGAGGAGCCTGGTGGGCTGCTGTCCATGGGGTCGCACAGAGTCGGACACGACTGAAGCGACTTAGCAGCAGTAGCAGCAGCACACCTATAATTATACATTATTCTATGTTGAATTCAGAGACACATAAGTTCACTGGATAGTTTCACAAAAAAGATATTATATGATTTAATGTATATTTACATGTAAGTTTTTGCTCAAACTATTAACATATTAAAAAGGAAGTGTCGACTCCTTAAATTCATTCACACCCAAAGAAATTTATGACTGCTACAAAACTAGTTTCCATGCAGTATTAAACTAAAAGAGACAGAATACATTCTATTTCCAAAAGTTTTTAAGGTGGATTTTTTTATAAACTAGAATCAGACTGTAGTTCATAAGCAGACCTTATAGCTCAGAATTCTCAATATGCTAAGAGAAATGTCTGCAGAAAATCTATTTTTTTAAATTTATTGTGACAAGTAAACATAAAATAGCCACAAGGGAAAACATGACCTATAAAACCTTATTTTTATTAGCTGAATCTTTGGTATCACAAGGAAATTACATCAATTACTATAATATGTAAAGCAATGAAATGCCTTTCCCATAGTATTATTTTCATATGGAAATCTGAAAAACAACATTCTAAAATATGGAATGCAATTTTAAAAAATATTTAAAAAGACTTATCAGTAAAATGTGTCCATTTTGGATTAAGAATAATATAAAACATTTGCATGTATTTTAGTATCACCAAACAACGTTGTTAGTATTGCTACAGCTGACCCAGCAACTTAAGAATCAAACGCTTCCTAAGAGACTGGAATGGGGGCAGTGGGGGGCTAAGCATTATATTATATTCCATCTAAATATAGCATAGTCATTACCAATTCCACTTATTTTCCACTTTCTGAAAATTAAATTCCTTCTGAATAACTGAATATAAGAACTGACTTCATTAATATTTTTACAGAGGGCTATGCTTTTTTAACTTTTTCTAAATCAAAATCTTCCAGTATTTAATTTATAAAAAAGAAGGAAGGCCTCTACTTTTAAAAATAATAATAGGGAGCATGATGTCATGAAAAAAGGAAAGCTTGAAAGCAGAGACAAGAGAGACCCCTTGCTTTTCATTGCCAATTGTGTCTGGGATCTGCGATGTGACCTTGAGAAGTCAACTAACAACTCAAAGCCTCGCTTTACTTGTCTGTGAAGCAAATACAAAGTTATAGTTACCAGCTGTTTCCAGGGTCCATGAGTCTGGGTGGGATCTTCCCATGTCACATACATGCACGTCAGCTGGGCTTGGCTGAGCCTGTATGGGACCAAAAGGCATGTGCTCCGTCACGACGCCTCCGCCGTGGCCAACACCACACAGGCGGCACCAGGCTGCAGAAGGTCCAGGGAGGCATCGTTCCTCCCACCGACACACCAAGTCTACAACTACATATGGAGCAAGGCCTCTGTCAGAAACCTGAAAACTAGCTGAATAGCTAGCTCCTTCATGGGAGGAAATAAGAAAAGCGGCACAGCCACAGATACGTAGGAGCGGCTGAGACAGTCTCGCGATAAACATGCTCCGTAGGAGACCCACAATCGCGGAGAAACTCAGAAATTATCCATCTTGAAATATCCTAATGGAAAAATATTCATTGAATTTACTTCTTTTCCACAAATACTGCCAGAAATATGTTGAAATTCTGTATGTATAATATTGAAGGAACTTCTTTCACAAAAGGCTTACTATATGACAAAAGTTAAGGTCAGAATAGACTTTCTACTATGTCCATTAGATTCATGACTTTTATTCCCAGCTGCCTGTTGCCCTCTAGTTTTGCATCTCCTTTCTAAGAAGCCATTCAACTCGTTTTTCTCCTCACCTCGGTACCTGGAATCAGTCCTTGTTGGTCTTTCCATTCTCAGTTCAGCATGCTTCTGTTTTAGGAAAAGCATGCTTCAATCCTGACCTTTTGTTGTCAGGCCTTGAATCATGGCCTGGGTACAGGCAGAGCCAAATTTACCGCAGGGTGGTTTGGCAACGTGATAATGCTGGCTAGCAAGCAACACCCAAACTGAGTAGCTTAAAATAATAGTCACTTTATTTGCTCATGATTTCTTGAGTAAGCTGGGCAGTTCTTGTCTGTGCAAGCTTGACAGATCCCTGTGGTCACTCAGGTGTGTCGGACTCTTTGTGACCCTATGAACTGTAGCCTGCCAGTCTCCTCTGTCCATGGGATTCTCCAGGTAGGAATACTGGAGTGGGTTGCCATTCCCTTCTCCAGGGGATCTTCCAACACGGGACTAAATCTGGGTCTCCTGCATTGTAGGCAGATTCTTTACCGTCTGAGACACCAGAGAAGCCCCAGAAGGTGGGCTGGGGCTAATGATCTTGGATGGCCTCCTTCATAACTAGTTAGGCCTGCTGCTGCTGCTAAGTCGCTTCAGTCGTGTCCAACTCTATGCGACCCCAAAGACGGCAGCCCACCAGGCTTCCCTGTCCCTGGGATTCTCCAGGCAAGAACACTGGAGTGGGTTGCCATTTCCTTCTCCAGTGCATGAAAGTGAAAAGTGAAAGTGAAGTCGTTCAGTCATGTCCGACTCTTAGTGACCCCATGGACTGCAGCCTACCAGACGCCTCCATCCATGGGATTTTCCAGGCAGGAGTACTGGAGTGGGGTGCCATTCCCTTCTCTGAGTTAGGCCTAGTGGGCTTCATTTCTGGAAGGACAGACAACTAATCTCTGCTTCATGTAGTTTCCTATCCTCCAGTAGTCTAGTTCTGGTTTCTCGAGCTTCTGAAAAATGGGAACAGAACAGACAAGTCCCCAAGTACAAGCCCTTTTTAAACCTCCATTTATATTAATTGTACATGGGCCCCTTTGAACATAGCAAGTCACATGGTCAAGCTCAGATTCAAGGACGGGAATAGTGATTCCTTCTCCTGATGGGAGGACCTTTGCAAAGAGCAGCATACAGAGAGATAGGAAGAATTTATGACCAGTTTGCACAAAAGGCTGAGCCTAAAAATAGAAGCCAATGTATCACAAATATTAGGGGGAAGGTGAAATTTTTGATATTGGAAATTTCAAAAAGGCATTAAAGTTATTATTATGGAAAAAATCAGTACTAAGTTGGATTTTCTTAAGATGATATAGGATCCTAATGTTTTAAATTATATGTGGAACAAAAATGGGCACTTCTTTTCATTACTTAGAGTCTTAGTCCATTTGGGCTGCTATAGCAAAATACCACAGACTGGGTAGCTTCATTTCTCACAGTTTTGGAGGCTAGGAATTCAAGATCGAAGTGCCAGCATTGTTGTGTTCTCGTGAAGACCTTCTTCTTGGTTCCTATCAAGGACTTAAAAAATATGCACCGTCTAAATGTTGAGAGTTATATTTTATTCAGTGGGAATTTTTAGGACTTCAAGTCTGGGAGACAGCATCTTAAGTAACCCTGAAAGAACTGCTACCAGGAGTCAAGGGGAGGAGCCAGTTTATATAGAAGTTTTGCAACAAAGGGCAGGTAGTCTGAACATCAAAAGATTATTATTGATTAGAGAAAACCAGATATCCCAAGTTAAGGAATTCAGCACTTTTCTATGTGTGGGAAGATGCGGGCGTTTGGGTTCACAGTAAGCATTCCTTCAACATGCACCTCAGCTCTCTGGGTCCAGTTTCCTGTGTTTGTCACATCCTGAGTTTCCCCAGGACTCACCAGAGCGAGTGACTGCAGTCTGATGGCTGCTAGATGGCAGATATTGTTTCTTTCCTGAATTCCCTTCAGTTCAGTTCAGTCGCTCAGTCATGTCCGACTGTTTGCGACCCCATGAATCACAGCATGCCAGGCCTCCCTGTCCATCACCAACTCCCGGAGTTTACCCAAACTCATGTCCATCGAGTTAGTGATGCCATCCAGCCATCTCATTCTCTGTTGTCCCCTTCTCCTCCTGCCCCCAATCCCTCCCAGCATCAGAGTCTTTTCCAATGAGTCAACTCTTCACATGAGGTGGCCAAAGTACTGGAGTTTCAGCTTTAGCATCAATCCTTCCAATGAACACCCAGGATGGATCTCCTTTAGGATGGACTGGTTGGATCTCCTTGCAGTCCAAGGGACTCTCAAGAGTCTTTTCCAACACCACAGTTCAAAAGCATCAATTCTTCAGCACTCAGCTTTCTTCACAGTCCAACTCTCACCTCCATACATGACCACTAGAAAAACCATAGCCTTGACTAGATGGACCTTTGTTGGCAAAATAATGTCTCTGCTTTTGAATATGCTATCTAGGTTGGTCATAACTTTCCTTCCAAGGAGTAAGCATCTTTTAATTTCATGGCTGAATTCCCTTAGGACTCACCAACTCACCATCCATGGTGGTCACAACTGCTGATGATTGTGGCATCCTCTGTTTACTGATGTGACAGGAAATATTCCATTTCTTACTATCTAGTGCCTCTTGCTGTGTCCTTGCATGGTGGAAACAGGGATCTCTCTGGAATCTCTTTTATAAGACATTGTTTCCCATGAAGTTTCCACCCTCGTGACTTAAGCACCTCCCAAAAGCCCCACCAACTAATACCATCACCTTTTGAGAGGTTAGGATTTCAGCAAATGCATTTTGGGGAGATACATTCAGATCATAGCACTTAGAAACTCCAGGGATCTACTTTCAGTCCTCCCTTTCTTTGTTCGCATCCATAGTTGATACAGTTTTAGAAGAAGCAGTTTCAGAGGTAAACCTGAAACTAGACAGCGCATCCTCATTTTATGATGCCAGTAATATTAATATAGATTCAAGATACAGTCTCATCATGCTGGGTGCAGAATCCCTAGCTCTGCTGTATTATTTCATCCAAATGTGAGCAGATTAGCAATTTATGTGTTATTTACACTAACCAAAACTATCAGAAAATGATCAAAAACTCAAAAATCCTAGTTTATTTTTTGAATTTATTATTATAGTTTCAGTAGCCAAATAGGCTGCCTTTGCTAGTGAAGGTAAATGCTTTCTAATTCCTTGTAATTTAAATAGTAATAAAAGGTCAAGCAGTGAGAAATCACTCAAGGCAAATAGATATGATGATTCTCAGGAGATATTTCATGCAGACACAGATAGAAGCTGAGAGTGTCTAGGCTCTAAAATGAAGGGGAAACCTACATCTGTCATGTTTTCACTATTAAATTTGGCTGTATCCTTCTGGCGTGAGCTTATCACATGTAGATGACAATTACATCAGAGCCTACTTTACACTGATTACATTTTAGACTTCAGAAAGGTATGGAAGAGGAGCTTCAAAATCATTAAAAGAATTACTAAAGAGCAAGAAAAATCCCTGCTGAGACTGAATAGCATAAAATCAAATAATATTAAACAGCATGGAAACCAAAGTAAATAAAATAGTGCTGAATTTACCTAAGTTGGGATATGATTGCTCCCATATAGAGAGTGCGTGTATGCGCATGCATGCGTGTGTGCACACGAGTGCACATTCACGCTCACTTGTGTCTGACTCTTTGCAACCCCATGGACTGTAGCCCGCTAGACTCTGTCTATGGGATTTTCCAGGCAAGAATACTGGACTGAACTGCCATTTCCTATTCCAGGGGATATTCCCAATCTAGGTATCAAACTCCCATCTCTTGCATCCCTGCATTGGCAGGCAGATGCTTTACCACTGCTCCACCTGGGAAACCCTCCCATATAGATTAGGCCCCTGTTTTAGACTCTCATAGGACTAGAGATATCATCTTCAAAGCACTCATCACAATTGTAACTAATTACCCATTATCAATTCTCCCAGTAAACTGCAATGTCCACGAAAGCATGGATAATACGTGTCTTATGCTCTGTTGTATGTATTTCCAATGACTGCGCAATAGCGGACCCTCGACAGGGGATAGTTGAAGGAATGGCAAGGCAGGAGGAAGGACAAAACAAAGATGTAAAACAAGCACATTAAAAATGGATTGAGAAGATGTGAACGAAGTGAAGGAATACATAGTAGAGGAGCCTGGTCACATGTTAAGAAAGGAAATGATCATCCACTGAAATAATTATAACAAGAATGTATTTGGTAGGAATAAGAGTAGAAGTAGGGCATGAGCAAAGACTTGTCGTTTTGAGGGATTAGGGGACCCAAAGGGAAACTAAGCCTAAGGGTGATTATTGTGGAGGCAGGAAAGAGATTGGGCAGTTGAAGAGACTGATAAATTAAAAAGCCAGAAACAGTACTGTAGACCTAGCAAGAGGGGCACCCACTCCAGGTCCCACCCTGTAAAGGACCTGCTCTCTGGCTCTCTTCCAGTTCTGTTCCTTCCCAGAAGGCAGGAAATCTACTCAGAGTCCACATACCCTCTTTTAGATCACATGTGGAATATACAGGACCACAAAATGCCATGCAAAGATCCTGTTACAGATATGTTATCCTGAGGGTGGGCAACACAACAAGAGTATGCTCCCTGGATCAAGGTGGGAATAAGCCAATTTAGCAGGATACAGTTTGGTCCTGTGTGGTCTGGAGGGTCTGCACACCAAGTATCTAAGGCCTTCTGGTGCAGGAGCCGGGACAGAAAGAGAAAGGCATGAACATGGACTTGGGGCCTCCTGAACCACCAACTTATGACAGGGAACTCTGACAAGTTCAGGAATTCTAAATAGGCTTCCAGATCATTCTGAAGGTAAATATATATGCTAGCTCTCAAGTGATATCTTTGGGACTTCCCTGGTGGCCCAGTGGTTAAGACATTGTGCTTCCAATGCAGAGGGAAGGGGTTCCATACCTGGTTGGGGAACTAAGATCCTGCATGCCATGTGGCATGGTCAAAAAATAAAGGAGTCAAATGATATCTCTGTTTCCCAGGTACATTCTCTTGTTCTTCCTATAATAAGAGAATGCAGGATTTCTAGGGCACAGACAAGTTGCTGCTGCTGCTAAGTAGACACCAGCTAAACTGAAGAAGTCAGAGATTTCAAACCAAAGGAATTCATTGTATAGAGGAGAGTAGAAGCTATTTTATTTAACAGTCTATTAGCATGACATATGGAGAAGGAAATGGCAACCCACTCCAGTATTCTTGCCTGGAGAATCCCACAGAGGAGCCTGGTGGGCTACAGTCCATGGGGTCGCAAAGAGTTGGACACAACTGAGCACACATCTAGAACTGGACATGGAACAGCAGACTGGTTCCAAATAGGAAAAGGAGTACGTCAAGGCTGTATATTGTCACCCTGCTTATTTAACTTCTATGCAGAGTACATCATGAGAAATGCTGGGCTGGAAGAAGCACAAGCTGGAATCAAGATTGCCAAGAGAAATATCAATAACATCAGATATGCAGATGACACCACCCTTATGGCAGAAAGTGAAAAGGAACTAAAGAGCCTCTTGATGAAAGTGAAAGAGGAGAGTGAAAAAGTTGGCTTAAAGCTCAACATTCAGAAAACGAAGATCATGGCATTCAGTACCATCACTTCATGGGAAATAGATGGGGAAACAGTGGAAACAGTGTCAGACTTTATTTTTCTGGGCTCCAAAATCACTGCAGATGGTGACTGCAGCCATGAAATTAAAAGACACTTACTCCTTGGAAGGAAAGTTATGACCAACCTAGATAGCATATTCAAAAGCAGAGACATTACTTTGCCAACAAAGGTCCGTTTAGTCAAGGCTATGGTTTTTCTAGTGGTCATGTATGGAGGTGAGAGTTGGACTGTGAAGAAGGCTAAGCGCTGAAGAATTGATGCTTTTGAACTGTGGTGTTGGAGAAGACTCTTGAGAGTCCCTTGGACTGCAAGGAGATCCAGCCAGTCCATCCTAAAGGAGATCAGTCCTGGGTGTTCATTGGAAGGACTCATGCTGAGGCTGAAACTCCAGTACTTTGGCCACCTCATGCGAAGAGTTGACTCATTGGAAAAGACTCTGATGCTGGGAGGGATTGGGGGCAGGAGGAGAAGGGGACGACAGAGGACGAGATGGCTGGATGGCATCACTGACTTGATGGACGTGAGTCTGAATGAACTCTGGGAGTTGGTCATGGACAGGGAGGCCTGGCGTGCTGTGATTCATGGGGTCACAAACAGTCGGACACAACTGAGCGACTGAACTGAACTGAGCACACAGCACAGCATGATGTAAGTATTGAATATTCAGATATGACACATAGGTATCCAGTTTCAGTCTTGAGACCAGCTATGTAATGTTAGGGGTGGGCCTAGCCAAGATGTTTACCTTA
The DNA here is from genome assembly GCF_027580195.1 of Bos mutus. NCBI lineage: Eukaryota > Metazoa > Chordata > Mammalia > Artiodactyla > Bovidae > Bos > Bos mutus. The sequence goes on from NC_091622.1 coordinate 11,569,901, forward strand.
TGCTAGAAGGCTATGATTTTGTAATGATCTTTCACTACGGGTTGATCTTGACTGGTTGTGGGTTTCTTAGTATCCATAACTACTCTTACTTTTACATGGAAAGTTAACCAGATTGTTCCACAACCACTCGCTTAGGCTTAGAGTTCCACCCACTCTTATCAGCTGAATAGTGAGCCATTCATTTTCTCAGGAGTCTCCAGAGGCCAAGGGTTTTTCTGAAGTCAGAAAAGTAAAGAAAACTGGGGTGAGATGAAGGACCTATATGGTGCTTGAAGCTTTTAAAACACTTTTATGTTTTATCATCTCAATTTTGTTTTTAGAACCACACTGTACAAGTAGATGTGTGAGTGCTCAGTAGCTCTGTCGTTTCTGACTCTTTTGTGACTCTATGGACTGTAGCTTGTCAGGCTCCTCTGTCCATGGGACTTCTCAGGCAAAATACTGTAGCAGGTTTCTATTTTCTCCTCCAGGGGACCTTTCCAACCCATGTCTCCTGCCTGGGCAGGCAGACTCTTTACCACTGAGCCAACTGAGAAGCCATGTGCAAGTAGATGGGAGGTATTCTTTTCTTTCTTGACAGCTGAAAAAATTGAGAGCTTGCACTATGGTGGATACCAGACCTAGAACTTGAATCTAGTCTTCAAGTAAGGAATCCATTTTTCAAGTAAGGAAAGAAGTAACATATTTACAAATGTTGAGGATATATTTTAATGACATAAGATATGAAAACCTACAACGAATAACTATATATAAATTCACTGTGAGAAGATGATGCAGTACTCTTTGAAAAGACAAATTCTACTCTTCAGCTTCTGTTTTGAAATCTTTTTGACTTCATCAGTTTAGCTGGTTCTAACAGATGAAGGCCTCGAAATCCTATATGTTTATTAAGGAGAGAGAAAAGCAATATAAAAATGAAACAAAGGATATCATTTTAGGGCTAGAATTCTTCTTACTCTTAATTTTTCCTTGATGTCACTGAAGCTCAGAAAAGTTAAGTGAATTGCCCTTAATCACAAAAAGACGGAAAAATTTAACCATGAAACCCCATCTGATTCAGAACTCTGAGGCTTCCTTTCTCTCTGCATCCCTTGTATTATAAATAGTGGTTGCATGACTCTTTCATCACAAGGAAAGTGGGCTTCCCTTGTAGCTCAGTCGGTAAAGAATCTGCCTGCAGTGCAGGAAACCCTGGTTCGATCCCTGGGTGGAAAGATCCCCTAGAGAAGGAAATGGCAACCCACTCCAGTATCCTTGCCCAGAAAATCTCATGGACTAAGGACAGAGGAGCCTGGTGGGCTGCAGTCCATTGGGTCACAAAGAGTCAGGCACGACTGAGTGACTAACACTTACTTACTGACTCTTTCATCAATAAACCTTTTTTATTCTACTGAATTATTTTCTTAAGATAAATGTCAAAGAATGCTATTACTGATCTAATGGGTTGTGATATTTGTATGGCTTGTGATACAGTATTGCAGTATCTATTGTCATACTGTTTTTTAGGGATATATCAAACCAATTCTCTCAGCAGAGTACCTATTCCACTCCAATCTTAACTAATATTACATATCATATGTGATTCTTTTTACTAATTTAATAGGTATGAAAATGTATGATAGTTTGCTTTACTTTATATTCCCCTCATTACAAAAAGATAATTAATTTTATATTCTTTTGATCAATTTCTACTTGCATTAATTGTTTGCCCAAATTCTTACATACTTATTATTGGTGGTCAAGATATTTTTCTTATAAATTCAAATTAACTATATGAAAGGCATATGATCTCTTTTCTTACTATCATGCTCAGTCACTTCAGTCATGTCTGACTCTGCAACCCCATGGACTGTAGCCCACCAGGATCCTCTGTCCCATGGGATTATCCTGGCAAGAATACTGCAGTGAGTTGCCATTTCCTTCCCCAGGGGATCTTTTCAACCCAGGGATCAAACCTGTGTCTTCTGAGGCTCAAGGCTGCATTGGCAGGCAGATTCTGTACCACATAAGCAACCTGGGAAGCCCCATTTCTTGCTATCATATGAGAAATATTTTACCAATTTATCTTCATTTCAAGGTTTAGCTTTAGTAACTAATTTTCATACAGTTAAAATTTATACATGTTACATTGAACAAGCATAACAAAGTTCTTATGACTTTGTTTTTAATTTCTAAGTGTTTCTTTAAATTCTATGAACCTGATGTCTCTTGCACACAGATTTCCTCACTCCCGAATAACAAATAATCTTGTGGTCACTGTATATCACAAAAGTGAGTGAAGTCACTCAGTCGTGTCTGACTCTTTGTGACCCCCATGGACCGTCGTAACCTAACAGACTCCTCTGTCCATGGCATTTTCCAGGCAAAGGTACTGCAGTGGGTTGCCATTTCCTTCTGCAGGGGATTTTCCCAACCCAGGGATGGAACCCAGGTCTCCAGCATTGCAGGCAGATGCTTTGCCATCTGAGGCGCCTGGGAAGCCAATATATCACAAAAGCCGATCTTAATTCAGAATTAGGATGCTCAATCATATATAATTAGGAAAACTCTGAACTTCATCATATAACAAATCTTTTATCCCTTCCCCAGATCAGTATTACTTCAGTCTGGAAACCGAGAGTGTTTTCCAGTTCTGTGTTCCCTACCTAGTATTTCCACTTCTCCCTCCCTAGCTTGTGAACTTCAAATTCTGCTCCTCTCGGATCAGTGTGCAGGGAGGGAGAACAGAGAAGGGAGTCAGGTAAGTTCTAGAATGAACCCTGTGCTGCATCTAGGCCTAGCAGGTGTTCAGGGTGATTTTCCTCATATGGACTCCCTGCAGTGACTTCTCTGCATTTCTCTTGACATGGGAACAGGCATCTATTCTAAAGAGGTCTGTTCTAAAGAGGCACCCTCTCAGAATGGACAGCTACCGTTTGATTCTCTTTATGGTGGTCTGCCTGAACCTGTAGGAGACCTTTCTGAACATGACAGATAATTCCAGGCCTGCTTCTTTTCACAGGTAGCCCACATCTTGTTCCCAGGGAACTCTCAAGCATCCTTTGCCCACACAATCTCTGGGAGAACTGACCAGAGTTTTCTCTTCCTATGCTATTCATTGACAGCCAGTCCTGATGCTTTCTGAAGCAACATCTAAATAGCAGACCACAGAACCTCAGAGTCAGTATGTCCCACCTTAGAACCACATAGGCAGGTTAGGTGTTTTCAGGGCACGCCAACTACTTTATGAACATATGTCTTCACAAATCCTCTTCAATCTCCATACACCCTGACCCTTTATTGCCTTGGCATGGGTAAAAATTTTCAGAGTTGCCAAACTGGTTTTTAATAATCTCCTTTAAGAACTGGTATCTTGTTCTGGCATACCTCTTTGGAAAATCACAGCTTGAATCTTGGCACCTCTATTAAAACTTCTGATTTAATACTCTGTTAAAAGTATTTCATAATCAATCATTTACCACTGAAATTTCTGTATCAATTAAATACGGAAAACAGAATAGTTTCCCCATATATCTGATGTATAGTCAATTAAATTTTCTGCTGGAGTTTCTTTCATTTAAATTGTTAAGCTCTCCAACTTCAACTGGATGTGTTTTTGCCTTGGTGTGTGCTAATTATTCTTTTTTTTTTTTTGCTATGGTTACATAATTATCCAAGTATGTTTATCTCTCTGTTTTTAATCCTTTCTTCCATTTTGAAAAGTTTATTTGCATATATGTATCCATTTTTGGCCTCTCCTTGCTTTCATTAATCAACATTTAATTATTATTGTATAATAATATGTTCTATTATCTGGTTAGGCTGGGTCTTCTCATTGCTCCTCTTTTTTGAAATTACCTCATGTTGAGGTTTTGATTGAATGACATTAAATTTAGAAATAAGTTATAATTTAGGAATAATTATCATAATAAAAGAAAATTAAAACAAATATTAAAATGCTTACAATTGTCACAGTGTTCTATGTGCTTTTCAAATATTAACTCATCTAATTCTCAGAATAACTTTGATCTATTTAATTATTGGCCCTATTTCTTCAACTCTTACTATATCATCCACAGCTTTGTCATGGCCTAATGCTGTGAAAGTTCTGCACTCAATATGCCAGCAAATTTGGAAAACTCAGCAGTTGGCCACAGGACTAGAAAAGGTCAGTTTTTTTCCAATCCCAAAGAAAGGCAATGCCAAAGAATGTTCATACTACCGCACAAATGCACTCATCTCACACGTTGGCAAAGTAATACTCAAAATTCTCCAAGCCAGGCTTCAGCAATACGTGAACCATGAACTGCCTGATGTTCAAGCTGGTTTTAGAAAAGGCAGAGGAACCAGAGATCAAATTGCCAACATCTGCTGGATCATCGAAAAAGCAAGAGAGTTCCAGAAAAACATCTATTTTTGCTTTATTGACTAGGCCAAAGCCTTTGACTGTGTGGGTCACAATAAACTGTGGAAAATTTTGAAAGAGATGGGAATAGCAGACCATCTGACCTGCCTCTTGAGAAACTTATACGCGATTCAGGAAGCAACAGTTAGAACCGGACATGGAACAACAGACTGGTTCCAAATAGGAAAAGGAGTACATCAAGGCTGTATATTGTCACCCTGCTTATTTAACTTATATGCAGAGTACATCATGAGAAACGCTGGGCTGGAAGAAGCACAAGCTGGATTCAAGATTGCCAGGAGAAATATCAATAACCTCAGATATGTAGATGACACCACCCTTATGGCAGAAAATGAAGAGGAAATAAAAAGCCTCTTGATGAAAGTGAAAGAGGAGAGTGAAAAAGATGGCTTAAAGCTCAACATTCAAAAAACAGGAGGAGAAGGGGACGACAGAGGATGAGATGGCTGGATGGCATCACCAACTCGATGGACATGAGTTTGGGTGAACTCTGAGAGTTGGTGATGGACAGGGAGGCCTAGCGTGCTGCAATTCATGAGGTTGCAAAGAGTCGGACATGACTGAGCAACTGAACTGAAGTGAACTGAATCCTGGGAAGGATGTATTTCCTACCCCTTGACTCTGGACTTTGTCATAAGATTTGCATTGGTGAGTAGGATGATAAGCTGAGTATAGAAATATGCTTCCCAACTTAGCTTGGTCCCTTGTGCTCCAGTCATTGCCGTAAGAAGAATATGTTTCTATCCCACTGAACCAGGAGGGCCAGGAAACACTTAGAGCAAAGATGGCCCAATGGATGCACAGATTATAAGAGTAAATTATTGTTGCTTTTAACCATTGGGTTTTGGAGTGGTTTGTTAAGCAGTATTGTTTGGCAACAGCTAAGTAATAAGCCACAATATTCAATAGGCACTATTATTATTACCATTTTAAAAATGTGAAAAAATGAGGCAAAGAGAGGTTAAGTAGCTTATTAGCTAGCAAATGGGCAGAATGGTTCCAGAGTACATGCTTTTAACTATATTCACAATATTTGAGCCTTCATTTAAAAGAAAGTTTAGTCAAAACCGTATATTCTATTTTTTTCATCTTCTAATATAAATATATACTTTTCTTTATAAGGATGTCACACATCTCATCTAGTTTATTCTGAAATATATATTATTTGATGATTATCAGAGTTTATCTTTATAGATTTTGGACTAAAACTTTGTTTTATTTTTCAACCTACTTTGTTATCAATACTTTAAAACTTTAGAGCTCTGTCATTGTCAACGTTGGTAAACACATGAGAAAAAAGCTTTAGTAAGCCATTCACCATTTCTGTCCTTTATCGAGCCCATCTTTGCATGAAATGTTCCCTTGGTATCTCTAATTTTCTTGAAGAGATCTCTAGTCTTTCTCATTCTATTGTTTTCCTCTATTTCTTTGCATTCATCACTGAGGAAGGCTTTCTTATCTCTCCTTGCTATTCTTTGGAACTCTGCATTCAAATGGGTATATCTTTCCTTTTCTCCTTTGCTTTTCACTTCTCCTCTTTTCACAGTATTTGTAAGGCCTCCTCAGACAGCCATTTTGCTTTTTTGCATTTCTTTTCCTTGGAGATAGTCATGATCCCTGTCTCCTATACAATGTCATGAACCTCTGTCCATAGTTCATCAAGCAGTCTGTCTATCAGATCTAGGCCCTTAAAACTATTTCTCACTTCCACTGTACAATCATAAGGGATTTGATTTAGGTCATACCTGAATGGTCTAGTGGTTTTCCCTACTTTCTTCAGTTGAAGTCTGAATTTGGCACCAAGGAGTTCATGATCTGAGCCACAGTCAGTTCCCAGTCTTGTTTTTGCTGACTGTATAGAGCTTCTCCATCTTTGCCTGCAAAGAATATAATCAATCTGATTTCAGTGTTGACCATCTGGTGTAGTTCATGTGTAGAGTCTTCTCTTGTGTTGTTGGAAGAGGGTGTTTGCTATGATCAATGTGTTCTCTAGGCAAAACTCTATTAGCCTTTGCCCTGCTTCATTCTGCATTCCAAGGCCAAATTTGCCTGTTACTCCAGGTGTTTCTTGACTTCCTACTTTTGCATTCCAGTCCCCTATAATGAAAAGGACATTGTTTTGGGGTGTTAGTTCTAAAAGGTCTTGTAGGTCTTCATCAGATCAGATCAGATCAGATCAGTCGCTCAATCGTGTCCGACTCTTTGTGACCCCATGAGTCGAAGCATGCCAGGCCTCCCTGTCCATCACCAACTCCCAGAGTTCACTCAGACTCACGTCCATCGAGTTAGTGATGCCATCCAGCCATCAAATCCTCTGTCGTCCCCTTCTCCTCCTGCTCCCAATCCCTCCCAGCATCAGGGTCTTTTCCAATGAGTCAACTCTTCACATGAGGTGGCCAAAGTACTGGAGTTTCAGCTTTAGCATCAGTCCTTCCAAAGAAATCCCAGGGCTGATCTCCTTCAGAATGGACTGGTTGGATCTCCTTGCAGTCCAAGGGACTCTCAAGAGTCTTCTCCAACACCACAGTTCAAAAGCATCAATTCTTCGGCGCTCAGCCTTCTTCACAGTCCAACTCTCACATCCATGCATGACCACAGGAAAAACCATAGCCTTGACTAGACGAACCTTTGTTGGCAAAGTAATGTCTCTGCTTTTGAATATGCTATCTAGGTCGGTCATAACTTTCCTTCCAAGGAGTAAGCGTCTTTTAATTTCATGGCTGCAGTCACCATCTGTAGTGATTTTGGAGCCAAGAAAAATAAAGTCTGACACTGTTTCCACTGTTTCCCCATCTATTTCCCATGAAGTGGTAGGCCCGGATGCCATGATCTTCGTTTTCTGAATTTTGAGCTTTAAGCCAATTTTTTCACTCTCCACTTTCACTTTCATCAAGAGGCTTTTGAGTTCCTCTTCACTTTCTGCCATAAGGGTGTCTTCATAGAACCGTTCAACTTCAGCTTCTTCAGCATTACTAGTTGGGTCATAGGCTTGGATTAGTGTGATATTGGATGGTTTGCCTTGGAAATGAACTGAGGTCATTCTGTCGTTTTTGAGATTGCATCCAAGTACTGCATTACGGACTCTTTTGTTGACCATAATGGCTACTCCATTTCTTCTAAGGGATTCCTGCTCACAGTAGTAGATATAATGGTCATCTGAGTTAAATTCACCTATTCCAGTCCACTTGAGTTCGCTGATTCCTAGAATGTCGACGTTCTCTCTTGCCATCTCCTGTTTGACCACTTCCAATTTGCCTTGATTCATGGACCTGACATCCCAGGTTCCTATGCAATATTGCTCTTTACAGCATTGGACCTTGCTTCTATCACCAGTCACATCCACAACTGGGTATTGTTTTTGCTTTGGCTCTGTCCCTTCATTCTTTCTGGAGTTATTTCTCTACTGATCTCCAGTAGCATATTGGGCACCTACCGATCTGGGGAGTTCCTGTTTCAGTATCCTATCATTTTGCCTTTTCATACTGTTCATGGGGTTCTCAAGGCAAGAATACTGAAGTGGTTTGCCATTCCCTTCTCCAGTGGACCATATTCTGTCAGACCTCTCCACCATGACCCACCCATCTTGGGTGGCCCCACACGGCATGGCTTGGTTTCATTGAGGTAGATAAGGCTGTGGTCCATGTGATTAGATTGACTAGTTTTCTGTGATTATGGTTTCAGTGTGTCTGCCCTCTGCTGCCCTCTAACAACACCTACCATCTTACTTGGGTTTCTCTTACCTTGGCCATGGGGGATCTCTTTACAGCTGCTCCAGCAAAGCGCAGCCGCTGCTCCTTACCTTGGACGAGGGGTATCTCCTCACGGCCGCCCCTCCTGACCTTGAACGTGGAGTAGCTCCTCTCGGCCCTCCTGCACCCGCACAGCCACCACTCTTTGGACGTGGGGTTGCTCACATCTTTTAAAAATGCATTTAAAAATTGGCTATATCTGTTAAGTGTCTGAGTACATGTTTAGGTGAAAATAAATAATCTACAGAAAAAAAGAAAATAGCGTTAACAGGCATGCTGTCTTACTGCTGCTGCTGCTGCTAAGTCACTTCAGTCATGTCCGACTCTGTGCGACCCCATAGACGGCAGCCCACCAGGCTCCCCCGTCCCTGCTAGGCAAAGACAAAACAAACAAAATCTTGTTTAGGGGTATGTGGTTTGCAAGTTAGGGCAATTCTGTCTATCCACACTGGGGAGGGTACAGAAAATGTCATATTTATGATGAGAAGCAATATAAATATTTCAAAGATATCCTGGTGCAACTCCCCATTTTTCTACTCATCTGTGGCTTTCTTAGCTTCTCCATTTACAGATAGGCTTCTCACATCCACTCCTTCGTTCCACCCTTCACCCCTGACCATCCAATACCCTTGGTATGGCCACTGAGGAGCTCCAGGCCACGCTGTGGTACCTTATTCTGAGCCCCCCTCTCTGGTAGTGAGGATCCTGCCGGGTTACCCAGTTTTCCCTGCCAGCAAACTTTTCCATTAATGTTATGCAATTAAATGAAGTCATATCTGTGTCTCTTGTGCCTTTGTCCCTTGCGTTCCTCTTAGTTGATTTACTTCCTCCTTCTAAACTTTGAATGAATGCTCTCTTCCATCAGATGACATAGCCATTTGTTGTTGTTCAGTCGCCCAGTCGTGTCCAACTCTTTGTGACCCCATAGACTGCAGCATGCTAGGCCTCTCTGTCCCTCCCCATCTCCCGAATTTTGATCAAGTTCATGTCCATTGCATCAGTGATGCCATGCAACCATCTCATCTTCCTCCTCAGAAGGAGAAAATGGTGTCAGAGGACAGAGCCATAGCATAATTCTTTATCCTAAGGAATATATTACTGTAGAAATTTTACCCATCGTGACAGTTGCATGACTCTAGTCGTCACTCCCTAAAATCTCTCCCTAAAAACATCCTGGGATTTCTTTTCCTATATTTTTCATCATCTCTTGCTCTAAAACAAAAATCTTCAAGAGACTCGGTACTCTCAGGGTGAAACTACAATTCTTCAAACTTATCAACTGAGGCAATTCATTTGTAGTCTATTTCTATAAATCCCAGAAATAACCTCAATAAGATTTAATAGAATATATTATCATGCTATGCCCTATTTAAAGGACCTCATCACTTCTGATGCCCCTGGAATCGAGTTCCAGCCCTTCATACCTTTTCAAAGCTCTTCAATATCTGGTGTCACTTGAACTTTCTAACATTATTTCCCAAACTCCTCCAGTCCAAATGTGTCTCAGCTGGTTGGTATTCTCTTTTCTTTTTCATGAAATGTCCTTCCTTTAACTTCTTCTTTCCTTCCCAAATTTCCATCATACTTTAAGACATAGCTTTAGTCCCACCTCTTGATTAAGTTTTGCATGAATAATCAGTTCACACTAATTTCATCTCTAAGCAATCCTGCTTTTCTCATCTTTTAAACTGAACCAAATAATACCTTTAGTTTTTGTATAATCATTCTATAACTGGAGGAGTATATTTGCAATGTGACCACATCCAAGCCAAAATAAACCTAAGATGTGATTCCATAGGGAAGCTGATGCCTGAACACCAAAACACCAGCTCAGAAAAGAAGTAGAAGTTATTGGGGGTCTTTAACTTTGGATTTCATGAGGATGTTAGAACTATTGCTTAGAGTACATATAATTAGAAATGTGAAGTTTATATAGTTAAAATATCAGTAGAGGTACAATAAAGGCTAGACCATTAAACTGCCTCTGATTTTATTCTCAAGTCTTCCTTATGCATGTGGGTATAACCCTTACCTATTCCCTACTGTGGGCAGGGCACCCAGCTGATGGACTTTACCCTTCAAGTCACATCTCAGTTGGTCTGCCATGGCATGACCATTCTTGTTTCTTGGCTCTTACTACCAATTGTAAATAGTTCTTATTCTCCTTTTGTGTTAGTCCTGTTTATTCCAGAAGTGGCTTTGTTAGGGCTGAGTATGCCTTTCCGTCCTACGTGTGGACTGTCTGCATGCCTTGTGTGGGAATTGGAATTCTCCAGCTCTAGCAGCTGTGTTCTGTCCTGTGTGGCTGGAAAACATCTTAAAACACTTATGGGAAGAATATCTCTTGAAAAACATGGGTCTTGAAGTCATACCGATTTCTAAGTCTAAATTTCCTGCATAAAGGGGATAACAAGCAAAATAACATCACCTTCAATTTGAAGGTCATTTCTTGTACCACCCTACTCACTAACCACACCCAGTCTAAGACACCTTTCTTTCTTTTAAAATTTCTTTGAATTGTTTCTTCACTTTTGAATACTTATCTGAATAGTTATACAGAACACCACAGAATAATAGGTATTAGAGTTTGGTGATGATTAGCTTATCAGTATATTTCTTCCCCACCACAATTTAAGTTCCACTAGAGCTGAGGCCACCACCCCTATGACAGAAAGTGAAGAAGAACTCAAAAGCCTCTTGATGAAAGTGAAAGTGGAGAGTGAAAAAGTTGGCTTAAAACTCAACATTCAGAAAACGAAGATCATGGCATCTGGGCCCATCACTTCATGGGAAATAGATGGGGAAACAGTGGAAACAGTGTCAGACTTTATTTTTGGGGGCTCCAAAATCACGGCAGATGGTGACTGCAGCCATGAAATTAAAAGACGCTTACTCCGTGGAAGGAAAGTTATGACCAACCTAGATAGCATGTTCAAAAGCACAGACATTACTTTGCCAACAAAGGTTCGTCTAGTCAAGGCTATGGTTTTTCCTGTGGTCATGTATGGATGTGAGAGTTGGACTGTGAATAAGGCTGAGAGCCGAAGAATTGATGCTTTTGAACTGTGGTGTTGGAGAAGACTCTTGAGAGTCCCTTGGACTGCAAGGAGATCCAACCAGTCCATTCTGAAGGAGATCAGCCCTGGGATTTCTTTGGAAGGACTGATGCTAAAGCTGAAACTCCAGTACTTTGGCCACCTCATGTGAAGAGTTGACTCATTGGAAAAGACCCTGATGCTGGGAGGGATTGGGAGCAGGAGGAGAAGGGGACAACAGAGGATGAGATGGCTGGATGGCATCACCGACTCGATGGACGTGAGTCTGAGTGAACTCCGGGAGTTGGTGATGGATAGGGAGGCCTGGTGTGCTGCGATTCATGGGGTCACAAAGAGCTGGACACGACTGAGCAACTGAACTGAAATGAACTGAGAGCAGAGGCCTGGCGGGCTGCAGTTCAGTCCAAGGGGTTGCAAAGAGTCAGATAGGAGTGACTAACACTTTTAAGTGGGGCTTCCCTGGTGATTCAGACGGTAAAGAATCTGCCTGTAAATGCAGAAGACCTGGGTTTGATCCCTGGGTTGGGAATATCCCTGGAGAAGTGAATGGTTACCCACTCCAGTATTCTTGACTAGAGAATTCCACAGACAGAGGAGCCTGGTGTGCTACAGTCCATGGGGCTGCAAAGAGTCAGACATGAATGACCAACACTTTTCAGAACAAAAGCTATGCCAGACATAGTTTACCATTGTTTCCAGCCTATAGCACTGGCCCAACTCCTCAAATATTTGTTGAATGGGTAAATTCCTTATAAGGCTGGTGGAGAAGGAGAGGAGGTAAAGAGTGTAAAACACTATATAAATATTTAGAGCATGTGTGTGTGTGAGTGTGTGTTTATCAGTACACAGAGTACTACGGTTAGTACATGGTATTTGGTTAAAGGTCTGTCTAGTCCAAGCTATGGTTTTTCTAGTGGTCATGTATGGATGTGAGAGTTGGACGATAAAGAAAGCTGAGCGCCAAAGAATTGATGCTTTTGAACTGTGGTGTTGGAGAATACTCTTGAGAGTCCCTTGGACTGCAAGGAGATCCAACCAGTCCATCCTAAAGGAGATAGTCCTGGGTATTCATGGAAGGACTGATGTTGAAGCTGAAACTCCAATACTTTGGCCACCTGATGCGAAGAGCTGACTCATTTGAAAAGACCCTGATGCTGGGAAAGATTGTGGACAGGAGGAGAAGGGGACGACAGAGGATGAGATGGCTGGATGGCATCACCAACTCAATGGATATAAGTTTGGGTAGGCTCCAGGAGTTGGTGATGGACAGGGAGGCCTGGCATGCTGCAGTTCATGGGGTCGCAAAGAGTCAGACACGACTGAGTGACTGAACTGAACTGAACTGAACATTTATTTTTTTATTCTTGCTTGAAATCTGAACTGAAAATAGCCCTCCCTCTTGCAGTAGCAACACAGACATTTCTTGTGTTATATCACTGACTCTCCCCAACTAAAAGTAGTGGATTGATCTGAATGTTCATTTGCCTCTTTTCTACTGAAGCACCTGATTAGGCCACAGAGCTGGGAGCATTACCTCACAGTGCTTTCAGTCTCCCAATACTCAGTTCTCTCATTACATATTTGGTGATTTAACTCACAGACCTGCTAAGATCACATTCCCAAGCAGTCTTCTAAAACTGCCCATCTCTCCACAGACTAACCAGAATGGCCTCAGAGAAGAGAACAGCCTTATGGAAGACTACACGTGTTAGCAAAATTACCTGCATAGAGCACATAGAAAGTTTCAAAGGTGTTAAGTTTCCATTTTACACATTTCGCCTAGAAACTTAACAGGAACTTCAGCAACATGGTGGAATATGATACTGTAAACCAATTATACTTCAATAAAATAAATAAGTAAATAAATACACAAAAATAAATAGCTAAGTAAAACTTAGATTTATATCTAGGCAACAAAGAGAATCTGACATTTTATGTGCCAGCACATAGTAGGTGCCCAATAAATAGCTGCTGAATAACTTTGGGGAGGGGGAAAGTATGTCTCAGTGGCTCCTGGCCTTGATTGCCTCCCCATCAGATACTATAAACCCCCTTCCTGTCTTGGAGCAGGGCTTTAAAAACACTACTCTAGTAAAAGCAGGCGTATCTTCACAATCAAGACAAGCTTTTGTTTTACTCCACAGTTTAAAAAAAAAGGGGAGGGGGGCAGAGTTGCCCGAATTTCTAGATGGGAAATGGTGGTTTCTTTACTGCAGGAGTGCAGACCGGCCTCGTGGTTCCTGGGGGTGAAACGTGCAACTCTTCTTCCTCTCCGTGTTCTTGGCTGGAGATAGCTGTGGGTAAGTTTGGGGAGATGGAAGAAGGCGATTTCAGTGTCTTCACGTAGAGAGACGCTAATCAGGAAGTCAGCAATAGCCAAAAATCAGGAAGCCAGCAATAGCCAAAGGAAATTCAACTTGTAGTCGCGACTGTTTGAAAAAAAAAAAAAAAAGAGGCGGGGATAAAAGTAGGAAAAATTGGGGGAGGGGGAGGCTAGTAAAGGAAAATCAGAAAAGAGAGTGTGTCTGCGCACTCTGTTGTTTCTCCTGCGCTTCCTTTCTCTCTCCCTCCAGAAGCTAGAAAAAGTTTGCAGGCGCAGCATTCGGGATGGGTGAGCGAGATGTTGATCTGCAGACCCTCGAGGAAAAGCGCCTGCTTCCCTCTTCCCCATTCCCGCAGCCGTCTTCCCCTCTCGGAAGGACGGAAGGCAGTCCTCCTGGAGACCCAGGGAAGCTGTAGCCCGCGATCCCGCAGGGCTCAAGCAGCGAGCAGCACTGTCTCTCTGGCAAAGCCTCCCCTACCTCTTCCATCCTCCTCCCGGAAGGGAAAAAGGCAAGATCGAACCTCTAAACCGACTTTACCCCTCCCCCTCTTCCTGGGGGAGCTGAAGCAGAAAGTACGGTTCTGTGATTCACTGGAGAGAAAAGAGGGTGGAGGCAGCAAAGAACTCCGAGTGCCAGAACTAAGTTGGTTAGCTGACAAAACGCACGCAGCTTGCAGCGCTTCCGCGGGTGCTCCAACCCCGCGGAGACCAAGCGTGCTTGGCGCGGAGCAGGCGCGGGGTCAGGGACCGATTTGCGCCCCGAGGGCTCCAGGGGCGAGGAGAAGTTCCTACAACGAAGGGGTGGTCAACGGTGGAGGGAGATCGGTTAAGCGGGGTGTTTTTTACTCATTTGGCCGCCTGGAGAGTGTCGGAGAGATTGGCAAACGCCTGGGAGAGGAAAGAGAAACAGAGCCCTGAAAGAGTGGAGAAAGTGATCAGGACTCCGGTTCACTGCCTGCAGCTCTTTATCTGCCTTGGCTAGTGCTTTTTATCGGCGGTTCAGCTTCCCAGTACTTTGCAGCTGAGGGGACTTCTAGACCGACGGTCGATCTCACATCCTTCAGTGCGCGCGCCTCCCAACTCCGCAAGACCCTCCTCAACTCCTCATCCTCGAGGGCGAAAAGTTCCGGCCACGAGTAGTTCCTGCCCAAGGTGATTTTCAGTTCCTTACTTGATTTTTTTGTTTTCCTCTTGGGAACTTTTGGGTGGAGGCTTTGACTTTTTGTGTGGAAGCTACTTTGGGGAGCGAGGAGGGGGGGAAAGTGCAATTTGATGGAGAAAAGCGACTCCTTGTTTTCTCACACGTCCCGTCCCTTAAGCCACCACTTCTAGAAGATTAAAGTTGTTGGACGTGGGGACAGCTGAGAGGAGAACAGGACTTCTTTCCAGGTGGAGCCCCTCCACCGCCTGTTGAGTCTGTTCCTCCTGCGTGCATGTGTGCGCCAGCGGCGGCGCGGGGTGCGTTGCTCTGCTTTGGAGTCTCAGCTGGGACCAGAGTGAATGGCCCCCAGGGGCTGCGCGGGGCCTCTGCCTCCGCCACCTTCTCCACAGACCTGGGTCTGGCCCAGAAAGATGCTAGCCATGGGGGCGCTGGCAGGCTTCTGGGTTCTCAGCCTCCTCACTTATGGTTACCTATCCTGGGGCCAGGGCTTGGAGGAGGAGGAAGAAGGGGCTTTGCGAGCTCAAACTGGAGAGAGACTGGAGCCCAGCGTAACTGCCCTGTCCCAGCCCCATCTCATTTTCATCCTAGCGGATGATCAGGGATTTAGAGATGTGGGTTACCATGGATCAGAGATAAAGACTCCCACTCTTGACAAGCTTGCTGCCGAAGGAGTTAAACTGGAGAACTACTATGTCCAGCCTATTTGCACACCGTCCAGGAGTCAGTTTATTACTGGAAAGTAAGTGTTACTTTATTCTTTGCAGATATCTTAAGCATTTAATTAAGATGCAGCTCCTAACTTAATGGAGTTGCAGTAAATATGGGAAACTAAATGAATGAACGAGTGAATGAATGGATGGATTTAATGCATTTAGCTGTGGTGGGTATTAAAATGGATGTCCTGTTGATGATCTTGAAAGTCTCCTCGCTAGATTAGTCTCATTTTCCTTACTCTCAGCCCGCTGTGAAGTGCGTTCAGAGTTTTAAAATGAGATCAGAACTTATAAACTCCCATCTACCAACCAGAGATCTCCAGAAGTGTTCCTTTCTAAATGGATTTTGGCTTTTGAGCTCACTTAGATTTTGTTTCCGGTGTCAGAATTCCTAGTCACCGTCACTGGTAAGAGAAATAGACCAAAATTTTTCTGGACTCTTGGTTTATTTGTAAATCTAGGATTGAATAATCAAAGCCACAGGTAAGCACAGAGAGAAGAAGGGCAAAGAAACTTATGGAAGGCAGTGTAAAATCTGGTCAGTGTACATGGGACTCTGGGTCTTTGATAGGTAATTTTCTCTTACAAGATCATTAGGGAAGGCAATATGTAATCACCAAGACAGTTCTCAAAAAGGGGAGAAAATACAGTGGTAAATGCTCAGTATGAGTTAAAATTCATCCGAAGTCTTCCACTGTCCCTCACATGTCTGGGGATTTTCTGATTAACTCTAAGAAAGATAAGATTATTTGGATGCTTAAGAAAGTGTTTTTAATATTATTGTTACTTTGCTAAATAGCTAAATCTCCTACTCAGGGCGTTCACTCATTCATATTTTTACTCTATCCTATCCGAATATAGGTTACTATAACTAGTTTGCTGGTCCAAATTCAGCCTGTGGAATGGAGATAAACTAGGAGACCCAGAGGTTTAGCTCGTGGACAGAGGTAGAAGAAAAGCCTTAGAGGTTTCAGTGAATGAGTCTTGTGATTTCAGTTTCAGGGTAGACTTGCTTCAGTGAAGTTGTTCTTGGAATTGGTTCCTGTAAGAGTAGCCAGTATCCATTGGAAAAATAAAGACTATTTTGTAGGAATCTCTGTCTTGCAGAGACTTTTGCTTACTACCCGATTTCCACTGCTTAGCAAACTGTCAGAAGTTAGCATCACTGCCAGAAAAAAAAAAAAAAAATCCAATCATTTCCTGTCTTGAGAGTGAGAGTAAAGAAGACTCACTGTACTTAAGAGTCATTCTAAAGGTTAACTGTGGCATCAGAAAGTCAGGGGCATTTGGTATTTATAAAGTAGCAGACTGTTGGCTAGAAAATAACAAGTCCATTTGATGGCCTGAGGGTCAAGTTCTTTATATCTAATCCCAAACATCCTTATATTTGGTATTTGAAATAAATTTGTTGTAAATGCTTCACTGAAACTCTTCGACTAAATTTATAGAATTTGGATTTATTCAGATAGCTAAGAGTAATTGAAAAACATATACCTAAATGGTATTAATTTATCTTTCACACTAGAACATTTAAGACTTTTTTTTTCCATCAAAAAACATCTAGTCCCTAAAGCATTATCTTGCACTGATAAAATATCTAGGTTTTTATCTTTCAATCTTGATGTTTAATTAATGACAGGAAGCAGAAGTCAAGGTGGAAATAAATTCTCATTTTTCTTTGTTGTCAAAGGTTGACTTTCCTGTCTTTTCAATGCAAACACCTCAGGAAAAGATTGATTCTCCTTGTTAAATTTTTCTGTTCAGTGTAACAAGTTGTGTAACTGTTTTATAGAAAAAAAGTTCAAATTACTACTGTGATTTGACTTAAATTTCTGTTTGAATTAAACAGTTGAAGACGTTTACACTTTCAGTTCTCCTTTTAGACAAATTGCTGGAACCTTCCTTAAATGAACACAGATGTAAGAAAGAAAGTGGTTATAGAAGCCTGGTTCTGGGTCTAATATTCATAATGCAAGCCCAGAAAATATGATCATTTGTCCTCTACATGGGTACTTTTCTATTATTTCTGGATCCTCTAAAGTTAATAGAAAACCTAAATTAACGAATTACATTAAGGGAAAGAACAGGTTATGTGGAATATGATAAAATTCAAAGACTGTCACATTTATGAAGGAAGAGTTGAAGTGATTGAAGCTGGAGCTACTTTTGATACTATTAACAAAACAATCCTGCCTTTATATTTTGCTGGAGTCAAAATGTAAAAATCTATTCCCTTATACTGTACATAGCTATGATAAATTCCAATTTCTTTAACAATTTACATCCTATCAGTCTGGCAATATTGAACATAAGCCAGCCTGTCAATAAGCATTCACTGTGTACAGATGCCTATATTGGAACTGTGAGGAGCAAAGAAGTAAGCCCTAATCTCTGGACCGTGACTCTCAAGTTTGTGCAAAAAGAATCAGCCCAACTGCTAGTAGCTGAAGTATAGTCTTCCAGCTTCAGTGGTCTGGGGTTGAGCCCAGAAATTAATAGTAATTTAACAAACGTATCCAGTTATTCTAATAATGATACTAATATAAACTGAGTGTTAATATTAAACACTGGCATCTACTGAGCAGTTCCTGTGTTCCGAGATAATGCATTTTTATCTCATTGAATCTTTCCAACAGTTCTATGAGGTGGTTGTTACTGTTATCCCTACTTTGAGTAGATGTGGCAGTCGATTCCAGGAGAGAGAGTAATGCAGACATTCTGTGTACTGGGCTTTGAGAAACAACACTGTAAGTGTTCAAAGTTAGACTGGAGATAGAAAGGTTGATTGAGAAAGCAGCTGCCTACATTTGATTTATTTCAAAGTAATTTTCCCACCTTTAAAAAAAAATAGTTTTTCAAATAAAGACATATAGCAATGACATCATTTCTTCTTAAAGAGAATATAATGAAGGCCTCAGAAGAATTATAAATTTTGCAAAATTTAGATGTGTTTCATGCAGACTTTAGAGTTGAAAAAACTGGCAGTCTGAGCTGAATATATATCTTTGGCAATACTTTTTTGTTCTGACTATTTTGTTATTCATTTTTTCCCACTTGAAATACCATGATGATCATTTAACAAATGTAAAGATAAACCAAATAATGTGTATTTGTAATACGATATTTGATTTGATAAATTAATAAAAAAAAAAAAAAACAACCCCTGCAACTCGCCAAGGGTAATCACGACCCAGCTTCTAACACTTTATTTTGCCTGTTTTTGAACTTCATATAAATAGAATGGTAGAAAAGGTATTTTTTAATGTCTGGCTTCTTTCTATTAACATTTTGTTGTAAAATTCACCCATATTGTCGGCTGGAATTATAATCCACTTATTCTCATCAGTGAATAGTGTTCTTTTATATAAATATACTATATTTATTCTTCCATTCTGTTGAATGACATGTGGGTTTTTTTGGTGTTGGGCCATTATTAATAGTGCTGCCATAAACATACTTGCATATATTTTTGGTGAATATATTTGTATGTGTCTAGGTATCTATCAAAAAGCAGGATTACTGGATAATTAGAATATATATATATATATATATATATACACACACACCCACTTTTTGTAGATACTTCCTAGCACTTACCTAAAGTGGCTCAGCCACCATATATTCTCATTAGCAATGGAAAGTTTGCTTCACATTATTGCTAACACTGGTTGGTATCTCTTTCATTTTAGTCATTTTGGTTATTATGCACTGGTATACCATTATGGTTTGGTTTGTATTTCCCTGGTGACTGAAGAAATTGAGCATATTTCATATTTTTATGGACTGGATATTTACTTGTATCTGATTTTTTGCCTGAGTTTTCATTAGGTGATTGCTTTTCCTTATTGATTTGTGGTAGTTATTTTTATATTCTATTCCTTTGTCAGATATTTGAATTGCAAATGACCTCTCCCATTCTGTGACTTGTTTTTTTCACTTTCTTAATGTTTTTTGATGAACAGAGGGTTTTAAATTTATTATAGGCTTATTTATAATCTTTTTCTTGATGTCCTATTTAAGGTATCTTTGACTAAATCAAGATCATTACAATGGTCTTTTAAAAAATTTTTATAGTCTTCTTTTTGTTTCCATCTATAATTCATCTGGAATTAATTTCTAATGTGGTATAAATCAGGATTCAAACCAACTGTTTTCCATATGTAAACTCACTTAATCCACACTATTTATTAGAAATATACTTTCTCCACTTTACCACAGTGTCATCTTTTTCATAAACCAGAAAAGGTATGTGTTTGGGTCTGTTTCTGGACTCTATTCTACACCGTTCAGTTCAGTTCAGTTCAGTCGCTCAGTCGAGTCCGACTCTTTGCGACCCCATGAATCACAGCACACCAGGCCTCCCCGTCCATCACCAACTCCCGGAATTCACTCAGACTCACGTCCATCGAGTCAGTGATGCCATCCAGCCATCTCATCCTCTGTCCCCTTCTCCTCCTGCCCCCAATCTCTCCCAGCATCAGAGACTTTTCCAATGAGTCAACTCTTCGCATGAGGTGGCCAAAGTACTGGAGTTTCAGCTTTAGCATCAGTCCTTCCAAGGAAATTCCAGGGCTGATCTCCTTCAGAATGGACTGGTTGGATCTCCTTGCAGTCCAAGGGACTCTCAAGAGTCTTCTCCAACACCACAGTTCAAAAGCATCTATACCGTTAACGCTGTCCATTCTTCTGCCAATCCTACATTCCCTTAACTATTGTAGCTCTATAATAAATATTGATATTTGTAATGTAAGTCCTTTTACTTGCTCTTCTTCCAAATTGCCTAAGCTATTCTTTACTAGTTCATTCATTTTCATATGAAAGAAGGGAGGGTATAGATGTACAGATTCAAAGAAGTTGAAGGATTTGGTTTTGGAGAATATGAGGTAGTTCTCTTCTGATTATTCTACTTTCTAAGTGAAATAATAAATGAGTTCATTAGATGAGAATGAGAATCTTAAGGTTGAAAGACAGATAGAAAATATTCTAGGAGAGTGAGAAAGTGAATTAAGTAGAGAAGTGCTGTAAAAATACTGGGGCCACGACGAGAACCCATTTGAGATCTGCGGCCATAAATTTAAACAGAGACCAGTCCTCGCTTGTTTTTCTTACACCATGTTCAGGTGTGTGAGTGCAGAAGAAGCTCTGTTGAAGAGGTGGATTTCACTAGATTTGGAGCTTTGCCAAGTGAATAGAGTAGGTCTTTAGACTCTAAACTTGGCAAAGGAAAGAGGAAGACTATAAGCAGTTTATATTCTTTTAAAAAGTGCCAGGGTCAATGGATTGTCTGTCTAGGGTTGAAGTGAGGACACTACAGTCAACTTGGAAAACTGGAAAGGTAGATAATGATGGTTGAAGAAATGCATGCTGAAGCAAAATTTTATAAGTAGTGCAGTTTTTAGAAATGATAGGAGAATCGTGAGATGGAGGATAAAGCTTTAGAAGTGAAGGCAAGGTGTGAGACAGACATGGAGTTGATGGATCACTTGGGTGGATATTTGAACCATTAAGAACAATGGGAGAAACTGTATTAAAGAGCACAGTAAGCTAGTTGCTGGAATCTGACTGGAAGCAGAGAGAGGGCAGGGCCTGGAATTGGAGGACTCTAATAGGAAAGATTGTTGTTGTTTAGTTCTCTTAAGTTGTATCTGACTCTTTGTGACCCCATGGACTGTAGCTCCTCGGAATCCTCTGTCCATGGAATCCTCCAGGCAAGAATACTGCAGTGGGTCGCCATTTCCTTCTCAAGGGGGATCAAACCCACATCTCCTGCATTGGCTGGCAGATTCTTTACCACTGAGCCATCAGGGAAGCCCATAATAGGAAAGATAATGAGCCTCTGATCTGTTGCCTGACTTTTCAAAAAAGTTGAGCCTTTAAAAAGAAATAGGAGCCAAACCATGTAGAAGTGCCACTAGGAAAATACCCAATCCCTGCTTCGGAATGCTTGATAATTGGCCTGTGGGTAGAAGAATCGTCTTAAGTTGAGAGGATAACCAGCAGTCAGCCAGAGCAACAAGATGGAAGGAATGTCCAGGAAACAGATGAGGTCATAGAGGATTTTGCTGATGACAGATTTTTAGTAACAGAAGGCTCTTTGGAAAGAAGGAGTTAAGAGGGGAGAAGGATTTAATCAGAGCAGAGAATATACAGTGATATATAGAGAGAGAGATTAGACTCTGAGTGAAAGATACATTGTAAAGATTGGAGAAAGACTGCAGTTCTTGTGAAGATTGAAATAAAAGAAGCTGAAAAGCATGGTGAGAATTTTTCCAGATGATCTCTTAGGAAATATGTGCAAGTTGTAATTACAGCTTCTTTCTAGAGATTGACTGAGCGGGGCCTCCTGCCTATCCATAGCCAGCTACTGCAGCCACACTGTACAGTCAGGCACACAGTCAGATCTGGGGGTTTTGTCCAGAAAGACAAGATCTGTGTTGGCTTTTTGCAGTGGGCTGTAGCAGCAAGAGAATGTGTCTTCCGGTAGTTTAGAAACTATTGGTTTCAGATATGAAATTGTCAGCTAACAGTTACCCCAGTAATGAAAACCTTGAAAGAGTAATTGAACTCTTTTGATATCAACCAGAGTCTTGGCCTTCTCCAGTCAATAGAAATTGACTAAAGGCCAGATAAGAAATTCAGGCAAGGCTTTACTGGGGCTCCTGTGCTGGCTGCAGGACGGAGCAAAATAAGTAACAAGATCCATTGCTCCTCCCCCAAGGAGAGGGGGCAGGCTTATTCCTTATATGGATTGAAGGTAGGGGTGTGTCCGGGGGGCGCGGATCAGACTGGAGGAGTGGCTTAGATGGTTTGCCCACCCCTTTGTGGTATTGAGTGCAGGGTGCATGCACAGTACCCTGTTTTTGCTCCTGGCTCTTCAGAAATGGCAGTTTTGGTAGGCGGGGGGAGGGTTGTCTTTTTGTATCTTTTTGTGCAGAATTTGCCCCAGGGGCACAGGCACACAGTTATTTTTAGTCCTATATTGTTTCTTTATATTTTGTAGCTTGAAGAGAGGTGTGTCCAGGTACAAACATTACAGCCCTGAAGCAAAGAGTCCCAGGACCCAGCCTGGGAGAAAGATTGAAGAAAGCAAAGGTTTCTTGATCGGACCCAGCCTGGGAGAAAGATTGAAGAAAGCAAAGGTTTCTTGATCGTTCCATTTCACAGACATGTGATACATACACACAATATCCACCCCCCCCACACACACTTAGATTGTAAACATCAAGGATCATGCATGCTTCTTCCATCCATTTCTTTTCTCCAAGACCTAGTTTTAAATAGTGTTATACACCCTAAAAGTACACAATAAATACCAGTTACTAAGAGTTCACTTATTGCATTCATAAATATTTAAATAATACACGTAAACATTTAGAAAAATGTTTGTAGTTGGAGAAGTTTGGAAGGAACACTTTGGCTTTGGAACATGAATGTTAATAGCAAATGGCCTGCGTGACTTTAAAAACCTCACATATCCATTTCAAAAAGAATGGCTCAATAGATGACACCATTCAACAAATAGCTGTCTCTTCCTCTTTTACCATATGGATTTTCCTGGCAGTAGAATCAGAGTCAAGTAAGCTATCTTGCACACCCTTCTGATCAAAGACCCTACTTATAAATGAGTCTTTTTAAAAAGACACCCTTTGAAATGAATTCCTATTCAGGTAAATCTGATGAGTTTCCTGAATGGCTGTCCTGTAAGGTGTAAATTTATCCAGGTGCTGAAGTTCAGATCATTTTGTTTCATCCTTATGACCTCTCCCAGAGATCAAAGACAAGGGAGGAACCAAAAGGCTTGGAACTCCTGCTTCTAGTAGGAGCTCAGCATGGAAACTTTATTTCAAAGTTTCGTTTCGTTTGGACTTTTTACTATAGCAATATTATGGAATTCATTTTTATGTAGTCTTTTTCTGTATTTTACTTTGATATAATTAGAGTGTGTAGCAATGTTCTTTTCTCATTCCAGATATTAAATATTCCCAAGAGTGTAACTTCATTGAGACATTCATTTCCCTGTGTGCTTTATTACAAAAAAGACTTTTTGTCCCTCCTGCTTCTCCTCCTCTCTCTCCCTAATTCACCCACCACATTTACTTTACTGGGACATGACTCATTATATCACCAGCCTCAGCAAACTAGGGTCTCTAGTTCCCAATGACTACCGCAGAATGGGGAAGGAAAGTGATTTTTACTGAGGGCTTCCTTGTGCCGGTTGCTTTTCAAACATCCTGTCATTTGACCTTCACATCACCCTGAGGGTAAAATATTTTTATAATTTTGACAAATATTTATCAAATATTTAACAAATACCCTCATTTTATAGGTATCTGAATGTTTTAGAGAAATTATGTAAGTTTTTGGTGTTCACACAGCTTCTAAGCAGCAGAACATGTATTGGAATCTAAACTCGTGTGGCTTCAACAACATCCTTGCTGTTTTCATCACCCCATTCCTTCTGCCATGAAATTTGTAAATACCTTAGTCCAGTCTTCGAAAACAATTTTAGCCTTATCTTTCTTTATCTTTAAACTCTGTACTCCAGCGAAAAGAATGATTCACTGTTTCTCGAGCATGTCTCATACGTGACTTTCTCCCTCCTTTTGCACAGACTGTTTCCACTCCTTGGAATTCACATCCTATCTCACTTGGCCCTAATGCCAGTCGCTCATTAAGACTCGGCTAAAATACCACCTTTCCTATACAGGTTTCCATGATTCCTTAGCCAGAAATATTTATTCCAGTGATGACCTTACATAATTCTTTCTGTTACTGTCTTATTAGGCACGATTTTCCACCTCGTTCACACGCTGGTCCCCTGAGTGGCAAGGCTGATTTATTACCTCCATAAATTTCACAGCAGCCAACCCAGTGCTTTGTACAAACAGGCATGAAGAATGAATGAATGAAAAGATGAATAAACAATTATGTATTTCCCTCTGGCAGACCATGTGACACAGCAGAAATAACAGAATATAGTGAGGAAATCTGAATTACAGTTCTGATTTAGGAAAGTCCAGACTATGACCTTGAATGAGTAATTTAATCTTTTGGAGACTCTATGATTTTATCTATAGAATAGGAGTAATGACAATCTCAAAGGTTGTAGCACTTAACTGAGATAACATATGAGGAAAATAATTGGAAAACTTTGAAGTATTATATAATTTTTAAGTAAAAATTCCTCTATATTTAGAACTATATCTCCTTAATGTTTAACTGAGATAACATATGAGGAAAATAATTGGAAAACTCTCAAGTATTATATAATTTTTAAGTAAAAATTCCTCTATATTTAGAACTATATCTCCTTAATGTTTAATCACTGACTTTAAAAGAACTGACTACTTGTTCTTTTTAAAAGCTGTGTGTGTACTCATATCTCTTTTCCAATTTCAATCTATAAGTACAAAAATTTACAAGTAAATCCCTTATATTTCAATTTTAATCTATTTTATCCATCACAGTTTTTCATATGATATTTTTAGTTCTGAAATGTCCAAGAAGGTGATTAGGGCTCTATTTTTCTTTTAAGTTTCTGCACTTGCAGGTCGTATGTGTTGCTGTTGGTTGTCACGCTTGGCGTATTGCTCTCATCATGCTTGGCAGAATCTGTTGGAACCCTGCTAAGCCTGTGACAAGCAAAGCCAGATGTATGTTTAAACAGTAACATTAAGAGTACCACACTAAATGAGAATTAAAAGTTGGGTAGTGGAAAGGCCAGTGATTAATTATTTCAAATTCCTTCAATCAACAGTAATTTAAAAACATTTTATTGAATATAATTCTGTAACTTATTTATGTTTGCGTGCTAGCTTAGCTTAACCCAGGGATGACCACTCAGTAGGTGTGCAATAAAGAGTTTTGAATTAAGATTTTGTTCTAGGCTTCGTGGTGACTGGAATTTCGTGTGCTTTATGATCACTATTTCATTACCTCTTAAATGATTATACTGCCTGCACCATTTGAATCCACAGTGCACACTAAGACCTGAGTGAAATCTCTGTCAAAATCACACAGTCAAAATTATGCCACTCGCTGCATAAAATCTTTTAGAAGCTGCCATTACCTGTAGACTAAAGCCCAATTCCTAACTATTTCATATCAGGACCTTCAAAATCTGGCCTCTGACAAGATTCTGGTACAGTCTCCTAACACTTTCCCCTTTATACCCTCTTTGGATTATCACTGCCAGGATACCAAAGCTATTCCCCTTAAAGCCCTGTTCCCTTCTAAGCAGAATTCGCTTTTCTAGAATGTTCTTCATTGTCTCCTGGAAAAATACAATTGCATCCTTCCCGACCATCTACGTCCCCCATCTCCCCTCCATCACTTCTTTGATCATTTACACCTTTATACACAGGTACACGTTTTTGGGCCTATATAAGATGCAGCAGTCAGTACACAAGTGATAAAATTCTTAGAATTCAAAGGCATGTTGCACACACCTTTTTCCAACAAAGAACATTGTTGATCATTTTAAAGTAATGAATGGGGACTCTTCTCTCCACTGACCAGATCATGTCTCTATCATATGGTGAGTATCAGTCTACCAAGTACCTGGGCTTGGCGGAGAGAAAAGCCAGAAAATGATTATTAAGTCATTGTCCTCTTGCTGAGGAGATACATTGATTACTTTCTCAATACTTGGTTGTTCTCCAACTTGTTGGAGGAAGAAAGGAAGTAGCCCTGGATGAGAAGAAGGCTGGGGAAACCGACAAGATCCTGTGAGAGTACTGGACTGTTCCATGCACAGTGTCCAGACAAACTGGATAAGCATAATTTGGCAACATTCAGTGTCTGAGAAGGTCCAAGTGAGTAAGTGGGCATAGAAGCAGATGTCTGAGTGACAGCCAGTATTTGATTAAATTAAATTCATGATCACAGATCCAAAATAGGCACACAAGAACGCCCAGTGATCCTTTAATCACTGGGCACTTTTCTGTTCAGTGTGTCCAATTCTTCAGAACTTTCAAGATTTCAAGTATGTGTCCAGTTCTTCAGAATTGTATCCTCTAGTTTGTGTCCAATTCTTCAAGATTTCTCATCTCAAGCTGCCAATATCCCCTCATCAGCTCACTGCTTTACTTCAAAATTCCATTGAGAGAAAAGAAGCAATAGGGAATTATCTCTTTCATATTGCTATGCTATGCTATGCTAAGTCACTTCATTCGTGTCCGACTCTTTGTGACCCCAGAGATGGCAGCACACCAGGCTCCCCCATCCCTGGGATTCTCCAGGCAAGAACACTGGAATGGGTTGCCATTTCCTTCTCCAATGCATGAAAGTGAAAAGAGAAAGTGAAGTCGCTCAGTCGTGTCCGACTCCTAGCGACCCCATGGACTGCAGCCCACCAGGCTCCTCCATCCATGGGATTTTCCAGGCAAAAGTACTGGAGTGGGGTGCCATTCTTTCATATTACCAGTACAAAATTTCCGAACCCAGTGGCAGCAGTAGCCACGTTGTCTGCTTTCCTTCCTCCAGTAGGCATTGAAGTACTTGCATCTGTCAGACACACACCTCCCAGAGCTCCTTGCCTCCTCAGACACTTGATTCTTAAATTTTACGCTTTTTCTCTTTTATTGTTAAATGTTTTAATCTCCACAAAATCGTTTTCATCTGCATGTGAATGAATTTTAGTTCCTTGCATCCACAAACAAAAACATGAAAAAAAGTTAATTGACCCAATTTCTCTGCTCTCCCACCTAGCAAAAATTCATGAGTTATCTATACTTGGGAACTCCATTCTAAATTATTAATTCATACTACATTAATCTATAGTTAAATCTGTCAATCTACATTTATCAATAATTATCAATCGATATTATACTATAGTTATAAATATATTGCAATATTATAATTATCAATGTTTATTACAATTGTGATAATATAATCTAATACTATAATGTTAATTGTATTAATGTATGCCATAATAATGTATACTATAATGTTAATGTATACTATAGGTGATCAAAATTTTAAGATTTTCAATCTGTAATTTATTAGAAATTTACAGAAAGATTATGCCATAATCTTGGATCTGAAAAACTCAAGAAGTTTTTAATTGCTTTATTAGACTTAATAATTATCTTTGAGATTGAATTTCATGAGGTTAAAGACCATGTTATATCTTTTAAACACATCAAGTTCTTACAGAAGATAAAGCCATAATAAATATATAATAAATTTATGTGAACTGAGTAATTCATATTCATCAATTAAAGTTTAATTTAGATTTTTTGAACACTCTTAAAAGTATCAGTTCAAATACCTAAAATCAGTTTTTTACTTTGAGTCTTGTTTGGGTGTCTTTATAATGCTATAAAATTAATATAACTATACATTTTTATAGCTAAATGATTTAGTTGAAGATAAAATCTTAGACGAGAGATGTGACATTTATTTGGAACTTAAGTATTATTTGGCATATATATATTTTATATGTGTATATTAATATATAATACAATTTTCTAAATTATATGAGGGCATCAGAGGGCAGACACACTGAAACCATACTCACAGAAAACTAGTCAATCTAATCACACTAGGACTACAGCCTTGTCTAACTCAATGAAACTAAGCCATGCCCGTGGGGCAACCCAAGATGGGTGGGTCATGATGGAGAGATCTGACAGAATGTGGTCCACTGGAGAAGGGAATGGCAAACCACTTCAGTATTCTTGCCTTGAGAACCCCATGAATAGTATGAAAAGGCAAAATGATAGGATACTGAAAGAGAAACTCCCCAGGTCAGTAGGTGCCCAGTATGCTACTGGAGATCAGTGGAGAAATAACTCCAGAAAGAATGAAGGGATGGAGCCAAAGCAAAAAGAATACCCAGCTGTGGATGTGACTGGTGATAGAAGCAAGGTCCGATGCTGTAAAGGGCAATATTGCATAGGAACCTGGAATGTTAGGTCCATGAATCAAGGCAAATTGGAAGTGGTCAAACAAGAAACGGCAAGAGTGAATGTCGACATTCTAGGAATCAGCGAACTGAAATGGACTGGAATGGGTGAATTTAACTCAGATGACCATTATATCTACTACTGCGGGCAGGAATCCCTCAGAAGAAATGGAGTAGCCATCATGGTCAACAAAAGAGTCCAAAATGCAGTACTTGGATGCAATCTCAAAAACGACAGAATGATCTCTGTTCGTTTCCAAGGCAAACCATTCAATATCACAGTAATCCAAGCCTATGCCCAAACCAGTAATGCTGAAGAAGCTGAAGTTGAACGGTTCTATGAAGACCTACAAGACTTTTTAGGACTAACACCCCAAAAAGATGTCCTTTTCATTATAGGGGACTGGAATGCAAAAGTAGGGAGTCAAGAAACACCTGGAGTAACAAGCAGATTTGGTCTTGGAATGCGGAATGAAGCAGGGCAAAGACTAATAGAGTTTTGCCAAGAAAATGCACTGGTCATAACAAACACCCTCTTCCGCAACACAAGAGAATATTCTACACATGGACATCACCAGATGGTCAACACCGAAATCAGATTGATTATATTCTTTGCAGCCAAAGATGGAGAAGCTCTATACAGTCAGCAAAGACAAAACCAGGAGCTGACTGTGGCTCAGATCATGAACTCCTTATTGCAAAATTCAGACTTAAATTGAAGAAAGTAAGGAAAACCACTAGACCATTCAGGTATGACCTAAATCAAATCCCTTATAATTATACAGTTGAAGTGAGAAATAGATTTAAGGGCCTAGATCTGATAGAGTGCCTGGTGAACTATGCAATGAGGTTTGTGACATTGTATAGGAGACAGGGATCAAGACCATCCCCATGGAAAAGAAATGCACAAAAGCAAAATGGCTGTCTGGGAGGCCTTACAAATAGCTGTGAAAAGAAGAGAGGCAAAAAGCAAAGGAGAAAAGGAAAGATATAAGCATCTGAATGCAGAGTTCCAAAGTATAGCAAGAAGAGATAAGAAAGCCTTCTTCAGCGATCAATACAAAGAAATAGAGGAAAACAACAGAATAGGAAAGACTAGAGGTCTCTTCAAGAAAATTAGAGATACCAAGGGAACGTTTCATGCAAAGATGGGCTCGATAAAGGCCAGAAATGGTATGGACCTAACAGAAGCAGAATATATTAAGAAGAGATGGCAAGAATACACAGAAGAACTGTACAAAAAAGATCTTCACGACCCAGACAATCACCATGATGTGATCACTGACCTAGAGCCAGACATCCTGGAAGGTGAAGTCAAGTGGGCTTTAGGAAGCATCACTACGAGCAAAGCTAGTGGAGGTGATGGAATTCCAGTTGAGCTATTTCAAATCCTGAAAGATGATGCTGTGAAAGTGCTGCACTCAATATGCCAGCAAATTTGGAAAACTCAGCAGTGGCCACGGGACTGGAAAAGATCAGTTTTCATTCCAATCCCAAAGAAAGGCAATGCCAAAAAATGCTCAAACTACCGCACAATTGCACTCATCTCACACGCTAGTAAAGTACTGCTCAAAATTCTCCAAGCCAGGCTTCAGCAATACGTGAACTGTGAACTTCCTGATGTTCAAGCTGGTTTTAGAAAAGGCAGAGGAACCAGAGATCAAATTGCCAACATCCGCTGGATCATCGAAAAAGCAAGAGAGTTCCAGAAAAACATCTATTTCTGCTTTATTGACTATGCCAAAGCCTTTGACTGTGTGGATCACAAGAAACTGTGGAAAATTCTGAAAGAGATGGGAATACCAGACCACCTGATCTGCCTCTTGAGAAATTTGTATGCAGGTCAGGAAGCAACAGTTAGAACTGGACATGGAACAACAGACTGGTTCCAAATAGGAAAAGGAGTACGTCAAGGCTGTATATTGTACCCTGCTTATTTAACTTCTATGCAGAGTACATCATGAGAAACGCTGGGCTGGAAGAAGCACAAGCTGGAATCAAAATTGCCGGGAGAAATGTTAATAACCTCAGATATGCAGATGACACCACCCTTATGGCAGAAAGTGAAGAGGAACTAAAAAGCCTCTTGATGAAAGTGAAAGAGGAGAGTGAAAAAGTTGGCTTAAAACTCAACATTCAGAAAACGAAGATCATGGCATCTGGTCCCATCACTTCATGGGGAACAGATGGGGAAACAGTGGAAACAGTGTCAGACTTTATTTTTGGGGGCTCCAAAATCACTGCAGATGGTGATTGCAGCCATGAAATTAAAAGACGCTTACTCCTTGGAAGGAAAGTTATGACCAACCTAGATAGCATATTCAAAAGCAGAGACATTACTTTGCCAACAAAGGTCCGTCTAGTCAAGGCTATGGTTTCTCCTGTGGTCATGTATGGATGTGAGAGTTGGACTGTGAAGAAGGCTGAGCGCCGAAGAATTGATGCTTTTGAACTGTGGTGTTAGAGAAGACTCTTGAGAGTCCCTTGGACTGCAAGGAGATCCAGCCAGTCCATTCTGAAGGAGATCAGCCCTGGGATTTCTTTGGAAGGAATGATGCTAAAGCTGAAACTCCAGTACTTTGGCCACCTCATGCCAAGAGTTGACTCATTGGAAAAGTCTCTGATGCTGGGAGGGATTGGGGGCAGGAGGAGAAGGGGACGACAGAAGATGAGATGGCTGGATGGCATCACTGACTTGATGGACGTGAGTCTGAGTGAACTCCCGGAGTTGGTGATGGACAGGGAGGCCTGGCATGCTGCGGTTCATGGGGTAGCAAAGAGTCAGACACGACTGAGCGACTGAACTGAACTGACTAAGCCTTATAATTTGTGTATAAATATTAATATCCACATTTTACATAAGAAAAAAATCAAGCTCTCAGAAGTAAAATGCCTTTGGCAAAGTCCTATGGTAAGTAATGAGACTAGAATTCCAACCCCAAAACTATGATTTTCCACTACATTACACAGATGGTTGACAGGATGGATTTGGTATAGCTAGCTGTACAGCTTATCTTTAGAGTAGAAATAAATGAGTATCTTGTTCAACAACAAAGAGCTAAATATAGTTATTCTAAGAACCAGAACTCTTTTAAAACTGGCTTTCCCATTCAGTTTGGGAAAACTGGGCTCCATTCTTGTTCTTCATTTGTTTTATATATAAATTAAGGATAATGTTATGAGTTTACCTTTCAGAATTTTTAATACTTAAATTATTAATCAAAATATTAACCACTGGAGAATTTGCTAAAGCCTTCATTCCTTTCGTTCCTCTGGGCACTTCCTCAGATATTTTTTTCAAAATCCCACGGACGGAGGAGCCTGGTGGGCTGCTGTCCATGGGGTCGCTAAGAGTCGGATACGACTGAGCAACTTCACTTTCACTTTTCCTCTCATGCATTGGAGAAGGAAATGGCAACCCGCTCCAGTGTACTTGCCCGGAGAATCCCAGGGACGGGGGAGCCTGGTGGGCTGCCGTCTATGGGGTGGCACAGAGTTGGACACGACTGAAGTGACTTAGTAGTAGTAGTAGTAGGAGTAGTAGGGTGGGCCCTGAGATGCCACATCTCTGTCACTCTGCCTGGTAATGCTGAAGTTGTGCATCTGAGAACTACATTGATAACATATTGATAATACATTGATTGATGACAGTACAGTTTGGGCATTTAATGTTCCATGACTGTGTATTACCATCTGTATCTCTCTCTCTACTTTTTTAACCATTTATGTAGCAGTCACTTTATGCATCCTGAAATTAAAGATGCTAGGAAATGTAGGCATTTGGACATGTTGCTTTTTTCTTGTAGAACCTTTCTACTATAAGGCCAACCCAAAGAAAGTAGACATTTATTTTGGGGTCTTGTTTAACTCAAACTATGAATTTGATCAAGTTGGCATCAGTTTCATATACATGTATATCCTAATTTTCTACAAGGTTGTACACACTCTAACACAGCTGAGGAATTCATTGTCATCACTTACCTTTAAAAGAAAGTTGAGGCATTTGGATCAGGAGTCCAAGATTTGCTAAAATAATTTAATGACTTGGTTCTAACAATAACACTTTTCCGATCGCTTTTCTTTCTCTCCTTCTTTGGCCTTGTAGGGGCTTAGTTGTGGCACACAGGTTTCTCTAGCTTCTCTAGCCATTGGCTGCTCTCTGGTTGTGGCACGGAGGCTCCAGAGCACACTGGAAGGCGGATTCTTAACCCCCGGACCACCAAGGAAGTCCTGCAGATCTCCTTTCTGGTGTGGCTCTGAATGTCTCCGATGTCAAAATAACAACAACAACAAAAATAGGTAATTTAGAGGTTTTTTTGAGGCAAATGTTTATATTGGCACTCAGTCCACATCACAAATGTGTGAGGTAGGTGAATGTTAACGTTACATATTGAACATTAACCTCAACGTTAATGTTTAACATTGAGGTTAATGTTAAAAATATTTCTCAGTCTTGTAAAGGAAATCCCCAAAGTCAAATGCAAATCCTTAGACATTCTATAGGGGAGAAACTATGCATTGACTAATTTGTCAGACTTGGTGTAAGTCTTCCTAAAACTTCCCATTACCAGTTAATAGTTCAGGAGGTAACGATCCTTGCTGTGGTTGGGCTTCTTGTTTTTATTTCCTTGAAATTCATTTATTCATTCATTCAATACTAAGCACCTACTTTTTGCTAGATAGTGTTCTAGGCACTGGGAAACATTTCAGTCAACACAACCTCCAAAACTCCCTTTTCTCGTGGTGGTTATATTCTAGTCCTAGGAGACACATCTAGATCAGATGTATAGTGTGCCGGGGGCAGAATGGGCTTCCCAGATAGTGCAGTGGTAAAGAACCCACCTACCAATGCAGGAGACATAAGAGATGCGGGTTTGATCCCTGGGTCGGGAAGATCCCCTCGAGGAGGGCATGACAACCCACTCCAATATTCATGCCTGGAGAATCCCATCGACAGAGGAGCCTGGCGGGTTACATACAGTCCATGGGGTCGCAGAGTGGGACATGACTGAAACGTGTGCACGACATAGCATGCACAGGAGGCAGTATGCCCTGTAAAGGAAAACATACCAGGAAACAGGGCAGAAATTAAGAGATTAAGGGTTAAGGGTGAAGAGGGCAATATCATGGAGGTCAGGGAAGGCTTCACTAAGGAGGTGAAGGACGGAGCCTCCTACGTCACTGCTCCAGGCAGACAGAACAGTAACTGCACTGGCCCCGTGACAGGAGCACCCCTGGTCTGCTCACTTACCATCCAGAGGCCAGTCCAGCTTGACTGGATCAGACAGGGGCAGGGGAGAGTAAGGGGAGGGGAGGTCAAGGTGGTCAAGGGACCCAGGTCCTGTAGTGCATTGCTGACCAAGGCAGAGACTCTGACTTCCACTCTAAGTGAAGAGCAGAGGGGTGACACGACCCACCTTGGGTGTTAACAGAATTGCTTCGGCAGATGTGCTGAGGGTAGATCCTAGAGATAAGGTTTACAGCAGGAAGACCTAGAGGCCTAGTAAAGAGACCATAGCACTAACCTGTTTGAGAGATGATGGGCTGTGGAGAGGGGTGACAGAGAGGGTTAACTCTGAGCACGTTTCAGAGGCAAAGCAGAAATTTGCGGTAGACTACAAGTGGGTTGTATGATTGGAAAGAAAAAGATGAATTAAGTACAACTTTAAGGTCATTCATTCTGCTGCTAGCAAAAACACAAAAACAGAAACAAGTACTCACTCAAGCAGATTAAGTCATAATTTAGAGAAACCTCTTTAATAATTACCTTGTACACTTCAAAGCCCACTGGTGAAAAAATAGCCTGTTTCTCCATTCTCCTTCCTTTGCCTGACTCCTTGATGTTTGAAGGATTACAGTAATATGTATATTTTCATTATATACATGTATATATATATTTCATTTTATGGTATAATTTAGGGGCTTCCCTGGTGGCTCAGACGGTAAAGTGTCTGTCTGCAATGCAGGAGACCCGGGTTCTATCCCTGGGTTGGGAAGATCCCCTGGAGAAGGAAATGGCAGCCCACTCCAGTATTCTTGCCTGGAAAATCCCATGGACGGCGGAGCCTGGTAGGCTACTGCCGATGGGGTCACAAAGAGTCGGACACGACTGAGTGACTTCACTTCACTTCACTTCATGGTATAATTTAAGCGAAGAGTAGTAAATGGTGGTCAGAAGATCTGCATTTGCGTTCTAATTTAGCCACTTCCTAATACTTCAAATGAAAGACCTTTGAAGCAGCTTAGATAAGTGTGGAAGAGGGGGCTTTTTAGAGCAAGGATGGCTGTCCAGCCCCAAGGCTGTCCCAGAATGGTACTGACTGGGTGAATTCATCATTCCTGTCACTTAACCACACAAACCCTGCACATGTAGAGTGTCTTAAATGGTTGATTTTTTTAAAAAAGGAAACCAACAAGAAACCAACAAGTTCATACCTGGTGTATGAACTCAATATTCCTCTCGGTTTCTGTCATGCTGAAAATGCTGCTACTTCACACTGGGTGTCAAGTGTATGCAAACACGCATGCAGTCACACGTTTCTCCCTTTCTCTTGGATCACTGTCAGGACCATTCGGTCTGGACAATGCTTTGTGCTTAGCTCTGCACCTGTAAGTTTAGAGTTACGATGTTAAGGCTTTGCTTCTTGTAATACAGTGGTTTTCATTTACATCCATTTTGCGTCTCAGTTTGAAATGGCTAAAAGTAGAAGATCTGCTTTTATTTTTAGAAAAATAGCCATTTAGGAAAATTTTCCACTTAGGTGATCTCTTCTTTTTGCTCTTCACGTTAGTAAAACTCTTCCTGAATAACTTATAAACCACCTCAGTAAGTTGTGTTACTGCTGACTTCTGCTGCTGTTTCTCTGGACCAAAGAGTCAGTCAACAGCTGTGCAGACACTGAGAAAAGCTATGGTGAGAGGAATGTTTGTGGCCATGCATTCACCTTAGTTAACCCCCTACAACTGAGATCAAAAGGTTATACCAGAGCATGTTTCCCTTTCTTGGATTTTAAGAACAAGCACTGCAAAAAATCTCCTACTGATGGGAAAGAAAATTTTCAATGATTTGTTTCTTAAAGAATGCTGAATATAAAGAATCTTTCCAGTCCCTCCTCTAAGTCTCTTAATTTTAAGTCTTTGTGTGAAACTGTAGCCAAGCCACATTGTCCTGTCACGTAAGTGTTATTTCACTTCCCAAGTGCTGGAGGCCTTCTCCTGGTCTCAGAAGCAGGCTCTGAGTACACATCCCAGGCTGTCTACACAGGAACTGGACGGCTGTCTCTTTCTCCATTACTTGCTTTTGACCTCAAGGAGCTGGCCAGTTCATGCATGTTTGTCTGCCATACGTAAATTGGTTTATTTCCTTGTTGGACTTAAAACCTGCTCTGTAATTTACAGACTTTTTTTTTTTTTTTAAACCGT
This sequence comes from Bos mutus, assembly GCF_027580195.1. NCBI lineage: Eukaryota > Metazoa > Chordata > Mammalia > Artiodactyla > Bovidae > Bos > Bos mutus. Next base: position 11,605,638 of record NC_091622.1, read on the forward strand.
GGAACTTTTTATTCAAGTGAATTCTTTGATGGAATAGCCCCGTATACAAAACATACGAAAGCAGAACTGCTGCTGGAGAGAGTTCCCAGCCTCAACCCCTTCCTTCTAATGCAGGCTCACAGCCCCTCCGTTCAGTCTCCAGGGCTCCAAGAGACAGATATTGATAGAATGGACATTACTTAGTACCTGAATGAACATAGCTTGAAGTGGAGGAGAAACTAGAAGATTTTCAGAAAAGTTCTATTCAGAGGAGTGGGAGATCATAGAAACATTAACCAAAATAAGAATTAATCAGAATTCAAGGTGGGGAATATTCTAACTTTAAACCATGCTCTTTGGCTTTATATTTGGACTCCCATTTTCAGAAACCAGATACCATTTGCTACTATGCGACCATATACAATCTTCCAGTGAGTTAACCTTAAATTAATTATAGTTGCCAAATGGTCTGAAAAAATCAAACTAAATGAATACAAAGTGAAATATAGCATCTGTAAAATTTATATTTAAATGCTATACATGATCATTGTACCTACATAAATTAAAAAGGATAGCAAATTGAGGTTCCTCTAATAAATGTTGAAATTCAGAAAAGACATGAAAAAATTGTGAATCACTTTATTGTACACCTGTAACATATATAATATATACATCAACTATACTTCAATTTTAAAAAAAAGACATGAAACAAATTTATTGTGATTTCTCTCTTACCCTGGCCATTCATAAAAGTTGAACACTCTGTCTCCCTTGAGACTGTGAAATTGTTCACAGGTTCACAAAAGTCCCTGATGTTCTAATAGCTGAGTGTCCTGAGGAACTTTATTACTCTGACTCACGTTTGGCCAGAATGATTCAGCATTAGGAAATTTATTCGCTGGGTCAGGACTGTTCTGTGCATTTGAAACATTAAACAGAAGATTTTTAAAAGGAAATGCCGTGCATATTTAGAAGTAAAGCTGTTAATGTGACGGAGCACTGGACTGAGGATAAACAGAAATCATTTCTCCATTCCCCAACCCCCGCAGTGCACTGTTGGCTTCTGAGGTGTGTGTTCTAGATAAGCCATTCAAAAATATGTCTGCAGCAATTTGAGGCAGATTTCTTAACAACATTTGCCTGAAGAGAAATGTTCTTTTCAGTTAGTTCTAGTTATTATTACAATATTTATGGTCCTTTAAAATCATTATTTTCAGAAGAAAGACATTTTATCTGCCCCTCCAAACTCAAAAAGCTTTGATTCTGGAGAGGTTGTTAAAAGGGTCAGTGGAATAGTAATAAAAAGAGTGTGTGTAACCTGTATGAGGGCTTTGGCCTTGAAACAAAAGCAAGAGAGAACTATGTGGTAATTTAAAAAGTAGCAGGTTCAAAGAGAGGGCATTTTCAAGATAGGGACAAATGCTTGAAGAGGTGGGTGAAGGCACAGCAGAAAATAGAGGGGAGTTTAGTGGGAAGTAAGTGATTAAACCAGTGAGAGAGGTAAAATTATGCCACAATCATCCTCTTCGCAGCCTATTTGAAATATTACTTATTCTTAAGGATCCAGATCAGTGTCCTCCAAATATGCTATGTATTAAGCCTTGGTATATAAAGACATGTGTGTGTGTATATGTGTGGGTGTGTATTTATAAGAGCTACAGACAAAATATTCAGGTTACTATATAAAGAGAAAAATAGCAAATCTATAATGCAGAGGCTTGATATTTATTAACACTAATGATGCACAGACCTTCTTTAATTATGATAGGTGTCTGGTTTGGGATATCTAGTACAAACAGAAAAATAATTAATGCATTCCTTAATCTTTCTACACATAGTGAAATATTAGACTGCATTCTGTCTTTAATCATAACCTTGATAACACTGTTCTTGCTCCTGGTTAAGCATGCAAGTTTTTATTTGACACTAATTTTGCTTCTGTAGCTCTCTCCAGTTCGGCCGGATTTTCATACTGCAGTGCTTTATGCACAGGGACACTGAGTAAGTCGGCTGATTCTTCACCTCGTTTTTTACTGGGCAGCCTCACTCAGTTCAAGTTGCAGAAGAAGAACTGCTGTTCAGCTTTCATTTCCATGGCAGTTTGGAAGGAGAGAGTAAGAGGAAACAGAGGCTACAGGCACTAGCAACAGCTGGAAGGCATCTCTAATTAAATTCCAGGCAGACTTGGGCCACATTTATAACTTTCCATATGCTGGCTTACAGTTTCTTTTAAAAAGGTTCCCAAAACAACTTGCAAATTTTAAAAGATTTTCTGCACTTATATATGTCACTCAGTACAAAATGGTTTTCTTGAGCACCTTAGCATGGAGAATAGAATGGTAATCAGTCGTGTCCGACTCTTTGCGACCCCCTGGACTATACAGTCCGTGGAATTCTCCAGGCCAAAATACTGGACTGGATAGCCTTTCCCTTTTCCAGAATGGTAATCACTGGCTCCTGATTTAAGGGATGATATCCAAAGAGATGTCTTTGAAGGTCTGTGTGCTTGACCAATTTGTTATTTATTCATAAAAGTTTTATGACTGCCATTACATCATAAGATTAAAAGATGTGTTTAAGCCATGTGGATGAAATTCTATCTGACTATTAAGGTTTTTCTTCACATGGGCAATTTGGAGTCTTTCTTACAAGTTAATGTTACTTAAAAAAAAAATTAAAGAAACAAACCATTGTGTTCAATATACAAACAAATCAGTGGCCATGAACTATGAGAAGATATGTTGTGCGTTTGTAAGTACGGCTTTGTATTCAGCGATAGAAAGAGAACTTTGGAGTTGTTACGTTTTGTCTTTCAATGCTATATCCTGGAAAGATTGATTTGAAATTTTCCTACTTGATGGAATTAAAAGTCACATTGTTGCAGAAGAACTTTAAAGACCCATTGCCATTCTTAAATAGTTGATTTAATTTTACGTTTTAAATGTATTGCTTAGCTTTGCAGTCATACAAGATTTATTTTTGTGTTCCCTTTTCTCAGGAGGGGACTCTGAAATTAACTTTTAAAAATCAGATGCTTAAAGAAGCCTTAATGCTATTAACTTACTGTGTAATGAGTCCCCTTCAAGACCTGCCTCCCCAAGCCTGGCCCTGCCCAAAAACATTTCATAATTATGATCTACTTATAGTTATTAAAAGCATTAATTATTCTAAAGTAAAATGTATTATCTGTGTGACAACACGCATAGTTCTGTAGGTTCATCTTACCTGTACGATTGCAACAGCTTGTGAAATGTCCATGGGCACCATTCTCTTTTTCCACCACTTTTTTCCCTTAAGCCAGTGAAATCCACTCACTCAGTTGCATATTGGATGGTGCTCTTTCTTGACAACAGGGAGCCTACATCGTGACACAAAAGACCCCTCGCAAACTAGTCCCTCGCTGTCTTTCCAGAATTCTTTCTCATCTCTTCTCCAAGTACCCTGTTAATCTACTTATATGTCTGATCATGTCACCATTTCGTGAACTTACCTCTTTCTCATACTTTTATGCCTTTTCATGCTGTTCCTCCTGAAGAGCCTCTTACCTTTCTTATCCTGTGTATATGTGATTTATCCTTAAAAACTCAAGTCAGATTTTACTTCTTAGGCCTCTTTCTGCAGATGGGTTTCTCCTTTTCAATTCATGTATTTTATGTACACTCACCAGTACTAAGCTCTCATCACCATATTCTCCATTGTACTTTGAGCTCTTCAAAAGCATAGGCCTTGTCTTTAAAAATTTAAATTTGTTCAATATGTGAAACTGCTTGGCATGTAGTGAACAGTCACTGAATATCTATTAAGTGAGTATATGTCTTACTGATTTTTAGTGTATTTGTAATATTTCTTAATATTTTTGCTTTCATTAGCTTAGATCCCTGTCTCCTATTTTTCTTAATTCTTTATGTTCTAAGGGAACAATATATGTTAACTACACCTATAAAGAGAGGAGGTTCCTTTGGATCCCAATTATTTTGTTTTAGGTGTTTTTTATACAGCAGGCTTTATCTCACTCTCTTTCAAAATTACTATATGCTCCAATAGTATTCTCATATTTTTGGACAAGGACATTTTAAAAGATTTTTTTTTTAATTTTTTTAGCTTAGTGACTATTCAACTTTTCCAATGCTGACTTGAAAAAATATTCAATGCATGTCTGTTTTAACCTTTCCCATGTATCCAATCTTGGTTAAGAGATGGGGTTCAATGAATATTTGGTTATAGTTTAAATTATATCTTGTTCCAGATAATTAGAAAGAAACCTAAGGCAGTTGGAAATATAAAGGCAAAAAAAAGAAAAGAGAAAAAAAGGGAAATTATCATCAGACTGTATGCCAAATAGCTACCATTTGAGCAGAGTTGGCAAAGAAGCCTAAATATATGTTGTTCATTTTTCCAAATATTTTATGTCCATTTGGATTTCTCACTAATATGTTCTGTGGAATAACAGTTATATCTCTACAATAAATTTCTAATCAGAATTTTTAAAGTTATAAAACTGTTTTATCCTTACTGAATAATTTAATTTTACTTAATATAAGTGGAAAGATTTTTTTATTTTACACATTTCCTTAACATATTAACTTTCTGATTAAAATCAGGATATAATAGGGAGAGGTTGAGTTATGTACTTTGTCTTCTCATAAGTAAGATGATGTATTATTTTCTAGAACAATCTGGGAATGAGTTTTATTCCTTCTGTAGCAGCTTTGGACAATCTATTTGCTTTATGTTAAGTTGGAGCTACATGATAGCTGAAGAATTTCCCAAAGTTAATTTTTACTGAAAAAAATAATGAAGAGAACATCCAAAGCATTCTCTGATTTTAAAAAGTCATAGTTATTTTCAACTGCATAAGCAGCAAGGTTCCCCTACCTAACCAGTTAAGCTTCTTCACGGTCAGCGGAATTAGACTGCTTACCCTGAGCTACCATTTTCGTAAGTTATAAATACCTTTATTCATTCTTTAGCCTTATTTCCTGAAGCTTTTGTTTTGGTGGAGTGTTTTTCTGTTTCCTCATGACTGCGTTACACATGTATTAAGAACTCGACGTGAAGTAAATGTTAGCAAAGCACTTAGTTTTCATAAGCTAGATAATGGTATATACAGATATATTTATACTCTCATTTATATAATAAATATGTGTGATTCAGAAAGCACATTTTTGTGACTAGCTAATCTCCAACAAAATAAAACTTATAAAATAAACTAATATAGACTGGATAAAATAAAATACAATAATTCAGCGAACATTGCATTCTTCCTAATAGAACTGATTTACATGAAATTTTTTCACATAAAGAAAAAAGCATCAATGAAGATAAAGAGATTGCATGTTATCTACTAGGTGGTATCATTTAAATTTCTCATATTAGGACTTTTTAATGGTGCTTTTATACCTTATATATATATAAACAAAAAGACAATACAGTGCTAAGATGATAATATTTTTTAAAAAGCAACTTAAGGAAAAAGAATAAAAGGAATTGGCCTATTTCTATAGGGCATTCAGGGAAGTTGTCTGTGACAAAGAAACATTTGCAACTTGAATGAAGTGAGGGACAAAGTAATTTCACAATTGATCCAGGCTGATGGAACGACAGTGGCAAAGGCAGTCAGCTCGGCGTGGCTGAGGAATGGCCAGGACTCTGGTGCGGAGTGAATAAGCATAACGTGGTGGGAATTGAGAACAGAGGCAAAGGCAAGGGCCAGACATAATAAGGGCCTTGAGACTTAACCCAAGAGCGATGAGATGCCACGAAAAAGGTTTTGAGCAGATGTGCCATGATCTAATTTATGTTTCAGAATGATGCATTTTGTCTTGAGTTTCTCACTCAGACTATATGAGGCAGAAGACTCCAGATTCACAAAGGATGATGTGTCTCCCAGGATAGAGTAAGATTTGCTGTCTCTACTCACAGCCTTTTGAATACTGAGCTAGGCCCAGGGAAGCTGGTCCACAGAAGCAAATACTGACCCCCAAACAAGCCTCTACTACAAAATACAGGCTCACGCACGTGCACGAATGTAGTCCGACTCCCCGTGGTTCCAAGGCAGGCTTCCCCAGTCCTACCCTAAACCCAACCCAGTGTTCAGAAGCAGAGAACACCACCACTCCTCGCTGTAGCAGCCTCCACAGCTTGTTTATAAAGGCCCCATCTGGTAGTGCAGGGACCTTGTCCCACAACCCAGTCCACCAGTGGCAGCATTTGGTAGGGGTAGAGCCTCGCCAAAGGTGGACAGCTCCTAGACCATTTCTAAAGCATCACTGAGGCCCTGCCGGGAGGGGGTCAGTGGGACCAAAGAGCCCCCGTTTATTTTGGCCTCTGGACAAGATCAAAATCTCTTTCATTATCGTCTTTGTTTCTGTTAAAATTACAAAACTGTCGTTTGTGATTAAAATAAAAAGCAGTTTTAGTTTAGCTACTCAGAACTTCATAAGCTATTCTTTGTTTAAATATTTTCATGTGTTGCTCCAAGCTAGAGCATTGCTTGTAACTTTTTTGGAATATTTCTGCTATAGAGATGCTACAGGCCTTTTTATAAAAAGTGTGAGCTCCAACAGGCTTCATGTGAAAGCACATTAACTACTCTTAGAGATTACATTTTCTTATCTAATTAAAGACATGGTTATCTATTTTTCCCTCACTGAAATGAATATATATCTTTTGGTTCAGAAACCTTTATAATTGTAACAGCACTTTCATCAAAAGTAATCAAAGTTAGTATGCTTTGAAACTTTATTTTCTTAACACTTGTTAAAGCAGTGATCTTTATTCTGAGGCATAACATTATTCTTGAGTTCTTGGCACTTTGTGTAGAGTACTTGTCAATGACCGTGAGGATCCCTGGATGAGGTTTTAGATTGGCTAGGGCTATAATCTACCCAAACTGCAATTTTCAGTACACAGAAAAAAAGTTCAGATAGAATCAAATAAAGTGGAACTAAACAAAAACATTTAAGTTGACTTCAATAACATAGCCAAAGTTTCGGTTTAAAAAGATTCTGTTTCTATACTACAAATGGCTCAAAAACATTATCTTCATGAAATATTAAACCATAAAACCTATTGCTGGAAGATATTAAAAGGCAATATTTTCTTTAAAATACATTAAAAAGTATAATCACAACATTATTTTACCTCCAATGTAGAATTTGTTCAAATATTTTTGAAAAGAGGCATCACAACATTGTATAAATAACACTACAATTGGAATCAGAAAGTCTCATTTTGGAATTTGAAAGTTATGGTTTTAAATATTGTCTTTTACTTTGTGATATTACTATTCTTTTATTTTTTAGTTTATTTTTAATTGGGGGGAAATTGCTTTGCAATGTTATGTTAGTTTCTATACACAGCAATGCAAATCAGCTGTGTGTGTGTACACGCCTTCGGTCATGTCTGACTCTTTGAGAACCCATGGACTGTAGCCCTCCAGGCTCATCTTCCATGGACTCTTCCAGACCAGAATACTGGAGCAAGTTGCCTTTTCCTACTCCAGGGGATCTTCCCAACCCAGGGATCAAACCCGTGACTCCTGAGGTTCCTGAAGTGGCAGACGGATTCTTAGTGTCATTAGCCACAGTTAAACATATCTCACCTCCCTCTTGAGCCTCCTTCTCCTCCCGCATCCCGCCCCTCTAGGTCATCAGAGAGCACCAGGCTGGGCTGTCTATGGTATATATTAATAGCAAATTCTCACCAGCTATCTGTTTTACGCACAGCAGTGTATCCATGTTGATGTTCCTTTCTCCATTCATCCCATTCTCTCCTTTCCCGACTGTGCCCACGAGTCCATTCTCTAGTCTGAGTTTCCATTCCTTCCCTGCAAATTGGTTCATCAAGTCCATTTTTCTAGATCCCATATATATGCATTATTATATGATATTTGTTTTTCTCTTTCTGACTTACTTTACTCTGTTTAACAGGCTCTGGGTTCATCCACCTCATTAGAACTGAGTCAAATTCAGTCTTTTTAATGACTGGGTAATATTCCATTGTATATTTACTATGTGATCTTAACTAGTGCATTTTACTTCCATACGATTCAGTCCCCTTATATATAAATGAGGATTATAACAATTATGAAGGTTAAACAAAGCCACGTGTAGACTAGAAAGCACTCTGCACATGTTAATCATTATTATTTTCATGGTATTTATTGAGCTTTACTCCTGTGAGCTTGGTGCCTGGAGAAACTTAACAGGCTACATCCTAGTAGGTTCTCTTATAATAAAAACTCTGGCACAGCCCCTGCAAGATAGTGTGAAACCTGGGCTTCTGAGTATTTCAGCTGATTCTCTTTACCAAACTGCTTATTTAGTTATATAATCACTCAGATATGGTTACCATGAGTCCATGTAGATTTAGGACCTGGAAGAAGTTAGCTAATCGGTTGAGTTAACATACAAATAATAACCAGTCTGTCCAGTTACTTTGATAGATTTTAACAATAATTTGGGGGGGTAGGGGTAAATAAGTGTAATATATCTGCCATGACTGCTCAAGGACTTCCTCACACGGGACCTAAGTGCCACTGGATCTAATAAGACCCTGAAAGTGGCATTAGCCTGTTCCCAGTAATGGGTGTTTCCATTTTGCAGTTCCTGCTCTACCATTCTATTATCCCTTGCCTATGATCTCTCTTTCCTCAGATTTCTCCAATGATTAATTTCATCCATCTGTCATAGACTCAAAAACAGATGCTGTGTGCTCACATATGCTAAAGAAAACAGTCAAGAAACTGAGAGAAGAATAGAAAAGAACATAGCTTTGTTTGTAGGAGAAAAGGAGGAAACCAAAATAATTCAAGACAGATAAGTGTATAGAAAATAACAAAGCAGAAGCATTACTGCATTAGAACAAATTAGCAATTATTTCTAAGGGCATCCATCTGGCTCCCAGAGTATAGGTGTTGAATGTTTATGGACGTTGCAGAAACAGCACAAATTTAAAAGGCGTGGCTCTATTTTCAGCAAGTGGGTCCATTAGAAGATTGCTGCCTGGTATGCTGCTGCTGCTGCTAAGTCTCTTCAGTCGTGTCTGACTCTGTGCGACGCCATGGACTGCAGCCCACCAGCCTCCTCTGTCCATGGGATTTTCCAGGCAAGAGTACTGGAGGGGGTTGCCATTGCCTCTTTCGGCTGCCCAGTGTGAGCTGGCTTCATCTTTTTCGCTGCTGTGAGATAAATTCCCACCTGTACATCAAAAAATGCCTATAGTAACTGGAAGTCTTTGTTCTTGGAACAGTTAGTGTGGTACAAATTAAAAGAGATAGATATGGACTTCTAAAGTACAGTCTATGTTTAACTTTCAATGAGATGAAGATATTTCAGTTTTTTGAAACAGATGTTCCTAAGTACTTTATTTGGAGCAGAATTTGAAATAAACATTATGTTTTTTTTCTTTGATAAGCATTTGAAATCTGTATCCTCATAAAGGATGAAAACAGGCAAATAATATGAATTACAGATTTGTGTTACATGAACTTGAAATTTTGTTCTATTTCATACCAGTTGCAGATTGTATTTCTTTAAAATCAGAGAACGCTACTATGGAAACACATATTAATATCAAGGAAAAATCTTTCTTGATTGCAAGGAATATTTTTTATGTGCTGGGAAAAGAAGGGAGACCCCACTGTTAACAGAGTTCCATGTATTCAGATATATAATGCATATATTCAGCTATCTAACGAGATATCAGTGACTAGGAAACCAAAAGACATCCTTTCAGAAAATCTAAAATAGATTTTGGTTTTAATATATTATTTTAATTACTTATCTGCTGAGAAAGTCATTAGAAACTCAGAACAGTAAAGTTATGAAGAACACACTCATTTACTTAGTCCTAAATCTTGTTCTCAATATGCACTGAATATGCCAGCAAATTTGGAAAGCTCAGCAGTGGCCACAGGACTGGAAAAGGTCAGTTTTCATTCCAATCCCAAAGAAAGGCAATGCCAAAGAATGCTCAAACTACTGCACAATTGCACTCATCTCACACGCTAGCAAAGTAATACTCAAAATTCTCCAAGCCAGGCTTCAGCAATACGTGAACCATGAACTGCCAGATGTTCAAGCTGGTTTTAGAAAAGGCAGAGGAACCAGAGATCAAATTGCCAACATCTGCTGGATCATCGAAAAAGCAAGAGAGTTCCAGAAAAACATCTATTTCTGCTTTATTGACTATGCCAAAGCCTTTGACTGTGTGGATCACAATAAACTGGAAAATCCTGAAAGAGATGGGAATACCAGACCACCTGATCTGCCTCTTGAGAAATTTGTATGCAGGTCAGGAAGCAACAGTTAGAACTGGACATGGAACAACAGACTGGTTCCAAATAGGAAAAGGAGTACGTCAAGGCTGTATATTGTCACCCTGCTTATTTAACTTATATGCAGAGTACATCATGAGAAACGCTGGACTGGAAGAAACACAAGCTGGAATCAAGATTGCCAAGAGAAATATCAATAACCTCAGATATGCAGATGACACCACCCTTACGGCAGAAAGTGAAGAGGAACTCAAAAGCCTCTTGATGAAAGTGAAAGTGGAAAGTGAAAAAGTTGGCTTAAAACTCAACATTCAGAAAACGAAGATCATGGCATCTGGTCCCATCACTTCATGGGAAATAGATGGGGAAACAGTGGAAACAGTGTCAGACTTTATTTTTGGGGGCTCCAAAATCACTGCAGATGGTGACTGCAGCCATGAAATTAAAAGACACTTACTCCTTGGGAGGAAAGTTATGACCAACCTAGATAGCATGTTCAAAAGCAGAGACATTACTCTGCCAACAAAGGTCCGTCTAGTCAAGGCTATGGTTTTTCCTGTGGTCATGTATGGATGTGAGAGTTGGACTGTGAAGAAAGCTGAGTGCTGAAGAATTGATGCTTTTGAACTGTGGTGTTGGAGAAGACTCTTGAGAGTCCCTTGGACTGCAAGGAGATCCAACCAGTCCATTCTGAAGGAGATCAGCCTTGGGATTTCTTTGGAAGGAATGAAGCTAAAGCTGAAACTCCAGTACTTTGGCCACCTCATGCGAAGAGTTGACTCATTGGAAAAGACCCTGTTGCTGGGAAGGATTGGGAGCAGGAGGAGAAGGGGACGACAGAGAATGAGATGGCTGGATGGCATCACTGACTCAACGGACGTGAGTCTGAGTGAACTCTGGGAGTTGGTGATGGACAGGGAGGCCTGACGTGCTGCGATTCATGGGGTCGCAAAGAGTCGGACACGACTGAGTGACTGAACTGAAATCTTGTTCTAGAATGCTTTCAATATACTTAAAAACACTGGCGTTTTGAATCTCACATTTCTTGAAACAATTTTGTTCAAACTGTGTCACACATCTTTGACATCAGTGACCTTATCATCACTTCTGCTACTTTTTGAATCTTTTTCCTCCCCAGAGCACTTTATCTTCATTTCCATCTAAGTTATTTAACACTCAGCAGTTTTAAAATCCTTTTCTATGCTACCACTAATCATGGTGGGGTTTTTTTTGTTTGCTTTATAGATACTAAAATTATAAACCCTTTTTTACCTCTTTAAATATTTCCTCCATTAATTTATTAGTATGCATTTTCACTAAGTTGATCTGGTGCTAAATTTTGTGGCCAATATCTGGGTCAAAAGGTCCCGATCCTATTTGAAATTCAAACTGTTGGTGAGAATATTTATTGCACAAAGTTTGTATTAAATCCATAGAACTAAAAAAAAATGATTTATTACAAACTATACATTTACCTTAAGACTTTAAAGAAAATAGAATGTATTTTGTTTATATCCTGCTTAAAAAAAGCACAATGAGCTTCAAACTGTAAAGAATTAATGAAACATGATTACGATTACTAGCAAATAGAAGCCCAAGGTAAATGTGTTCCCTCTCCACAGATTTAAGAGAGAAGGCCAGGACCTTGAAGTCAATTGTCACAGGTTTTTGCCATGCTCTCTTCCCAGAGTTCTAATGATTGAGTCAGGATGCTCTATAGTCTTTCAGCATTGCGAATACATGCTTTGGTGCTCCAGAGACCTCTTTTCAGATCCCAGTTTTGCACATAATTTCCTTTTTATGAAATAAGGATGCTGTTACTTTCCAAAGGTTGTTCCAAGAATGGGAGATGGTGTTGCTTTATTACTAGACATATATAGTAAACACTCAGTAAATTGTATGTATCATTGCTGACTCTGTGCCATTTTTGATCTTAGCTTTGAATACAGACCTCAGCCATAATGCCAAGACGCCAGTTGTTGAGGATATTTCTCATGTTGAAATCACACTTCCTAAAAATCTGTGTCCTTGCTGTGTCCTCCATCTGAGTGCTGACTGGTGGATCCATCTTGGTCATCCCAATTGTACCCCAGTTATGTGAACCGTGTATATAAACTGGAATTTTTAGATAAGCCTAAAAGATTTGCTTCTCCTACAGAGGACTGGCCTTCAGCCCATAGGTATCTTGTCCTTCCAGCCGTCACCCAGTACACTCCCTATTTCTCAGCCCTCTATTGCCCTCTAGTGACTGCTTTCAGCACTACCTCATCCAAGGGTTTATCCTTGTACTGATGCACTTGGTTACCTGGATTAAGAAATTGTAACAACAACTGGTTGAATTGAGACTCCACAGTGGATTAAATTACTTGGCATATTTGGAACAGTAACATATGTGTGAAAAAATTGGAAAGCAGCCATTCCATTGAGAACTGAGAAGTAAATGCATCAGAAATTGAAGATATATAGCATCCCAGTGTCAAAAAGAGAAAAGTCTGGATTTTAGGAGCAAGAGTGCTTAATTAATTATGGTGACCTGATTAAAATTTCTGCTTGACTAGGCAGTTAATTGTTATTGAGTAAGATTCGATCATTAAAATCTATCCCACAGTTATTGAGAATACATCCCTCTCACTTAATTTTCTTTGGGCATGCCAACATCAGGGAAGTTACAGGTATACAATATCTCAGTTTCAACAAATTTTATGGAAAAGCCAATCCTTTTAAATAAAAAATAGACTTAATGATAAGTAAAACGTTGAGCGAGCCATTCAAAGTGAACTGTGAAATCAATCAAAGTTAATCTGAGGGCAGGTCTCCAGTAACATTTTATGAGCCTTTGCTCTGAGTTAATGCTATCCCCTCAAAGTCTTTAACACATGAATCAGGTTTACCAAAACTAACAGGGATGGACTAGCTAACATACTGGACAACAGAATCAAGTATCTTCTGGGTCATCAAGTGGCAAGAAGAATGAGATTTTTAAAAAAATCAGGAAATGGGAAATTCTCTGTGTAGATTCACCAATTAAACTGTTCTTCTACAAGATGCAGGAAATCTGGCTTAAGAAAATCAAACATGAGAAAAATAACTTATGGTTTTAGCTGCCTGTGAACTCATCACGTGCCAGCCATGTGAACTGCCAATAAATTGATGTGACTTCTCACAAAAGTGTAGACTGCACATCAAGGAAGGTAATAGTCCTGCTGAACTTTGCACAGAGACCACATCTGGAGTGTTATGTTCGCCTCGCAGTACCCGATTTACAGAAGGACACTGATGAGCTGGACTGCGTGCCAGGGAGGAGATCTGCAACTGCTGAGTGTGAGGATAGGCTGGAAGAGCTGACACAGCTCTGCAACATGGCAACTGTCTTCACATATTTGAAGAACTGTAATGTAGAAGAGAGTCTGCATTTATTAAGATTCCAGACAAGTAAGTAGAGCCTGAATCAATCCAAATAAGAACCTTCTATTAGCAGACTCCTCAGAAAAAAAAATGAGCTGTCGTGAGAAACTGAAACTCCCATCTCTGGAGGCTTTCTAGAACAGGCAGTGAGACTAGGAAACAGGTATGGCTCTTGACAACTTTACTCGTTGGGCTTTTACATGCCTTTCCTGTATATCTTTTAACGTCTATGATTCTGATTCCTTTCCCTCTTTTATATTTGTTTCTTTAAACATGGAAACCTTCACTTAGTTTCTTTTACTCCCCAGTTCGCGCTCCCAGATTTGTGAAGTTGGATGAGAAAGTGCTGTAAACAGAATTACATAGTATCCTGGCCAAGCCAGTATGCCAGTGTTTCCATTGTATGCAGATTTCTATTCTTATAGGATGCTGTCTCACAACAGACTCCAGAGAAAACAATTCCTGTTTCTATGCCTAGTTATGGGATAATCAGAAAAGCATAACCTCTTAATATGCAAGCCTTTATATTTAGTGACTATAAAAATAAAGAGAATACAGACACTTTAGCATAAGCCTAAGGAGCTGGTGAGCAGTATTTTGATATTCATGTTACAGAACCAAATAGAATATATGTAATTCCAGAATTTGCAGGCCCTTTGAAATAAAATCAATCTCTTTCTCCCCACCCCTTGCTCTCTTTGTCTTCCTTTTATTCCCTCCTACCTCTGCTCCATTTTTCCTCTTTCATTCAAGATTTTCTCACAGCTGTTGCAGAATGATTCAGTGGTGCCCCATTCCTGTGTTTCTCTTGAGCCGTTTCCTTATCACCAAACCAAGCCAACTGCGGGGTCCAGGGCTCATCTGGCTGGTACTTTGTACATCTGCTGTGCTAGGAAGAGCTTTCCCTTCACCAGCTGGCAGTAAAGTAGCTATGAGGTGCAGGGGGAGGCAGGTTTAGGGGGAGCATAAAAGGAACGAGGAGGGTGTAGAAGAGGAATCTCCTTTCTTCTCTGCAGTGGATTTCCTTCAGGACAGCGCTGGACAGCTGAAATTGCTTCGAAGGGAGGGACATAGAGAAGCTGTTCTTTCAGAAGCAGGTTTCTCCTTTCAGACAACCCCATCTTACGATTCAGTACATTTTATTAGAACTTCTTTTTATTTCCTGAGAAACCATGAAGTTTGCATCTGTGTAGCATACATTTCTGTGGACCCCGAGAGTCCTGGCATTTACAGCATCTGACTCCATTCCCAGATTAAACATAGGAAAAACCTAGGAAAGAAAGTTCCCCTTAACTTTTTTTTTCCTCCAGAGAGCCTTTAAAAATCAAGTGGAGAAGAGGCTTTGAGCCATAATAACAATGATCTTCATCTGCTTTGCAGGGGTGGTGGGAGGCACGAGGAACTAATATGTTATATATGGGGTGGGGTAACTCTACACATTTCAAAAGTGCTTTATTAGTCACGAGACCATCAGCTTCATCTCTTATGCCTTCATTTTTCCATATGTAAAATGACACCAGTGAACTTCCTGACAGTCCAGTGGTTAAGAGTCTGTGCTTCCGCTGCAGAGAGCATGGGTTGAATCGTTGGTTGGGATAATAAGATCATACATGCTATGCATCATGGCAATAAACAAATATAAAATAACACTAGTGTATATAACCCATGGGGTCATTATGAGAAACTTATAGGAAGAAGGAAAGTAACACCCTTAGACAGGGACAGCCTGAAATCAAACCTCACTAACGCTCGGCTGTTAGCATCATTCTTGTCTGTTTTTAAGTTGGACTCGGAAGGGGGCATCAGTAAGTATTAGTCCAATGAGAGCTGGTCTTTGAATACCCGCCCTAGTTCACTGTGGGCAGACTATGAACTTTGTTGAGAAATGGCAGATTCTAGTGTGTGCCTCCTTAACTTTCATCCACATGCCTTTTTCCTCCTCCTCTGATGAAAGTCAAGCATATAGGAAAGATGGTTTCTGGTTTTCACAATATCTTCACTTCCAGGCAGGGGAAGAAAAAAAAAAAAGTGCCATAGATGAGATTGCACGTTTCTTAAAGATGGACTTCAAGAACTCATTGAACATCTGTTGCAATGAAGACATAACAAAAAAATGAAGAGCAAAGCCAAATGAAGACATACAGAAATGAAGAGATCCAAGAAGATGCAGAACAGCACAGGGCTGTACACATCTCCTTCTCCTGTGCAGGGCTGTATAATTCATAGCAATAGAATTGCTATGTTTCCCAGAATAAGCTTTGGAATTTGGGTCTAAAATATGATTGCCTAGACATCAATAGATAAACTCAGTAAAGCACAGTAAAATTCAAGGCTATAAGAATAACATTAATAGTAAGCTAGGAAAAAATCCTAGAGTACAGCATGCTTGCGACTATTATCAAGGCATAAAAAGCTTACATGGTTCATTTCAAAATAAGTGAAGCTGCACAGATATTACAAAATATGGCATTTTGCATAGTTTTAAGGTTCCAGGGAATGTTCAAATCTACAACGATTAATTGTAAAGAAGGTTCCCAAGAGTAATAATTTTCCATTTTTTCCTGGTTCAAATTTCTTGGTGATTATAAACCATTTGAGTTTACTGATCTATAGTATGAAAGAATATACATTTCATCAAGTAATTCCCCACTCAGACTCCTGTAGATAAGATAGTAGAATGAAGTCATAAATAATTCACAAGCATATTTCTTCTGCAGAGGAGGAAAAATTCTACCCTTTTTGGGTCTCTGGCTGGGCCTAAGAACAGATGTAAGACAGATGAACAGGAGAAAAGTGTACAAAATTTACTGAATGTTTACATGTACATGGGACCCTTCACAAGAGAACGGAGATTGGAAGTAACCAGAGCAAGAAGCTTTTATACCTTTGGGGCAAAAACACATTTGTGAAAAATTGACAAAGGGATTTGGGCTGTGGATAGTAAATGGTGAAGAAGTAACAACCAGATGCTTATACAACCTTCTCTAAATTTCCTTTCTCTGATGATGAGAATGTCTCCCTACCTCCTGGCAGAGGGGGCACCTTTCACAGAGGAGGCTTATCTCCTGCTTTCAGGGAAGAAGCAGGAATTTCAGAGTGACCTTTCTGCTTCTGCTGGTTCCTCAAACTCTTTCAAGCTTAAAGTATTCAATCTACTAAGTTGCCATATTTTGGGGTAGTGTTTCCTGAATCCCATCATTCATAATATAATAATACAAAATTCTATATTTTAATATATTTTGGTTAGATAAAAGCTTCAAAACTTGCTTTCCAAAAGCTATAATTGAGGAAAATACTCTGTATCAGGTAAATTTAGTGATATGTTTTACATGTTACACTTATCCCAAGTAAGTATAAGGTTTCCCAAGCTAAATGATCAAAATGGAAAGCAAAATTTAAGTAACTTGTAAAATGCAGTTTATATAATTTCTTTAATTAAGGCAGTTTGTTTTCTATTTAATAAAGATACAGCTATTTTTTCACTTTTAAATCACAATTAAAGTACCTATACGTAACAGTTTGAAAATTTTGACTATATTTGTCAAATGTTGTATGAAATGTCTTATTGATAAAAATAAAATTCAAATGTTTTCCACTTAGTTCATGGAATCAATACATGACATTCATCACAGTTTTTTAGTGAATCATCAAATATTGAATACCACTTCATTTTGTTGATGATGGATAAAAATTTGATTATATTAAATTTTAAATTACACAAATAACCTGTAACTATTATTACAGTATCCTTAAAATTTGTAAAATTAAGAAGTAGCAAATGTGTTTAGGAATAGAAAATAAAAACCCAGCACCACAGCATGTGAAAACAAAACAGCTATAATTCAAATTACCAAGATGACTTTAATACTGCATTTGCTTCCTCATGACTACCCACTGAACTCAACTGTAATAATGTGTGTGAAAATGCATAGTATAATTTATGCAAATACAAAATGTTATAGATGCAGTGTTACTGCTATTATTAAGGTCAAGGAGAAATGTAAATTTATGAACATGAAGAGTTTGGCATATTAACTATATAAATCGTAGTTACATGTTTGTGTGTACATACATGTGTGTGTGCCTATATGTGTGTAGACTCTGATGCTGGGAGGGATTGGGGGCAGGAGAAGGGGACGACAGAGGATGAGATGGCTGGATGGCATCACTGACTCGATGGACGTGAGTCTGAGTGAACTCCGGGAGTTGGTGATGGACAGGGAGGCCTGGCCTGCTGCGATTCATGGGGTCGCAAAGAGTCGGACACGACTGAGCGACTGATCTGATGTGATCTGTGTGTATATATTACATTTCTTGATTTGTTTTTTACTCTAAAATGTTCATGTGCAAAGCTTGGTATACTGATCCAGTGTAAAATACGGCATTTTTAAGCTACCTTCAACATCTCACCATTTTACTCCTTTCAGTACATTTTTTTATCCTTATAAAATGGTACTTGCTATGAAAAGGAATCTTCTCTGTGTGAAATTTCTGTGTGCCTGTATTGTATTGTTGTATTTAGACTCAGTGGTTTGAGTCATTCTAAGATGGTGGTTACAACATTTAGGATTTATTTTCACTTTAATTTTGTAGAGCAAGCACAATCCCTGTGGTTTCCAGTTCTAGGAAAGCATGAAGGAAGCTTTGATAAGAGGGGTGAGAAATACGTCTAGGAGAATGGAGGAGTAAATTCCAGCTCACTTTTTACTTCTTCTCTAACCTGGGGAGTGTAGTTACAAATGACTCGTACCTCCCTTATTTTAGGTTACTCATCCCAGTAACCACAAGACACATTATTTTATACCAAGAAGTGATTCTTAGTGGGAGGAATTAAAGAATAGAAGAAAGCACTTTGTGAGAAATTGCTTTCCTAGATCACTCTGCCTGCATCTATGAACAGATTGCTATTTTTAAGCCCCAAAGATCCTCTCCCAACAACCAAGATTGTTGGTTCAAATCAGAAAATAAGCTGTGTGAAAACTGGGAGAATTATTTTTCTTTTCATAAGGAAGAGAGTAAAAAGGAATCAAAGAACAGGCAAACTGTAAATACATAGGGTACTTATAAACAATGGTTATATCTATTTATATAAATGTTGAATACATAAAGGTAAACTGTATTAAGGATTTTAATATGGAAATGTGGCAATGGTCCAGACTTACAATGGCAGTTAAGCTACTTTTCTCATACTTGCTCACAATGCCTTTTTTGAAGGATGATCAAAAAACGAAAACCCAAAATCCCTTAGAATATGAGTATCTTAGTAACAATTCCACGTGTACTCAATCAAAATACCAATATGACGCATGTCTCTACTAGTAAGTTATAATACTAACTATTCAAAGTTTACTTATTTCTGTCTTTTCCTGTCTCATTGTCAGAAATGGACATTTTAAGAGAGATCACGAAAGAACTAATCTCAGCAGATAAATTTCCATTCAGATTTCAAAAATATCTCTTGATTTTTAATGCACTGTTTTTTAATGCATGTTAAAAGATTAAACTGAGGGATATTAGAACTTTTTACTTGAGCAAAAATCAAATCAAATTGGGCAACATCCAGTCTAGCAGATAGAAAGGAGTTCAGAGGGACCTATACAAAGTGAAACATGCTGTAGGCAAAAAGGAGCAGAATAAGGAAGTTACACTAGGGGATAAACAGTGGACTGGTTATTGCAAAGTTAATTTCTTTGGGGAATGGCAGGGGTCTGTCAGTCAGATTACCCAACTAGTGGTGATCAGGCAAGTCCTCACTGACTGGTTTTATGATTCATTTCTGGGAGAGCCTAAACAGTAATTAAGTTGTGTTGGTTTTTTGACATGAAGTTTTAGCACAAGTGACTCCATTTGGGGCTGATTGTCTGCTTTCTAATACATGTAATTTCAAAAGATAAAATTTTTTACTGTTTCTTATATGTAAAATAAGCATGTCAAAGATTTTATTAAAGTCGTTAATTAGGGAGAGAAACATGACTATGTCAATATTAGTTCAAATGAGAATTTGAAATGATTATATATGCAATCATGAATGCTAAAATCAATTTATTAATAAGTATAAAACTGGTTGATATTCAGAGGGCAATAAAATATAATGTTTGGAATCATATTTTTTATAGGACAGAAATCGGTTGTATTTCGACTGGACAAAATTAATTTGCATTGCTATGGAAAAGAACTATTTATATTACCCTCAATTTTCTACCACTTAACTTCTAACCCCTACAGATGTGTACAATAGCCAAGTCAGTTGTAAGACTCACCCCCCACCATAGAATTGATAGTCTCCAGAGGATCCCATAGAATACTAGATACCCCTGAAAGAACTCTTTTGCCCATTTCCAGATCTTGAACAATATTTCCTTGACAATGTATATAATTTTACTGAACAAGTTGGTCTTAGCTGTTTTTTTCTTTTAGGCAGTAAATCCCTTTTGGTGACTGGAAAACTCCAAAATTATGAGGAAATCTTTCCTCAAGACATCTGCCTTATGAGAAGCTATGAGATTAAAATGGCAGTGTCCAGTCCTTTAGACAGAGCTGTTGATTTCTTTTATTTTTTATTGGAGTATAGTTGCTTTATAATGTTCTGTTAGTTTCAACTGTACGACAAAGTGAATCAAGGGAATCAGCTATACATATACATATATCCCCTCTTTTTTTGTATTTCCTTCCCATTTAGGATGTTCCTTTTCTAGTTTTCCCATTGTCCACACAGTTGCTTAATCCCAAATCCTAGAAATAATCTTGGCTCCTGTTCAGCCATCTTTGTTGTTGTCACTCAGTCGCTATGTGTGTTCAAATCTTTGCAGCCCCATGGACTGCGGCACGCCAGGCTTCCCTGTCCTTTACTATCTCCTGGAGTTTGCTCAAATTCATGTCCATCGAGTCAGTGATGCCATCCAGCCATCTCATCCTCTGTCACCCACTTCTTCTCCTGCCCTCAATCTTTCCCAGCATCAGGGTCTTTTCCAGTGAGTCACCTCTTTGCATCATGTAGGCAAAGTATTGGAGCTTCAGCTTCAGCATCATTCCTTCCAGTGAATAGTCAGGGTTGATTTCCTTTAGGATTGACTGGTTTGATCTCCTTGATGTCCAAGGAACTCTCAAAAGTCTTCTCTAGCATCACAGTTTGAAAGCATCAGTTCTTTAGTGCTCAGCCTTCTTTATGGTCTGGCTCTCACATCTATACATGACTACTGGAAAAACCATAGCTTTGACTATACAGACCTTTGTCGGCAAAGTGATGTCTCTGATTTTTAATATGCTAAGTTTGCCATAGCTTTTCTTCCAAGGAGCAAGCGTCTTAAATTCATGGCTGCAGTCACCGTCCACAGTGATTTGGAGCCCAAGATCTGCTCTATCCCAACTGTACATATACATGTGCGTATACACATCCCCTATCTAGCCCTGTCAGATCTATAAGCCAATCATTTCCTAAGTATCAGTTCTCTAAGTCTCCTGGTTCCAAGCCACAAAACATCACTTGCCTAGATTATTACAACAGCATTCACTGTTTCCTTTTTTGCCACCATAATTGCATTCTACACAAGTTAGCCATAGAGATTTTGAAAAGCTTAAATCAGATCATATCACTCCCCTGTTTAAAGCTTTACAATGGTTTTAAACCCATTTCAGTTAGAATAAAATCAAAATTTATGAAACAGTCTACACGGCCCAACATATTCTGGCCCCTCCTGCCATCTTCCCTCCTTCCTGTGCCCAGCCACACTGTCCTTCTCTCTGTTTATGGATATCTCTCTCTGTTTCCCAGCTCAGGGCCCTTTCATTTACCCTTACTTCTGCTCGAGAGACTTTCTCCATATCTTTACTTGGCTTCATCTCATCATTCAGGTGTCAGCACAAAATCCACACCCTCAAAAAAGTCTTGCTTTCCCCCCTACCTGATATATCTTTTCTCAGTCCCTCTGCCATTAGCTTGTTTTATGTTTTTTCCGTAGAAGTTATCACTCTTTGGATTTTTCTTATTTGCTAACTGATTGAATTGTTATTATCTGACTCCCCTGGTTGGGGGTGGGGAGCAAGGCACTATGTCTCATGTATACTCTGGTGCTTGGCCCAAAGGAATGCTCAACTAGTATTTGTTAAAAGAAAGCATAGATAAGCCCCAGTAAACATGTTTGAGATATTTATACAGGAGTTTCTGCTCAGGGTGGAGAATGACTCTGCTCCATCGAATGTGTCAGAACATCACAAGATGGTACTCAGCATGGTGATCAGTCTAGTCCTCCATGTCACAGTGGAGCACAATGGTGGCAGAGTCTCCTGCACAGGTCTTCAGTAGATTCCTTAGGAGCAAGAGGCACCAGTCAGTCCTCAGTTGTGAGCTAAAGTGTGAAGTATAAGGATTCAGTCAGTTCTAATGAGGTGGATGAAACTGGAGCCTGTTATACAGAGTGAAGTAAGCCAGAAAGAAAAACACCAATACGGTATACTAACGCATATATATGGAATTTAGAAAGATGGTAACGATAACCCTGTATGCAAGACAGCAAAAGAGACACAGATGTATGGAACAGTCTTTTGGACTTTGTGGGCGGGGGGGGATGATTTGGGAGAATGGCATTAAAACATGTATAATATCATATTTGATGCAGGATACAGGAAGCTTGGGGCTGGTGCACTGGGATGACCCAGAGGGATGGTATGGGGAGGGAGGTGGGAGGGGGGTTCAGGATAGGGAACACGTGTACACCCATGGCGGATGCATGTTGATGTATGGCAAAACCAATACAATATTGTAAAGTAAAAAAAAAAAAAAAGATTCAGGATCATAGGAGCCCTAGAGAGGAACAAGAGCAGGGAGGGTGGATATTGGAGCCTATTGCAAATACTGACTCTTCTCTGTCAACTTTTAACAAACATCTGAGCAATTCCAAGCCCACGGTGGTGAACTTTGCTATAAGGATGTTAGTAGCTTCCAGAAAAACCCTGAGACCGCTTGGGTTTGAGGACACTTGTTGGGATCCTCTAAAGATCAGAGTCTACTTTTGTGAATGAGTGTCTTGGGATCCTTAATAAAAAGGTACTTTGACCGCTAGTTGTTACTGTTTTTTACCATCTAGGTAAATTTCTGACTCATTAGGCCAGCTACTTTCTTCACCCACATCTATTATCTATCAGGCAGTCAGTTCAGTCATTCAGTCGTGTCTGACTTTGTGACCCCATCACCAACTCACAGAGCCTGTTCAAATTCATGTCTGTCAAATCAGTGATGCCATCGAACCATCACATCCTCTGTCGTCCCCTTCTCCTCCTGCCTTCAATCTTGCCCAGCATCAGGGTCTTTTCATATGAGTCAGCTCTTCGCATCAGGTGGCCGAAGTATAGGAGTTTCAGCTTCAGCATCAGTCCTTCCAATGAATATTCAGGACTGATTTTCTTTAAGATGGACTGGTTTGATCTTCTTGGAGTCCAAGGCACTCTCAAGAGTCTTCTCCAACACCACAGTTCAAAAGCATCAATTCTTTGGCACTCAGCTTTCTTTATGGTACAACTCTCACATCCATACATGACTGCTAGAAAAACAATAGCTTTGACTAGATGGATATTTGTTGGCAAAATAAAGTCTGCTTTTTAATATCCTGTCTAAGTTTGTCATAGCTTTTCTTCCAAGGAGCAAATGTCTTTTAATTTCATGGCTGCAGTCACCATCTGCAGTGATTTTGGAGCCCAAGAAAATAAAGTTTCTCACTGTTTCCATTTTTTCTCCATCTATTTGCCATGAAGTGATGGGACTGGATGCCATGATCTTAGTTTTCTGAATGCTGAGCTATAAGCCAACTTTTTTACTCTCCTCTTCCACTTTCAATAAGAGACTCTTTGCTTTGCTTTGTTTTCTACCATAAGGGTGGTGTCATCTGCATAACTGAGGTTATTGGTATTTCTCCTGGCAATCTTGATGCCAGCTTGTGCTTCATCCAGCCTGGCATTTGGTATGATGTACTCTACATAAAAGTTAAATAAGCAGGGTAACAATATACAGCCTTGAAATACTCCTTTCCCGATTTGAAACCAGTCTGTTGTTCCATGTCCACTTCTAACCATTGCTTCTTGACCTGCATACACATTTCTCAGGAGGCAGGTAAGGTGGTCTGGTATTCCCATCTCTTTCAGAATTTTCCACAGTTTATTGTGATCCACACAGTCAAAGGCTTTGGCACAGTCAGTAAAGCAGAAGTAGATGTTTCTCTAGAACTCTGTTGTTTTCTCATTGATCC
Source organism: Bos mutus (assembly GCF_027580195.1). NCBI lineage: Eukaryota > Metazoa > Chordata > Mammalia > Artiodactyla > Bovidae > Bos > Bos mutus. The sequence goes on from NC_091622.1 coordinate 11,629,539, forward strand.
AATGGATGTTGCAATTTGATTCTGGTTACTTTGCCTTTTCTTAATCCAGCTTGAACATCTGGAATTTCATGGTTCACATACTGTTGAAGCATGGCTTGGAGAATGTTGAGCGTTACTTTGCTAGTGTGTGGAATGAGTCCAGTTGTGTGGTAGTTTGAACATTCTATGACATTGTTTTCTTTGGGATTGGAATGAAAACTGACTTTTTCCAGTCCTGTGGCCACTGCTGAGTTTTCCAAATTTGCTGGCATATTGAGTGCGGTACTTTCACAGCATCATGTTTTCAGATTTGAAATAGCTGAACTGGAATTCCATCACCCCCACTAGCTTTGTTTGTAGTGATGCTTCCTAAGGCCCACTTGACTTCACATTCCAGGATGTCTGGCTTTAGGTGAGTGATCACACCATCGTGATTATCTGGGTCATGAACATCTTTTTTATACAGTTCTTCTGTGTATTCTTGCCACCCCTTCTTAATTTCTTCTGCTTCTGTTAGGTCCATACCATTTCTGTCCTTTATTGTGCCCATCTTTGCATGAAATGTTCCCTTGGTACCTCTAATTTTCTTGAAGACATCTCTAATCTTTCCCATTTTATTGTTTTCCTCTATTTCTTTGCATTGATCACTGAGGAAGGCTTTCTTATCTCTCCTTGCTATTCTTTGGGACTCTGCATTCAAATTGATACATCTTTCCTTTTCTCCTTTGTCTTTAGCTTCTCTGCTTTTCTCAGCTATTTGTAAGGCCTTTTCAGACAACCATTTTGCCCTCTTGCATTTCTTTTTCTTGGGGCTGGTTTTGATCACTGCCTCCTTTACAGTGTCACAAACCTCCGTCCATAGTTCTTCAGGTACTCTTGTCTGTCAGATCTAATCCCTTGAATCTATTTTGTCACTTTCACTGTATAATCATAAGGGATTTGATTTAGGTCATACATGAATGGTCTAGTGGTTTTCCTTACTTTCTTCAATTTAAGTCTGAATTTGGCAATAAGGAATTCATGATCTGAGCCACAGTCAGCTCTCTGTCTCGTTTTTGCTAACTATATAGAGTTTTTCCATCTTTGGCTGCAAAAAATATAATCAATCTGATTTTGCTATTGACCTTCTGGTGATGTTCATGTGTAGAGTTGTTTCTTATGTTGTTGGAAGAGGATATTTGCTATGACCAGTGTGTTCTCTTGGCAAAACTCTGTTAGCATTTGCCCTACTTCATTTTGTACTCCAAGGCCAATTTGTCTGTTACTCCAGGTATCTCTTGACTTCCACATTTTGCATTCCAGACCTATGATGAAAAGCACATCTTTTTTTTGGGTGTTAGTTCTATTATTTCCACCAAAGAGTTAATTATTCTAAGGCTATGATAAACATAAGACTTGGGTCTATTTACATAAAGACTTGCTATTTGCATAAACATGTGGGAAATATGTCTCATATTTTAGGACTTTTTCATTATAGAATAAGTTCTGAAGTTCTAGCAGCACTGCCCATTATGTATGCCAACTTAAAATGCAGATCTGAAAAGATCACTCATATTCACTTCTTGCCGAATCTAAGAGCGCTCCCTAGGCATTCTTATTGTGTTCTACTTTGTGGTTAACGCAGAAAGGAAAGATCCATGGCAGAGGTGGCAATTACATTGGGCCTTTAAATATGAAAAAACAAATATGGAAGTGGTTCCAGAACAAGGATTCATTTTGAATAAAGTCACAGGAGTGATGTTGTTTGGGATTTATTTGGAACAATAACAAGATGAGTCCTTGTTATTTGGGTCTCTGAAGATTTGCAGCTATTATTTCAAGTGCCTCATGTTCTGCAATGTCTTTATATTATGTGTACTTTGCAGGTAACTTTTTTTAGCAACAAGATTATATCATTGGGCTTTATTTTGTAATATATTACTCCTGAAGCTTCTTAATAAATTAATTTGAGTAGAACAACAGAGAAAGTGAGAAGGGTATAAACATGAATTCAGAGGCTGTTACCATCATTTGACTAGGTCTTTTAGTCACCCCAGGATCTAATCTTTCTTTACGTTTTTGCTCACTACTCGTCTCGCGTTTACCTAACAAGATTCCTTGTAATTGGTATCCAGTCTTCTTCCTTCAGCATCTCAACAGTTTAATCATATTTCAGGAAAGTCAGATCCCTGACACTTTCTCCAACCTGTTCCCACTATCATCCCTACAAATCCACATTCTGGAAAAATGACCTCTTATACATTTCTTACCTCTCTAAACCTCTGATTTCTAATCTGCAATAACAATAACAATAAATCTAAGAATTGTGCTACAGTAGATAGTGAATAAAAATATTTTGAGTATTCTTATTTTTGAATTGCTGTGCTTTTAACTTGGCAATATTAATTTAAGATTTTGTCTTGCATGAATATTATACATGAATACTGTATGTGAATAATTTACATACATGAATTATTTGCTTCATCTAGATTATAATTTAAAGTGTAAGTTGTATATATATATATTTTGTTTGTTTCCATCACAGAGTTTCTTATATTGCCTTATACATTAGGTATTTAATTCATGTTTTATTTTGAATTAAGTGACAACTAATAGTTTTTAACAGCACATTTGTCTTGGATTGTGATTATTTGGGGGCTTCTGGGGAATCAGCTATATCCAATACTTTATTTCATTGTAAGTCATCTGAGGGCGGTTAGGCATGCCTTCCCATCTTTTAAACTCCTAGGATTTCTTCCATGTGGTATGAAACAAATAAATATTTGATGAACCAAACATGAACACAGAAGCAACTCTGGTATTATTTTAAATTCTCTGAAATGCCAAAGAACTACACATTGGCTTGCTTATTTATGTAACTGAAAAGTGGGGTTTTTTTGTTATACAACTTTTGAAGGCTTTAGGAACTCTGACTAGTGTATCTTATTTTCAGAATATAGAGGCTGTTCTCGTGTCCCTGTGTATCTCACATTTTCATCTGGAAAGATGGCATTTTGTTCTTTCTGGAAATATTTATGAGCCTCTACAATGTTCCTGACTCTGTGAAGAGCACAAAAGTTCAGATGAAGAACCAAATAGAAAGAGCTGTTTGCTCTCTGTTAATATACCTTCAAAGGCTACTCAGCTGGAAGGCTATCTCCATTTTTTTCTGAAATCTAGAGGTTTACTTTAGGAGGGCCTTGTAGAAACTGGAAAAGAAAAAGGAAATCAGTTAGTTGTGCAAGGGAGTCGTAAGAACCTTACCCCAAGAGTAGGGTTTTTTATGGCCTGTCATAATACTTGGATTTAACTGGAAAAAATTTTCTCTCATTTTAAATTTGTATTCCATTTTGAATTTACTCTTTAACTTTTTCTTAGAGCCAGTTCTAGATGAAGTTTTAAGGTGGATAAAAATCCATCTTTGGTAACTCCACCTCCTTCTCTGAGTTCTCTGTCTTTATCCTCATTTTCTAGGCATTCAGTATTATCCTGTTGCTTAATCCAGAAGGACCTTATCTCACTAAGGTTTTCATATTTTACAGATGCATTAATGTTCCTCTGTTCACAGACTTCAATGCAATATAACTAAAAGTAGAGATATGAACCTATGAACAGAGGATACTAAAGGCACATTAATATTTCATTTGAAATAGCCAAATACTTACTTTATTCTTAAAGATGTTTTTTAAGTTATTTTGCTTCATTATTATTCTTCTTTTATGAGCTCCAAAACAAAAATTCAAGCTGTAATAAAATATCTTCACCTCTGTGATTAATGACAGCACCCTTCTAATTATTTTTAGATCTAAAAAAACCTGGACTCTGTGGGAGAGGGAGAGGGTGGGAAGATTTGGGAGAATGGCATTGAAACATGTGAAATGTCATGTATGAAACGAGATGCCAGTCCAGGTTCAGTGCACGATGCTGGATGCTTGGGGCTGGTGTGCTGGGACTGGCCCAGGGGGGATGGTATGGGGAGGGGGAGGGAGGAGGGTTCAAAGAAAAAAAAAAAAAAGGAAAAAAAAAAAAGTTAAATAAACAGGGTGAAAAAAAAAAAAAAAAAAACCTACAGTGAATCTCAAGTCTGGCTGTAAAAGAATATGTACTAGTTTCTTTTTTTAATGATTAATTTTGTGGTTAGTTTATTTCAGTGTAGTATAAAAAGTAGAAACCACATTATTTTTTTAATTAGTACATTATTTTTAATTTTAGCTATTAGTTTTCTCTTCTTTATGTAGTAATTCTTTAAGCAATTCTCTATGTCTAATGAAAAATGCATTTTTCTGTGTGGGTTATGATGAGGAAGATCATATTATTGTCTTCATCTTATGCAAGAGGTAAAGGACACTATAATTTTTATATTCATTGCTTTTTAGTGTGTAAATCCCATATAGCATCCTGCCAATGTCAAATAAATGGTGAATATTCACAAAGTACCAGTCATTAGCAGTGTGCCCATTTTTCCAAGCAGCTTTCATCATTTGTAATAGTTAACTTTATTCTTATTTCTTGGTCTGCATTCTGCCACAGGCCTGTAGTAAACACTCATGCTGGTACTACTTCATACTATGCACCAGACGCCTTGTGGTGCACCAAACAGGTAGTGATGAAGAAGTCAGGCAGGGCCCTCCGCATGGAACTTCCGTTTTGGTTCCAGCAGAACTTGGAACTTACATTCTAGTTCCGGTGCACAGTGATAGGGAACAAATAACCCTATGAGAAGATAACTTCAGATTATGCTAGGTGGGAAATGCACAGGTTGCGTTGACAGAGAATACCATTTAAAGTTCAACCTTCACTTGTGTGTGTATTCATTCAATATATTTATTTCTTAAGTAGGAGTTATGTGCACCCGGAATTACAAACTCAAGTGCCTGGATGTGAAGTGTGTAAAGCAGCTCCCTAATGAAAGTTGTGCATTTCAAATGTTCTTCAATTTTTTTCTTTTTTTGCTGGCCAAACCAAATTACCCTTTGGAATACATCGGTCTAATCTATCTACCTCTGCATGGAAACGTCCTCTTTTTTAGAAAGTTCAGTTCAGTTGCTCAGTCATGTCCGACTCTCTGTGACCCCATGGACTGCAGCACGCCAGGCTTCCCTGTCCATCACCAACTCCTAGAGCTTGTTCAGACTCATGTCTATCCAGTCGGTGATGCCATCCAACCATCTCATCCTCTGTTGTCCCCTTCTCTTCTTGCATCCAGTCTTTCCCAGAATCAGGATCTATTCCAATGAGTCGGTTTTTTGCTTCAGGTGGCCAAAGTATTACAGCTTCAGCTTCAGTCCTTCCAATGAATGTTCAGGGTTGATCGGATTGACTGGTTTGATCTCCTTGCAGTCCAAGGGACTCTCAAGAGTCTTCTCCAACACCACAATTCAAAAACATCAATTCTTCAGCGCTCAGCCTTCTTCACAGTCCAACTCTCACATCCATGCATGACTACTGGAAAAACCATAGCTTTGACTAGATGGACCTTTGTTGGCAAAGTAATGTCTCTACTTTTTAATATGCTGTCGAGTTAGTCATCATGTACAGTGATTTTGGAGCCCAAGAAAATAAAGTCTGTCACTGTTTCCATTGTTTCCACATCTATTTGCCATGAAGTGATGGGACCAGGTCCCATGATCTTCATTTTGTGGATGTTGAATTCAAAAACTCAAACTCTACTCTCTAGTAAATTATAAACCATGTGACATCCTTTCTGTTTGTCCAAGCAAAATTAGTTTCCTCCTCTTCAGGGCAGACAAATAATTTTCTGTTTTGCATGTATTTCTGTTTATGTCTTATTCTCCTGACTTAGCCCTTTATTACTTATATACCTTGGCATTCATCATGACATCTAAAGTTGTTCCTTAACCACAGAAATTGCTCAATATGTGTCTATTACATGAATGAGGAGAAGGTCAGACTAAGTCAAAATTATTACCTGTATGATCATTATGTGTTTTCTAGCTTAAAGCATCATAGTTTGTATTTATTTACATTGTGAATTATGGTGAGGATATAATGGACAACACATTCCCTAATTATTTGGTTTTGTTGTTGTTCAGTTGCTAAGTCATGTCCGACTCTTTATGACCCCATGGACTGCAACACACCAGCCTCCTCTGTCCACTGTCTCCCGGAGCTTGATCAAATTCATGTCCATTGAATCAATGATACCATCCAACCATCTCATTCTCCGTCACCCCCTTCTCTTCATGCTCTCAATCTTTCCCAACATCAGGGTCTTTTCCAGTGAGTTGGCTCTTTGCATCAGGTGACCAAAGTACTGGAGCTACCTAGAGAAGCCCTGAATCAGGTTTACACCAGAAAACTGGTTTTGTTTGCTCTTACTTTCTTGGATCAGTTCATATTCCAGTTGAACTTAAAAGAGAAACTCCACGGTCTAGAATATACAATTTTAAATTGTTTATTGTTTTGAATTTACATTTATTGTTTTGAATTTGTGACTTTTGAGGAGTGAGGTAAATAAAAAGTTTTATTTGAGCCTTGTTATGTATGAGGCAAGTATTAGATGTTAAAATGGAGTTATCATGTAAGCAATTAAATACAAGAAGCTGGGGTTTGGAAGAGAGATTATATATCTGAAGATATAAATGAAAGACATTGAAAGCCATAAGATTATATGGGATCCAAAGTTGAGCCTGAGCACTCCAGAGTTAAGAGTAGTAGATGGAGGGAGTCAAAAGGATCCTAAAAGGAAGCAGCCAGTGATGTAGGAGGAAAACCAAGAGAGAGTGTTCTGGAAGCCAAGAGAACAAAGAATGTAAAGGAGAAGCAACTGTTCAACTTGCTGAAAGTTACTCGTGGAATCAAGAGAGAGGAGGACTGATCATTGACCATTGAACTTAACAACATGGAGATCAGTGGTGATCTTTCAGTGGATGGTGGGTAGAAAAACCTACTAGAAATGTGTTCAAGAGAGAATGGGAGAAAACTAGGTGGAAATACATGTCAACAAATATTTCAAGGGGCAGTACCTGGAAAGGGAAGTAGTGTCAAGAAAAGACATTGTGTAAGATGGAATAAATAACAGCAACAGTGTTATGTAAGTTGCTGGGATTGGTTCAATAGAAAGGAAGAATCTGCTGATGCTAAAGATAGGGTAGCAGAATTTCTGAAAAGATGATTCCTGGGTAGATGACAGAGGTCATGAGATCTACTGTGCCAGGTGGAGGACTGGATCTGTGAATGAGGAAGGAACACACAGTGTATGAGCACAGAAGCAGGGAGCTGGTAGATTGGGATGAGTACCCTGTGGAAATTAGAATAGAACCTGAGTGGTTCTGCTTCCTCCTGTGAATCAAGAAGTAACTTTACGAGCTGAGAGTGAGGCTGAAGGGAGAGCTGTTAGAGAATTGAGAGGAGGAGTGTAAATATTTTATCTAAGCAATTGAGAGAGGTGATGAACATGGAAAATAAAGTAGGAATTAATGGCTATCACCAAGGGGCCCACTTGCAATTCATAATAATGACTTTAAAGTGAGACTGCTGCTGCTGCTGCTGCTAAGTCACTTCAATCATGTCTGACTCTGTGCGACCCCAGAGATGGCAGCCCACCAGGCTCCCCCGTCCCTGGGATTCTCCAGGCAAGAACACTGGAATGGGTTGCCATTTCCTTCTCCAATGCATGAAAGTGAAAAGTGAAAGTGAAGTCACTCAGTCGTGTCCGACTCTTAGCGACCCCATGGACTGCAGCCTACCAGGCTCCTCCATCCATGGGATTTTCCAGGCAAGAGTACTGGAGTGGGGTGCCATTGACTAGCACACATCATTTTAGTTTTTTTCTTTTTCTTTTTTTTTTCAAGAAATGGCTTAGGCAGAAAATTGGATTTAGATTAGCACTGAAGTTTACTAAAAGAATGTGATAAAGTTAGAAGGAAAGAAGAGTTTCGCACATGTACAAAAAGGCAATTACAAGGACTTCACATGGGATTCATACTAGGCAATGGTAGAAGGATAGTGAAAAGGTAGTAAAATGAATTGATAGCTGGTCTCAGTGAGCACAGAATTAAAAAAAAAAATTAAGTGCTAGAAGGAATGAGCTGGAAAAAAATAACTCAGTGCTTAGAGCATGCAGTGCTTGAAACTGTGACTTGAGTGGGGTTCCCATGAATGGTAATGATAAGATCTAAAACATGATCTCAGGAGTTGGTAGCTGCGGGGACAAGATCATGGGAATAGAGGATGTCAAGGAACTGAGTTCAGGATATTGGAGAATAATTCGTGTGGATATTGAAATTGAGTTGAAGAGTGTTTTGCAGTAAACCAAGAGCCAAAAATCTGTAAACCTGAAGGAGAAGAAAAACTGAAGTTTGGTATCTTATCTAGTCTGATAACATGGGATTCAGTGTTCAGGTTTATGGGGAGGAGGAGAACTGTTTGGAAGTAATAATGAAGTGCAGGTAGGGCATTTACCCTGCTTTCTGCCTGAGTGTTAAGAGCAGATGGAAGCAAGAAGGGCCACCGCTGGAGGGAGCTACAAGGAGTGGAGTGCTGTCAGAGGAGAGCCAGCTGTCAGTGGCAACAAGATAAAGATCACATTCAAGAAAAAATTGAAGATTAAATTAACTTCACTTACGCCGGCTCCAGAAGACACATGGTGTTGGGGAGAAGTTGAAAATGGGAGCAAAGGGAAGAATGAATATACAGAGCCTTCATGAAATTGGAGACAGTGATGTGAGGAAACTCAGGTTCCATCTGGCTTGTGACTTAAATAGGAATAAAAGACCAAATAGGAATGGAGCTGAGCCAGAGCGTGGTGGGCACCTGTCAGAGTTGAGGGGAAGGGTCTTGCCAGGGGTCTGCAGAGCTAAGAATATACTATCAGCAAACATGCTTGACACATGAGATTGTGGTCTTGATGTTCATGAGTAGAAAGGTAGAATGTGAATAGAGAGTCTTGATTTTTGCTACAAAACTCTGATCATTTACAAATTGATGATATTCTATAGAAATATAGTCTATGATGTTTCTTACCTTATAAAGGTAAAGGCTTGTTTAGGGAATGATTTTTATGAGTTTTGCCAGATTTAGGCTGATATTGTGGTTCCAGGAATTCATATATGTTTTGTCATTAACTTCTTGGGAAAGTCTGGATTTTCACATAACACAATTTATAGATAGTATCCCCTCCCCATTATTTCCCTTCAGTTTCCCAGAGTCTAAGCTTCACTACGAATATTTTACTTTATTGTAGTTATGACGGGGACTGAGTATGCTGAGTGAATAAATTTCTTGGCCCATGCATCAGTTTTAATTATTTAAAAATACATTTATACTCTTAAATCTCCTGCTTAAGAGTGAAAATCAGGTAACCGCTTACAATCTAAGTAATAGCAAATTGTTGACATCACTGAGCTGTTTCTTTTTCTCACATTTCTTGCATCTTTCCCTTGTCGCCTTCTAGTGGATTCTCCTTGTTGCCACTTTTGAGGCTGTGATGTTCAGTTCCTGTCTTGGTTTCTTTGTTGGTTTATTACTTCTCATCATTCTTTTCTGGCTGGGATTAATAATTTCATTGTCCCTTTGTTTACCTTTCAGTTTACTTTGATTCAGCATATTAAATTGCGTTTTAGTTTCTCCTGGATTGAGATGTTCCTTGTTCTTCAATTCAGTTCTAATTTTTATTTATTTGTTCTTACAATTATTACGTTTTTCTTGCAAATATTCTGAACACCTTGACATGAGTTCTTGCTTACATGTGAAACTTCCTCAGAGGAGAAAGATATTAGCTTCTCCTATCCTAAAATAATCCAAGAATTATTTTGAACCATAACCAGGGGGGAAATCGCTGGTTTGTTAACATCTATTTAAATAAATTTCAGTAACAAAATAGGGCTTCCCAGATGGCACTAAGTGGTGAAGAACCTGCCTGCCAGTGCAGGAGACATGAGTTCCATCCCTGGGTCAGGAAGATCCCCTGGAGGAGGGCATGGCAACCCACTCCAGCATTCCTGCCTGGAGAATCCCATGGACAGAGGAGCCTGGCGGACTACAATCCATGATGTCACAGAGAGCCGGTCATGACTGAAGCAACTTAGCATGCACACAGTAACAAAATGAGGAATGGAGTAGACAGGAGTATGACTGTTCTTTAAGTGGCTTTCCTCTCTTCTAAACAGATGGGGAAAGATGCTCAATTGTTCTTCTTTACCCTTTATAGCTTTGGTTATCTCATTCATTGCTTTTGCTCTTTCCTTCCATTTAGTTTTGAATCACGCTAGGTTCCAGAGGAGAGTAAGTTGTTAAAGAATAGGAAAACTTCACTCTTATTTTTCCTCTTGTTCAAAATATTGAATTTGGGCCAAACCAAAGGAAGCTAAGCCACTGACAGTCTTTACTTTTATGCATATTTATTTATACTTCTGTTGGCTCCATCTCAGAAACATATGTGAACCATATTGAAAAATCACACTAAAAAGCAGTATTTAATTATTGGTACTTAACTGGCTGATATTTAACTCAAGTTTTCATGGTTCAGAGTGTAGTATTTGAGTTTTCAGCCACTGCGTTGAAAATGGATCTTTTTCCTACAAATAGATGCTTAGTAGCTGGCATCATAAGCACATAGACCAAGTAATTATTTATTATCCTAAAATGCAAATTTTCATATGGTATAGAATGCTATTGTGTTGACATAACCACTGCATTCATTCTCTGCTTGATGGAAGCCAAATTATAAGCAGAAAATGGTTAGTGAGCCTAGAACTGGTGGACATGCTTATGATTCTAATGTTTTATAGCTTTCTAAGTTTGATGGATTCTAAGCTTTATTTTTTGATTGCAAACAACTTGGACATGCTTATGATTCTAATGTTTTATGGCTTTCAAGTTTTATTTTCTGATTGGAAACAACTTGGAATTAAAAGATTAGCAGTTTCCCCCAACATATGCATATATATTTATTTAATCATGTATTACATGTATAAGTACTATTTAATATGTATTATAAGAAATAATACCTCCCAAATCAGAAATTTTATAAGAATTTTTAAATATACACAGTATTTCTAATCTTTTCTTTATGCCTTGTACCTCCCCCACGGTGGACACCTTAGCTTGGAAACCACTGACCAAGTGCTTTGCTGTAGAGGTAAACTTGTCACTGCTGCTACTGCTGCTGCTAAGTCGCTTCAGTCGTGTCCGACTCTTTGCAACCCCATAGACGGCAGCCCACCAGGCTCCCCCATCCCTGGGATTCTCCAGGCAAGAACACTGGAGTGGGTTGCCATTTCCTTCTCCAGTGCATGAAAGTGAAAAGTGAAAGTGAAGTCGCTCAGTCGTGCCCGACTCTTAGCGACCCCATGGACTGCAGCCCACCAGGCTCCTCCATCCGTGGGATTTTCCAGGCAAGAGTACTGGAGTGGGGTGCCATTGCCTTCTCCGAAACTTGTCACAGTTACCTGAAAATAGAAGAGCTGAACATCCAAGGCACTTAAATAGCAAAGCAGCCTTGGAGACACAAGAATGAAGACTGCCCCTCTCACCTCTTCTTATGGGTGACTTGCAGGCCAATGGTCCTCGTTCTGCATTACACAGTCCTTTTTATATAGGTGTGAATGTCACTGGTAATTGTGTCAGTGTGTCAGATGTCAGTGAGCGTCTCCATCAAATGACTTTTATAGATACCAACATTCTTCCCTAACCTGGTTAATTTTGTACTTTAATTCTGACAGGATACATCTTGGTCTTTCTTCTGAGTTTGTGAGATGCTGCTCTCACTCCCCGATTCAGAGCAGTCCACACTGTTGCATTGTGTGCAGTGTAGCTATTCCTCGTTCTGTGGAACATCCTCTGATTGCCCAGTCAGTCAGTTCAGTCAGTTCAGCTGCTCAGTCGTGTCCAACTCTTTGCGACCCCATGAATCACAGCACGCCAGGCCTCCCTGTCCATCATCAACTCCCGGAGTTCACCCAAACTCATGTCCAACAAGTCGGTGATGCCATCCAGCCATCTCATCCTCTGTCGTCCCCTTCTCCTCCTGCCCCCAATCCCTCCCAGCATCAGAGTCTTTTCCAATGAGTCAACTCTTCACTTGAGGTGGCCAAAGTACTGGAGTTTCAGCTTCAGCATCAGTCCTTCCAAAGAAATCCCAGGGCTGATCTCCTTTAGGATGGACTGGTTGGATCTCCTTGCAGTCCAAGGGACTCTCAAGAGTCTTCTCCAACACCACAGTTCAAAAGCATCAATTCTTCAGCACTCAGCTTTCTTCACAATCCAAATCTCACGTCCATACATGACCACTGGAAAAACCATAGCCTTGACTAGACGGACCTTTGTTGGCAAAGTAATGTCTCTGCTTTTCAATATGCTATCTGGGTTGGTCATAACTTTCCTCAGACGTTGTCAAAAGTAGGGTATATGAAGCTGGCTTCCAGTGTTCCAACCTTTTATTTCAGTACTTCCCTCCTTTATAGTGGGGCTTCCCTGGTAGCTCAGATGGTAAAGAATCTGCCTGCAATGCAGAAGACTTGGGTTCGATCCCTGGGTCAGGAGGATCCCTGGGAGAAGAGAATAGCAACCCACTCCAATATTCTTGCCTGGAGAATTCCATGGACAGGGGAGCCGGGGGGCTACAGTCCATGGGGTGGCAAAGAGTCAGACACAACTGAGTGACTCAACACACTCCCTTGCAGGGGGCTCCAGTGCACCATCATGCAGTGCCCTGTTGGTATTCCTCATTGCCCAGTCCTGCCCTTTGAGGACAGCTCCTGGGCTTTATGCCTGTGTCCCCCACTTCCAATATTTTGAAACTTTATGTTTCCCCATTCCTTAGTAGAGGAATTTTCTCATGCTGTCACTCGAAAGCTAACATATCTTGAAGACAATAGAGTTCTATTGGCAAAGTCCAATCATCAGACACCCCAGTTAGCTAGTTTTACCTGTCCTTTATCACTCGAAACCCTCGCCAACATCCTCAACCCTGGCTCTTGCCTACCAGATTGAGCTACTTAAAATTCCACCATTGTGCCAGTTCACATCATTAAGCCTCTGCTTGAAAAGTTTATTCCTACCCTCTTCACTTTTGTGTTCTATATTCAAGACCCAGCTTAAATATTTCCCCAGGGAATATTTCTTTGAACTTTCTTGAAATGCCAACATTTGACTTTCCATATCACACTGCCATCACCCCTATTTAAGCACTTAACTGGCTGAATTGAAATTACCTGGATGTTTACCTTACCTTTTATTGTTTGGCTGTAAACTCCTTGAAATAAGCCACTAGGTCTTACTCACCTTTGTTTAAGCAGCACATTGTTTGGGAAGAAAGAGAGGGAGGGAGGGAGGGAGGGAGGAGGGGAGAGAAGGAGGAAGTTAACTATAAAACTGAAGAAAACTAGAGAACTCTGGGTCGTCTATCTTTAAACAAATAAGTAAATATTTGCTGGAAATCTTTCATAATATGAAGAGTAGGACATAAATTTGAAGTTTTGTTGTTATAAAATAAAAAACAAATTATCTTTGTTCCAACCTCTTCATCTCAGTATTCCTGCCTAATTTACATCTTATGATGCTTTTAGAATTTTATACCACTTTGATATGCAAATTTCAAACACATACATTGCTCTGGAAAGATAGTTCATATTTTATGGATTATAAGATGCCATTAATAGTAGAGAGCCCAATATATTAAATAAAATCATGTTAAATATGTAAGTTAATTATAAAATACTTAATTTTGAAATAGTTAAGTAATGAAAAATGAGTATTTTAGAATTAGGGACTATGGTAATATTACTAACAGTAAAATCTGAGAATTACTGAATGCTTACAAAAAATAAGTACTTTACATAAATTATAAAACTTATTGCCCAAAACAACCCTAGGTGATAAATTCTACTACTATTATATTACATAAGAGGAAACTAAATGCACAAAGTTCATATTGGTAATAAGCCCTCAAAATGTATATCTAGGTACTTTTATGCTAAAGAAATGTGGTCCAGTGGAACTTGTGTTCAATGATAAGAATATTCAATATCTGTGTCGTTCAGTATGGTAGTGACTTTGCAGCTTCAGCAGCAGCAGCCACTAGCCACAGGTGACTGTTGAAACCTTGAAAATGTGGCTATAAATGAGAAACTGAATTTTAGTATCAGTTCAGTTCAGGCACTCAGTCATGTCCAACTCTTTGAGACCCCATGAATCGCAGCACTTCAGGTCTCCCTGTCCATCACCAACTCCCAAAGTTCACTCAGACTCAAGTCCATCGAGTCAGTGATGCCATCCAGCCATCTCATCCTCTGTCATCCTCTTGTCCTCCTGCCCCCAATCCCTCCCAGCATCAGAGTCTTTTCCAATGAGTCAACTCTTCACATGAGGTGGCCAAAGTACTGGAGTTTCACCTTTAGCATCATCCCCTCCAAAGAAATCCCAGGGCTGATCTCCTTCAGAATGGACTAGTTGGATCTCCTTGCAGTCCAAGGGACTCTCAAGACTCTTCTCCAACACCTCAGTTCAAAAGCATCAATTAGTTTAGTTTAACTTAATTACTTTTAATAAAAACAGCTGCAGAGAGATTTATTTTATATAATTGGCTCACATGATTTTAAAAGTTGACATGTCCAAAAATCTTCAGGATAAGCCACCAGGCTATAAACCCTGCAGTTGAGTATGGAGGCACTATACTGGGAAAACTCCCCCTTCTTCAGAAGACTTCAGTCTTTTTCTATTAAGGCCTTCAAGTGCTTGGAATATGCCTGCCCACTTTATGGAGGATAATCTGTTTCACTCAATCTGCTGATTTAAATGTTACTCTCATCTAAAAATATTTTCACAGAAACATCTAGAATGTTTGACCAAATATCAGGGTACCATGGCCTAGCCAAGTTGACACAAAAATTAATCATCACATAGTTCACTCAGCACTTCTGTATGCAATACACAACAAACTACATTGTTCCGTAGATACACTAGAAAGGAATTTCGTAATAAATTGAATTGCTTTCATAAACTCAAACAAAACTGACAGGTTTAATAGATCATCAGATAAAGCATTCTAACTTAATGTTAGTTGTTTCAGAATATTCTAAAATTCTTTCATGCTGTCTCATTACTGTCAGATACTACTTTCTTGTTTCCTACAGTATATGAGGAAAAGTGTGAGGAGGAGGAGGAGTGCTCAGTCATGTCCAACTCTTTGTGACCCCATGGACTGTAGCCCTCCAGGCTCCTCTGTCCATGGAATTTTCCAGGCAAAAATACTGGAGTGGGTTGCCATTTCCTTCTCCAGAGAATCTTCCTGACCCAGGGATTGAACCCACGTATCCTGCATTGACAGGTGGATTCTTTACCACTGAGCCAGCTGGGAAGCCCAAAAATATGAGGACTGAAGTAAATATTATCATTTTCCCATATTGAATGTATCATAATGATTGATGGGAGTTAAATCTACCATTACTTTCATAAAACAACTACAGAACACAACTAATATATTTGGGAAAAAGCATAATGATAGAGCTAATGGGATATTATGTTATACATCCCATAATTAAACATGGAACAATTAGCAAATCATAAAAGAATAATTAGAATATTTGTTAATAACCCTCCTTATAAACACTTATAAAACATAAAACACTTATAAAACTTAAGTGTTAAATTACACTTCTTCATTGACTGCAAACTCTTAGTAATTGGAATTAATAAAATGAATAACAATACTTGATTTGGGCTTATTTTTAATTTCATACCAAGGATTTTGGCTCAGTACTTTTCTAACAGAGCATCTTTGAATAAATCATGAAGTTTTACTTAAGCAAAGGGCTACCTTGGAAAGAGAAGTGAAGTGAAGTCGCTCAGTCATGTCCGACTCTTTGCGACCCCATGGACTGTAGCCTACCAGGCTCCTTGGTCCATGGGATTCTCCAGGCAAGATTACTGGAGTGGGTTGCCATTGCCTTCTCCAGGGGATCTTCCAGACCCAGGGATCGAACCCGGGTCTCCCGCATTGTAGGCAGACGCTTTACCGTCTGAGCTAGAAGTAGACAGATATTTCCTGCAGTTTTGAGTGTTTTTCTCTGTAGCAGACATTACTTCCTTCACAAACTCTGATGTTGACATTGCTGTCTTTCATATTTGAATGAAGAAGATGGATCACAAGGAAGAAAACATCTGTCCTGTTCATGTCGTACAAGCATAGTGATTGTTATTAGTTTTTTCTTCTTAGAATTATTTGAGAATTCATTGATATTTAGATATTTAGACTCACTGTCCACCTGAAGTTTTCACCAAGACACCTCATTCCTGGTTGTTGTCCATCATGCTGTCTGTAATGTGGCTGTTGTGAAGGATGAAATTTTATGTTACATTTGGATTAGAAACGGCTAGAGGCAGCTATTATTTTAGTAATTTGCAAAATGGAAAGCTGAACTCAAGTAATTGTAGCTTTCTGACTAAGAACAGAAGCTATGCCATGTGTTGAGTTTAATTAACACAAGGCTGGTGAGATTATTCCTAGAATGACGGGTTAATAATCACTAAGTTGGTGGCTTCGTTTACAGCCTAGATAAGCAAGCCTTTTTAATCAGCTTTGTGGTTAACCTAGTCTCTTGGTTAAAAGTTACATCCCTGGTAGATTAAACAAATTTTATAGTTGCAGGTGAATAACTGAGACCCTCTTGTCCCCTCTCAATAAACATTAAACATAGGAGCTGTCATTCAAGATAATAAGAAAAAGAGTGCATAAGCTAAAAGAATCTTCTCTAAATCCTTTGCACACACCTCCCAATTCCCAGTCTCTTAACAGCCTGGTTCTTTGTGTTCTTCCTTCTGTTACTGGAATGAGTAATACTCAACACCGTTTATGGAAGTTGCAAAGCTCTTGTGTCAACAAGATTCTTTTCACTCAGGGCTTGTCATCAAATACCATGGTTTTCTATCCTTTCTTTTCATTTTAACCAAAGATGACTCAAAAGTTTAAAACTTAACAGTTTTTCTTTCTACACTTGGGTTTCCCAGTGGTTTCACAGTTATGGTTACTTAAAAATGTGTAGCTGTACATCTATTTCAGAGAATTTTAAACAATATTCTGCTCTCTTTGTTTGGTGAGTTGAATTCTACTCCATAGAATGTCCACACAGTTCAGCCGTCCCAGTCTTGCAGTAACCCCAGCTTTAATGCTCCAGGATATCATTCCTGGTGCTATTGCTTTTTATCAAATACCTTCCTTAAACTTGGCAGTGGCCCAGATTAAATTGTTCAAGACTGAGAATGTGACATTTCTGGTTATTCTGGACCTCAAAGCTATTCAAAAAATGTTCAAGTTCATTCTTATTCGAAAAGGTTTGATAAGGTACATTGAATGCAGATTGCCTTTCTCACAGTAGGCATTCAAAACAGGTCACGGTGATAACTCATGCCCCATGGGGACTTACATTTGGTGTGGACTTTGATTCTAAGTCTGTGCCGCTCCAGATTCTTTTATGATTTCTCTCCTTAAAGTTTTCATTTTAGGAGAATTCAGGCCATCTTCCAGCTTCTAATGGCTAGTAAAAGTTACTGATTCATAGATTGTGAGAACAGAAAGGCCCTGGAGACTTCCTAATTCCATATTCCTTATTTTATGTAAGAACTTTTACAGTTTTGTGAAAGGAGTTTCCTGATTTGGCTAGTATATTTCTTTAGATGTAACACCTATAGTTATCCTAACCCATTTCTGCAAATGTACCAGTAGTCTGTAGTGCACAGTGATTTTGCAAGTGATCCTGAGTAATTTTCATGTTTGCTGCCTTGTTTTATAAATGTGTACTTTGCTTGCTCACCTGTGTTCAGGACTTCCCTTGTGGCTCAAAAGATAAAGAATCTGCCTCCAATACAGGAGACCTGGGTTCAGTCCCTGGGTCAGGAAGATCCCTTGGAGAAGGAAATGGCAACCCACTCCAGTATTCTTGCCTGAAAATTCCATGGACAGAGGATCCTGGTGGGTTACAGACCATGGAGTCGCAAAGAGTCTGACATGACTGACCGACTTTTTTTTTTTACTTTTGTGTGCTCACCTGTGTCCAATAGCTACTGAGCACTTTTCTAAAGAGTATTTTATGAGATTTGAACATTTATGTAAACATCATATATGTTTACATAAATTTACATTTATGTAAACATTCTATAGAAGCCTTACCATTCATACTGAAACTGCCCTGTTAGAAGATCTAGAGAATAATTTTGATCTTTGGCAGAATGGTAGTATCATTTTTTTCTAACTCCCAGAAACTAGCTGTTGGCTTTTATACAAGGGAATATCAAGTTACTTTCTCTTTATTAAAATGCAAAGGGGTATAGAACAAAATGTTAAGTATACAGAAGGAAGTGCTTCCTTTCCATAGAACTGTATGTTTCTAGTTCCTACTAGAAATCTTTAATAAAACATGACAATACTCACTTTACAGAGCTTGAATCCTGTTAGATGCAAAGCTGTTTCAACACCCAGATTGTCTCTATGAGAGGTATCTGCAGGATTCTGTAAGTGATCTTATTCTTTTAGAATAAGGATGAAGTTTAATATTTTTTCAACAGGACTCTGTTTTGTTCTTATACTACTTAATAATATTTACTAAAATTGTAGGGCTTCCCTGGTGGCTCAGACAGTAAAGAATCTGCCTGCAATGTGGGAGGCCTGGGTTCTATCCCTAGGAAAGACCCCCCAGAGGAGGGCATGGCAACCCACTCTCGTATTCTTGCCTAGAGAATCCCCATGGACAGAGGAGCTTGGCCGACTACAGTCCATGGAGTCACACAGAATCAGACACAACTGAGCAACTAAGCACAGCACAGCAGCACTAAAATTGTATAATACTTCATTCTCTATTAGAGGGCCTCTGTACATATTATCCTATGTAACTTTCACAGCAACCTCAAGAGAAAGACATGTGTTACAACTCAGATCATATTAAGTGAATGTCAGATGTCATTTGGAGCAGTCATTTAGGTAACCACCACACCCTCTTTCATAATCAGGGCTGGCCAAGGCCCTTCCCATCATTTCTCTGCCTTTCCTAGGCTGTGTTCCTGCATCTGTCCATCTTCCAGGTTCCTCTTCTGGTCGCTGACCCATGAACTTCTGCCCTCTCCTTTCTCCATAAGATTCCCAATACTATTCTGAGGGCTTACTAACTTTTCTGAAAACGTGGGGTCGTGTTGCATAGCAACAGGTTTCTGCCATCTCTCTGGCTCGCCACCTCACTAACTACCCCTGCTCCTCACACAGGAGGGGATACTTAGGTAGAGGAATAATAAGCAATGGATCCAAGTGATGGAGCATGACCTGAAAGCCATGTGTTCCGAGGACAGATCCAGAGCTCCACTTGTTACTTTAAAAATATCAATATTTAGCACATTATAGTTTACATAGACATTTTACTTATGTACACTCATTTTAATGTCTTTAATAAAACTGTGAGGTATTATCTTTCCATTTTGAAGAAGCGGATGTGGACACATGGAGAATTGACTTACTTTAGCCAATGCCTGTTTGTTAATGCTCAGCTTTACCCTTTTCTTTGAGATTTCATTTACCTAAAACTGATTTCATCTCTTTGTGGGGAGTCTTATGGTGTCCCAAGGATTTCTGTTAATTACTAGGGGTTCACACAGTCTCATGGTCATCTCTTCCTAGAGCTGAGCCCTGATCTCAGCTAAATTTCATCTTCTTCCTAGGACACTATACCTTTCAGCTTCAGTGCAACCCAGATATGAAAAATAGTCTTTTCTTTCTTTACTTATTTTACTTTTTTTGGAAAAACTAAAGCCAGCTACTCCAGAAGCTGAAGAAAGCAATAGAGAAAATTTTCACCACTGAATTTTACCAGAAATACTGTTTTGGCTTTAAAAAATCATTTTTTTCACTTTACTAGAGAGTTAACAGTGGAGTCAGTGTTAGAATTTCTACTCCTAATCTTTTGTTCTTTTTACCACAAGATACTATTTCTGAGAAGTATTTGTTAGTTAGGTTTGGTAATGATTGATATATCTATTCAGAAAATTTTAAATAGAATAATTAAGAGAATATTAAGACATCAATGGTTCTCAAACTTTTTAGGCCTCAGGGCCCTTTTGCACTCCCCAAAATCACAGAAGACTCCAAAGTCTTTTGCTTATTTGAGTTAATACTGTTGATTTTTGCCATAATAGAAATAAAAACTGAGAATATCTTAAAATATTTATTTATTTTAAAATGACAAACCAATTACATATTAACATAAATAAGATAGTTTTATGACTATAACTATGCTCTTCTAACGGAGAAGGCAATGGCACCCAACTCCAGCACTCTTGCCTGGAAAATCCTATGGACAGAGGAGCCTGGTAGGAGTCCATGGAGTCGCTAAGAGTCAGACATGACTGAGCGACTTCACTTTGACTTTTAACTTTCATGCATTGGAGAAGGAAATGGCAACCCACTCCAATGTTCTTGCCTAGAGAATCCCAGAGACGGGGGAGCCTGGTGGGCTGCCGTCTATGGGGTCACACAGAGTCAGACACGACTGAAGTGACTTAGCAGCAGCAGCATGCTCTTCTAAAAAGAAGTGAGAAAGGTAGCATTATTTTTAATTTTACTGTTCTCTTTAATACCTGACTTAATAGAAGACAATTGGATTTTCATTGTTGTTATATTTGAAGTATGTGAAGGAAACTTAGCTTCTTAAAGGTATATAGCTGAAAAAGGGAGATGTATTCAAATCATATTTTTAGATACTTTTGATACTCTTCTTCATTACGACACCAAAATTCGACAGGTGGTAATTATTGGAGACCACACAACAATCAAAGGTTTGGAGACGAGTTAAGTCTGCCAAAACTCTAGTAACTCCATTGAACCTTTTGGTTTTTTTTTTTTTTGGTTGTGTTTCTCTGTGCTAGACACAGCTTAAAGCACTTTGCATGGTGGGGGTGGTGGGGGTGGTTTAGTCACTAAGTTGTGTCCAACTCTTGTGATCCCAAGGACTATGGCCTGCCAGGCTCCTCTGTCCATGGGGTTTCCCAGGCAAGAATGCTGGAGTGGGTTGCCATTTCCTTCTCCAAGTACTTTGCATATACTAGCTTTTTTAATCCTCATAATAACTCAATGAGAAATGTGCTAATATTAACCTCATTTTCAGGTTACTGAAGCAACTGAGTAAACTGAGGCATAAAAATGGAAATGAGGAAACTGGTGAGTAGAGATTCTCTGCAGTGAATTTGCCATTTTAATCCTCAGCTCTGTTGTTTTACAGGATAGTAAATTTAAAGTAAAATAACCCTTAATGACAAGGGCAAGTAATAGAATCACAGAGTTATTGGTAAGTGTATTGAACACTCTAATAACATAATAGAGTGAGAAATATCAATAACCTCAGATATGGAGATGATACCACCATTATAGCAGAAAGCAAAGAAGAACTAAAGAGCCTCTTGATGAGGGTGAAAGAGAACAGTGAAAAAGCTGGCTTAAAACTCAGCGTTCATAAAACAAATAAAGGGGGGGTGGGAATGGAAAGAGTGAGACTTTATTTTCTTGGGCTCCAAAATCACTGTGGATGGTGACTGCAGCCATGAAATTAAAACACACCTCCTCCTTGGAAGAAAAGCTATGACAAACCCAGATAGCATATTGAAAAGCAGAGACATTGCTTTGCAGACAAAGGTCTGTCCAGTCAACGCTATGGTTCTTCCAGTAATCATATATGAATGCGAAAGTTGGACCGTAAAGAATGCTGAGCACTGAAGAATTGATACTTCTGAACTGTGGTGTTGGAGAAGACTCTTGAGAGTCCCTTGAACTGCAAGGAGATCAAACCACTCAATCTTAAAGGAAATCAATCCTGAATATTCATTGGAAGGACTGATGCTGAAGCTGAAGTGCCAATACTTTTGCCACCTGATGCGAAGAGCTGACTCACTGGAAAAAAGACCCTGATGCTGGGAAAGATTGAAGGGGACGACAGAGGATGAGATGGCTGGATGGCATCACTGACTCAGTGGACATGAGTTTGAGCAGGCTCTGGGAGATAGTGAAGGACAGGGAAGCCTGGCTTTTTGAAGTCCATGGGGTCGCAAAGAGTCAGACACAACTGAGCAACTGAACAACAACAATCCTTCTTCTTACAAAACTGTCTCTATTAAGAACATTTATTTTGTAAAAGTAAAACTGAGTTTCCCTATAGATCAATGTGAATTATTTCTTTGCATTCTTCTATAGACATTTAAAGGAATCGACAAATTAGTCAAGTAAGGTTGAAAATAAGCAACCACATGGGGTAAACTTCAGTTTGACAATTGAAATTTCCAATCTGACTGTCAGGAAGAAAGACAGTGGGCAAGACAGTAATTCCCTCGTCCCAAAAGATGACATTATCTTTTGCTTTGCTTGGTTTCATCATTTGCACACAACAGAGCAGTGGGAGAAGGATGTGGAGTTAAGGAGTTCATGGACAGGAAATGCATAGAAGAGAGAAGGTACAATAATAGTTAAAACTAACATGTGTATGCCGGTTCTCAGCTGTGTCCATCTCTTTTCACCCCATGGATGAGCCCACTGGGCTCCTCTGTCCATGGGATTTCCCAGACAAGAATACTGGAATGGGTTGCCATTTCCTACTCCAAGGGATCTTCCCAACCCAGGGATCGAACCCTCCTCTCCTGTGGCTCCTGCATTGCAGGCAGATTTTTTACCACTGAGCCACCTGGGAAGCCCAACACTTGTGTAACATTTCACAATGTTCTGTATGTTTTCTGTATTTTATTTTCTATAATCTTAACCAAAAAAGAAAACAAAACAAAACCATGTGTAGGGAGTCTTCAGGGCATGTTTATTTTTCTTTTTTATCTCCAATTTTTAGAATTATTATTACTATGAAGTATTTCAAGCATACTAGAACTTCTTAAGAATAATTTAGCAAATACTCTGGGTATTTTTCTACACAAAGGAAAAAAACTGAATCAAAGGAATTATTATATAAAATTAAGTCAGTTGTAACCTTATTCTTATACATGGGGTAGAAGAAAGATGATCTATAAGAATGATTAGGGCAAGGGAGTCTGTTTAAATTTGCTAAATTTCTTTCATTTAACTACTTACAAAGTTCAAACCTCAGAATATAAAATATCAATTCCACTTTTTTATCTGCCAGCACTAATTGCTTGTTAATACTGCCACTTTAATAATAAATCCTAAGCAATTTAAAATAGTTCAATATCTGTATTTGGGACAGAATCAATAGTCATCACTGTTAGCAAAGCCACCAATAAAAGGGCAAAGCCACAGATAGATTAGAAGTCCATAAGTTTATCTTCTAGGAAAGAAAATATTTAATACATGTCAGTTGGTACCTGTGTTCTATTTCTAATGATGGCTACATGAAAATACACGGCTCTAGCCTTGAGAATTTAGTTATACCAGTTAATAGAATTTTTATTCAGTAATTGTCTTTACCTTCAGTTGCAACTGCTTTACAACAGAATTACAAGCTTCCTTTACAAATAATGCTAATTTATTGAAAGTGCATAAACCAACTGCCTCGAGGAATTATCGAGTATACTCTTTTCTAAGCTTCCCTAAAACATAAAAATCATTCTTTACTTTTGATTCTTAGTATATCATAAATGCCCCATAGAGTCATTTACCATAAGTTCTCGCTATCTGTCCCCTGCACTGTTCAATGCCTGGAATGTTGTAAATTCTTCATAAACATCATTCTCGTTAAACCGAATTTGTGAATTTGTCTGAAGACTGCCATCATTTTCTCTACTGAGCCACTGCAAGCCATGGCTTGCAGCTAAGACACTAATGTCTTCACGTGAGTTTGTCATGAAGTAACAAAGAGGAGCTTATCACTCAGTTCAGTTCAGTCGCTCAGTCGTGTCCGACTCTTTGCAACCCCATGAACTGCAGCACGCCAGGCCTCCCTGTCCATCACCAGCTCCTGGAGTCCACCCAAACCCATGTCCATGGAGTTGGTGATGCCACCCAACCATCACTGTGTGGCTAATTTCAGGTGCAAAGATACTCAGTTATTTGAAAGAGAATTCCAAACCATGGGTGGGAGGAGGTAATCCTGCTCAAAGATGCAAGAATGTCCCCACACTTTTGTTGGTCCAAT
Organism: Bos mutus; assembly: GCF_027580195.1. NCBI lineage: Eukaryota > Metazoa > Chordata > Mammalia > Artiodactyla > Bovidae > Bos > Bos mutus. The sequence continues at coordinate 11,653,580 of NC_091622.1, forward strand.
TTCTCCAGAAGACACTTGGGGAACAGAAATATCAAGCTCTAAGTTTTCTTTTTTTTCCAAAGTCAGAACCATAAAGAAAATGTTGGACTTTACCAACATTTGAAAATATGGCAGTCCTGTTTTCAAGGGAATTAACTAAATGATGAACTGATAAATACAGAGAAAAGCGTATTCATAGTTTCAAAAAATATTTAAAAGATTTTTTAACAAGGAAGCTGTATTTTACATTGAAAAATTTCAGCAAAATATTAGCTAAAGATATTTTCTTTAACACATCCTGTCTCTAGGGCAAAACTGGTAACATGAAATGTGGTTTAATATTTAAGCTATTCTCTGTTCTACACCTCTAAGCACATTTGGTGTTTAGAACAGAGGAGATAAATCACATTTTTCTACATTGATTTAATAATACTCTATGGTAGTAGTGAAAATAGCAAGAAAAATAGAAATTTTATTTTGACAGTATGGGAACACTTTGCTTGACGGAATACGTGTGTCCTTGAAAAAGTCTCTGTAAGTTAAATTATTTTAAATGTACTCTGGAGTTCCCTGTTAAATTTTACTCTGTAAATAATTTCACAAATAAGGAATCAATTGACTATATAAGTGAATGTTCATTTAGTTAGATGTTTGACAGTCTTTATGTTTTCAACTTTATTTTTTTTTAAATAATGAAGTGTAGAAAGTCCAGTATGTCTTTAAAAGGAATACATCCAAAAGATAATACAGGAAAAGGGGGTCATGGCAAAGTCTCTGTAGTTAGGGACGAAGCTTATTTTTTTTACGGAAACTAACAAAAATTTACGCACACTATGCTGCTGTTGCCTAAGTTGCTTCAGTCATGTCCGAATCTGTGTGACCCCATAGACAGCAGCCCACCAGGCTCCTCTGTCCCTGGGATTCTCCAGGCAAGAACACTGGACTGGGTTGCCATTTCCTTCTCCAATGCATGAAAGTGAAAAGTGAAAGTGAAGTCGCTCAGTCGTGTCTGACCCTCAGCGACCCCGTGGACTGCAGCCCACCAGGCTCCTCCATCCATGGGATTTTCCAGGCAAGAGTACTGGAGTGGGGTGCCATCGCCTTCTCCGACACACACTATAGATGAGAGTAAAAAGAATGTTTTCAGAAAGAAACCACTTACCGTGTGACTTGCAGCCATGTGTTTTAGGAGACCAGGAAAACTGTAATCAGTGTAGCAAGTGCCTTCCAAGGATAAACAGCAGGCTCTGATGACCAGCAAACACCATTCAGAGGCATGAGTTTTTAAAATTATGTGATAAGTTATCCTTTTCCTTGTTTAGTAAAAGGAGACACCGGTGGTGTAGTGGTAGAGAATCTGCTTGCCAATGTAGTAGAGCGGGTTAGATCCCTGGGTCTGGAAGAGTCTCTGCAGAAGGAAATGGCAACCCACTCCAGTATTCTTGCTTGGGAAATCTCATGGACAGAGGAGCCTGGTGGGCTATAGTCTGTGGGGTCGCTATGAGCACAGAATTCATTTAGCACATACCATCCTCTTTCTTCTGTTCCAAAGGTAATCTCCCAAGTAGATGTCCTTACTGAGAAGAAAATTCCTTGATAAAATGAATTAGTGTTTCCATTCAACTGGCATTTAGATTTCTTTTTTTATTTACCAAGGCTAACTAATGCCTTGGTAAAATTAGTCCCATATTAATAATTAGTCCTAGTAGAATAAGCTAGTTATTTTGAGACTGATTCATCTGGATTTCATCTATATATAAATTTATGTAACAGAAAGTGACAGCTTCTTCTTCTCCCACAATTATTATCCTCTGGAAATAATCATGTCTGAGGGTTTGATGTGTATCTTTACATTTTCTTTCTCTTTCTCCAGTGAATGCTGCTGCTAAGTCGCTTCAGTGTCCGACTCTGGTCCGACTCTGTGCGACACCATAGATGGCAGTCCACCAGGCTCCCCCGTCCTGGGGATTCTCTGGGCAAGAACACTGGAGTGGTTGCCATTTCCTTCTCCACTCTCTTTCACACTTATATTTATTCATTCGTTCATTCAAAAAAGAAAAATACTTACTGAGATCCTATTATGAACTAAGTATTATTTTAGGTGGTGCAGATACAGCAATGAATAGACCCTGCCCTCATGGAACTTAAATGCTTTTTATTATAAAGAGATAATAATGCAGTAAGATATTCTGTAGGCAGATGTTCTTGCACTCACTCAGCAGTATATCATATGCACTTACCCGCGTCAGTGCTTAGAGCCACACATGTTCTTTTCTTATTTCTTTTTCACTTATAGTCTTGAAGTAGTCTGTGCTCACCATCTAGACATTTTCACTTTTCCAGTCATAGCTTACAAAAGTCTGGCCTTCTTCCCACACCATTCTACTAAAATATTATTTAACAGGTCACACATGCTCGTAAAATCCAGTGACCCTGCTCAGTTCTCACCTTCTTTGGCTCTTTCACAGTATGGAATGCTATGGCTCTGTTAAACAGGTGACTCTAACTCCCCTCTGCTACTCTATTTCACACAGTAGCTGTTTCATCTCAGACTCTCCCTGGTGCTCCTTGCTTTAATTCTAAGTGTTGGCATTTCCTTGGCTCTCAGTCTCTGTTCTGTCTTTAGATGGTGTCACGTGCTGTGGTGAATTCACGTACGACCTATATGCTGCTGCTGCTGCTGCTAAGTCCCTTCAGTCGTGTCCGACTCTGTGCGACTCCATAGATGGCAGTCCACCAGGCTCCCCCGTCCCTGGGATTCTCCAGGCAAGAACACTGGAGTGGGGTGCCATTTCCTTCTCCAATGCATGAAAATGAAAAGTGAAAGTGAAGTCTCTCAGTCGTGTCCAACTCCTAGCGACCCCATGGACTGCAGCCCACTAGGCTCCCCCGTCCCTGGGATTCTCCAGGCGAGAGTATTGCAGTGGGCTGCCATTGCCTTCTCCGACCTATATGCTAATGAGTGTCAAATCTTTGTTGTTTCATCCTGTGAACTATCTTACATGTGCCTCCAACGTGATGCAGAGCAGGATTCACCATCTTCCCACTCATTCCTGCTCCCCTTCCAGGATTTCTTAGTACAAGAAGCTTCTTTTCCCTCAGCCACCCTGATCAGATATTCTGAACTCATTCTCAACATTTCCCTCTCCCATGCTTCTCACATATAGCCTGTAACCCTATTAAAAGTCCCTCTTTATAATCTCTAATCTTCTCTCATTCTTTCTGTTACCCATCTTCGTTTTGACTATCAACATTTATCTCTTAGATTAGCACAAATCCCCTTGCTTAAGTCCTGTTCCATCCCAATGCATTCTTCACATTACAACTAGAGCACTTTTTATAATGCAAAACTCATTATTATGTTATTCTCTTTTCAAAAACATTTCTCTGGATTCCTGTGAGCACTCCATTAAGCACAAAAGCCTTAGCAGAGCTGGAGGCCGTCGAACCACTCTCTGGAATTCGGAACCTACTTGTCTATATACTCTCATCTCCTGCCAATTTGTCTGAATCTGTGTTCTCAGAGGGCCAAACCCTCTCTCCCTTTTTGTATTTGAACGTCATGCTTCTCCTGCTGAAACTCTCTTTGCCTTCCTTTCAGCCGTTCACCTGGATGGCTCCTCCTCTCTCAAGAATCATCTCAGCGTCATGTTCCCTTGTGAAACTGCTTTTGTCCCTGTTGTTGCATTTTAAATATCTGTCCTTTTCCCAAATTCACCCAGATACTCCTATGATTACACTCAGATCTAACATGGCCCCTCCTCGGAGCATTCCCTGACCCTGCTGTGAGTACCCAGAGAATGCTGTGGCTGTCTTTGTTGTAGCTTTTACTCCAGTCGTGATCATTATTATCTGTAGACTGAGATCCTTGAGAGCAGGCCCATCTTATTCAACTTGGTCATCCCCAAAACTAGCAGTGTCTGACTCAGGGTGGGTAGAAGAGTGGTAAATAAGTAATTCATCTAAACTATGCCGCATTTTCATCTCATAAACGAGTGGATGTTTGTTCATGAGATGAAAGACAAGGCACAGACTTGGTGTGACACCCCTCCCCCACCCTCACCCTCCACCTAAACAATGAAATTACACCTGTAAATAGTTATACTCTTTGAGACCAAAAAAAAAAAGGATGCCACTTGGAAGGAAGTAATAAAGGAACACCTTTCAGAATATATATTCCTAACATACATATCTGCGTGACATTTGATTCGTAAGCTGTGATGATTTGTACTTGTCTCCTTCCCTTCAATTTCTTACTGCACTATTGGCTGCTTTTGTACCCTGTGACCATCCTGGACTTTAGAATCTGCGTGAAACTATTAGGATTCATTTCTTTCATTGTTGTGCTTGTACTTATAAGGCAAAATTAAATGTGTAACTGGATTAAAATAATAATATTGGATTATTATTTTAATATTAGACACTTTTAGAAAGGAGAATTCAAAATTACTGCCACTGCCAGCACTCAGTAATATAAATTAATATTTTAAAAATTACAAAACTTTTCATGTGTTCTAATGCCACACTGAAAGGTCCACTTAGCTCTTTTCTTTTAAGTTGGCGGAAAGTGAGAATGGTGGTTGTAGATTTAATGAGATTTGGCATCAGCTCTAGTTTTACTATTGTTCAAATGAAATTTTCTTCACATGGTAGCCAGATGGAGACAAAAAAAAAGTCCACTAAATTTCAAAATTAACTTATTTTTTACCAAATATAATTACAGTGTGTATTCAGAACACATTATGTGAAAAACCTATCTTTTAATCTAACTTTATATTGTTCAAAAGAAGTTAAATATATATTGATACATTGTGGAAACTTCTTTGTCAGTTGGCTGTACGTAATATAAACTTGGTTTTGTAAAGCTGCTTTGAGCTTATATGGAATTCTTTATGGAGACACTAAGCTGCAGTCCTTGACCCATGAATTTTTCTAGAAGGAACCTTAAATGTCATTTAGTACTTCTTTTCCAGTTCAGTTGTGCCTTTTATAATATCTTTGGTAGATTTTTTTTGGTGTTTGTTTCTTTTCTTTCTTAGAATTTTTTTCCCCCCGCTTTGAGTTGAAATCTGCCTCCTCGCACTGTTACCCATCAGTCCCAATTATATACTACAGAAACAGAGACCAGATGGTCCATCTACCATTCACCAAGTTCTGAAAGCCACAAATCCAGAAGTCATTCTTGATTTTTCTTCCTTTGTCCTTCCATCATCCCTCCCTCACTGATTTAGCCCTAAAAGTTCTAAGTCCAAAGCATCCATTTGATCTATCCACTCCCATTTTTATGGCCACTAGATGGTAGTCCAAGCTACCATGATCTTTGACCCAAACTACTTCAATAGCCTTAAAAAAATCTGTGTTTTTGCTTTTCATCTGTCTACAATCTCCTTTCTATACCAGTGATCTGCAAATGTAGTCCTGACACCCAGAGCAATGCAGGATAATTCATTAGAATGCAAGAAGAAATGCCAGAAATTCTATTTATATTTATTTTTACCTCATCTAATTTAATTTCTATTTTGTATACATTTCTATAATTATTATAATTAATAAAATAGTAGTGTATATACTTGAGCTCTTATTTTTCTTTTTGCTTTCTATTGAATTCGTAGTCTGATAGATTCAACTTTCCACAGTTATTTACATGGTTGTATGTAACTAACATGTGGGCAGTTGATTTTTTTTTAATTAATATGGAATGCCTTTTGTTTAGATTTTCTTTTTAAAAATTTTGAAACCATCTTGTACTTACAGAACATCTTCAAGTAGAGCACAACATGAATAACTTGTTTTTCCTGACCCATTTGAGAGTTAATTGCTGACCTGATGCCCCATGATATCCAGTACTTTTTTGTGTATGTCCTGCAAAGATAGTTACCCACATTATCCAAAACACAGCTATCAAGAACATGAAAACACTTTATTCACATTTAGTTTTCAGGCTGCATTTAGGTTTTGCCAGTTCAACCATGTTCTTATTGTAACCATTCCAGTTCAGAATCACATATTTCATTTATTCATCATGACTCCTCAGTCTCTTTCAAGCTGGAAGTTTCTTAGTCCTTGTTTGTCTTATATAATCCTGATACTTTTTTTGTAGCATGAGCCTCAGTTTGGTTTTACCTGATGTTTACCGAGGATTGGATTCAGATTATGTACTTTCGAGCAGAACACTGTGGAATCAATGCCATGTTCTTCTCATTGCACCTTACCTGGTAGCACATGATGTTGATTTGTCCCGATTACTGACGATGTTAACTTTGATCATTTGATTGATGTGTTAATTGAACACTTCCACTGTGTGCTTACTCTTTTCCATATAAACAGTTAATAAGTGTTTTGTGGGGAGGTACTTTTATATCATATTACATATCAAACTTTTCCTGTTTACTCATTCATATTAGTATGAATTCAAGGTTTCCTGTTCTATTCAGTGGGTGTAATTTATTACTATCACTGTTTATTTTGATCCTTGCATTGTCCCAGAGTAGGCCCATTAAGACTCCCTTAATTTAGTATTCTACATTTTTTTGATATATTCCCTTTCAGTCTTTAAGCCCTTCCTTAACTTTATATTTCATTGTATTTGTTTCAACAACAATTCAGGTCACTTAGATTACTTTGAGTTTTCATTATCCACTTTTAACTATTCCTCCTAGATAATAAACATGTCTTCTATTTCTTTATTCCAATCGTAGATAATAATAATCTATGAGTTGAAGCCAAACAAAGGGTCCAGTTGTGCTGTTTCAGAAACTACCTTCCAGATTGGGAATTCTCAACCAGTTAGTTAATGTTAATCAATGTGCTATTTTGTAATTTTTGTGAAGAATTATCTGATTGGCCTTCCAGTTGGTTGTTGCCAAGTCAGTGTCACTGACAAGCCAAAGACTCTATCAAGAACTTCCCTAGATCTCAACCATCTCCTTCTTGAAAAAAGAAAAGTTGTTAACATTCAGTGCTGTTCTCCATGACTGATAGTGCTGACTCCACCAAATCCCAGGGTTCAGAGAACTCATACCTTCATTGCTAGTAGGATCGTTACTTACAGCCAACTTAATATAACAGCTCTGGGAGCAGGGGGAGAAACAAAACAAAAACTTAATTCCTGGCACACATCATACACTCAATAATACTGCTTAACTAAGGAAATGAATAAATAATGAAGATTAATGCAGATAAATTAATCCAAACTTTCAATTCAGTTCAGTGCAGTCACTCAGTCGTGTCCAACTCTTTGCGACCCCATGAATCACAGCACACCAGCCCTCCCTGTCCATCACCAACTCCCAGAGTTTACTCAAACTCAGGTCCATCGAGTTGGTGATGCCGTCCAGCCATCTCATCCTCTGTCGTCCCCTTCTCCTCCTGCCCCCAATCCCTCCCAGCATCAGGGTCTTTTCCAATGAGTCAACTCTTCTCATGAGGTTGCCAAACTATTGGAGTTTCAGCTTCAGCATCAGTCCTTCCAATGAACATCCAGGACTGATCTCCTTTAGGATGGACTGGTTGGATCTCCTTGCAGTCCAAGGGACTCTCGAGTCTTCTCCAGCACCACAATTCAAAAACATCAATTCTTCAGCACTCAGCTTTCTTCACAGTCCAACTCTCACATCTATACATGACCACTGGAAAAACCATAGCCTTGACTAGACAGACCTTTGTTGGCAAAGTAACATCTCTGCTTTTTAATATGCTATGTAGGTTGGTCATAACTTTCTTTCCAAGGAGTAAGCGTCTTTTAATTTCATGGCTGCAATCACCATCTGCAGTGATTTTTAGAGCCTCCCAGAAATAAAGTCTGACACTGTTTCCACTGTTTCCCCATCTATTTCCCATGAAGTGATGGGACTGGATGCCGTGATCTTCGTTTTCTGAATGTTGAGCTTTAAGCCAACTTTTTCACTCTCCTCTTTCACTTTCATCAAGAGGCTTTTTAGTTCCTCTTCACTTTCTGCCATAAAGCTGATGTCATCTGCATATCTGATGGGTCTAACTGTAGCTGTAAGTATACACTAGAAAGTTTCCAAAGCCCAAAGTCTGGATTCCAGTACAAAACTCAAAACTTACAGCTATAAAACTTAGGAAAGCCCCTAAATTACTCTGAGTTTCGGTGTTCTTTTATTGTTGTTGTTGTTCGATGGAATTAATAAATGGAACCCCCCTGACTGTTCCACACAGTTCTGGAAACCAGAGAAGATCATGTTAATGAAAATTTTCTCTTTGCAATTAACTGATATGAAAGAATAAGATCATTCTTATTGTGAATATGCAGGGCTGTCATCCAGTTGATTTTCCATTATTTTATAAAGAAAAAATTAAGGGCAGATTTTTCAAATGCCTGTCATTTTCCTGGGGCTTCCCAGGTGGCTCAGTGGTAAAGAATTCACCTACCAAGCAGGAGATGCAGGTTTGATACTCGGTCGGGAAGGTCCCCTGGAGAAGGAAAGGGCAACCCACTCCAGTATTCTTGCCTGGGAAATCCCATGGACAGAGGAGCCTGGTGGGCTACAGTCTAGGGGGTTGCAAGAGAGTCAGACACAACTTAGCGACTGAACAACAACAAAATCATTTTCCTAATCTACTTTCTTAATTCTCCTCCTTTTTAGAAAGAAAATGAAGCTAATTTTGCAGGACTTTTCTTTTTGACCCTACCTAATTTGCTTTAAAAGAAAAACGCTCAAAAATTATCTACTTAAAAATACGTTCTCAAATTTTTCTAGGATCAGCATAAGCCTCATTATTTGGTTTATAAATTCTTCCTGTCTTTAATTAGAAAGTTAGATTAACTTCTCAAGACTGACAGTATCTTTCCTCTGCTCCTTGATTTCTTAAGAAGTGCTGGACTTAACTCTTGAGGAGACAGGAAAAGTATCCAGTTTAGCCTGTGTTGTTCAGGAGCCCGTATCACAGCCTGGTGAAGCAGGTTGGAGGAGGTGGGGGGATATCTCTGTATCTCTATTCTCCCATCTATAAAATGAATGTAAACAATCCTACTTCTCACCCTTGTAACGAGGACTAAACACAAAATGCATGCGAAAGGTCTGTCGGTTATAAAACTTGAAAGACATATGTTAGTAACATGATTCAGAACTCTGGGATAACAATAGTAAAACCTATGACTTATTGAATGCACTCTCTTTATCAGATTCTGTGCTCTCTTTCAGGGCTACAGCAATCCAGTATATATTATTATCCCTCTTTTACAGATGAGGAAATGGAGAATCGGGGGGGTTAAGTACTGCTCAGAGTCACACGGCTAATAGGCAGTAGAACAAATTCAAACCCTGATTTCTCTGACTTCCAAAATAAAACATACCCTTAACCCCTACCTCTGATGCTGCATCAAACATCTCTTTGGTCCCAGAGTCTTGAACTCATTTAAGCAGGAGCTTCCCTGAAAGCTCTATTCTGTTAGGAACTGCTGCCAAACCTTTATATTGTTGATTCTAAATTTTCCAATATGAAAACCATTCTACGCTGGAGAAGACAGAGACCACACAGTTGATTAATAGCTCTGTACTCTCTTCTGTGTCTGCCAACACTGTACCATCTTCTGAAAGCAGCAGACCTCTTTCCTACTCTTTCTGTGTGTGAACAGTTTCTGTATTTTACACTTTTCAAAAGCCTCAATTCTCTTTGCCCTTAGTACCATGTGCAAAAGTGCCCAGTTTTAATTAGAAAGACTTCAGTTGGTTAGCTGTTCAATGAATTAAATAGATACTCTGGCCAACTACATTTTCTACATAAGACAATTAGTAACCCATGTCCACAAATCCTTCCCCACAGTCTCACAACATACAGATTTCTCCTTTTTAAATATCCTCAGTGTTTATATTGATGGAGAAGGCAATGGCACCCGACTCCAGCACTCTTGCCTGGAAAATCCCATGGACGGAGGAGTCTGGTAGGCTGCAGTCCATGGGGTCGCTAGGAGTCTGACATGACTGAGGGACTTCACTTTCACTTCTCACTTTCATGCATTGGAGAAGGCAGTGGCAACCCACTCCAGTGTTCTTGCCTGGAGACTCCCAGGGACGGGGGAGCCTGGTGGGCTGCCATCTATGGGGTCACACAGAGTCGGACACAACTGAAGTGACTTGGCAGCAATGTTTATATTGATAGGTGCTATCAATTTGTCATGTGCTTATACAGAAATTAGTGGCTTTAGAAGTTAATGGTTTAGATCTTGAACTGGATCAGAAACTCTCGAGCAATAATACTTTATGAATTTAGGACTAAATTATATTTATTAAAACCTTGTTTCTTTGGAGTTCATTACCGTATTCATCGTGAACTTCAACAGCTAAATGATAAGCAGAGTAGATGGGGCCCATATGAATACTGCCTGGACATTACTACAGCTTCTGTAAACCTTCAGCCTGTTACTGCACTTGACACTTTGAAAGAACTCACAGTTGCATTATATTATCATTTGAACATTTAAAGATAAACTAGTCAATCCAAGGCATATATAACATGTTGGACTTTATTCAATTGATTTTTTAAAGTTATTTTTTTTATCTCAGTATAACTCTTTGTAATTTGATTCCAGGAATATTTTGATTTTTACACTAACCCTTTTTGCAAACTTTGTTTTCTCAGAATGTCTATATTTCCTATTCAAAAATTGTTTTGAACTTATATAACAAAACTATAGAATTAATCATTTTTAAGATGGCATGAACTAGTGGGCATATCTTGACCCAATTGAAAATTCATACACTTATGTAATAATATGGAGAAGAAAATGGCAACCTATTCCAGTATTCTTGCCTGGAGAATCCCATGACGGAGGAGCCTGGGGGGCTACAGTCCACGGGGTCGCAAAGAGTCTGACATGACTGAGTGACTTCACTCACTCACTCGTGTTATAATAACCATTCTCGGGGAGGGGGGGGATAAAAGCCCTTGGCAAATATCCTTGGGAAGAGAACAAGGCCAGAAATCAACATATATTTAATTTTAATGTATAGAAAGGTTACCTCTATTTCTTATACTAAATTGTAAGTGAATGTAATTTTCTTAAAAAGAGACAGTGGGAAACATATGAAAGGATTCATTTCCTACTGTTCTTAGAAAAATGTAATCTTTCCTTAGCGCTAGCTAAAACACTTTCTAAAATGGCTTTTCAACAACAATATATTGTGATTCAGAGATGTTCTGTTTCTCTCTACAGAGATTTAACAGGTTTTGACAATCAAACAGGAGATTTTTATATAATTTTTATATGTATTTTTAGTACTTTCAAATCAGCTTGAAATAAATTATTCAGAAAAATGATTTAGGAGCTAATGTGAGGTCTTTCGGAGAAGGCAATGGCACCCCACTCCAGTACTTTTGCCTGGAAAATCCCAGGGACAGAGGAGCCTGGTGGGCTGCAGTCCAGGGGTCGCTAAGAGTCAGACACGACTGAGTGACTTCTTTCACTTTTCACTTTCATGCATTGAGGAAGGAAATGGCAACCCACTCCAGTGTTCTTGCCTGGAGAATCCCAGGGATGGGGGAGCCTGGTGGGTGGCCGTCTATGGGGTCACATAGAGTCGGACACGACTCAAACGACTTAGCAGCAGCAGCATCAGTGAGGTCTTTAGACCAAAAACAACAGTAACAGCAACAGCATATTACGAAACCAAACTTGAATCCCCTCACCTGGGTTCAGTAAAACCAATCTACTGATACTGGGTTGTGGTGAAGGAAAAAGTGTTTATTGCAGGGCCCCCAAGCAAGGAGTCCAGACAACTAATGCTCAAAAGACCCAAACTCCAAGATGAATATTCTTCTGATTGGTTGATGGTGATATAATCAGGAATCAACATCTTCAACCTTCTGATTCCAACTGGTCTGGGTTCTTTGTGCTTGTGGTCAACATATAGTTAACTTCTTCCACCTGGTGGGGGATTTCAGAATCTACAAAATAGCTAAAAGATAAAGCTCAGAATATTATTTATGGCCACTGAGGAGAAACTAAAGTTCTTTGACTTTGTTTAATGGCTAAGTTATTATTTTTTTCATACTTGAATGTTCTCCTTTGTTTCTACATTTTCTCACTTCTTTGATTAAATATATTCTTTGGAATTTGGGGAAGGCCTAGAAGGCAATGGCACCCTACTCCAGTACTCTTGCCTGGAAAATCCCATGGATGGATGAGCCTGGTGGGCTGCAGTCCATGGGGTCACTAGGAGTTGGACACGACTGAGCGACTTCACTTTCACTTTTCACTTTCATGCATTGGAGAAGGAAATGGCAACCCAGTCCAGTGTTCTTGCCTGGAGAATCCCAGGGACAGAGGAGCCTGGTGGGCTGCCGTCTATGGGGTCGCACAGAGTCCGACACGACTAAAGTGACTTAGTGAAGTGAGAAGGGTATAGTTTTCCTACAAATAAGAAGCAGGAGAGGACATGAGAGTGTGGGAGTGGTGGGGAGGGGGAGCCTGGTCTGTCCTGAGAAGGCCCCATAGGATCCTTGTTGTTGTTATTTTTGAGTCACAAAGTCATGTCCGACAGCACATCAGGGCCTTTTCCAGCGATTGGCCTCTTCACATCAGGTGGCAAAGTATTGGAGCTTCAGCTTCAGCATCAATCTTTCCAGTGATATTCAGGGTTGATTTCCTTTAGGATTGACTGGTCTGATCTCTTTGCTGTCCAAGGCAATCTCAAGAGTCTTCTTCTCCAGCACCACAGTTGGAAAGCATCAATTCTTCGGCTCTCAGCCTTCTTGATGATCCAACTCTCACATTCATACATGACTACTAGAAAAGCTCCTCCGTCCATGGGATTTTCCAGGCAAGAGTACTGGAGTGGGTTGCCGTTGCCTTCTCCAAGAGAAAAACCATAGCTTTGACTATATGGACCTTTGTTGGAAAAGTGGTATCTCTTCTTTTTAATATGCTGTCTGGGTTTGTCATAGCTTTCCTTTCAAGGAGCAAGCATCTTTTAATTTCATGCTGCAGTCACTGTCCACAGTGATTTTGGAGCCCAAGAAAATAAAGTCTGTAACTGTTTCCATTGCTTCCCCATCTATTAACCATGAAGTGATGGGACCAGATGCCATGATCTTAGTTTATTGAATGTTGTGTTTTAAGCCAGATTTTTCACTTTCTTCTTTCACCCTTATCAAAAGGTAGTGTCTCTTTGCCTTCTGCCATTAGAATAGTATTATTTGTATATCTGAGATGGTTGATATTTCTCTCTGCAATCTTGATTCCAGCTTGTAATTCATCCAGTCCGGCATTCTGCATGATGCACTCTGCACATAAGTTACATAAGCAGGGTGACAAGCCTTGTCATACTACTTTCCCAATTTTGAACCAGTCCGTTGTTCTATGTCCGTGTCTAATTGTTGCTTCTTGAGCTGCACACAGGTTTCTTAAGAGACCGGTAAGATGGTCTGGCATTCTCATCTCTTTAAGAATTTTCCAGTTCCTTCTGATGCACACAATCAAAGGCTTTAGTGTAGTCAATGAAGCAGATTTTTTTTTCTGGAATTCTCTCGCTTTTTCTATGATCCAAAGGATGTTGGCAATTTAATCTCCGGTTCCTCTGCCTTTTCTAAATCCACGTTGTACATCTAGAAGCTCTCCATTCATGTACTGCTGAAGCTTAGCTTGAAAAATTTTGAGCATTGTCTTACTAGCATGTGAAATGTGCACAACCGTATGGTAGGATCCACAGAATCCTGCTTGTTTACAAACACTTAAATTTATATTCTTTACTTGATCATGTTAGTTTGGTGCATCATATAATTAATTGAATAATTAAAGTTTATTCAAATTAATTCTGTTATAAGAATTTTAAAAAGACTTTGAAATAAGTAATGAAATTTTAGTTTCAAAAGTACTGAAAGTGAAAATGTATTTCAGATGTTAAATGTGTAGCTAATTATGGCAGGACTTTTGGGTCAACAGGAGAAATACTGAATTGATCATATTTTATTTGGGGTAGCATTTATCTTAAAAGAAACATTATTTAATAGAAGAGTCATTGTTTTCTGTGGAATCTCTCTTTTATCCTGCACTGACACATTTTTTACTCTTTTGTTAGGTATCAGATACACACCGGACTTCAACATTCTATCATAAGACCTACCCAGCCCAACTGCTTACCTCTGGACAATGCAACCCTACCTCAGAAGCTGAAGGAGGTTGGATATTCAACACATATGGTTGGAAAATGGCACTTGGGTTTTTATAGAAAAGAATGTATGCCCACCAAGAGAGGATTTGATACCTTTTTTGGTTCCCTCTTGGGAAGTGGTGATTACTATACACACTACAAATGTGACAGTCCTGGAATGTGTGGCTACGACTTGTATGAAAATGACAATGCTGCCTGGGACTACGACAATGGCGTATACTCCACACAGATGTACACTCAGAGAGTGCAGCAAATCTTAGCTTCCCATGACCCCAGAAAGCCTATATTTTTATACATTGCCTACCAAGCTGTGCACTCTCCACTGCAAGCCCCTGGAAGGTATTTTGAACACTATAGATCCATTGTCAACATTAACAGACGCAGGTATGCTGCCATGCTTTCCTGCTTAGACGAAGCAATTAATAATGTGACCCTGGCTCTAAAGATGTACGGTTTCTACAACAACAGCATTATCATATACTCTTCAGATAACGGAGGTCAGCCCACAGCAGGAGGAAGCAACTGGCCCCTGAGAGGTAGCAAAGGAACCTACTGGGAAGGGGGGATCCGGGCTATTGGCTTCGTGCACAGCCCGCTCCTGAAAAACAAGGGCACCGTGTGTAAGGAGCTCGTGCACATCACTGACTGGTACCCCACTCTGATTTCACTGGCTGAGGGGCAGATTGATGAGAACATTCAACTGGATGGCTATGATGTCTGGGAGACCATAAGCGAAGGCCTTCGTTCTCCCCGTGTAGACATTCTGCACAACATTGACCCCATTTATACCAAGGCGAAAAATGGCTCTTGGGCTGCAGGCTATGGGATCTGGAACACTGCCATTCAGTCTGCTATCAGGGTGAAACACTGGAAATTGCTCACAGGGAACCCAGGATATAGTGACTGGGTGCCCCCTCAGTCTTTCAGCAACCTGGGGCCAAACCGGTGGCACAATGAGCGAATTACCTTGTCAACGGGAAAAAGCGTGTGGCTGTTCAACATTACAGCCGACCCCTATGAGAGAGTAGACCTTTCCAACAGGTATCCCGGGATCGTAAAGCAGCTCCTCCGGAGGCTTTCCCAGTTCAACAAAACTGCAGTACCTGTCAGGTACCCCCCGAAAGACCCCAGAAGTAACCCTCGGCTCAATGGAGGAGTCTGGGGGCCATGGTATAAAGAGGAAAGCAAGAAACAGAAGCCAAGCAAAAAGAAGGCTGAGAAAAAGCAGAAGAAAAGTAAGACGAAAAAGAAACAGCAGAAAGAGCACTCATTTCCAAACTGCCATTCAGGGATTTCTCGTGGATAAGTACAAATTTTTTTCTTGTCTTCAGTTCAGTTCAGCTCGGTCACTCAGTCGTGTCCGACTCGTTGCGACCCCATGGACTGCAGCACGCCAGGCTTCCCTGTCCATCACCAACTCCCGGTGCCTATTCAAACTCATGTCCATCGAGTCTGTGATGCCATCCAGCCATCTCATCCTCTCTCATCCCCTTCTCCTTCTGCCTTCAATCTTGCCCATCATCAGGGTCTTTTCAAATGAGTCAGTTCTTTGCCTCAGGCCAAAGTATTGGAGTTTCAGCTTCAGCATCAGGCCTTCCAATGACTATTCAGGACTGATTTCCTTTAGGATGGACTGGTTGGATCTCCTTGCAGTCCAAGAGACTCTCAAGAGTCTTCTCCAACACCACAGTTCAAAAGCATCCATTCTTCAGCACTCAGCTTTCTTTATAGTCCCAACTCTCACATTCATCCATACATGACTACTGGAAAAACCATAGCTTTGACTAGACGGATCTTTGTTGGATCCATTGGATTTTTGTTGGATCTTTGTCGGATTTTTCCTCTCTGGTTAAATTTAAATCAGTGCCAGGTTTTTCACCAGTTTCTAGGTGAACCAGCAAATTTGACTCAATAGGATCCCTGCCATCAGCACCAGACAGTTTTCATATTGTGCTACTCCAGAGACTTCTGCCAGCTGGAAAACTTGTGCTCAAAGCTAAAGGTGCTACTCTTGGGAGCCACGCTTAAAGCAGAATGGAGATGTTTGTTTCTCTTGCTCCTTTATGAAAGGTGGTCTGTGATGAGTTCAACTGTTGTGCTTCCGTCAGTTGACCAAACACTATGTTTTAAATTATATCATTAACTTTAACCGGCAATTGATGGACATGCTAATTTAATGGAAGTTACAGGGTAACATGATTAAAAACCACCTTTGATAAGTCTAGTCAAAAGTTGTATCACCTCAAAGGCCTTGAAAAATGCTCTTTTCTTAGTGAATTTTTGTATTTCTATCACAGGACACTTGGGTTTTTTATGAATTCTATTTCATACATCATTTCCTTTCCTGTGAAAATAAGCTGTTTTTCTCACATGTGAACAGCTTGCACCTCACTTTAACATGCATGAGAGAATGGCAAATAAGAATGTTTCAGCACACTGCCAAAACGTGAATGTAACTATTTTCTAAACACTTTAATAGAGTGATGTTTCAACACAAAGTACATAATTTATTTTTACAGAAGAAATATTAATTATTTTGTTTTCATAAAAAGTTATACAAATTAATTTTAATTATTTTATTTTATTTTCTATGTACCATTATAAGAATTTTATTTCATATTGTCAAGATTATCAAGCACTGTAATACTACAAATTGTGTGTGAATTTGTAGAATATAAAATTAAAAAATTATAAACATCATTGTTCAACCATTATTGTGAATGTAAGAAGATGAATATATTCCTTACAAATTGCTTGGAAATTCAGTGTTTGTATAGAATTGAGAGACAGCTCTATTGTTTCTATCATAAACACTTTATTTATGTATCTTAATTATTAAAATGACATATTTTTTAGCACCAGAAAATTGTGTGGCTTTTCTGATTTAATGTCTCTATAGAATTACATTAGTCATTTTAACAAACAAAAGTCTTTACCAATAGGCAAATGAAAGTATGATATGCTAACAAACATAGTAACATAAAATGGATTTTGCAAATAGGCGGTGTTTACACCTGGTTATTGCATGGAGAAGAGTATTCTCTTGTTAATAAATACAATTTATAATGACCCTACTCTTACACCAAGTGACCATGGTGGGAAGATACAAAGAAGTGAAAATATGGCTCCTACCTAGAGTAGTTAAACATCTGGTTTGAAACTCACACATGCAGACATCATGAGGCGGCTTAAAGGAGCACGATCTGTAGTGAAGTTTATCATGAGTGATCAGTGAGGACAAGTTGGTGTGGTCCCTGTCAGCCCCGGAGTTGTCTTTAAGGTGCTTTCTCCTAATACTGCCTGTAAGTCTGAAAGTGTTTACACTTGAAAAATCTGGAGTTAGAACCATGATGTGTGATATTACAACTGTGATTAAAGACATGTAAGCAAATTTTTTGTTTGTTTCTTGAGGTAACAATGGAATTTTACTCAGCCATAAAAAAAAATGAAATAATGCCATTTGCAATAACATGGACAAACCTAGAGATTGTCATACTGAGTGAAGTGCATTAGACAGAGTCATATCACGTTGCTTGTATATGGAGTCTTAAAGCATGGTACAAATGAATTTATTGCAAAACAGAAATAGAGTCACAATGTAGGAAAAAACTTAGGGTTACCAAGGGGGAAACAGCAAGGGGAGGGGTAAATTGGAAGACTGGGATTGACATATATACACTACTATGTATAAAACAGATAACCAGTGAGGACCTACTGTATAGCAGAGGGAACTCTACTCATACTTTGTGATGACCTATATGGGGAAAAAGATCTAAAAAAGAACAGATATATGTTTATGTATAATTGATTCACTTTGCTGTACAGCAGAAACTAACATAACTTTGTAAAACAATTGTACTCCAATAAAAATCAATTTTAAAAAAAGAAATGTATGAGGTGATATTGTTGTTGTTTTAATGTCACTTAAGTCATGTCTGACTCTTTGAGACTCCATAGACTGTAGCCCGCCAGGCTCCTCTGTCCATGGAATTTCCCAGGCAAGAATACTAGAGTTTCTTGCCATTCCTTCTCCACGGGATCTTCCCAACCCAGGGATCGAACCTATGTCTCTTGCGGCTCCTGCATTGGCAGGCAGATTCTTTACCACTGAGCTGCCTGGAAAGCCCCTGAGTTGGTATGGTCAGTTCAGTTCAGTCACTCAGTTGTGTTCAGCTCTTTCTGACCCCATGGACTGTAGTATGCCAGGCGTCCCTGTCCATCACCAACTCCCGGAGTTCACTCAGACTCACGTCCATTGAGTCGGTGATGCCATCCAACCATCTCATCCTCTGTCGTCCCCTTCTTCTGGTCTCAATCTTTCCCAGCATCAGGGTCTTTTCAAATGAGTCAGTTCTTTGCATCAAGTGGCCAAAGTATCAGAGTTTCAGCTTCAGCATCAGTCCTTTCAATGAATGTTCAGGACTTATTTCCTTTAGGATGGACTGGTTGGATCTCCTTGCTGTCCAAGGGACTCTCAAGGGACTCTCAAGGGACTCTCAAGGTGGTATGGTAGCATACTATTAAATGTGTTTATATCAGAATTCAAAAGACAGCTTCTGACAGTCTTTGGAAATATATAAAAGAATTGATAGACTTGCCAAAATTACTAAAATGGACAATAATACAACTTTTAAAATTTTTAATTTTTCATGAAAATATATATATATTTCCATTTTATTATGTAGAATAAAGTACTATTTGAGTTTGTGCTTTGTCAACTGAATATTTAAATGAGTCTTAAAAATCAAAGGCATGCTGTCAGTGTTTTCCTTTCTTAGTGGCACATAAATTAATGAGTTGTCTTAAAATAGATGGTATCTTATAACATCAAAGATAGAGTTATTATTACATTAAAAAAGAGTTCTGAGAAAAAACAAGTTTGGGAAATGTGAAGTTAAACAAGGTTAAAGGGGTCCATTTATGCAGACTTTCTTACAGTTTTTAAAATCCTAGCTTGCCGTGTAAACCTCTAACAGAAGGCAGTTTTTATATAATGTTTTCTAATTTACTTCATCATAAAACCCTTGTCTATAGCAACTTACATAGGACTAGACAAAGTGTGAAACAGACTTTGGAAATTTTTAGTGTAAGCATAGAATCTTCTAGAAGTCCCAAGCAAGACATAAAGGAGCAAAAGGCAAATTAGGATCATAAAAATTGCTCACATTTGAGCCCAGTGGGTATTATGTAATATGGTGGGATTTTAAATTCTCTATAAATGACCATAACTTTCGCAAGGAGAATAACCCACAGTTTTCTACCTGGAAATGATTTCAATGATGTTCACTCTTTTTTTTTAACTAATTTTTACTAGAATGTAGTTGCTTTAAGATGTTGTGGTAGTTTCTGCTGTACAGCAAAGTGAATCATCCACACATAGACGTATATCCCCTCCCTTTGGGCTTCCTGTTGGTTCAGGTTGCCACAGTGCATTAAATAGAATTCCCTGTGCTATACAGGATGTTCTCATTAGTTTTGTTTTAACATAGTATCAACAGTGTTTGCATGTCAATCCCAGCCCCACAATTCCTCCTATTCTGCCCTTTCCCCCTTGGTATCCATATATTTGTTCTTCATCATCTCTACCATTTTTCTGGATTCCACAAGTTCACTGTTTTTAAGAGAGTACCCATCCCCTACACGTGACTCTGGGTAGGCTGTGATTTAGAAGTCTATGTCTTGCTCTTAAGGAACTAAAATCTAATATAGTAGTCATGTATAAGTAATGAACAGAAATGTTTCCAAAATGTTTCAACAAATCACTAGGTGTTTCAGGATATCCAGGGAGAAAAATACTGTGCACTTGACTTCTACGCCATAAGCATTAAAACTATGATCATATGGGGCATTTATTTGCAGGTGTCATTTTCCTGAACTCTGATTCTTAGGTTGTACTTCTAGAGTTGCCTGTGGCTTTTCCAAGTGTAGATGGCACCTCTTTAAAACCTCTGATCCTTTTATTAGGATAACAAAGGAAACTCCTGGATTGAAATATAAGTATCCCCCTAGCTTTGTCAGAAAATAAATGGTGGATGTGGCTTATGTGTCTTGTATAGGAAAGGATCAAAATCATTTTATTCAAATAAAAATCAAAACTCTGTGGTACATTTCAATCACTGAAAGAATCCACACCAGGACTGTCAAGTCTTGTTTCATTTACATACTTTTCTTTCACTTTTCCCTTTTAAAAATCTTTAGAAGAGAAGCTGTCCCTTCGATAGTTGGATGAGTAGATAGTACATTTGATATTGTTGATATTTCTCTCTGCAATCCTGATTGCAGCTTGTCATTCATCCAGCCTGGCATTTTGCATGATGCACTCTGCACATAAGTTAGATAAGCAGGGTGACAAGCCTTGTCATACTACTTTCCCAATTTTGAACCAGTCTGTTGTTCTATATCCATGTCTAATTTTTGCTTCTTGACCTGCATTTGATATTCCAAGGTACATGAATTTGGCATCAGAATTAGTTTCTTAAGCATTTTATTCCCAGGATTCTTGGGTATGTACATTGTGAATTTGTCAGTAGCCATCAGAATGTGTGTTATTGGCAGGAATAAACTGGCTTGCTAAAAGTAGCAAACAGAATTCTTTTGTCAGAAGTTAATAACTTCATTGATTCCTTTTAGTGCAATCACTTACTAAAATTCATTCATGCAATAAGTTTTTATTAAATCCTACTGCCTGCTTGTTAGGCAATATTGGTGCTTGAGATTCATCAGTGAACAAAATAAGTAAAACTTCTTATTGCTTGTGCAGGTGACTGTCTAGCCCAGCAACACAGATAATAAATAATAAACATAAGTAATAAGTAAATTACATTCTACATAAAGTAGTGTGAAAAAGAGAGAGTAGATCAGGATAGGGGGAGGAATTATTTAACACCGGGTATATCCATCCATTTATTCAACACTTGGTAAGTGCCACATCTAATGATACACACTGGGATATGGTGACAAGCAACACAGGGAAGAGTCCCTGTCTTCAGGAAGTGTATGTCTATGCTCCTGGGAGACACAGCCGTCTCCCAGCAAGTGTATGTCTATGCTCCTGGGAGACACAGCTGTCAGTCAAATAAACAAACACCCTCCTCTCGACTCTCTTCCCCTACTTGCTCTTTCAGCATAGACTTTTCACCCTTTAATATATTTCATACTTTACTCACATATTTTATTTCTTCTCTAGCTTATTTAGAAAAGTAGTTTATCTCTACTCTCCATCTGTATGGCCAGTATGTAAAACAATGCCTGGCTCCTGGTCAACATTCAATATAGATCTATTTTTTTTGAGTGAATTGATAAAATAATTACAAAAAAAAACCACGTCAACTACATTTGCTTGGGTTTCCACTTCCATTGTCGGGTAGGAATTTCAGTGTTGAAAAACAGAACTAGTCATCCCTAATACTCTAATACCATTCCTCACAATAATAGCAATGATATAAAATGCAAAAGTGTCTATCTAGCATTAGAGAAAACTAACTTAATAATGTATAGCTAAGGAACAGAATAGTACAGCAAAAACCAAGCAAAATCACAAAAAGTTGAGAGTATATTTTATCTTTATTATCTAACAGGGCAGAACATAATTATTGTAATACTACTTTGAAAATAACAGAATACAGTAGTTTAAATGAGAGTTTTCAGAAAGGAGAAGTAGAGACTTAAATTATGAATAATTTTTGTAGCAAGTCATAAAAGAGAAAATATAAATGGCGAATAAACCTTTGTTTCTTCATAGAATTATGAAGCAAAATGGACTATATCTCACATCCTTGGGTATCTTAAGAAACGCTCCAGTTTGGCAGAGGAAGAATTGTGCTTCTTTAAAGGTAAGTTTTTCTTACGTATTTTATTGGTTGTAGCATTTCTGTGGAGTCCATTGATTCGCTGATTAGACTGACAATATGAAACACATGACAGCCAGTGCTGTCGTTGGGAATCAGGCAAACTTGAACACATATACTTACCTTTCCATTTCATATCTATGATTAGAAATTTCCTTCCCCTCTCAAACTTTGTACAATCCTATACTATTCTTTTTCAATTGGGTTATGCAACTTTGAATAAAGTCAATCTTAACAAATGAAAAGGTGTAAGAAAATAACAAATGCTTATTAAAAATATCTATCTATTCACTCTTTGCAGAAATCCTTTAGCTGTTAATCCTTTAGCTTTCTCCACTTATTAGTGGAGAAAGTGAAAGTGTTAGTTGCTCAGTGGTTTCCGACTCTGCAGCCCCGTGAACCGTACACACCAGGCTCCTCTACCCATGGAATTCTCCAAGCAAGAATACTGGAGTGGGTTGCCATTCCTTTTTCCAGGGGATCTTCCTGACCCAAGGATTGAACCCCGGTCTCCCACACTGCAGGGCAGATTCTTTACCATCTGAGCCACCAAGGAAGCCTATAGTATCTTATCTAATGAACCAAATAGAAATAAAATTTAGAATAAACGTCCAAAAACAATTTTCAACATGACATATTAATTTCTCTGGAAACAATACTTTAAGAATTAAAGTCTATTCAGCCTTAAGAGATGTGAATGACTGGGGAGTAATTTCAATTGAAATCTAAATTCTAAACAACTGTGGGAAAGAATGTTTTTATAACCAAGGTTAAAAAAGTAAAGCAAAACTTGGATTTTACTTAATTATCTGAAACTATATTCTTATGTCACCACCACCAGAACTTCCAGAGGCTCCTTTTCAGCAAAAATAATGGCAAAACTCATTAGTCATAGACTCATTTTGTCTCTAATATGTGTCCCACTAACATCCCTCTATTTTAAGGTTTTCCTGATTGGAATAATCAATCCCCTCTAGCACCTAGAAGGTAGGGAATTATCGCATATAACAGCCACATTATCTACTACTCATTCAGACTTAACAGCAACAAAATGTAGCCGTTCAGACCAGGTCGTTCCAAAACATGCCTCATTGGAATGTTAGTTATTTTGACTTAAAGTCACTTTAAAAGCAGCAGATCAAGCAGGACACTTTGGTCTTCCTTTTTTCTTCTGGAAAGGAGACAAAAATCGCAGGTGAAAGTAATCTTCTCTGTATCAGGAGGAAAGAAGACATTCTTATCACCAGAGATGGGAAGTTAAGGCTGAGAGAAATCGGTACCAATGAGCTTGTTAAACCAATCCTCATCTTCCTCGTCACATTTCCACAAATCACTGTGCTAGCCCAAACCCCTTTGCCTTGTCACGTCTTCACAGTTTACTATCCTTTGTCCATCCCAAGCCATAAGCTCTAATTGCTTCTTTGGGTCTTCATTTTCCTGGGAAGGTGCCCATGTACATATAAAAATAAAATATAGTCTTTCTATTAAATTTGTTTTTCTCTTCTTCAATTTTTGTTCAGAGCTGTAAGAGTTAACTTAGCATTTCAAAGGTCACACGAAGCTATCATCTTCCTGCAGGGAGGAGTTTGAAGTGACTGTGTAGGTGGGGAGGATAAGTGGAGAGGTTCTCCCCTCCTTTTTTCCTTGGACTCTGTGCTTACGCACTTCCCAGCACCTGGACTGTCGCTGGACTGTTTCTTCCTGTCCTTTCACATAGAACCATGGCTCCACATGTTACATTCATGGTACTTTTATTATCCATCTCCGAGTCCCACACCCTTTCCTGCCCTAGAACTAGGCACATAGATGCCTGTGTCCAAAAGATTGTTATTTGAATCCGTCCCATCCTGAAGTTTCCTGGCATAAAGGGATGCGTGTGTAGAGCTACCAGCCAGTTGATTAGTCGCTACGTCATGCCTGACTGTTTGCAACCCCATGGATTGTAGCTTGCCAGGCTCCTCCATCCATGGGATTTTTCAGGCAAGAATACTGGAGTGGCCTGCCATCTCCAGAGGATCTTCCTGACTCAGGGATCAACCCTGCATCTCCTGTATTAGCAGGTAGATTCTTTACCACTGAGCCACCTGGGAAGCTCTCCCTTGCCTGAAAGAGAGAGAGTAAAACCCAACAGCACCATTTAGACTGTTTGTCTCAATCCTACCTCCCAGTCCTTGGGGAGCAAATGTCTTTCAGTCCTTTCAACCTGTCGGCTACTGGTTTCTGTGACCTTCTTTCAAATCCTGTCAGCCTATGGGGATCTCCTCTGTCTCAGCAAATCATGTTTCAAACAGGAACCCATCCTTGTCAGCAAAACTGATATATTTTTACTCCCTATATTTCTTCATTGTCATCCAGAAAGCAACCATGAAGCTTCCAGAGGAGAGATCAGTCGTCATTTTCATTACTGACTATAGTGACTGCACCAGTTGCCCTCCTTCAGGTTACCAGATTCTGTGTCTCCCAAACTGCAGTTCTGGATGTTGCTAAACCTGGACTCGGGTCCACTCATCAAAAGTGCAGCAAAGCCAACCTACTGACACTGGGTTGTGGTGAAGAAAAGTATAGCTTATCTGTAGGGCACTATTAAGGCAGAAAGTGAAGAGGAACTAAAAAGCCTCTTGATGAAAGTGAAAGTGGAGAGTGAAAAAGTTGGCTTAAAGCTCAACATTTAGAAAACGAAGATCATGGCATCCGGTCCCATCACTTCATGGGAAATAGATGGGGAAACAGTGTCAGACTTTATTTTTGGGGGCTCCAAAATCACTGTAGATGGTGACTGCAGCCATGAAACTAAAAGACGCTTACTCCTTGGAAGGAAAGTTATGACCAACCTAGATAGCATATTGAAAAGCAGAGACATTACTTTGCCAACAAAGGTTTGTCTAGTCAAGGCTGTGGTTTTTCCAGTGGTCATGTATGGATGTGAGAGTTGGACTGTGAAGAAAGCTGAGTGCCGAAAAATTGATGCTTTTGAACTGAGGTGTTGGAGAAGACTTTTGAGAGTCCCTTGGACTGCAAGGAGATCCAACCAGTCCATTCGAAAGGAGATCAGTCCTGGGTGTTCTTTGGAAGGATTGATGCTAAAGCTGAAACTCCAGTACTTTGGCCACCTCGTGCGAAGAGTTGACTCGTTGGAAAAGACTCTGATGCTGGGAGGGATTGGAGGCAGGAGGAGAAGGGGACAACAGAGGATGAGATGGCTGGATGGCATCACTGAATCGATGGACATGAGTTTGAATGAACTCTGGGAGTTGGTGATGGACAGGGAGGCCTGGTGTGCTGCAATTCATGGGGTCGCAAAGAGTCGGACACGACTGAGCAACTGAACTGAACTGAAGCAAGGAAAATGGGCAGTTCATGCTCAAAAGACCCAAACTCCCCATAGTGGTTTTCAGGGGAGGGTTTTCAAAGGCAGTGTGAGGGGTTGCTGCAGGGTGCCTGATCACCTTGTGCTCGATTCTAGCATTAGTTGACATCAAGGTGAAATTTCTAGCATTGTCAGCCTTCTGGTTTTAACTGAACTAGGTCTACGTGATTTTGGTCAGCAGTTTTCATCTGGTGGGGATCTGGTTTCTGTGAAGACAACTTAGGAATGTGTGTCAGACCTTTATCTATATCTCTGAGGGAAGTGGGAGTTTGGTACCTCTGCCATGTGGCTGATTTATAGTCCCACTTGTTACCAGTTCCCCAGCCCAACAGCTAGTCTTTGTTCTTACATGTTTACATTCCTAATTATTGACTCTTGAACCAGCTTTTGAGATTCAGGGGAGGCCCCGAGACACTAAAGCAAAAGTTGTTTACTTCAAAAGATGGGGACATAGGGGACTGTATACAATTTGGTTCAGTTCATTTCAGTTCAGTCGCTCAGTCGTGTCCGACTCTTTGCGACCCCATGAATCGCAGCACACCAGGCCTCTCTGTCCATCACCAACTCCCGGAGTTCACCCAGACTCACGTCCATCGAGTTGGTGATGCCATCCAGCCATCTCATCCTCTGTCTTCCCCTTCTCCTCCTGCCCCCAATCCCTCCCAGCATCAGAGTCTTTTCCAATGAGTCAACTCTTCGAATGAGGTGGCCAAAGTACCGGAGTTTCAGCTTTAGCATCAGTCCTTCCAAAGAAATCCCAGGGCTGATCTCCTTCAGAATGGACTGGTTAGATCTCCTTGCAGTCCAAGGGACTCTCAAGAGTCTTCTCCAACACCACAGTTCAAAAGCATCAATTCTTCGGCGCTCAGCCTTCTTCACAGTCCAACTCTCACATCCATACATGACCACAGGAAAAACCATAGCCTTGACTAGACAAACCTTTGTTGGCAAAGTAATGTCTCTGCTTTTGAATATGCTATCTAGGTTGGTGATAACTTTCCTTCCAAGGAGTAAGCGTCTTTTAATTTCATGGCTGCAGTCACCATCTGCACTGATTTTGGAGCCCCCAAAAATAAAGTCTGACACTATTTCCACTGTTTCTCCATCTATTTCCCAGGAGGTGATGGGACGGGATGCCATGATCTTCGTTTTCTGAATGTTGAGCTTTAAGCCCACTTTTCACTCTCCACTTTCACTTTCATCAAGAGGCTTTTTAGTTCCTCTTCACATTCTGCCATAAGGGTGGTGTCATCTGCATATCTGAGGTTATTGATATTTCTCCCTGCAATCTTGAATCCAGCTTGTGCTTCTTCCAGCCCAGCGTTTCTCATGATGTACTCTGCATATAAGTTAAATAAGCAGGGTGACAATATACAGCCTTGACATACTCCTTTTCGTATTTGGAACCAGTCTGTGGTTCCATGTTCAGTTCTAACTATTGCTTCCTGACCTGCATACAGATTTCTCAAGAGGCAGATCAGGTGGTCTGGTATTCCCATCTCTTTCAGAATTTTCCACAGTTGATTGTGATACACACAGTCAAAGGCTTTGACCCCAAATAAACTCTTTCCTTATCTGCAGCTTCTTGCATTATTTTCTTTTGGTTGACAGTAGGAGTGTCTACTATGCACTTACCCTGTGATGCAGCAACTCCACTCCCGGATATTTACCCCAAGCTAGTGATCAAACCAGTACATACCTAGCAAAGCGTTTTGAACATCAGTATTTACTTAATATTGAACACAAAACAAAAAAGGCCTAATATAATCACTTGATATTTTAATCATTTTTCTACCATGTTAACCAACACGTGGACATTAGTGGAACCTAAATAAACATCTTACCCGCTACATATTATAGAGGGCTGCCACCAAGTGTCATGCCAACAAGTTTCCTTCAACTGGTTGAAGCCATATGTAACTAACTTTTAGTTATTTGAGTCAAATCCTTTAAAACCAGAGCTTTCCTGGTGGTCAGATGGTAAAGAATCTGCCTGCAATGCAAGAGACCTGGGTTCGATCCCTGGGTCAGGAAGATCCCCCCCTGGAGAAGGAAAGTGACATAATGTGAATGATTTGATGAATGTTGAAAGTGTTGGTCATTCAGTCATGTCCAACTCTTTGCAACCCTGTGGACTGTAGCCCACCAGGCTCCTTTGTCCATGGAATTCTCCAGGCAAGAATACTGGAGTGGGTAGCCATTCCCTTCTCCAGAGGATCTTGCCAACCCATCGATTGAACCCAGGTCTCCCACATTGCTGGCAGATTTTTTACTTTATATTGAATGGTAACTACAATTAAATCTGTATATACATTTCACTCACAATTGATCCATGTCTAATCATCATGATTAAAATTCAATTCTGACCAAAATTGCTAATAAATATAACGGAAATAAAAAGGCATGCTGATATGCATATATGACTTTCTAATTGTATGATACACCACCGAGGAAACTAGAATACTCCTCAGATCTCTCCATGTCGTTATCTCTGCAGTGACTACCCTTTCGTTTCTCTGCCCTGCCCCACTCCACCACTGCCTCTTTTCTTCTGCCCACTTGTCTGTCTCCTACTCCCCTTAGGCTCTCCTCTTTCTCGTACTTTCCTAACCTTCCCCACCTTTCAATAAATATATTTAATATCTCTGAAACACTAAACAAACCCACTTGTTGAAATTTAATGTTAACTCCTGTTAGTTCTGATCACCTATCTGTAAAGAAAGTCGTTGAGCAAACTTTCATGATTAGGAGAGTCTATTCCAAATTGCCGTTTATGTTCCATCCTAATCTGAGAGTGAACAAGACTACTGATTGAAATTTGTATTTTTACCTACAATCAAGGTAGTGATAATATTTCAACACAGATGACTTTATTTACTAGTACCAGATTCACAACTATTTTTGTGTGTGGATTTCTGTATTTAATTATAATCATATAATGTTTGCTTGAATTATGGTTACAGAACTAATTACAGCTATTACTGGCCATTAAATGAGGAAATGTGTTTGCAGCTCAAAAATTTGTCTTGTATTTCCTAGTGGAAAAGGGCATATACTGACAGTTATATAAAATTATAACTAATTCTAAGTGGATTCACATTATTACCCTGCATAATAAAACAATAAGCAAGTCTCTGCTTTATAGATTATGAATTGTTAAATATTTATATTATTTCTGCTTGCCTAAATTGCCAATATTTTTATATTTATGTTCAGTTTTGTAAGTAAAATTAATGTAAGATTTAAATAGTTATGAACAAAAGATGAATTACCATTTTTCTATTAAATTGCATTAATTCTTTCCATCATGAAGTAGTTTATTAAATTATCTCCTATTCACTTTCAGAATTGATGCATTTGTCAATTACCTAACAGGTTGTGTTAAAGGATAATTTCAGTAGAATATATTTTGAATTATTCTAAGTTGTGACTGACACAATTTAAACAATTAACACAGTCTAAATTATGACTAACAATTTTAAAGAAACTATTTCATGAGTTACCTAATCCTATGTCTAAATTTCACCTAACCCTTCCTATTAAAAATGAAGTTATATTTTCAATAAATTTAATATTATTAATACATTATAGTCCTCCTTTTCCCTCTAAACATCATTTGAATATTTTTTCTACCATGAATTATTTTGTTTCCTTTAAAATTCTAAATAAATGTTGGATTTTTTTGTCAATATGGAAATATTTTAATTTCCTTATAATTCATACTAATTTACTTCATAATTTATTTTTCTTTATATCATCTTTCTCTTTAGACATTTGTCTTTAAAATGTCTTTTTAAGCTGCCAGTCACTGATCTGAACCATTTCATTAGTTGATTTTAATGTTGTCCATGCTTATGAAATACTGCCAAGTAAATCCTTGAAAATTTTTCTTATCATTACTTGTCTTTTCTCTTACACTAAAAAAAAAAAAAAATTGTGTACTATTTCCATGCAAGATATAAATTTCTGATATCTGACTTCTAAAGTCTATTATCTCCACTTCAAGAAGTGAAGAAACTTGAACAAATAGATTTCAGCTATTGTTCAAGGGTTTTATCCTTTTATCTTATATATATACACTACTGATATTCTTACTATTATTATTTAATATCTCTTTTTAAAACTTTGATGTATCCTTCAAGATTTGAGTAAATCTTGAAGGATATAAATAATGAACAATACAATTGAATTTGCCATGCTAAAACCCTTCACCTAGTTCTCACATTCACAATGTGTCACTTAGAAATTCTCCAGGAATCAAAAATTTAACCAGTGTTACTGAATGAACTTTCTATAATTGTGTGTGAAAATAGAGGAAATGTCTATTTCATAAAAACACTAATAACTTAACTATATTCATTTTACTGCCTTTCTCTGAATCAGAAACCCAATCCTGATATATAAGTAGAAGAAAAGTAGTTATCTGGAAGCTTCAAATTATTGAGATATATATATATATATATATATATATATATATATATATATATATATCCTCTACAGAGAAAAAAACAAGAAACACAAAAATTTTATTACTCGGATCCAGGTCTTTAATTTTGTTTTTTTGCAACATGAGAAACAGGAGAAGTCTGTAGGAAAACTGTGTTCTCTTAGACCATCTGGACAGGGCATGCATTCTTATTCATTAGGGTTACTAACAGAAAAAGGATTACTAGGAGGCATATCATTGTTAAACATGAGAGACAGTTTAAACTCACTGGAGCTCATGACTAGATTAAAATGTTTTTAAAACTGCATGCATAGGACTAACAGACTGAAATGACTGACAAGAAAATTTTGGCTCAATATAAGCAAGAACCTTCTAGCATTTCGTGCTGCTGTCAGTGCAACGTGGTAGACTCAAGAAACACTGTGTTTCTGTTATTCAAATAAATCTAACAGAAGTGAAACACTACACGTGAGGGGTATATCCAGACCTGGTGTGTTAATTGGAGCCAGGAGAGTCACCCAGAGCCCAGACTGCTATATAGTAGTTTGGGTCCAAAACCACCTTACACAGACAACCAGAAAAATGACCTCCCACGGTTTCCCAGTCCAAGTTTCCTTCCCAGGAGTGATTGTAATGAAGTGAGTATGTGTGGACATTATTTATTTTTCCTGACTTCAACTGAAATCAGTAAAAAAAAAAAAAAAAAAAAGAACAAGAGGTTTGTGCCATACTCAGAAGCTGGTGAGCATACAACTTCTCACTCTGGGATATCATTCAAATCTCCAGTCTCATGACTTCACCTTTAGTTGATGGCGTACACCCATTCCAAACTCATTTCCAAACCTATCTCCAAGAAAGATAGGGCCACCTCTATTTGTAATTTACTTCATGTTCATGTGGTTTTCTCATTAAAATGTCTTCGCATAAGAAGACACACCTGTTGCCAGGGCAACCTAAAAGCACAATTTGTCTCCTTAAAACCTACGCTACCTGGACAAATTCCCTCTGTATTCTTGGCTGGCCTCACTTTTGTGCTATTAAAATGCAAGCATTCTGCAGTTTCCTCATTATTTTTCCTGTTTTTTCGCAGTCTTGTCGATCTATACTCTTTTCCTTTGATTCGCTGATATTTTATTTTTATTGACTAGTTTGAATGCATTTCCCCACCTTGAAAGCATGGTAGTTTTCCCATCTTTTGCATATGTCTGTGTCAAAATTTTTATCTTCATTAAAAAATAAAGAGGGATCAACTTTTGTATTTTAAAATCCTATAGTTAATAAAATCTTCAGTATATGTTAGTAAAATCTTCAAGGAATGGAGGTTAATACATTGCATTTTTGTACAAGCAGTGGAACCATGTATGAGTGTTACAACCACTTTTTAACTTGTGCTATTTTTATTTCATCACAGAATCTTATCTCCTTTAACTTGCTTAACATGCTCAAATCAACTGTAATCATTTATTTCCCTTTTGACATTAAAATTGAAATCCTGGCCCCTGGTAGCCCTCTCACAAACTAACCGCTTGTCTTTTTCCATACTACCTCAGATATTTCTGAAAGCATCTTGTGTTTCCTACTGTCTATGGGTCTCTCAAGGCAAGAATACAGAAGTGGTTTGCCATTCCCTTCTCCAGTGGACCATGTATTGTCAGAACTCTCCACCACGACCCATCCATCTTGGGTGGCCCTACACAACACGGCTCATAGTTTCATGCAGTTAGACAAGGCTGTGATCCATGTGATCAGTTTAGTTTGATGGACATGAGTTTGAGCAAGCTCTAGGAGTAGGTGATGGACAGGGAAGCCTGGGGTGCTACAGTCCATGGGATCACAAAGAGTCAGACACGGCTGAGCAACTGAACTGACTGAACTGATCTTAGGGTTTGATAACATTTAAGATATGGCAAGCCTATTCTTATTTTTCCAGTCCTAAGAGGTACAATCATCTATGTTTCAGGAAGTTCTGGATTACATTTAGAGGCAAATAATATCAGAAACAGTAATATTGACATTAAATCAT
This sequence comes from Bos mutus, assembly GCF_027580195.1. Classification (NCBI taxonomy): domain Eukaryota; kingdom Metazoa; phylum Chordata; class Mammalia; order Artiodactyla; family Bovidae; genus Bos; species Bos mutus. Next base: position 11,685,378 of record NC_091622.1, read on the forward strand.
ACATTAGACTATTCCATGTGACTGCAAGAGGCAAGAAGTGACACCAGAGGACCCAAGAAGTGTCTGCTTGCTTCGTTAACACATACTGAACATTAAAAAGTATGTTCACAAATAACATAGTGAAGCATAATATTTTAGCTTATTCAAAATTATGAAAATTTTAAAAGGGCAAACAGATTACAAAAGAGAAACTTCATAATAGTGTTTTTCTTTGCATGTTGAAACAAATCATATGCAACAATAGAATTTTCTCAAAAAGAAGAGACAATTAGAAGCAATAGTTCTTGTCAATAAAATGTCCTGCCCTTTCCTCTAATATATTCAAGACTGAATAATGCATCTTAAGGAACTTTAAAGTTAGTTCTTTTCTATAATGATAGGACTTTTAAATTGGTAGCTTGGGAAAGAGGTCAGAGGACCTATTTTTTTCTTATGCATCTTAGCCAGTTAATTACTATAAAAAATCAGTAAATGAGGGAACCATTTCATATATGTTTATTTTGAATAATTAGAAGACATTTCCAAAATGAAGTTCTGATAGTATATCCTAGAGATATATTTCTTCCATAAAATGAAATTTTAAAAAATATTTCTTTTTCCTTGAAGTATGGCTTTGTGGATTTATGAAAAATATTGTTCTTTATTTTAACTGACTATGGAAATGATAGGGAAAGGCCAATCATTGCCAAATTTCATTTAGCCAGCAGTCATTCATATAATGCAGATATGTGTGATCAAGCCTCCTTAGAGAGCTTAATGTTGCATCAGAAGGCAAGAGTCAGCTTAGCTATGTTTCCAAGAGCTGTCATTTTTCCTGATTATATCAACTACAAGTGTGCTAAATTCATTCATAGATATATACTACGCATCACATCAAAATCAAACTTCATTCATCACACCTATTCCTTACTTTTTAATTACTGAGAAGCTTATCAATGGGTAAGACATACCTTTGAGTTAGGATTTCTTAATCATTTTTCCCCCCTGAAGAAGTATAATGGCTTTGAACGAGGTTAGATGTGATAGGGATTTGAGTTTTCTTGAAGGACCAAAGTCTGAAAATAACAGTTAGTATAAAATCGTTAAGAATTTATGAAGAAATAAATATATAAAAACAAACTCAATTGATCTTTGACCATCAGGTGAGAAGGCAAGGTCTTGAATCAACTTTTTATTTAATTATACCTTGGCTGAATATTCTAGGTAGAAAGAACTTACCTTTTTCTTATACTAATTTGTAGAGACTAGATTAAAATGTTTTACATAGCCAAATTTTTTACTGTTGTGTTCTATACTAATTTGATTAAGTATAGAGGAAATAGAAATGAGAATAGAAAATGAATTTTTTTCTAAGTGTTACATAGTTTAGGACTCAGAATAAGTCTCTTGGAAGAATGAAATTGAATGTATGAAGGAAATTAGCACCCTAAAAGTTTCTCAGGTTGAGTAACTCTATATACTGTTCATTCTGAACAATTCAGCAAACCACAGGGCTTTCTTATCTATATTTACCTGTACAGACTTTACCTTCACTGTGTATTTCTAATGCTATTTATAGTTTGAAGTTATTAGCAACTACTGTTGTCCATATTTTAAAATGTGTATTGTTTTACTACAAACATTAATTTTTAATATAGTACAGAGAACTAAATGATTGTCGATGATGTTTACAATCAGATTTATGGAAAAGGCAATGTTTGTCAATGATGATAAGCTATGATGTTATAACATGGTGTTGGTAGACCACCACTGGAAAACTTTATTACAGTCCCACAATTAATGCCTTAGGGTTCACAGTATAACGCCAAGTGAGGCAAGTATATTTTCCTATTTTCCCAGAATAAATGTCCAAATCCACGTTATGTCAAGTAATATCAAATTCTAAAATCAAAAAACTATCAGCTTCAGAGCCAACCACTTTGAAGAGAGGGTGGCTGAGATGCACTGTTTCAGCTCAGTTGGAACCATCCAGCACCCCAACCCTCCACCTCTCTACTTCCTCTCACTATACAAAAAGAAGGAAGGCTGGAAGTCATCTTTTAAAGGAATCAGGGCTGATGAAGCTGTTTTCCGTACTCCTCCAGTCAGTGAGGAGGAGTATTTCATTTATTTTGTCCCATCCTACAATGTTGAGGATGCCAGAACCTTTATTCTTTCCACTAAATTATGGCTGCTGATCATCTTTGGGGATATAAATATTACTTTCTCAAGGCCCTGTTTTCTGGAGACTGTTCTGTCTTACCCTTTCCTTATGTGTTCTTTCTCATACCCTTAAGACAGATATCTTGACTGATACGGGTGTTCTGTGGGCAGAACAAACTTCCTTATCTTCAAAGCCTTACTATACGACTCCCTTGTCCAAGAGGGAGACTCAATAAATATGTACTCAGCGTTTTCTCAGAGAGGTGCTCTTTTGCGAGCTCTCCCTGTTCTGTCTCTCATAATACTGTGTGGCTCTGAGAATTAATTCAATGTGACTCCACCACAGTCATCTACCTTGTGAAATTTTCTAAGCTACTGAACCAGCAGGGTACTTGGTTTTCTGGACTTAAAACTGGTAAGAGAAGAGAAGAGCAAGAGACAAGATGAGGAGAGACAACTGCAAGGGGACATGGCCTGTACTCCCACTGTGTGTGTGGCAAAGATACCTGTTTCCCACAGTTATACGGGGAGAAGGCAATGGCACCCCACTCCAGTGTTCTTGCCTGGAGAATCCCAGGGACGGGGGAGCCTGATGGGCTGCCGTCCATGGGGTCACTAGGGGTCGGACACGACTGAGCGACTTCGCTTTCACTTTTTACTTTCATGCTTTGGAGAAGGAAATGGCAACCCTCTCCAGTGTTCTTGCCTGGAGAATCCCAGGGATGGGGGAGCCTGGTGGGCTGCCATCTATGGGGTCGCACAGAGTCGGACATGACTGAAGTGACTTGGCAGCAGCAGCAGGTTTGACACAGAGTTATTTTACCAGCACTCCCTAAGAGAAGTACAGTCTAGGATAGAACCCCCAACCACAAGAGGTAATGAAGCAAACTTCTCTTCGCTTTATTTACCTCTTTGGAATTCATTGGTTGTCCTGAATTTGATATTGGTGTATCTGAAATGGTAATTATCTCTTCAAATAGTTTCTTTACACCATCTTTATATTTTATTATTCTGGAACTATCATTAGGAGCATGTGGGAACACTTCCCTCTTTTCTCTCTTAAACATATTTTCATTTCCTTCTCTTTCTCTGCTGCACCCCAGGTAATTTCTTTGTCATTTAGTGATTTCTTTTTTCAACTGTGTAGTGTCGTATTTTACCCATCAATCAGGTTTTTAAATCTAATTTTATATTTTAATTTTTAGATCTTCTGTTTTGTTCTTTATTAACAGTAATTTGGTCTTTGTTTACATTTTTGATTCATTCTTTTTCTTTAAGGAATAAAAAATACTCATTTATTTATATTTTTCTGATTATTACTATTAGGTAGTTAGAATAGGAAAAAGGAGTCCAAAATGGTGGTGGCTATAACCCAAAGAAGGAGAAAAGCCTGCAAAAATGAAGCAAAAGAAAATCCATGGACTGGAGTGAGAATTTCAGGTGAAACAAACACACCCCCTTCTTGGCTAGCCCAGTTTGTACAGGGCAGGCTCAGGGCAGGGGAGGAGACAAACATATAAAAGGAAGAAGCCAAGATGGACTGAGGCCTCTACTTTGGGGTCAGCCTGCTCTCACGCCTCGAGGGTGTACTATCCTTTGCTTGCTAAATAAAACTGAGCTGTAACCGAGCTGTAACACTGATCCACCATTTCAAATTTTTGCTGTGGCGAGACAGAACCAGGGAAATTACACTCTCCCCTGACATCTCAATATCTGCAGGCTTTGCGAGTATGGTTCATAACATTCTGTTTCTGCTAACCTTCAGTTCAGTTCAGTTCAGTTCAGTTGCTCAGTCACGTCCGACTCTTTGCGACTCCATGAATCGCAAACACCAGGCCTCCCTGTCCATCACCAACTCCCAGAGTTCACTCAGACTCACATCCATCGAGTCAGTGATGCCATCCAGCCATCTCATCCTCTGTCGTCCCCTTCTCCTCCTGCCCCCAATCCCTTCCAGCATCAGAGTCTTTTCCAATGAGTCAACTCTTCACATGAGGTGGCCAAAGTACTGGAGTTTCAGCTTTAGCATCATTCCTTCCAAAGAAATCCCAGGGCTGATCTCCTTCAGAATGGACTGTTTGAATCTCCTTGCAGTCCAAGGGACTCTCAAGAGTCTTCTCCAATGCCACAGTTCAAAAGCACCAATTCTGGTGCTCAGCCTTCTTCACAGTCCAACTCTCACATCCACACATGACCACAGGAAAAACCATAGCCTTGACTAGACAAACCTTTGTTGGCAAAGTAATGTCTCTGCTTTTGAATATGCTATCTAGGTTGGTCATAACTTTCCTTCCAAGGAGTAAGCGTCTTTTAATTTCATGGCTGCAGTCACCATCTGCAGTGATTTGGAGCCCAGAAAAATAAAGTCTGACACTGTTTCCACTGTTTCCCCATCTATTTCCCATGAAGTGATGGGACCAGATGCCATGAACTTAGTTTTCTGAATGTTGAGCTTTAAGCCAACTTTTTCACTCTCCTCTTTCACTTTCACCAAGAGGCTTTTTAGTTCCTCTTCACTTTCTGCCATAAGGGTGGTGTCATCTGCATATCTGAGGTTATTGATATTTCTCCCAGCTAACGGCTTATTTCTTCATGTTTTGAATGACATTTTATTAGGAAGTGATATTCTTTGGAATTCGGAGAAATATTTGAAAAATGTAAGTTCTTCCCCAAAGAATATTTGCATGTTCTTTTGCTGGGCTCTTGGGGTCACTACCAGTCCAGAATCACTTTGGCTTAATTATTGGCTTGGATTTTAAGTCACACAGTAGTATGAATATCCATGGTCTTGGGGTGATGTAAGGAAAAAGGAATCTTAGCTTGGTGTGTGAGAGTTAGGTAAAGGAGGTGGTTGAGGATATGGACTCAGGATCATTTGGTTTGCATATGAAAGGCATGCTCTCAGGTAGTTGTTCGCTGACTCTAGGAATTAGGGAGCCCTGGGCAGGGCAGTCTCTCCCAGATAAGGAAGACCCCAAAATATTAAAGTATCATAAAATAGTAAAAATCACAATACACAGGCTAGACTGGCAAATACTCTCAACATCTTCCTCTGAAGGGGGATTTCTCCTCAAGTTCAGTCACTAAAGGTGTTGTCCTCTGGGAAGTGGGGTCTCACATTTTTGAAGTTATCTCTGACCCAGCCTTCTATGACACTTAGACCCATGCTTTGCCTCCAGCCTCCCTGGGTGCCTGGAACTTTAATATCCAGGCCCAGGACTATTGACAATTGTTAGGTTCTCTCTAGACAAACAGTGACTCCAGTGCTCATTTATTCTCTGGATTTGTGTTTTCTTGTCACTTCTGCTCTCTGATGGTTTTTCTTCATTTACTACCACAGTAACAATGATTTTTTAAAACTTTTTTTTTTAACACTTAACTAATTATTTCAGGCACCTGATGCTAGGAGTGTTTTTTATGCTCAACTAGTCAAACATTTTTTCTAAAATTAAAGTCTTAGATTTACACTGTAATGACTCTTTGCTTTCTGAAAATTATTCTTAGCAAATTCTATTAAAAGCAAAGGCAAAAAACCCTAAAATAGTATCTAATGAAATTTTAATCTTGAAATTTTTTAGGGCTTTCAAACAATTTTATGCATTTTGAACAATTGCCACCAGCATATAAGCTACTTAGAAACTTTGTTTTGTAATTACTGTTTTCTCTAAGAAATTTAAAACTTTTCCTGTAGTTATATATATTGCAATCTGAAATCTAATTTTAAAATGTGAGAACATCTGTCTTCCTTTTTCAATATCAGAACTGTTTTATTAGGGATGTAAATATTTTTAATATTTTCTCATTCAGTGATCTTAGAATATAGAAGCCATTGCCCCTATCTGCTGAATACTCAATATCCTCTAAATGGGTGGTAAGAAAACATTTCAAAGCCAAACAAAGAAAACTCAATATGTAGTAGACAAGAATATAAATGTGTAGTTCCTAAATTATATTCAGAAAATAAAATTTGAATTGCATGTATATTATCTGCAATTTAAATATCAATTTTGTCACTTTGTTTTAATTTTCAAGTTCTGATAATACCAAAAAAAAAACAAAATTGATAATACAGCTCAATTATTATAAAAACAACTATTCTTGATTATTCAATAGAGCAGTTTGAGTTTAATTTGTAGCCTCTCTGTTTAATTTTTTTTTTTTTTAATTTATTTAGCTGCACCAGGTCCTGATTGCAGCGCAAGGGATCTGATCTTGGTCCTCCTTGCAGCACATGGGACCTTTTTTAGTTGTGGCATGTGAACTCTTAGTTGCAACACGTGGTATCTAGTTCCCTGTGAAAGTGAAGAAAGTGAAGGTGTTAATCGCTCAGTCATGTCCAGCTCTTTGCAACCCCATGGACTGTAGCCTGCCAGGTTCCTCTGTCCATGGAATTCTCCAGGCAAGAATACTGGAGTGATTGCCATTCCCTTCTCTGGGGGATCTTCCTGACTCAGGGATCAAACCTAGGTCTCCTGCAATGCAGGAAGATTCTTTACTGTCAAACTTGGGCCCCCTGCATTGGAAACAAGGAGTCATAGCCACTGGATCACCAGAGAAGTCCCTCGTTTTTTATTATAATTAAACTAGCTAGATGCTCATAAGAGTCAATGTGTTTTATGTTACCAACTAACATTGGGAATTCAAACAACTATTGTCACTAATTAATCATTATTTTAATTTTCTTAGGAATCAAGCCAGATTTGAGAACTATTGATCAGGAAGTTTGGGAAAGACCTGTTTAGCAAAAGGAATATGGACAAATATGTTTTGCATGTATTGACTATTCCAAAGTTATCTGCCAGTTAAGTTATCTACCTTGCAAGAAGCTTTCTAATATTTATGTCAAGATTAGCAGACAGAGGAAAGATGAAGGAAAAGTTCTGAATAAATAAATTTTCCTTTCATGAGAATTGGCTCAATCTCAGTAACAAAGAAATACCATTTAAAACAAGGTATTTTTCAACTATCAGATTACCAAAGAAAACAGTGTATATTACCCGGGTTAGCCAAGGGGGAAGTGAAATCAATGTTTTATGCACTGCTAATTTATATATAAATTGCTATCAGCCACAGGAGGAAAAATTGACACTATTATTTAAAAAATTTTAAATGTGTACATAATCAACTAAACCTTCAGTACTCTTCCTAAGAAGTAAAAATGTATGTTAAAGATGTAGATACACAAATGTTTATCACAGTTTTGTTCATGATTCTGAATGTTTCTAACAAGAGTGAGGCTCTATACTAAAAATATAGGCTAAAGAATTTGCATAGCTCTGCTCTTTCAGGAAGGACACACCTTCTGATGACTTAACTTGGGAGGTTACCTCTAACCACACACCTCTCCTCTCTAAGGACTCCTCCTGCCAGCCTGCCTACAGCGTGGCTGAGTTTTCTGCCTGAACGAAAAATGACTTCTTTGGTCCATCACCTCAATATTGACTTAAAACTTACTATTAATAACTTGTATGATGTTTACTCCTGATTTTTATTCTAATTTATTTTATTTTTGTATTTTAGATTTTCTGTTTCTTATTTTTTGACTTAAAAACTTATTCCTACATTTTTAATGTAATGTAACTTCATTTTGTAGTCTTAAAACTTTTAGTCTTAATAATCTTTTTCTTAACTTTTTACTGTTTAGACCTAGCCTCTTTGACATCTATTTATTTTCAACTTTCATTTTCTTAATTTAATTGCTTTTTTTTCATATTTTAAAAATTATATTTGTCTTTATAAATTTTTTTTACCTTAAATCAAACCTTATTTCTACTTTTTTGTTTTAGACTTCACCTATTTAAATGTCTGTTTCTTCACTTATGATTTCACTTTAATTTTTTTTTCTATTCTGTTAAACAATATCATTCCATGGTTCATGGTCATGAGGAGAGTCCTGGTCCTGCCCACAGATGACTCCTCAGCCCATCTGTGTGTATAGGTAGGGTGGCTCTCTGTTCTCACACAGTCCTTGCTGAGCTCAACTTGAACAAGAGAATGTCATTTCTCCTTGCCAGCTCCACTGAAACTTAACTGGCAATAAACTTGAAATGTAACTGGCAGTGTGTTGTAAAGGCAATCCAGTTCTTAACAAAGACTCATTCATTTGAAAGAAACATGGTTGATTAAAGATTGCGTAAAAGTTGTGTAATCCTTCCATGTCTCTCTAGGTGCTTCCATCCAAAAGTTGGTGCCTGAATTTTAGTGTTCCAGTCCCATCTAGACTGATCACACAAAATCACACTTTGGTGTGCTCTCATTGGCCTATTTTGAAGAATTGTATAATAAATTGCCCTATGAAAGTGTTAATGCATCTACTGTGGAGAAGTTCCTGGAAGCACAGGGCTTCTGGGGCCACTGGGTTTTTTTTTGGTATGGCTATTGATATGGTCAGCTTTATCTTATTGACTCTCTAAATTATGTAAACCATTGCTTTTTCATTGGCTGCTAGAGAACACAGAGTCAAAATCATGGCCCATATCCAACAAGCACCCAGTATCTCTTGGCAAACATTTTACTACTCCCCATTTCATTTTATTTCTCTCATTTCAATATTCCCTTTGTGGTGGTTTTCTTAGTTATATATTTTTATTTTATCCAGATACATTATATGCATTGTGATACTCCACTATAAAAAATTTAGAAAAGAGTAATACTCTGAAAAAGAGAAACACAAAGAAAAGGTCAACATTATAACCCAATTTTGCACATTAAAAAACCAGGACAATGTGATAATTATAGGCACCCAGTTATTAGCAGAACAGAAACTGAAACATCCGCCTTTAAGTTATAAAATAACTTAAAATTCAAAGCCATCAGATTCTGTTGCTATGTTACAACTGCCAGATTTCCATCAACAGTGGGGATTAAGCACCAGTCAGAAATAATCAAATTCCTTGTGCTGTTTTCTCTACTTTATTTTGAGTAATATTAAAGTTCCAAAAATATATCAACCCAGAAAAATCCAGTGAGTATAAGTAACAGAAACTGTTAGCTCCCTGCTCTTTGCCATATGCTCAGAAAAATCTTAGGCAAGTTCAGCTAGATGTTTTCTGAATAACCATCTAGAAATACTGCAGTTTTATTGGGTGGGGTATTGTGATAATTTTAAACTACACACATTTAGTCGAGAATATATAGAAGAGCATAATGTAAAGATTCATTTTGCAATTTAATATTAAACAAAATATTTAAATAATACCGATGAATATTTCAGGTAGTTAATAAATATTTCCAAGCTGCAAAACTTTGAAACTCAACCACTTTTCAATGGAATTTTATATTTGCTTTGGAGTTCAATACTGTATTCAGTTCAGTTCAATTCAGTTCAGTCTCTCAGTTGTGTCTGACTATTTGTGACCCCAAGGACTGCAGCACACCAGGCTTCCCTGTCTATCACCAACTCCTGGAGACTGCTCAAACTCACGTCCATCAAGTTGGTGATGCCATCCAGCCATCTTATCCTCTGTCGTCCCCTTCTCCTCCTGCCTTCAATCTTCCCCAGCATCAGGGTCTTTTCCAATGAGTCAGCTCTTCTCATCAGGTGGCCAAAATATTGGAGTTTCAGCTTCAGCATCAGGCCTTCCAATGAATATTCAGTACCGATTTCCTTTTGGATCTCCTTGCAGTCCAAGGAACTCTCAAGAGTCTTCTCCAACACCACAGTTTAAAAGCACCAATTCTTCGGCGATCAGCTTTCTTTATAGTGCAACTCTAACATCCATACATGACTATTGGAAAAACCATAGCTTTGACTAGAGAGACCTTTGTCAGCAAAGTAATATCTCTGCTTATTTTTTAATTTATTTTTTATTGAAGGTAATTGCTTTACAGAATTTTGCTGTTTTCTCTCAAATCTCAACATGAATCAGCCATGTGTATACATATAGCCCCTCCCTTTTGAACCTTCCTCCCATCTGCCTCCCCATCCCATCCCTCTAGGTTGATACAGAACCCCTGTTTGAGTTTCCTGAGCCATACAGCAAATTCCCATTGGCCATCTAGTTTACATATGGTAATGTAAGTTTCCATGTTACTCTCTCCATACAGCTCACCCTCTCCTCCCTTCCCCCCATGTCCATAAGTCTATTCTCTATGTCCATTTCTCCATTGCTGCCCTGTAAATAAATTCTTCAGTACCATAGCTCTATATTCCATATATACATGTTAGATATAATATTTATCTTTATCTTTCTGACTTACTTCACTCTGTATAATAGGTTCTAGGTTCATCCACCTCAGTGGAACTGACTTGAATGCGTTCCTTTTTATGGCTGAATAATATTCCATTGTGTATATATACCACTACCTCTTTATCCATTCATCTGTCAGTGGACATCTAGGTTGCTTCCATGTTCTAGCTATTGTAAATAGTGCCGCAATGAACAATGGGATACATGTGACTTTTTCAATTTTGGTTTCCTCAGGTATATTCCTAGGAGTGGGATTCCTGGGTCATGTGATGCTTTTATTCCTAGTTTTTTAAGGAATCTTCCATAGTGGCTGTATCAGTTTACATTCACAGCAGTACAAGAGTGTTCCCTTTTCTCAACACTCTCCCCAGCATTTATTGTTTGTAGACTTTTTGATAAAGGCCATTATGACTGGTGTGAAGGGTTATCTCATTGTACTTTTGATTTCCATTTCTTCAATGAAGAGCATCTTTTCATATGTTTGTTAGCCATCTGTATGTCTTCTTTGGAGAAATGTCTGTTTAGGTCTTTTTCCCACTTTTTGATTGGGTTTTTTGTTTTTCTGGCATTGAATTATATGAGCTGCTTGTATATTTTGGAAATTAATCCTTTGTCAGTTGTTTCATTTGCTATTACTTTCTCCCATTCTGAGGGCTGTCTTTTCACCTTACTTATAGTTCCCTTTGCTGTGCAAAAGCTTTTAAGTTTAATCAGGTCCCACTTGTTTACTTTTGTTTTTATTTGTGTTACTCTAGGAGGTGGATCACAGAGGATCTTGCTTTGCTTTATGTCATCGAGTGTTCTGCCTATGTTTTCCTCTAAGAGTTTTATAGTTTCTGGTCTTACATTTAGGTCTTCAATCCATTTTGAGTTTATTGTTGTGTATGGTGTTAGCAAGTGTTCTAATTTCATTCTTTTACATCTAGCTGTCCAGTTTTTCCAGCACCATTTATTGAAGAGTCTGTTTTTGCCCCATTGTATATTCTTGCCTCCTTTGTCAAAAACGAGGTACCCATAGGTGCACGGGTCTATTTCTGGGCTTTCTACCTTGTTCCATTAGTCTGTATTTCTGTTTTTATGCCACTACTATACGGTCTTGATGGATGTAGCTTTATAGGATAATCTGAAGTCAGGAAGGTTGGTTGCTCCAGCTGCATTCTTCTCTCTCAGGATTGTTTTGGCTGTTCAGGGTCTTTTGTGTTTCCCTATGAATTGTGAATTTTTTTTCTTCTAGTTCTATGAAAAATGCCATTGGTAATTTGATAGGGATCACACTGAACCTGTATATTGCATTTGGTAGTATAGTCATTTTCACAATATGGATTCTCCCTACCCAGGAACACGGAATATCTCTCAATCTGTTTATGTCATCTTTGATTTCTTTCATTAGTGTCTTATAATTTTCTGTGTACAGTTCTTTTGTCTCCTTAGGTAAGTTTATTACTAGATGTTTAATTCTATTTTTTGCAATGGTGAATGGGATTGATTCCTTAATTTCTCTTTCTGATATTTCATTGTTAGTATATAGAAATGCAAGTGATTTCTGTGTACTGATTTTGTATCCAGCAACTTTGCTAAATTCACTGATTAGCTCTAGTAATTTTCCGATACTGTCTTTAGGGTTTTCTATGCATAGTATCATATCATCTGCAAACAGTGAGAGCTTTACTTCTTCTTTTCCAATCTGGATTCCTTTTATTTCTTTTTTCTTCTCTGATTGCTGTAACTAGGACTCCCAGAACTATGTTGAATAACAGTGGTGAAAGTGGACACCCTTGTCTTGTTCTTGATCTTAGGGGGAATGCTTTCAATTTTTCACCATTGAGAATAATGTTTGCTGTAGGCTTATCATATATGGCCTTTACTACGTTGAGGTAGGTTCCTTCTATGCCCATTTTGTGAAGAATTTTAATCATAAATGGGTACTGAATTATGTCAAAGGCTTTTTATGCATCTATTGAAATGAACATAAGGTTTTTATCTTTCAATTTGTTAATATGGTATATCACCTTGATTGATCTGTATATATTGAAGAATCCTTGCATCCCTGGAATAAACCCAACATGATTATGGGGTATGAGCTTTTTGATGTGTTGCTGAACTCTGTTTGCTTAAATATTGTTGAGGCTTTTTGCATCTATGCTCATCAGTGATATTGACCCATAAAATCCTTTTTTGTGTTGTCTTTGTCTGGATTGGTATCAGGGTGATGGTGGCCTCGTAGAATGAGTTTGGAAGTGTTCCTTCCTCTGCAATCTTTTGAAGGAGTTTTAGAAGGATGGGCCTTAGCTCTTTTCTAAACGTTTGCTAGAATTCTCCTGTGAAGCCATCTGGTCCTGGGCTTTTGTTTTTTGGGAGATTTTTTATCACAACTTCAATTTCAGTCCTTGTAATTGGGTTGCTCATAATTTCTGTTTCTTCCTCGTTCAGTCTTGGAAGAGTGAACTTTTCTAAGAATCTGCCATTTCTTCCAGGTTATCCATTTTATTCCCATGTAGTTGTTCATGATAGTCTCTTATATTCCTTTGTATTTCTGCATTGTCTGCTTAACCTCCCGTTTTTCATTTCTAATTTTGTTGATTTGAATCTTCTCTCTTTTCTTCTTGATGAGTCTGGCTAAAGGTTTGTCAATTTTGTTTGTCTTCTCAGAGAATCAGCTTTTAGTTTTATTAATCTTTACTATTGTTTATTTCATTTGTTTTTCATTTATTTCTGCTCAGATCTTTATGATTTCTTTCCTTCTACTAATTTTTGGGCTTTTTTATTCTTCTTTTTCTACTTGTTTTAGGTGTAAAGTTAGGTTGTCTATTCGATGTTCTTGTTTCTTGAGGTAGGATTGTATTGCTACAAACTTTCCTGTTAGAACTGCCTTTGCTGCATCCCATAGGTTTTGAGTTGTCCTGTTTTCATTGTCATTTGTTTCTAGAAATTTTTTGATTTCTTCAGTAACCTGTCCTGTTGGTTATTTAGAAATGTATTGTTTAATCTCCATGTGTTTGTGTTTCTTACATTTTTTTTCTTCTAATTGATATCAGTTTCATAGCATTGTGGTTGGAGAAGATATTTGATATGATTTGAATTTTCTTAAATTTATGGAAGTTTGATTTATGACCCAAGATGTGGTCTCTCCTGGAGAATGTTCTTCTGCATTTGGATGGAATGTCCTGAAGATATCAATGAGATCCATCTCATCTAATGTATCATTTAAGATTTGTGTTTCCTTATTAATTTTGTTTTGATTATCTGTCCCTTGGTTTGAGTGGGGTGTTAAAGTCCCCTACTATTATTGTGTTACTGTCAATTTCTCCTTTTGCGTCTGTTAGTGTTTGTCTTATGTATTGAGGTGCTCCTTTGTTGGGTGCATAGATATTTACAATTGTTTTGTCTTCCTCTTGGATTGATCGCTTGATTATCATGTAGTGTCCTTCCTTATCACTTGTAATCTTCTTTATTTTAAGATCTATTTTGTCTGATATGAGGATTGCTACTCCAGCTTTCTTTTGCTTCCCATTTACATATAGTATATTTTTCCATCCTCTCACTTTCAGTCTATATGTGTCTTGAGGTCTAAAGTGGGTTTCATGTAGACAGCATATATATGGGTCTTGTTTTTTTATCTGTTCAACCAGTCTGAGTCTTTTGGTTGGAGCATTTAATCCATTTACATTTAAAGTAAGTATTGATATATATGTTCCTACTGCCATTTTCTTAATTGTTTGAGTTTGGTTTTGTAGATCTTTTTTCTTCTTTTGTATTTCTTGACTATATAAGTCCCTTTAACATTTGTTGTACAGATGATTTGCTGGTACTGAATTTTCTTAACTTTTGCTTGTCTGAAAAGCTTTTTATTTCTCCATTAATTTTGAATGAGATCCTTGCTGAGTACAATAATATTGATTGTAGATTTCTCCCTTTCAGTACTTAAAATATATCCTGCCATTCACTTCTGGCCTGCAAAGTTTCTGCTGAAAGATCAGCTGTTGAGCTAATGGGATTTTGGTTGTATGTGACTTATTGCTTCTCCCTTGCTGCTTTTAATATAATTTCTTTGTATTTAGTCTTTGTTAGTTTGACTAGTATGTGTCTTGGCTTGTTTCTCCTTGGGTTTACCCTGTATGTTACTCTTTGTGCCCCTTGCACTTGATTGGCTGTTTCCTTTTCCATGTTAGGAAAATTTTCAACTATAATCTCTTCAAAAATTTTCTCATACCCTTTCTTTTTCTCTTCTTTTTCTGGGACCCCTATAATTCAAATGTTGGTATGTTTGATATTGTCCCAGAGGTCTCTGAGACTATCCTCAGTTCTTATCATTCTTTTTACTTTATTCTGCTCTTCAGAAGTTATTTCTACCATTTTATCTTCCAGCTTAATGATTCGTTCTTCTGCTTCAGATATTCTGCTATTGATTCCTCCTAGAGTATTTTTAATTTTAGTAATTGTGTTGTTTGTCTCTGTATGTTTATTCTTTAATTCTTCTAGGTCTTTGTTAATTGATTCTTAAATTTTCTTCATTTTGTTTTCAAGGTTTTTGATCATCTTTACTATCATTATTCTGAATTCTTTTTCAGGTAGTTTGCCTATTTCCTCTTCATTTATTTGGACTTCTGTGTTTCTAGTTTGTTCCTTCATTTGTGCAGTATTTCTCTGCCTTTTTTTTTTTTTTTAACTTACTGTGTTTGAAGTCTCCTTTTCCCAGTCTTCAAGGTTGAAATCTTTCTTCCTTTTTGTTTCTGCCCTCCTAAGGTTGGTCCAGTGGTTTGTGTAAGCTTCATATAGGGTGAGATTGTGCTGAGTTTTTGTTTGTTTGTTTTTCCTCTGATGGGCAAGGCTAAGGAGGTAATCCTGTCTGCTGAAGATTGGGTTTGTATTTTTGTTTTGTTTGTTGTTTAGATGAGGTGTTCTGCACAGGGTGCTAGTGGTGGTTGGGTGATTCCTGGTCTTGTATTCAACTATTTTCCTTTGTGTGAGTTCTCACTATTTGATACAACCTAGGCGATGGCACCCCACTCCAGTACTCTTGCCTGGAAAATCCCATGGATGGAGGAGCCTGGTAGGCTGCAGTCCATGGGGTCGCGAAGAGTCAGACACGACTGAGCAACTTCCCTTTCACTTTTCACTTTCATACATTGGAGAAGGAAATGGCAACCCAGTCCAGTGTTCTTGCCTGGAGAATCCCAGGGACGGGGGAGCCTGGTGGGCTGCCATCTAGGGGTCACACAGAGTCAGACACGACTGAAGTGACTTAGTAGTAGTAGTAGTAGTAGTAGTAGTAGGGTTAGTTCTCTGGTAATCTAGGGTCTTGGAGTCAGTGCTCCCACTCCAAAGGCTCAGAGCTTGATCCCTGGTCAGGAACAAACATTACACAAGTGGTTTGTTATGGCATTAAGTGAGATTAAAATGAATATCCAAAAATGAGAAACCAAAGATGAACCCCAGACAAATGGAAACTACAAAATCAGGCAAATATTAACTAAAATCATGGAATCTACACATATACATATACACCCATGAGCAAAGTCAAAACAGTCCAACAAAAATAAAGTGCAGTAGATTGACCCAGAGAACAAAGGAAATCAAAAATTATATTTACCAGCTAAGAACAAAACTGACTAAAGCAGTCAAACTGGAAAACAAAACTAAACCTAGGTGCCAAGTGGGGAATAAAGCAATGAAAACAAAACCAACAAATATGTTGAGAGGGAAGGAAAGAAAGAAAAGAAAGAATACATATGCAAAGTTAAATAGAGGTAGATGAAGAAGATTTATATGCATTAGAGATTAACTGAAAGGGGAAATGAACAGTAGGAAGAGCAAACAAAGGAATAAATGTAGAAAAAATATAGTCGGTTTTAAAAAATTAAACATTAAATTTATTTTTTAAAAAAAAGAGAAAAGAGAAAAAATGGGAAAAGAAAGAAAAAGGAAAACTCCACAGAACTGCAAGAGGCCAACATAGAGACAGAGGTTTATAACAATAAAAAGTGTGACTGAATATACACATATACATATACACCCAAAAGCAAAATCAAAGCAGTCCAACAAAAATAAAGTACAATAGATTGATCTGGCGAATGAAGGAAACCAAAAATTATATCTACCACAACAAAACTAACTAAAGCACAAACTGGAAAACAAAACTAAAGTAAGGTGCCAATTGGGAAATAAAACAATGAAAATAAAACTAACAAATATGTTGAGACGAAAGGAAAGAAACAATAGATATGCAAAGTCAAATTGAGGTAGATGAAGAAGATTTATATATACATTATAGATTAACTGCAAGGGGAAAAGAACAGTAGGAAAAGCAGACAAAGGAATAAATGTAGAAAAATAATAATAGATTTTAAAATTTTTTAAAAGAAAAATAAAACTCCATAGAACTACAAAAGCCCAACTTAGAGGTAGAGGTTTACAATAACAATAAAGAATGTGACTGAGGAAAAAAAAAAAAGCTCAAAAGCTTAATTAGATTTCATAGTGGGCCTTAGGAAGCATCACTACAAACAAAGCTAGTAGAGGTGATGGAATTCCAGTGGAGCTATGTCAAATCCTGAAAGACGATGCTGTGAAAGTGCTGCACTCAATATGCCAGCAAATTTGGAAAACTCATCAGTGGCCACAGGACTGGAAAAGGTCAGTTTTCATTCTAATCCCAAAGAAAGACAATGCCAAAGAATGCTCAAACTACCACACAATTGCACTCATCTCACATGCTACCAAAGTAATGCTCAAAATTCTCCAAGCCAGGCTTCAACAGTATGTGAACTGTGAACTTCCAGATGTTCAAGCTGGTTTTAGAAAAGGCAGAGGAACCAGAGATCAAATTGCCAACACTCACTGGATCATCAAAAAAGCAAGAGAGTATCAGAAAAACACCTACCTCTGCTTTATTGACTATGCCAAAGCCTTTAACTCTGTGGATTACAACAAACTGTGGAAAATACCAGACTACCTTACCTGCCTCCTGTGAAATCTATATGCAGGTCAAGAAGCAACAGAACTGGACATGGAACAACAGACTGGTTCCAAATCGGGAAAGAAGTATGTCAAGGCTGTGTATCGTCACCCTGCTTATTTAACTTATATGAAGAGAACATCATGCGAGATGCCTGGCTGAATGAAGCACAAGCTGGAATCAAGGTTTCCCAGAAAAATATCAGTAATCTCAGATATGCAGATATGCAGACACCACCCTTAGGGCAGAAAATGAAGAACTAACGAGCCTCTTGATGAAAGTGAAAGAGAAGAGTGAAAAAGTTGGCTTAAAACTCAGCATTTAGAAAACTAATATCATGGCATCAGGTCCCATCCCTTCATGGCAAATAGATGGGAAAACAGTGGAAACAGTGACAGGGTGGGGGTGGGGGGCTCCAAAACCACTGCAGATGGTGACTGCAGCCATGAGATTAAAAGACACTTGCTCCTTGGAAGAAAAGTTATGACCAACCTAGACAGCATATTAAAAAGCAGAAACACTACTTTTCCAACAAAGGTCTGTCTAATCAAAGCTATGGTTTTTCCAGTACTCATGTATGGATGTTAGAGTTGGACTATAAAGAAAGCTGAGTGCTGAAGAATGAATGCTTTTGAACTGTGGTGTTGGAGAAGACTCAAGCGTCCCTTGGACTGCAAGGAGATCCAACCAGTCCATCCTAAAGGAAATAAGTCCTGAATATTCATTGGAAGGCCTGATGCTGAAGCTGAAACTCCAATACTTTGGCCACCTGATGCAAAGAACTGACTCATTTGAAAAGACCCTGATGCTGGGAAAGATGAAAGGTGGGAGGAAAAAGGGATGACAGAGGTTGAGATGATTGGATGGCATCACTGACTCAATGGACATGAGTTTGAGTGAACTCCAGGGGTTGGTGATGGACAGGGAGGCCTGGTGTGCTGCAGTCCATGGGATCACAAAGAGTTAGACCTGACTGAGCAACTGAACTGACTGCCAATAAAATCAACAACTACAACAAGGGGGTGGGGGGTGGGGAGGAGAGAAGAAAAGAAAAAAAATACAAAAGAGTCTACGGAACAAGTGAAAACATAAGAATAATAAATGTTTATCTTGAGTCACTGCTGTCAGAGTCCTTTCCCTCACTGGGAGTCACAGTCCACCTCACCTCCCTAGGATGCCCTCCAACACTGTCCTGGTCTCTGGACCTGCTGTGGGGGCAGCTCAGATTCTAATCTGGTCCTACTCTTGTGTGTTCTTGCCTCCAACATCCACAGCTATCAGAATTACTGCATTTTCTTCTGTGGGAGCTCTCAGTGACCTTTTATATATTCCATAGACAGAGTCTGCCTAGTTGATCATGTTGATTTAATCTTCAGCTTGTACAGCTGGTGGGAAGGTTTTGGGTCTTAGTCACACTGCCCCTGGGTTTCAATTGTGGTTTTATTTCCACCTCTGCATGTAGGTCGTTCATTGGGGTTTGCTACTCAGGATGCCCTGGAGGGCTTGGGTTTGCCCCTGTGAGGGCCAGGTGTGGAGGTGGTACAGCTGCTTGGGTTGCAGGAGTTCTGGCAGCACCAGGTACTCAGGGGAGTTGGTGGCTAGGGCAGCAGGAAATACAGTGCTCTAGAAGGGTATGGCAAGCAGTATTGGCCAATGCGCTCCAGTATTCTTGCCTGGAGAATCCCCTTTGCTGACAGAAGCCTACAAGGTCACAAAGAGTCAGACACTACAGAAGCAACCCTACATGCGCAGATGCAAGAATTTTTTTTTTTCCTGTGGCAGCTCTGCCCCAGTGAGAGTTGAGCGTGAAGGTGGCACAGCTGCTTGGCTTGCAGGGACTCTGGAGGCACCAAGTTTGCAGCAACACAGACTGCCTCCACCACAGGAGTTATGGCCCTATCAGAGTCTTTTTTCGAGCCTCTTTGTAGCTGGCGATCAGAAGGCCTCTTTGGCCAGTCTTTCTCTGTAGCTCCACTCGTTCAGGCACTTAGAGTGCTCCCTTACCCGGGGTCCTTCTCTGTTGTTTGGTGCATCAGGCACATACAGGGCCCCCCCTGGCTGGGGTCCTACTCTGTAGATCTGCATGTCAGGCATTTAAAGCGGCACCCTGGGTGGGGTCCTATTCTGTAGGTATTTGATGGTCTGGTCTCTCTTTTGTTCAGCTGCGGATGCTGGCATGTGGGGAGAGAGAGGCTATGGTGATGGCTCCACCTGCTTTGCGTGACTTAGCAGTATCACCTTGCTTCCATGGCTGCCTGGCTTTCCTCCCCTGGCATTCCCACCACAATCTCCTCGCTTGCATTGCCTGGATCCATTTCTCCACAGTCAATAGCAGCCCTTGCCCTGGGATTGCCCCACAATCCCTAAACTCCCTGCGTCGCTGTCCAGAGTATGTATGGCTGTGGTAAGGACTGTCTGATTCTCATTCCATTTAGGCTATCTGTCACAGATCAGCTGTTTCATTCTCAGCCTTAACTGCTTCTTCTCTGACTCAGACAACTGCCCCGCTGTGGGGATCGGCCCCTGCTTCAGCTCCCCCACCCACTGAGGGCAGGCCCAGTCCTACTAACACTCCTGCTTTTCCCCCTAGTGCCTTTGTCCTACCCAGTTTCGCCTGGGTCTATATATTCTTTTCCGCTGGTCAGGTACTCCTGTCCGCTCTCAGCTGGTGTTCTGCATGCACTTCTGTGTCTGAAGGTGTATTCCTGACGTATCCATGGAGACAGATGTACTCCACGTCCACCTACTCCTCCGCCATTTTGTTCTCTTATGTCTTTGTATTTTAATATGCTGTCTAGGTTGGTCATAGCTTTTCTTTCAAGGAGCAAGAGTCTTTTAATTTCATGGCTGCAGTCACCATCTGCAGTGACTTTGGAACCCAAAAAATAAAGTCTCTCACTTTTCCATTGTTTTCCCATCTATTTGCCATGAAGTGATGGGATCGGATGCCATGATCTTAGTTTTCTGAATGTTGAGTTTTAAGCCACCTTTTTCACTCTCCTCTTTCACTTTCATCAAGAGGCTCTTTAGTTCTTCTCTTTCTGCCCTAAGGGTGGTGTCATCTGCATATCTAAGGTTATTAATGTTTCTCCCGGGAATCTTGACGCCAGTTTGTGTTTCATCTACCCCAGCATTTTGCATGATGTTCTCTGCATATAATTTAAATAAGCAGGGTGACAATATACAGCCTTGACATATTCCTTTCCCAATTTGGAACCAGTCTGTTATTCCATATCCAGTTCTAACTGTTGCTTCTTGACCTGCATACAGGTTTCTCAGGAGGCAGGTAAGGTGGTATTACCTTATACAGTAGACAATATTGTATCGGGTTGGCCAAAAAGTTTGTTCAGGTTTTTCCATAACATCTAACAATGTAAGTACCATCTAGAGGTTTTTCTACAAAATTCTTTGCTCTTCTCTGTTTTCTGATTTTAAGATTAATTATTGTAGAAAACGGAAGAAGCAAAATAGACAAATGAAAATGAAAACTTTATAAAACAATTATAAGCTAGCATTTATTCAGTGCTTACAAGTATGAACACAAATCTAAGAACTGACATATATTTTCTCTACCTCCCAACAACACTGCATAGCAACTACACTGCTTACCCTTATTTATAAGTGAAGAAAGCAAAACTCAGTGAAGTTATTTGTGATTAAAGTAGTGGACCACTAATCATAAAAGGTGAAAGTGGATTTTGATGCATTACATCCCATTTTTGTTCACTTATTCATTTTGATAGATGATAGATGGCTAGATAAAGAGAGAGATGATAGGTAGATAGATACCTAGATAGATAGATAATAGGTAAATAGACCTTTCTTGATTTCTAAGTTGGTTTAAATTACATTTGGCTGGAAGGGACAATAAACCTAACAGATATCTTTAACATTTAAACACACAAGTGCTTATTCCTCTACAAGAATTCTAGAGATAGGCAGATGTAAGGCAGTTATAGTCGTTCA